>NC_138210.1:36318037-37788332 GCF_964194415.1 Vipera berus | reverse complement strand
AGCACCGCAGATCCTGAGTATTGCACCAACTACTGAGTTATTTTATAGATAGGAAAACTGGTTTACTTCGCTTTTCGCCCCCCTCCTCGCCCTCTCAGCAATACATGAAATGAAATGAACCTTTATTGTCAAAGTACAACTATGTGTACATTGAGATTAGCTGAGCCTCCCTTTGTGCTCCCACCCCCCAACACACAGTGACAACAAACCCTCCATCTTACTACACCATGTGAACCAACTACACCACACACCAGCCTCCCAAGTCAATTCTGCATAAAATTCACAAAAGTTATTTCTCATTCAAAAGCCTAACAGCCCACGGATAAAAGCTGTTTTTCAGCCTGTTGGTGCGGCTGGCTATACTCCTATATCTCCTACCCGATGGTAGGAGAGTAAAGAGATACCGTTCAGGTATCAGTCATCAATTCTCAGTCATCCCTGAGAATTTTCCTCACTCTTCCAAGGCAACGAGCCCTGGCGATGTCATCCAGTGGTGTCAGGGAACAGCCCACAATGTCTTGTGCTGTACTCACCACCCTCTGTAATACTTTCCTATCCGCGGCTGTCAGACCAGCATACCAAACCACAATACCATACCTCTCTATAGTAGACCGGCAAAAAAGGGTCATTAGCCGTTGTTCTACCCTGTTCTTCCGCAAGACCCTGCGAAAGTGAAGCCTCTGTTGGGCCTTTCTAGCCACCTGGGTTGTATTAACTTTCCAGGTCAGATCTTCACAGAGGGAGACTCTCATAAATTTAAAGGAGGAAACTCTCTCCACACAGTCCTCCCCGATGTAAAGTGGGGCAGGTTCCTCCTTTTTTCTCTGGAAGTCTAGCACCATCTGTTTTGTCTTGCTGATGTTCAGGTGCAAGTTGTTGTTACTACACCATATGGATAGTTTTTGTACCTCCGCCCTGTATGCTGTCTCATCCCCACCTGTAATGAGACCCACCACAGTTGTATCATCTGCGAACTTAATTATCACAGTGGATGGGTCAGAAGATACACAGTCATATGTGTATAAAGAGTACAGGTAGGGGCTAAGCACACAGCCCTGTGGCGAGCCGGTGCAAAGCTTCAGGGGGGTGGACAAAGCAGACCCAACCCTCACTGTTTGTAACCAGTCCCTGAGAAAGTCTTGAATCCAATCGCAGATGGGGGGGGGGAGAATTTCAAGTCAGTCAGCTTCTCGATGAGAATGCTCGGCAAAATGGTGTTGAAAGCCGAGCTATAGTCAACAAAAAGCATCCTGACATAACTTCCAGGTTTCTACAGAGTGTAAAACAGTAGCTATGGCATCGTCTGTCGACCTATTTCCCCTATAGGCAAATTGATGTTTATCAAAATCCAGTGGGAGGCATGTCCTGAGATGTTGGAGAACCAATCTTTCGAAGCATTTCATGACTACAGACGTTAATGCAATAGGTCTGTAGTTGTTCAGGCACTCAACTGCGGGTTTTCTTGGGGACCGGGACAATAGTAGCTGCTTTCAAGCATGATGGTACACATGCTGTTTGCAAGGAGATGTTAAAAAATCCTTGTCAGGACCCCTGCTAATTGGTCGGCACAATTCCTAACCACTATCCCCAGAACCCCATCTGGGCCTGCAGCTTTGCTGGGATTCACAGCCTTCAATGCAGCTCTCACTTGGTGTTCACACAGGGTGAGTGGCTGAGAATCAGAAGGCCGGCCAGCAGAGGCTACGGGGTCTGGTCTTTTTACCTCGTAGCGAGGAGCGAAGGTGTTAACCATGCTCCTCGTACTGCCCTTGTAGTTGGTTAAGTGCTGTTGACTTCCGATCAGATTGTTGGAGAGGGGCTTATTCAAGGCGAGGTGCTTATCTAGATCTCGTTATTATTGCCCTTGATATATATATTTTGGGGGGGGGAGAAGAGTAGGGAGAAGGCTGGTTTCAAAGGTTTGAATAGCTGTCAATCATGCAAGCCCACACGCTGGTTCCTTCCTCTGCCAAACAATATTACACACACACACACAGCTATTGCTGCTTCATTTTATTTATATTATTTATTTGTATCCTGCCTTTATTATTTTTACAAATAACTCAAGGCGGCAAACATCCACCACACCTTCCTATTTTCCCCACAACAAACCTGTGAGGTGAGTTGGGCTGAGAGAGACTGGCCCAAGGTCATCATCCAGTTGGCTTTGTTTCGTGTTTTTTCTTTTGCAATTCCCGCGCCTGCTTTAAAAAGCACTTTGGCTCGGGCCTCTGGAGACAGATTAATCTCACTTTGTATGTGGACTGTGTGTCCATGCACTTATGTATGTGTGTGGAAGTATACACACGCAAACTTTTTAAATTATTTTTCTGGCTTAAAAAAATCTGCACCTCGAGTGAATAGCTGAAGAAAAACGTGAAAGGACTTGGTTTTTTATTTTTTATTTTTTTGAAGATCGTTTTTAAAGAGATTTGCCAAGTCAAACCAGAAGAGTTACATCAGAAAGATCCTGTTTTTCCTCGAGCAGCCCAGCTCTTCCGCTTGATCTGCTCTGGACTAAAGGATATGACGAGGCCCTCCCTGAATGACAAAACACTCATGCACGCACGCCTTCACACGCGCGCACCTCCCCACACCCGCAAGTGATGCGGCCGTAACAATGATGTAGTGTTTGGATTGTGCAACGCACGGTCTCTGCAAACACCCCAAACGCAAGCACCCAGGGCAAAGCTACAGACCCTTCAGCCGCTTCGACTCACGGCGCTCGAATCGTGCGACCATTTGACTTTCTAATTAACGTAATGAAATTACTTGTCTCTTGGAAGCGTTTGCGCCTTTCTGTGTTTAATGAGATTCTAATAACAGACCAGTGAATTGTAGCTGGGCTATTGAAGCCACCCACCCCACTTTTCCGCCCGCTTTCCCTTCGCCGCTCCGGACAATTTAATTACACTGTCCGTGGATTTCCCCTGCTCCTTTTCCTGGGGGAGAGGTGGGGGTGGAGGTGGCTCTCCTTTGCCCACCGCCCGAGGTTGCCAATGGAGGGCAAGGGAACTGAAGTCTGGCTAATTGCCCTTGGGACCGTGTCCGACGGGAGACATGGGCTCGTTTGCCAGTCTATCTAGGTTATTGCAATTAGCCTACCTGAGGAGGCGATGCATTCCCGTTGATTCCCGAATGTGCCGGCGTAGCGAGAGTATTTGCTGTTTTGGGGCTCCGAGGACAGACCGCGATCCCCATCCGCTTGGCTCTTCCCTCCCCAGGGTTGGAGTAGCGCGAGTAGCGCTACATCACGCACACCAGACCCGGACTGGGCAGCCGGGCTTCTCGCGTCGACCCCTGGCATCTAACACGGGAAAATCCGCACCTGCGGCCTTCGCCAGCTGCGGGAGCAGAAGCGGTTGAAGTAGCCCAGGAGCAGCCAGAAGTCTCCACCGCCTCCGCGGCCCTCGCCATTGGATGTGAGACTTGCTAGACTCTAGCGAGCCCGGTGACCCCCGCTGTGTCGCGGCTCAGTTCCGCCTTCTCGCTACCTTTCGCAAGCTAGCATTTCACTTAGTGCAGGATTGTGGTCTCAGACGCGGATGTCCCGTTTTAGGGGGGGCGCAACAGGACCGCATCCTGTGCCCCAAAGAGTTACTCCTCGGACTATATCTTTCCATGCCACGATTACTTTTCAGACGAACTATCCTCATACAATTCCCCCATAAGCACACTACATACACACACTGTGGTGGAATTTGGGGTAGAAAACATAACTGAAAAATGTTTTGCGCGTTGGTAAGTTTTTCCTGTGCCTTTAGGATAGGTTGTCTTTATAACTAATTTATACACTGGTAAAACTGAAGGTTACAGTGAACTGTCTGGTGCACTTATTACTGGATAAGGCTGAATCTTGTCCCAGGGATTCAAGTCCCCAGTGGTACAGGAGTAAATTTTTCAATTGTTTCTGAAAGTGTTAATGATGCTATTGTTGCTGCTGTTTGCAATTAAATACACTTTTAGAAATAGGAGTAACTTTTTGAAACATATCCTGTGAAATTCTTAGAAAGACTGGTACTTCTCTCTCCTCCTTCCCAGGAACACAAGTGGATATACAGAATCATCTCTACTACAATCAAAAAATAATATTTAAAAATAAATTCATAGAATGTAAAGATTAAAAGGAAGGGACTATAAATATATTCTCTAAAATAAACTAGTGGAATACCAATAAAAAGGGACACATTTTCATCAAATTTGTCACAGTTTCAAAAAAATAGTGGCACCATTCTGCAGACTTGACTTCTTCAGAGACTTGTGTGCTTTTGGAGAAATCCCCAGTTGCTATATGCTGGAAATGCATAAATAGGCAATCCTCAACACATACAGTAACTGTCCAAAGTATGCTTGAAGTCATTCAGTGAGAGAGTTTTCACACCTCTTCCAATAAACTTGTTGCATTATCACACTATAGTGTTTATCTTTGGGATATGGTGGTCTTCTTCCAAGTATTAACCAGGACAGGTCCTGATTAAGTTATGAGCTCAGACAAGTGCTAGATATTGATAAGTGGTCCAATTGGATAGTTTTCATCCTAAGCATCCAGTGAATTTACAAACCCATAGAAGTGACAGGTATGCAACATTACTGAAAAACAATAGTAAAATGGATTGCTGTATAAGAAAATCTTTCTCACACAGAAATATCCCTGTAGTGAACTAGTGAACCTGGATTGCAACCAGGTTCACTGAGAGGTCACCCAACTTTCTACCACCAATAACTTCTTTTTGAAGTAAAAAGCTTGTTGGAACACAAAAAGCACTTATTTCAATGTAGTTGCCAGCTTTTAAAACACTTCCAATTCTTGCACCTTTACATGAAATGAAACTACAGGAGTTTCTCAGGTAAAGCACTTCCTAGGAAAGCTACAATCCTGAAAAGCAGTCCAGACTTTCCCTAACCAACCTCTTCATGGATATGTGATTAAAAGTTCCATATTTGCCAGTTAACTGGAAATTCTGGGAACTATAATCCTTAGATATCTGGAAGGCACTGGCTTTCTCCATGCAGTAATACAGGATTAAGATTTTGCAGCACAGAACTAATAAGAGGGGTGGTCTTTAAATAAGAGACTTGTTAAACACAGTTATAGCTTCATAGCCAAATCCTTCATCAATACATCTTTTTCTGGCTTTCTAGAAGCCTGCAATATTTTATGAACAATTGAATCTAAAGTTCTAGTTGGGAACAGATCCTCCTCCAAATAAATCCATTTCAATCAAAATTTAGTAATACTTTAATATAATTAGCATATTCAATAAGTGATAATAAATTATGTTCACATTTCCTGGAAATCATTTTCTTTTCTACCCAAGAGGTTTTGCCAAAAGGTGCTGGTGGGTGAATCTAAAAGTATTGCATATTTTAAAATTAGGATAAATTATACAGTACATTAAAAGGATAGTTCCATTCCCCCAGCTATAAATAATAAATAGTTGATTGTCCTTAAAATACTTTCTTTTATTGAAAAGTACCTTTGAAAAAAATGTATTTTAAATAAAACTGTTCCAATAAAAGAGAATATATGTAGCTCAGGATCGAACTGCAGAGTTCTTTATGCTTTCTGAGTTTGGTTGTTTGTTTGCAAATGTTTCATTACCCAACTAGGTTCACACTGATATTACTAGTCAGATAATGAAACATCTGTGAGCAAACAACCAAGCTCAGACAAGCTCCACAAATAAAAGTGTATGCTGGCAAAAAATATATTTATAGTCTAAAATATTCTCACAGTATGATATGAAATCAAATGGGGGCTCATTTTCAATGTTGTTTACATATGGTTTGCTGTTTAACTTCCTAGGGTTTCTGGAGTCCAGACTTTAGCAGTTCTAACAATGTTTTGCTCCTTGAGTTGTTTTTCATCAGTCCAAGAGAGTGAATGCCCAGTGATTGGAGGAAGTCCATAATCTGGGTCACTTGGAGAAGGTGTTCCTGGAAGGAAGAGAAATAAAGGAAGGGGGGGTGGGGGAGAGAGAGAGAGAAATTGAGTATTCCCACCATAGTCAGAGTGGAATAAACAGTCTTAACCAAGACATCCCATTTTCTGTCACACATGTGACAGGGGAGTAGCAGGTGCTCAGCTAACTGTGGCATTATTTGCTGAGTATGTAATGTAGTGTTAAGCTCACTCACCACTTCATCTAGCTCTTGGATAATCTGTCAATGTTTTAAGGAATTGAATAATTGTATTACCCCAGCATGATATTTGGGGAAAAGCAGGCTCTTCCCATAGCCAAAGAATAGCATTCTCTCCTGGCTGCCCTTCAGATATGTTGGACTTTAATCCCTATTACAGTCACACTGGCTGGGGATTTCAGAAGCCAAAATCTGGAGGGCACTAATTTGGATAAGTAGAGGTAGCACAATATTCAGTCTTTCCCAATGGATGAGGGCTCCTGCAGAGGCTATCTAGGAAGCATCCTAATATGAATCCCAATTTATTTTGACTGCATGCAGACATTAAGAATACTGTGGTATATTGCTGGGTTTCAAGAATGATCTTCTGACAGTGCTGCAACGATTTGAATGTGAAGAATCTACAGACCATGTAAGGATCACCTTTGGGTCGGTGCAAGTATATTTCACTAGGAAGCAAACAGGAGGGTGAAAGTTTCCGTGTCTGCTCTTGCATATCGGTGTGGATACTAGCAACAGTAGCAAAAAGACACTAGAAAATCCGAGCTCGATTGAAATACTTATTGGATACCTATTTCGTGTCCCAAGTCAGTGAGTATCAAAGTGAGGTTGCAGGTTGTGAAGATCTCTCTCACTCTTCGCGGGAGGGAAGTGAGATTATAGGGGATGGGGAGGTTGAGGACGGCCATCTACAAGGTTTTCACAGCCGCAGCGAGGCCACTGTGGCCAAGAAGCCACCCTCCCTCTTTTCCTTTGGAGTGCGTTTGACCGGGATGGGAGGCTCACCCTGCACTTACTTGTGCCCCGGTGGCAGATGATAACCGTCTGGGGCTGGCATGGGCTTTTGCGGCCCGCGCTGCGCAGGGGTAAGTCGGACTGGACCACCTCGCTGAGGAAGTTGATGTAGCCAATGGCCAGGCGCAGCGTGTCCACCTTGGAGAGGCGCTTCTCGTAGGGCAGAATGGGGATGTGAGAGCGCAGCCCCTCGAATGCGTTGTTGATGGACTGCATCCGCCGCCGCTCGCGCACGTTGGCCGCCTGCCTCAGTTGCTGCAGCTCGACCTCGGACCGCACCCGCCGCCGCTGCCCCGCTGCCGCGCTGAAAGCCTTGAGGCTGCCCCTGGGTGAGGCCGCCAGTCCGCAACAATCGTAGATGAAACTGGCCGACGACGGCGAGAAGGACACCGAGAAGGTACGTGGAGCAGCTTCACAGCACAGAGCGCCGTCGGGCACGCCTTCGAATCCCGCGCCACCGCCAGTTCCGTCGCTGTGGTAACAGTCGTGGAACGGCGAGCCCAGGAAGCCCACCTCTGCCTCCAGGAGTTCGTCGCCTTCCAGAGGGTTACAGGAAGACTGGTCGGTGAAAAAATCCTCGCCGTCGAAGTAAGATTCTAAAGAGAAGAAGTCCGGCCCGGCCCGAAAGTGCTCTAGTAGTACCGACTCCATCCCGGACCCGCAGAAAAGTGGCTCGGAAAAGGTTTGAGGGGAGGCCACTTGAGAGCGAGTTGCTGCCTTCTTTTTCGCTCCCCACCCCGCCTTTGGTTCCTGCTGCGCCGTGACTGCCCCTTTCTGGGTATTTGCGCTCGTTCTCTCTCACCGACTGAGGCCGCAGACTGAAGAGCGGCACGCGAGGATTTTTATGAGTACAACCGCAAGACCGTGCCATGAACCATTATAGCCAGCCAATCAGGGCTCAGTGGAGGTCCTCCCGTGATCAAAGGGGAGTGGGAATATACACCTAGGCTGTTTCTGGAGGGGGAGCAGAAAACACTTTTTGCGTCCCCGTTTGCCGATTTCCTTTTACCTGTCAGTGCTTCTTCTTAAAAGCAGGCGGCCTAACCCAAAGATGCTTTTTCAGGAGGCAACTGGACTTTCTTGTTTTTCTTTGAAGACGATTCCCTTCTCATCCAAGAAGCTTCCTTAGCTCTGACTGGATGGTGGGGAATGGAAAGATTTATACTCCTGCAAACAGCTGTTCATTTGCATTCTTTTAGGGAGTCATTAAAGCTACCTGGAGGCTTATCTGTGTCTTCAGGGTCACCTGAGTAGTGCAAATGGGTGTGGAGCCTTCTTGGAACTGTTGAAAGGACTGTGTTGTAGACTGGAGATAGATGATGTCAGATCCTTCTCCCTCTGTTGAGAGAGGGCTGTTCAGTTTTGACATAGATGGCCTCTTTGACCCCCTCTTTCAAACCAGTGGTCCTCTCTGTCCAGAATGTGGACTTTGCTGTCTTCAAAAGAGTGGCCTTTGTCTTTTAAATGCAGATGGACTTCTGACTCTTGTCCTGATGGGTTTGTTCTCCTATGTTGTGCTATACAGTTGTTGTTTCGTTTCCGCAATGTTCAGATCTGCACATGGCTCACTGTATTGTACTGCATATACCACATTCCTCAGTTTGTGTCTGGGTGTTTTATCCTTGGGGTGGACAAGCTTCTGCCTTCAAACCCTTCATGGGTTTGAAGTGTGCATGTATGTTGTGTTGGCTGAAGATCCTCCTGAGGTTTTCCGATATTCCTGCAAGGTAAGGAATGACTATGTTGCTTTGTTTATTGTTTTCTTCATCTGTTAAAGAGGAGCTCCTGCTAGGTCTTTATTGAGGTTTGATGAAGGCCCACTTGGGATAGCCACACATTCTGAGGGCTTTCTTGATGTGTTTTATTTCCTTTCCTTTTCCTTTTTTGCTGGTAGGCAGGCCTCCAGCTCTGTGGTGTAGGGTTCTGATAACTCCCATTTTGTGCTCCAGTGCGTTGTGTGAATCAAAATGTAAATATTGATCCATGTGAGTGGGTTTTCTGTACAGGTGAAACTCAAAAAATTAGAATATCGTGCAAAAGTTCATTTATTTCAGTAATGCAACTTAAAAGGGGAAACTAATATAAGAGATAGACTCATTACATGCAAAGCAAGATAGTTCAAGCCATGATTTGTCATAATTGTGATGATTATGGCGTACAGCTCATGAAAACCCCAAATCCACAATCTCAGAAAATTAGAATACTGTATTACATGCAATCAATAAAACAAGGAGTGTACATAGAACAATATCGGACCTCTGAAAAGTATAAGCATGCATATGTACTCAGTACTTGGTTTGGGCCCCTTTTGCAGCAATTACTGCCTCAATGCGGCGTGGCATGGAAGCTATCAGCCTGTGGCACTGCTGAGGTGTTATGGAAGACCAGGATGCTTCAATAGCGGCCTTCAGCTCTTCTGCATTGTTCGGTCTCATGTCTCTCATCTTTCTCTTGGCAATGCCCCATAGATTCTCTATGGGGTTCAGGTCAGGCGAGTTTGCTGGGACACTTTGAGCCTAGAATATTGCACCTTTTCACAATATTCTAATTTTCTGAGATTGTGGATTTGGGGTTTTCACGAGCTGTACGCCATAATCATCACAATTATGACAAATCACGGCTTGAACTATCTTGCTTTGCATGTAATGAGTCTATCTCATATATTAGTTTCCCCTTTTAAGTTGCATTACTGAAATAAATGAACTTTTGCACGATATTCTAATTTTTTGAGTTTCACCTGTATGTGGAAGGGAAAAGTGTGGAAGAAAAAGGTGCACAAGCAGCCGGGATGACCGCAGCCTGGAGAGGATTGTCAGGAAAAGGCCATTCAAAAGTGTTGGGGACTTTCACAAGGAGTGGACTGAGGCTGGAGTCAGTGCATCAAGAGCCACCACACACAGACGGATCCTGGACATGGGCTTCAAATGTCGTATTCCTCTTGTCAAGCTGCTCCTGAAAAACAAACAACGTCAGAAGCGTCTTACCTGGGCTAAAGAAAAACAGACCTGGTCTGTTGCTCAGTGGTCCAAAGTCCTCTTTTCTGATGAGAGCAACGTTTGCATCTCATTTGGAAACCAAGGACCCAGAGTCTGGAGGAAGAATGGAGAGGCACACACTGCAAGATGCTTGAAGTCCAGTGTGAAGTTTCCACAGTCTGTGTTGATTTGGGGAACCATGTCATCTTCTGGTGTTGGTCCACTGTGCTTCATTAAGTCCAGGGTCAACGCAGCCGTCTACCAGGAGATTTTGGAGCACTTCATGCTTCCTTCCGCAGATGAGCTTTATGGGGTTGCTGACTTCATTTTCCAGCAGGACTTGGCACCTGCCCACACTGCCAAAAGCACCAAAACCTGGTTCAATGACCGTGGGATTACTGTGCTTGATTGGCCAGCAAACTCGCCTGAGCTGAACCCCATAGAGAATCTATGGGGCATTGCCAAGAGAAAGATGAGAGTCATAAGACCGAACAATGCAGAAGAGCTGAAGTCCGCTATTGAAGCATCCTGGTCTTCCATAACACCTCAGCAGTGCCACAGGCTGATAGCTTCCATGCCACGCCGCATTGAGGCAGTAATTGCTGCAAAAGGGGCCCAAACCAAGTACTGAGTACATATGCATGCTTATACTTTTCAGAGGTCCGATATTGTTCTATGTACACTCCTTGTTTTGTTGATTGCATGTAATATTCTAATTTTCTGAGATTGTGGATTTGGGGTTTTCATGAGCTGTACGCCATAATCATCACAATTATGACAAATCACAGCTTGAACTATCTTGCTTTGCATGTAATGAGTCTATCTCATATATTAGTTTCCCCTTTTAAGTTGCATTACTGAAATAAATGAACTTTTGCACGATATTCTAATTTTTTGAGTTTCGCCTGTAATGTCAATTTGAAAAATAACTTCCAAAATGGCTGCTTTTTGAAAACTGAAGTAATTGCAGCCCTTCCCCCAGGTGAATGGCTCACCAGCTCACTCCGAAGCACAGCTCCTAAAGCTACTTAGAGGCTACTGCTGTATGGATGGTCTTGTGGGGTGATTCTAGGACTCTCCCTAACCCATGAAAGTCATAAAAACAAAGGGTACTCAGCTCCTTGTTAGTAGTTGAAGAAGCTTCAGTTCTATTGGAAGAAGGAGGAACTGCCGACTATAGAAGAATGGACTTTAAAAGTTTCTGACCTGGCAGAAATGGAAAAGATTTTGGCTTATTTGAAAGACCATTCGCAACAACGTTATATTATGGAGTGGAAAAAGTGGATTGATTACATCCAGAAGAAATATGGGACTAAAAAGTTTCATTTAGCATTTGTATAAGTTTTGATGTGATATTAGTATTGCTTGTAGTCATTTTACATGAGCTAGAGTGCGATAGACTTAATAGTTTATTGTTGTTAACATATGGTTGTTTATGATTGTTTTTACCTTTATACCTTGTATTTAGCTCTGGGAAGTCGGGGAGGGTGGAAGGGGAGGGGGGAGGGTTAGGGAGGGTTAGGAAGGGTTGGGTGGGGGGAGGGGGGGAGGGATTGTTAAAGATAAAATGTATTGAAAAACTTTTCTATAAAAAAGAAGCTTCAGTTCAGAGGAAATTCCCACTAGACTGGTCAGTTCATCATGTTCATTGGAAGCCCCCAGAATTTTCTTATAACAACTCACTACTGTCAAGGTTCCGCCTAATAAAACCAAATAAATCACAAGTCTAAACTTTCCCCCAGGAATTCTGTAATGTATTGGCCTTATCTGTTTAAATCACTTGCTTAATGTCCAAACTGCTTGCTTAATGTCTGACCTACTTTCTGTGTGTTATGTAACGGTTGCTGTAGTGAGCCACACTTGCTGTCTCCAGGCTGATAATTAGGTTTGGGTCGGGAAACTGCTACTTCAAATCTATTGGTTGCCGCCTAGAGGCCAACCGTATAAATAGCTGCGCAGCAGCTATTAGCTTGCTTCTGTTCTGTTCTGAGTTAATAAACTTGTTGCTGTTTGAACACATCGTCTTGCTTAATGCCTTCGAACTGAAGATATAACAGATTCAATGTAACTAGATGTACAGTAACATTCCCCTCCCCTCTACTATGCTATAGATCATGCTACCCAATGAAAGCAATTGGCAGGCTCTGTGACACTTCTTTGCTCCTCCTTCCAGAGCCTGCGGGAATGACCTTGGTTCCCACAAGACTGCTCTGTGTTTTGTCTAGCAAAACTTTCATTTTCCTCCCCCCTTTCCCCCCAACCTATGTGGCAACTTAGAACAACAAAGATTGCTTCAGCCAGGTTTGTTTCAGAAGTTGACAACTACACTCATCAATTTCAGTGACACCATTTCAAGCCATGTATGTCACACACCCAAAAGTGTTGGGAGAGCACCCCGCATTGGACTCAACCATCCCAGGGATGGTTGACTTCTTATAGGAGCAACTTGCTGCCTAAGCCTTTTTGAAGCAACAACTTGACCAAGCAAAACAGTCTTACAAGAAGGCGGTGGGTGCCCTCCAGCAGAAGGGGTCACCCATAGCAGTAGGGAACAAAGTCTGGCTCTCTACCAATTTCTTAGCAACTTCAAGAGCTTCCAAGAAGCTAGATGCTAAATTTGCGTGACCATTCAAGGTTCTCTGACGAATCAATCCTGTAGCCTTCTACCTCCAATTGCCTCCATCAATGAAGGTGCATCCAATCTTTTACCAAGCCTTACTCTCCAAAGATACCCCCCCCCCAAGTGCACTAAGATCTCAGCACCCCACCCCACCCTACACCACCAGTCATAGTGGAGGGAGAAACAGTATGAAGTGGAAGAGATACTAGATTTTGGGAAAAGAGGCAAAGGCATTCAGTATTTGATTCATTGGAAGGGTTACCCAGTTGCAGATCACACCTGGGAAAATTCATGGTATGTTCATGCCCTTGATTTAGCTTGCTAGTTTCACCAGTGCTATCCTGTAAAACTATGACTGACCAAACTCCCAGCCCCCTGCCCTCCATTGCCTGAGGAACCTGTCAAGGTGTGATACTCACTTATGATGGGCCTTCCACCTCCGGTTTTCAACTCCCAGGCAGGGGAGGGATCTTCTAATGCTGTTTGTTTCATCAACCACCACCTGGATCCCCAGCTCCTTTAGATGAGAGGAAGGAAAATTCCTTTGAAACTGCTTCCCTTCTGTCCTTACCCAGTTCCCATGAGAACTTGAACTTTGAAGAAATGATACAAGAGGGGGAGAGCAGCATTGAAGAGCCCATGGAGGAGGAGAGGGGCCACGTTGGAGGAGTGGGTGATGTAGATGACCAGGTTGAGCCTGAGGGAAGGGTCAAGCACATCATCAGTCTCAACTCCCTTTGCGCCCACAAGAGATCTAAGTCCAGCCCACCTTGAATTCCATGGACTCTTATCTACCCCCAGTTTGCTTTGACCATAGTTCTAATTCTTGTAGAGAGTGTTAGCATGAAATAAATCTGTATTTGTTTGAACCACCTTGCTTCATGATCACGCTCTTTACAACAATCCTAGAATACAAGAAAATCCCAATGAATCAGTAAAAGATTATTCCCAATTAATATTGGATTTAACTTTTTTCTAAATCCTACATTTTACAGTAGCTTAGCTCAGTGTTTCTCAACCTCAGCAACATTAAGATGTGTGGAATTCAACTCCCAGAAGATGGGGATAACCTGATAAACTGAAAGATAAAAAGGATACGTACAAAAAAATGGAAAGAGGGACACATAACAAAGGCAGAATATCAGCATATAGCCCGAATCTGCAAAGATGAAGTCTGGAAAGCAAAGGCTCAGAATGAACAAAGACTTGCAACAAAAGTCAAAGATAATATAAAAAAGTTTCTTTCAACATATAAATAACAAGGAAACAATCAGTCCACTAAAAAGAGAAGATGGCAAGGAAGTAACAGGCAGTAGAGAGAAAGCAGAGCTGTTTAACTCATTCTTTGCATCAGCCTTCATGCAAAAAGAAACTATAGCCCAACCTACCAAAAACATAGCTGTAAAAGACAGACTAGAAATAAAAACTAAAATAAGCAAGAAAATGGTAAGAGAACACCTGTCTGATCTTGATGAGTATAAATTACCGGGACTTGATGGATTACATCACAGAGTTCTGAAGGAGCTGGCAGATATTATCTTAGAACCATTGTACCATTGTACCAAGAGCTGATGTGGTTCCCATCTTCAAAAATGAAAAAACAACAACCCAGACCCAGGAAACTACAGACCAATCAGCATAACATCAATACCTGGGAAGATCCTGGAAAAGATAATAAAAAAACAGATCTGCAAACATTTAGAAACAAATAAAGTTATAACTAGAAGCCAGTGTGGGTTTGTTAAAAACAGATCATGCCAAACCAATCTTATTTCATTCTTTGACAAAGTGACTAAATTAGTAGACCAGCGAAATGCTGTGGACATAGTATACTTAGACTTCAGCAAGACATTCAACAAAGTAGACCACAACCTACTTCTTGGTAAGCTAGAAAGAAGTGGGATAGACAGCATCACCGGCAGATGGATTTGTAATTGGCTGACAAACTGTACTCAACAAGTCTGTTGTAATTCCTTGCCTGCCAACAGATCCGGCAGTCGAGTTCGAGGAATCGGATGATGATGAGGTGCCTGGGTTCGCATTGGAGTCTGTGGAAGGCTCTGAGAACAGGAGGACTCAGAGCCAGATGTGGAACTGGGCCTGTCTACTCGTGCTCAGGCAGAGACACAGCTGTTTTGGGGGCTGGAACTAAGTGATGAGGAGGAACAGCTGGGGCCAGTCCTGGATGCGCAGATGTGCAGAGAGGAGAGGAGAGGAAGACAAAGGAGAGGCGGGGTTCCATAGGCAAAGTAAGAGACACTAAGAAGCCACACATTGGCCAGAATATAAAGAGGAGAGGTGTGGGAGGTGCTGGTTGCTGAAGGCAACCATTCATGCTACGGCTTCCTGCTTCTGTTGTTGGATTTCTTGCATCAGGATTCTTGGACATTTAACCAGGTTTCTCAGATTTCTGTGTGTTTGAGTGACTTGAACCTTGAGCTTTCCTGCTGAGAACTCAGAGACTGATCTTGTTCGTTTCAACAGCTAAAGGACTGGTTGGAGTTTGTTCCATAAAAGCTGTGTCAAAATAAAAGGTTTTTTTTTCTTACAAAGTCCTGCCTTGTTCAATGAAAAGAGGTTTTCCTCGTGAGTAAGCGGTTGATCAGTACTCATGTAGGATGGGTCAGAGCATCCTTAATGCTACTACATCTACATGGAGGGAAGTAAGCAGTGGAGTACCACAAGGTTCCTTCTTAGGCCCAGTACTCTTCAATATCTTCATAAATGGGACTTCCGGTGGCGACGCAACGCCGAAGACAGCCGTTTTCGGGCTGCCCGCTCCGCAGCTGTGTTTTTCCATCGTAAACAGCGCCGATCAGCTGTTTAGATGGATTTGAAGCCCCCTCCTCGGGAGAAGAGGAGGGGGTGAGGCCCCAGGTAGGGGTTGAGCTCTCCGGGGCCGCCTGAGCTGAGAGTTTGGGCGGCTGAAGGATTGAGCCCCCCCGAAGCCTGGGTTGCTCCGAGCTGCGCAGCGCCCCTGCTCCGGGATTTATGGAGCAGAGCCAGGCGTTAGCAACCACCCCTGCCAAAAGGAAATACTTTTGATTGTCAAGATGCAGGCAGAGCGGTACAGGAGGTCAAGGTGATGTGCACTCTTATCTTTACTCTCTAGCTCAATGGATTTTATAGCTTTAAAGTGAAAGTGCGCAATAAGTGAAAGTGGGGGAAGATGGCGGCTAAAACTTCTAAAGCTCTTCGGAGTGCGGGGTCTTCCCTGGTGCAACAGACCTCATTGCAAGCTTTGCTTCCTCCTGCACCTCCTCCGGCATTGACGCTTAAGGATTTACAAGATGCTCTTGGAAAGCATTCACAATTGATGTCTGACATGATGGATGAAAAGTTGAAAAAGCTGGAGGAGAAAATGGAGGAGAAAATGGAGAAATTGGAGAAGAAGATGGAAGAGAAGTTTAGAGCAATGAGGGTGGACATGTTGTCTATGATTGAATCTGTAGCTGAATGTGTGCAACAGCTGGATGTAAAAGTGAAGGATCTCAGTCAAAAGAACTCTATATTAGAAGCAAAGGTATTAGAAAATGAAAATATAAGGGATAAAATGGACGGAGAATTGAACCTTGTTCAGTATCATCAGATGCAGTATGCTATTAGAATCAGGGGTTTAAAGGAGAATTGTAAAGAAGATTTAAAGCAGCTGATTTCTGAGGCTCTGGAAGGGGTATTGGGCCAGCCAGCATCTGAAATTGAGGGAAATATGGACAAAACTTTTCGTGTAAATTCATGGATTGCAAGACAGAGGAAGTTACCCAGAGATGTGGTGGTCTATTTTACAAAGAGAGTAATTAGAGATGAAGTCATTCAAGCTGCTTATGATACTAAATTGGTAGTGGCTGAGCAAGAAGTCTTGGTTTTAAAAGAGATTCCTCCGAAGATTTTAAGGAGAAGGAAAGATTTTGCATTTCTAGTACAGGAACTTAAGAAATGTGATATTAAGTTTAGATGGGAGATTCCAGTTGGACTGGTGGTGACGCATGAAGGTAAAAGACATCGTCTGGTTACTGTGGCCCAGGCACGTGATTTTTATAGCAATGTGTTAAAAGCAACTCCCTTATCATTTTTGGAAGCTGTAAAGGGATACGGCGAGGGAATGCTTCAAGATGTTGCAGATAGACAGATAGAGGACAATGGTGTTGGAGAGGATCAAGAAACAGTTTCATCGGATGTTGCAGGAGGCCAGAGGATGACGCGTGCCGCCCTAAGAAGAGCGAGACGAGAGCAAGAGCAAGACCAGCAGAAAGTTATGGAATCTCCAAAGTGTACTTACAGTGAAGCTGTGGGAGGGGCGCGGTCCAAAGAAGTTTTGGGGGTCATGACAGATGTGCTCCAAAAGTTTTGGAGCTTTAAGATTGGTGATTAAATTTTTAAATTAGAATGTCAATGGATTAAATTTATCATAGAGGAGAAAGAAAGTTTTTTTTTTTAATATTTAACACAATTTAAGATTGATGTTATTTGCTTGTTAGAAAAGTATATTAGGGTTATGGACTAAAAGTATGTGCTGAACTAAGAATGGGTATGCAAGCTCCTAATTAACAACAAGTTGTCTTACAGACTGCTTAAACCTTTTTTTTTACTCTTTTTATTTGAACTCAAGGATGATTTGGAACTGCGAGACATTTGGCGTGATACATGCAAGAACTATTTTTGATCATAGTCTAGTTTGGTTGGAGATTATTAAGGTTAATAGAGATAGGCGCTTTTGGCGCGTAACTGAGAATTTGTTTAGAAATTAGAGAAAGGTTGGAGAATGTAAATAATAGGTGAAAGTTTTTTTTCTTTTTTTTGAAATATGAATAAGGACTGGGATTAAGAAAATCTATTCTGAGTAAAGCTCTTTTTCTGTTTTCCTCTTTTTCTTTTTTACTTTATTTGTAATATTAATATTGTTTGTATTCATTTTATATGAGCTAGAGGGAGATAGAATTAATAGTTTATTGCTGATAACATAGGGGTGCTTATGTTTGTTTTTTGATTTTATACCCTGTATTTAGCTCTGGGAAGTCGGGGGGGGGGAGGAGGGAATGGGGGAGAGGGATAGGGAGGGTTAGGTAGGGGTGGGGGAGGGGGGATTAAAGTCAAAATGTATTGTAAAACTTTTTAAATAAAAAAAAATATCTTCATAAATGACTTAGATTAGGGAATAGAAGGGGAACACATCAAATTTGCAGATGACACTAAGCTGTCAGGAATAGCCAACACCCCAGAAGACAAACTCAGGATCCAAAAGGAACTTTACAGACTTGTACAATGGGCCCTATCCAACAACACGAAGTTTATTGTGGAGCAAAGCAAGGTTTTACATGTAGGCAGGTAAAATCAAAGGTACGAGTACAGATTAGGCAAAACCTGGCTCAAAAACAATAACCGTGAGAGGGACCTTGGAGTCCTTGTGAACGATCACTTAAACATGAGCCAGCAGTGTGCAGCAGCCGCCAAAAAAGCTAATACAATCCTTGGTTGTATAAACAGAGGCATAGAATCAAAATCACATGAAGTATTAGTACCACCTAAAAAAATTCTTAGTAAGACCATACCTGGAATACTGCATCCAGTTTTGATCACCACATTACAAAAAAGATGTTGAGACTTTGGAAAAAGTGCTAGGAAGAGCAACTAAGATGATTAAGGACCTGGAGATGAAAACATATGAAAAAGGGTTGCAGGAATTGGGTATGGCCAGTCTAGAGAAAAGAAGGACTAGGGGTGACATGATAGCACTATTCCAATATCTGAGGGGCTACCATAAAGAAGAAGGGGTCGACTTATTTTCCAAAGCAGCAGAAGGCAAGACAAGAAACAAGAAACTTCCTAACAGTTAGGACAATTAACCAGTGGAACAGCTTGCCTTAAGGAGTTGTGGGTGCTCTATCACTGGAGGTTTTTAAGAAGAAACTGGAGAGCCACTTGTCTGAAATGGTATGGTCTCCTACTTGAGCAGGGGGTTGGACTAGAAGACCTCCAACTTCCCTTCCAGCTCTATTCTGATTGACATCTTTAAGTTCCTGTAATTGAGAAACACTGTCTTAGCTGACTGTAGTTTAGTATACCCACCAATAGGCATTTAGTTAAGTACTTGTACCAGGGTGGACTAAAAATTACAAACAATGTCTTACTGTTTATTTAAAAGGAAATAAGTAAACAGAATAATCCATTTTCAACGTTTAGTAGCAAACTGAAATTTTTATTTTTGACTGTTAAAATTTATCACTCTTGAAGCATAGTGGAAGAATACTTTTAATGTATCTTACACAAGAATTTTGTGAGACTTTTTTGGAAGCATTGCAGAACCACTGCTCTACAGTGTCATCTAGTGGTAAATGAATTGCTGACAATTGTGATTACACTATTAAGAACTGACTTGTTTACACTAAAAGTTTTAAAAAAGGCTTTTCCTTCAAGCATATAGATATGTGCAAATGTTCTCCAATCAATTAACAAGCTACTTCTACTTCCAAATTTTAAAAGAAAAAAGTTTTGGGAAGTCCCATTTACTTTAGAGGGAAAGATTTAGTCTATTCTTCAGTATCCCACTGATCCCAATGAATTTCAGAGAATCCTCTGATTATTCAGAAGAAACTGCAACAGAAATCATGTGATCTTGATATTAGATCAGAAAAAGCAACATAAAGAAAACTAAGACACATGCAGACCTAGGCTGGATTACATGCCTCACACAGCCAATATTATGTCTTAATCAAAAACAGATCTCATTGGCTGGTTTGTTGCTATGGCTATTCCAGTTCATAAATACTTACACACTGACACTCCTCCCTTTATGACTGGAATAGACATAAAACCAAATAACTTAATACTCTTCCCATGGTACACTCCACACAATGCCTTGTGTTATGTATGCAGGCACCTGCATAGCAACAGCCACCAGGGGGCGTTGTCCTGAACGGTTTTGGCGGGAAACCCAGTTTCGGCGGGAAACCTAGGGCCAACCCCATTGGCTGTCCGCTTACCTGGCTAGGTATTTAAGGAGACCAGGTAACCCTCATTCCCCAGTTCGCTACCCCCCCTTTCTAATAAAGAGCTGAACTCACACACCGGCTGGCGTCTCTTCCTTGCGTCAGACCCACCACACAATAGTGGCGACAAAGGTGGGATTGCTGCCGACCACGAGCTGAAGTCACTGGGGAAACGCTCCGCGAGCTGAAGGGAAAGGCATTTCCCTTTCTTCTCCCCCACGACCGCCAGCCGAGCAGCCGACCGGACCACGCCGGTCGCCGCATCCGAACCCGAGGCCACACACCGCACCGCACCGCGACCTAGACTGCAACCGCACCGCCATGGCAAGAGCCGGACAACCCCATGAGTTCGACACCCGCCACCCTGAGACCTGGGCCCATTACCTGGCTCACGTTGAACTGTACAACCAGATATCAGAGGACGGTGCGAAGGTGGCAGCACTGCTTTGCCTCGGGGGGCCAGCGCTGTTGGAGATCGCTGCGAACCTGTTCCCCCAGGAGGCCATCAACACCGTCATGTACCGGGACCTCATGGCCAGACTCAACGCCCATTTTAAGCCCCGGCGCTCCAAGGTGGCCGCGTGGTCACAATTCGAAAAAAGGGACCAGCGCCCCAACGAGATCGGTGCCGATTTCCTCGCCGCCCTATGAGAAGCCGCCGTCGCCTGCAGGTTCTCGAACTTGGAGGAGCGGCTACAGGACCGGCTGATCTGCGGCCTACGTGACAGGCGGCTGCAAGAGTGCCTGTTCGAGAGAGAGGAGGTTTCGCTCCAGGAAGCCGAGGACGCCATCCTCGCCCATGAAGTGGCCTGAGGGGCCGTCCAAGCCTGCCAGGAAACCCGGCCCGGCAACCAGGTGACCAGTGTTCACCGGCAATTTGCCTTGGAGGAGGACGACCAGAGCATCGACCTACTCCAGCGGAAGTTGATCCCAGACTAGCAAGCCAGACGGCCAGACAAGCCCAGGCCTCCCAGCAACGCTGCTAACCCTCAGAAGTGCGCAGGGTGTGGTGGGAACCATGTGCGCAGGCTCTGCAAGTTCCGGTCAGCCACGTGCCGGGCCTGCAAGAAAACAGGCCACATAGCCGCGGTCTGCCATAGCCGCCGCCCCCAAGAGGAGATCCACGAGCTGCAGCCGGAGGAATCACCATTCGAAGGTACTGGGGCCTCGACCAAAACGCGAATTGGCTATGTTGAGAGCCGGCTGGCCATTAATCACACGGGTAGCCGCCGGCTACTCAAGCCTAAAATTAGATTAACAATCCACTTGCAAGGCATCCCTTGCAGCATGGAGCTTGACTCTGGATCAGCGGTCTCGATGATTTCGGACGAGACCCTTAACTACATAAATAGCCGGAGCAAGCAGCGGATTAAATTACGGCCTACAAATTTAACCCTGACCGATTTCCAGAACTCACCAGTCAAGGTAAGAGGGGAGGCCACCATCTCGGTGGGGTTTAAGGGTCGCGAAGAGCACCTGGGGGTTGTAGTAGTAGAGGGCCGGAGAGTCAGCCTAGTCGGCCTAGACTGGTTCGAGGCCCTGGGAATCGCAGTCACCGGGATCCACCGGATCCAGGGGAACCCCGTCGAGACCGTCTGCAAGGAGTTCGCAGACGTCTTCGACGGGACACTGGGCAGGTACACTGGGCCGCCCATATCGTTCAAGCTTAACTCGAATGTTCCCCCAATTAGGGTCCGGCCGCGGCGAGTCCCCTTCGTGCTCAAACAGAAAATAGAGCGCGAGACCTCCGGGTGGCAAGGCTCCGCCGCCGGCAGCCACTCTGGCTGTCAGCCCCGTCATCTCCGTGGAGCCGCCGAAAACAGCGCCGATCAGCTGTTTTGATGGCTCGGAAGCCCGCTCCTCGGGAGAAGAGGGGGGGGTGAGCGCCCAGGCAGGGGTAGAGCTCTCCCGGGCCGCCAGAGTTGAAACTCTGGTGGCTGAAGGATCGAGCCCCCCCGAAGCTTGAGTTTGCTCCGGACCTCGGGACGCCTCTGCTCCAGGGCTTTGGAGCAGAGCAGGGCGTAGCAACCATCCCTGCCAGCAAGAGTGAACTTCAGATAATTTGAATGCAGGCAGAGCAGTACAGGAGAATCAGGTGAAAGCAAGTTTATGATCTTTAACTCGGTGGACTTTGTGGAGTTTGATAAAAGTGAAAGTGCGTAACAGGCAATAGTGGGTGAAAATGGCTGCCAAATCTTCTAAAGTTCCTAGAAGTGCGGGGGCTTCTCCGGTGCAGCAATCTTCGCTACAAGCTTTAATGCCCCCCCCTGCACCTGCACCTGCACCTGTACCAACTTTTACAGTGAAAGATCTGCAGGATGTTTTGCAAGAGGCTTTGAAAAAGCAATCTCAAAAATTAGCTGAACTTATGGAGGAGAAGCTTACAGAAATGAGGGCAGACATCTTACTTGCATTTCAAGGCATGGCTGTATGTATAGAGCGTCTGGATTGTGGATTGCAAGACAAAGGAAATTACCCAGAGATGTGGTGGTTTACTTTACAAAGAGAGCAATTAGAAATGAGGTTATTCAAGCTTTTTACAATAATAAATTTGCAATTGCTGAACAAGAAGTTTTAATTTTAAAAGAGATCCCTCCAAGAATCTTAAGGAGAAGGAAGGAATTTGCTTTTCTGGCACAAGAATTAAGAAGACGGGATATTCAGTTCAGATGGGAGATACCAGTGGGTATGGTGGTGATGTATGCAGGCACGAGACATCGTCTTCTTACAGTGTTACAGGCACGTGATTTTTATACTAATGTTTTAAAAGCAGTCCCCATACCACTTTTGGAATCTAAAAAGAAGAATGGTGAGGGAGAGTGTCAATCACAAAGTGAGAATGTACAAGGTGCTGAAGGAGCTACGCAGATGAAAGATGGAGAATTCCAGAAAGTTACAGGAGTGGATCAAATTTCAGTATCATTGGAGGAGGTTAGAGACCAGAGAATGACACGTGCTACTGCTAGACGAATGAGACAAGAGCAAGAACAGCAGAGAGTTATGACGGCACCTCAAAAACTTACTTACAGTGAAGCAGTGGGAGGAGCGCGACCAAAGAGAGTGCAGGTGATTTTGGAAGAGGCGCTCCAAAAGCTTCAGGTCGCGAAAGATGGTGACAAAGTTTCTAACCTGGAATGTTAATAGTTTAAATTCACCACAGAAGAGAAAGAAAGTATTTCAATACTTAAAACAATTTAAGAATGATGTTATTTGTCTACAAGAAACACATATTAGAGCCACGGATCAAAAGTATTTGTTAAACTCAAGGTTGGGCACACAGTTTATTGCTTCTGCAACTGATAAGAAAAATGGAGTGGTTATTTATGTTAAGAATACTTTGACAGCGGCTTTAATTGAAGCAGATAAACAAGGAAGATACGTTATAATTGAACTGTTAATAGAAGGCAAGAAAACGCTTTTGGTTGGACTATATGCTCCTAATCAACAACAAGGAGATTTCTACAGTTTATTACACAGCAAGATTATTCAGTGGGATTATAAATCTTGTATTTTGATGGGAGACTGGAACGGTGTTTTGGATGTACAAATGGACAAGGGGGGTTTCTTTAAAAGCACCCCAAGTCATGCTAAACTGCCTAAATCTTTTTTTGAGATGAAGGATGACTTGGAATTGCGAGACATTTGGAGAGAAAGAATTTGCGAGAAAAGGACTATACATTTTTCTCCAACAGGCATCAATCTTTCTCCAGGATTGACTTTGTATTAATTACTAATGATTTTTTCTCTAGGATTAAGAAGATCAAGATTTGTCCAAGAACTATGTCTGATCATAGTCTAGTATGGTTAGAGATAGAAAAAGATAATAGGGATAGACGGTCCTGGCGCTTAAATGAAAATTTGTTTAGATATCAGGAAAATGTGGAAGAGTATAAAAAACAGATGAAGGAATTTTTTAAAATTAATATGCATAAAGAGATGGTTTGGGATGCTAGTAAAGCTTATATGAGAGGTGTATTAATATATTTGAACAATAAATATAGACGTAACTTGGAATTTAGGAGGAAAGAATTAGAGGATGAAATTAAGGAAAAAGAAAAGGCTTTAATTTTGAATCCATCTGATGGGAAGATTAAAGAGGTAATTACTTTATTAAGGGGTCAGTTTGATAAGTTAATGGCAGATCAAGTGGCAACTAATTTACAGTATGCTAGACATAATATTTTTGTAATGCTAATAAACCAGGTAGATGGTTAGCTTATTTGTTAAGGAAGAAGCAAAGGGCTTCTAATACAGAAAGAATAGAACATAAGGGTAAGGTAGTGTACCAGCAGAGTCTTATTAAAAAGACTTTTGTTGATTTTTATTCTAAGTTGTATGCTAGAGATAAGATTAGAGATGCAGATATAGATAATTATTTGGTAAGAGCTAATATTCCTGTTCTTACGCAAGAACAAAAGGAAGGGATGAATCAATTGATAACTGATGAAGAAATTTTTTTAGCAATCAAACAACTGAAAGTGGGCAAAGCGCCGGGTACAGATGGATTGACTGCTGTGTATTATAAAAATTTACAGTTAGAGATGGTGAAGCCTTTAAGGGAATTGTTCCAGACAATTTAAATGGAAGGAGGGGTACCTCCGTCTTGGAAGACTGCTTTTATTTCTTTGATTCCGAAGGAAGATCAGGATGTCACCCAAGCAAAAAATTATAGGCCAATATCACTTTTGAATATGGACTACAAGATATTTGCCAAAGTTTTAGCTAACAGATTAATGAGGGTAATACAACAAGTAATTCATGGTGATCAAACTGGGTTTATAAGTGGTAGACAAATGAAGAACAATGTGAGACATATAGTAGATTTGTTGGAATTTTTGGAAAGAAACAATCAGATCCCTGCAGCGTTGATCTTCTTGGATGCTGAAAAAGCCTTTGATCAATTGGATTGGCAATTTCTGATGAAAGTATTAGAGAAAATGGAATTTGGGGATAAATTTTTACAACCAATCAGGGCAATATATCAAAAGCAAACAGCCCACATAATAGTTAATAATAGTCTGACTGAAGTATGTAATATTGAAAAAGGTACAAGGCAGGGGTGCCCGTTGTCACCTCTATTATTTGTTTTAACATTGGAAATATTACTGATTAAAATACGTGATTCGGATAAAATTAAGGGAATTCAAATTAGAGATCAGGATTATAGATTGAGGGCGTTCGCAGATGATCTGGTTGTTACAGTGACTCAGCCTGATTATTCAGTTGTAGAATTGATGGAGATAATAACGCAATATGGGGAAGTTTCTGGATTTAAGGTCAACATACAAAAAACTAAAATGTCTAAAAACATGACAGTATCACAAAAGGCTGTTTTAGAAGAGCTAACGGGATTTGAAATGGTTAAAAGGGTTAAATATTTGGGGATATATTTGTCACCCTCAAATGTGAAGTTATATAAAAATAATTATGAAAAGTTATGGGGAAAAGTACAAAAAGAATTAGATAGTTGGAAAAAATTACAATTATCCTTATTGGGAAGAATTGCAGCAGTGAAAATGAATGTTTTGCCAAAATTTTTATTTTTATTTCAAATGATACCTATACTTAAAAAAGATTCAAATTTGGAGGAATGGCAAAAAGGAATTAATAAATTTGTCTGGGCAGGGAAAAAGCCACGAGTTAAATTTAAGATAATGCAAGATATGCGTGAAAGAGGTGGTCTTAAAATGCCTAATTTCAAATTATATTATGAAGCTGCTGCTTTGTCAGCGATAAGTGACTGGTTTAATTTAACACAAGCGAGATTATTAAATCTTGAGGGTCATGATTTGTTATTTGGATGGCATGCATATTTATTGTATGATAAGAAGGTGGATAATGTGTTTAAGATACATATTTTAAGGTATGCTCTGTTGCGAGTTTGGAAAAAGTACAGACACAAGTTAAATTATAAGATACCTATTTGGGCAATACCTAAACACACAATAGAAAATATAAATGTTGGATTTAAACATGATGTGACTACATATAAGGAAATTTTAAGTTTTGAGAGGAATGTATGGCAATTAAAGTCATATAATATTTTAAAAGAAGAAAAGATTGTACAAACCTGGTTTCAGTATGGGCAATTACAGGCTAGGTGGAAAGAGTACCAGAAAACTGGTTTTTCAATGATTGATGAAAATTTTGTAAAGCAAATTAGAGATCAAGGTCAAGCACATATAAAAAGGATATATCTTGCATTGATAGAAATTGATTCAGAGACGGAACTTGTTAAAGATTGTATGATAAAGTGGGCTCAGAATTTTCAAGAAGTTATTACAATGGATACTTGGGAAAAGATCTGGGTGAGAAATGTAAAATTTACACAGGCCCAAAACTTAAGAGAGAACTTTTACAAAATGTTTTATAGGTGGCACTTAGATCCTAAAAAATTAGCAAGTATGTATCCGAACTGCCAGCCCAAATGTTGCAGGTGTGGTTGTGAGGATGCAACGTATTTTCATATATGGTGGACTTGTAAAAGGGTTAAAGCTTTTTGGATAAAAATTTGGTGGAATATGCAAAAAATATTCAAGAAAAGGATAAAGTTTTGTCCGCAACTGTTTTTATTGGGTATTATCACAGATACTACCGTTGTGGACACTAAGTTGATGTTGAATTTAATTACGGCAGCGAGACTTTTAGTAGCGCAATATTGGAAGAAGGAAGAACTGCCGACTATAGAAGAATGGACTTTAAAAGTTTCCAATTTGGCGGAAATGGCAAAGATCTCAGCGTATTTGAAAGACCAGTCGCAACAGAGATACATTGTGGAATGGAAGAGATGGATTGAATATATTCAGAATAAATATGGGACTAAAAAGTTTCACTTAGCATTTGAATAAGTAGTGGATTTATATGATGTATAACTAGCTTGTAGTTATTTTATTAAGAGTTAAAGTGCGATAGAATTTAATATTTTATTGTTGTTTGCATATTTTAGATTATGTTTGTTTGTATTTTTATACCCTGTATTTAGCTCTGGGAAGTCGGGGAGGGGGGGAGGGGGGGCAGAGTTGGGGAGGTTTAGGGAGAGGGGAGGGGGATGGGAGGGGTTTTGTATTCAAAAATGTACTGTAAAACATTTAAATAAATAAATAAATAAATAAATAAATAAATAAATAAATAAATTTTATTTATATACCGCCCTTCTCCCGAAGGACTCAGGGCGGTGAACAGGGCAAATATATAAAAATGCGAAAATACAAAAGTTAAAAAAGAATTAAATACAATGCCCAACTAAAACAGTAAATACATATATTAAAAAGACAACAATAAAATCCCAAACCCATCCCCCCATCAGGCCAGGCTGGCTTGTTCGAATAAGTGCGTCTTCAGATCGCGTCGGAAGGAGCGAAGGTCAGGCGCCATCCGGAGCTCGACCGGCAACCGATTCCATAAATCCGGGGTGCCCACAGAGAAGGACCTCCCCATGGGGGCCACCAGACGACATTCTCTGACCGGTGGCACCCTGAGGAGGCCCTCTCTGTGGGAACGCACAGGGCGGAGGGAAGTTGATGCCGGCAGCAGGTGATCCCTGAGGTACTCCGGACCCATGCCATGTAGGGCCTTGAACACCATTACCAGTACCTTGAATCTCACTCGGAAGACAACTGGGAGCCAATGCAGCTCACGGAGCAGAGGTGTAACATGGGAGTATCGGTCAGCCACGTTCTCACTTCTCTCCAAGGTGGCGCCATCTTTGCAAGGCTCGATCTTGCGCAGGCGTACCAGCAACTCACGGTCACGCGGGTACAGCTGACATTCAAACTATAGTAACACACAGGGGGGCGTTCCGGGTGAACAGGCTGCAGTTTGGAGTTAGCGTGGCTCCTGGCATTTTTCAGGAAGTCATGGAGAAGACACTCAAGGGCATCCCAGGAGTCTGCCCCTATTTTGATGACATCCTGATTGCAGGAGCGTCAGCAGAAGAACTAGCAGGTAGGCTCAGGGAGGTACTGTCCAGGCTACGCACAGCTGGACTTAAACTCAAAAGGGAGAAATGCAGCATAGGGGTGCCCTCCACAGAATTCCTGGGGTTCAGAGTAGATACCAGGGGAATTCACCCCACAGAATCCAAGGTGAGGGCCATCAAGCTAGCACCCATGCCCAAGAACAAGACAGAGCTACAGGCATTCCTGGGCCTGTTGAATTTCTACCATGCATTCCTCCCACACAAGGCAGCCATTGCAGAGCCACTCCACAGGCTACTAGACAAGTAGGCAGCATGGGTCTGGACTGCCGCCCACGACCACAGCTTCAAGGCCTTGAAAGCACTACTGTCGGATAAGTCCACAGTAACCCATTTCATCGAGTCCAAGCCCTTACGGTGTAGGCGCAGTACTCAGCCACCTTGAGCCCAATGGGGCGCAAATCCCCATAGCCTATTATTCCAGGACGCTGTCTGGAGCAGAAAGAAACTATGCCCAAATCGACAGAGAAGCCCTGGCAATCGTGGCAGGTATCAAAAAATTCCACGATTATCTGTATGGCAGGGAGTTCACTGTCTACACGGACCACAAACCACTCCTGGGCCTGTTCACAACGGACAGGCAGACCCCACAAATCCTCTCCCCCAGAATGCTCCGGTGGTCCATCTTCTTTGCAGCCTACAATTGCAAGCTGGTGCATAAGCCAGGGAAGGAGATGGGCCACGCAGACGGTCTAAGTAGGCTACCCATAGACATCCCTGATCCAGACCCGGCCCCAGCCACACAGATCCTAGCACTGCAGGAGCTGCCAGAGTGCCCAGTTCATGCCAAGGACATTGCCAGCCACACAGCCACAGACAACATCATGAGCAGGGTACATTCCTGGGTTTGCACAGGGTGGCAGGACAAGTCCCTGGGACCTGAGTTCCAGGCCAATTTCACCAGGCGCAACGAGATCTCCACACACAGGGGCTGCCTCCTCTGGGGAAGCAGAGTCATCATTCCCACCGCAGTACGGGGCAGGGTATTGGACTCCTTACACGAGGGACACCCGGGGGTGGTTAGGATGAAGGCCCTGGCCAGAAGCTACCTCTGGTGGCCAGGGCCGGACAAGGACATTGAGGAACGGGTCAAGGCCTGTTACACGTGCCAGAGATCCAGACCGGAAATGCCACACGCACCCGTGCACAGGTGGGAGGCCACTGTTCTGTACCAGCCTGCTACCGGCCCTGCAGAAAAGGCAGGGACAACCCCTTTACAAACGGCAAGAGGCTGGAATTAAGCCTGCCAAATGTATTAACATAAAACAGCAAAACAAGACACCAACCATGAAACAGGAGCTATGAAACAGGAACTAATCAAGCGGTTGCCTTCAGCAAACCAGCCCTCCCACGCATTCCCCTTTTATACAGTTCAGGGCGTGGCTTCTCTCTGCCTCCTTCCGAGGATCCCCATTGCCTTCCTCTGTTTACTCCTGATTGACTGCCTCCTGCGTCGGGCGTCCTTGAACAGGGCCAGCTGTGGGTCATCTTCATCCACGCTGTCAGGCTCACACAGCTGGGTCTCCGTCGTGACCAGGTGGGAGGGGCCTGGCTGAGGGCTCTCATCAGCAAGATCTTCAACCCCCTCAGCAAGCTCTTCAACACCCCCCTCCTCCTCTGAGTCATCCGACCCAACTGCCAAACCCACAGGCTGACCCTGAATCACAACAGCCACACACACACCCTGGTCCTGCATCCACATTGACTATGCAGGACCATTCCAGGGCCAGCTATTTTTAGTAGTGGTGGACAGCCACTCCAAGTGGTTGGAGGTAGTCCCAGTGCCCAACATGACCTCGGGGAGGACAATCCAGGTCCTCAGAGCTCTCTTTGCCACACACGGCCTCCCCGACGTAATTGTGTCTGACAATGGGCCTCAGTTTACCGCTACTGATTTCCAGGCGTTCTTGAAGGCGAACTGGATTAGGCATGCCACCTCCACGCCTTTCGATCCATCGACCAACGGGCAAGCCGAATGGATGGTAAGGACGACCAAAGACGCACTCCGGCGCATCATTAGCGGGGACTGGTACCACAGACTGGCCAAATTCCTACTCGCCCAGCACACTACACCATGCGTTGCTACCGGGAAGAGCCCAGCAGAGCTGCGATGGGGACGGCGCCTCATCACCAAGCTGGACCGTTTACACCCAGACCGGGTAGCAGCCGAGACGGTTAGGTCACCACCACCATCAGCATCATCATCATCTCCCTCTTCTTCGTCATCATCACCAGCACACAGAGCTCTCAACGTGGGGGACCTGGTCTGGGCAAGGAACTACGGGGCAGGGCACCCATGGGTTCCAGGAACAGTGGTTGAAATAACTGGACCCCTCTCCTACATTGTGGGGGTGGAGGGGGACAGACACATAAGGCGACACATCGACCAGCTCAGAGGAAGAGTCCCTGAGAGCCAACCGGAGAGCCACACCCCAGGAGAGGCCAGCCCAACCGGAAACAACACAGGGCAGGAGCCAGAGGAGGAGGGCCTCCTGAACCCAGTTCTGTTCAACCCAGCACAGAGGCCCCAGGAACCAGCTGTCCAAGCCCAAGGCCAGGCCACACCCAGACGGTCCACCCGGCCCCACAGGACACCTGCCTACCTGTCGGACTATGTGTGCAAATGACCCTTACACAGTTGCATTGTTTTTTTATCATTGACACACCATGTATATACTTATAGTTAGTTGCAAGTTGTTCATTGTTATGTGGTTCTCCTCTAAGGGGGGAGGGGTGTTATGTATGCAGGCACCTGCATAGCAACAGCCACCAGGGGGCGTTGGCCTGAACGGTTTTGGCGGGATACCCAGTTTCGGCGGGAAACCTAGGGCCAACCCCATTGGCTGTCTGCTTACCTGGCTAGGTATTTAAGGAGGCCAGGTAACCCTCATTCCCCAGTTCGCTACCCCCCCTTTCCAATAAAGAGCTGAACTCACACACCGGCTGGCGTCTCTTCCTTGCGTTGGACCCACCACACAATACCTTGGTCATTACATCTGCCAGACTGTCATCTGAAGAACAATGAAGCAAGCGAATTAGTTTACTTTTGATGGCTTCTCTGACATTCCAGTACTTAATATCCACATGCTTGCTTCTACTTTTCACTCTGTCACCTGTTGCCATTTTAATGCAAGCAGCATTATCTTCAAATAATGTTACAACTTCTTTAACTTCCATGTTTAAATCCTTTAACAGCTGTACATACCAGGTTATCTCTGAACAAAGTTCAGACAGAGCAATAAATTCTGCCTCCGTAGTAGAAATAGCTACAGTTGTTTGTTTTCTGGACTTTCATCCAATTAAAGTCCCTCCAAATAATACCACAAACCCAGAATTGGACTTTCTGGTTTGCACATCATTGGCATAATCATTGTCAACATAATGTTTCAACTTTAACTCTTCAGAGACCTGTATTTGAAGACCCAAATTCACACCCATCCAATGCAACTGTGTTGGTGCCGCAGTAAGGTGACTTAAGATGCTTACTGCACAAGCTATGTCTGGTCTGGACCACTGTGACAGATATACCAGGCTTCCTATTGCTGACTGATATATCTCCTGATCACAGGCTTCACTTTTTTTTATTAAAGAGTTTTACAGATACATTTTAAACATAAAAAACATAAAAACCCATCCCCCCACCCCCACCCAGTTCCCCCTCCCTCTCCCTCCCCCCCGACTTCCCTGAGCAAATACAGGGCATTGACCATAACAATCTTAAACTATAATATGCAAACTAACTATAATAACACTTTGAATCCTATCGCACTTTAACACTCCTTAAAAATAACTAAATAATAACAAATCTTCTAAATCTAATACTCATTCAAATGCTAAATGAAACTTTTTGGTCCCATATTTATTCTGGATATAATCAATCCATCTTCTCCATTCCAAAATATATCTTTGTTGCGAATGGTCTTTCAAATATGCTGAGATTTTCGCCATTTCTGCCAGGTTCGAAACTTTTAAAGTCCATTCTTCTATAGTAGGCAAATCCTCCTTCTTCCAATATTGCGCTACTAAAAGTCTCGCTGCCGTTATTAAATTCAACATCAATTTAGTTTCTATAGCAGTAGAGTCAATAGTAATACCCAGCAAAAATAATTGTGGAGAAAATTTTATCTTTTTCTTAAATATCTTCTGCATATTCCACCAAATTTTAATCCAAAAAGCTTTAACTTTTTTACAAGTCCACCATATGTGATAATACGTTGCATCATCACAACCACACCTCCAGCATTTAGGCTGATAATTTGAATACATAGATGCCAATTTCTTAGGATCTAAATGCCATCTATAAAACATCTTATAAAAATTCTGCAGTGTATGCCTCCCAGCATACACAAAGGACAGCACAGCAGGAGGCTGATGGTGCAGATCAGCAGAGGGGCTGGACAGCTCCGGGCGATGACTGCTCACTCAGGATAAGCCTAATGAGTTAAGCTGTTGACAGCCCCAGGCATGGTCAGCCTGGTGGGAAGCCAGGATCTACACCCATTGTCACCTGCACTGGCAGGAAGCCCAGGTTTGAACTGATTGGATGCCATCCACCTGGGCAGGTACAAATAGACGCCAGGCTTCCCTGTTTCCCCAGTTCGTTCTGTTCAGAATAAACTCATCTTTACCCCAGCTCTGTGTCCGTCTCTATGTGAAGCACGCGACTTTACACTGGCGACGAGGATGGGATCCTGCTCCGGAAAACGCTAGCCGCGGACGAAACCCCATCGGCAGCTCAGGACCCGATGCAGGACGACCCCGACCGAGGTAATGGCACAACTGGGACAATACCCCATCTTCAACAGCAACCGCCCTGAGGAGTGGGAGGCGTTCGTAGGTCAGCTCGAGTGCTACCTACGGGCGAATGGGGTCAAGGACGACCGACAGAGAGCGGCGGCGCTACTCTGCAGCTGTGGCATGGAGACATACCAGCTGGCGGTCGGTCTGTGCGCGCCCGACGACATTCACGCCGTCGGGTACAGCGAACTGATATCTAAGCTAACGGAACACTTTAAGCCCGAAACATCAGAGATAGCTTGGTGGTACCGTTTTGAGAAATGGGACCAACGTCCAGGCGAGACCGCGAAGCAGTACATGGCTGCCCTGCGACAAGCGGCGAGACTCTGCAACTTCGACAACCTCGAAGTCCGTCTGCGGGATCGGATTGTCTGCGGGCTAAGGGACTGGAAGCTGCGGTAGAAGATGTTTGCCAAGCAGAAGCTGACCCTTCGGGACGTCCAGGAGGAGTTCCTAGCCTGGGACGTAGCGGAGGAGTCTGACGCAAGGGAGAACGGGGCCACCCATCAGCTGTCCGGCCACGACGACGCAGAAGGTGGAGACTTCGAGGTGGACGCCATCCACCGCCAGCAGCGATCAACCACCTATTCCCGGGACCGCGTGAAGGAGCAGCGCCCAGCGACGGCCGAGCAGCGGTACCAGGAGTGCGGATGCGGGACAAGTGGCCCCTGGTCTACCCAGTTCTCCGGCTGCGGCACCCATCGCTCCCGATCTACCCAGCAGTGCGGCGGCGGCCCCAGGTCTACCCAGCCCGGCTCACTTGGACAACACCGGTCTACCCCGTGCATCGGCTGCGGAGCAGGAAACTCCAACTGGTCTACCCGTTGCGCCAGCTGTGGAGGACAGCACCCCCGGTCTACCTGCCGTTTCAAATCGGCGAAGTGCAGAGCGTGCAGGAAGACCAGCCACATCGCGGCGGTCTGTCGGGGCCGGCCAAGGGACAGTCTGCACGAGGTGGAGGTGGATTCCCAGCTGGCCACAGGAACAGGGGAGAGGTCGCCGAGGCTTACGGTTAGCCACATGGCGGGACGGTCGGCTGTTTGCGAAACCGGGGAACACCCACCCCTTATCCCAAAAATCAAACTGAGGGTCAAAATTCAAGGGGTTCCCTGCGTAATGGAACTTGACTCTGGTTCAGCCGTATCCACTATCTCCGCGCGGACTTTCAGCGAGATCTGCAAGCGGAGCGGCCAGCGGGTTCCCCTGAGGCCATCCAAACTGACCCTCTCAGACTTCCAGAACTCTTCGATTAAAGTCAGGGGGGAGGCGTCGGTGACGGTCCACTACAAAGGGTTTAAGGGGAAGTTGAGCGTGCTGGTCGTCAAAAGGCAACGGACCAGCCTTGTGGGCCTAGGTTGGTTCAGGGCGTTGGGCATTGGGATCACCAGGATCCACCAAACGCAGAGCCACACCTCCCTGGAGGGCATCTGCAGGGAGTTCGCGGATGTCTTCGACGAACAGTTGGGGAAGTACACCGGGCCCCCGATTTCTTTTAAATTAAACCCCCTAGTCCCACCGGTCAGGATGAAGGCGAGGAGAGTTCCCTTTGTGCTCAAGCATAAGATTGAGCAGGAATTGGATAAGTTAGTGGAACAGGGGGTGCTGACGCTGGTAGATGGGGCGGACTGAGAGACCCCCATAGTTACCCCGTTAAAGGCAAATGGGGACATTAGAATCTGCGCAGATTATAAGGGGACAATTAACCGGGCGTTAAGTACGCATTCGTACCCGATTCCCGCCGTAAGCAGCATCCTGGCATCCCTGCAAGGTGGGGCGGTATTCGTGAAATTAGATCTTGCCCAGGCTTATCAGCAGCTGCCGGTAGACCCCGAGGCAGCAAGGGCCCAGACCATCATCACCCACAAAGGGGCGTTCCGGGTAAACCGACTGCAATTCGGGGTGAGCGTAGCTCCGGGGATTTTCCAGGAAGTCATGGAAAAAATGCTAAAGGGGATCCCCGGGGTTTGCCCGTATTTTGACGACGTCCTTATAGCGGCCAGCTCGGAGGACGTCCTGGCATCACGGCTAAGAGCGGTACTCAGTCGTTTTAGGGATGTGGGTCTAAGACTGAAAAGGGACAAGTGTAAAATTGGGGTTACAGAGACGGAGTTTCTGGGATTCAGGATAGACGCGCAGGGCATCCACCCGTCAGCCTCCAAGGTGAGGGCTATCAAGGAAGCCCCAATTCCCAAAAACAAAGCGGAGCTGCAAGTGTTCCTTGGTCTCTTAAATTTTTATCATACATTCCTGCCGCACAAGGCGACCATCGCGGAGCCCTTGCACAGGCTCCTGGACAAACAAACACCCTGGGACTGGACTGCCACACACACAAGCGCGTTCAGGACCCTTAAGAACATGCTAGCCGGGGACGCAACGGTCACTCACTTCAGGGAGGACCAGCCCATCTGCCTAGCGTGTGATGCATCCCCTTATGGGATAGGGGCAGTCCTCAGCCACTTAAGGGAGGACGGCTCGTAGGCTCCCATAGCATACTATTCCCAGACTCTGTCAGCGGCGGAGAGAAACTACGCGCAGATAGATAAGGAGGCGCTGGCAGTGGTCGCGGGGGTAAAAAAGTTCCACGACTACCTGTACGGGAGGGAGTTCCTCATTTACACGGATCACAAGCCCCTGCTGGGATTATTCACCACGGAGAAGCAAACGCCACAAATCCTTTCACCAAGGATGCTCCGTTTGTCCATTTTTCTTTCAGCATACTCCTGTAAGCTGATCCATAGACCAGGAAAGGAAATGGGACACGCCGACGGACTCAGCAGACTTCCCCTAAGGGAGGCTGGACCGGATCCCGCTCCTGCTAATCAGATATTAGCAATACAGGAGCTGGCTGAGTGCCCATTAGACGCTAGCGACATAGCAGCCGAAACTCCAAGGGATAAGATTCTTAGCAGAATTCAGTCCTGGGTTAGCAGCGGGTGGCAGGACAAGTCACCGGGACCTGAGTTCACAGCATTTTTTACGCGGCGGCACGAGCTCTCAACCCATAAAGGCTGCCTGCTGTGGGGGAGCAGGGTCATCATCCCCACAAAACATAGGGAGAAAGTCCTTCAGTCCCTTCACGAGGGTCACCCGGGAGTGGTAAGGATGAAGGCTCTGGCCAGGAGTTACCTGTGGTGGCCTGGGTTGGATAAAGAGATAGAGGGGTTGGTAGCAGGATGTTACACATGCCAAAGGTCTCGCCCAGAGCAGGCACACGCTCCAGTCCACAAGTGGGAACAGACTCACACCCCCTGGTCCAGGGTCCATATAGATTATGCGGGGCCATTTCAGGGACACACCTTCTTAGTCATCGTGGATAGTCACTCCAAGTGGTTAGAGGTGGTACCTGTGTCCAACATGACATCAGCGGGCACAATACAGGCACTAAGGGGAGTGTTTGCCACACATGGGCTACCAGATGTAGTAGTATCTGGTAACGGAGCACAATTTACCTCCTCGGATTTCCAAGTGTTCCTGAGGACCTTGGGGATTAGGCATGCCACTTCAGCGCCCTTTCACCCTGCCAGTAATGGGTTGGCAGAGAGGTTCGTGCGGACTACCAAGGATGCACTCAAACGAATAGTACAAGGGGACTGGAAACAGAGACTGGCCACATTCCTCCTCCATCAACACGCAACACCCTGCACAGCCACAGGAAAGAGCCCAGCGGAGCTCAGGTGGGGCAGACGCCTCATAACTACGTTAGACAGACTCCACCCAGACAGGGTTTCATCAGACACAGAATCCCCAACCCTCAAAACAAGTTTCAAAATAGGGGAGCAGATCTGGGCCAGAAATTACAGCACAGGCCATCCATGGGTGCCAGGTGAAGTGGTGGAACAGACAGGCCCTTTCTCCTACAGAGTAAGGGTGGAGGGGGGACTCCTGTGGAGGAGACACTTAGATCAACTAAGGAAGAGAGCCTCTGAGAGGACGGGTGGAGAATCAATGGAAACAGCAAGGGAGGAGGCAGAGCAAACACAAACACACACACAGCCACAGTCACAGTCACCCAGAAGAACAGCAGGAAGGGTTTTGGGGCATCCATCTGCCTGGCAGGGAGCTGACAAGGAAAGTAGGCAAGAGCCTGAGGGCAGCAGGTCACAAAGAGCCAACACAGAAACACATGCACACACACAAATCAGACCAACACAACCAGACCAAGGAACAGGAAGCAGAACCAAAACCACTACAGAGCCAAGCCTGAGAAGATCAAACAGGACACACAGAGCCCCCAGCTACCTTAGTGATTATGTTCGCTCTTAAGCCTGGGGGGAGGAGGAATCTGGAGGGTTAAATGTAAAAAGGGTTAAATGTAAAAATTGTAAATAAGCTGTATATAGTTAAGAAGGAAAGACAGAGGATCATCCTCACTATGGGGGAAGGGGTGCAGTGTATGCCTCCCAGCATACACAAAGGACAGCACAGCAGAGGGGCTGGACAGCTCCGGGCGATGACTGCTCACTCAGGATAAGCCTAATGAGTTAAGCTGTTGACAGCCCCAGGCATGGTCAGCCTGGTGGGAAGCCAGGATCTACACCCATTGTCACCTGCACTGGCAGGAAGCCCAGGTTTGAACTGATTGGATGCCATCCACCTGGGCAGGTACAAATAGACGCCAGGCTTCCCTGTTTCCCCAGTTCGTTCTGTTCAGAATAAACTCATCTTTACCCCAGCTCTGTGTCCGTCTCTATGTGAAGCACGCGACTTTACAAATTCTCTCTTAGATTTTGTGCCTGTGTAAATTTTACATTTCTGACCCAGATTGTTTCCCAAGTATCCATCGTTATTGGTTCTTGAATATTCTGGGCCCATTTTATCATACAATCTTTAACAAGTTCCGTTTCTGAATCTAATTCTATCAATGCATTATATATCCTTCTTATATGTGCAGGACTTTGATCTCTAATTTGTTTAACCAATTTTTCATCTACTATAGAAATACCAATTTTCTGATCCTGTTTCCATCTAGCTTGTAACTGCCCATACTGAAACCAAGTTTGTACTATCTTTTCTTCTTTTAAAATATTAAATGGCTTTAATTGCCACACATTTCTTTCCAGTCTAAGAATTTCTTTATATGTAGTCACATCATGCTTAAATCCCACATTTATATTTTCTATCGCATGTTTAGGTATTGCCCAAATTGGAATTTTAAAGTTCAACTTGTAACAATATTTTTTCCAAATTCGCAAAAGGGCATATCTTAATATATGTGTCTTAAAAACATTATCCACTTTTTTATCATACAATAAATAAGCATGCCAACCATATAACAAATCATATCCTTCAATATTCAGTAATCTCTCTTGTGTTAAATTGAACCAATTACTAATTGATGATAATACCGCAGCTTCATAGTATAATTTAAAGTTGGGCATTTTAAGACCACCTCTTTCACGTGCATCTTGCATTATCTTAAGTTTAACTCTCGGTCTCTTCCCTGCCCAAACAAATTTATTAATACCTCTCTGCCATTCCTCCAAATTTGAATCTTTTTTAAGTATAGGTATCATTTGAAACAAAAATAAGAATTTAGGTAAAACATTCATTTTCACAGCTGCAATTCTTCCCAATAAAGACAATTGTAATTTTTTCCAACTATCTAATTCTTTTTGTATTTTTAGCCATAACAATTCATAATTATTTTTATATAATTTCACATTTGAAGCTGAAAGATATACCCCCAAGTATTTAACCTTTTTAACTATTTCAAATCCCGTTAGTTTTCCTAAAACTTCCTTTTGTTCTTTAGTCATATTTTTAGACAATATTTTAGTTTTCTGCCTATTGACCTTAAATCCAGAGACTTGTCCATATTGTAAAATTATTTCCATTAAATCTATAACCGATTGAATTGGTTGACCTAATGTAATAACCAAGTCATCCGCAAACGCTTTCAATCTATAATCTTGATCTTTAATTTTAATTCCCTTTATTTTCTTTGATTCACGTATCTTAATCAACAATATTTCCAATGTTAAAACAAACAATAATGGCGACAACGGACAACCCTGTCTTGTACCCTTTTCAATTTTACAAGCTTTTGTTAAGATACCATTGATTATTATTTGAGCTGTTTGTTTTTGATATATTGCCCTAATAGATTGTAAAAACTTATCACCAAACTCCATTTTCTCCAAAACTTTAAATAAAAATTGCCAATTCAATTGATCAAACGCTTTTTCAGCATCCAAAAAAATCAGCGCTGCAGGGACTTATTTCTTTCCAAATATTCTAATAAATTTACAATATGTCTCACATTATTTTTCATTTGCCTACCACTTATAAAACCTGTTTGATGAGAATAAATCATTTGCTGCATAACCCCCATTAATCTATTTGCTAAAATCTTTGCAAATATTTTATAATCATTATTTAAAAGCGATATACTGTAGGCCTATAATTTTTAAGTTGAACAAGATCTTGATCTTCCTTCGGAATCAAAGTTATAAATGCTGTTTTCCACGATGGAGGCACTTCTCCTCCAGATTGTATTGTTCTAAATAATTCTTTTAAAGGCTCCACCATTTCTGATTGTAAATTTTTATAATAAATAGCTGATAAACCATCTGTTCCGGGTGCCTTACCCACTTTTAATTGTTTAATTGCTAAAATGATTTCTTCAGCAGTTATCAATTGATTCATCCCTTCCCGTTGCTCTTGTGTAAGTATTGGGATATTCACATCCTGTAAATAACTATCCATATCTAAACCCTGCTTTATATCCCTAGCATATAATTTAGAATAAAATTCAACAAAAGCCTTTTTAATAAGATCTTGCTGAAACACCTCTTTGCCCTTATATTCTATCTTATCTATATTACGTGATCTTTGTTTTTTCCTTAATAAGTAAGCTAACCACCTACCCGGCTTATTAGCATTGTTGAAAGTATTATGTTTGGCATATCGTAAATTAGTTGCTACTTGATCTGCCATTAACATATCAAACTGTCCTCTTAGCAAATTAATTACTTTTTTCAACCTCTTGTCAGATGGGTTCAAAATAAAAGCTTTTTCTTTCATCTTTATTTCCTCCTCTATTTCTTTACGCTTATATTCCATTCTCTGTCTATGTTTATTATTCAAATATATTAACACTCCTCTCATATAAGCTTTACTTGCATCCCAAACCATTTCAATGGGAGTATCCTTATGCATATTCATAATAAAAATTCTCTCATTTGCTTTTTACATTCTACCACATTCTCTTCATATCTAAATAAATTTTCATTTAGCCTCCATGATCTTCTTTCCCCCTTGCCCTTGTCCAATTTCATCCAGACTGGACTATGATCTGATAGAGTTCTTGGACATATCTTAATCTTCTTAATCCTAGAAAAAAAATCATTAGTGGTTAATGCAAAATCAATCCTAGAAAAAGATTGATGTCTATCAGAAAAAAAAGTAAAATCCTTTTCTTCCAAATTTTGTTTTCTCCAGACATCTCGCAATTCCAAGTCATCTTTCAAATCAAAAAAAGATTTTGGCAATCTAGCGTGGCTTGGAGTATTTTTAAAAAACCCTTTTTTATCTTTCTGAGTGTCAAGCACTCCATTCCAGTCTCCCATCAAAATGCACGATTTATAATCCCATTGAATTATTTTATCATGTAACAGTTTGTAAAATTCTCCTTGCTGTTGATTAGGTGCATATACTCCAGTTAAAAGTGTTTTCTAGTTCAATTATAATATATCTTCCTTGTTTATCTGCTTCAATTAAATTAGCTGTTATGTCGTTCTTTACATAAATAACTACTCCATTTTTCTTCTCTGGAGCAGATGCAATAAATTGTATACCCAGTCTAGAATTTATCAAATATTTTTGTTCAGATGCGCGAATATGCGTTTCTTGCAAACATATAACATCATTTTTAAATTGTTTCAGGTACTGAAATACTTGCTTTCTTTTTTGTGGTGAATTTAATCCATTAACATTCCAAGTTAGAAACTTTGTCGCCATCTTTTGCGACTTGAAGCTTCCGGAGCATTTCTTGCAGATCCACAGACATCTGCCTCTTTGGCCTAGCTCCTTCCACTGCTTCACTAGAAGTAGATTCCTGACTTGTAGTTATTAAACACTGTTGCTGTTGTTGTTGTTGTTGTTCCTTACGTCTAGATGCAGCCCGTGTCACTCTTTGAGTCTTAGATTCTTCCATTAAAGTCATGGGTTGCACAGTTTCCGAAATTTGCTGTACTTCTTGTATCTGTCGCTCTTCTTCTTTTCCTCCTTTAACTTCTTCTTTTCCTCCTTTAACTTCTGAGGATGGCGATGAACCTGCTTTCAAAACATTAGAATAAAAATCACGTGCCTTCAGGACTGTATTAAGACGATATCTTACTCCAGCATAATTCACCACAATCCCCATTGGTATCTCCCATATGAACTGAAGCTGTTGTTTTTTTAATTCATCTGCCAAAAAAACAAAATCTTTCCTTTTTCTCAAAATTCTTGGGGGAATCTCTTTCAGAATCAGAACCTCTTGATTAGCCACTTTAAATCTATTATTGTAAAAAGCTTGAATGATCTGATTTCTGATCTTTCTCTTTGTAAAGTACACAACCACATCTCTTGGCAGTTTCCTTTGCCTAGTGATCCAAGAATTAACACAGAATACTTTATCCATCTCCACAAAAAAATCTTCCGGTTGAATTCCCAAAATAGGCGCCAGAGCATCCGCCAACATCTCTTCCAGATTTTCCTGTGGATTTTCTTATAAGCAGGGCTTTTTTTCTCATAGAACGCTCAGAATGATGTTCCAGAACCTTTTTTTTGCAAAAACAAAAACAAACAAAAACAAACAACCCAGCTCCCTTATTGGTTTTCCTAAGCCTATTGCAGGACTAGCAATCTTGGCTCTTTTTTATGACTCGTGGACTTCAACTCCCAGAAATCCTGAGCCAGCCATGCTGAGGGGAAAGGGAGAGGTTTCCAAGCTGAGCCATGCTGGCTCAGGAATTCTGGGAGTTGAAGTCCATGAGTCATACAAGAGCCTGCACTAGAGGAGGACATTAAAATTATTTACAGGATTACTTCTTTAGGAACTAAACTTTTAGAATCTGAAACAGCTAATTCAGAAAAGCCAACAGGAAAGAACCTCACATTTTTCATCTGCTTCTGTCTTTTGGAAGGTAAAATTAGATAACAAAATAATCTATTTCTTATGTTAACATCTCTGCAATGAAATCAAAGGTAACAGGAAAGAAATGAGAAACATTTTTCTCAATGTAATATGTCTAATTTAGCTGATTCTAGAAAAAAAATAGTATCTTTTGTACACTCTTGAAAACTATTTTGAATCTAAACAATTCTTAAGAATGAAATATTCTTAATTTGGACTTTACTTTTACTGTTTGGACTGTTGTGTGTTTTGAAAAATAGATTATTTAGAATCTAGTTATGTTGCACTTCAGTCTTTAAATAATTAACCTAGTATATACATAACAATATATGATGTTTTCCCTGGTGAGCTTAACATCAATAACAACATTTATTAAAAAGGCTAAAATAATTTCTGGGGGTATTATCTGTATAGTAAAATTTTGGACAAGCAGTGATCATGTTACATATGTGCATAAGCGTAGTCAGTAGCATATGCCTTTTTAAAAATATCAAACGTGCAAAGAAACAAAAATAAGTCCAAAATATCTGTATTACATCCAGAAATGCCAACTTTGCAACCAATATTTCTCATCCATAACTTTGGCACCCTAAGGATACCTGCATACATGCAAATGTTTCTCTGGGATCAGTAACACAACAGGGATTGCTTTTTCCTTCCAGTAACATATACCTAAAACCAGTTTATTGCATTTGGCAATTGTACTAAAAAAAGAATCTCATTCATTTAATTTGAAATCAAGTGAAAAATTGATTTAAATTATTTTATTAAAACAAATGGCAATTCTTTTATAAAAGGTTGCCTCAAAAAAAATGAGTTTGACATGCCTGCTGTAGATAGTTGAATGCTCCAAAATAAATTCTAGACCAGGCCTGTACATGCAGCCTACCAAGCACCCTTGGACAGAGCACAGACTTTTTTTAAAAAAAGTAATAAAATTACCACCACTGCCCTGAAAGTCATGTTGCCTAGTGCCTCCATGGCTTACCATGACCACAAGCTCCAACACTGTAGATGCTCCTCCAGTCACCAAAACATTGATTAGCCCACCAGCATTCCTTTGCAGACCAAAAAGATTTTTAATTTATCAGTGTGGGCCTTTCCTTTCTACAAGATAAGAATAAGAATAAGAATAAGAATAAGAATAAGAATAAGAATAAGAATAAGAATAAGAATAAGAATAAGAATAAGAATAAGAATAAGAATAATAATAATAATAATAATAATAATAATAATAATAATAATAAGAAGAAGAAGAAGAAGAAGAAGAAGAAGAAGAAGAAGTTGGAAGGGACCTTGGAGGTCATCTAGTCCAGTGTTTTTCAACCTTTTTTGGGCAAAGGCACACTTGTTTCATGAAAAAAATCACGAGGCACTCCACCATTAGAAAATGTTAAAAAATTTAACTCTGTGCCTACATTGACTATATATAAAGTAATTCTCTTGAATAGGAATCAAATAAACACAAAGAAAGTATTTTATAATTACTTTATTATGAAATAGTAAGTAAACAGAAATATGAAAAATTATAAAATACTTTATTCAGTGCGCAACCTGGGCCTGTTTGGCTGAACACAAAGCTGATATTCTGGCTGGAATCGAAGAAAGACACACACGTAGCTCTTCGTCAACAGCTCCCAGTCTCTCTCTGTATTTAGTTTTTATAGCAATCATGCTTGAAAAGCTCATCTCACACAGATATGTAGTGGAAAATGGGAGCAATGTCAAAATAGCTTTGTTTGCCAGAAGGGGGAACTCTTTGGCAGTATACAACCAAAAACTGTCCAAAGGTAGATCAGCAAATCTTAGCTTGAAACCACGATTTTGTCTCAGTTCAGTTAGTTCCTCCTGCTCCTGTAAAGTCATGTCCTTTCCACCAACTGATGCTGAGCTATAAGGGTCCCTAACCCAGTCAAGGCATTCAGTGGAGACTGAAGAGAAATAAAATGACAATTTCTCCTCGAGAGTTTTTAAATGTTTAACTATTATCTCACACAGTGCAGCAGTGTGAACACCTTGCCATTGCTTGGTGAGTGTGAACATTTCAAGATTGCCACTTTCCACGTGTTGATGCCAGAGTTGCACCTTTGAACGGAATCCATTTATTTTATCTGTACTTGTAAGCAGGTTTTCATTTCGGCCTTGCATTCATCTGTTCAGTTCATTCAGATGATGAAATATATCTGCCAGGTATGCCAGCCTTGCACACCACTCATCACTTGCAAGCAGCTTTGCGTAATCTGACCTCTCATCTGTCAGAAACACTTTAAGTTCCTCCCGCAGCTCATACACACGAACCAAGACCTTGCCACGCGACAACCACCGGACCTCCGTATGAAACAGCAAGGTTTTATTCTTTGCTCCCATCTCCTCACACAAAGCTGCAAATATGCGACTTTTCACGGGTCGTGACTTTACAAAGTTTACCATGCGCACAACATCATCCAACACATGAACTAGGTCTGCTGGTAAAGTCTTGGCTACGAGGGCCTCACGGTGTAAAAAACAATGCGTAACAATCACATCCGGTCCTCCTGGTGACTCAAGTCGCGACGTCTTCTTCTCTCCGCTGCTGCGCACACTGTGCTCAGGCGGGAAGGAAGTCGGAAGATGATGTCCTACTGTGATAGGTCCAGGCTGGAGTCTGGACCAATCACAGCCCGGACATCAGAAAAGTGGAGGGTGTCCCCCTGAGGAGCGCCAATCGGCGCCCCTGCTGGCCGAGGGCGGAGTCAAAACCCCACCCCCCCATACCCAGGACACAGTCCGGCGCCCGCCTAGTGGGTGAAAATTTGACATTTTTTAAAAAATCTTTCGAATTTTTCAATTTTTCCCACGGCACACCAGGCAACATCTCGCGGCACACTAGTGTGCCGCGGAACAGTGGTTGAAAAACACTGATCTAGTCCAACCCCCTGCTCAGGCAGGAAACCCTATACCATTTCAGACAAATGGCTGGCCAGTCTCTTCTTAAAAACTTCCAGTGTTGGAGCATTCACCACTTCTGGAGGCAGGTTGTTCCACTGGTTAGTTGTTCTAACTGTCAGGAAATTTCTCCTTAGTTCTAGGTTGCTTCTCTCCTTGACTAGTTTCCATCCATTGCTTCTTGTCCTGCTTTCAGGTGCTTTGGAGAATAGCTTGACTCCCTCTTCTTTGTGGCAGCCCCTGAGATTTTGGAACACTGCTATCATGTCACCCCTCACCCTTCTCTTCATTAAACTACACATAGCCAATTCCAGCAACCATTCCCTATATGTTTTAGCCTCCAGTCCCCCAATCATCTTTGTTGCTCTTCTCTGTACCCTTTCTAGAGTCTCGACATCTTTTTTACATCGTGGTGACCAAAACTGGATGCAATATTCCAGGTGTGGCCTTACCAAGGCATTGTAAAGTGGTATTAGTACTTCACGTGATCTTGATTCTATCCCTCTGTTAATGCAGCCTAGCACTGTGTTGGCTTTTTTGGCAGCTGCAGCACACTGCTGGCTCATATTTAAGTGATTGTCCACTAGGACTCCGAGATCTCTCTCACAGGTACTACTATTGAGCAAGGTACCACCTATACTATACCTGTGCGTTTGATTTTTCCTGCCTAAATGTAGAACCTTACTTTTTTCACAATTGAATTTCATTTTGTTAGATAGTGCCCAGTGTTCAAGTCTGTCCAGATCCTCCTGTATCTTAAGCCTATCTTCTGGAGTATTGGCTATTCCTGCCAGCTTGTTGTTGTCTGCAAATTTGATGAGTTACCCATCTATCCCCTCATCCAAATCGTTGATGAAGATGTTGAAGAGCTGCACAGACCTCTTCTAGATTTTCCTCTTGCCTTTCCGAGTTAACTCCTTGGTCTGTCATTGAGCAAGAATTGACTTTGTAGGGAAGCATATTATCATTTGATGTATATTTAACATATGTTCTACTTTTATTTACCAATTATATAATATTTGTATGCAATCCACAAGGTGAGGTTTGGGGAAACTTACAATAGAAAAAATATATTTTTAAAATCATAAGATTAAAACATCGCCTGGCCCGCACCACCTCCGCTGCCCGCATTGCGCACCTCCACCATATAGAGTGGGCTCTGCTGCTCCCACAGCACCAGCCGTGCCGGCTCTGGCCCCAGGGAGGGGACCCCGCCAACACCCTTCGCACCTGTGACTGCAGCAGCACCGCCCCCCACCCCCCCGCCTCCTGCGCCCGCCAAGAAAAAAAAGCACTACTTATAAGCCTCTTATCCTCAGGGCAAACTCCATGTCTCTATATTGTGTCATAACCACTTCATCATCCATTTTCTCTATTTTGTTCTCTACATCAGACATTTTGGCCTCCAGCATCAGATTATTCTGTTTCACTTCTTCCACACGTTCATCCAGACTCTCAATACAACCTGAGAGCCCTTGAAATGCCATCAAAATGTCCTCCCGTATTTCCTTATTTTTTTCTTCAATAAGTTCTGCCACCTGCTCAGATATTTTTTCAAACTGAAGTTTTAAAGCATCTTTCAAAGAATCTTGTAAGTCTTTTAAAGTCAGTGGGGGTGCAGCAGCTGCAGCGGGTAACATCAAAGATTGAATTCCAGATTGCTGAACAAGTGATGCCCCCGGACTTTTAGAAACAGGAATTCTAGGTGGTTTGGAAGCCATTTTAGCATCTAATTAACTTTCTTTACACACTTTCACTTTTCCACCCCACTTAGAGTTGTAATTTAAATGTTAAATATCCAAGTCTTATAATCACTTTTAAACAGCTCCAAAATTTAACAAAATCTTAAAGTTCTGAGAATCCACTTTAGATATTCCTCCTCAATATCCAAACAATCACTTTCACTTTGAGAGGAAAAAAAAGACACTTTCAATGCTTGTTACAAAGAATCACTCAGGCGCCATCTTTCCGTCCTTTTTAAAACGATCGTTGAAACAGGAGAAAAGTTAAAGTTCCAGAGGTAAAGTCTATTACTTGCTGTTTATATTGCTCCTGCATCCGCTCCGCCTGCATCAATTACTCGAAAAAACAAACAAATCCAGCAGGAGTGGATTCAGCGTCTTGTTCTGCTTAAAAGCAGAAAAATCCTCCGATCTGGAGTATTTCCGGGCTTCGGGGGAGCTCTCACCCTTCAAGCCCCAGAATATACATTCTGGGGCTCTAGGGGAGCTCTACCCCTACCCAGAGACTCCCCTTCCCCTCTTTGCCCGAGGGGAAGGGTTTTTAAGCCGATCGTTGGCTGCTCTGCGGCTTTAACAAAATTGGAAGGCTGGCGGTCGATCCCGACCATCCACGACGCTGAAGCGAGGTGCCACATTGCTTTTCTTTGTTCACTTCTGCTTGTCTGCCTCCTGCTTCGAGCATCCCTGAACAAAGCCAGCTGTGGATCATCTTCTTCCAATCTTTCAGGCTCACACAGCTGGGTCTGAGGAGGAACAAGACGGGAGAGGCCTGGCTGAGAGCTCTGCAGTGCATCAGAAATTTCCTCTGTAACCAAAGGCTCTCCAAACCCCTCCTCCTCCTCCTCTTCAGAATTGTCCGACTCAGCTGCCGAAACCACAGGCTGACGCTGAATCACAACACTATCCCGCACCGCAGGGCCCTTCCCCCGGTTCTGCCGATCCGGATGCGGTCGGGATGGGAATTGTTCATGAAAGGCAGACACCAAAGCAGGAGCATGAATGGTGGTCGCGTCTTCCCAGGTGAACTCCTCTGGTCCGTAGCCTTTCCATTCAATCAGATACTGGAAATGACCTTTCAGCCAACAGGAGTCCCTGATGCTGGCAACCTTGTACTTGGGGGCGCTGTCTTCCTCACGATGTTCTGGTAGGGGAGGTTCTGCTCGGCGGAGTGTACATGCTGGTTACTCGGGGACCAACAGAGACTGGATGCACACGCAGGGAACTTGGCAGAGTTAAGCGAGAGGCGACTGGATTGATGACAGCCTCGATTGGGAACGGTCCTAAATATCGGTGATCTAACTTTCTAACGGGCTGTGTTGATGGTAGGTTCCTGGTGTACAACCAGACCCGATCTCCCACCGATAGTGGAGGCGTATCCCGTCTTGACCGATCAGCAAACCTTTTGTAATCGGCCTTGGCCTTCTCTAACTGACGTCGCACCAATCGATGGATCGCCTGTAACTCTGCCATGAAGTCGTTCGCTGCCGGCTCCGGTGAGTCCACGGGGGAAAGGGGGAAAAACCGGGGGTGGTATCCCACATTGGCCAAGAACGGTGTCATCTGTGTGGAGGTGTGCTGCGAATTGTTAAATGCAAACTCAGCTATGGCCAGATAGTCCACCCAATTGTTTTGCTGCTGATTGACATAGCAGCGCAGATATTGTTCCAGGATACCGATGACCTTCTCGGTTCCCCCGTCAGTTTGAGGATGATGCGTGGACGAGAGGCAAATCTTGATATCCAACGCATGCATCAACTCCTGCCATAAGCGGGCTGTAAACTGGGTCCCTATATCAGAGATGACTCTATCAGTGAGGCCGTGCAGCCAAAACACCTGCTGAATGAACATACGACTAGTGGCGCGGGCTGACGGTAAACCATGACATGGGATGAAATGCGCCATCTTGGTCAGCATGTCCACCACCACAAACACTGTCGTAAAACCAGAAGACGGGGTAAATCCGTCAGAAAGTCCATGGACACAGCCCCCCAGGGTCTTTTGGGTGTCAGCAAGGGCTGCAGTAATCCAGGCGGGGCCCCTGTCGCTGATTTGGCCTGCCTACATGGGATACAGGAAGTGACATAGGTCTGGACGTTATGTCGGACTCGAGGCCTCCAGAAGGTACGGGAGACCAGATTTAGGGTTTGAACAGGCCAAAATGCCCCGCCGCCTGGTTATCATGACACTGGCTGAGGATGAGTCCCCTGAGTGGCCCTCCCAGAACATAGAGACGGTCACAATAATACAAGAGTCCATCCGTGACCGTCCAAAGAGAATCTGGCTCCACCTCCTCCTTCCGCTGAGTCACCCACACATCCTGATGCTGTGCCTTCCGGATTCGAGCACGTATATCTATTGGCTCCCGCACCGCAGCAAAAGACTTGATGGGGAGCACTGTCCTGGGGAGAAGCTTGTCTTCCGCTTGGGAATATTCGGGCTTCCTGGACAGAGCATCCGCTTTTTGATTGTTGCCGCTGGGTATGTACTTGACTCGGAAATTGAACCTTGCAAAGAAAAGAGACCACCGAATCTGGCGTTGGTTCAATTTCCGAGCGGTCTGCAGGCTTTCCAAATTCTTATGGTCCGTCCGGACCTTGATTTGATGCCGCGCTCCCTCCAGATGATGCCTCCAGGCCTCAAATGCCACTTTGATGGCCAGCAGCTCCTTCTCCCAGATTGTATAATTGCGCTCCGAAGGGCTCAGTTTTTGTGAATGGTACGTGCAAGGGAAGAGGGTACCGCTGGGCGTCGTGGCCTGGAGTAACACCGCCCCAATGGCAATGTTGGAGGCGTCCGCCTCCACGACAAATGGCCGTTGTGGGTCAGGATGCTTCAAGATGGGCTCCTTCATGAAGGCTTCCTTCAAAGTCTGGAAAGCCCGTTGTTCTGGAGCGTTCCACTGCAACCGAGTCTTCTTCTGCAGGAGCCGAGTGAGGGGGGCTGTCAGGGTAGCAAACCCAGGGATGAAAGCTCGATAATAGTTGGTGAACCCAAGAAGTCGCTGAACATCCTTCACACAATGTGGGGGTTGCCAACTCTGCAAAGACTCAACCTTACTCGGCTCCATGGCGATGCCCTCAGAAGAAATGCGGTGACCCAGAAAATCGATGGTCACCCGGTAGAACTGGCACTTCTCCAATTTGGCATACAGCCGATGTTCTCGGAGTCGCTGCAGGAGCTGACGAAGATGCAGATGGTGCACCTCACGCAACGGGGAGTAGATCAGGATGTCGTCCAAGTAGATCACAACAAACTGATCTAACAAATCCCGGAAAATATCGTTCATGAAATGCTGAAACACGGCGGGGGCGTTGGTCAGGCCAAACGGCATCACCGTGTATTCAAAGTGTCCGTATCGAGTACCAAACGCCGTCTTCCACTCATCACCTGACCGAACTCTGACAAAGTTGTAAGCTCCACGCAGGTCCAGTTTCATGAAGATCGCCTCCTGGAGTCAGTCCAAGAGTTCGGGGATGAGGGGCAGCGGGTAATGATTGCGCACCGTGATGGCGTTTAGTTTTCTATAGTTACAGCAAAGCCGCAATTCGCCGGACTTCTTTTTGATTAAGAGCATGGGTGCAGACACTGCCGAGGATGAGGGCCAGATGAAACCTCGAGCCAAATTCTTCTCCAGAAAGTCCCACAATGCAGCCAGCTCAGGGTCCGACATGGAGTACAAACACCCCACTGGGAGAGGCGCATCAGGGACTAAGTCAATGAGGCAGTCATAGGGCCTGTGCAGGGGTAATTGATCCGCCTCTGTCTCGCTGAAGACATCAGCAAATTCAGTCAGTTCGGAAGGCAAGGAAACCCCTGGGGAACCCTCCACCTGACCTGCACAGATATGGTGGGTGTGGTCCACGCACTGCAAGCTTGGGAAGGTGACCAAGTTCTGTGACCAATAGATCTGTGGGTCATGCACCCGGAGCCACGCCAGTCCCAAGACCACGGGGAAGTGCAGATCTGAGGTGATATAGAACTGGATGGCCTCCTCATGGGAACTGATGGCCATACATAATGGTTGCATGGCGGCCTTCATTGGCCCAGACAGGAGCACTCGATAGTCTCCACTAACATGGGCGGTTCCACCGGGCACTGGGGAACAGCCCATTTGGCCAGAAATCCTGAGTCCATAAAATTTGTGGTGGCTCCAGAGTCAATTAAGGCATGGACTGGAATCTCCTTTGGCTTGCCAGGGAGGATCAGATGTGCCTCCAATATCAGATGCTGTGGAGGTCCACTGGCAACATCGGAAAGACGTCTCTCAATGTTGTGGGACGCCCGACCTAACACACCTTTTAGATCGGGCTTGGGGCGTTTCCCGACAGAAGAGTAGGGGACTTTCTCAGGCAGACTCAGTCACTGACGCCCGTCGTCGCTTCTTTGGGCAGAAGGCAGCCAAATGTGCAGGGTCCCCACAGTAAAAACACAACCCCCCCGATCGTCATCTGTTCATTTCTGCCACCGACAGATGAGACCTGGTGGTACCTAACTCCATTGGCTCCTCCCTTTGAACTGGGGTCTCAAGCACAACAGGGGCTGCAGGGGTCTTTGGGGTGGCACGGCGACTCCTTCGCTGCTGCAACCGAGCGTCGATCCGCAGACAGAGATGGATCAGCCCATTGAGGTCTGAGGGAATATCAACACGGGCCAGCTCATCCAACATCTCCTCTGACAATCCAACCTGGAAAGCATCCACAAGCGCAGCCTCATTCCAGACTGAATCCTGGCTAAGCAGCCGAAAATCGCTGATATAGCTGTGTAGGCGTTGACCTTGCCTCAGAGCTTTCAGGCGTCGGGTAGCAGTCTGCGTCTTTATGGGGTCCTCATACATCAGACGCATATGATTACAAAACCCCACAAAGTTGTCCAACAATGGACTAGGTTGGGCCAGCAGAGGTGTGCCCCAACGAGCTTCATCACCAGAGAGAAGGCTTAACACAAACCCCACCTTATCCCGGTCACTGGGGAAATCAGCTGCTCTCACGCTGATAAATAGCTGGCATTGTCCCAGGAAAGCAGGAAACATCTCTGGATTGCCATTAAATTTATCCGGCATTGCAACTTGGCATTTTCTCCTGGGTGGTGGTGATGGTGGTGGTGCAGCATGGACCTGTGCTTGTAATTGAGCCACCTGAGCTGCCAACAAAGCGAGTTGCTGGGTGACCTGGGTATTCTCAGCACGTAGCTGCTCCATTATTATTATTATTATTATTATTATTATTATTATTATTATTATTATTATTATTATTATTATTATTATTATTATTATTATTATTATTATTATTAAAACTTGTATACCGCCCTATTCCCGTAGGACTCAGGGCGGTTTACAGGGAAAAATTAAAAATACATAACATACAAAGTTAAAATCGATTAAAACTAAGATTAAATTAATTCCCTGAATTTAAACTAAAACCCCATTAATAAATAATTAAAACCCCTCAGTCTGGGCCAGACAGCTCAAAAAACCAGGTTTTCAAGTTCCTGCAAAATGAGCGAAGGTCGGGGGCAGTCCTAAGCTCCGTGGGAAGTTGGTTCCAAAAGTCCGGCGTGCCCACAGAGAACGCCCTTCCCCTGGGAATCACCTGCCGGCATTCCTTGACCGTCGGTACCCTAAGAAGGCCCTCCCTATGGGAGCACACAGGACGATGGGAAGTTGATGCCGGCAGCAGGTGTTCCCTTAGATAATCTGGACCCAAGCCATTTAGAGCTTTATAGGTCATTACCAGCACCTTGAATCTCACCCGGAGGGCAACCGGAAGCCAATGCAGCTCACGGAGAAGAGGAGACTCCCATAACAACTCGCGCAGCTGCATTTTGCACTAGTTGAAGCCTCCGAGTGGTCCTCAAGGGCAGCCCCATGTAGAGAGCGTTGCAGTAGTCTAGCCGGGAGGTCACGAGCGCATGGGTGACTGTGCGTAGGGCATCTCGGTCCAGATAGGGCAGCAACTGGCGCACCAGACGAAGGTGGGCAAAAGCCCCCCTGGTCACGGCTCCTATATGGTCTTCAAAATTGAGCCGTGAATCCAAGAGGACGCCCAGGTTGCGAGCCCTATCGACGGGGGATAACACCTCACCCCCCATCATTAGTGGTGGAACAACCTGGTTTATCCGAGATGCCGGTATGCACAGCCACTCAGTCTTGGCAGGATTGAGACGAAGCCTGTTTCTCCCCATCCAAACCCGGACTGCTTCCAGGCAACGGGACATCACGTCGAGTGCATCACTGGGTTGTTTCGGGGTGGAGAGAAAAAGTTGGGTATCATCAGCGTACTGATGATGCCCCACCCCGAAACCACGAATGAGCTCGCCCAGCGGTTTCATGTAGATGTTGAACAGGAGGGGAGAGAGAACCAACCCCTGGGGAACTCCACAAATGAGAGACCTCGGGGCAGACCTCTGCCCTCCCGTCAACACTGACTGCAAGCGGCCCAGGAGGTAGGAGGAGAACCACCGTAAAACAGTGCCTCTCACTCCTAACCCCCTGAGACGCCGCAGTAGGATACCATGGTTGATGGTATCGAAAGCCGCTGAGAGATCTAAAAGGACTAGGACAGAGGAACATCCCCTGCCCTGAGCCCACCAGAGATCATTCACCAGTGCGACCAATGCCGTCTCCGTGCTGTACCCGGGCCTGAAACCCGATTGATACGGGTCAAGATAATCTGTTTCCTCTAGGAACAGAGGGAACTGATGCGCCACCACACTCTCAACAACCTTCGCCAAAACGCGAAGGTTGGAGACCGGATGATAGTTATTTAAAACAGCCGGGTCCAGGGCAGGCTTCTTGAGGAGTGTTAGATGTTTTGTGCCAGCCATGGCAGTTCCCCAAAAAGGTCATCAAATGGGAGCAAAGAGGCCTCTTTGCTCCCACAGATGGGTCAGGGGTCCCCGGCCCCTGCAGCCCCATTGGCGAGAGTTAATTGGTAAGGGAGGGGCTGAGACCCCCCATAAAAACCTCTGCTCAGGGGCTGCTCCCTCTCTGTTCTCTTTGTTCTTTCTTCTGCTTGCTTGCTAGCTGATCCATGAGCTCAACCCAGGCATGGATGCCTCCATGCCAGGGAACTCTTTCTATTTACTTTATCGTTAAATAAAGCTTTGAATGATTGCATTCCTGCGTGATGCCTTTTACTTGGAAGCACCTTAACGAATCATCGACCTCGTGAGACCATCTCACAAATTGGTAGCAGAGGATGGTTTAAGGCAACGCTTCCAAGCCAGCGTCTACTGCAAGATCCCTGGAGGTTTCAGCAAGAAACCATTTGAGACGGATGGCAGGAGATCCCCGATTGTGACAAGGAGTCTTCAATCCAGGACGGCATCCCTGCATCCAGCCCCTGATGCATGCTCAGCACCAGGGACCCCTTTGCATGCCTCCCTACAGCTGCAAGCCACAGAGGGAAGCATGGAAGGCTTACAGTCTACCCAAGACTGCCCAGACGCAGCGGAAGCGGCCCAGGCCCAAGACAAGCGCCGCGTGGGCCAGATGACTGAACAGGAACGCGAGGAACTACTCCTAACGCTTCTTGCAGCACAAAGGACGCCACAAGCCTCTCCACGTGGGATGCCAGCGCAGGGGGCCTCTGGACACCGGGTAAGTCCTTCCCCAGCGCCCACGAGGCCCCCTAACATGGCGCCGGCCACCCTGGGGGACCCCGGAGCTTTTGGCGTGAAATTTCCCGCCAAACTTTGACCTACAGCTTCCGGGGGCAACCGGAAGCAAGATGGCGGCCCCCAGGACACCCACATGGCTTGATACTGATAGTCCTCAACCAAGCCTCGAGGCCCAGCAATCGGTGGCATCCAGCCGAAGCAGCATGGAAACCCCCCGGTCTTCCCCACCAGAAAGCCTCAAGGCCTATGATAGCCTCAAAGCCTTCCCAGCCGTGCCTACTGCAGCAGAGATTGGAGCAACTATCCGGACTCTGGTTGCAGCTCTGGAGGCCAAAACGACCGCAGCCTCAATATCGGGGGTAGCCAGCCTCCCTCGCCAACCCCAGGGGGCTCCCGGAGGAGTTCCAAGGCCTCCAACCCTCTCCCCGGGGCCTAACTGCCGGGAGGCATCCGGCCTGGAGTCTCCCAGCTGCGTCCTGCAACCCCAGAGGGCCCCCAGTGAACCCTCGGGCCCTCCAGCCTCCTCTGCCCATCCAAATTCAAGAGGATAATACGGCTGCAATTGCAATCTCGGGGGCATATGCAGTGGGCTCTAGGTCCCGCCACATAGACATACGCTATAAAAATGTCAGGCAGCTTGCCAAAGAGGGGTTTATACATGTTGAGCATTGTAATGCAACTGACCAGATAGCTGATCTGTTCACCAAACCTGTTCCCATTGACCGGCACAACCTTCTGTGTAAGCGTTTGTGTTTGGTCCTCTGAACGTGTATATGCATGTCTATGACACCTGCTCACCCCCTCACATACATTCACTGGTCCCTGTCATTGGATGGCAAGAAGGGGAATTGTTAGATGTTTTGTGCCAGCCATGGCAGTTCCCCAAAAAGGTCATCAGATGGGAGCAAAGAGGCCTCTTTGCTCCCACTGATGGGTCAGGGGTCCCCGGCCCCTGCAGCCCCATTGGCGAGAGTTAATTGGTAAGGGAGGGGCTGAGACCCCCCATAAAAACCTCTGCTCAGGGGCTGCTCCCTCTCTGTTCTCTTTGTTCTTTCTTCTGCTTGCTTGCTAGCTGATCCATGAGCTCAACCCAGGCATGGATGCCTCCATGCCAGGGAACTCTTTCTATTTACTTTATCATTAAATAAAGCTTTGAATGATTGCATTCCTGCGTGATGCCTTTTACTTGGAAGCACCTTAACGAATCATCGACCTCGTGAGACCATCTCACAAGGAGGGGCCTCACCACCGCCTCCTTCAAAGTGGTGGGAAAGATACCCTCCTTCAAGGAAGCAGATATTACTGCCTGGAGCCAGCCTCGTGTCCCATCCCGAGCCGCATAGACCAGCCAGGAGGGGCACGGATCCAGTAAACAGGTGGTGGAACTCAGTCTCCTCATGATCCTGTCCACGTCATCGGGGGAAACAGGGTCGAACCCAGTCCAGATAACATGCTCAAGACCGCTTGATTCCTCCATTCCAGACTCTGCCCAGTCAGAGTCCAAACCGGTCTGGATCTGAGCGATTTTGTCCACCAGATGATGATTAAACTCCTCAGCCCGTCCCTGTAAGGGTTCCTCCCTCGTCTCCCGATTAAGGAGAGAGCGAGCCACCCTAAACAGGGCGGCTGGGCAATTATCTGCGGACGCAATGAGGGCAGTGAAGTTATTAGACTTCGCTGTCCTCATCGCAGCGAGGTAAGACCTTGTAAAGGCTCTTAGTCGCAATCGGTCAGATTCAGACCGGGTGGACCTCCAAACGCTCTCTAGACCCTGTCTCCGACGCTTCATCTCCCGGAGCTCCGCAGAAAACCATGCGGCCCAGCGGGATCTGCGCCGAGTCTGGGGTTGCAAGGGTACAACACGGTCGAGTGCCTCGGCGGCCGCCCTTTCCCAGGCATCCACCAAGGCATCGACCGGGCTGTGAGTGAGAGAGACAGGTAAGGACCCAAGTGCCATCTGGAACCGTTCTGGGTCCATTAGGCGCCTGGGACGGAACCACCTGGTCGATTCTACAGCCCGGCAGTGGGGGTTGGCACAATGGAAGACCAGCCGCAGGAGATAATGATCGGACCATGACAGGGGGACAGCAGTTGGCGAGCTGTCAAATCAAATCATCCAACCATTGTCCAGATAGAAAAATCAGGTCAAGGGTGTGACCCGCCCCATGAGTCGGGCCCTGAATTACTTGGGTCAGGTCCATGGCCGTCATGGAAGCCATGAACCCCCGAGCTAACTCTGACGACTCTCCCAGGGAAGGCAGGTTGAAGTTGCCCAGAACTATAAGTCTGGGAAACTCCACCGCCAACGCTGAGAGGGTGTCGAGCAGCTCAGGCAGGGCCGTTGCCACACAGCTGGGCACCAGGTATGTTAGCAACAGGCCCAACTGAACCCGAGGGCCACATCTCATGAGAAGGGACTCACTCCCGCCTATCTGGACAACGGTGGTCTCCCGCGGACATAAGGTCTCCCGTATAACCACCGCCACCCCACCGCCCCTGCCCTGAGCCCGAGGCTGATGCAGCACACAGAAACCCAGAGGGCAAAGTTCAACCAGAGGGACACCACCCTCTGGGCCCTACCAGGTCTCCGTAATGCATGCCAGATCCGCGTGTTCCTCCTCGATCAATTCCCGGATGAGGGGAGCCTTGTTCACAACGGATCTGGCATTAAAATACACCAGTCTGAGCTCAGGGTCCTGATCCCCCTCATCCCTGGATACAAGGGTACTAACCGAAGGGTCGGAACACGCCACCGCTTGGAGACAGCGGGGGCACAGTTTCGGATATTGATACGGCCCTCCGTGTAACCGCCTGCTGCCATTCCCAATCGTCGTGGGGATTTTTAACCCCACCCCCATACCAATGGAACCAAAAGCCCACGCCCCCAACCCCATCTCACCGGGAACTATTGTAGGCCCAGACTGACAGCCGGTTGATGAAACCCACCCCAATTCCCTCCCCACCCTCCCATTCCCACCCCTCCCTAACCCTTTAAAACAACCGGCTAAAAAACATACAAGGGACCTCTTAATGCATTTCCACCAGAGGCCCCTATTTAAGCCCAGCCACCTCTCGGGGTCCCAACAATTGGGCCCGTCCTTAAGGGAAGTAAGGGACATGGTGACAGGTCGTATCCAGGAGGGAGGAGCCCCCCCTGAGAGCATACAAGTCCGTGCCAGAATATTGTATACGAACCATAACATAATAACAGCTGCATAGGGCAATAAATCAATGAGCAGATAGATAACTAAAGTGATGTCATAAGCCAGGATATGCATCTTAGCCCCCCAGCCCAGTTCAACTCGGCTCTCACCCGAGTCGACCAGGTGGAGCAACCGCAGCCGCTCTCTCACCGCCGCTGAGGAAAGCCCACCAAGGTGGACTGAGTCCAGGGTACCAGGGAAAACCATCCCACTGATCTCTCACATCAGTGGGTGGTTGATGAACAATCCAGCCGCCCTCTCACCACGGCGTGATCTGGTACCATATCAACTGGCAAAAGGAAGTCTTCGGAGTAGGGACAATGTTCATATTCCGCCCTGCTCCCACCAACTGGGCATTAAGAAGGCAGTCCATCGTGCCCAGGATAGTATATGTCAGCTAGTCCAGGAAACTCAAACCAGGGCCTCCCCAACTGAGCAGAATACCAGGGCCATGTCACGGAAGGTCCACACGCCATCAAGCCACCATCAAGCCACCATCTTCAACGGAAAACGCCCGGCAGCAGGCCAGACAACAAGGGCGCATCCAAGCCGGCATTTGGCCCAACAGGCCATCCGAAGCGGAGAAGGGGGGCTTCACGCCACCAAAAAAGGGCGCCCACCCCCTGATCATATCTCCGAAGAGCCAAAGCGTCCAGCGACTGTCCCAGCCGCAAAGTCGTTCTCCGGACGATCTTCGGGCCAAGAGGGCTTCCAAAAAGGAGTCCCAATGCAGCCAGGTACAGCGTGGCATCTGCCATCGATGGGAGTGGCAGCAGTCCGAACGACATGGCCACGCATCTTCGGGCCGAAAAGCCCTCCAACAGGAGAAGGGAGCCCGCCTGCTGTGCACAGAAAATGGCAGTGCTCCCAGCAGCACGACCACACCTTGGCCGATCCTCGGGCTGATCTTCGGGTCGGAAGGTGTTCCGAAGAAAGAAGGAAGCCCCCCTGATAAATCTGGAGGCGACAGCGCTCCAAACAGGGCGGCTACATCTCGGCCAATCTTCGGGCCGGGAGGCCTTCCGGGAGAAAAGGGAGCCTACCAGCTGATTTATAGGAGCAGCGACGCCACAGCCGGCACTCCACGCCTCGGCTGATCTTCGGGCCAGCGGGATCACGAAAGGATAGAAAAAGCCTCCACGCCGCTCAAAAGCGGCCCCCCGACTGCTGGCAGCCCCTCCAACCTCTCCATCGGGTCGCCGCCATGGTTGTGCCTCCCCCAAAGCTCATTTGAATCCCATCGCAGGGAACACGGAGCTCAAGCAACAGCCGTCGCCATCGGAAGCCCCGACAGCTCAGCTCAACCACCCCACGCCTCCTGGGCCCAGGAGAGTCACTGGCCGATAATAATAATAAGGGGTGGGAGGCTGAAGGCAAACTGTTCGGTTCCAGCCTACGACCGGCCCTGTTTTTTATATTCAATAGGCTGGAATTAAGCCAACCAAATTTATTTGCAAAAACTAAATGAAACAGTTCAAAACAGAGTTAAACAAATACAGACTGAGACTATATCAGAAGCTCTTCAAACGGTTGCTTTCAGCAACCAGCACCTCACACACATTCCCCTTTTAAACAGCAGTCTCAAGGTGTGGCTTCTCTTTGCCTTCTCCTGAGGTGCCTCATTGCTTTTCTTTGTTCACTTCTGCTTGTCTGCCTCCTGCTTCGAGCGTCCCTAAACAAAGCCAGCTGTGGATCGTCTTCTTCCAATCTTTCAGGCTCACACAGGAGGAACAACACGGGAGGGGCCTGGCTGAGAGCTCTGCGGTGCATCAGAACTTTCCTCTGCAACCAAAGGCTCTCCAAACCGCTCCTCCTCCTCCTCTTCAGAATTGTCTGAGTCAGCTGCCGAAACCACAGGCTGACGCTGAATTTCAACACCGCCCGCCTGCCCGGTTCCCAAGTCAGATGCATCCTTAGGGCTAAGTGGCTGCTCCGGCTGCTGCATTCCCCACCTGCCTTTCAAGTTGGGATAGACTACAGCTGCTCTGCAACTTTGGAAGGAAAGATGCTGGAGACGCCTCTGGGAGTCGCTGGAGAGGTGGCCGAGCCAATTCAAGGTCCCTCTTGCTGGGCATGGTTCCGGCTGTCTCCCCTGCCTGCTCTCTCTGGCCAGGAATCCTCCTGTCTGGCTGCCAGGAATGCACATGGCAGAGGCGCTGCTCAGGGCCGGAGGGCGATCGCACATGCAAGCAGGACAGCCACACACGACAGAGGCACTGCTTGGGGCTGGAGGGGAGGCTGGGCAGATTGCAGGCACTGGCGGTGGTGCCGGCGCAGCGGGCACTTGTGCGTGCGATCACCCTCTGGCCCCGAGCAGCACCTCTGCCGTGCGCATCTGTCCCACTCGCGTGTGCATTCACCCTCCATGCCGGTGCCACCGCCAGTGCCAGCAATCTGCACGGCCTCCCCTCCCTTTCCTTTCTTCCTTCCCTTTGTCCCTTCCTTCCTTCCCTCCCATTGTCCCTACCTTTCTTCTTTCCTTCCTTTCTTCCTTCCTTCCCTCCCTCTTTTGCAAGAGGCCAAGCGGGAACGAAGCAGCCCTTGGGTCAATGCTGCCCCAAGCGCCGGTGTCACCTGGGCTCCTGCCCAGCTCACTTGCTTGCGGGGAAGGCCTCCGTTACTGGAAAGAGGCTCAAGAGGAAAGGGGGCAGCTGGGGATGCCCTGAACTATCTCGTGCTCACCTGACTACTTACCGGAGCTGCGCGCCAGGATCAAAAGAACCACAACCTGTAATGGGAGGTGGCAGCCATGATGAGGCCACTCAGAAGCATTTTCATCTCTCCTGCCATAACCGCCCCTCCTGTCTCTCTCTCACCCGCCCACATCGCAAAATAACCCTCCCATCTGCGGTGGCCCCCGCAGTCTATCAGAGAGCAAGAGCCATGGCGGCACACCCTCCCGCTCAGCGTGAGAGTTTAACGGCATCACCCAATTACAAGCCACTTCTGGACTTCAACTTCCAGAATTCCTCAGTCAGACATGCTGGCCTGTGGATCAGTTTGGAGGCAGGGAGAGGAGGAGAGTGGCCGAGGGCTGCCTGTGTGACCTTTGGAAGTACCAATGCTTGAGCCGGGCAGACCGGGCAATGGGAGAGGAGTGTGTTGCTTGCCTTACCAGTAACTGGGATTCCGACACACCTTCCCAGCCATGTGTGCCTTGGATGTGGCCGTGCTTCTCCCAGGGGGCAGGGAGCCTGGGCGCAGGGCCAATCAGGAGCCCTGCAAGGAGGCAAGCACTGGAAGCCATAGCTGAAGGCTGAAATGCCTTCAGCTGTAACTGTTTGCATACAGCCAGCCCCCACCTCCGCCGATGGGCTCCAGTCCACGGAGAGCTCCCGGCAGGTCAACACAGCAAGGCTGGTGCATGGGCGCAACGCCGTGCGCCCGGGAGGCTGCATCCAGGGCCGCCAATCAGCTGCACCGCCCTTGCTGCGTCGACCTGCCGGGAGCTCTCCGTGGGCTGGAGCCCATTGTCAGAGGTCGGGGCTGGCCGTATGTGCTGATCAGCTGGCAACTCCATATGCCCTTGGGAGGGCGGGGCCTCACTCTGCCCCTAGGGTTCCTGCAGGCTGCCGCCAAACAGCATTTTTTCTGCAACCAAGTGAGCTGGAGTCCTTCAGCTTAATTACAGCTCTTTGTTGAGCCTCAATCTTTTTCTTCAGTCTGAACTGTGTGCAAGGGCTGGCTGGGATCTGGGCCCATAACCTGTTAGAGTTTATAGCTTTCCAGCACAAAAATAAGCACAAAAAATAAGCACAAATTCAAAATGAGCAGGAGGCATAGTTTAGAAAAACTTTATCTATAAAATATATATAAATATGACACATACAGTTTCATTCAGCTCTGGGGAACATCAACAACTCTTAACTTGGAGATCAGAAAAAGCAACATAGAGAAGACTAAGACACTCCCAGACCTAGGCTGGATCACATGCCTCACACAGCCTGTTGTGTATTCGGTTCTTGTAGGCATTGAGCGAGATGGAGGGTTCAAACAGCAACAGGCTTTATTAAGAGTCAGAACATAACAGAAACAAACTAATAGCTGCTGCGCACCTATTTATATGGTTGGCATCTAGGGGGCGACCAATAGATTTAAAGTAGCAGTTTCCTGCCCAAAAACCTACTTAATCGGCTGGAGACAACCAGTCTAGTCCAGCCCAGCAACCGTTACAAGACATGCAAGTGAATTCAGCCATTAGCAAACAGTTTAAACATAAGCAAGTAATTACAGCATATAAGGCCAGTACATTACACAGCCAATATTATGTCTTAATCAAAAACAGTTCTCATTGCCTGGTTTGTTGCTATGGCTATTCCAGTTCATAAATTCTTACACACTGACAACTTACAACCACTTCTCACAACCATTGCAGCATCCCTATATTCACATGATCAAAATTCAAGCATTTGGCAACCAGCATGTATTTACACTGGGTCCAGATGGGCTTCCGGTGGAGTTATATAAAAATCTTCAAGATACACTAAGTGAACCGCTGAAAGATGTTTGTAATGGACCAAGTGAGCTGGGAAGGAGCGGAGTGGGGAGGGGAGGAAGGCGACGCCGCGTAACACCAGCCCACCTACCATGGGTTGAAAAGCCCTGATTTACATACTGCACAGTCTAAGTGTCAACGCTGCTAACATCGGATGTTCTTGCCTTGAAAACAGATGAAGAAGCAGCTACTTTATATTTCTACTTGCGTATCACTTTTAGAGTTAAAGTTAGATGAAGATGGGAGGGGGAAGGAAGAATATGCATGGGGGATTAGTTAGACATAACAACATAGCAGCAGAGCATTTTCAAGGTTGTATGTAATAAGAGGCGATAAGAACTGGTGGGTTAAGCTAAGGAGGGAAATCTTACCTTTCAAACTAATTGGAGAATGTGATTTATGACAGTTAACTAAAGGAGGGAACTATGCCTTAATATTATTGTGCTCAGGGGAAGGGAATCCAGATTCCGGCTTTAACCAAGTATTGCTGATGTTATATTGCTCTAATAAAGACTTTTAAGGTAAACAATGCCTCGGAGTTCTTTGAAGAGTTTGTCCATTGGAACCTTGACACTAAGTATGTCTTACACCCTTTTAAGGTTAATCCCTCTGCAAACCCTGGCATCCTTTGCAACACTCTGAAGCTGGCATGGCCAAGCTTTCTGTGCAAGAGTTGAATGCATGAATCATGCTGTACCACATTACCAAATGTTTGGGCACATTTAATCTTTTGTGCCTGCAACACATAAAGATTATCCTGTTTATGCCCTGTGCACATACTTTCCCATTTCTTTTTATGAGACATCTCCCATCCACAAATGTAGTCTCAAACCCTTGCTTGTCAAGACTGGAGACACTCAGTAAATTATGCTCCATTTCAGGTACACATAATACATTATTAAACCTTACCTCCAGACATGGAATCAGTACACTGCCTTTCCCCATGACTTTTGCCTTCTGGCCATTTGCTAAGGCCACTGCATCTCCTCCAGTTGAATCCAATCTGGAAAACAACTTAGAATTATTAACAATTGTTTTACTAGCCCCGCTGTCTATTAACCATTTGCCTCTGCTATTACAATAGCTAACTTTTGCAACAGCAGCTTGTCTATTTGCTGTTGTTCTTCCTTGTAAACAGTTTTTCTTTAAATGAGTTTCAGCCCCACAGATAAAACATTTCTTTTTCTCCTGTTCTTTCTTCTTGGTAATTCTCTGCTGAGATGTAATCTAATCTCTGTAGACCAGGGTTGTCAAACTGCCAGCCCGCAGGCCCGATGCGTCATCCAGAAGCCACACCCACCCCATTGCCGGCAATGGCAAAACCGTCCCAATACGTTGTGTGATGTCATGTGACGTCGCGAGTTTGACATGTCTGCTGTAGACAGTCGGTCTGCTGCTTTGCTCTCTATGCTCATTGGCCCCCCCACCTCAGGAATTTCTCCTTGTGGCTTGTTCTAAAATGGCTGGCTTGTTCTAAAATGGTATTTCTGTTCTTCAGAAATCAAACAGGCTTTAAGTCCTTCCATACTTAATTCCTGTTCTTGTCTGCATTCAAAAACAGCTGAAATGATGGCCCACATTTCATTAAGACTATTCAGTACCAACAGCACCTTCTGAGATTCAGGAATCTTCATCCCATGCTGTTCTAATTCAACAAATAGTTTCTGCATGTGGAGCAAATGCTTTTCTATGCTCTCATGTGGCAGCAGCTGGGCTCTGTACAATTGCTGACACACTCACGTGCATACTTCTCAACTTCAGCCAAACCTCTTTTGCAGTTTTTAAGTCAGCTACATTTAAGAATTGTTCATTTCCCACATTTAAGATGATGTAAGCCAGTGCCCTATCATGCCTCCATTGATCTGCAGCTGCTAATTGCCCCTGGGGTGGATTAATCACAATATCCTAGAGCTCCTTAGCCTTCAGAAAGCATTCCATTTTTGCAGCCCAAATAAGATAATTCTTTTGTCCCAATTGAGGCAAAGAGCTGTGCTTTAAATCAGCCATCCTGCAAGCCTTCAGCTGAGCAGTCTTGTTTATTTAACTCAGACAGTCCTTCAGCTTAATTACAGCTCTGTGTTGAGCCTCAATCTTTTTCTTCAGTCTGAACTGTGTGCAAGGGCTGGCTGGGATCTGGGCCCATAACCTGTTAGAGTTTATAGCTTTCCAGCACAAAAATAAGCACAAATTCAAAATGAGCAGGAGGCATAGTTTAGAAAAACTTTATCTATAAAATATATATAAATATGACACATACAGTTTCATTCAGCTCTGGGGAACATCAACAACTCTTAACTTGGAGATCAGAAAAAGCAACATAGAGAAGACTAAGACACTCCCAGACCTAGGCTGGATCACATGCCTCACACAGCCTGTTGTGTATTCGGTTCTTGTAGGCATTGAGCGAGATGGAGGGTTCAAACAGCAACAGGCTTTATTAAGAGTCAGAACATAACAGAAACAAACTAATAGCTGCTGCGCACCTATTTATATGGTTGGCATCTAGGGGGCGACCAATAGATTTAAAGTAGCAGTTTCCTGCCCAAAAACCTACTTAATCGGCTGGAGACAACCAGTCTAGTCCAGCCCAGCAACCGTTACAAAACATGCAAGTGAATTCAGCCATTAGCAAACAGTTTAAACATAAGCAAGTAATTACAGCATATAAGGCCAGTACATTACACAGCCAATATTATGTCTTAATCAAAAACAGTTCTCATTGCCTGGTTTGTTGCTATGGCTATTCCAGTTCATAAATTCTTACACACTGACAACTTACAACCACTTCTCACAACCATTGCAGCATCCCTATATTCACATGATCAAAATTCAAGCATTTGGCAACCAGCATGTATTTACACTGGATCCAGATGGGCTTCCGGCGGAGTTATATAAAAATCTTCAAGATACACTAAGTGAACCGCTGAAAGATGTTTGTAATGGACTTTTATTAGAAGCTAAACTTTTGTCGGCTGCTGTCTCTGCAGCGACGTCTCCCGCATGTAGGGGGAACTCTGGCAAATCCTGTATGGCTAAAATGCATGCAGCTGGAGCCAGATCTGGCTCCATGTGTGGCAAGGGCAATCTGCTAAGGCCATCTGCATGGCCCATTTCTTTGCCTGGTTTGTGGATCAGCCTGTAGCTGTAGGCCGAAAGGAATATGGAACACCTCAACATTCATGGTGACAGAATTTGAGGTGTCTGTTTGTTCGTTGTGAACAATCCTAGCAAGGGCTTGTGGTCAGTAAAGACCATGAACTGGCGCCCATACAAATAGTCATGGAACTTTTTAACCCCGGCCACGATGGCTAAGGCCTCTTTGTCAATTTGTGTGTAATTGCGCTCCACGGAGGACAAGGTCCTTAAATAATATGCGATGGGAGACTGTTTCCCATCAGCCGATAAGTGGCTCAGCGCAGCCCCAACCCCATATGCATCACATGCGATGCAAACTGGCAGCTTTTTGTTAAAGTCCGTGAGCACCGAGTTTGAGGACAGCAGTGATTTGACTGCTTGGAAACTCCTTTCATGGACATTGGTCCACTGCCACTGAGTGTTTTTGTCTAAGAGCCGGTGTAACAGCTCTGCCACTGCGGCCTTATTGGGGAGGAATGTATGGTAAAAATTAAGAAGGCCCAAGAAGACTTGAAGCTCTCCTTTGGACCTAAGGCTTGGTGCCAGCTGAATCACTTTCAGCTTTGACTCTGCAGGATGGATGCCCTTGGCATCAATTCGAAACCCAAGGAATTCAGTGGACGGAACCCCAATTTTATATTTGTCTCTCCTTAATCTAAGTCCCTCGGTGCAGAACCGCTAAAGGACGGCTCTAAGCCACTCAGCCAGAACTTCTGTAGATTCCCCAGCGATGAGTACATCATCGAAGTAGGGGCAGACCCCCAGAATGCCCTTGAGCATATGCTCCATTACTGGGGCTACACTCACCCCGAATTGTAGACACTTGACCTTGAAGGCCCCCCTATGTGTAACAATCGTTTGGGTGGCTGCTGTGGCCTCGTCCACCGGCAGCTGTTGATAGGCCTGTGCTAAATCTAATTTAGCAAACACGCAGCCTCCTTGCAACGACGCCGGAATATGGCTGATGACTGGGACAGGGTACACATGCTATTGTAGTGCCTGGTTAATGGTACACTTCTAAGCACATATTCGTACCTCTTCGTTGGCCTTGAGTGGCATTACAATTGGGGGGTCTCCCACACCCCACTGTCTATGGGCTGCAAAACCCCCTGACTGACAAGCTTGTCCAGCTCTGCATCAATTTTATGCTTTAACGCAAACGGCACATTATGGGGCTTAACCCGGATTGGCGCTACCAGGGGATCAAGTTTGAAAGCTATTGGAGGGCCCTTGTACTCTCCCAAACTTGGGCTGAAAACATCTGCGAATTCCTTGCAGACGGAAGACAAGTCTGTTGTTTGTGTCCGGTGAATGCCGGTTACTTGGATGCCCAATGCATCGAACCAATCGAGCCCTATGAGGCTCGTACATTGGCTGTCTACCACAATAACATCAAGTGGGCCTGAAAACCCCTTGAATTTCACCACAAGTGTGGCTTTTCCCTTGACCGCCACTCTGGAGTTCTGGAAGTCGGTGAGTAAAATGTTAGATGGTCGAAGCTTGACCCATCTGTTGCTACGGCTGCAAACGTGCTGAAAGGTTCTGATTGAAATGATGGACACAGCTGAGCCTGTGTCCAGTTCCATTTTACATGGAACTCCCTGAAGTTCGACCTGCAGTCGCAACTTCTGCTTAAGAGGTCAGTGGGCATCAGTGCAGAACACACTCCTCCGACTGGAGCAAAACCCTACTCAGTGTTGCCCCAGGGCCCTGGTACCTCTCCTGAATGGCTCGTCGAGCTGGCGGTCCCTCTGGCGACCTCGACAGACGGCAGCAATGTGGCCTGGTTTTCCACACGCCCGGCACGTGGCTGTTCTGAAATGGCAATCTGCGCGTTGATGGCAGCCTCCACAGCCCAAATACATGGAGAACAGAACTGCCTTGTCAGATGGCCTCAGTCCCTTTTCCTGGTGCCTCTGTATCCTGTCGACTTTGTGGTCGGAGTCGGTGTCTTCCAACCATTCGGCATCCTTGTGGTGGATGGTTTCTGTGTTTGGTGTGCTTTTGGAGGGCCGCAGTGCCTTCATGGCCCCTCTGGCGGCTTTGTCCATCATGACCTCTTTTAAGGCCTCTTGAAGTGATAGAGTCTCCTTGGCGAAGAGTGTTTGTTGGAGCTCTCTGTTCCTGAGTCCACAGACTAAGCGGTCTTTTAGTCTCTCTTCTAAGTCAGCGAAATTGCAAAGTCGTGATGCTTGATGAAGCATTGTGATGAATTCCATCGCCGACTCGCCGGGTTGTTGTTTGTGTTGCTCAAAGACATGCCTCCATGCTATCAATGATAACTTCATCTCAAAGTGGTTGTGGAGTTTTTTCTTTAAGTCAGCATACGTGACAGTCTCCAGTAATGCCGGGGTGACCAGGTTCTTGGCGATATTGAAGGTGGCTGGGCCGCACACACAGAGAAGGGTCGCGGCCTTCAGCCCATCTTTGCTGACTTGATTGGTGCAGAGGTAGTTTTCCACGTGGAAAATGTAGGACGACCATCTCTCTGGGTACGTCACATCGAACTCTTCGAGCTTTCCGACCTTCACCATGGTTAGTAGTCTTCGCGGCTCGAGTCTCACCTTGCCTTGTGCTGCTGGCTTCTGCATAGGCCCTATGATCAAATATCAGTTTGAAGAGCTGCCCCGGATCAAATGGGAGGGCTGACGCCCTTCCGGAATCACTCGGGGTCTTCTTCTCACTCGTCACCCCTACAGGGCGACTTTCGACCCTCTTCAGGGTCCCCCGGCTGGAGAAAACCGGACAGTGGAGAGACCGATCGCCGCACACATCCACCGACGCCAAGATTGCAAACCGGAAGCCCACATTGCTGCATTTTTATAACTGATTATCAAGTTAATATTAGTCACACCATCCATCTCATGTAGGAAGGAATTAAGAATTACCCTAAAGATGTGAAGATTTCTATGGGGGGTCTTCAATGGTATATTCTTGTTTCTTACCAGTTGGCTCCCAGGATGGGGATGATTTAGGGAATTATTCATTGGTCTTCTCTTTGTAGTATTCCTTGTTCTTGTTTCCTGTTGTGTCATTCACTGCTTGCCCCTAATCACCTCTGCTTCTCCTAAACGATCTGGACAATGTACTGCAGAAGCTTATCCTCTGTCTCTTCAGTTTGATGGTCATACCTCTGCACACTGCTCGAAGTATGAAAGGGGGGATTATGTTGACCCAGACTTAGGGGACAGTATCAATTATGAACATGTGCAGATGGCCCGGCTATCTCTGGCCACTTGCAGAACCATGAATGCAAGGTCATAAAAGGACAGCAAAGGAAACATCCAATATCCTAACCCACCCCGGAACATATGGTGTCTTAGGGAAACACCTAAACCACCCAAAAGTGAACATATGGTGTCTTGGGGGAACACCCAAAAGGGAACATTTTTAGCTACTTCTGCTTTCTTCCTTCTTATCTACAGTGTGCCAGCCTTAAAGGGCGAAGTCTTTATCTTATGTGTGTCAGCTTTGCTGGGTGAATTGCTTATGTAATCAAAGAAGGTATAAAAATAAGGCTTTTCTGATATTTGGGGCTTTTTCTCTCTTTTAGAGAAGCCCGTCTTTGTTCAGCTGAATAAAAACGTAAAGCTTGAAGGCAACTTCTGGTTTCCTGTATTTTTTTATCAAGCAAAACCTCAGAACCTGCACAGCAAACCCATCAATCTTTGATCATTGCAACCTCAAGAACATTTACGTTATACAACTTATCTTTCCCCAATCAACAATTTTCAAGACCTTACCAGGATGTGACTGCATTCAGTACATCAAACAACATCTCCCCAGCAGATTTCAAAGATCTGTTCCCAATCATGGTGTTAAATGTAAGTAAGCAGAGTGAAAGACTAAAATTGTCAGTTGTAGATGTTCAAATCAAGGTGACATTCAATGAGGAGGTACCAGCCAAGATAGAAGCTTTTGCGGTGCTTATTTCAGACTGGATGCTAAACTTTCAGTCTGATGGGTTAAAGATGTCAGTAGTATATAAATAAATAATCTTTGCAATATAAAATGTCTAGTCCTGGTGATATTCTCAGATTTACAGAACCTGTTCTAATCAATGAAGCTGTAGAGAATTTTGAGTTTCATGAGTATGAACCTGCTGCTCACACTAACTTAAACACCACTGGTGAGATTCGTATCAACATTGAATTGCAAGATCTCTTTACTCTTCTTGCAAAATCATATCTGCTGTTTGAGGGATGTTTGCTCAAAAATGACAATCAAGCATATGGGAACAACGATGCTGTAGCTTTGGCAAACAATGGTCTGATGCACCTGTTCTCAAAGATTTCATACTACTTGTCAATCCAAGAAATCGAGACCATGTTTCATCCTGGGCAGGCCACGACGATGCTTCGAATGCTAACGTACCATGACAACTTTGCCAAGGCCCAGGGACTAAACCAGCTTTGGGTAAAGGATACCTCTGCGACAGCCATAATTGCAAACAACATGAGTGTTCTGTTCCAGCCTACGACCGGCCCTGTTTGTGTGTCATGGACAACCCCTTTTTCCTTTTTACAGCCAATAGGCTGGAAAAACCCAGCCCAAATTTATTTACAGTTCAAACAAAAAAGCAACAGAATATTTCCTTCAATAAATGAAACAAAATATCAAACAAAAGTCAACAAACAAGAGTTAAACAGAAGTATCAAGAACAGACCAGAATTCCCTTAGAATGTCTCCAAATGGTTGCCTTCAGCAACCAGCCCCACCCACACCTTCCCCTTTTATTATCAGTCCTAAGGCGTGGCTTCTCACTGCCTTCTCCTCCTCTCACTGAGTTGCCTCATTGATTTTCTCTGCTCTGCTCTGCTGGATTGCCTTCTGCTTCTAACGTCTCTGAACAGATTCAGCTGTGAATCCTCTGAGTCCAACACCTCGTACTCACACTGTGAGAGGCCTCACAAGACCGATGGCTCATTGAGGCGCTTCCAAGAAAAAGGCAGCATGCAGGGATGCAATCAGGTGAAAGCTTTATTTAGATATAAAGCATAGAGAAAGAGTTCCCTGGCATGGAGGCACCCATGCCTGGATTGAGCCCATGGATCAGTCCCAAAGGGAGCTAGAACAAGAGCTAAAGAGCAGCCCCTGTGCAGAGGTTTTTATGGGGGTTCCTGGCCCCTCCCTTACCAATGAGAGTGAGGGGGCCGGAAGGCCATTAACTCTCTCCAATGGGGCTGCAGGGGCCAGAGACCCCTGACCCACCAGTGGGAGCAAAGGTGCCTCTTTGCTCCCATCTGGTGACCTTTTAAGGAACTGCCATGGCTGGCACAAAAACATCTAACAATTCCCCTTCTTGCCAGCCAATGACAGGGACCAGTGAGTGTATGTGAGGGGGCGAGCAGGTGTCATAGACATACAGATGCATTGTACACGTTCAGAAGACCAAACACAAATGGTTACACAGAAGCTTGTGCCGGTCAATGGGTACAGGTTTGGTGAACAGGTCAGCTATCTGGTCAGTTGTATTACAATGTTTGACATGTATGAATCCCATTCTGGCAAGCTGCCTGACATTTTTATAGCGGATGTCTATGTGGCGGGATCTAGAGCCCACCGCGTATGCCCCCGAGATTCCAATTGCGGCTGTATTGTCTTCTTGAATCTGGATGGGCAGAGGAGGAGGTGCCCAGATGCACGTTACCAGAGCATCGAACCAAATCAAATCATTGGCCGTGTCTGACAGACTGGCATATTCCGCCTTGGCCATGGAGCAAGAAACAAATTTTTGCTGCCTAACATGCCAATGGATAGGACAGCCATTTAGCAATATGAGGAAACCAGAGGTGCTCCATCTACTCTTGGTGTCACCAGTCCAGTCTGCGTCCGAGTAAGCGGAGAGCTGGGCCAGCTTCCCCTTCTCTGGCTCCAGCACAAGGAGAGCATCAGCCGTGCCCTTGAGGTACCTAAATACCCTCTTAACAGCAGTCCAGTGGAATTCCTTTGGGTGTTCCACATGCCGGGACAATAGATTCACAGCTAAAGCTATGTCAGGCCTGCTCCAATTGCTAATATATAGCAAGGAGCCAATCACAGATCTGTAAAGCTTATTATCTGTGAACCCAGGACTGTCCTTGTGAGTGTGACTGTAATAGTCACTTTGTATCGGGCTATGCGTTGGGTTAGATTCTGCCATTTTGCATTTGGCCAACAACTCCTCAATCTTTTCTTTCTGAGATAGGGCGAACCCCTTCTCAGTGGCCAAGATGTGCACACCCAAGTACCTGTCAACCCGCCCCAAGGACTTCAGGGTAAACCTTTCCCCCAGGGCCTTGGCAAATTCATCACACCTTTCCTTGCCAGGCCCTACATATAGGAGTTCGTCCACATAAACTAGCACCCATTCTGCGATACCCTTGGAGTTGCGTGTGAAAACGCACTCATCTGCATGGGATGCCCTGAAACCAACTCGTTCTAAACTTTTTCTAAGGCAGTCGTACCATAGTTTCCCCAACTGCTTGAGGCCATATAACCCTTTTTCGGAGCAGCCATGTGTTTCCCCCCTCCTGCTGGTAGCCAGGAGGGGCCCTCACGTAGATCTGCCGGTCCAAGTTGGCGTGGAGGTAAGCCGTCTGGATGTCGAATTGGTAGACTTCCTCACCCAGAGCAGCTGCAGTTATGAGGGCGGCCTTGACGCTCTCTGCCCCGACGGTTGGAGAGTAGGTCTCCCCGTAGTCTTCCATGTAGCGCTGGGCAAACACCTGCGCTACCAAGCGGGCCTTATACAGGTAGCGGCCATTGGCAAGTGGTTTGGCCTTGAAAACCCACCTTGTGCCAATGACATTCCTCTCCTTTGGTGGTTGCTGGGGGGTGAAGACCTTGAGCTTTTTCAGGCTTGCCATCTCCTGCTCCATCGCGAGCTGCCATTTCTCCTGTTCTTCGATGGGCAGCTCCTGGATGTCAGAGAAGGATTTTGGGGTGGCCACGACACTGTTGATGGATGCGATGTGCCCAATGTCGATTCTCTTTGGCGGGACCCCTTTGTTGGACCGCTTTGACCTCCTGACCTCCTGCCACTCACCGCCCTTTTCTTCTGCGGGTTCCTCGTCAGCCAGCCATTCACAAATGGGATGTGAAGGCCCTCGGTCGCAGGTGCTGGGTATCGCGGGCCTCTGAGGCGTCGCTGGGGGCGAAGAGTCGGGCGAAGATGGTGTGTCTTCCCCCTCGGGACTGGACGGCTCATCCTCCCCATCTGGACCAGGTAGGATGACCTCTTCATCTTGTTTCTCGCTCTCGTCGGTGGCAGGGTGTGTGGTCGTCTCAGGTGGTGTCGTGGTCAGTGCGTCCTTGCTGGGTCGGTTGACATATGGGCCCAGATCATTTGAATGGATCTGGGTCCAATTGAAGTCCTCTTCGAAGGAGGCAGATTGGGAAGTCACAGTCCTGCCCCCCTCTCCCAGGAAATGGTAGGCCTTGGAGCCAGGAGCATAGCCCAAGAACCTTAGTCTCTGGGAGACAGATCTCCCCTTCTTTCGCAGCTGCTTGGGGATGTACACCCAAGCATAGGAGCCAAACACACGCAAGTGTCCCAGACTTGGCTTCCTACCGTGGACCAGGAAATATGGGGTCTGGTCCACAATGCTGCTCCAGGTGCGGTTTAAGGTGTAATTGGCATAATGCAGCGCCTCTGCCCAGTATGATTCCACGACCCCAGCGTCCGCAATCAGACTATGCACCATAGTCTGCAGGATTCCATTTCTTTTCTCAGCCACGCCGTTCTGAGAAGGAGTGAAGGATGCTGTAAAAATGGCAGGTACCCTTATGCCTTACCCAGTCCTGGAATTTTCGGGACATGAACTGTGGGTGAAACACTTACTGGCACAAGATTAAAATTGGTCTGATCAGGGATACTTGGTAAACAAGCTTTAAACTGTTAATGTAAAAAGAAGAAAAACACTAATGGAGGCAGGCAAAAAAAAATCCCTGCAGTGGCTCCCAAACGGAGAGTTTCCAACCCATAAAGTTCTAAAAGTCAGGGCAAAAATTTTGTTAAGTGGAAAAGAAATTTATAGTTACCAATATTCTGTGCCAATTATTTTCAAATGTTGGATGTCACCTTTAGCTTCCAGTCAGGTTTGCACATTCCTTCCAAAATTCTTCACAGCCATGGTTTGCCTCAGTACATAACCACTGGCTGCCCATTTTCAAGAGTTGTTTCCTGCCTTAACTCTTAGTTCAGTGCATCCAGGTTTGTAATGTCCAATTGGGGTTAGCCAGTATGCAAGCCAGGCTATTAAACTTTCCTTAAATTGCACATAGTGAGCCCAATCTGAGTCCACCAGTGCAAGATATTCAGGGCTTAGGAGGTCTCTTTCCTGCTACCTCCTCAGTCAGGGCATATTAATTGCAAATCACCTGAGGGGGCCTGGTTCCCTCCCCCTTGGAATTTTGCTGGAGGTTGTTCCTGCAAAGTTTTAATGACAAAGGGCAAGAATCAGGCTGGAGATTTATTAAAGGTAAGTGGAGGGAATAGACTCAATGTGATTCTAAATGGTGTGTGTGTGTGTGTGCAGCTACAAATACAAACAGGCAATACAAACATTCTGGATAAATTTTCCCTCCCACCAGACAGAAGTCCCAAGGTGTTCAGGACTTGCTGTGCCAACTATTCCCAAATGCCATCTCTCCATAAATACATTCAACTGGCTTATTACAATACAAATGGAGCAAGAAAGAAAACTTTATAATGAGTTTCCACCCTCCCCCATTGTCTGAATTTTCTTCTAAGGCTTCACCCATGGCTCTAGGACTCCTTCTTTTTTCAGTTTTTCAGAGGCATCTGGGGGACTGGTAAGACTTGAGAAATCCTCAGGTTGCATGGTGGCTTTTTGTGGATGGCTGGATTCAAAACTCAATTCCATGGCTCAAATGGATGGAGGCAGCATCTAGGTCAGTGTGTTCTGCATCCAAAGGTTGGGGGGGGGTCATCTGTGCAGGGCTGAAAGACATGAGAACAAGAACTGCTCCCCCTTTTCTGGGTGGACTCTCCCAGGAAAGGCAGACAAAGACCTGGAGAACAAAGGATAAGAAAAGGAGAAGTAGAATTGGGGGGGATGTTTCAGCTTGCAGACAGAGTTTTAAAAGGCATTAATACTGCAGTTGTTAAAGAAACAGATAAAGGTAAAGGTAAAGGTTCCCCCGCACATGCGTGCTAGTCGTTTCTGACTCTAGGGGCCGGTGCTCATCTCCGTTTCAAAGCCGAAGAGCCAGCGCTTGTCCGAGGACGTCTCCGTGGTCATGTGGCCGGCATGACTAGACGCCAAAGGCGCATGGAACGCTGTTACCTTCCCACCATAGTGGTCCCTATTTTTCTACTTGCATTTTTTACGTGCTTTCGAACTGCTAGGTTGGCAGAAGCTGGGACGAGTAACAGGTGCTCACTCTGTTATGCGGCACTCGGGATTCGACCCGCCAAACTGCCGACCTTCTGATCGACAAGCTCAGCGTCCTAACCCACTGAGCCACCGCATCCCCTCTAAAGAAACAGATAGGCAGACAAAATGAGGACATCTCAGATGAAGACAAAAGAAAGGCTGGATTCTGGTAAGAGAACATACATGAAAGGTCCCATTTCTGAACTGAACATTTGTAACATGTTAGGACTTAAGGTTATATTAGTCACAATGTCTATAGGTGGGCCAATGAAACAGTGTAAAAAAATAAGAGAGAGAGACGGTTTGCATCCATCAAAGAAAGAGACTGAGTTACTTGGCAATAAACTGGATTTTCTGGAGGAATATTTAAACTTAACAATGGGGACAGTGAGTTAATTGATACAGAACATCCCTGTCCCTGGCAATAAAAAAATTACAGGATTAGCAGTGCATGTAACATAGATGTATGTGTGGACAAGAATATCAACCTTGCTATCAAGCAAAATCAAGCTTTTAATAGCAAGTGCCACACAAAGTGCACTAACCAAACAGGTGGTAAGAAAATAGGGGAACTCAGGCACCACACACAGGTTATGTAGAAAGTAAACACAAGGTCAGTCATAAAGGACTCAAATGTCTATACACCAATGCAGAGTATGAACAGTAAACAGGGAGAACTAGAAATTCAGGTAAATGAGGGAAGATATGATATTGTTGCCATTATGGAAACATAGTGGGATGAAACCCACAAATGGAACACTCAGCTAGAAGGATTTAAATTATTTAAAAGAAACAGACCAAATAAAAGAGGAGATGGATTCCTGACAAACTTAGCAGACAACTTTGTCTCCCAAAAGTAGAGAAGGGAACTAGGGGATTAGCCATACTGGATCTAATCCTCACTAACAGAGATGAAATGATAGGTGTTGAAGCCACAGGAACCTTGAGGTGGGGAGTGATCATGCAATATTGGAATTCAACATTATGGAAACACATGCAATAGAACACAGTCAAACTAGAGTCTTGGACTTTAAGAGAGCTAATTTCAATAAACTTAGAGAGGGCTTGGGAGGGATTCCATGGATGAGAATCCTCAAGGGGAAAACAACTCAAAAAGCTTGGGAAATTTTAAAAAAAAGTCTAGCACAATACCAACAAAGAAAAATAACAGCTCTCAAAAGATATCAGCATGGCTGCACAAAGAACTCTCTGATAAATTGAAAGATAAAAAGATGAGCATAAAAAGTGGAAAGGGGCACATAACTAAAGCAGAATATCAGCAAATAGTCCAAGCCTGCAAAGATGAAGTGAGGAAAGCTAAGGCTCAAAATGAACTAAGGCTTGTGACCAAAGTCAAAAATAACAAAAAAAACTTGTTTCAACATGTAAAAAGCAAGAAAAAAATTAAAGAAATGATTGTGGCAAGAAGGTGACAAGCAACAGGGAGAACGCAGAACTATTTAACACATATTTTTTGCATCTGTCTTTACACAAAGGGAAAGAAAAAAACAACAGTCCGACCTATCAAAAACAATACAGTAAAAAATAGATTAGAAACACAAATTAAGATAGGCAAGAAAATGGCAAGTGAGCACCTATCCAACCTAGACGAGTTCAAATTACCAGGACCAGATGGATTACACTCCAAAGTTGTCAAGGAACTGGCAGATATGATCTCAGAACCACTGAACTATATTTTTCAAAGATTCTGGAGCACTGGGGAACTACCAGAGGACTGGAAAAAAGCTGATGTAGTTCCCATCTTCAAAAAAAAAGGGAAGAAAGAAGAGAAAAGAAAAAAACATAGATCCAGGAAACTACAGACCTATCAGCCTGACCTCAATACCTGGGAAGATTCTGGAAAAGATAATCAGACAACAAATCAATGAACACCTAGAGGCAAACGAAGTTATTACTGAAAGCCAACATGGGTCTGTCAAAAACAGATCATGCTAGACAAATCTTCTTGCATTCTTTGACCAAGTGACAAAATTAGTGGACCAGAGGAATGCTGTGGATACAATTTACTTGGATTTCAGTAAGGCATTTGATAAAGTTGGTATAGGGTTTCCTGCCTGAGCAGTGGGTTGGACTAGATGACCTCCAAGGTCCCTTCCAACTTTATTATTATTATTAAATACAAGAGTGAAACTTTTCCAGCAGATGAACTTAAAACATTCCCTCCTGCTAACTTTGGGATGTTCTTAAGAGTACAGAGAGAGAAAGGGAGAAGAAAAACAAACAAACAAACAAACAAACAAACAAACGCATTTTTCTTCACTCTGTTTGTTGGCCAGACAAACAGAGTGAGGGTATTTTCCTTTTGGTAGCTTACAGGTGAAACTTGAAAAATTAGAATATCGTGCAAAAGTTCATTTATTTCAGTAATGCAACTTAAAAGGGGAAACTAATATATGAGATAGACTAATTACATGCAAAGCAAGATAGTTCAAGCCGTGATTTGTCATAATTGTGATGATTATGGCGTACAGCTCATGAAAACCCCAAATCCACAATCTCAGAAAATTAGAATATTGTGAAAAGGTGCAATATTCTAGGCTCAAGGTGTCCCACTCTAATCAGCTAATTAAGCCATAACACCTGCAAAGGGTTCCTGAGCCTTCAAATGGTCTCTCAGTCTGGTTCAGTAGGAATCACAATCAAGGGGAAGACTGCTGACCTGACAGTTGTGCAGAAAACCATCATTGACACCCTCCATAAGGAGGGAAAGTCTCAAAAGGTAATTGCAAAAGAAATTGGATGTTCCCCAAGTGCTGTATCAAAGCACATTAATAGAAAGTTATGTGGAAGGTAAAAGTGTGGAAGAAAAAGGTGCACAAGCAGCAGGGATGACCGCAGCCTGGAGACGATTGTCAGGAAAAGGCCATTCAAAAGTGTTGGGGACTTTCACAAGGAGTGGACTGAGGTTGCAGTCAGTGCATCAAGAGCCACCACACACAGACGGATCCTGGACATGGGCTTCAAATGTTGTATTCCTCTTGTCAAGCCGCTCCTGAACAACAAACAAGGTCAGAAGCGTCTTACCTGGGCTAAAGAAAAACAGACCTGGTCTGTTGCTCAGTGGTCCAAAGTCCTCTTTTCTGATGAGAGCAACGTTTGCATCTCATTTGCAAACCAAGGACCCAGAGTCTGGAGGAAGAATGGAGAGGCACACACTGCAAGATGCTTGAAGTCCAGTGCAGTGTATGCCTCCCAGCATACACAAAGGACAGCACAGCAGGAGGCTGATGGTGCAGATCAGCAGGAGGGTTGGACAGCTCCGGGCGATAACCGCTCACACGGAATAAGCCTAAGGACTTAAGCTGTTGATAGCCCCAGGCATGGTCAGCCTGGCGGGAAGCCAGGATTTGAACCCATTGGTCACCTGCACTGGCGGGAAGCCCAGGTTTGAACTGATTGGATACCATCCACCTGGGCAGGTACAAATAGACGCCAGGTTCCCCTGTTTCCCCAGTTCGTTCTGCTCATTAAGTCCAGGGTCAACACAGCCGTCTACCAGGAGATTTTGGAGCACTTCATGCTTCCTTCCACAGACGAGCTTTATGGGGATGCTGACTTCATTTTCCAGCAGGACTTGGCACCTGCCCACACTGCCAAAAGCACCAAAACCTGGTTCAATGACCGTGGGATTACTGTGCTTGATTGGCCCGCAAACTCGCCTGACCTGAACCCCATAGAGAATCTATGGGGCATTGCCAAGAGAAAGATTAGAGACATGAGACCGAACAATGCAGAAGAGCTGAAGGCTGCTATTGAAGCATCCTGGTCTTCCATAACACCTCATCAGTGCCACAGGCTGATAGCTTCCATGCCACGCCGCATTGAGGCAGTAATTGCTGCAAAAGGGGCCCAAACCAAGTACTGAGTACATATGCATGCTTATACTTTTCAGAGGTCCGATATTGTTCTATGTACACTCCTTGTTTTGTTGATTGTATGTAATATTCTAATTTTCTGTGATTGTGGATTTCATTTCATTTCATTTCATTTTATTAAATTTATATGCCGCCCTTCTCCCTGAGTACTCAGGGCGGCTCACAACAATAAAAAATTAAAAAACATAAGAGTAAAAAATTTAAAAGAGAATTAAACAATAAATGCAAAATTACAAAACAATTTAACCCAATAAAAAGCCTAATTAAAAATCGTAGTCAGTCCAGGCCCGCTTGTTGGAACAACCACATCTTCAGGTCACGCCGGAAGGACCGAAGGTCAGGGGCTGTCCGCAGCTCCGGAGGCAGTTCATTCCAGAGTGTCGGCACGCCCACAGAGAAGGCTCTCCCCCTGGGGGTCGCCAGCCAGAATTGCCTGGCCGACGGAACCCTGAGGAGGACAACTCTGTGGGAGCGAACTGGGCGATGGGAGGTTGACAATGGCAGCAGGTGGTCTCACAAGTACCCTGGGCCTAAGCCATGTAGGGCTTTAAAGGTTATTACCAGCACCTTGAATCGCACCTGGAGGGAAGCCAATGCAGCTCGCGCAGGAGTGATGTAACATGGGAGTATCTAGATACTCCCATAAGCACCCGCGCAGCCGCATTTTGCACCAGTTGAAGCCTCTGGGTGCTCTTCAAGGGCGTGGGTAACCGTGCATAGGGCATCTCGGTCAAAAAAGGGGCGCAATGGCGTACCAGGCGAACCTGTGCAAAAGCCCCCCTGGTCATGGCCGTTAGATGATCTTCCAAATTAAGCCGTGAATGCAGGAGGACACCCAAGTTGCGAGCCCTTTCTGAGGGGGGCAATACCTCCCCCCCATCAAAAGAGATGGAACTTGTTGGACAGTACGAGATGCCGTTATCCACAGCCACTCGGTCTTGGAGGGGTTAAGCCTGAGTCTGTTCCTTCCCATCCAGACCCTCACCGCCTCCAGGCACCGGGACATCATGTCAAGGGCATCACTGGGTTGGCTCGGGGTGGAGATGAACAACTGGGTATCATCCACATATTGGTGATACCTCACCCCAAAGCCACGGATGATCTCACCCAGCGGCTTCATATAGATGTTAAACAGGAGGGGGGAGAGAACCGACCCCTGAGGCACCCCACAAGTGAGGGGCCTCGGGGTAGATCTCTGTCCCCCTGCCAATACAAACTGCAAGCAGCCCGAGAGGTAGGAGGAGAACCACCGTAAAACAGTGCCTCCCACTCCCAACTCCTCGAGCCGTCGCAGCAGGATACCATGGTCGATGGTATCAAAAGCCGCTGAGAGGTCAAGTAGGACCAGGACAGAGGAACAACCCCTGTCAGCCCCCTGTCAGCCCCTGCCAGCCCCCTGTCACCTCCCAGGTGGCCGAAACCAGCCAGGAGGGACATGGGTCCAGTAAACAAGTTGTAGTGCTCAGTCTACGCATGATCCTGTCCACATCATCCAGAGTCACAGGGTCAAACTCACCCCAAATGGTATGATCAAGACCTGCCCTCTCCACTCCACCGGATTCCACCCAGTCGGAGTCCAAGCCAGTCCGGATCTGAGCGATTTTGTCCTGCAGATACTGTACAAATTCCTCAGCCCTACCCTGCAAGGAGTCATCCCTCGGTCTCTGATTAAACAGGGAGAGGGTCACTCTAAACAGGGCAGCTGGGCGGTTATCTGCAGACGCAATGAGAGCGGAAAAGTAAACACGCTTTTTTTAAAAAAATCCCATTTATATCCTGCCCTTGTCCGAAGACTCAGGGCAGCTTACAATCTAAGAAGCACAAATCAATGTGCTTAGCAATAGCCTTCATTCTATGTATATGCCTGCTTATTAGGGCTTTCGCCCCCCCCCAAGCAGCATTTTTACAAAGTCAGCTTATTGCCCCCAACAATCTGGGTCCTCATTTTACCTACCTCGGAAGGATGGAAGGCTGAGTCAACCTTGAGCCTGGTGGGACTCGAACCTGCACTAATTGCAGGCAGCTGGTGTTACTGCTCCACCAAGGCTTTGCCGCTTCCATCGCCACTAGGTAAGACTTAAGATAAGTTCTTAGCTGTGTTCAATCAGATTCGGATCCGCTGGACCTCCAACAGCTCTCTAGGCATCTTTTCCGGCGATTCATCTCCCGGAGCTCCTTGTTAAACCAGGGGGCCACCTGGGGTCTTCGCTGGGTCAGAGGCCGCAAAGGCACAACTCGATCCAAGGCCCCAGCAGCCGCCCTCTCCCAGGCCTCTACTAGGGCCTCGGCAGAGTCGCGGGCAAGGGAAGCAGGAAATGTCCCAAGCTCCGTCTGGAACCTTTCAGGGTCCATCAGGCGCCTGGGGCGGAACCACCTGTTCGGTTCCGCCTCCCAGTGGTGGGGGCTGGTGTACTAAAAGTCTAACCAGAGAAGAAAATGATCGGACCATGACAGGGGTTGGATGATTAAATCCCCCCTACCCAGATCATTAATCCACTGCCCAGAGATAAAAACCAGGTCGAGTGTGTGCCCTCCATTATGGGTCGGGTCCTGAATTATTTGAGTCAGGTCCATGGCCGTCATGGAAGCCATGAACTCCCGGGCCAACTCAGACACCTCACCCACAGAAGGAAGATTGAAATCCCCCTGGGGAACTCAATCGCCAACCCGGACAAGACGTCGAGAAGCTTAGGCAGGACCAATGACACGCAGCTGGGAGATAGGTACGTAATCAATAGGCCCAACTGAACTCCAGGACCCCACTTCAAAAGGAGAGACTCACACCCGCCTATCTGAGGGATAGTGGCCACTTGCGGACAAAGACTCTCCCTAATAATAACCGCCACCCCCCCGCCCCTGCCCTGGGCCCACGGCTAGTGAAGCACCCGGACACCTGGTGGGCATAATTCCGAGAGAGGGACACCCCCCTCTTGGCCCAACCAGGTCTCTGTGATGCAAGCCAGGTCCGCGTTCTCCTCCTCAATAAGATCCGGTATGAGGGGAGCCTTGTTCACCACAGACCTGGCGTTGATATAGACCAACTTGAGCCCAGGTTCCTGTAATCCTATGCCCCTGGGGGAGCGAGAAGAGCAATGAGGGCGGGAACAGGCCACCACTTGAAGACAGTGGTGGCCCGTTCCCCGATTACGATAAAGCCCTCTGCTCCCACACTCTCTGCCCCTCCCAATAATTGTCGGGATAGAAAGACCCTCCTCACTCAGAGCTGCATCCATTCAAACCCCTACTCCCCCCCGTGACCATCCGATGGTCTGGACTGTTGTCTGGGTCGAACTCCCCCAAGTTCATTCCGGATCCCTTGGACCTCCCCCTCCCGGATCCCCTTATAATGTTGTTTAAAAATCTTAGTAAAAATCCCCTCAGGTTCCTCTTTGCGGCATGCCATCTCTTGGGGTCCCACAACCCGTCATCGAGGAAGATCTTCCATAAAACAGATGGACGCTCCTGCAAGAGGGGGGAATCTCGCAGCGAGTAAAGTTCTGCTGCAGTGTACGCTGGCATACAAAAGGGAAACAGTAACATCAGACAATGAAGGGTGCCAGCAGATGGAATCAATAAAAAGTTCAGTCAGCCTGTGGCAGATCCCAAAGCCAAAATCATGGTAACGATCAACGGCAGTGACAGCGGAAGCCATAATAAAGGTGGCCAGGGGGCAGCCCGATGACAATAATGGTGGCCCATCGCGGCGGACCCAAAACAACGGGTTCAGGCACGACGGCAAGAACAGCTGCAGCCTTCGCGGCGGCAAAAAAAGGGGGGGGGAGGCGAGCACAACAGCAGGCACCATGGCAACAGCAACAGCAAGCACCATGGCAACAGCAACAGCAGGCACCATAGCCGCAGCAATAGCGCCACCAGGTCCACTGCATCCATAGAGCCAAGCTCGCCAAGTGGCGGAGGGGGGGGAGCCACGATATCAAAAGCCCCTTTCCCCGACCCCCCCCTGCCACAGCCCAGGTCCCATAGCAAAACGTACAAGCAGCGTTTGGCTCTGGTTCCAGTTCATTTGACTCAACTCCGTTCGACTCGGCTCAGCAAAAGAACAGTTGAGTCAGTCGGCCCCGCCCAGCCACCGGCGTCTTCTCACCGGTGTGTGTGTTTGGATGGCCGGCTTCTCCTCCTCCGTCCTCTGCCATTTCCAGGCATATCCCGACGGGGGAGGGTGCTAACGCTCCACTGATAGTTCAGCTGACTGGATGGGGACCAAACGATGGTAAAAAAGTCCCATGGCCACCCAACAAAGCTGAAATCCGTTCCTCCCTAGGAACTCAGAAACAGCAGACAGCCATCATGGTCATGCGCAGTTGAAAGGATTTGGGGTTTTCATGAGCTGTACCCCATAATCATCACAATTATGACAAATCATGGCTTGAACTATCTTGCTTTGCATGTAATGAGTCTATCTCATATATTAGTTTCCCCTTTTAAGTTGCATTACTGAAATAAATGAACTTTTGCACGATATTCTAATTTTTTGAGTTTCACCTGTATTTTAAGCAGAATTTCTAGCAGAATTTAAAATTCTTTTCTCTTTGGATTAGAGACAGTTAACAGTCACATTTACCTCACACACAAAGACTTTGACACACATATACACACAAAGACAAGAGAACAGAAAAGGAAACAGAAGTCTTAGTTTTATATATCCTAGTCATTCCCACCATAAATGTCAGTTAAATTAGGAAAGGCACATATTTTAAACATACCTCGTGGTTGCATAGAGAGAGAGAGAAAGAGAGAGAGAATCACTATTTCTTATTTTCCCTTTGAATACCTTTATTTAGCCAAATTGATTTCCCAGCAAAGCCCTAGCAAAGTCCATTTTCTTTATATATAATTTCTACCTATCTGTTTTTCATACCTGCCTGAACGGACAGCTGATTCCCGTCCCAGGCCTCAAGCAAGCTTTACTGGGGAGCCTATCTCGACCCTTGAAATAGAACACCCCATGATTCAGGGGTTCACTTTGGTTCTATTGGGTCTGGCGCACTGAAGCCTCCTAGTGAGACTTCCGCCTACCACCACAGTTTTTGGGTCAAAAAGGAACACAAGGAGCACTCTGGATCCCTCACAGAGAACTGGGAAGCTCCTTTAGGGATCAACCACCATGGTTTCAGACCAAAAAAGGGGTCTGTTGAGGACTCTTCTGCTCCCCTGCAGAAGGTACATGGACGCTCTTACCGGCCCTTACCTTCACTTTTCACCACCACTGTTTGCAGACTTCCAATGTCTAGGAGCACCTCTGCTTGCTTTCCAGAGGTAAGGGACACTCCTTGCCCAGGGCTTAATTTCCTAACTTTGCTTTGCTTTGCTTTGCTTACAGGGCCTAACCAGCTAGTTGCCCAAATCCAATTCTCTCATTCCATTCCATTTTCACACAGCCTCTCCCTTTTCCCTAACAAAAGGTCCTGCGCTCTGGCCAAACCCCCATGTTTTCCAGGGTCTGCAACTTGAACAGATCCTTTCTGCAGCTAGGAAAGACCAGAGGGAGGAAAATCCAACTGTGATTGGGAAAAAGGTGTTCTCACTCACACACACAGAGACATATACACATTTCTTTCACTCCCCTGGGCCTTAAAGTTAAAATTTAGAGGTAGTCACCTTCACCTTCTTTCCAAAGCAGCCCTTGAGCTCAAACCCAAAACGCCTTTTACTACCCTGGCTCCACATGGGCAGGACCTGGGAAACCCATCCACAGACACAAAGGGGTCTGCTGCCAGCAAGATGGGGCTTACCAGTCTCAGTCCATTGGAGAGGTTAGCTTGGAGTCCCATTCTGGTGTGCCAAATTTGTTGGAAGAAAAGTCTTCATCATGGTTCCATCCAAGCCGGGGATAAACAACATGGCAACTGCTTTAGGAAAAAGGTTATAGTTTATTGGACAGGAAAGCCAGACAGAAAGACGGATCCAGCAGAAAAAGGACTGAGCACATGTGGGGAGTGGGTTTTATACCCCCTGGACTCTTTTGTTTGGAGTTATTTCCTGTTTCAGGCTTTGTATTTCCTGTGTCACGTATTCTGACCTGAGTCTGGGTGTGCCTTTCTGGTATTCTTGATGGTTGTGGATCAATCCTATCATGTCCAAAGGTCATATCCTGCTTTCCTGGGGGCTGGGGTATGTAAATTTTAGGCCTTTGCCTTCCTAAGCTTCTAGCTGGGGCCTCCTACATCTGCATTTGTACAGAGCTTGGGGGAGGGAGAGCTAGGGCTATTAAGCAAACTGGGCATGCTTTTATGTTTCTTCAATATATTTTTAGGAAATATAGTTTTTCTGCCCTTTTAATATTTACTTCTCTGGGGAGCTGACTTCCCTCACTTCCTTAATACCTTTGATATTCTTTCAGCATTATGGTCTACCTCTACCGGATTCAGCACTCGCACCAAGCACCAAATGAAACATTTATCATCTCTGTTCTTCATGTTGACAATTGCCTTTGTGTTTGCCAACTTTTTTTGGCAACGGAATGTATGATTTACCCTTTAATGGTCTGCAGGCAGCGACATTTATCACCAACCTTTGCACGGCCTTGAAGCTCCAGTTACTACCTCGCATATAGAACATCGCCATTGACTCCAGCAACTTGTTGACAGCTTTGCTGTACAGTTTGCCTACCTTTGTTGCTTCTAATACAATTGCCATCTTTGAAAGAAACAGAGCATCGAGGATGATAACTTGTCTGCTTTTCATATCAACGTACTTCATCCCGCTCCAAAGAACCAAGTTAAATTGTGTTAAATGATTACTACCCAACAATTTTACAACTTCGTTTCTCACCCATCTTAGAAATGGAATAGTGTTGACTCCAATACCATCAATAACGTATTGCTTTGTGAATCCTTTGATCGCGAGCTTGCTTTCTCTGATTTGAGGTTTGATGTAGTACAGCTTGTCAAAAATAGAATGGGCTCATGCTTTGAGTGCTTCCAACTTTTCATTCACAACTCTCTGGTTCTTCAGACACATAGTTAATAATCCAATCAGCAAATGTGTTGATGGAAGATCTAACCTTGTCATAAACCTTTTTAGCTATTGAGGTAAGTGTTGGAGGAGAGGGTGGTTTGTAAGGAACCAGTGTTAGAGGTACATTGAGTAGTGGTTTCGTAGGTGTATCAAGTAGAGCAACCAACTCAGCCTTGCTGAGTCTATAAAAGTTCCTCAATCCTCATTGTTTTGCAATGGCATGCAATTCACGAACAGTTTTGTTATCCATTTTTTATTGTAGGTATAAAATAATTTTAATACAAATTCAACTTGGAGTTTTGAGGTTCTACTCGTCTGCGTGTAGGTGGGACTTAAGTCATGTGACCCTGTTTCGACCAATCAGAGCTCAAATGTAGAGTGGGGTAGGTGGGGTTTATACCATGTGACCAATGGGTGGGGCTTATTACCACATTTCTACTACTCGTGGGTGTGGGGGATTTCCTGTTATATCATCAGTGTGCGGGGCTAATTCTCAAATGGACCAATCAGAGATTGAGTGTGGGGTGGGTGGGGCTAATTTAAGTCATGTGACTAGGGTTGCTATTTGCCGTGAGGGGATAACTGAAGTGGATAAAATAGAGTAAACTCTAGATTTACCACCAGAAAATTACCAAGAAATGTTTTAGTCTACTTTGTAAGAAGAACAAGAGATTACGTTCTGGATTGCCACTTTAAATCTAAATTAAGAATGGATAATGTGGTAGAATGTAAAAAACAGATGAAGGATTTTTTTAAAATTAATATGTATAAAGGCACTTCTATTGAAATGGTCTGGGATGCTAGTAAAGCTTATATGAGAGGTGTATTAATATATCTGAATAACAAATATAGACGCAATCTGGAATTCAGGAGGAAGGAATTAGAGAATGAAATTAGGGAAAAAGAAAAGGCTTTAATTTTGAACCCATCGGATGTGAAGATTAAAGAGGTAATTAATTTATTAAGGGGACAGTTCGACAAGTTGATGGCTGATCAAGTGGCAACTAACTTACGGTATGCTAGACATAATACTTTTTGCAATGCTAATAAACCAGGTAGATGGTTAGCTTATTTGTTAAGGAAGAAGCAAAGGGCTTCTAATATAGATAGAATAGAACATAAGGGTAAGATAGTGTATCAGCAGAGTCTTATTAAGAAGACTTTTGTTGATTTTTATTCTAAGTTATATGCTAGAGATAAGATTAGTGAGGTAGATATTGATGAATATTTGATGAACGCTAATATTCCTGTTCTTACACAAGAACAAAAGGAAGAGATGAATCAATTGATAACTGAGGAAGAATTTTTTTCAGCAATTAAACAATTGAAAGTGGGTAAGGCACCAGGTACGGATGGATTGACTGCTGTGTATTACAAAAATTTACAGTTAGAGATGGTAAAGCCATTAAGGGAATTGTTTCAGACAATTCAAATGGGAGGAGGGGTGCCCCCGTCTTGGAAAACTGCTTTTATTTCTTTGATTCCGAAGGAAGACCAGGATGTCACCCAAGCAAAAAATTATAGGCCAATATCACTTTTGAATACGGACTCTGGCCAAACCCCCATGTTTTCCAGGGTCTGCAACTTGAACAGATCCTTTCTGCAGCTAGGAAAGACCAGAGGGAGGAAAATCCAACTGTGATTGGGAAAAAGGTGTTCTCACTCACACACACAGAGACATATACACATTTCTTTCACTCCCCTGGGCTTTAAAGTTAAAATTTAGAGGTAGTCACCTTCACCTTCTTTCCAAAGCAGCCCTTGAGCTCAAACCCAAAACGCCTTTTACTACCCTGGCTCCACATGGGCAGGACCTGGGAAACCCATCCACAGACACAAAGGGGTCTGCTGCCAGCAAGATGGGGCTTACCAGTCTCAGTCCATTGGAGAGGTTAGCTTGGAGTCCCATTCTGGTGTGCCAAATTTGTTGGAAGAAAAGTCTTCATCATGGTTCCATCCAAGCCGGGGATAAACAACATGGCAACTGCTTTAGGAAAAAGGTTATAGTTTATTGGACAGGAAAGCCAGACAGAAAGACGGATCCAGCAGAAAAAGGACTGAGCACATGTGGGGAGTGGGTTTTATACCCCCTGGACTCTTTTGTTTGGAGTTATTTCCTGTTTCAGGCTTTGTATTTCCTGTGTCACGTATTCTGACCTGAGTCTGGGTGTGCCTTTCTGGTATTCTTGATGGTTGTGGATCAATCCTATCATGTCCAAAGGTCATATCCTGCTTTCCTGGGGGCTGGGGTATGTAAATTTTAGGCCTTTGCCTTCCTAAGCTTCTAGCTGGGGCCTCCTACATCTGCATTTGTACAGAGCTTGGGGGAGGGAGAGCTAGGGCTATTAAGCAAACTGGGCATGCTTTTATGTTTCTTCAATATATTTTTAGGAAATATAGTTTTTCTGCCCTTTTAATATTTACTTCTCTGGGGAGCTGACTTCCCTCACTTCCTTAATACCTTTGATATTCTTTCAGCATTATGGTCTACCTCTACCGGATTCAGCACTCGCACCAAGCACCAAATGAAACATTTATCATCTCTGTTCTTCATGTTGACAATTGCCTTTGTGTTTGCCAACTTTTTTTGGCAACGGAATGTATGATTTACCCTTTAATGGTCTGCAGGCAGCGACATTTATCACCAACCTTTGCACGGCCTTGAAGCTCCAGTTACTACCTCGCATATAGAACATCGCCATTGACTCCAGCAACTTGTTGACAGCTTTGCTGTACAGTTTGCCTACCTTTGTTGCTTCTAATACAATTGCCATCTTTGAAAGAAACAGAGCATCGAGGATGATAACTTGTCTGCTTTTCATATCAACGTACTTCATCCCGCTCCAAAGAACCAAGTTAAATTGTGTTAAATGATTACTACCCAACAATTTTACAACTTCGTTTCTCACCCATCTTAGAAATGGAATAGTGTTGACTCCAATACCATCAATAACGTATTGCTTTGTGAATCCTTTGATCGCGAGCTTGCTTTCTCTGATTTGAGGTTTGATGTAGTACAGCTTGTCAAAAATAGAATGGGCTCATGCTTTGAGTGCTTCCAACTTTTCATTCACAACTCTCTGGTTCTTCAGACACATAGTTAATAATCCAATCAGCAAATGTGTTGATGGAAGATCTAACCTTGTCATAAACCTTTTTAGCTATTGAGGTAAGTATTGGAGGAGAGGGTGGTTTGTAAGGAACCAGTGTTAGAGGTACATTGAGTAGTGGTTTCGTAGGTGTATCAAGTAGAGCAACCAACTCAGCCTTGCTGAGTCTATAAAAGTTCCTCAATCCTCATTGTTTTGCAATGGCATGCAATTCACGAACAGTTTTGTTATCCATTTTTTATTGTAGGTATAAAATAATTTTAATACAAATTCAACTTGGAGTTTTGAGGTTCTACTCGTCTGCGTGTAGGTGGGACTTAAGTCATGTGACCCTGTTTCGACCAATCAGAGCTCAAATGTAGAGTGGGGTAGGTGGGGTTTATACCATGTGACCAATGGGTGGGGCTTATTACCACATTTCTACTACTCGTGGGTGTGGGGGATTTCCTGTTATATCATCAGTGTGCGGGGCTAATTCTCAAATGGACCAATCAGAGATTGAGTGTGGGGTGGGTGGGGCTAATTTAAGTCATGTGACTCTGTTTCAACCAATCAGAGCTTGAGTGTAGAGCGGGGGAAAAGGGGGGGCAACTGAGCCAGAGGGCCCTCCTCTCCCTACTGAGGTTTTTAAGAAAAGACTGGACAGCCACCTGTCTGAAATGGTATAGGGTCTCTTACTTGAGCAGGGGGTTGGATTAGAAGACCACCAAGGTCCCCTCCAGCTCTATTCTGATTGATTGATTGATTGATTGATTCATAAGTTGTCTCTGAGCTTGTAAACATTTAGGTAGGTGTTGTCTTTGCAGATATTCATCCATTTTATGCATATCAAGTTCCCACTTCTTGTAAAGATTGGAGTAAAAATTGTGAAAGACTTTTTAATAAGATCATTATTGGTTATTAGATTGTCACCTTTATGGGTTTTCTCAATCATTCTCTTTTGTCTTTCCTTTCTTAATTTATATGCCAACCATCTTCCTGGTGTATTTACAAACTCAAAATGTCTTTGTTTCACATAATTCAATTTAGTTTCTATTTCTTGAACCATTAACACAGACAATTGTTGATGTAACAGTATAATTTGATATAAAATTTTAGAATCCATTAGTGTCTTTTGCAATTACATTTCTTTTTCTAATTTCATCCAATATTTTTTACATCTTTTCTTGCAATTTCTTCCTCTCTAGACAATTATATTGTATAAAATAGCCCCTCATGACTGCTTTACTAGCGTCCCAAACAGTAATTAAATTTGTCCCTTTACCCAGGTTATTATCAAAGTATTCATTTAATTTTTTTACCATTCTTTACAATCATCTCCTTTTGTAAAATAGATTCATTTAATCTCCATCTATAATTCAAGATCCTTTTTCTAAGTACCAAAAAAACTGGATTATAGTCAGAGAAAGAACTAGATAAAACATCAACTTTTAAAATTTTATTGACAAGACTTTCAGAGATCCATATCATATCAATTCTTGAAAAAGATTTGTCATTCTGAAAAAAATGTATATTCTCTAGAAGAACCATTTCTTTGCCTCCACAAATCTACCAGTGCTAAATTGTCTATCATCTCGAAGAAAGTCTAGTAATTTGCCCTGAGAAAGTTTAATCCCTTTAGTAGATGTTCTATCCAAGACTGAAGAAAACACTTCATTCTGGTTTGAAGAAACTGACCCTAAATACATTAAAGCTACAAAAGGAACTTGTTTTTAAAGCAGTAGATTCATTGGGAAGAAATATGGTCTCAGAAACCACACAGCCTGTGGGAAATATTCAGTGTCAAGAGAAATGTGATTTCCCAGCAGTAAACTAGCCAAGAAGAAACATAGACTCAGAAATAACAGAGTCGACTTCCTACACTTTCCTGGAGCTCAACACTGTGCTTTTATATACTGTGTTTCCCTGAAAATAAGACCCGGTTTTATTTATTTATTTTTTTGCCTCCAAAAGAGGCACCAGGTCTTATTTTCGGGGGGTGTCTTTTCCACAATCTCACCTTGCGGCGCTGGCACCGACAGTCTGCTCAGCCAGCCCACTTCTGTGGCTGAAGGAAATGCCTCTACTAAGAATGGAGTTCCGGCCTGCATTTTGCTGTCAGAGGCCTTCCGGAAAGGCCTCTGACAGCAAAATGCAGGCCAGGAGGTGCCGCAGAAGAAGTGAGCCGGTGAGGCGTGGCAGGTGTCGATTCATGGGAGGCCTGGGTGCAACAGTAAGTGGGTGCGGGGTGCATGGGGCAGCTCCAGCCCCCCACCTCCGCCGTAGCTTGATTTTTAGGTGTGCACCTTGCCCCCAAACTAGGGCTTATTTTTGGGGTAGGGCTGGTATTAGGCCCACCCCCAAAAATCAAGCTAGGTCTTATTTTCGGGGTAGGTCTTACTTTCGGGAAAACACCATAGCAGAGAACTTTCTGGGTGGATAAGTGGTGAATGGGTCATTTTAAGTGGTTTGAATGAGAGTGGGGAATGGTCTTATCACATTTAATTGGGGAACAATCTCATCTGGTTTTGGGGGAAGATAGATTGGCTTTGGATATTGGACTTATTGTATTCAATAAGTAATTGAATACTTATTGTATTCAATAACCCAGTCCTACCACCCTCCACCAGAGACCCACGGATTTCCTCCCCACACACAGGCACCCCGCAACCTGAGTGATGAGCTGACCATGCCCCCACCCCACCCCCAGCCATTGACTTTGCTTGTCAAAAAGTTGCAAAAGATGATCACATGACCCTGGGGATGCTGCAACAGTCATAAGTGTGAAAAATGGTCATAAGTCACTTTTTTCAGTGCCGTTGTAACTTTGAACAGTCACTAACCGAATTATTGTAAGTCAAAGACTACCTGTACTTTATCATTTTTTCCCCTTTTTTTGGTCAAGTTTTTGATACCTTGATGGGCGACTGGTGGTACTCGGATATTGCCTTATCCTAAAAGTGGTACAATGGGTGAAAAGTTTGAAAAGCCCTGCAGTACGTGCATCATCTAGTGCTCTGAGGACCACGGGCCAGGTGTTTTGTAGTTGAGTGATCCAGTCAGCCAATGAGGTAGTCTGGGGTGAGTTTTGGGGAAGTTCTGGCATGGCCACAAATTCTTGTCCCACAGCCACTTTAAAAGGGATGAAACCAGTGCTACTATGCATGGAGTTATTAGATGCTACGTCTGCAATTGAGAGGAGGTCCGACCAGTTGTCCTGCTGGTAATTAATAAAACATCTTAAATATTGTTCTAGAACCCCATTATTCCATTCACAGGCTTCATTAGTCTGTGGATGATGGGAACTGCTGAGTCCCTGCTTGGTGCCTAATTTTAAAAAAATCTTGCCAAAATTGTGAAGTGAATTGAACTCCCTGGTCTGAGATTATGCACTCTGGCACCCCATGTAGACTGTATATGTGCTGTATGAAGAGCTTAGCTAAAGTACAGTCTGAAGGGATCTTTGATCAGGGTATGAAGTGCACTTGTTTAGAAAACAAGTCTGTCACAACCCAAATAATGGAGTTTCCTGGGCTTCCAGGAAGCTCAACAATGAAGTCCATAGAGATTTCCTTCCAAGAAGCCTGGGGTCTTGCCACAGGCTGTAGGAGTTCTGACACTTTCCCTTGGCATCATTTTGCCGCTGTCCATACTGGGCAACTAGCCACATATGCCTCAATATCTTTTTTCAGGGATGGCCACCAGAATTGGCATTTTATCAGGTGCAGGGTTTTCACAAACCCAAAGTTTCCTGCTGTTTTTGAGTCATGACCTTTTTCCAGGACCATAGTCTTTTAGCTTTTTGGGACATACAATTTTCCTCCAACCCACACAAGGCCCTCACACAAAGTGAAGTCATTCTTATGGTTATTATACCAGTCATCATCATTTAAGGCTGCTTTCAGCACTTTGATTACTTCATTAGGTGTGGGATTAGGCTGCTTTGCTTGAGCTCTTGTAACGACTAGGGTTGCTATTTGCCGTGAGGGGATAACTGAAGTGGATAAAATAGAGTAAACTCTAGATTTACCACCAGAAAATTACCAAGAAATGTTTTAGTCTACTTTGTAAGAAGAACAAGAGATTACGTTCTGGATTGCCACTTTAAATCTAAATTAAGAATGGATAATGTGGTAGAATGTAAAAAAACAGATGAAGGATTTTTTTAAAATTAATATGTATAAAGGCACTTCTATTGAAATGGTCTGGGATGCTAGTAAAGCTTATATGAGAGGTGTATTAATATATCTGAATAACAAATATAGACGCAATCTGGAATTCAGGAGGAAGGAATTAGAGAATGAAATTAGGGAAAAAGAAAAGGCTTTAATTTTGAACCCATCGGATGTGAAGATTAAAGAGGTAATTAATTTATTAAGGGGACAGTTCGACAAGTTGATGGCTGATCAAGTGGCAACTAACTTACGGTATGCTAGACATAATACTTTTTGCAATGCTAATAAACCAGGTAGATGGTTAGCTTATTTGTTAAGGAAGAAGCAAAGGGCTTCTAATATAGATAGAATAGAACATAAGGGTAAGATAGTGTATCAGCAGAGTCTTATTAAGAAGACTTTTGTTGATTTTTATTCTAAGTTATATGCTAGAGATAAGATTAGTGAGGTAGATATTGATGAATATTTGATGAACGCTAATATTCCTGTTCTTACACAAGAACAAAAGGAAGAGATGAATCAATTGATAACTGAGGAAGAATTTTTTTCAGCAATTAAACAATTGAAAGTGGGTAAGGCACCAGGTACGGATGGATTGACTGCTGTGTATTACAAAAATTTACAGTTAGAGATGGTAAAGCCATTAAGGGAATTGTTTCAGACAATTCAAATGGGAGGAGGGGTGCCCCCGTCTTGGAAAACTGCTTTTATTTCTTTGATTCCGAAGGAAGACCAGGATGTCACCCAAGCAAAAAATTATAGGCCAATATCACTTTTGAATACGGACTACAAGATATTTGCTAAGGTTTTAGCTAACAGATTAATGAGGGTATTACAACAAGTAATTCACGGTGACCAAACTGGGTTTATAAGTGGCAGACAAATGAAGAATAATGTGAGGCATGTAGTTGATTTGTTGGAATCTTTGGAAAGAAACAATCAGATCCCTGCAGCGTTGATCTTTTTGGATGCTGAAAAAGCCTTTGATCAATTGGATTGGCAATTTTTGTTAAAAGTATTAGATAAAATGAACTTTGGGGATAAATTTTTACAACCAATTAGGGCATTATATCAAAAGCAAACAGCCCGCATAATAGTTAATAATAGTTTGACGGAAGTATGTAACATTGAAAAGGGTACAAGGCAGGGGTGCCCGTTGTCACCTTTATTATTTGTTTTAACATTGGAGATATTATTGATTAAAATACGGGATTCGGAAAAAATTAGGGGAATTCAAATAAGAGATCAGGATTACAGACTGAGGGTGTTTGCAGACGATCTGGTTGTTACGGTAACTCAGCCTGAAGATTCAGTTGTAGAACTGATGGAGATAATAATGCAATATGGGAAAGTTTCTGGATTCAAGGTTAACATACAAAAAACTAAAATGTTGTCTAAGAATATGACAGTATCACAAAAGGCTGTTTTAGAAGAGTTAACGGGATTTGAAATTGTTAAAAGGGTTAAATATTTGGGGATATATTTGTCACCCTCAAATGTAAAGTTATATAAAAATAATTATGAAAAGTTATGGGGAAAAGTTCAAAAAGAATTGGATAGTTGGAAAAAACTACAATTATCCTTATTGGGAAGAATTGCAGCAGTGAAAATGTTTTGCCAAAATTTTTATTTTTATTTCAAATGATACCTATTCTTAAAAAGGATTCAAATTTGGAGGAATGGCAAAAGGGTATTAATAAATTTGTCTGGGCAGGGAAAAGGCCACGAGTTAAATTTAAGGTTATGCAGGATACGGGTGAGAGAGGTGGTCTTAAAATGCCTAATCTTAAACTATACTATGAAGCTGCTGCTTTGTCAGCGATAAGTGATTGGATTAATTTAACACAAGTGAGATTATTAAATCTTGAAGGTCATGATTTGTTATTTGGTTGGCATGCATATTTATTGTATGATAAGAAGGTGGATAATGTGTTCAAGGTACATATTTTAAGACATGCTCTGTTGCGAGTTTGGAAAAAGTATAGACATAAGTTAAATTATAAGATACCTATATGGGCAATACCGAAACACGCAATAGAAAATATAAGTGTTGGGTTTAAACATGATGTGACTACATACAAGGAAATTTTAAGTTTGGAAAGGAATGTATGGCATTTAAAGCCGTATAATATTTTAAGAGAAGAAAAGATTGTACAAACTTGGTTTCAGTATGGGCAATTACAGACCAGGTGGAAAGAAGACCAGAAAATTGGTTTTTCAATGACTGATGAAAATCTGCTAAAGCAAATTAGAGATCAAGGCCAAGCACATGTTAAAAGGATATATCTTGCATTGATAGAAATTGACTCAGAGACTGAACTTGTTAAAGACTGTATGATAAAGTGGGCTCAGAATTTTCAAGAAGTCATTACAATGGATACCTGGGAAAAGATTTGGGTGAGAAATGTAAAATTTACGCAAGCTCAAAACTTAAGAGAGAATTTTTATAAGATTTTTTATAGGTGGCATTTAGATCCTAAAAAATTAGCAAGTATGTATCCGAACTGCCAGCCCAAATGTTGGAGGTGTGGTGGTGAAGATGCAACGTATTTTCATGTATGGTGGACCTGTAAAAAGGTTAAAGCTTTTTGGATTAAAATTTGGTGGAATATGCAAAAGATATTTAAGAAAAGGATAAAGTTTTGTCCGCAACTGTTTTTACTGGGCATTATTACGGACACTACTGTTGTGGACACTAAGTTGATGTTGAATTTAATTACGGCAGCGAGACTTTTAATAGGGCAATATTGGAAGAAGGAAGAACTGCCGACTATAGAAGAATGGACTTTAAAAGTTTCCAACCTGGCGGAAATGGCAAAGATTTCAGCGTATTTGAAAGACCAGTCGCAACAGAGATATATTGTGGAGTGGAGAAGATGGATTGATTATATCCAGAATAAATATGGGACTAAAAAGTTTCACCTATTGTTGTTTGCATAAGGTAGACTATGATTGTTTTTTTATACCCTGTATTGAGCTCTGGGAAGTCGGGGAGGGGGGAGGGGGAAGGGAGGGAGGGGTTGGGGAGGGTTGGGGAGAGGGGAGGGGGTGGGGAGGGGGTTTGCTTTGTTAAAAAATGTATTGTAAAAGTTTTCAATAAAAAAAAAGAATGGATAATGTAGATATAATTGTTTTGAAGGAAATCCCTGTCAGAATTTTGAGAAAGAGAAAAGCTTACTCCTTCCTAACAGATATTCTGAAGAAGAGAAAAATTCCATTTCTCTGAGACAAACATTTTTCTGTATATTTAGTTTATTCAAAGAAATTTAAAATACAAAACACCAACATATTTTTAAAAGAACAAAAGAAAAAACAACAACAAACAAGTCATTAAAAAGAAAAAAGTGCCTTACCATAATAATAATAATAATAATAATAATAATAATAATAATAATAATAATAATAATAATAATAATAATAATAATAATAATAATATAGCAGAATAGATGAGAAAGAACTGGAAAAATACAAAGACCTACAAATAGAAATAGAAAGACTGTGGCAAAGGCAAGCAAGGGTAGTACCAATACTAATAGGCACCTTGGGTGCAATTCGCCATTAGTCAATTGCAAAAGGCAGCCTTACTAGGAACTGCTTCCATCCTGCGACAATATCTATAATACCAACAAACATCCACATCTGCCTATCCCAGGTCCTTGCTAAGGACTCAATAGGTAGACAAAAATGCCAAATCCAGTCTGAACATCTGGCTGACTGTGCGATGATCAATAACAACAACAACAACAACAACAACAACAACAATAATAATAAGAATAATAATAATAATAATAATAATAGAGTTAAAAGGGCCCTTGGAGGTCTTTTAGTCTTCTAGTGAACCGGGAGCTCTGCAGCTGGAGACTCAGCAGCGACGAACAGGAAGGCCAGCAGTTGGCGGTGTTTTTTGTTTTTGTTTTGTTTTGTTTTTCTTCCCTTTCTCTTCTGCGGACTGGAAAAAAGGACAGCAAAATAGGCATAATTACCCAAAACAGAGAAGCTAGAAACAAGCCAACAGCAAAGCACAACCACCAACCAAAAAGAGGGACTATCAAACACCAAACCCATGGAACAGGCGACTGAAACTATTGTGATATGCAACACATGTTCCATGTATGTACTGATGCCCAAAGAACACCCAAACTATACATGCATCAGATGCAAATTATGCAAACTACTACAGGAAAAGGTTAGGAACTTAGAGGCAACTCTACCCAAACCCCAACGGACAAAAGAAAGCTCCACCCAAACCAAACAACAGACAAATAACTCCCAGAAGATTTGACCCTACCGATAAACCCCTGGAGGAAGACAAATGGAGGTATGTCACACAGAGAAGGAAACACAGCACTCAAGAAAGAAACAGCATGCAGCAAACAAACCCCTTCTGCCCAAACCTACCCAACCAGTAGCAGCCCGGCTAAAACTGAGCAATCGATTTCTCCCCTTAGAAGGAAACACGGAGACCCACAACCTCCCCCTCAAAGAACACATGCAGACACCTTGCAAACAAACAACTTCAAATATCCCTAAAACGTCACCTCAAATATCCCTAAAAAAGCCACATCAACAAACACACCTGAGACAAACAGAAAAGCACCCCAGACTGCATCCCCCTCCCCCCAAAAAGAAAAGAGAGTGTTGGTAATAGGAGATTCTATCCTCAAAGGAATAGAATCAGCCATCTGCAGACCAGACATACAATCCAGGGAGGTATGCTGTCTCCCTAGAGCAAAAATCAAAGATGTGGCTGAGAACCTAACCAAAATAATTAGGCCCACTACCTCTTCCTCCTCCACCACATTGGAATGAATGACACAACAAACAACCTGAGTGCAATAGTGAGGGACTACAAAAAACTAGGCAACAAAATTAAGCAGCTAGGAGCACAAGTAGTGTTCTCGTCAGTGCTCCCACCAAAAGGCCAACACCCACTGAGGGGGAAAAATAGAATTAAACCACTGTATAAAGGGTTAGTGTCACCAAGAAAACTTTGGTTTCCTGGATCATGGACTGAATCTCCTATATGAGGGACTCTTGGCAAGGGTTGGGCTACACCTCACAAAACCAGGCAAAAATGTACTTGGACAAAGACTGGCCCAGCTCATCAGGAGAGCTTTAAACTAAAACTGAGGGTGGAGGGTGACCAATCTCTAGAACCTCTAGAACCCAAAACCAAGCACAAATCTCAAGAAAACAAATCAAACAATGAGGTAGGCAGTGTTGACAAAAAAGAAAAACTCAAACAACAATCAGGAGATACAGGAAACATACCCACGGACAGGCATAAAAGCCTTAAATGCTTATACAGGTGAAATTCGAAAAATTAGAATATTGTGCAAAAGTTCATTTATTTCAGTAATGTAACTTAAAAGGGGAAACTAATATATGAGGTAGACTCATTATACGCAAAGCAAGATAGTTCAAGCCGTGATTTGTCATAATTGTGATGATTATGGCGTACAGCTCATAAAAACCCCAAATCCACAATCTCAGAAAATTAGAATATTACATGCAATCAATAAAACAAGGAGTGTACATAGAACAATATCGGACCTCTGAAAAGTATAAGCATGCATATGTACTCAGTACTTGGTTTGGGCCCCTTTTGCAGCAATTACTGCCTCAATGTGGCGTGGCATGGAAGCTATCAGCCTGTGGCACTGCTGAGGTGTTATCGAAGACCAGGATGCTTCAATAGCGGCCTTCAGCTCTTCTGCATTGTTCAGTCTCATGTCTCTCATGTTTCTCTTGGCAATGCCCCATAGATTCTCTATGGGGTTCAGGTCAGGCGAGTTTGCTGGCCAATCAAGCACTTGTTGTCATGGTCCCATGGTCATTGAACCAGGTTTTGGTGCTTTTGGCAGTGTGGGCAGGTGCCAAGTCCTGCTGGAAAATGAAGTCAGCATCCCCATAAAGCTCGTCTGAGGAAGGAAGCATGAAGTGCTCCAAAATCTCCTGGTAGACGGCTGCATTGACCCTGGACTTAATGAAGCACAGTGGACCAACACCAGCAGATGACATGGCTCCCCAAATCAACACAGACTGTGGAAACTTCACACTGGATGTAAAGTCGCGTGCTTCACATAGAGACGGACACAGAGCTGGGGTAACGATGAGTTTATTCTGAACAGAACAAACTGGGGAAACGGGAACCTGGCGTCTATTTGTACCTGCCCAGGTGGATGGTATCCAATCAGTTCAAACCTGGGCTTCTCGCCAGTGCAGGTGACCAATGGGTTCAAATCCTTGCTTCCCGCCAGGCTGACCATGCCTGGGGCTGTCAACAGCTTAAGTCGTTAGGCTTATTCCACGTGAGCGGTTATCGCCCGGAGCTGTCCAACCCTCCTGCTGATCTGCACCATCAGCCTCCTACTGTGCTGTCCTTTGTGTATGCTGAGAGGCATACACTGCACCCCTTCCCCCATAGTGAGGAGGATCCTCTGTCATTCCTTCTTAACTATATACAGCTTATTTACAATTTTTACATTTAACCCTTTTTACATTTAACCCTCCAGATTCCTCCTCCCCCCAGGCTTAAGAGCGAACATAATCACTGAGGTAGCTGGGGGCTCTGTGTGTCCTGTTTCATCTTCTCAGGCTTGGCTCTGTAGTGGTTTCGGTTCTGCTTCCTGTTCTTTGGTCTGGCTGTGTTGGTCTGATTTGTGTGTGTGCGTGTGTTTCTGTGTTGGCTCTTTGTGACCTGCTGCCCTCAGGCTCTTGCCTACTTTCCCTGTCAGCTCCCTGCCAGGCAGATGGATGCCCCAAAACCCTTCCTGCTGTTCTTCTGGGTGACTGTGACTGTGCCTGTGTGTGTGTGTTTGTGTTTGCTCTGCCTCCTCCCTTGCTGTTTCCCTTGATTCTCCACCCGTCCTCTCAGGGGCTCTCTTCCTTAGTTGATCTAAGTGTCTCCTCCACAGGAGTCCCCTCTCCACCCTTACTCTGTAGGAGAGGGGGCCTGTCTGTTCCACCACTTCACCTGGCACCCATGGATGGCCTGTGCTGTAATTTCTGGCCCAGATCTGCTCCCCTATGTTGAAACTTGTTTTGAGGGTTGGGGGTTCTGTGTCTGCTGAAACCCTGTCTGGGTGGAGTCTGTCTAACGTAGTTATGAGGCGTCTGCCCCACCTGAGCTCCGCTGGGCTCTTTCCTGTGGCTGTGCAGGGTGTTGCGTGTTGATGGAGGAGGAATGTGGCCAGTCTCTGTTTCCAGTCCCCTTATACTATTCGTTTGAGTGCATCCTTGGTAGTCCGCACGAACCTCTCTGCCAACCCGTTACTGGCAGGCTGAAAGGGTGCTGAAGTGGCATGCCTAATCCCCAAGGTCCTCAGGAACACCTGGAAATCCGAGGAGGTAAATTGCGCTCCGTTATCAGATACTACTACATCTGGTAGCCCATGTGTGGCAAACACTCCCCTTAGTGCCTGTATTGTGCCCGCTGATGTCATGTTGGACACAGGTACCACCTCTAACCACTTGGAGTGACTATCCACGATGACTAAGAAGGTGTGTCCCTGAAATGGCCCCGCATAATCTATATGGACCCTGGACCAGGGGGTGTGAGTCTGTTCCCACTTGTGGACTGGAGCGTGTGCCTGCTCTGGGCGAGACCTTTGGCATGTGTAACATCCTGCCACCAACCCCTCTATCTCTTTATCCAACCCAGGCCACCACAGGTAACTCCTGGCCAGAGCCTTCATCCTTACCACTCCCGGGTGACCCTCGTGAAGGGACTGAAGGACTTTCTCCCTACATTTTGTGGGGATGATGACCCTGCTCCCCCACAGCAGGCAGCCTTTGTGGGTTGAAAGCTCGTGCCGCCGCGTAAAAAATGCTGTGAACTCGGGTCCCGGTGACTTGTCCTGCCACCCGCTGCTAACCCAGGACTGAATTCTGCTAAGAATCTTATCCCTGGGAGTTTCGGCTGCTATGTCGCTAGCGTCTAATGGGCACTCAGCCAGCTCCTGTATTGCTAATATCTGATTAGCAGGAGCGGGATCTGGTCCAGCCTCCCTTAGGGGAAGTCTGCTGAGTCCGTCGGCATGTCCCATTTCCTTTCCTGGTCTATGGATCAGCTTACAGGAGTATGCTGAAAGAAAAATGGACCAACGGAGCATCCTTGGTGAAAGGATCTGTGGCGTTTGCTTCTCCGTGGTGAATAATCCCAGCAGGGGCTTGTGATCCGTGTAAATGAGGAACTCCCTCCCGTACAGGTAGTCGTGGAACCTTTTTACCCCCGCGACCACTGCCAGCGCCTCCTTATCTATCTGCGCGTAGTTTCTCTCCGCCGCTGACAGGGTCTGGGAATAGTATGCTATGGGAGCCTGCATGCCGTCCTCCCTCAAGTGGCTGGGAACTGCCCCTATCCCATAAGGGGATGCATCGCACGCTAGGCAGATGGGCTGGTCCTCCCTGAAGTGAGTGACCGTTGCGTCCCCGGCTAGCATGTTCTTAAGGGCTTGTGTGTGTGGCAGTCCAATCCCAGGGTGTTTGTTTGTCCGGGAGCCTGTGCAAGGGCTCCGCGATGGTTGCCTTGTGCGGCAGGAATGTATGATAAAAATTTAAGAGACCAAGGAACGCTTGCAGCTCCGCTTTGTTTTTGGGAATTGGGGCTTCCTTGATAGCCCTCACCTTGGAGGCTGACGGGTGGATGCCCTGTGCGTCTATCCTGAATCCCAGAAACTCCGTCTCCGTAACCCCAATTTTACACTTGTCCCGTTTCAGTCTTAGACCCACATTCCTAAAACGACCGAGTACCGCTCTTAGCCGTGATGCCAGGACGTCCTCCGAGGTGGCCGCTATCAGGACGTCGTCAAAATACAGGCAAACCCCGGGGATCCCCTTTAGCGTTTTTTCCATGACTTCCTGGAAAATCCCCGGAGCTACGCTCACCCCGAATTGCAGTCGGTTTACCCGGAACGCCCCTTTGTGGGTGATGATGGTCTGGGCCCTTGCTGCCTCGGGGTCTACCGGCAGCTGCTGATAAGCCTGGGCAAGATCTAATTTCGCGAATACCGCCCCACCTTGCAGGGATGCCAGGATGCTGCTTACGGCGGGAACCGGGTACGAATGCGCACTTAACGCCCGGTTGATTGCCCCCTTATAGTCTGTGCAGATTCTAATGTCCCCATTTGCCTTTAACGGGGTAACTATGGGGGTCTCCCAATCCGCCCCATCTACCGGCGTCAGCACCCCCTGTTCCACTAACTTATCCAATTCCTGCTCAATCTTATGCTTGAGCGCAAAGGGAACTCTCCTCGCCTTCATCCTGACCGGTGGGACTAGGGGATTTAATTTAAAAGAAATCGGGGGCCCGGTGTACTTCCCCAACCGTTCGTCGAAGACATCCGTGAACTCCCTGCAGATGCCCTCCAGAGAGGGTTGGTTCTGCGTTTGGTGGATCCCGGTGATCCCAATGCCCAACGCCCTGAACCACCCTAGCCCCACGAGGCTGGTCCGTTGCCCTTCAACAACCAGCACGCTCAACTTCCCCTTAAACCCTTTGTAGTGGACCATCACCGACGCCTCCCCCCTGACTTTAATCGGAGAGTTCTGGAAGTCTGAGAGGGTCAGTTTGGATGGCCTCAGGGGAACCCGCTGGCCGCTCCGCTTGCAGATCTCGCTGAAAGTCCGCGCGGAGATAATGGATACGGCTGAACCAGAGTCAAGTTCCATTACACAGGGAACCCCTTGAATTTTGACCCTCAGTTTGATTTTTGGAATAAGGGTTGGGTGTTCCCCGGTTTCGCAAACAGCCGACCGTCCCACCGTGTGGCTAACCGTAAGCCTCGGCGACCTTTCCCCTGTACCTGTGGCCAGCTGGAAATCCACCTCCACCTCGTGCAGACTGTCCCTTGGCCGGCCCCGACAGACCGCCGCGATGTGGCCGGTCTTCCTGCACGCTCTGCACTTCGCCGATTTGAAGCGGCAGGTAGACCGGGGGTGCTGTCCTCTGCAGCTGGCGCAACGGGTAGACCGGTTGGAGTTTCCTGCTCCGCAGCCGATGCACGGGGTAGACCGGTGATGTCCAAGTGAGCCGGGCTGGGTAGACCTGGGGCCGCCGCCGCACTGCTGGGTAGATCGGGAGCGATGGGTGCCGCAGCCGGAGAACTGGGTAGACCAGGGACCGCTTGTTCCGCATCCGCACTCCTGGTACCGCTGCTCGGCCGTCGCTGGGCGTTGCTCCTTCACTCGGTCCCGGGAATAGGTGGTTGATCGCTGCTGGCGGTGGATGGCGTCCACCTCAAAATCTCCCCCTTCTGCGTCGTTGTGGCCGGACAGCTGATGGATGGCCCTGTTCTCCCTTGTGTCGGACTCCTCCGCTACGTCCCAGGCTAGGAACTCCTCCTGGACGTCCCGAAGGGTCAGCTTCTGCTTGGCAAACATCTTCTGCCGCAGCTTCCGGTCCCTTAGCCCGCAGACAATCCGATCCCGCAGACGGACTTCGAGGTTGTCGAAGTTGCAGAGTCTCGCCGCTTGTCGCAGGGCAGCCATGTACTGCTTCGCGGTCTCACCTGGACGCTGGTCCCGTTTCTCGAAGCGGTACCGCCAAGCTATCTCTGATGTTTTGGGCTTAAAGTGTTGCATTAGCTTAGATATCAGTTCGCTGTACCCGACGGCGTGAATGTCGTCGGGCGCGCACAGACCGACCGCCAGCTGGTACGTCTCCGTGCCACAGCTGCAGAGTAGCGCCGCCACTCTCTGTCGGTCGTCCTTGACCCCATTCGCCCATAGGTAGCACTCGAGCTGACCTACGAACGCCTACCACTCCTCAGGGCGGTTGCTGTTGAAGATGGGGTATTGTCCCAGTTGTGCCATTACCTCGGTCGGGGTCGTCCTGCGTCGGGTCCTGAGCTGCCGATGGGGTTTCGTCCGCGGCTAGCGTTTTCCGGAGCAGGATCCCACCTTCGTCGCCAGTGTAAAGTCGCGTGCTTCACATAGAGACGGACACAGAGCTGGGGTAACGATGAGTTTATTCTGAGCAGAACGAACTGGGGAAACAGGGGAACCTGGCGTCTATTTGTACCTGCCCAGGTGGATGGTATCCAATCAGTTCAAACCTGGGCTTCCCGCCAGTGCAGGTGACCAATGGGTTCAAATCCTGGCTTCCCGCCAGGCTGACCATGCCTGGGGCTATCAACAGCTTAAGTCCTTAGGCTTATTCCGTGTGAGCGGTTATCGCCCGGAGCTGTCCAACCCTCCTGCTGATCTGCACCATCAGCCTCCTGCTGTGCTGTCCTTTGTGTATGCTGGGAGGCATACACTGCACTGGACTTCAAGCATCTTGCAGTGTGTGCCTCTCCATTCTTCCTCCAGACTCTGGGTCCTTGGTTTGCAAATGAGATGCAAAAGTTGCTCTCATCAGAAAAGAGGACTTTGGACCACTGAGCAACAGACCAGGTCTGTTTTTCTTTAGCCCAGGTAAGATGCTTCTGATGTTGTTTGTTGTTCAGGAGCGGCTTGACAAGAGGAATACAACATTTGAAGCCCATGTCCAGGATCCGTCTGTGTGTGGTAGCTCTTGATGCACTGACTCCAGCCTCAGTCCACTCCTTGTGTAAGTCCCCAACACTTTTGAATGGCCTTTTCCTGACAATCCTCTCCAGGCTGCGGTCATCCCTGCTGCTTGTGCACCTTTTTCTTCCACACTTTTCCCTTCCACATAACTTTCTATTAATGTGCTTTGATACAGCACTTGGGGAACATCCAATTTCTTTTGCAATTACCTTTTGAGACTTTCCCTCCTTATGGAGGGTGTCAATGATGGTTTTCTGCACAACTGTCAGGTCAGCAGTCTTCCCCATGATTGCGATTCCTACTGAACAAGACTGAGAGACCATTTAAAGGCTCAGGAACCCTTTGCAGGTGTTATGGCTTAATTAGCTGATTAGAGTGGGACACTTTGAGCCTAGAATATTGCACCTTTTCACAATATTCTAATTTTCTGAGATTGTGGATTTGGGGTTTTCATGAGCTGTGCGCCATAATCATCACAATTATGACAAATCACAGCTTGAACTATCTTGCTTTGCATGTAATGAGTCTATCTCATATATTAGTTTCCCCTTTAAGTTGCATTACTGTAATAAATGAACTTTTGCACGATATTCTAATTTTTCGAGTTTCACCTGTAGGGTTTCCTGCCTGAGCAGGGGGTTGGAATAGAATAGAGCTGGAAGGGACCTTGGAGGTCTTCTAGTCCAGCCCCCTGCCCAAGCAAGAGAACCTATATCATCTCAGACAGGTGATTGTCCAGTCTTTTCTAGAAAATTTCCAGTGATGAAGCTGATGACTAGGACTTAGGGGACAGTGAATTTGTCCAAATGGACCCTCTTTCTTTGGTCACTTGCAGGCCTCTGAATGCTGGGTCATAAAATGACAGCAAAGGAAACACCCAATGTTCTAACTCACTCATGAACAGATGGTGTCTTGGGGAAACACCCAAGAAGGAACCTCCTAGCTACTTCTGGTTTCTGGTTTCTTATCTATAGTATGCCAGCCCTAAGGGACGAAGCCTTAATCTACTGAGTGCCAGCTTTGCTGGGTGAAGTGCTTATATAACCAAATAGTATAAAAATAAGACATTTTTACTATGTGATGCTTTCCGCATTTGTTTTGGAAAAGCCCGTTTCTATTCAGCTGAATAAACACGTATTTTTTTGAAGGCAAATTCTGGTTTCCTGTATTTTGTTATCAAGCAAAACCTCAGAACCTGCACATCATTTTTGGCAAGCCAGCCAGGAGAGGTGCTTGATTCTCAGAGCGCTCAGGACGGGGAAGGCGCCGAGCATGCTCTGGGATTTCCTGGAGGTGCCCCCCCTTCTTGGCTCTTTGTTGTGGTTTTAAAAGGAACCAGTTTTTTTCTTTCTTTTTTGGTTGCCTTTTACTTGGTTCCTGCATACTCAGGAGGGCTGAAGATAAGGTAGGACACACAATTATACATTACTTTGTTGCACTGGCTTGCTTGGGAAATGTGTGTGTATGTGTATATGTGTGTCTGTTTCCTTGAATTATTTCCCACCGTTGACCAGAGCTGAACGGAAGGTCCTGACAACCTCTTGGCCTATCTCCTTTTGAGATTATGTATGGTAGGCCCTTTCTTTATCATTCTTCTTTGTCCACTTCCCTCCCTGTTTTTGGAGATCAGGCCCTCAGGGAATATGTGCATTCTCTTGCTAATAATGTCTCTTCTATTTCTCAAGCGGTTCAGGCCCTCCATCATCCTGGATTGGATCATCCACTCCATCCTTTCCTTCCTGGTGATTGGGTACTTGTCAAGTCCGGGACTGACTCTGGCCCTTTGACTGAACAGTGGAAAGGACCTTTTGTTGTTCTTCTCACTACTCACACGGCGGTGAAGGTAGCTGGAATTCGTGCTTGGATTCATCACACTTGTCTTCGCTCTTCTTCGCCACCTTCAGACCCTGAGGATCCAGTTGCTGGGACTGTGGCCCCTGGTGCTGAGGAGGACCTTGGGCTGAAGCTTCTGTTTGAAGGCCCACACTGATCTGCATGCCAGGACGTTTTGGTTGTTGTGATACCTGTGCCCGCCGGGCTTCTACACGGGTGGTTTCTTCTCACCAGCTTCCTGCTTCCTCGCATCCCAGGGTTCACTCCCTTCTTCCTTGGTTGACATCTGGTGTTTTGTTTGGGTCATTCGTCTTTTCCTTTATGTTGTTCTATCTTGTTTTTCTTACCCTGCTCCATGCTTTCTTTATGTCTTTCTCTTTTTTTATGGAGCCTGCTTTACCCCTACTGGGGGGAGTTTGGCAGGCGTGGTCGGGTTCTGGCCATGGTTGACATGTGTGATACAGTAGGAGGCACAGACCAGACAGACATGGACTCCTGTATTATTTTACCACACTTGAAGCCTCTCATTATGTTTCGGAGAAGGAGGTCTCATAATCAGGAGAGTCCAGAGATTGGCAAAGACACCCCAAAGGCCCCGTCACGTGTTTCCCATTCTGGCAGATCAGTTTCAGGACTTCAGCCAAATGTTTTTCATAATAATGTGGCTGGATCTAAAAAGGGTACTTTGCACAACAAAGTAAGTAAGACATCTGATATGTCACCTCCAGACGAAACAAGACATCAGGAGGGGGTTCTGCCATTTCCGGGTGATCGCATCTTGGCAGAACAGCCACCTCCCTCTGATCCTGGGGATCTTCGGCCTGTGCCTGAATTACCTGGAGAATCACAAACATCATTTCCTGTCCTTCCCAGTAAAATAGAAGGCCAAGGTGGTCCCCAATTTCCCAGTCCCTCTTTGGGGATTTGGGGCTCTAACACTCATATACAGAATATGCAAGCATGAGTTAAGCTTTTGAACGTAACAAATTGTTGGATCTGCACACATATACCTCCCACTGGTACACATGGGTTGGTCATGGAGGCTACACCCTTAGGTGCTTTTATGTTCAGCATGAACAATGTCACTAGGGGTTGGACACTTCCTGTGTTTGGGGCAGGAAAGCTGCGGATTGCTAAATTGGGGGCACGCATCCAGCACCCTGCAGCAGCTTGCCTTAGTCATTTTAATTCCTCTACCAGATATAAATTGGGGGTCTATGTACCTTGCATAGTCACATGGATGGTCAGTACTAATATGTGGGATGATTGGTATAGATGTCATCAGACCTTTGGCCTCGATCATAAGAAGGACCCCTCTGCTCTCTGTAGTTTGTTCGCAGCAATGGGACTCATGGCTTATATGTCTGGTATCAGAGCTTATATGCCTGAGGGGTTGGAAGGCAAACCAGGCATTTATCTTGCTAACCATCCAGATTGGTGGTTTCTTTGTGGTCGGTTTGCCTATAAATCTCTGCCAGCTTACTGGTCTGGTACATGTACTATAGGAATTATCTTTCCTTCTGTTCGTGTTATCCCACATCAGAACTGGAACTTTCGTATCCGCAATCGGTGGGACGAAGACCACCTTGAGCATGAAGAACATATTGAATACCATCTAGTACCTTATGGACTGGGAAATGCCATTGCACAAGCCTTGATTCCAGCTATAGGAGTTGGTTTGAATTATAACTCTATTGTAGAATTGGGTGACTGGACAGAGGAAATGTTTAACCACACCATACAAGCATTTACGCAATTAAATAAGGAACAAGGGGAAATAAGGGAAGTGGTGGTACAGAATCGTCAAGCATTGGATATGGTACTGGCTGCAAAAGGTGGGTGTGTGCTTTGGTCCACTCACACTGCTGTACCTTTATAACTGATTATCAAGTTAACATTAGTCATACTATTTCTCTCATGGAAGAAGGCATTAGGAATTACCCTAAAGTTTTGAAGACCTTTACTAATGCTATATGGGAGGTCTTCCATGGTATGTTTTCATTTCTTATCAGCTGGCTCCCAGAATGGGGATGGATTAAGGGATTATTCCTTGGTCTTCTCTCTGTAGTATTTCTTGTTCTTCTTTCCCGCTGTATCCTTCACTGCTTGCCCTTAATCATCTCTGTTTGCTCTAAACAATGTGGACAACATAATACAGAAGTTTATCCTCTGTCCCTTCAGATTGGAAATCATGCTCCTCCACTTCGCTTGCAGCATGAAAGGAGGGGAGATTGATGACCAGGACTTAGGGGACAGTGAATTTGTCCGAATGGACCCTCTTTCTTTGGTCACTTGCAGGCCTCTGAATGCTGGGTCATAAAAGGACAGCAAAGGAAACACCCAATCTTCTAACTCACTCGTGAACAGATGGTGTCTTGGGGAAACACCCAGAGTGCACAGATGGTGTCCTGGGGAAACACCGAAGAGGGAACCTGCTAGCTACTTCTGCTTTCTAGTTTCTTATCTATAGTATGCCAGCCCTAAGGGGCGAAGTCTTAATCTACTGAGTGCCAGCTTTGCTGGGTGAAGTGTTTATATAACCAAATAGTATAAAAATGAGACATTTTTACTATGTGATGCTTTCCGCATTTGTTTTGGAAAAGCCCGTCTCTATTCAGCTGAATAAACACGTATTTTGTGAAGGCAAATTCTGGTTTCCTGTATTTTGTTATCAAGCAAAACCTCAGAACCTGCACATCAGAGTGCCCACGATTTCTGGGGGTAAGCTGTTCCACTAGTTGATTGTCCTCACTGTCAGGAAGTTTCTCCTTAATTCCAGTTTGCTTCTGTCTTTGATCAGTTTCCAACCATTGTTTCTTGTCCTTCCCTCTGGTGTTCTGGTGAACAACCTGACCACCTCTTCCTTGTGGCAGCCCCTCAGATACTGGAATAGTGCTATCATGTCTCCCCTATTTCTTCTTTTCTTTAGACTAGCCAAACCCAAGTCCTGCAGCCGTTCTTCATATGTTTTGGTCTCCAGGCCTTTGATCATCTTAGTTGCTCTTCTCTGAATTTTTTTCCAAACTCTCAACATCGTTTTTGTGATACAGTATGGTGACCAAAATTGGCTGCAGTATTCCAGGTGTGGTCTTACTAGGGCTTTATAAAGTGCTACTAATACTTCATGTGATCTTGATTCTATGCCTCTGTTTATACAACCCAGGATTGTATTAGCCTTTTTGGTTGCTGCTGCACACTGCTGGCTCATAGTTAAGTGATCATCTACTAGGACTCCAAGGTCCCTCTCACAGTTACTGTTTATAAGCCAGGTCTCGCCCAATCTGTATTTGTTCCTTTGGTTTTTCCTGCCTAAGTGTAAGACTTTGCTTTGCTCCACATTGAAACTCATTTTGTTGGATAAAGCCCATTGTTCAAGTTTGTCAAGATCTTTTTGAATCTTTTTTTTTATTGAAAAATTTTAACATACAATTTTCCCCTTAAAAAATCCCCCCTCCCCCACCCTTCTCCCTCCCCCCTTCCTCTCCCCCCTCCCCCCCTCCCCCCCCCCGACTTCCCAGAGCTAAATACAAGGTATATATAAAAAAAACAATCATAAACAACCATATACTAACAACCATAAACTCTAAAATCTATCACTCTCTAGCTTATATAGGATAAAACAAACCTTAGTAATATTAAATATATATAAAAACTAATATAGAAAAAGAAACAAAGAAAGAAGACTTATTCAAATATAAAACTTCTTAACCCTATACTTATTCTGGATAAACTCAAGCCATTTTCTCCCTTCCATAATATAGCGTTCCTGCAAGTAATCTTTCAAATAGGCCGAAATCTTCGCCATTTCAACCAGGTCAGAACCTTTAAAGTCCGCTCTTCTATGGTCGGCAGTTCCTCTTTCCAGTACTAACCTATCAAAAGTCTTGCTGCCGTAATTAAATTCAACATCAACTTAGTATGTTCCACCAGACTTTTATCCAAAAAGCCTTAACCTTTTTACAAGTCCAGCATATATGAAAATATATTACGTCTTCATCACCGCACCTCCAACATTTAGGCTAGTAATTCAGATACATACTTAGCTTTTAAAAATCTAAATACCATCTATAAAACATTTTGTAAAAATTCTCTCTTAGATTTCAAACTTGTATAAATTTTACATTCCTCACCCAAATCTTTTCCCACCTCCCACTACTTGGCTGTAAGTATGTTGTGAAAGTTCCATAGACTTCTGCTGATCTTGTTCTTTTATCTTTTTTGATCGTTTTAAAGCAGCACGCGTCACCCTCTGTTCTCTGGGATCATCCAAAGGTGTTATAACTTGATCTCCTCCAGCACCATTCTCCTCTGTCTGTCATCTTCAGCCTCTTGATGTTCTCCTTCTCCAGATCCCTTTGCAGCTTCCAGAAGTGTTAATGGGGTTGCTTTTAAAACATTATTGTAAAAATCACGCGCTTGCATCACAGTAACCAGACGGTACCTTTTACCTTCATGCATCACCATCAACCCAGCTGGGATCTCCCATCTAAACCTTATATCTCGTTGCTTGAGCTCTTGCACAAGAAATGTAAAATCCTTCCTTCTCCTTAAAATCTTTGGAGGAATTTCTTTTAGAACCAAAACTTCTTGATCAGCAATCACGACTTTAGTATCATAGGCAGCTTGTATAACTTCATCTCTAATTTCCCTTTTTACAAAGTAAACCACCACATCTCTAGGCAACTTTCTCTGTCTAGCAATCCATGAGTTCACACGAAACACTTTATCCATGCCTCCTTTTATTTCAGATGCTGGCTGATTCAATACCACTTCGAGAGCCTCAGAAACCAGCTGCTTTAGATCTTCCTTAATATTCTCCTTTAAACCTCTGATTCTAATGGCAAACTGCATCTGAAAATATTGAGCAAGACTCAATTCTCTATCCATTTTGTCTCTTAAATCTTCATTCTCCAATACTTTTGCTTCTAATATGGCATTCTTTTGAGTCAAATCTTCCACTTTTTCATCCAAATCTTCCACACATTCAGCCACTTTATACACTGAAGACAAAATGTCTACCTTCATCACCCTGAACTTCTGTTCCATCCTCTCCTCCATTCTCTCCTCCAACTTCTTCAATTTCTCCTCCATCTGTGCAAATTTATCACCCATTGATTCCAAAATTACCTGGGTATGTTTTTCAAGAGCATCTTGTAAGTCCTTCGATGTCAATACATCAGGAGGATGCAATGCCTGCAATGATGATTGTTGCACCGGAGAAGTTCCAGCACTCCGAAGAGTTTTAGGGGGAGGTTTAGCCGCCATCTTTTACTTTCAATTGTGACGCACTTTCACTTTAAGTTTAAAAAGTCCATCAAGCTCGAGAGTAAAATAAAATAATCCTCTTCACCTTTTCCTCTTGTACCGCTCTGCCTGCTCTTTTTATTCCATAGTCCTTCCTTCAGGCAGGGGTGGTCGCAGACGCCTGGCTCTGCTCCATGCGATCAGGAGCAGAGGCGCTGGCCAGCTGGGAGCGACCCAGGCTACGGGGGAGTTCGATCCTTCGGCCGCCCAAGCTGCAAGCTCAGGCGGCCCCGGAGAACTCGACCCCTACCTGGGGCCTCACCCCCTCCTCTTCTCCCGAGGAGGGGGCTTCAAATTCGCCCGAACAGCTGATCGGCGCTGTTTCGGGTGAAAATCACTCAGCTGAGCCGCGGGCAGCCCGGGAAGGCTGTCTCCGGCGCCGCGCAGCCACCGGAAGAAGATCTTTTTGAATCTTGAATTTGTCTTCTGGGGTGTTGGCTACTCCTGCCAGTTTGGTGTCATATGCAAAATTGATGAGTTCCCCTTCAATCCCCTTGTCTAAGTCATTTATGAAGATATTGAAGAGTACTGGGCCTAAGACAGAACCTTGTGGTACCCTACTGCTTACTTCTCTCCATGTGGATGTTGTGCCATTGAGAACTACTCGTTGAGTACGGTTTGTCAGCCAGCTACAAATCCATCTGGTGGTGATGTTCTCTATTCCACCTTTTTTTGGCTTATCAAGGAGTAGGTTGAGGTCCACTTTGTCAAATGCTTTACTGAAATCTAGGTATACTCCGTCCACTGTGTTTTGCTGGTGTACTAGTTTGGTCACTTTATCAAAGAATGAGATAAGATTGGTTTGGCATGTTCTGTTTTTAACAAACCTGTGCTGGCTGCTAGTTATGACTTTGCTTCTACTTGTTCGCAGATCTGTTTTTTGATTATCTTTTCTAGGTTCTTCCCAGGTACTGATGTTAAACTGATTGGTCTGTAGTTTCCTGGGTCCATTCCCCCCCCCCCCCGCTTTCTTAAAGATAGGGACCACATCAGCCCTTTTCCAATCCTCAGGTACTTCTCCAGTGCTCCAGGATTTGGAAAGATGTGGTGCAATGGTTGTGAGATAACATCTGCCAGCTCCTTCAGAACTCTGGGTTGTAATCTGTTGGGTCCTGGTGATTTATATTCGTCAAGGTTGGATAGGTATTCTCTTACCATTTGTTTGCTTATTTTGATTTTTGTTTCTAGTATGTCTTTTGCAGTGTTTCTTTTGATGTGTTGGGCTATGGTTTCTTTTTGTGTGAAGACTGATGCAAAGTATGAGTTAAGCAGCTCTGCTTTCTCCCTGTTGCCTGTAAATTCCTTGCCATCTTCTCTCTTTAGTGGGCCTACAGTTTCCTTGACTTTTTTTTTTTTGTTAATATGGAGGAAGAAACTTTTTTTGTTGTCCTTGTTTTCTGTTGTCTTTCTTCGTTCTGGGCCTTTGCTTTCCTGACTTCTTCTTTGCATGTTCTGGCTATCTGCTGATAATCAGCCTTAGTTAAGTGCCCCTCTTTCCATTTTTTGTATTTGTCCTTTTTGTCTTTTAATTTGTTAAAGAGATCTTTGTGCAGCCATGCTGGTTTCTTTTTGGATTTCTTGTTTTTCTTTCTCAATGGTATTGTGCTGGTCTGGGCTTTTGTGATCACATTTTTCAGGGTTTCCCACACTTCTTGGGTTGTTTTCCTCTTTAGGATTTTCATCCATGGGATCTTTCCTAGGTTCTCTCTGAGTTTGTTAAAGTCGGCTCTTTTGAAGTTTAGGATGTTGGTTGGATTGTTTTCTATTGCTAGTTTTGCCTTATATTAAATTCCACTATGACGTGGTCGCTTTCACCCAAGGTTCTGACAATTTCAATTCCATCTTCTTCTTCCTTCTTCCTTCTTCTCTGTTTGTAAGGATTAAATCCAGTATAGCTTTACGTGTAGTTCCCTCCTCCACCTTTTGGGTGACAAAATTGTCAGCTAGGTTGGTTAGGAATCTGTTTGATCTCCCGCTCACTGCAGAGTTTGTCTCCAAGTTGATATCTGGGTAGTTGAAGTTTCCCATTACTACTGTGGTATGCTTCCTGCATACATTTGTTTACTGGTTGGCAAAGAATTCATCTATTTCTTCTGATTGATTGGGTGGCCTGTAATATACACCTATGGTAATGTCACTTTTTTTCTCTTTTATATTTACCCATATACATTCTGGAGAGATTTTGTCTTGGATCATGTGAATTTCTGCAGATATGTAGTGTTCTCTTACATATAGTGCAACTCCCCCTCCTCTTTTTGTAGAGCTGTTTCTTTTGAACAATTTGTAACTATCAGTTCATTCCATTCATGGCTTTCGTCCCACCAGGATTCTGTTATGCGAACTATGTCATACCCTCCCTCATGTTCTATTGCTTCTAGTTCACCCTGTTTGTTCCCCAAGCTTTGAGCATTTGTATACAGGTGTTGTAGAAAGAAGAGACTCACGCAAGCTCTTCAGGAAAGGAAAGGTTTATTGCGCAGGTTCAGAAGGCTTAAACAAAGCAAAAGGTCTGAACCCTGAAGGGCTCATGAACAGACATATTTATACACCTCTAATTCCTAGTTACACATTGTTATACATTGTTCCTTATATGTTTACATCCTGCACATTCTTATCAGAAGACAGTTTGCATGAGACAGTTGCAGGGGAATAGGTGCAGCTACGCTTACAGGATTACGGCTACCTTGATCACCTAAGGACAGGAATAGGTTTGTTTACACAATGACTTTAGTACACTTCCTCTTTATTCCCCCCTTTTGAGACTTATCTCAACTTGTGATGATGAGTCTCAACAGAGGTCTTCTTTTCCTGCTGATTCCGCCAAGCCCGTTTCCTTGGTTACCCCTAACTTCCTTTGAAACATTGTTACATGCGGCAGCAATACAATATACCCTTAGCAACAGTAAACTTTTCTCCATTCTTCTCCCGTGCGTAGAAAGTCAGCTTCCGGAGTGACTTAGCAGGGGTCTTCACTACTGTGCGTAGAGGAACCTATTGCCGGTAAGGTTCCAGCAGAGTAGCCTTTCAGCGAATATACTAAAGCTTCTTAAATAAGTCCAGCTACACTAACAAATCATATCTCACTTTCATTTAAATGTTAACTTTGTGGGAACCACTGGATCTTTAGACACCACCCATTCAGGTTCAGCTGCTGCTTTAACCCTTGTCCAGTGGATCCATGATTTGGATTCTGCAATCTTGATAGCAAGAGGAGAGGACATAATAACAACATACGGTCCTTTCCATCTGCCTTCTAGCTGTTCCCGCATCCAATGTTTCACCCAGATTCTATCTCCAGGTTTGAAGGGATGACACTTTGTTACTATTCTAGGAGGGGTTTGCTCCAGCACATAACCTTGAAGCTTTTCAACCTGTTTGTTTAGTTCTTGTACCATCTCCATGTTCCACACTGTTGTGACTCAGGGCCAGCCTGTGGGTCCGACAGCCGGCTCCGATGTATCGGATGACTCAGATGAGGGGGAGGAGGGAGACGAACCGGCTGATGATGGTTTGGAGGCTTTGCAGAGCCCTCAGCCGGGGACCTCTTCTCAGCTGCGTGAGCCCGATAGTGCGGAGGATGATGACCCACAGCTGGCCCTGTTCAAGGACGCCCGACGCAGGAGGCAGTCGAGCAGGAACAAACAAAGAAAGGCTGTGGGACTCCTCGGGAGGAGGCACAGGGAGACCACGCCCTGAACTCTAAATAAAAGGAGTGTTTGGGGAGGGGCTGGTTGCTGAAAGCAACTCTTCCGCTTGAGGAGACAAGCTCTAGTGTTTTTGTTAATTGAGTAATAAATCCTGGCAGACGCCTTTTAGCCTTGGACGCTCTCCAGTCTCTTCTTTCTGAATAGGGGTTTGCCTTACTACAAGGCCAGAAGAGGGCTGGTTCAGAACACACACTCCCCCCTTATGTCCCAAATCTGGCCATCCCGTCAGATTTCGTGGTAACAGAGTGGGAGGACAACCAAGCATCAATTCAAACGGGGATAATTTGTACTGTTTTTGCGGCGCACACCTCACAGAATACAGCGCTAAGGGCAAAGCATCTGGCCATTTCAAATGGCTCTCAGCACATATTTTAGTAATTTTCTCCTTTAAAGTGCGGTTCATTCATTCCACCTTAGCCCCCGACTGCAGATGGAATGCACTGTGAAACCTCCATTTAGACCCTATTGCTTGAGCTATAGCTTGGTTAATACGGTGGACAAATTCAGGGCCATTATCTGAAGAAATGAAAGACGGACTCCCAAACCTGGGAATTAGTTCTTTCAACTATATTCTTGCAACCTCTTTAGCCTGTTTGGTTTTTGTAGGGAATGCTTCAGGCCATCCGGTATACATGTCAATAATCACTAACATAGCCTTATATAGTCCACTCTGTGGCATATCAGTAAAATCTATCATTACAGAGTCCATTGGGAAATATGTCATCGGTATGGTTCCTGGTGGCAAGAGGGGCCCTTGCCACGGATTGACCCTTGCACACGTTGTACACTGAGATGTTATGCGCGCTGCCATGCCTGTGAGTCCATCAATGAAATAATCCCTTCCCAATGCCATTTCTAGTCCTGTCTTCCCCATATGAGTAGCATCATGGGATGCTTGAACCAATGTCCAAGCCACAGAGGCTGGCACGAAGATGCGTTTGTCTGGTAACAGATACCAACCATCCCTAACAGTTGCTTTGAGGTCATTTACTGCCTTTATACATTCCTGCTGAGAATATGTTGGCTTTATTTCAGCAGACAACACTCCCAGATCCATAGCCACATGTATTGCCAAATCCGGTGTAGCCCCTGTCTTCTTAGCCACACGTTTTGCTTCCAGATCTGCCTTCCTATTCCCAATAGCTACCTTATCACTTCCTCTTTGGTGTCCCTTACAGTGCATTACTGATACTTTCGTTGGTTTTTTAACTGCATCAATGAGGTGCAGAATTAAATGTCCATGCTGTATCTGTTTGCCCGCCGAGTCTCTAAAACCTCTTTCCTTGTAAACAGCACCATGTGCATGTAACGTTAAGAAAGCATACTTGCTATCTGTCCACACGTTCAGTGTCTTTCCTTCAGCTAACTCCAGCGCTCTAATAAGTGCCCACAGTTCCACCACCTGCGCACTATGTCCAGTCCATAGAGGACCACTTTCCACAACATTATCATCGTCTACAATGGCATAACCTGCAATCCTTCGTCCTTCATGCATATAACTAGAGCCATCTGTATACCAATTAAGCTCAGCCTGTTGAAGACGGATATCTGACAGATCTGGCCGACTGGCATATACACTGTCCAATACTTGCAAACAGTCATGTTCCAATTCAGTCTCTATGGGCAGGAGGGTGGCTGGATTCAATCGATTAGACACTACCAATTTAACTTGTGGATTCTCGATCATCATTGCTTGGTATTTAAAAAGCCTTTGATTGCTTATCCATAAATGTCCCTTATTATCCAGAATAGACTGAACAGCATGAGGAGTATGAATGTTAACAGGACATGAGAAGGTTAGCTTGTTACAATCTTTCAAAAGGAGCGCTATAGCTGCTAAGATCTTTAAACAATGTGGCCACCCTTGTGCCACACCATCCAGCTGCTTGGACAAATAAGCCACTGGTTGCTGCCACTGCCCCAGCTGCTGTGTCAACATTCCCAATGCAACATTCTTTTTGGTATCTACATATAGATTGAAAGCCTTCTTGAAATTGGGTAAAACCAAAGCTGGTGCTGCTGTAAGAGCAAGCTTAATGTCCTTAAAAGCCCTTCTTTGTTCTTCTCCCCACTGAAAAGGTTCAAAGTCACCCCCCTTTGTAGCTGTATAAAGCAGAGTTGCCATCAGTGCAAAATTAGGTATCCATATCCTACAAAAACTAGCCAACCCCCAAAAACCTTGCAGCTGCCTTCTGTTTACTGGTTCCGCAATGGCTAGAATCACCTGCTTCCTTTCTTGTCCTAGGGCTCTCTGACCATGTTCAATATCATATCCCAAATATCTTACTTTCTGCTGTACCAATTGTGCCTTCTTTCTGGATACCCAATAACCACATTTCAATAACAGAAGCAAAAGAGTTTTCATATTTTCCCAACTGTAAAACTATATCCCCAGGTTGTCGGGGTACATAATGTTGCAAGTCCTTTCCTAGGGCAGTACTGAATAAAGTGGGTGAATTTTTAAACCCCTGAGGAAGTCGAGTCCATGTGTATTGCCTCTTCTGACCTGTCCCAGGGCTCTCCCACTCAAATGCAAACAATGGCTGACTAATCTTGTGGATTGGGATTGTGAAAAAGGCATCCTTTAAGTCTATTACTGAGAACCACCTAGCAGTCGGTGGAATCAAACTAAGGAGCGTATACGGGTTTGGCACAACAAGATGTATGGTTTCCATTATTGAATTGATAATCCTTAAATCTTGCATGGGGCAAAAATTTCCATCTGGCTTTTTGATTGGCAAAATGGGAGTATTCCAAGGCGACTGAATGGGCACTAAAATCCCTGCTTTAAGGTATTTTTGAATGCTTTCATATATCGCAGCTACAGCCTCATTAGAGCACGGGCGCTGATGAATATGAACTGACGTAGCCAAGGGCTTCACCTCCACTATTACCGGAGGGTGATGAGCTGCAAATCCAGGAGGATTATCCTCTGCCCATATACCTGGTACCTTGAATTCCCTCCATTTCTCTTCATTGTTTCCCTCAATAGCTGACCTAGCTACCATGAGTCTCCACATTGCTTCAGGCTGGTGTTTTATTTTAAGTATCTGCTGGCCTTCGTCAAAAGTCACTCATGCGCTCGTGACCTCTCGGATAGACTACTGCAATGCTCTCTACATGGGGCTGCCCTTGAATACCACTTGGAGACTCCAGCTGGTGCAGAATGCGGCCGCGCGAGTTGTGATGGGGGTCTCCCGATACTCCCATGTAACACCCCTGCTCCACGAGCTGCATTGGCTTCCAGTTGTCTTCCGGGTGAGATTCAAGGTGCTGGTGATGACCTATAAAGCCCTAAATGGCATGGGCCCGGATTATTTATGGGAGTACCTTTTGCCGGCGTTAACTTCCCATCGTCCTGTGCGCTCCCACAGAGAGGGCCTCCTCAGGGTGTCATCAGTCAGGGAATGTCGACTGGCGACCCCCAGGGGGAGAGCATTCTCTGTGGGCGCGCCTGCCCTCTGGAATCAGCTTCCTGTTGAGCTCCGGATGGCTCCCGACCTTTGCTCTTTTCGCCGCGACCTGAAGACTTGGCTATTTGAACTTGCCGGCCTGGACTGAGGGACTGGGATTTTAGATTTTAAATTTTAAATTTTAAATTTTAGAATGTGTTTTATTGTTTAGAGCTACTTGGTTTAATTTATTTTAATTTTTGTATATTATGTGTTGTATGTAGTGTTTTAATTGCCCTGTACACCGCCCTGAGTCCTTCGGGAGAGGGGCGGTATATAAATCCAAATAATAAATAAATAAATAAATAAATAAATAAATAAATAAATAAATAAATAAATAAAAAGATATTGTGGCACCTAGTTTGCTAAGCAAATCTCTGCCTAATAAGGGTATTGGGCATTCAGGGATGTATAGGAACTTGTGTTGGATCTGCGATCCATTGAAAAGACATTTGACTGGTTTTAGGACCTGCCGTCCCAATATCTGTCCTGACACTCCTTGAACCTGCATTTGGTGGGGTCCAGGTGCTGAAACTGGGCTATTTACGACTGACCTTCCTGCTCCAGTATCTACCAAAAACAGCGTCTTATGGCCCCCTATATTCATAGTTACCAAAGGCTCAGGGGGGGCCTCCTCTAAGCCCAGTCCCCGTCAATTCGTCCAACTTGTCCCTGCCAATCCAATCCCTTCTATCTCACGTTCACTCTCCATTCTTCCTCTACCTCCTCAGCTCCCTCGGGATCCTCTACCTCTCAAGGGAAATCCAGTCTGTATCGTGCCTATAGACCTTCCTCTTCCCAACCCTGTCCTTCCTCTCCAACCTCGTCCTCTCATCCCTCATTTCGGACATTCCCTATACCAATGACCTTCTTCCCTACAATACGCACACTGGTCTGACCCAAGCAGCGTCTTTCCTTGTAAAGCTACCGCCAACAATTCTGTTTTCCTCTGCATTCGTGCTTCCCTCTCTTTCTTTTCTACTTTATCTCTATTAACATATACTTTCCTTGCCACTTCCAACAATTCACTGGTATTCTTTCCCAGAGCTCCTTCCAACCTCTGTAACTCCTTCCTTATATCACCATAACTTTGTGCTATGAATCTCTCATTCAACATTCGTACATTGTCTGCGTGTCTCGGATCTGTTCTGTACCAGCCTGCTACCGGCCTTGCAGAAAGGCAACCCCTGTACAAACGGCAGAGGCTGGAGAGCGTCTGAGGCTGGAAAACGTCTGCCAAGATTTATTATACAAACAAGCAACAAAACATGAAACCAGATACCGGAACTTTGATCCTCAAACGGAGCGGTTGCTTTCAGCAACCAGCCCTTCCCCAAACACTCCCTTTATTAGAGTTCAGGGCGTGGCCTCCCTGTGCCTCCTTCCGAGGAGTCCCACAGCCTTTCTCTGCTTGCTCCTGCTTGACTGCCTCCTGCGTCGGGCGTCCTTGAACAGGGCCAGCTGTGGGTCATCATCATCCGCACTGTCGGGCTCGCGCAGCTGAGAAGAGGGGCCTGGCTGGGGGCTCTGCGAAGCCTCCAAGCCATCATCAGCAAGTTCGTCTTCAACACCCTCCTCCTCCCCCTCGTCTGAGTCATCCGAGTCATCCGACCCGGCTGCCGGACCCACAGGCTGACCCTGAATCACAACAGGATCTATCTGCGTATACAGCTCATAAGCCTCTATCAGCCGTTGCAAAAAACTCTCCAGGCTTTCATCTGCTCCCTGCGTTACCAAAGACGGCTTAGACATATTCACAGGGGTTTTTCCTGCCTTCTGAAGCGCCTCTACTGTTGAATTCTGATATTCCCACAACAACGTCCTTTGCGCTGCATCCCTAACGTTCCAATCTGGATCCTGCTCCAGTGCCCTTGTCTGTAACTCTGCCTGTATATTCTGCGCGTTAGGGTACCTGTCTATAACACACTTCCTAACCACGGCTCTCCACTTCTCCTTTTCCTCCGGAGTTGATAGTGTATTCAACAACTGCTGTACATCCTGCCATGTGGGGTTGTGGGTTTGCATGATGGTCTGGAACAGTTCCACCATCTCTGTTGGCTTAGTGGTCATAGGACCATAATGCTGCTTCCAGTTCAATAGATCCGTGGTGGTGAATGGGACATATTGAAACATAGGTCGGAACTCCACCTGACCCTGTTGATTTATAACTTGCTGGTCTGTCTGCCTTAAGGGGGCTAAGAATCCATGCTTAGCAGCTGCTGCTTTAGCTGTGGCTGACCTTGTCATTACTTGTTCTGTACCAGCCTGCTACCGGCCCTGCAGAAAAGGCAGGGACAACCCCTTTTACAAGAAGGCAAGAGGCTGGAACTAAGCCTGCCAAATTTATGGATACAAAAGCAAACAGAACAAGACACGAACCATGAAACAGGAGTTATTCAAGCGGTTGCCTTCAGCAAACCAGCCCTCCCACGCATTCCCCTTTTATACAGTTCAGGGCGTGGCTTCTCTCTGCCTCCTTCCGAGGTGCCCCATTGCCTTCCGAGGTGCCCCATTGCCTTCCTCTGTTTACTCCTGATTGACTGCCTCCTGCGTCGGGCGTCCTTGAACAGGGCCAGCTGTGGGTCATCTTCATCCACGCTGTCAGGCTCACACAGCTGGGTCTGCGTCGTGACCAGGTGGGAGGGGCCTGGCTGAGGACTCTCATCAGCAAGCTCTCCAACCCCCTCAGCAAGCTCTTCAACACCCCCCTCCTCCTCTGAGTCGTCCGACCCAACTGCCAAACCCACAGGCTGACCCTGAATCACAACATTACTCCTACCGATACATCTCCCCCAGCAGCTAATCCTTCCTCTTCATCATCATCATCATCATCATCACCTATCTCACCCTTCCCAGCCACAGAAGGATCCTGCTCTTCCTTAGGAGCCATGGGCTCCTTTCTCCTCTGCTTCTTTCTTACTGCTGGCTGCGCTTCACTTGGCATTGCAGCAGCTGCTGCCACTAACAGTTGAGGCAGCGAGGGCAGACACGGCACATAAGGAGGGGGTCTAAAAATCACTTCCTCTTCCTCAACCAGCACCTCTTTCTTAATATCAGACACATTGGTTTCGGATTTTTTCACGTCCTTAAATTTCTCTGACACAACCCCCAGTTTCTTTCCCTTAGATCTAGCAATACAAAGGCAAACCATTTCAGCCTGACATTGCAATAAGTCATCTGCCTTCTCTGATACTACATCCCCCCACTGGTCTATATACTGATATTGATTGGGGTATTTCTCCTCATTTGCTATCATGGCCCGAAGGTCGTCAATGAGCTGGTTTATGAATGTACCCTCTTGCGGCCACCCAACCCCCATATGTGGCCACTGTTCCTCACATAGGAACCTCAGCTTCTCTTTTGTCACCTTAGGATAAGGGACTTTATACTGCGTATGATTAAAATAATCATCAAAACCTTTCAACATGCATTCCAGCAGTGTGCTGGGAATACTGCTTCTCCCCCCCATTCTAAGAACACTGCCACTGACCTACGCTGCCGGATGTTCCAACGGTCACCAATAGGAACTGCAATGGCTTAACCTCCCACACAGTCTGACACGGACTACTTTAGGATCGCCGTCCCGAGTCCAGGAGGGTGATCAGTCCCCCTTTCCTATCTTTAGATGAGATAGGTACTTTACAACTTTAACATATACACAGCTTAACAAGGACTACTTTAGGATTGCCGTCCCGAGTCCAGGAGGGTGATCAGTCCCCCTCTTCTATCTTCAAATGAGATAGGTACTTTTCCCCTTTAACACATACTCACCTGAGGCATCTTCACACTTCGTCCTCTCCCCGTCCTGGCCAGGATTCGCGTTCAGATCTCCTTTCCTTCCCTCAAGGGATCTTGGACTAGCCGTCAGCACAGTTGGCCCCGCAGAGGTGTCACTGCTGTCTCCCAGAGGTGCTTTCCCCCGTGGCACCTGGAGAATGATTCAGGAGTGGCCTCTCGTTGGGTCCAAGGGGTCGGGCTGCCCTCAGCAAAACATCACCTCACTATGGAGTCCCTTCGTGGTCGTCATGAACCTCTTGTAGAAAGAAGAGACTCATGCAAGCTCTTCAGGAAAGGAAAGGTTTATTGTGCAGGTTCAGAAGGCTTAAAGAAAGCAAAAGGTCTGAACCCCGAAGGGCTCATGAACAGACATATTTATACACCTCTAATTCCTAGTTATACATTGTTATACATTGTTCCTTATATGGTTACATCCTGCACATTCTTATCAGAAGACAGTTTGCATAAGACAGTTGCAGGGGAATACGTGCAGCTATGCTTACAGGATTATGGCTACCTTGATCACCTAAGGACAGGAATAGGTTTGTATACACAATGACTTTAGTACACTTCCTCTTTAAAGGTGAAACTCGAAAAATTAGAATATCATGCAAAAGTTCATTTATTTCAGTAATGCAACTTAAAAGGGGAAACTAATATAAGAGATAGACTCATTACATGCAAAGCAAGAAAGTTCAAGCCGTGATTTGTCATAATTGTGATGATTATGGCGTACAGTTCATGAAAACCCCAAATCCACAATCTCAGAAAATTAGAATATTACATGCAATCAATAAAACAAGGAGTGTACATAGAACAATATTGGACCTCTGAAAAGTATAAGCATGCATATGTACTCAGTACTTGGTTTGGGCCCCTTTTGCAGCAATTACTGCCTCAATGCGGCGTGGCATGGAAGCTATCAGCCTGTGGCACTGCTGAGGTGTTATGGAAGACCAGGATGCTTCAATAGCGGCCTTCAGCTCTTCTGCATTGTTCGGTCTCATGTCTCTCATCTTTCTCTTGGCAATGCCCCATAGATTCTCTATGGAGTTCAGGTCAGGCGAGTTTGCTGGCCAATCAAGGACAGTAATCCCACGGTCATTGAACCAGGTTTGGGTGGTTTTGGCAGTGTGGGCAGGTGCCATGTCCTGCTGGAAAATGAAGTCAGCATCCCCATAAAGCTCGACTGCAGAAGGAAGCATGAAGTGCTCCAAAATCTCCTGGTAGACGGCTGCGTTGACCCTGGACTTAATGAAGCACAGTGGACCAACACCAGAAGATGTCATGGCTCCCCAAATCAACACAGACTGTGGAAACTTCACACTGGGCTTCAAGCATCTTGCAGTGTGTGCCTCTCCATTCTTCCTCCAGACTCTGGGTCCTTGGTTTGCAAATGAGATGCAAAAGTTGCTCTCATCAGAAAAGAGGACTTTGGACCACTGAGCAACAGACCAGGTCTGTTTTTCTTTAGCCCAGGTAAGACGCTTCTGACGTTGTTTGTTGTTCAGGAGTGGTTTGACAAGAGAAATACAACATTTGAAGCCCATGTCCAGGATCCGTCTGTGTGTGGTAGCTCTTGATGCACTGACTCCAGCCTCAGACCACTCCTTGTGAAAGTCCCCAACACTTTTGAATGGCCTTTTCCTGACAATCCTCTCCAGGCTGCGGTCATCCCTGCTGCTTGTGCACCTTTTTCTTCCACACTTTTCCCTTCCACATAACTTTCTATTAATGTGCTTTGATACAGCACTTGGGGAACATCCAACTTCTTTTGCAATTACCTTTTGAGGCTTTCCCTCCTTATGGAGGGAGTCAATGATGGTTTTCTGCACAACTGTCAGGTCAGCAGTCTTCCCCATGATTGCGATTCCTACTGAACAAGACTGAGAGACCGTTTAAAGGCTCAGGAACCCTTTGCAGGTGTTATGGCTTAATTAGCTGATTAGAGTGGGACACTTTGAGCCTGGAATATTGCACCTTTTCACAATATTCTAATTTTCTGAGATTGTGGATTTGGGGTTTTCTTTTTTTTTTATTGAAAAGTTTTAGAATACATTTTATCTTTAACAATCCCCCCCTCCCCCCACCCCTACCTATCCCTCCCTACCCCTCCCCACCATTTCCCCCTCCCCCCCCAGACTTCCCAGAGCTAAGTACAAGGTATAAAAAACAAAGAACAATCATAAACCTCCATATGCTAACAACAATAAACTCTTAAATCTATCACTCTCTAGCTCATATAAGATAACTACAAACAATATTAATATTACATATATAAAGAAAAAAGAAAAAAGAAAAAAGAAAAAAGAAAGGAAGACTTATTCAAATGCTAAATGTTATGTTCGGACAGACGAATGACTCAGTGAGGTTCACAGTAAGAACGTTTATTAATACACATATGTCAACTGGCAACTGTCAGATAACTTCGGCTTATATACTCCGGAACGTTTGAACTGTAGCCAATCCCCAGCCCGGAATTTCCCGCCGTTTAAACATCAACCAATAATTGCAACCGTGTTTCCCGCTTCACAGAAACCTCTCATTTAATTAACTACTGACACAACACCCCTTTCCCCCCAGATGATGTTATTTGTTAACGTAATCTTTCAAATATTTTGGTGGCTTGTGAACCCTTGAAGGATATCTATTGACCTTGCAACTTACAGTTGTGTTTGCAGACTGGCTGCTAGTTATGGGCCTAGATGTTTGGGACACTGGCTCTGGTAATGCTCTATCTGATAATTGTTGTTGTTGTTGTTGTTGCTGCTGCGCAGGAACAGCTGGAACAGCTGGTCTTTCCAATGGAAACAACTCCCAATCGATTTGACCGTGATGTGGGATTGTTTCTGCTAACCTGGGTTGAGTTCCAACTCCCCCCTCAACAACTGTAGTATCAGACTGGTTATGCCTAAACGTAGAGTCGCACACGTGTTCATTTTGACCCGCCATGTCTAACACATTTTCGGGTACTCTCTTCCTTAACTGGTCAATATGTCTTCTGAATACTCTATTCCCTTCCCCCTCAATGGTGTAAGACAACGGCCCCGTTATGTCAGTAACTACCCCTGGAACCCATTTGTCCCCGAGTCCATAGTTCCTGGCCCAAACTAAGTCTCCAATGTTGAGAGACCGGTTTGGTAAGTCAGGTTCAGCAGTTGTGGGCAATCTGTCAGGGTGTAACCTGTCCAATTTAGTGGTTAGCCGTCTGCCCCACCTCATCTCAGCTGGGCTTTTACCAGTAGCCGTGCAGGGGGTCGTGTGCTGAGCCAGTAAGAACTGTGCAAGTCTCTGGTGCCAATCGCCGCGTATGATCCTTTTCAGAGCGTCTTTTGTGGTTCTTACGTTGCGTTCAGCCAAGCCGTTGGTGGAAGGGTGCCGATGTCGCGTGCCTAATCCAATTGGCCTTGAGGAAATCCTGAAATTCAGCAGAGGTGAATTGGGGCCCGTTATCAGATACAATCACATCAGGTAACCCATGGGTGGCAAAGAGGCCCCTCAAAACCTGAATTGTTTTAGCAGATGACATAGTGGTAACAGGCACAACCTCCAACCACCGGGAGAAACTGTCTACCACAACTAAGAATGTTATGCCTTGAAATGGCCCCGCAAAATCAATATGTATACGAGACCAAGGGTTCCTGGCCATCTCCCACTTATGAGTATGTGCGTGTGCCTGTTCAGGCCTAGAGCGCTGACACTGATAACACCCAGACACGCACTCTTCAATTGCCTTGTCTAACCCAGGCCACCACAAATGACTTCTCGCTAAAGCCTTCATGCGGACAATCCCCGGGTGACCCTCATGTAATTCAGCAATTACAGTATTCCTGTGATGTTCAGGAATGACAACTCGGTTACCCCACAAAATGCACCCCAAATGAGATGATAATTCATCTTTTCTCCTAAAATATGGAGTGAAGTTAGGGTCAGGATTCTTATTTGGCCATCCACCTTGTACCCATGTTGTGATTCTATTGAGGATTAAGTCTTTTTTAGTGGCATCAGCAATGTCTCTAGCTGTTAAAGGGCATTCTGGTATTTCTTGTAAAGACAGAATTTGTCCTACCGGTGCAGGGTCATCCTCTGTGACATTTAAGGGAAGTCTGCTAAGGGCATCTGCATGGCCCATTTCCTTGCCAGGTCTGTGTTTCAAAGAGAAAGAATAGGCTGACAGGAAAATTGACCACCTAAGCATCCTGGGAGACATTATCTGGGGTGTCTGTTTATCTGTGGTAAACAGTCCCAGTAATGGTTTGTGGTCAGTGAAAATGGTAAAGTTCCTACCATAAAGGTAATCATGGAACTTTTTAACCCCTGCCACTATAGCTAATGCTTCTCTGTCTATTTGTGCATAATTCCGTTCAGCTTTGGTGAGCGTCCTGGAATAATATGCAATTGGTTTTTGATGGCCCTGATTATCCATGTGGCTGATGACAGCGCCTACACCGTAAGGTGAAGCATCACACGCTAAATAGATTGGTTTGTTTTCTATAAAATGTGTAACCGTGGATTGGCTAGATAGAATATCCTTTAAGGTTTGGAAGCTGATTCTATGTTTTTCTTGCCACTGCCAAGGGGTTTTTCTGTCTAACAATCTATGTAATGGTTCAGCAATAGCAGCTTTGTGTGGCAAGAATGTGTGATAAAAGTTAACTAACCCTAAAAAGGCTTGTAACTCAGCCTTGTTTTTAGGTTCAGGTGCTAATTTAATTGCTCTAATTTTTTCTGCAGTAGGGTGTATTCCCTTTTCATCAATTCTAAACCCTAAGAATTCAGTGGATTTAACTCCAATAAAACATTTCTCCTTTTTTAATTTAAGTCCTGCCTCTCTAAATTTCCCCAGTACCTGTTCCAGACGATCAGCTAATATTTCTTCAGTTTTTCCAGCAATCAGGACATCATCAAAGTAAGGGCATACACCAGGTATGCCCTTTAATGTCCTCTCCATCACCTCCTGGAAGATGCCTGGAGCTGCTGCAATGCCAAATTGCAATCTGTGGACTCGGAACGCCCCCTTGTGGGTAACAATTGTTTGAGCTTCAGCAGCTTCCCTGGAAACAGTGAGTTGCAAATACGCCTGCGCCAAGTCAAGCTTGGCAAAGATGGCGCCGTCCTGGATCGTCGCGAGGACCTGCTTCACCGTCGGGACCGGGTAAGCATGCTTTTTCATTCCAAGGTTCAGGGTGGCTTTATAATCGGCACAAATCCTCACATCCCCATTAGGTTTTAGGGGTGTGAGGATTGGTGTCTCCCACAAGCCTCCCTCGACCGGTTCTAGTACGCCTTGGCCTACAAGCTTATCGAGCTCGGCCTCGATTTTTTGCTTAAGGGCAAAAGGCACCCGTCGGGCCTTAAGCCTAATGGGTTTTACTGCAGGGTCTAAATTGAAATTAATAGGGGGCCCTTTATATTTACCTAAAGACCCATCAAATACGTCTGCGAACTCATCGCAGACAGACTTGAGGGTCTTATTATTAATAGTATTTATTCCCCCGACCCAAATTCCTAGGGCTGGGAACCAGTTAAGGCCAATTAAACTAGTCCTCTGGCCTTCGGTGACTAATAAGTCTAAGAAGCCATTAAATCCTTTATATTTAACCTTAATGGTAACTTTCCCTTTAATATGTATTGGGGTTTTTTGGAAATCCGCTAATTGTATCTTAGTCGAATTAAGTGGAATTCTACGGCCACTACTAAGCTCAATATGTTTAAGAGTTTTGCTAGAAATTATTGATACTGAGGCCCCAGAATCAACTTCCATTTTGCAGGGAATTCCTTGCAAATGGACTACAATTTTTAATTTAGGCCTCAGAATATGATTAATTTTTGGGTTCCTTATGTGGTTGACTCGCGCCACCTCCCCGCGGTTGGGGTTACGTGCCAAAGGTCTGGGGGTCTCAATGCCACGACAGTAGGGGGTTACCTTACCTTCGGCCCAAACGTCAATTTCATGGAGGCGATTGTCGCGAGGTCGGCTACGGCAAATGGCCTGGATGTGGCCCGTTTTTCCGCACATCCTGCATTTTGCGGAACAAAATTGGCAAGTTGCTCTGGGATGGTTGCCCCTGCAGCTTCCACATCTGGTGTCTGTGTCGCGCGGTCTGGTCGGGTTGTCCCTCGGTTGTCTTTGCGGTGCTGTTGTCTGGTATCTGCGTCCTGGTTCTGGTGCTTCGATGCGAGAGGGTCTTGCCGGCATTTTCCCGAATCTTCTGGCGACTTCGGCTATGTCGGCTTCCCATTGTTGATCCACCTCCCCACTGTCCGCATGGCTTTCCAGATTTATTTCGGCTGAAGCGCCCATGCTATTGCGGGGGGGGGGGTCTCGACTTCCACTTCCCGTAGATTCGTAAGTTAGTAATTCGTCGAGGACTTCTTGTAGATCACCGGTGGGCTTAGCAATAATTCAATTTTGTAATTGTTCATCACGCAAGCCCAGCACTACTCTGTCTCGAATTCTGATTTCGAGATTATCATATTTGCAGCGCAAAGCTGCCTCTCTGACCGCTGCGATGAACTTCGTGATGGACTCGCCGGGTCTCTGGTTGCGCTTTTCAAATATACGCCTCCAAAACAGTTCAGATCTCTTTGGCGTAAAGTGCACTTTTAGTTTGGCCAGTAAATCAGCGTACGAGACACTGGATACCGGCATTGGTTGGCACAGGCCGACGGCAACCCGGTAAACGGGTGTGCCGCTGATGGTCAATAGAGCGGCAGCCTTCTTCCGGTCATCGGTTATGCCATTAACAAGCAAAAACCCTTCGACCTGGCCAACGTATTCTTCCCAATCCTCTGGGTAGTTTGGATCGAACTCTTTCAAAGAGCCGACTTGCGCCATTCGGAGGTTTGTTAAATTCCGCCGCGGCCGCCGACGGTTGACTGTGTTTTAAATTTTACTGCCTTACGCGCAGCTGATTATCGCCGCTCCTTCACTAGTCCGCCGTCAATCCCACCTTCGTCGCCACTTGTTATGTTCGGACAGACGAATGACTCAGTGAGGTTCACAGTAAGAACGTTTATTAATACACATATGTCAACTGGCAACTGTCAGATAACTTCGGCTTATATACTCCGGAACGTTTGAACTGTAGCCAATCCCCAGCCCGGAATTTCCCGCCGTTTAAACATCAACCAATAATTGCAACCGTGTTTCCCGCTTCACAGAAACCTCTCATTTAATTAACTACTGACACAACACTAAATGAAACTTTTTAGTCCCATATTTGTTCTGGATATAATCAATCCATTTTTTCCACTCCATAATATAACGTTCTTGCGAATGATCTTTCAAGTAGGCCGAGATCTTTGCCATTTCCGCCAGGTCAGAAACCTTTAGAGTCCATTCTTCTATAGTCGGCAGTTCCTCCTTCTTCCAATATTGACCTATTAAAAGTCTTGCTGCTGTAACTAAATTCAACATCAACTTAGTGTCCACAACAGTAGCATCTGTAATTATGCCCAACAAAAACAATTGCGGACAAAACTTTATCCTTTGCTTGAAGATCTTCTGCATATTCCACCAAACTTTTATCCAAAAAGCCTTAACCTTTTTGCAGGTCCACCATATGTGAAAATATGTTGCATCTTCGCCACCACACCTCCAACATTTGGGCTGATAGTTCGGATACATACTTGCAAGCTTTTTAGGATCTAAATGCCATCTATAAAACATTTTATAAAAGTTCTCTCTTAAGTTTTGAGCTTGTGTAAATTTTACGTTCCTCACCCAGATCTTTTCCCACGTGTCCATTGTAATAACTTCTTGGATATTCTGGGCCCATTTTATCATACAATCTTTAACAAGTTCTGTTTCTGAGTCAATTTCTATCAATGCAAGATATATCCGTTTGATATGTGCTGGACCCTGATTTCTAATTTGCTTTATCAAATTTTCGTCAGTCATTGCAAAACCAATTTTCTGATCTTCTTTCCACCTGGCCCGTAACTGAGTATATTGAAACCAAGTTTGAACAATCTTCTCATCTCGCAAGAAGTTATACGGCTTTAAACACCAGACATTTCTTTCCAAGCTTAAAATCTCCTTATACGTAGTCACATCATGTTTGAAGCCTACATTTATGTTTTCTATTGCGTGTTTTGGGATTGCCCACAACGGCATCTTGTAGTCTAACTTATGTCTATATTTCTTCCAAACTCTCAACAATGCCTGTCTTAAAATATGCACTTTAAACACATTATCTACCTTCTTATCATACAACAAATATGCATGCCAGCCAAATAACAAGTCATGGCCCTCAAGATTTAATAATCTCTCTTGTGTCAAATTAATCCAATCACTTATTCCTGATAATGCAGCAGCTTCATAATATAATTTAAGATTAGGCATTTTAAGACCACCTCTTTCACGAGTATCCTGCATAATCTTAAGTTTAACTCGTGGCCTTTTCCCTGCCCAAACAAATTTATTGATACCCCGTTGCCATTCTTCCAGATTAGAATCTTTTTTAAGGACCGGTATCATTTGAAATAAAAATAGAAATTTAGGCAGGACATTCATTTTCACTGCTGCAATTCTTCCCAACAAAGACAATTGCAATTTTTCCCAGCTCTCCATTTCTTTTTGAATTTTCCCCCATAGATTTTCATAGTTATTTTTATATAACTTTGTATTAGAGGGTGACAAAATCACCCCCAAATATTTGACCCTTTTAACAATCTCAAATCCAGTTAATCCTTCTAAAAGGGCCTTTTGCGATACTGTCATCTTTTTGGCCAGAATTTTAGTTTTTTGTGCATTAACTTTAAATCCAGAAACCTTCCCATATTGCATTATTATCTCCATCAGGTCCACAACAGAGTTTTCTGGCTGGGTCACTGTAACAACCAAATCATCTGCGAACGCTCTCAGTCTATAATCCTGGTGGATTTGGGGTTTTCATGAGCTGTACGCCATAATCATCACAATTATGACAAATCACGGCTTGAACTATCTTGCTTTGCGTATAATGAGTCTATCTCATATATTAGTTTCCCCTTTTAAGTTACATTACTGAAATAAATGAACTTTTGCACAATATTCTAATTTTTCGAATTTCACCTGTATAAGCATTTAAGGCTTTTATGCCTGTCCGTGGGTATGTTTCCTGTATCTCCTGATTGTTGTTTGAGTTTTTCTTTTTTGTCAACACTGCCTACCTCATTGTTTGATTTGTTTTCTTGAGATTTGTGCTTGGTTTTGGGTTCTAGAGGTTCTAGAGATTGGTCACCCTCCCCCCTCAGTTTTAGTTTAAAGCCCTCCTGATGAGCTGGGCCAGTCTTTGTCCAAGTACATTTTTGCCTGGTTTTGTGAGGTGTAGCCCATCCCTTGCCAAGAGTCCCTCATATAGGAGATTCAGTCCATGATCCAGGAAACCAAAGTTTTCTTGGTGACACTAACCCTTTATACAGTGGTTTAATTCTATTTTTTTCTCCTCAGTGGGTGTTGGCCTTTTGGTGGGAGCACTGACGAGAACACTACTTGTCCTCCTAGCTGCTTAACCTTTGTTGCCTAGTTTTTTGTAGTCCCTCACTAATAAAAATAATAATAATAATAATAATAATAATAATAATAATAATAAGAAGAAGAAGAAGAAGAAGAAGAAGAAGAAGAAGAAGAAGAAGAAGAAGAAGAAGTTGGAAGGGACCTTGGAGGTCATCTAGTCCAACCCCCTGCTAAGGCAGGAAACCCTATACCATTTCAGACAAATGGCTGTCCAGTCTCTTCTTAAAAACCTCCAGTGTTGGAGCATTCACCACCTCTGGAGGCAGGTTGTTCCACTGGTTAGTTGTTCTAACTGTCAGGAAGCTTCTCCTTAGTTCTAGGTAGCTTCTCTCCTTGACTAGTTTCCATCCATTGCTTCTTGTCCTGCTTTCAGGTGCTTTGGAGAATAGCTTGGCTCCCTCTTCTTTGTGGCAGCCCCTGAGATATTGGAACACTGCTATCATGTCACGCCTCACCTTTCTCTTCATTAAACTACACATACCCAATTCCAGCAACCGTTCCCTATATGTTTTAGCCTCAAGCCCCCCAATCATCTTTGTTGCTCTTCTCTCTACTCTTTCTAGAGTCTTGACATCTTTTTTACATCATGGTGACCAAAACTGGATGCAGTATTCCAGGTGTGGCCTTACCAAGGCATTGTAAAGTGGTATTAGTACTTCACGTGATCTTGATTCTATCCCTCTGTTAATGCAGCCTAGCCTAGCTGCATATTTTCAATGGGATAAAATGGGCCTGTTTAGAGAAAAGTTCGATCACGGTCCATATCACGGTGTACCCCCAACTCTCTGGCAGGTCCACGATGAAGTCCATGCCTATGTCCTGCCATGGTCGGCAAGGGTCTGCCACTGCTTGTAAAAGCCCCGCTGGCTTGCCGGGCCAGGGTTTGGCCACGGCACATATATGGCAACGCCGTACATACTCATCGATCTGTCGCCTCATACCGGGCCACCAGAACTGGCGCCGGGCGAGGTGCAGGGTTTCCACAAACCCAAGGTGACCGGCCTGCTTGGCGTCATGACATCTGTAAAGGACATCCGCACGGAGGGCTTGTGGCACATACATCCTGCTTCCGTACCAGGCCAGGGCGTCCCGGCGGGTTAGAAGCTGCGGATGCTGTTGTAGCCAGACATCCCCCTCAAGAGCAGCCTTCAGACGTTGTACGAGGTCATCGACGGTCTTAGTTTGTACAGCATGTACCACATCCGAACCGCAAGGAGGGATGATGGCCTGTACCACCTCCTCCCATTGGCTGTCATATTGCGGAAGGCGCGAGAGGGCGTCTGCTAGAAAGTTTTTTCCCCCTGGGACGTACTTCAGAGTAAACTTGAATCGTCTGACGTACAGGGCCCACCGAACATGTTTTGGGGCTAATTTTCAGGGTGACTGTAAGGCTTCTAAGTTTTTGTGGTCTGTCCATACCTCAAAGGGCTTCTCCGCCCCCTCCAGGTGATGGCGCCACGTTTCTAATGCCCACCGAACGGCATAGGCTTCCTTTTCCCAGATAGCCCAGGCCCGTTCGGTGGCTGACAACTTCTTTGACGCATAGGCACATGGTTGCAACGCCCCTTTGTTGTTACGCTGTAAGAGAACAGCCCCAACCGCCACGTCGCTGGCGTCTGCTTGGACGACGAATGGTGCCAAAGGGTCAGGATGCAGAAGTACGGGTTCTCTGTTGAACAGGTCTTTCAGTGTCTCAAACACCCGCTGGCAATCAGTGGACCACGCTACCCGTAACCCTGGACGCGGTTTTACCGCCAGTCGCTTGGTTTGCAGCAGGTCTGTCAACGGCAGTGCGACTGCAGCGAACGACGGTATGAACTGCCGGTAAAAATTGGCAAACCCCAGGAAACTCTGCAACTGCCGTCTGGTTCCCAGGGCTTGCCATTGCAGTATCGCCTCCACCTTCTTTGGGTCCATCGCGATTCCAGCCGCCGAGATCCGGTAGCCCAAGTAGTCCAAACGGGAGGTATGGAACTCGCATTTCATCAGTTTCATGTAGAGCCATGCATCGAGAAGCTTCTGCAACACTTGTCGTACGAGAGCGACGTGCTGGTCCATAGTTTCCGTGTAGATCAAAATGTCATCGAGGTACACAAGCACCCCCCTGTACAGGTGCTCATGCAGAACCTGGTTTATCAACTGCATGAACACAGCGGGGGGCCCCTGGAGCCCGAACGGCATCACACGGAACTGATAACTGCCGAGAGGGCAGTTGAACGCTGTTTTCCATTCATCGCCCCTTTTTATACGCACCCGATAGTAGGCCTCACGTAGGTCCAAACGGGTGAACACCCTTCCTTTGGCCAGGTGGGACAACATGTCCTTCATTAAGGGCAGTGGGTACAAGTGCTCAACACACACTGCGTTGACCCCCCGGTAGTCCACACAAAGGCGCAGCCCACCATCCTTCTTCTCCCTGAAGAGGACAGGTGCTGCCATCCGCGATCGGGCAGGCTGAATGAATCCCCGTGCGAGGTTCTTATCTATGTAGCGCCGGAGTTCCAGCATCTCCCGCGGTGCCATAGCATACATTCGAGGCTTAGGTAGCTTGACCCCTGGCTCCAGTTTGATCGCGCAGTCCGTGGCCCGATGGGGAGGCAGGAGATCACATTCCTGTTCGCTGAAAACCTCCAGGAAGTCGGCGTATTCCGGCGGGACCCGTACCTCCGAACCAGCCCTGCAACTCTCTTCTGCCCTCCCTAGCGGGCTGCCCGTCCCCGAGTGTTCATGATCAGGGGGTTGGGGCCCGACCCCGAGGTGTAGGTGCCAACATCCCCTCTCCCACCAGATGGTCGGGCCCCACCTGTCCAACCACGCAAGGCCCAGGATCACCTCCTCCGTCATGGAGGGCACCACGATGAACCGCAACTGCTCCCAGTGCTCCCCCAGGTCCAACCGTGTGAGTTTTGTGACGTGTGTGATGGGCACTCCCCCCAGAAGAGACCCATCCACCTTCTGGAAGCGTATCGGACGCTCCAGCCGCACCACCCCAACACCCAGCTTGGCCACCACCTTCTGGCTGATGAGACACCGCGTGCTACTGGAGTCGATCAAAGCCTTGAACCCTAGTGCCTCACCCGTGTTGGGATTCGTCAACGTGACTGGGACTGTGAACGGGCTAACCGGGGCACTTACCATAGGGTCTTCCTCTGGCCTGTTGCTGCGCCCGTAAACCTCCACGTCCACGTCTGTTAGGCTGTCGCCCTCCGCCTGGACATTCCCCCCTGGTGTTGCATCCACAGCCTGGCGAGAGGCTCAGGAATGCTCTGCAAAGCGCCCGGGAGCTGCACCCCGTGCTGGGGTTGCTGCTGCCACCACCCGGGACGTGGGTATGGGGCAGGCGGCCACGCGGTGCCCTGGTTGGTCGCATCGGAAGCAACGGGGAGCGGACCGGGGCGACGGTCCTGTGGGCCCCGGCGTTGGTGACGTTGGCTTCTGTACCTGGCCATGCGGCCTCGGCGGGGCCTGTCGGAGGTCCCCCGTAGCCCGCACATGGCACTGGCAAGCCTGCAGGCCGACGTCCAGTTCGATTGCAACCCGTAGCCACTCCTGGAGCCTGGGAGGGATCCCACGGACGATACAGGCCCTCAGGAGGTATTCGTCCAATCCGGCCCGGAAATGATGAATTAACATCCTCTCCGGCCACGAGCTGAGCCTACCTGCCATAAAGTCCTGCACATAAGCCGTAGCCAGCCGGCCGTTTTGCCGCAGCCCTACTATCTCGGCCTCATCCCGTTGTACGCGAGTCACATCCTCGAAACGAACACGAAGAGCCTCGAGAAGGCCGACGTCACTCAGCTCTCTGGCGCGGTCGCCATACAGGTTCGCAACCCATGCCGCAGCCTCCCCTTGTAGCGCCGTGGTGACGGCCATCACCATCGCCCACTGGGAGGCGTACATACGCCCGTACCTGTCCAGGTGGTGGATGACGTGTCCGAGAAAAAGGGCCAAACGGTCAGGATGGCCATCAAAGGTCATGGGCAACGGCGGTGGTCCCCAAGCTGCGGGCACTCCCCAGGGCCCCGCTGGAGCACCCGGTCCCTGTGCCGTTGCAAACCCTGGTTGCTGCCACCCCAGTGCTCCTGCCGGGGGTTCTGGGCATAGCACAGCACCTCCAGGCCGTGCACCACCTGGCCCTGTAGACCCCTGCCCGGGAGCAACCGCCGGTCCTGGCGGAGGAGGGGCAGGCCCCTGCGGGGTACCAGGGCCCTGAGGGACCCGGAAGCGGGGACTAGCTAGACGGAACCGGGTCTGACTCCGTCGCTCAGGGTCGGGGCTGGCCTGGGTCCAACGGCCTGTCTCCAGGTTGGAATCAATGGGAGACCACGGCCGGGGCTCTCCAAACTGGTCCCTCAGAACGTCCATAGTGTAGCTTCCGGGAGCCGTGGTGTAGCTCCATTCCTCCCCTCCTTCATCAGTAGTGCGGCGCTATCTCCACTCCCACAAGGACCCCCTCTGCCGAGGTGGTTGTTCCTGTCCAGTCACCGATTGGCTCAATACCGGGCTGAGCCACCACTCCCCGGGCTTTTCTTGGACGGCTGTCCCCTGAGCCTCGGCGCCCTTCGTTACTGGACACGGGTCCCGGACCTTGGGCCGAACCACCAGCGGAGCCTCTCCCAATTCCCCGACCTCGAGGGGCACTGCAACCCCGGCTGGCTCCTCCCCCGCTGCCGCAGGCACAACCCCTTGGGTTTCCTCAGCCATGCCAGCACGTCAAAGCCAGAGGCACAGCAACGAGGAGGCGTTTTGATGGTTGAACGCTGACTTACTGTCAACTCCGTCCACATTAGAAGCAGCAGCAAGAATAACGATGACGTGGCACGGTTGACTGCAGGAGTTTCCTTTACTTCGAGAAGTCCATGCGAATACAAAGTCAGCGTTGGGAGTTACTCACCCCAACGCGCCTTTTACACTCTGTTCTTAATTGGACCATTAGACCCCACCCTTCCCCTGCGCAGACCAGCATCCGCCTGAGTCCGTGTAAAACCCCGCCCCTTTACCCATCTCCCCACACCGTGCCTCACCCCCTGGCTCCAAGGACCACACCGCGCGCAGGTAGGTACACGCCCAAAACCCCCCAGCCCCGTGCCCTGGACCCCCAGACGTGCTCCCCTCCACCACCCTAGCACCCCGCGCCGCAGCCCCCCGGCAGCCCCCGTTGTCCAGGCGTGGGTGTAGACCGCCCAGCACCGCCGCCGATGTGCAGGCAGCAGAGACATCTCAGAGAAGGTGGCAGCTGTCTTCCCGCACGCCCACAGGTTCTCCCGGCGACTCCGTTGGCATGGCCGCCGGCGACTCCGTTGGCATGGCCGCCGTACGAACGTTCGGAGCAGCCGCCCCATGAGACCGCGGCCGTGAGTCCTGTGCGGCTACCTGTGGCGGCTCCCGGCACCTCCAAAACTTACTTATAGTGAAGTTGTGGGAGGAGCGCGACCTAAGAGAGTGCAGGTGATTTTGGAAGAAGTGCTCCAAAAGCTTCGGGTCGCGAAGGATGGCGACAAAGTTTCTAACCTGGAATGTTAATGGCTTAAATTCACCACAGAAGAGAAAGAAAGTTTTTCAATATTTAAAACAATTTAAGAATGATGTTGGTTTAAACATGATGTGACTACATATAAGGAAATTTTAAGTTTGGAAAGGAATGTATGGTATTTTAAAATTTGGTGGAATATGCAAAAGATATTTAAGAAAAGGATAAAGTTTTGTCCGCAATTGTTTTTACTGGGCATTATTACTGACACTACTGTTGTGGACACTAAGTTGATGTTGAATTTAATTACGGCAGCAAGACTTTTAGTAGGGCAATATTGGAAGAAGGAAGAACTGCCGACTATAGAAGAATGGACTTTAAAAGTTTACAACCTGGCGGAAATGGCAAAGATCTCAGCGTACTTGAAAGACCATTCGCAACAGAGATATATTGTGGAGTGGAAAAAATGGATTAATTATATCCAGAATAAATATGGGACTAAAAATTTCACCTAGCATTTGAATAAGTATTAATGTGATATTTATATTGCTTGTAGTTATTTTATAGGAGTTAAAGTGCGATAGATTTAATAGTTTATTGTTGTTTGCATATGGTAGATTATGATTGTTTGTACTTTTATACCTTGTATTTAGCTCTGGGAAGTCAGGGAGGGGGGAGGGGGAGGGAGTGAGGTGTTGGGGAGGGTTGGGAAGGGGGGAGGGAGTTGGGAGGGGTTTTGTTTTGTTTTGTTAAAAATAAAATGTACTGTAAAACTTTTCAATAAAAAAAGAATGATGTTATTTGTTTACAAGAAACACATATTAGAGTTACGGATCAAAAGTACTTATTAAATTCAAGACTGGGTACACAATTTATTGCCTCTGCAACAGATAAGAAAAATGGAGTGGTTGTTTATGTTAAGAATACCTTGACAGCGGAGTTAATTGAAGCAGATAAACAAGGAAGATATGTTATAATTGAACTGTTAATAGAAGGCAAGAAAACACTTCTGGTTGGATTATATGCACCTAATCAACAACAAGCAGATTTTTATAGTTTACTACACAGCAAGATTATTCAGTGGGATTATAAATCTTTTATTTTTATGGGAGACTGGAACGGTGTTTTGGATGTACAAATGGACAAGAGTGGTTTTTTTAAAAGTATTCCAAGTCATGCTAAACTGCCTAAATCTTTTTTTGAAATGAAGGATGATTTGGAACTGCGAGATATTTGGAGAGAAAGAAATCTGCAAGAGAAGGACTATACTTTTTTTCCGATAGACATCAATCTTTTTCTAGGATTGACTTTATACTAATTACTAATGATTTCTTTTCCAGGATTAAGAAGATTAAGATTTGTCCAAGAACTATGTCTGATCATAGTCCAGTCTGGTTAGAGATAGACAAAGATAAGAGAGATAGGCGCTCCTGGCCTCTAAAGGAGAACCTGTTTAGAAATCAGGAAAATGTGGAAGAATGTAAAAAAACAGATAAAGGATTTTTTTAAAATTAATATGTATAAGGGTACTTCTATTGAAATGGTCTGGGATGCTAGTAAAGCTTATGTGAGAGGTGTATTAATATATTTGAATAACAAATATAGACGCAATCTGGAATTTAGGAGGAAGGAATTAGAGAATGAAATTAGGGAAAAAGAAAAGGCTTTAATTTTGAATCCATCGGATGTGAAGATTAAAGAGGTAATTAATTTATTAAGGGGACAGTTCGACAAGTTGATGGCTGATCAAGTGGCAACTAACTTACGGTATGCTAGACATAATACTTTTTGCAATGCCAATAAACCAGGTAGATGTTTAGCTTATTTGTTAAGGAAGAAGCAAAGGGCTTCTAATATAGATAGAATAGAACATAAGGGTAAGGTAGTGTATCAGCAGAGTCTTATTAAGAAGACTTTTCTTGATTTTTACTCTAAGTTATATGCTAGAGATAAGATTAGTGAGGCAGATATTGATGTATATTTGATGAATGCTAATATTCCTGTTCTTACACAAGAACAAAAGGAAGAGATGAATCAATTGATAACTGAGGAAGAAATTTTTTCAGCAATTAAACAATTGAAAGTGGGTAAGGCGCCAGGTACGGATGGATTGACTGCTGTGTATTATAAAAATTTACAGTTAGAGATGGTAAAGCCATTAAGGGAATTGTTTCAGACAATTCAAATGGGAGGAGGGGTGCCCCCGTCCTGGAAAACTGCTTTTATTTCTCTGATTCCGAAGGAAGACCAGGATGTCAACCAAGCAAAAAATTATAGGCCAATATCACTTTTGAATACGGACTACAAGATATTTGCTAAGGTTTTAGCTAACAGATTAATGAGGGTATTGCAACAAGTAATTCATGGTGACCAAACTGGGTTTATAAGTGGCAGACAAATGAAGAACAATGTGAGGCATATAGTTGATTTGTTGGAATTTTTGGAAAGAAACAATCAGATCCCTGCAGCGTTGATCTTTTTGGATGCTGAAAAAGCCTTTGATCAATTGGATTGGCAATTTTTGTTGAAAGTATTAGATAAAATGAATTTTGGGGATAAATTTTTACAACCAATTAGGGCACTATATCAAAAGCAAACAGCCCGTTTAATAGTTAATAATAGTTTGACGGAAGTATGTAACATTGAAAAGGGCACAAGGCAGGGGTGCCCGTTGTCACCTTTACTATTTGTTTTAACATTGGAGATATTATTGATTAAAATATGGGACTCGGGAAAAATTAGGGGAATTCAAATAAGAGATCAGGATTACAGACTGAGGGCATACAAAAAACTAAAATGTTGTCTAAGAATATGACAGTATCACAAAAGGCTGTTTTAGAAGAGCTAACGGGATTTGAAATTGTTAAAAGGGTTAAATATTTGGGGATATATTTGTCACCCTCAAATGTAAAGCTATATAAAAATAATTATGAAAAGTTATGGGGAAAAGTTCAAAAAGAATTGGATAGCTGGAAAAAACTACAATTATCTTTATTGGGAAGAATTGCAGCAGTGAAAATGAATGTTTTGCCGAAATTTTTATTTTTATTTCAAATGATACCTATTCTTTTTTTTTTATTTAAAAAGTTTTACAATACATTTTGACTTTAATCCCCCCCTCCCCCACCCCTCTCCCTCCCCCCCACTCCCTCCTCCCCCCCCCGACTTCCCAGAGCTAAATACAGGGCATAAAATCAAAAAACAAACATAAACACCCCTATGTTATCAACAATAAACTATAAATTCTATCTCTCTCTAGCTCATATAAAATGAGTACAAACAATATTAATATTACAAATAAAGTAGAAAAGAAAAAGAGGAAAACAGAAAAAGATCTTTACTCAAAATAAATTTTCTTAATCCCAGTCCTTATTCATATTAATTTCAAAAAAAAAGAAAAGAAAAGAAAAAAAAACTTTCACCTGCTATTTGCATTCTCCCACCTTTCTCTAATTTCCAAACAAATTCTCAGTTACGCACCAAAAGCGCTTATCTCTGTTAATCTTAATAATCTCCAACCAAACTAAACTATAATCAAAAATAGTTCTTGCATGTATCACGCCAAATGTCTCACAGTTCCAAATCATCCTTAAGTTCAAATAAAAGTTCAGATAAAAAGAGTATATATAAAAAAAAATTTAGGCAATCTCTAAGACAACTTGTTGTTAATTAGGAGCTTACATACCCACTCTTAGTTCAACACATACTTTAAGTCCATAACCCTAATATACTTTTCTAGCAAGCAAGTAACATCAATCTTAAATTGTGTAAAATATTAAAAAAAAGAAAAAAAACTTTCTTTCTCCTCTATAATAATTTTACTCCATTGACATTCTAATCTAAAAATTTAATCAGCAATCTTAACGCCCCAAAACTTTTGGAGCACCTCTGTCATGACCCCCAAAACTTCTTTAGACCGCTCTCCTCCTACATCTTCACTGTAAGCACACTTTGAAGATTCCATAACTTTCTGCTGGTCTTGCTCTCGCTCTCGTCTCGCTCTTCTTAGGGCGGCACGCGTCATCTTCTGGCCTCCTGCAGCAACCGATGAAACTGTAGCTTGATCCCCTCCGACACCATTGTCCTCTGTCTGTCTATCTGCAACATCTTGAAACTTTCCCACACCGTATCCTTTTGCAGCTTCCAAAAATGATAGGGGGGTTGCTTTTAACACATTACTATAAAAATCACGTGCCTGAGCCACAGTAACCAAACGATGTCTTTTACCTTCGTACGTCGCCACCAACCCAACTGGAATCTCCCATCTGAACTTAATATCACGTTTCTTAAGTTCCTGTACTAGAAATGCAAAATCTTTCCTTCTCCTTAGGATCTTCGGAGGGATCTCTTTTAAAACCAAAACTTCTTGCTCAGCCACTACCAAATTAGTATCATAAGCAGCTTGAATGACTTCATCTCTAATTACTCTCTTTGTAAAATAGACCACCACATCTCTGGGTAACTTCCTCTGTCTTGCAATCCATGAATTTACACGAAAACGTTTGTCCATATTTCCCTCAATTTCAGATGCTGACTGGCCCAGTACCCCTTCCAGAGCCTCAGAAATCAGCTGCTTTAAATCTTCTTTACCATTCTCCTTTAAACCCCTAATTCTAATAGCATACTGCATCTGATTATACTGAACAAGGCTCAATTCTTCGTCCACTTTATCCCTTATATTTTCATTTTCTAATACCTTTGCTTCTAATATAGAGTTCTTTTGACTGAGATCCTCCACTTTTATATCCAGCTGTAGCACACATTCAGCTACGGATTCAACCGTAGACAAGATGTCCACCCTCATTGCTCTCAGCTTCTCTTCCATCTTCTTCTCCAATTTCTCCATTTTCTCCTCCAATTTCTCCTCCAGCTTTTTCAACTTTTCATCCATCATATCAGACATCAGTTGTGCATGCTTTCCAAGAGCGTCTTGTAAATCCTTAAGCGTCAATACCGGGGGAGATGCAGGAGGAAGCAAAGCTTGCAGTGAGGTCTCTTGCACCAGGGAAGACCCCGCATTCCGAAGAGCTTTAGAAGTTTTAGCCGCCATCTTCCCCCACTTTCACTTATTACGCAGTTTCACTTTAAAGCTATAAAATCCATTGAGCTAGAGAGTAAAAATAAAGAGTCCACTTCACCTTGACCTCCTATACCGCTCTGCCTGCATCTTGATAATCAAAAGTATTTCCTTTTGGCAGGGATGGTTGCTAACGCCTGGCTCTGCTCCAAGAATCCCAGAGCAGAGGCGCTGCGCAGCTCGGAGCAACCCAGGCTTCGGGGGGGCTCATGCTTCAGCCACCCAAGCTCTCAGCTCAGGCAGCCCCGGAGAGCTCAACCCCTACCTGGGGCCTCACCCCCTCCTCTTCTCCCGAGGAGGGGGCTAAAAATCCATCTAAACAGCTGATCGGCGCTGTTTACGATGGAAAAACACAGCTGCGGAGCGGGCAGCCCGAAAACGGCTGTCTTTCGACGTCGCGTCGCCACCGGAAGTCAAATGATACCTATTCTTAAAAAGGATTCAAACTTGGAGGAATGGCAAAAGGGTATTAATAAATTTGTCTGGGCAGGGAAAAGGCCACGAGTTAAATTTAGGATTATGCAGGATACGCGTGAGAGAGGTGGTCTTAAAATGCCTAATCTTAAACTATACTATGAAGCTGCTGCTTTGTCAGCAATAAGTGATTGGATTAATTTAACACAAGTGAGATTATTAAATCTTGAAGGCCATGATTTGTTATTTGGTTGGCATGCATATTTATTGTATGATAAGAAGGTGGATAATGTGTTCAAGGTACATATTTTAAGACATGCTCTGTTGCGAGTTTGGAAAAAGTATAGACATAAGTTAAATTATAAGATACCTATATGGGCAATACCGAAACACGCAATAGAAAATATAAGTGTTGGGTTTAAACATGATGTGACTACATATAAGGAAATTTTAAGTTTGGAAAGGAATGTATGGCATTTGAAGCCGTATAATATCTTAAGAGAAGAAAAGATTGTACAAACTTGGTTTCAGTATGGGCAATTACAGGCCAGGTGGAAAGAAGACCAGAAAATTGGTTTTTCAATGACTGATGAAAATTTGGTAAAGCAAATTAGAGATCAAGGTCAAGCACATATTAAAAGGATATATCTTGCATTGATAGAAATTGATTCTGAGACAGAACTTGTTAAAGACTGTATGATAAATTGGGCTCAGAATTTTCAAGAAGTCATTACAATGGATACTTGGGAAAAGATTTGGGTGAGAAATGTAAAATTTACGCAAGCTCAAAACTTAAGAGAGAAGTTTTATAAAATGTTTTATAGGTGGCACTTAGATCCTAAAAAATTAGCTAGTATGTATCCGAACTGCCAGCCTAAATGTTGGAGGTGTGGTGGTGAAGATGCAACGTATTTTCATATATGGTGGACCTGTAAAAAGGTTAAAGCTTTTTGGATTAAAATCTGGTGGAACATGCAAAAGATATTTAAGAAAAGGATAAAGTTTTGTCCGCAATTGTTTTTATTGGGCATTATTACTGATACTACTGTTGTGGACACTAAGTTGATGTTGAATTTAATTACGGCAGCAAGACTTTTAGTAGGGCAATATTGGAAGAAGGAAGAACTGCCGACTATAGAAGAATGGACTTTAAAAGTTTCCAACCTGGCGGAAATAGCAAAGATCTCAGCGTACTTGAAAGACCATTCGCAACAGAGATATATTGTTGTGATTCAGGGTCAGCCTGTGGGTTCGGCAGTTGGGTCGGACGACTCAGAGGAGGAGGGGGCTGTTGAAGATCTTGCTGAGGGGGTTGAAGATCTTGCTGATGATAGCCCTCAGACAGGCCCCTCCCACTTGGTCACCATGGAGACCCAGCTGTGTGAGCCTGACAGTGTGGATGAAGATGACCCACAGCTGGCCCTGTTCAAGGACGCCCGACGCAGGAGGCAGTCAAGTAGGAGTAAACAGAGGAAGGCAATGGGGCTTCTCGGAAGGAGGGAGAGAGAAGCCACGCCCTGAACTCTTTATAAGGGGAATGTGTGGGGAGGGCTGGTTTGCTGAAAGCAATCGCTCGGATAGTGTTTCAAAGCTCCTGTATCTTGGTTCGTGTCTTGTTTGTTTTTGTAGTAATAAATTTGGCAGACGTAATTCCAGCCTCTTGCCGTTTGTAAAGGGGTTGCCTTTTCTGCAGGGCCGGTAGCAGGCTGGTACAGAACAGTTTGCTTTCAGCCTCCCACCCCTTACTAATATTATGGAGCAGCTACGTGCTGAGAATGCCCAGCTCACCCAGCAACTCACTTTGCTGGCAGCTCAGGTGGCTCAACTGCAAGCTCAGGTTCATGCTGCACCCCCACCATCACCCCCACCCAGGAGAAAATGCCAAGTTGCAATGCCGGATAAATTTACAGGCACTCCAGAACTGTTTCCTGCTTTCCTGGGACAATGCCAGCTCTTTATCAGCGTGAGAGCAGCTGATTTCCCCACTGACTGGGATAAGGTGGGGTTTGTGTTAAGCCTTCTTTCGGGTGATGCAGCTCGTTGGGGCACGCCTCTGCTGGCTCAACCTAGCCCATTGTTGGACAACTTTGTGGGGTTTTGTGATCATATGCGTCTGATGTATGAGAACCCTATTAAGACGCAGACTGCTACTCGACGCCTGAAAGCTCTGAGGCAGGGTCAATGCCCCCTACAGGGCTATATCAGCGATTTTCGGCTGCTTAGCCAGGATTCCGCCTGGAATGAGGCTGCGCTTGTGGATGCCTTCCAGGATGGATTGTCGGAGGAGATGTTGGATGAGCTGGCCCGTGTGGATATTCCCTCAGACCTGAATGGGCTGATCCATCTCTGCCTGCGGATCGATGCTCGGCTGCAGCAGCGAAGGAGTCGCCGTGCCACCCCACAGACCCCTGCAGCCCCTGTTGTACGTGAGCCCCCAGTTCAGAGGGAGGAGCCAATGGAGCTGGGTGCCGCCAGGTCTCGTCTATCGGTGACTGAAATGAACAGACGACGATCGGGGGGGTTGTGTTTTTACTGTGGGGACCCTGGGCATTTGGCTGCTCTTTGCCCAAAGAAGCGACAGCGGGCATCAGTGACCGAGCCTGCCCCGAGAAAGTCCCCTACTTTTCTGTCGGTAAACGCCCCGAGCCCGATCTAGACGGTGTGATAGATCGGGCGTCCCACAACAACACTGAGCGACATCTTTCCGATGCTGCCTGTGGACCTCCACGGCATTTGATTTTGGTGGCACGTCTGCTCCTTCCTGGCAAGCCAGAGGGGATTCCAGTCCATGCCTTAATTGACTCTGGGGCCACCACAAATTTTATGGACTCAGCATTTGTGGCCAAATGGGCTGTTCCCCAGTGCCCGGTGGATCCGCCCATGTTAGTGGAGACTATCGATGGTCGAGTACTCCTGTCTGGGCCTATTACGGCCGCCACACAACCATTATGTATGGCCATCAGTTCCCATGTGGAGGCCATCCAGTTCTATATCACCTCAGATCTGCACTTCCCTGTGGTCTTGGGACTGGCGTGGCTCCGGGCGCATGACCCACAGATCTATTGGTCACAGAACTTGGTCACCTTCCCAAGCTTGCAGTGCGTGGACCACTCCCGCCATATCTGTGCCGACCAGGTGGAGGGTTTCCCAGGGGTTTCCTTGCCTCCCGAACTGTCCGACTTTGTTGATGTGTTCAGCGAGACAGAGGCAGATCAATTACCCCCGCACAGGCCCTATGACTGCCCCATTGATTTAGTCCCTGATGCACCTCTCCCAGTGGGGCGTTTGTACTCCATGTCGGACCCCGAGTTGGCTGCATTGCGGGACTTTCTGGAGAAGAATTTGGCTCGCGGTTTCATCCGGCCCTCGTCCTCGCCAGTGTCTGCACCCGTGCTCTTCGTCAAAAAGAAGTCGGGCAAATTGCGGCTTTGCTGCGATTATAGGAAACTCAACGCCATCACGGTGCGCAATCGTTACCCGCTGCCCCTCATCCCCGAACTCTTGGACCGACTCCGGAAGGCTAAGACCTTCATGAAACTGGACCTGCGTGGAGCTTACAACCTCGTCAGGGTTCGGCCGGGTGATGAGTGGAAGACGGCGTTTGGTACTCGCTATGGACATTTTGAGTACACGGTGATGCCGTTTGGCCTGACCAACGCCCCCGCTATGTTTCAGCATTTCATGAATGACATTTTCCGGGATTTGTTGGATCAGTTTGTCGTGATCTACTTGGACGACATCCTGATCTACTCCCCGTCGCGTGAGGTGCACCATCAGCATCTCCATCAGGTCTTGCAGCGACTCCGAGAACATCGGCTGTTTGCCAAGTTGGAGAAGTGCCAGTTCTACCGGGTGACCATCGATTTCCTGGGTCACCGCATTTCTCCTGAGGGCATCGCCATGGAGCCGAGTAAGGTTGAGTCTTTGCAGAGTTGGCAACCCCCACGTCGTGTGAAGGATGTTCAGCGACTTCTTGGGTTTGCCAACTATTACCGAACTTTCATCCCTGGGTTTGCTGCCTTGACAGCCCCCCTCACCCGGCTCCTGCAGAAGAAGACTCGGTTCCAGTGGAACACTCCAGAACAACAGGCTTTCCAGACTTTGAAGGAAGCCTTCATGAAGGAGCCCATCTTGAAGCATCCTGACCCGCAACGGCCGTTTGTTGTGGAGGCGGACGCCTCCGACATTGCCATTGGGGCGGTGTTACTCCAGGCAACGACGCCCAGCGGTACCCTCTTCCCTTGCACGTACCATTCACAAAAACTGAACCCTTCGGAGCGCAATTATACAATCTGGGAGAAGGAGCTGCTGGCCATCAAAGTGGCGTTCAAGGCCTGGAGGCATCATCTGGAGGGAGCGCGGCATCAAATCGAGGTCCGGACGGACCATAAGAATTTGGAAAGCCTGCAGACCGCTCGGAATTTGAACCAACGCCAGATCCGGTGGTCTCTTTTCTTTGCGAGGTTTGACTTCCGGGTTCAGTACATACCTAGCGGGCACAATGAAAAAGCAGATGCTCTGTCCAGGAAGCCCGAATATTCCCGAGTGGAAGACAAGCTTCTGCCCAGGACAGTGATCCCCGTCGAGTCTTTTGCTGCGGTGCGGGAGCCGGTTGATATACGGGCTCGGATCCGGGAGGCACAGCAGCAGGAGGTGTGGGTGGCTCAGCGGAAGGAGGAGGTGGGGCCAGATTCTCTTTGGACGGTCACGGATGGACTCTTGTATTATCGTGACCGGCTCTACGTTCCGGGAGGGCCACTCAGGGGACTCATCCTCAGCCAGTGTCACAATAACCCGGCGGCGGGGCATTTTGGCCTGTTCAAGACCCTGAACCTGGTCTCCCATACCTTCTGGTGGCCCCGAATCTGACACGACGTCCAGTCCTATCTTACCTCCTGCATCCCATGCAGGCAGGCCAAGTCAGCGACAGGGGCCCCGCCTGGATTACTGCAGCCTTTGCCGACACCCAAAAGACCCTGGGGGGCTGTGTCCATGGACTTTCTGACGGATTTACCCCCATCCTCTGGTTTTACGACAGTGTATGTGGTGGTGGACATGCTGACCAAGATGGCGCACTTCATCCTCTGTCGCGGCTTACCGTCAGCCCGCGCCAGTAGTCGTATGTTCATTCAGCAGGTGTTTCGGCTGCACGGCCTCCCTGATAGAGTCGTCTCTGATAGGGGGGCCCAGTTTACAGGCCGCTTCTGGCAGGAGTTGATGCATGCGTTGGATATCAAGATTTGCCTCTTGTCCGTGCATCATCCTCAAACTGACGGGGGAACCGAGAAGGTCATCGGTATCCTGGAACAATATCTGCGCTGCTACGTCAATCTGCAGCAAAACAATTGGGTGGACTATCTGGCCATAACTGAGTTTGCATTTAACAATTCGCAGCACACCTCCACACAGATGACACCGTTCTTGGCCAATGTGGGATATCACCCCCGGTTTTTCCCCCTTTCTCCCGTGGACTCACCGGAGCCGGCAGCGAACGACTTCATGGCAGAGTTACAGGCGATCCATCGATTGGTGCGACGTCAGTTAGAGAAGGCCAAGGCCGATTACAAAAGGTTTGCTGATCGGTCAAGACGGGATACGCCTCCACTATCGGTGGGAGATCGGGTCTGGTTGTCCACCAGGAACCTACCATCAACACGGCCGGTGAGAAAGTTAGATCACCGATATTTAGGACCGTTCCCAGTCGAGGCTGTCATCAATCCGGTCGCCTATCGCTTAACTCTGCCACGTTCCCTGCGCGTGCACCCAGTCTTTCATCGGTCTCTGTTGGTCCCCGAGCAACCGGCTTGTCCACTCCGCCGAGCGGAACCTCCCCCATCAGGACCTCGTGATGGAGGCAGCACCCCCGAGTACGAGGTCGCCAGCATCAGGGATTCCCGTTGGCTGAAAGGTCGTTTCCAGTACCTGATTGAATGGAAAGGTTACGGACCAGAGGACTTCACCTGGGAAGACGCGACCGCCGTTCATGCCCCTGCGTTGGTGACCGCTTTTCATGAACAATTTCCATCCCGACCGCATCCGGATCGGCAGACCCGGGGGAAGGGCCCTGCGGTGCGGGATAGTGTTGTGATTCAGGGTCAGTCTGTGGGTTCGGCAGTTGGGTCGGACGACTCAGAGGAGGAGGGGGCTGTTGAAGACCTTGCTGAGGGGGTTGAAGATCTTGCTGATGATAGCCCTCAGGCAGGCCCCTCCCACTTGGTCACCATGGAGACCCAGCTGTGTGAGCCTGACAGTGTGGATGAAGATGACCCACAGCTGGCCCTGTTCAAGGATGCCCGATGCAGGAGGCAGTCAAGTAGGAGTAAACAGAGGAAGGCAATGGGGCTTCTCGGAAGGAGGCAGAGAGAAGCCACGCCCTGAACTCTTTATAAGGGGAATGTGTGGGGAGGGCTGGTTTGCTGAAAGCAACCGCTCGGATAGTGTTTCAAAGCTCCTGTATCTTGGTTTCTGTCTTGTTTGTTTTTGTAGTAATAAATTTGGCAGACGTAATTCCAGCCTCTTGCCGTTTGTAAAGGGGTTGCCTTTTCTGCAGGGCCGGTAGCAGGCTGGTACAGAACATATATTGTGGAGTGGAAAAAATGGATTGATTATATCCAGAATAAATATGGGACTAAAAAGTTTCATCTAGCATTTGAATAAGTATTGATGTGATATTTATATTGCTTGTAGTTATTTTATAAGAGTTAAAGTGCGATAGATTTAATAGTTTATTGTTGTTTGCATAAGGTAGATTATGATTGTTTGTATTTTTATACCCTGTATTTAGCTCTGGGAAGTCGGGGAGGGGGGAGGGGGAAGGGAGGGAGGTATTCGGGAGGGTTGGGGAGAGGGGAGGGGGTTGGGAGGGGTTTTGTTTTGTTAAAAAAATGTATTGTAAAACTTTTCAATAAAAAAAGGGGGAATACGTGGGAGGGCTGGTTTGCTGAAGGCAACCTCTTGAATAGCTCCTGTTTCATGGGTCGTGTCTTGTTCTGTTTGCTTTTGTATCCATAAATTTGGCAGGCTTAGTTCCAGCCTCTTGCCTTCTTGTAAAAGGGGTTGTCCCTGCCTTTTCTGCAGGGCCGGTAGCAGGCTGGTACAGAACAGTGTTCTTTGAGGGGGAGGTTGTGGGTCTGCGTGTTTCCTTCTAAGGGGAGAAATAAATTGCTCAGTTTTAGCCGGGCTGCTACTGGTTGGGTAGGTTTGGGCAGAAGGGGTTTGTTTGCTGCATGCTGTTTCTTTCTTGAGTGCTGTGTTTCCTTCTCTGTGTGACATACCTCCATTTGTCTTTTTCCAGGGGTTTATCGGTAGGGTCAAATCTTCTGGGAGTTATTTGTCTGTTGTTTGGTTTGGTTTGGGTGGAGCTTTCTTTTGTCTGTTGGGGTTTGGGTAGAGTTGCCTCTAAGTTCCTAACCTTTTCCGGTAGTAGTTTGCATAATTTGCATCTGATGCATGTATAGTTTGGGTGTTCTTTGGGCATCAGTACATACATGGAACATGTGTTGCATATCACAATAGTTTCAGTCGCCTGTTCCATGGGTTTGGTGTTTGATAGTCCCTCTTTTTGGTTGGTGGTTGTGCTTTGCTGTTGGCTTGTTTCTAGCTTCTCTGTTTTGGGTAATTATGCCTATTTTGCTGTCCTTTTTTCCAGTCTGCATAAGAGAAAGGGAAGAAAAACAAAACAAAAGGAAAAAAACAAAAAACACCGCCACCTGCTGGCCTTCCTGTTCGTTGCTGCTGCCTCGTCTCCAGCTGCAGGCCTCCCGGTTCACTAGAAGACTAGAAGACCTCCAAGGGCCCTTTCAACTCTATTATTATTATTATTATTATTATTATTATTATTATTATTATTATTATTATTATTATTATTATTATTGATCATCGCACAGTCGGCCAGATGTTCAGACTGGATTTGGCATTTTTGTCTACCTATTGAGTCCTTACCAAGGACCTGGGATAGGCAGATGTGGATGTTTGATGGTATTATACAGGTGAAACTCAAAAAATTAGAATATCGTGCAAAAGTTCATTTATTTCAGTAATACAACTTAAAAGGGGAAACTAATATACAGGTGAAACTCTAAAAATTAGAATATCGTGCAAGAGTTCATTTATTTCAGTAATGCAACTTAAAAGGGGAAACTAATATATGAGATAGACTCATTACATGCAAAGCAAGATAGTTCAAGCCGTGATTTGTCATAATTGTGATGATTATGGTGTACAGCTCATTAAAACCCCAAATCCACAATCTCAGAAAATTAGAATATTACATGCAATCAATAAAACAAGGAGTGTACATAGAACAATATTGGACCTCTGAAAAGTATAAGTGTTAGGCATATGGTGTTAGCCTACAATGTTGGGTTGAAAATATATTAACCATAATGCTATGTCTTTAAGTTGTTAATTGGCCAATGGGTGTGTAAGTGTTCTCATGGCCATAAGAGGAAGCTAGGAACGTAGCTTCTCTCTCTCTCTGAATTCACTGCTCTCTACTACTACTGTTTTTGCTCTGCTGTTGGTTTACTACTGTTGTAAACCTGAACTGTGTATTGACCTCTGGACCGGTAAGAAGACTTTGTAGTTTGAATTACTCCTTGGACTGTTGCTATTGTTTATGACCTGGACTGTTTATTTTTGACTGTGCATTTTTGTTCTTACACCACCTTAAAGTAAACTATTTTTTGTTTTTACAACTCAGTGTACTCTTGTGTGACTCTTGCTGCTCTCAGTACCCTTCCATGTCTGTGCAACTCTTTGGTAGCACAAGGAGACCTCTGCACAACAAATTCCTTAACACTGGTTATGGGTCCAGGCCTGTACTGAGAGTTAGTACACACAGTAATTCTAGCTGAGTTTGTGTTAGCTATTTTGGTGTAAAATGGCACAAGAACTGTTGTCAGGCATCTCCTGGATAACCCGGTTGGATGGGACAAACTATGTTTCCTGGTCCACGAAATGCTGCTTGCTTTTGCACAAGGAAGGACTATGGACTGTTGTAAATAACCCACCAGATACTACTGCTTGGGATGCAAATAATGAAGAGGATGCAAAGAAGATAGACGACTTTAAACGAAGCAATGAGAAAGCTCTTTGCATTATTGGACTAACACTGAATGACCAGCAGCTTGTCCATATTCGTGGTGAGGAGTCTGCTGCTAGGTGTTGGGGCGTTTTGCGAAGGCTTTATGTTCGAGACAGTGTGGGTGCACATATACACCTTACACGTAAGCTGTTTAGGGCTCGTCTGCAGAAGAATGGAGATATGCTGACCCATTTAAACTACATGAAGGCAACTTTTCAAGAGCTTCATGAAAAGGAGCTGATTTTTTCAGAGTTGCATCAGGTCTACATTATTCTGTCATCTTTGGATGAGAGTTATGATGAGTATGTTTCTTCTTTGGAAGTCCTGACCAGAGAGGAACTGACTTTGACTAACATTACTGGGAGACTGCTGGAAGAGTCCAGAAGGAGGCGTGACAGAGACCAGCTGAGAGAGACACAGCCACGAGAGGAGCAGCAATTTACCACTGCTTACAACGTCAAGAAATGTTATTCTTGTGGGGCTAGAGGGCATATAGCCAAATTCTGTAGAAAGGGTAAAAAACAGAATGTGAATAGCAGTGGGAAGGCTAAATAGGGCATTGGTTTGGCTGTTTCTGGTGAACCAACATCCAGAAATAATGAATTGTGGGTTGTTGATAGTGGGGCTTCACAATGCATTACTAAAGTGAAGGATAGGTTCGTTAATATGAAAAACAGCAACCAATATGTTTCACTGGCCAACGGTTGGAGGATGAAGGCCTCTGGTGAAGGTAATTCCTATTGTCCATGCATTGATGAACAGTTACCTATGTTATATATACCTAAGCTAAGATTCAACCTGTTATCTGTAAGGGAATTGGTTAAGGTTGGGTTTGTGGTAACATTCAGAGAGGAGCAATGCACTATTGAAAGGAATGGAACCTGTGTAACTGCTAATTTGAAAAATGGTTTATTTGTTCTCACAAGTAACCAGGTTAGTACAGTTAAAGCTAACTCAATATGTGAGAACAAGAAGCCACATGATGAATGTATACATTTATTGCATAGGCGGCTAGGGCATATAAACTACGTAAAACAGTTGAGTTAGTAGAAGGAATTAAACTGAAGCCATGTAGTAAGTATTTGAATTGCAATGCCTGTAATCAGGAAAAGAGTAAGGCAACTCCTGCAAACGGCTTCAAAACAACTGTACCTTTGGAAGTTGTGTTTGCTGATTTAATTGGACCCATGAAACCAAGTTTAGGAGGATCATGCTATATTTTAAGTATTGTTGTTGTTGTTGTTAGCTGCGAAGTCGTGTCCGACCCATCGCGACCCTATGGACAACATTCCTCCAGGCCTTCCTGTCCTCTACCATCTTCTGGAGTCCATTTAAGCTCACGCCTACTGCTTCAGTGACTCCATCCAGCCACCTCATTCTCTGTCGTCCCCTTCTTCTATTGCCCTCGATCTTTCCCAGCATTAGGCTTTTCTCCAGTGAGTCCTTCCTTCTCATTAGGTGGCCAAAGTATTTGAGTTTTAGCTTCAGGATCTGGCCTTCTAAAGAGCAGTCAGGATTGATCTCCTCTAGGACTGACCGGTTTGATCGCCTTGCAGTCCAAGGGACTCGCAGGAGTCTTCTCCAGCACCATAGTTCAAAGGCCTCAATTCTTTGGCGCTCAGCCTTTCTTATGGTCCAACTTTCACTGCCATACATTGCAACTGGGAAGACCATAGCCTTGACTATACGCACTTTTGTTGACAGGGTGATGTCTCTGCTTTTTAGTGTGCTGTCTAGATTTGCCATGGCTTTCCTCCCCAGGAGCAAGCGTCTTTTAATTTCTTGGCTACAGTCCCCATCTGCAGTGATCTTGGAGCCCAGGAAAATAAAATCTGTCACTACCTCCATTTCTTCCCCATCTATTTGCCAGGAATTGAGAGGGCCAGATGCCATGATCTTGGTTTTCTTAATGTTAAGTTTCAACCCAAGTTTTGCACTCTCCTTCTTCACCCGCAACAAGAGGCTCTTTAGTTCTTCTTCACTTTCTGCCATTAGAGTGGTATCATCTGCGTATCTTAGGTTGTTGATATTTCTTCCGGCAATCTTAATTCCAACTTTTGATTCATCTAGCCCTGCCTTTTTCATGATGTGCTCTGCATATAAGTTAAATAGGCAGGGCGACAGTATACAGCCTTGCCGGACTCCTTTCCCAATTTTGAACCAATCAGTGGTTCCGTGTCCAGTTCTCACTGTTGCTTCTTGACCCGCATATAGGTTTCTCAAGAGACAAATAAGATGGTCTGGTACTCCCATCTCTTTAAGAACTTGCCACAGTTTGTTATGATCCACACAATCAAAGGCTTTAGCATAGTCAATGAAGCAGAAGTAGATGTTTTTCTGGAACTCCCTAGCTTTCTCCATGATCCAGCGTATGTTGGCAATTTGATCTCTAGTTCCTCTGCCTCTTCGAAATCCTGCCTGTACTTCTGGTAGTTCTCGATCCACATACTGCTGAAGTCTAGCTTGTAGGATTTTAAGCATGACTTTACTAGCATGAGAAATGAGTGCAATGGTGCGATAGTTTGAACATTCTTTGGCACTGCCTTTCTTTGGAATTGGAATGTAAACTGATCTTTTCCAATCCTGTGGCCACTGTTGAGTTTTCCAAATTTGCTGGCAAATTGAGTGTAGCACTTTTACTGTACTGTCTTTTAAGATTTTGAATAGCTCAGCTGGAATACTGTCACCTCCACTAGCTTTGTTGTTGCTCAGCTTTTCTAAGGCCCACTTCACTTCACATTCTAGGATGTCTGGCTCGAGGTCAGTGACCACCTCATTGTGATTATCAGGGACATTAAGCTCATTCTTGTATAGTTCTTCTGTGTAATTTTGCCACCTCTTCTTAATCTCTTCTGCCTCTGTTAGGTCCCTGCCATTTTGGTCCTTTATCATGCCCATTTTTGCATTAAACGTTCCCTTCATCTCTCCAATTTTCTTGAAAAGATCTCTGGTCCTCCCTATTCTATTGTTTTCTTCTATTTCTTTGCACTGTTCATTTAAGAAGGCATTCTTATCTCTTCTAGCTATTCTCTGGAATTCTGCATTCAATTGGGCATATCTATGTTTTTCTCCCTTGCCTTTCGCTTCCCTCCTTTCCTTAGCTATTTGCAAAGCTTCCTCAGACAGCCATTTTGCTTTCTTGCATTTCTTTTTCTTTGGGATGGTTTTGGTTGCTACCTGTTGTACAATGTCGCGAACCTCTGTCCATAGTTCTTCAGGCACTCTGTCTATCAGATCTAATTCCTTAAATCTATTTGTCACCTCTACTGTATATTCAACAGGGATATGATTTAATTCATACCTGAGTGGCCTAGTGCTTTTCCCTACTTTCTTCAGTTTAAGCTTAAACTTTGCAAGGAGAAGCTCATGGTCTGAGCCACAGTCAGCTCCTGGTCTTGTTTTTACTGACTGTATAGAGCTTCTCCATCTTTGGCTGCAGAGCATATAGTCAATCTGATTTCTGTGATGACCGTCTGGTGATGTCCATGTGTAGAGCCGTCTCTTGGGTTGTTGGAAAAGAGTGTTTGCTATGACCATCGTATTCTCTTGACAAAATTCTATCAGCCTGTGCCCTGCTTCATTTTGTACTCCAAGGCCAAACTTGCCTGTTATTCCAGTTATCTTTTGGCTTCCTACTTTAGCATTCCAATCCCCCATGATGATAAGGACATCATTTTTGGGTGTTAGTTCTATAAGGTGCTGTAGGGCTTCATAGAACCGGTCAATTTCATCCTCTTCAGCACTGGTGGTTGGGGCATAGACTTGGACTACTGTGATATTGAATGGTTTGCCTTGGATTCGAACTGAGATCATTCTGTCATTTTGAGGATTGTATCCCAGTATTGCTTTTCCTACTCTTTTATTGACTATGAAGGCTACTCCATTTCTTCTGAGGGATTCTTGCCTGCAGTAGTATACCTGATGGTCATCTGAATTAAATTCACCCATTCCTGTCCATTTTAGTTCGCTGATACCTAAGATGTCGATGTTCAGTCTTGTCATCTCTTGTTTGACCACGTCCAGCTTTCCTTGATTCATGGATCTTACATTCCAGGTTCCTATGGAGAAAAAATCTTTACAGCATCGGACTTTCCTTTCACCACCAGACACATCCACAGCTGAGCGTCCTTTCGGCTTTGGCCCAGTCGCTTCATTCTTTCTGGCGCTACTAGTACTAGCCCTCTGCTCTTCCCCAGTAGCATATTGGACGCCTTCCGACCTGAGGGGCTCATCTTCCAGCGTCATATCGTTTTGCCTTTTGGTACTGTCCATAGGGTTTTCATGGCAAAGATACTGGAGTGGTTTGCCATTTCCTTCTCCAGTGGATCACGTTTTGTCAGAACTCTCGGCTATGACGGCATAGCTCATAGCTTCATTGAATTACGCAAGCCCCTTCGCCACGACAAGGCAGTAATCCATGAAGGGGATTTTAAGTATATTGGACCACTACTCTCGATATGGATTTTGTTATCTGCTTAAGTCAAAGGCAGACACTTTCCAACAATTTGCAAACTGGCTGAAGTTCGTGGAGAGAAAAACAAAGAGAAAGGTTCAGTGCATAATTACTGATAATGGTACTGAATTTACAAACAAGCGCTTTGTTGATATGCTACAATCAGCTGGCATTGAGCATAAATGTTCAGCCCTTTATAGGCCTCAACATAATGCATTTGTTGAGAGACGTGGGCAAACATTACAAGCCATGATGAGAACCATGTTAAAAGATTCTGGCTTAACAGATAGACTGTGGGGGGAGGCAGCAAAATGTGCAAACCATGTTCTGAATATAGTTGTTAATACTTCTACTGGTAAAATACCATATACTATATGGCATGGTAGAAGACCAAACCTTGATTACCTGCACACGTTTGGCACCCCAGCTTGGGTCCACATTCCTGCACAACTCAGGAGTAAAGGCCAACATAGAGCTAGGCAATTATACTTCGTAGGTTACGAAGCTAATCACAGATCCTATTGTTTCTGGGAACAGGGCACAACTAATGTATATAACAGTGCAAGTGCAAAATTCCTTGAGCACGTTGGTTGGGATAGGTTAGAGCAAGAAACTGTTAATACTGATCCTCTAGTGTTTGAGGACTCCTCTGATAACGTAACTAGTAATGATAAGACATCTCCTGTAAATATAAAAGATGAAGAGGAGATAGAGGAGATAATACATGAATCAGAGGAAGGAAAGGAGTCAGAAATTCAAAGCCCTGTAATTCCTTGGCGTTCAACGCGCATCAGACGTCTACCTGATCGCTATGAAGCAAGTATAATATGTCAAGTTAGTTCAGAGCCTTCTAACTATGATGAGATCAGGATGTATCCTGAAAAGGAACAGGCATCATGGAAAGCTGCAATGAACAGGGAGTTGAAGTCTTTGCAGGATCTTAAGGTCTATGAGAAAGCAAAACTGCCACCTGGTGAGCAAGCTATAGGTTGTAAATGGATATATAAGATAAAGAAAGGAGTAGATGGAACTATAACCCATAAGGCACGTTTGGTTGCACAAGGTTTTGCCCAAACTACTGAGGATTATGATGAGGTGTTTGCACCCAGTCTGAGGGCAACTACTTTAAGAGCAGCTTTAGTATGGGCGGCTAAAAACCAATATATGGTTAACCATGTAGATGTTGAAACTGCATATTTACATGCTCCATTGCAACATACTATTTATTTAAGAATACCACCAGGATTGACCAATGATAGAGACCATGATTGTTGGGAATTAAAGAAAAGCCTCTATGGATTGAAACAATCAGGCTATGAGTGGAATACATGTATAGTTAATGAGTTGATTGCAATAGGTTTTGTAGCCAGTAATGCTGATCCTTGTTTGTTTAGAAGAGAACACAACGGAGCATTATCTTTTCTTTTATTATTCACAGATGATATTGCAATAATAACAAAAACTGAGTTAGAAGCACAAACTATCATTTCAAGATTGCAAAATAAATTCACAATTAGAGATCTTGGGAAAATAAGCCACTATTTGGGGTTAGATATTGTGAAAACAAATAGGGGTTTTAAGGTTTCTCAAGCCAGTAAAATATCTCAGTTATTAAAGAGCTACAATATGGAAATGTGTAAACCAGCAAAAACTCCAATGGCTATGGATTTTAAGGACACTAATGTTGAGAGTCCTGTATTTGATAAGACTATGTACCAATCTTTGATAGGAAGTCTTATGTATCTTAGTAATTGGACTAGACCTGATATTTCTTACTGTGTAAACCAATTGGCTAGGTACAACAATAATCCAACTGTTAGACACTGGCAATCAGCTAAACGAGTATTAAGGTATTTGAAGCAGACTATCCACTACTCGTTATATTTAGAGCCAAATTGTGAGTTAATCCTTACTGCATATGCAGATACGAGTTTTGCCTCTGATACAAGCACTCGTAAAACTACTTCAGGGTTGGCTGTTATGTTGGGTGATTCTTTGATTGGATGGAAATCCATTAGACAAAAACACATAAGCTTGTCTACAATGGAGGCTGAATTTTCATGTCTATCAGTGTTATGTACAGAACTGCTAGTGTACAAACAATTATTGTTAGATGGGTTTAAATGTAAATGATCCATTCATTGTATATGAGGACAATCAAGCTACGATAAAGATGGCAAATAATGCTGCAGTAAGAACAAGATCCAAACATACTGATCTTCGTTATTTAAATGTCAGACAATGTATCAAGGATAAATTAATACAGCTAGAGTATTGTTCATCTGATGTAAATGTTGCAGACCATTTTACGAAGGTACAAAGTGCTGTGAAACACAATGCTAATTGTGAAAGAATGTGCATAAGATTGTAAGAGTTATATATTATTCTACCCAAAGGGGAGAATGTTAGGCATATGGTGTTAGCCTACAATGTTGGGTTGAAAATATATTAACCATAATGCTATGTCTTTAAGTTGTTAATTGGCCAATGGGTGTGTAAGTGTTCTCATGGCCATAAGAGGAAGCTAGGAACGTAGCTTCTCTCTCTCTCTCTGAATTCACTGCTCTCTACTACTACTGTTTTTGCTCTGCTGTTGGTTTACTACTGTTGTAAACCTGAACTGTGTATTGACCTCTGGACCGGTAAGAAGACTTTGTAGTTTGAATTACTCCTTGGACTGTTGCTATTGTTTATGACCTGGACTGTTTATTTTTGACTGTGCATTTTTGTTCTTACACCACCTTAAAGTAAACTATTTTTTGTTTTTACAACTCAGTGTACTCTTGTGTGACTCTTGCTGCTCTCAGTACCCTTCCTTGTCTGTGCAACTCTTTGGTAGCAAAAGGAGACCTCTGCACAACAAATTCCTTAACAATAAGCATGCATATGTACTCAGTACTTGGTTTGGGCCCCTTTTGCAGCAATTACTGCCTCAATGCGGCGTGGCATGGAAGCTATCAGCCTGTGGCCCTGCTGAGGTGTTATGGAAGACCAGGATGCTTCAATAGCGGCCTTCAGCTCTTCTGCATTGTTCGGTCTCATGTCTCTCATCTTTCTGTTGGCAATGCCCCATAGGTCAGGCGGGTTTGCTGGCCAATCAAGGACAGTAATCCCACGGTCATTGAACCAGGTTTTGGTGCTTTTGGCAGTGTGGGCAGGTGCCAAGTCCTGCTGGAAAATGAAGTCAGCATCCCCATAAAGCTTGTCTGCGGAAGGAAGCATGAAGTGCTCCAAAATCTCCTGGTAGACGGCTGTGTTGACCCTGGACTTAATGAAGCACAGTGGACCAACACCAGCAGATGACATGGCTCCCCAAATCAACACAGACTGTGGAAACTTCACACTGGACTTCAAGCATCTTGCAGTGTGTGCCTCTCCATTCTTCCTCCAGACTCTGGGTCCTTGGTTTGCAAATGAGATGCAAAAGTTGCTCTCATCAGAAAAGAGGACTTTGGACCACTGAGCAACAGACCAGGTCATCTGCTGGTGTTGGTCCACTGTGCTTCATTAAGTCCAGGGTCAACGCAGCCGTCTACCAGGAGATTTTGGAGCACTTCATGCTTCCTTCCACAGACGAGCTTTATGGGGATGCTGACTTCATTTTCCAGCAGGACTTGGCACCTGCCCACACTGCCAAAAGCACCAAAACCTGGTTCAATGACTGTGGGATTACTGTCCTTGATTGGCCAGCAAACCCGCCTGACCTATGGGGCATTGCCAACAGAAAGATGAGAGACATGAGACCGAACAATGCAGAAGAGCTGAAGGCTGCTATTGAAGTATCCTGGTCTTCCATAACACCTCAGCAGTGCCACAGGCTGATAGCTTCCCTGCCATGCCACATTGAGGCAGTAATCGCTGCAAAAGGGGCCCAAACCAAGTACTGAGTACATATGCATGCTTATACTTTTCAGAGGTCCAATATTGTTCTATGTACACTCCTTGTTTTATTGATTGCATGTAATATTCTAATTTTCTGAGATTGTGGATTTGGGGTTTTCATGAGCTGTACGCCATAATCATCACAATTATTGCAAATCACGGCTTGAACTATCTTGCTTTGCATGTAATGAGTCTATCTCATATATTAGTTTCCCCTTTTAAGTTGCATTACTGAAATAAATGAACTTTTGCACAATATTCTAATTTTTTGAGTTTCACCTGTATGGACTCCCCAAAATACACAATGGATGAGATCCACTGAGACCAATCATCAGCGGCATCAACTCTGTCGCTTAGAACATTGGAAAACATCTAACCACTTTATTAGCTCCTCTGGCCAGCAACACCACCCATCACATCTGTTGAGATTCTCAGTCATCCAGGTCACAGTTCTCTCAAAGGTGCTTTTTTCTTCAAAAGGCAACTGAACTGTTCTCTTCACAGAACTGATGAAGCTTCTTACTGTAGATGAGAAGCAAAATGTTTTCTTTTTCCTCAAGAAAAAACAGTCCAGTTGCCCTTTGAAGAAAAAAAGCACCTTTGAGACACCCATCACATCAACAACTCATAGGACTTTGTCAGCAAGGTTTGGAAACTAAAACTGGATCCTGATGAAACAATGATTTCTTACGACGTCACTTCACTTTTCATCTGTATTCCAACAGCACAAGCAGTCACAGTGATGAGGAAACAACTGCTGCAAGAGAGCACATTAGGTGACAGGACCAACCTCAGCCCAGACTGCATATGTGCCATGTTGGATCTTTGTCTGACCACCATGTTAGATGTTTTGTGCCAGCCATGGCAGTTCCCCAAAAAGGTCATCAGATGGGAGCAAAGAGGCTTCTTTGCTCCCACTGGTGGGTCAAGGGTCCCCGGCCCCTGCATCCCCATTGGCGAGAGAGTTTTATGGTAAGGGAGGGGCTGAGACCCCCCATAAATACCTCTGCTCAAGGGGCTTCTCTTTGTCTTGCTATGCTTGTTGCTTGCTTGCTCTCTCTTTGTTCTCTCTTCTGCTAGCTTACAATCCAGGCATGGAAGCCTCCATGCCAGGAATCTCTTTCTATTTACTTTATCGTTAAATAAAGCTTTGAATGATTGCATCCCTGCGTGATGCCTTTTTACTTGGAAGCACCTTAACGATCCATCGACCTCGTGAGACCATCTCACAAGTTGGAAGCAAGAGGATGGTTTAAGGCAACGCTTCCAAGCCAGCAGCTACTGCAAGATGAGTAAGAATCCATTTGAGACGGATGGCAGGAGATCCCCGATTGTGACAAGGAGTCTTCAATCAAGATCGACAGCCCTGCATCCACCCCCTGATGCAAGCTCCGCTCCAGGTGAGAGCACAGGACCCAGCGGAGCGCCAGGGACCCCTTCGCATGCCTCCCTACAGCTGCAAGCCACAGAAGGAAGCATGGAAGGCTTGCAGTCCACCCACGACTGCCCAGATGCAGCGGAAACAGCCCGGGCCCAAGACAGGCACCGCGTAGACCAAATGACTGACCAGGAACGCAAGGAGCTGCTTCTAAAGTTCCTTGCAACACAAAGGACGCCACAAGCCCCTCCACGAGGGATACCAGTGCAGAGGGCCTCTGGACGCCGGGTAAGTCCTTCCCCAACGCCCACGAGGCCCCCTAACATGGTGCCGGCCACCATGAGTGACCCCGGGACCCCGGAGTTTTTGGCGCGAAATTTCCCACCAAACTGTGACCTACAGCTTCCTGGGGCAACCGGAAGCAAGATGGCGGCCCCCAGGACACCCACATGGCCCGATATTAATAGGCCCCAGCCAAGCCTCGAGGCCCAGCAATCGGGAGCATCCATCCAAAGCAGCATGGAAACCCCCTGGTCCTCCCCACCAGAAAGCCTCAAGGCCTATGATAGCCTCAAAGCCTGCCCAGCCGAGACTGCTACAGCAGGGCTTGAAGCAGCCATCCAGGCCCTGATTGTGGCCCTGGAAGCCAACAGGACCGCGGCCTCGACATCGGGGGTAGCCAGCCTCCCTTGCTACCCCCACAGGCCTCCAACCCTCTCCCCGGGGCCTAACTACCAACAGGCGTCCGGCCTGGAGTCTCCCAACTACGTCCTGCAACCCCAGAGGGCCTCCAGTGAACCCCCGGGGCCCCCAGCCTACTTTTTGCCACCGCCCAGATGCCCTACTTGCCAGATGGTCTTTGGGGGGGGGCTCCAGATGAGGCCCCCATCTCCAGCACTGTCTTCAGCCAGGGTCTTCAGGACCAGCGATGGTCTTCAGGCAATCCGGGCAATCCATGTGCCATCCAGCCTCCTGTTCTGTACCAGCCTGCTACCGGCCTTGCAGAAAGGCAACCCCTGTACAAACGGCAGAGGCTGGAAAGCGTCTGAGGCTGGAAAACGTCTGCCAAGTTTATTACACAAACAAACAACAAAACATGAAACAAGATACCGGAGCTTTGATCCTCAAACGGAGCGGTTGCTTTCAGCAACCAGCCCTTCCCCAAACACTCCCTTTATTAGAGTTCAGGGCGTGGCCTCCCTGTGCCTCCTTCCGAGGAGTCCCACAGCCTTTCTCTGCTTGCTCCTGCTTGACTGCCTCCTGCGTCGGGCGTCCTTGAACAGGGCCAGCTGTGGGTCATCATCATCCGCACTGTCGGGCTCGCGCAGCTGAGAAGAGGGGCCTGGCTGGGGGCTCTGCGAAGCCTCCAAGCCATCATCAGCAAGTTCGTCTTCAACACCCTCCTCCTCCCCCTCGTCTGAGTCATCCGAGTCATCCGACCCGGCTGCCGGACCCACAGGCTGACCCTGAATCACAACACCTCCATCCTGCGATCTTCGCCCCCCGGTGAGTGTTCCAGTGCCGGGGGGGCTTCAGGAGGAATCTTCGGGGCTGCTGTGGCCTTCAGCCCCTTTTCAGGCCCAAATTCCGACCTACAAGCCCAGGCCTAGGCCTAGTCGAGAGGCAGAGAGACAGACACCCACTCTCTCCGCCTCCCAGGCCCAAATGAGCTCTGAGCATGCCCAGTCAGGGCCATCCAAAGATCAGAGAAAAATACCACCATCTACCAGCAGAGGGATCCCTCTTTCATTCACCTCAATGGAGAGCTCCCAGATGTATAGAAATGGACAAAAGGCTAAGGAAAATTCCGGCCCCAAGCGTGGTCCCAATCAAGGAAGGGGCAAGGGGCAAGGAAGGGGGCGTGGCGTGTGTACTTGTGCTCTCACCCCCAACACAAAGGCTGATAACCCCACTGACTTATGGTTACTGGACTCTGGAGCTTCATCTCACATTACCAATATGAAACAAGGGTTTCAAAGGTTAAAGAAAATTAACTCATCTGTCAAGGTGGCCAATGGTGATAAGGCTTTGGTTGTTGGGGAGGGCACTGTTTCTGTACCCGGGCTGGGAAAAGTTGAAGGGGTATTGCATGCTCCCTCCATTGCCAACAACCTATTAAGCATTATCAAATTATGTGACGATGACAAGGTGGAAGTTTTATTTCGCAAAGGGGGAGGTCATGTCACCCGGAACCAGAGGGTCATTGGAAGTATTGCCATCATAAATAGTTTGCCATACTTCTCCCCTGAGAACCCAGCCACAGAGGACACAGAAGGGGCCTGCGCACGGAAAGAGAGAAAACCCCCACAGCCAGCCCCAAGGCTGTCTAAGGAGCACAAGACCGAAGTGGTTGCACCCATGCCACCTCAGCCAGCCCCACGGCTTTCCAAGGGCAGTGTGGACAAGAAACCCGAACCTCAGCAGTCACCTAAAACACCGCTCAAGGCAATCAATGCCAAGAGGGTGTCAGTGCGGAAGCCGCTCCACGATAAGTGTGCCCATCTCTTACACCGAAGATTAGGTCATGCGAGCTTCCCTGTGGTTAAAAAGATGGGAGAGTTTGCTGAGGGAGTCCAGCTCAAGGATTGTGAGGTATTCCTGGACTGTGCTATCTGTAAGAGGGCAAAGAGGAAGGCTGCCCCCATCCCTAAGGTGTCACTGCGTAAGACCCAATACCCGTACCAATTAGTACATGTTGATTTGGTTGGGCCTTTCACACCAACCCTAGGGAAAAGTCAGTATTTTCTCACTGCAGTTGATGATTTTTCACGGTACGGCCACGTGTATACCCTCACAGAAAAATCAAAAGCCTTTGACGCCATAAAATCACTGTACAACTTTGTAGAGACCCAGTATAAGACCAAGATCGCACAACTACAGAGCGACCGCTGGGCTGAGTTCATGTCCCGAAAATTCCAGGACTGGGTAAGGCGTAAGGGCATCCACCATTTTCTTACTGCGCCATTCACCCCTGCTCAAAATGGCGTAGCAGAGAAAAGAAATGGAATTCTGCAAACTATGGTGCGTAGTCTAATTGCGGACGCTGGGGTCGCAGAATCATACTGGGCAGAGGCGGTGAAATACGCCAATTACACCTTAAACCGCACCTGGAGCAGTGTTGTGAACCAGACCCCATATTTCCTGGTCCACGGTAGGAAACCAAGTCTGGGACACTTGCGTGTGTTTGGCTCCTACGCTTGGGTGCACATCCCCAAGCAGCTGCAGAAGAAGGGGAGATCTGTCTCCCAGAGACTGAGGTTCTTGGGCTATGCTCCTGGCTCCAAGGCCTACCATTTCCTGGGAGAAGGGGGCAGGACTGTGACTTCCCAATCTGCCTCCTTCGAAGAGGACTCCAATTGGACCCAGATCCACTCAAATGATCTTAGCCCATATATCAACCGACCCAGCAAGGACACACCGACCACGACATCACCTGAGACGACCACCTACCCTGCCACCGACGAAAGTGAGGAACAAGACAAAGATGTCATCCTACCTGGATCAGATGGGGAGGATGAGCCGTCCAGTCCCCCAGCGATGCCTCAGAGACCCGCGGAAGAAAAGGGCGGTGAGTGGCAGAAGGTAAGGAGATCAAAGCGATCCAACAAAGGGATCCCGCCAAAGAGAATCGACATTGGGCACATCGCGTCTGTCAACAGCGTTGTGGTCACCCCAAAATCCTTCTCTGACATCCAGGAGCTGCCCATCGAAGAACAGGAGAAATGGCAGCTCGCGATGGAGAAGGAAATGCAGAGCCTAAGAAAACTCAAGGTCTTCACCCCCCAGCAACCACCAAAGGAGAGGAAAGTCATTGGCACAAGGTGGGTTTATAAGGCCAAACCACTTGCCAATGGCCTCTACCTGTATAAGGCCCGTTTGGTAGCTCAGGGGTTCGCTCAGCGCTACATGGAGGACTACGGGGAGACCTACTCTCCAACCGTCCGGGCAGAGAGCGTTAAAGCCGCCCTCGTAACTGCAACCGCTCTGGGGGAGGAAGTCTTCCAATTCGACATCCAGACGGCTTACCTCCACGCCAACTTGGACCGGCAGATCTACGTGAGGGCCCCTCCTGGCTACCAGCAGGAAGGGGGAAATACATGGTTGCTCCACAAAGGGTTATATGGCCTCAAGCAGTCGGGGAAACTATGGTATGACTGCCTTAGAAAAAGTTTAGAACGAGTTGGTTTCACTGCATCCCATGCAGATGAATGTGTTTTCACACGCAACTCCAAGGGTACCACAGAACGGGTGTTAGTTTATGTGGACAACCTACTATATGTAGGGCCTGACAAGGAAGGGTGTGATGAATTTGCCAAGGCCCTGGAGGAAAAGTTTACCCTGAAGTCTTTGGGGCGGGTTGACAAGTACTTGGGTGTGCACATCTTGGCCACTAAGGGGGGGTTCGCCCTATCTCAGAAAGAAAAGATAGAGGAGTTATTGGCCAAATGCAAAATGGCAGAATCTAACCCAACACGTAGCCCGATACAAAGTGACTATTACAATCACACTCACAAGGACGGTCCTGAGTTCACAGATAATACGCTTTACAGATCTGTGATCGGCTCCTTACTATATATCAGCAATTGGAGCAGGCCTGACATAGCTTTAGCTGTGAATCTACTGTCCAGGCATGTGGAACACCCAAAGGAATTCCACTGGACTGCTGTTAAAAGGGTACTTAGGTACCTCAGGGGCACAACCGATGCTCTCCTTGTGCTGGAACCAGAGAAGGGGAAGACGGCCCAGCTCTCCGCTTACTCAGACGCAGACTGGGCTGGTGACACCAAGAGTAGACGGAGCACCTCTGGTTTCCTCATATTGCTAAATGGCTGTCCTATCCATTGGCATGTTAGGCAGCAAAAATTTGTTTCTTGCTCCACGGCCGAGGCTGAATATACCAGCCTGTCAGACACGGCCAATGATTTGATTTGGTTCAATGCTCTGATAACGAGCATCTGGGCATCTCCTCCTCTGCCCATCCAAATTCAAGAGGATAATACGGCTGCAATTGCAATCTCGGGGGCATATGCAGTGGGCTCTAGGTCCCGCCACATAGACATACGCTATAAAAATGTCAGGCAGCTTGCCAAAGAGGGTTTTATACATGTTGAGCATTGTAACACAACTGACCAGATAGCTGATCTGTTCACCAAACCTGTTCCCATTGACCGGCACAACCTTCTGTGTAAGCATTTGTGTTTGGTCTTCTGAACGTGTTTATGCATGTCTATGACACCTGCTCGCCCCCTCACACACATTCACTGGTCCCTGTCATTGGCTGGCAAGAAGGGGAATTGTTAGATGTTTTGTGCCAGCCATGGCAGTTCCCCAAAAAGGTTGGAGCAAAGAGGCTTCTTTGCTCCCACTGGTGGGTCAGGGGTCCCCGGCCCCTGCAGCCCCATTGGCGAGAGAGTTTTATGGTAAGGGAGGGGCTGAGACCCCCCATAAATACCTCTGCTCAAGGGGCTGCTCTTTGTCTTGCTATGCTTGTTGCTTGCTTGCTCTCTCTTCTGCTAGCTTACAATCCAGGCATGGAGGCCTCCATGCCAGGAATCTCTTTCTATTTACTTTATCGTTAAATAAAGCTTTGAATGATTGCATCCCTGCGTGATGCCTTTTTACTTGGAAGCACCTTAACGATCCATCGACCTCGTGAGACCATCTCACACACCACCTATTTCAAATACAACAAAGGTTTTTACAGGCAAAAGCATGCCTGCACCATGGGCTCACCTGTGTTTCCCATTGTAGCCAATCTCTACATGGAAGAAGTAGAAACCAAAGCACTAAACCCCTTCACAGGCACTCCACCCACTCACTGGTACAGGTATGTGGATGATACTTGGGCCAAAATTAAAACACAGGAAGAGTAAGCCTTCATCAAACACATCAGTTCACATGGGAAGGTGTTAAGGTCTGGCCTTCCTAGACTATGCAGTGCACATCAAGGAAGACAGAAGCCTCAACATTGAAGTATACAGGAAACCCACAAACACAGATCAGTATTTACCTTTTGATTCTCAGCACCCACTGGAGCACAAACTGGAAGTAATCAGAACCCTACACCACCAGGCTGAAAGTCTGCCTACCAGCAAAGAGAGAAAAGAGAAAGAACAAAAACACACAAAGGAAGCCCTCAGAACTTGGCATCTATCCTAACTGGACCTTCAGTGAATCAACAAAAAGATCCTGTAGAAGCATCCTCAAAAAAGACAAAGAAGAGAACAAATGGAGCAACGTTGTCATTCCATACGTTACAAGAATATTGGAAAAGCTCTGGAGGATTTTCAACAAACACAACATACGTGTACACTTTAAACCCAGTGAAGTAAAAGGCAAAAGACCCCCTCCTCTAAAATTGTAGTCTCTATAGAGAATTATTATTTGCAGACATTTGCTAGTGCATGAGAAGGAATGGAAACAGCTTAGCTAGTAAAATCCTCAGAACATGCTTGCTCAGGGTGGAACAAGGCAATTGCGTACACAGGAAACCTGAGGGTCGCAGGAACAGGGAACAGATGGTTATACTGAAATATTTAAGTTTTACAGATATGTCAAAGGAAACGGTTTAAGAAAAGAGGAACTTGGGGGGGGTTGCTAATGTACTAATTAGGGCATAATGTACCACTCGTTACTGGAAATTAGGGGCAAATGTGCTGATGATTGCTAGACATTGCAAATGCAAGCTAAGCAATATTAACAAAGCTTGGTAAGGTCATAGGATGACCTAAGAGGTATTGGTTTAAGGTGGGCTTATGGAGAAGTATCTATAAAAACTGTACTATTGAAGGAGTGTCCTTTGGACAGGCTTATTGGGAATGATCCCCCTGTGTCCTTTCTTCTGCGCAGAATAAAGCTTTTGCAAATCTCCACCTCAGTGTGTGGTTTATTGGGTGTTGAACACTGGGCAGAACCAGTTTTTTGTGACAACACCAGGAACACATTACAACAGAAGCTTGTCCACCCCAGGGACAAAACACCCAGACACAAACAGAGCAATCTGGTGTACCGTATGCAGTGCAGTGCAGCGAGACATGTGCAGACCTGTACATTGGGGAAACAAAACAACCACTTCACAAATGCATGGCATGACACAGGAGAATGAACCTATCAGGACAGGATTCAGCAGTCCATCTACATCTGAAAGACAAGGGTCACTCTTTTGAAGACAACAAGGTTCACATTCCATACAGAAGGGACCAAAGGTTTCAAAGAGGAGTCAAAGAGGCTATTTATATTAAAATTAAACAGCCCTCCCTCAACACCACCTGGTAAGGGATGGGCTGCACCTCACGAAAACAGGGGAAAATGTACTCGGAAAAAGACTGGCCCAACTCATTAGAAGGGCTTTAAACTAAAATTGAGGGGGAAGGGTGACCAATCATTAGAATCTCTAGGGGAAAAAACAATCATAAATCCCAAGAAAACAAATCAATCAAAGAGGTAGGGAGTGATGAGGGGAAAAAAATCAAACAACAATCAGGAGAACCAGGAAACATACCCACAGACAGACATAAAAGTCTTAAATGTTTATACACTAATGCTCAAAGCTTGGGGAACAAACAGGGTGAACTAGAAGTAATAGTACACGAGGGTGGGTATGACATAGTTGGAATTACAGAAATCTGGTGGGACAAAACATATGACTGGAATGGACTGATGGATGGATACAAATTGTTCAAAAGAAACAGAATTACAAAAAGAGGAGGGGGAGTTGCACTATATGTAAGAGAATACTACATATCTACAGAAATGCACATGATCAAAGATAAAAGCCCTCCAGAATCTATATGGGTCAATATAAAAGGGAAAAAAGTAACATTGCCATAGGGGTATACTACAGGCCACCCAACCAATCAGAAAAAATAGATGGACTCTTTGCCAACCAGTTAACAAATGTATGTAGGAAGCATAATTCAGTAGTAATGGGAGACTTCGACTACTCAGATATCAGCTGGGAGACAAACTCTGCAGCAAGCAGGAGATCAGATTCTGAACCAACCTAGCCGACAACTTTGTCATCCAAAAGGTAGAGGGAACTAGAAGTAAAGCTATACTGGACCTAATTCTTACTAATAGAGAAAAAGTGATAGAGGGAGTTGAAGTTGCTGGAACCTTGGGGAAAAGTGACCACGTCATACTGGAATTCAATATAATGCAAACACAAGAAATAGAAAATAATTCAACCAATGTCTTAAAATTCAAAAGAGCTGATTTTAAGAAACTCAGAGTGAACCTAGGAAAGATTCCATGGATGAAAATCCTAAAGGGGAAAACAACTCAAGAAGCATGGGAAACTCTGAAAAATGTTATCATAAAAGCCCTGTCCAACACAATAACACTGAAAAAGAAAAAACAAGAAAGTTAAGAAGAAACCAGCATGGCTGCACAAAGATCTCTCAGACAAACTGAAAGACAAAAAAAGAAGTCAGGAAAGCAAAGGCTCAGAATGAACAAAGACTTTCAACAGAAATCAAGGACAATAAAAAAGTTTCTTTCAAACAGAATATTACCAAAGCTGGAAATTATTCTACAAATGGCTAGAGGAAAGAACCAAAGAGTAGGATTTGATTATGTATTAGCGCTTTTGAACCCAGACTGCACGCTGGTTGAAAAATTAACATATGTATGTAAAGAAAAAAGAACTAATAAAAAGCTTTTTTAAAAAAAAGTTTCTTTCAACAAATTAATAACAAGAAAAAAGTCAAGGAAACTGTAGGTCCACTAAAGAGAGACGATGGCAAGGAAGTAAGAGGCAGCAGTGAGAAAGCAGAGCTGCTTAACTCATTCTTTGCATCAGTCTTCACACAAAAAGAAATTATAGCCCAACATACCAAAAAAAAACTACTGCAAAAGACAAACTAGAAACAAAAAATAAAATAAGCAAGAAAATGGTAAGAGAACACTTATCCGACCTTGATGAATATAAATCACCGGGACCCAAAAAAGATAACATCCAAAAGTTCTGAAGGAGCTGGTGGATGTTATCTCAGAACCATTGTATCATATCTTTCAAAAATCCTGGAGCACCGGGGAAGTACATGAGGATTGGAAAAGGGCTGATGTGGTTCCCATCTTCAAGAAAGGGGAAAAAAACAGACCCAGGAAACTACAGATCAATCTGTCTAACATCAATACCTGGGAAGATCCTGGAAAAGATAATTAAAAAAAACCAGATATGCGAACAACTAGAAGCAAACAAAGTTATAACTGGTAGCCAGCACGGGTTTGTTAAAAACAGATCATGCCAAACCAATCTTATTTCATTCTTTGATAAAGTGACCAAATTAGTAGACCAGCGAAATGCTGTGGACATAGTATACCTAGATTTCAGTAAGGCATTCAACAAAGTAGACCACAATCTACTGCTTTGTAAGCTAGAAAAAGGTTGAATAGAGAACATCACCACCAGATGGATTTGTAGCTGGCTGACAAACCGTACTCAATGAGTAGTTCTCAATGGCACAACATCCACATGGAGAGAAGTAAGCAGTGGGGTACCACAAGACTCTGTCTTAGGCCCAGTACTCTTCAATATCTTCATCAATGATTTAGATGAGGAAATAGATGGGGAACTCATCAAATTTGCAGATGACACTAAACTGGCAGGAATAGCCAACAGCCCAGAAGACAAATTCAAGATTCAAAAAGATCTTGACAAAGTTGAACAATGGGCCCTACCCCAAAAAAATGAGTTTTAATGTGGAGAAAGCAAAGTTTTACATTTAGGCAGGAAAAATCAAAGATATAAGTACATATTAGGTGAGACTTGGCTCAAAAACAGTAACTGTGAGAGGGACCTTGGAGTCCTAGTGGACAATCACTTGACTATGAGCCAGCAATGTGCAACAGCAGCCAAAAAAGCTAATACAATCCTGGGTTGTATAAACAGAGGTATAGAATCAAGATCACACAAACTATTAGTGCCACTTTATAAAACCCTAGTAAGACCACATCTGGAATTCTGCAGCCAATTTTGGTCACCATACTACAAAAAAGATGTTGAGACCTTGGAAAAAGTTCAGAGAAGAGCAACTAAGATGATCAAAGGCCTGGAGACTAAAACATGAAAAATGGCTGCAAGACTTGGGTTTGGCTAGAATAAAGAAAAGAATAGGGGTGACGTGATAGCAGTATTCCAGTACTTGAGAGGCTGCCACAAAGAAGTGGGCATCAAATTATTCTCTAAAGCACCAGAGGGCAGGACAAGAAACAATGGTTGGAAACTGATCAAAGAGAGAAGCAACCTGGAATTAAGGAGAAACTTCCTGACAGTGAGGACAATTAACCAGTGGAACAGTTTGCCTCCAGAAATCATAGGTGCTCCATCACTGGAGATTTTTAAGAAGAGACTAGACAATCACCTCTCTGAGATGGTATAGGTTCTCCTGCTTGAGCAGGGGGCTGGAGTAGAAGACCTCCAAGTTCCCTTCCAGCTCCTATTCTATTCTATTCCTGTTTACAATGCACTCCTTTCAGTAGTCTGAAGAAGGTTCCACACCCATTTTCTCTCTGATTCAGGTGACTCTGGGGATACAGATAAACCTCCAAGTGGCATGAGCAGTGTGCAACAACAACCAAAAAAAGCTGATACAATCCTGGGTTGTATAAACAGAGGCATAGAATCAGGTTCATGTGAAGTATTAGTACTGCTTTATAAAACCCTAGTAAGACTGCAGCCAATTTTGGTCACCATACTGTATTACAAAAAAGATGTTGAGAGTTTGGAAAAAAATTCAGAGAACAGCAACTAAGATGATCAAAAGCCTGGAGACTAAAACATACGAAGAACGGCTGCGGGATTTGGGTTTGGCTAGTCTAAAGAAAAGAAGAAATAGGGGAGACATGATATCAGTATGCCAGTATCTGAGGGGCTGCCACAAGGAAGAGGGGGGTCAGGTTGTTCACCAGAGCACCAGAGGGAAGGACGAGAAACAATGGTTGGAAACTGATCAAAGAGAGAAGAAACCTGGAATTAAGGAGAAACTTCCTGACAGTGAGGACAATCAACCAGTGGAACAGCTTGCCTCCAGAAATCATAGGTGCTCCATCACTGGAGATTTTTAAGAAAAGACTAGACAATCACCTCTCTGAGATGGTATAGGTTCTCCTGCTTGAGCAGGGGGCTGGACTAGAAGACCTCCAAGGTCCCTTCCAGCTCTATTCTATTCTATTCTATTCTATTCTATTCTATTCTATTCTATTCTATTCTATTCTATTCTATTCTATTCTATTCTATTCTATTCTATTCTATTCTATTCTATTCTATTCTATTCTAAACTCTCAGAGTGCTAAGGACCAACCCTGAGTGCTAATGAACAGATGACTGCAAGAATATAAATCCATCCATTGTCCAGCAGTTAGTTAGAACTGTCATGGCCCCATTGGAGCCCAGTTTGAAGGAGGAGGAGGAGGGACTGTGACCGAGACTGTCACTGTCTGACAGGGATGGCACATCTCCCTTGGCAAGTTTGGAGAGGCCAGGGGCTGAGGATGATACTGTTCCAGGCCCCTCAGGCATTAGGGGAGCTGGATGACCAGACAGAGAGCTGCAGACACAGGGGAGGATCGACTTTTAATTTTTTCTGATGAGGAACAGCTGCCTTCCCCACTTGATCCAAGGGCACAGAGAGCAGAGCATAGGCAAGCTCAGAGTAGGGCTGCTAGGCTACTTGACAGAAGGGTGCCCCACCCCTCCTCACAAGGAACACCTCGGGTGGAGTGACTTAAGGAGAGTGTCACGTCCGTAACAGTCCTAGTCTCCTCCAACACCAACACAGGAAAAAGAACGCAGGTAACCGAGAAACAGGAACGTAAATCAAACAGATGCTGAAATGCAAACAAAGTTAGCACTGGGAGTGGTTTGCTCCCAGTGCTACATAAATACCCCTCCCCTGCTGCTCCACCCTTCCCTTCCCGGCAGACCAGCATCCTGGTCTTGCGACAACCCAATGGACCGGATGAAGGTCCGCCAAAACCGTGCCATGAACTGTACCCCCCGATCTGAGATGATCCACCGGGGCATCTCATGTAGGTGGTACACATGCTGTATAAACAGTCTGGACAACCTCTGAGCCAATGGCAACCCCTTGCATGGTATAAAATAGGCCTGTTTCAAAAAAAGGTCCACAATGGTCCAAATCACTTTGTACCCACGGCTCTCCAGCAGCTCTATGACAAAGTCCATCCTGATGTCTTCCCACGGCCGGGTCGGGTCTGCTACTGACTGCACCAAACCCACTGGTTTCCCTGTTTGGTGCTTAGTGGTAGCACAAATACTGTATGACAGCCCTGAACATAAGCCTCTATGTCCGTTTTCATGTGCGGCCACCAGAATTGGCGCGGCATGAGGTGTAGGGTCTTGAGAAATCTGAAATGCCCTGCTTGTTTCATGTCATGACATCGCCTTAGCACCCCATCCCGTAGAGCCTGCGGAATGTACAGCCTATCACCCTTCCATGCCAGGCCCTCCCTTCATGTCAGGAGATCCGGGTGTTCCTGTACCCAGGGGTCGCTCTGGACTGCCTTGTGTAGTTCCTGAAGCATGTCAACAGCCAGGTTGTGGGGCACTGCTCGTGCTGCTGTTGGTAAGGAGGCATGAGTAATTGTACCACCTCCTCCTGTTTGCTGTCATATTGCGGCATCCGCGAGAGGGCATCGGCAAGGAAATTCCTGCCCCCTGGTACGTACCGCAGTTGGAAGCAGAAACGTTGGAAATATTGTCCCCAGCGGATATGTTTGGGAGAAAGGCGCCTAGGTGTTTGCAGCACCTCAAGGTTTTTGTGGTCCGTCCATACTTCAAACGGCTCTGCTGCCCCCTCCAACAGATGTCGCCAGGCCACCGTACTGCAAATGCCTCCTTCTCCCAAATAGTCCAGGCCCTCTCGGTTTCCGTCAATTTCCGTGACGTGTATGCACATGGTTGCAACGACCCCTAGCTATTCTTTTGCAGTAGGGCTGCTCCCACTGCAACGTCACTGGCATCAGCCTGAACCACGAAGGGTATCTTGGGATTTGGGTGCAGCAAAACCGGCTCCCTTGCAAACAAGCTCTTCAGGTCCTCAAATGCCTTTTGGCATGCCATGGTCCATGCTAGTGGCTGACCAGGCTGTGGCTTTGTCGTGACACGTTGTGCAGAGTAAGTCCATCAGGGGCAGGGCCATTGCCACGAACGAGGGGATGAAGTGCCTGTAAAAATTAGCAAACCCCAAGAAGCTCTGCAATTGGCGACGAGTTCAAGGGGCTTGCCACTCCAACACAGCTTTGACCTTGTTAGGGTCCATCTCCACTCCTGTCCCTGATATCCTATAGCCAAGGTAATCAAGTTGGGTCTGGTGGAAATCGCATTTGGTAAGCTTAACAAACAGGCCCGCTTTCAATAGTTTTTCCAGCATCTGTCTCACCAGTTGCACATGCTCATCCAGGGTATCGGTGTATATGAGGATATCATCTAGGTAAACAAGCACCCTGCGGTACAAATGCTCATGCAGCACGTCATTAATCAGCTGCATAAATACTGCAGGGGGCCCCTGCAACCCGAAAGGCATCACCCTGAATTGGTAACTACCAAGTGGACAGTTGAAAGCCATCTTCCACTCATCTTCTCCCCTTATGCAGACCAGGTAGTACGCCTTCCGTAAGTCCAGCCGGGTGAATACTTTTCCTTTCGCTAGGTGGGCCACTAGGTCTTTCATAAGAGGCAGGGGGTACAGGTTCTCCACACAGACCCCGTTGATACCACGGAAATCCACACATAACCTCAATGAGCCATCCTTCTTTTCTCTGAAGAGAACAGGAGCCACTATCCAGGAACGGGCTGGCTGAAGCCCCTTGCCAAGTTCCGGTCTATGTACCTATGTAGTTCCTCCATCTCTTGAGGTGTCATAGCATACATATGCAGTTTTGGCAGCTTGGCTCCGGGCACAATGTCAATGACACAATCGGTCAGCTGGTGAGGTGGCAGGACATCACATTCTTGTTCACTGAACACTTCTGCAAGGTCTGCATACATGGCTGGGTAGGCGCCCCTCTCCTCTACACACTCCCGACTCCCATTGGCCACCCCACCCTCTGTCTTACCACTCTTTTCTTTTTCTCCATTTGGGGGCTGGGGACCGATCCCGATTGCAATTTCTGATAACTCCCCCTCCCACCAAATGGTTTATCCAACCACGTCAGCCCAAAAATCATGGCTTCGGTCATGGAAGGAACCAAAACAAACTGGAGGACCTCCTAATGATCCCCCATGTCCAACCGCACAGGTTCTGTCACATGGATAACTGGATCCCCTCCCAAAAGACCCATCCACCTGTTCAAACCTAATGGGGTTGGTCAGCTATTTAACTTTGATTCTGACCTCAGCCACCATGGCCTTACTGATCAGGCAGTGGGTGCAGCCGGAATCGATCAAGGCCTTATATTCCCCCCGCCGGCTTGTTTGGGGCCTCGTCAAGACGATCGGGAGTGCAAAAGGCCGTATGAGCTCAGTTACCATGGGATCGTCCACCGACTCGTCCTCACTCTCGTCCTACACCAATCGGCTTCTGGTAGCAGTTGGTGACTTTTCCTTCTCCTGGATTCTCTGCCAGGGGGTGACCCCCTCTGTTTGTTTGGCGGCCCTTGATCTCTCTGGTCCCTTCTTAGGTGTTGGTGTGGGCCCACCCTTCCCTGGGGTAGGTAAGGGTCCCCATGGGATGGGAAGAGGGCATTCCGCTGCTCGATGACTGGGCCATTCACACTGGAAACATCTAAATGACATCCGGGAAGGAAGCCCAGATGAACCCGTACTGGGGACCAGGATCTTGTGTCCTTCGTCCCTCGACTTCTCCCTACAGGGCACAGCCTGTTCCTCCCCTTTGCCTTGGAACTCACACAGCCCTGCATTGAGGTCCACCACCACACGATATCATTCCTGAAGCCTACTCGGGACCCCCCTGACAACGCATGCCTGGCGTAGGTCCCGGTCTAGGCCCGTTTGGAACTGATGAATCAACAACCGTTCTGGCCAAGATCGCAATCTACCGGCGGCTTGTCTAAAGTCTCGTACATAGTCCGCTGCAGGCCGGCCCCATTGCTTCATTGTCAGGAGCTCCGCCTCGGCCAGCTGGACCCTCAAGACGTCCTTGAATCGAGACCTCAGTGCTTCTAGGAACAGACCAGCGTCAGCCAATTCCCTGGTGTGTTCAGTGTACAGGTCAGCTGCCCAGTCCACTGCTTCACCCTGCAATCCTGCTGTCAGACCCACCACCATGGCCCACTGGGATGGGTAGAGGCTGGCGTACTGATCCAGATGGTTTACAGCTTGGCTCAGAAATATCGCCAAGTGGTCTGGATTACTGTCAAATGTGGTTGGGAATGGTGGGGGACCCCAGGCCATCCCTGGACCCCATGGAGCTCCAATCATCTCTGGGCCCTGTAGTGTGGTATCCACAGGGGTGGGGCATTGGCCTGTTGCTTGCTGGCCCGAAGGCCCAAGGAGCCTGGTCGTTGACCCCGTGGCCTCTCTACCTGTCTCTGCCGCCATTCTACCTCCCCACAGAGGCCTTGCCTCCTCTGCCGGGCCGCCCGATCCGGAGCCAGAGATCTGGGGCCCCACCCAAAGCCTGGGACTGGCCAATTGAAACTGGGACAGGCCTGCCATGGTGCTTCTATGTTGAGCCATGAAGCCGTCTCACACCCTGCCTCTCATCTCGACCATGACAGTGGATCCTGAAACCCAGCTTCGCCAAACCTCTCTCTGATAATGTCCATGGTGGAGTAACTCCAATCCCCATCATCCTCATCAGTGACCTGCCTCTCTCTCCACTCCATCAGGGGTCTTGGAGGGCCTGGCATGTGGGTCTGGCCAACGTCTGGGTTGGTGAGCGCCGAGCTGTTCCATCATTCGCTGGATTGCTCCAGGGCCCCTGCTCCCTGGCCCTCACTTACCAGGGCTGCTGGTTGTGCCTCTCGCACTTTAGGCCTCACCACTGTCTGGGCCTCTCCACCTTCAGCAGAAATTGCTGGCTCAGCAACCTCAGCTGGGCTGCCTTCTGCAGCCACTGGTGTGGCCTCTTGCATTCCCTCAGCCATAGCTCAGAAGAGTACTGGTAAGGGTAATGACTCAAGAGAGCGCTAACTTTACTGTCACATCCGTAACGGTCCTAGTCTCCTCCAGCACCAACACAGGAAAAAGAACGCAGGTAACCAAGAAACAGGAACGTAAATCAAACAGATGCTGAAACACAGTTAGCACTGGGAGTGTTTTGCTCCCAGTGCTACATAAATACCCCTCCCCTGCTGCTCCACCCTTCCCTTCCCGGCAGACCAGCATCCTGTTAGTCAGGTACAAATCCCTCCCCCCTCCTTGGCCGCAGCGTTTGTTTGCCCTTCCGCTCTATACGACTCTCTGCCTCACCACCAGCTCCGCTGTCCGGTAGGTCACCCCATCTCCTGGAAATACAGCCGGTTGGTGGGAGGGAGGTTCAGTCCTGAAGCGCCTATTCCGTTGTCGTAGGCTCCCTCGGCTGCTCAGCTAGGGAGCTCACTGGCTGCTCACTGAGCCCCTCAGCTGATTGGCAGTGGCAAACAAAGGCGCTGGCACTTCCAGCTGGTCGGCAGCCCTGGTAGGAAGTCTGAGCCTGCCGCCGGGATCCCTCGTCTGCCAGCAGCGAATCCAGTGTCCCAGCCACCCAGCTGATCGGCAGGCCCCTCGGCAGTGCATCGGCGTCAGCACTGACGTCCCGGCTGATCAGCCGGGCTGCGGAGCTAAGAAAGCGTTATGAGAGCCGCCCTGTTGAATGCAGCATACAGGAGCGTTGGGTGGCTGGCGGACTGAGGTGGTGGCATTGGCTCTGACGTCCCGGCGTTCCAGCTGGGCAACGGAGCAGCGAGTGGCTGGTAAGCGTCTGGCGGCCGTGTCTACGGACTTCCCACACACACACCCGTTGATTGTTGAGCCCGTGGCTTGACAGAGAGGCTGTGGGGAGTTAGTTTTTGCCAGGAACAATTGTTTGTTTTGGCTTACACTCCCCTGGCTTTGACTCGTGCCTTTTACCTTGTGGACTGCTTTTGGTCCTTTGCTTTGCTTTGCCTTTAGACCTGCCTCTTGCCTTGTACCTTGTCTTTGCCCTGAGGACTGCCATTTGTCTTGTGTCTGAACTTTAACTTATGGACTACAGTTTGCCTTGTGGACTCGCTTAGCCAGGTGGACTGGACTTGGAACCCTGGACCTTGCCCTGTGAGCGTGCTTCTACTCTGGGGACTTTATTTGTAATATAGGGCCTGTTGTTTGGGGGACTGAGAGTGGCTGCCTTCAGGGTAGCATGGGGATGGAGCCTTACTGGTTGTTGGAGGGCCATTTGCTGAAACATTTATTGGGAACAATAAAGGACCCTCTAGAGGTCTGCCTTGCCTTGACCACCTGGGTCATAACAAGAACTGAAGAGGCTTCTTGGATGAGAAACAAAATGTTTTCAAAGAAAAAAACCAAGAAAGTACAGTTGCCTTTTGGAAAAAGCACCTTTGGGACAACCATGACCTGGATGATTGATAATCTCCATAGACATCTCCCCATAAAGTCAATTTAGTATGGGAAAAAGGATCAAATCTTTTTTTTTTGATATTACATTTCATAGCTTTCTAACTGCCTGTGCTTTCAGTTTTTCCTGCCTAAGTGCAGCACCTTATTTTTCTCACCACTGAACTGCATCTTGTTAGATAGGGTCCAATATTCAAGCCCGTCAAGATCCTTCTGAATCTTGAGTCTATTTTCAAAAGTGTTGGCTCTTCCCCCCAGCTTGGTGTTATCTGCAAATTTGATAAGTTCCCCTTCTATCCCCTCATCAGTGCTTTTTAACCTTTTCACAGATTGTACCACTTTTAGGACATGACAGTATTCAAATACCACCAGTGACTTAGCAAGGTGTCAAAAACGCGATCACCAAAAAAAAGGAAAAAAGTGATAAAGTACACCCACTTACCACACTTTTAATGGAAACTTGTGCCTGTTTCTCTGACATTAATCTTTGCACTCATGGCTGGAGAGTGCTTACTGATAGAATTAAGTCAGAATCCAGCTGAAGACAATTCCTTTCCTTAGTTTTTATACATGTCAATGAAGAAAACACCTTCTCACACAAGTATGTGGAACCAAATGGCAGTAACACTACAATACACATTGATTTGTGCTTTAGATTGTAAGCCGCCCTGAGTCTTCAGAGAAGGGCGGGATATAAATGGGATTTTTTTTAAAAAAAAATAGCTTTCCCCCCCACTTCCGGGTACAGTTTTGCAACTTGGCTCCAGAACTTGGTCAGTGTTTTTTCATTAAAATGTTCCTTCAAATTGCAGTTTGATGTCAATTCCAGAAGTGCTTCTTGCTCTTGAGAGGAAAGGTCAGAGTACACAGCATTGTCCATAAGGAAGGGCAATGCAACCCAACGAATTCCAATATCACATCCTCTTGACATGAATGGAAAATACAACACAAACTCGGTGTGCAATTTTTCAAAGTGATTTTTGATGGCAGTTTCAATGTCTTCAGTGTCAACAACAGAATTTAGTTCAATAAAACCAGATGTCAATGCTGTGACAAACCGAACTGAAGCCATTTTCATGTCTTCATTGCCACATTTTAGTTTAGAGATTTTAGATGAAGGAAAAATGGAGGGGGGTGTAGTTCTCAGTTAGCCAAAACAATTCCTACGTGTGAGAACCAAGGTCAGTGCTGATAACATTTTGGCGGGCTGAAGAGCTGGGAGGAGAGCCCGCATTTTGCAACAATTGGTGAATGTGATTTATGACAGCAATTTGGGGTGGGAATTGCAATAGTAACTTTGTAACGGGGGGGATTTTTAGTCTTGGGTTCACATATGTATGTGCCAATATTTTGTTTCCTAATAAAATGTATCTTTAAGGAAATTTTTTTTGCCTTGAAGTTCTTTTAAATCATTTCATCTATCAGAACCATAACATTAACCCAAGACTCACATTTAAATTAAATTCACGGGGTCCTGAGCTCCAGTTACCTACCCAAAGCCGTGGGGAGGACAACAAAGACTCAGGGAAGACCCATTATAGTGAAAAAGGAGGAACCTGTCACCGGCACCATAACCACAGTGACTACATCAGTGGATGGAGTGCAGGCCATAGCCCCAATAGAGAGTGTGGTGTCGGTAGCTCCAGCGGTGGCCGCACCGGCGGCGAGTGCACCAGCAGCGAGCGCACTGGTGGTGGGCGCAAGGCCATAGGAACGTGAAATCCAGCGGGAACACATCTGGTCATCAGAATGGACCCTGCCTAGCAGAGATTCTTGGAATTCAGAGGTGACCCAGCTGAAAAAGAGTTCTGCAAAGGCTGCTGAAGCCAAATTCCCGCTGACTGCCACCCGCAGGTCACGATCTCCTGAACAGAGAGGCGCTAAACGTGCAGCACCTTGGGATGAGTCAGGTGAGTGGAAATACCTGACAGCCATTCGGAGCCAGTCAGTTGAACGTTTGAGAGAGAGGTTTGAGGGGCTGGATGTGGGAGGCAAGGAGCAGATCACCCATCAGTTACTCTCCAGTGAGCGAGATGACAGACGCCCCCAAGACCATCCCCATTCCAGAAGAAGCCCCAGTCCCATAGCCGGAGCTAGAGCCATCTCCCCATGACTGAAACCACTGGCTTTAACTTCGAGTAGAGTGTGAGGCTGAAGCCCAGATCGCCATCAGCACCACGTTAGCCCCGGCCGTTGTCGGCACCCACTAAGCCCGATCACCATTGACGTTATGACAACCCTGATCATCGTAAGCGGTATGTTAGCCCTGAACGGCACCATCACTACATGAGTCCTGACCAGTACCAGCACAGAGCAAGCCCTGACTGCCACCAATAAACTGATAGCCCTGACAGATCCCTGCAACAGGCTAGCCCAGATCGCTATCTGGTCCATTCCAGACCGTCATCGTTACAGAGTTAGTCTTCAGCCACACCCTCAACAACTCAGTCCCGACCACCAGTCCAGGACCCCTGCCAAGGGTTGATCTGTCAGCAAGGTTCCAAAGAGATCAATTGCAGAAGTATGGGTGGCTGCATGCTCTCTTAGACAGACAGTGGCCCATGGCAGCTCCTCCCTTCAAACCTACGTTTGATAGTGACCCTGAGAAGTTAACTTTCTTTTAGAACCAAGTGCACTCTCACATGAATAGAAATGTTAATGCCTATCCCGACCATGCCTCCATGGTCGATGTGATAGCAGTGAACCTAGAGGGGGAGGCAGCAGAATGGCTAAACAGCTTGTACAATGAGCAAGCACCTGAGCTTTGGGACTACAATCTATTCATCCAAGGGTTAAGAAACAGATTCGAGGATGGATCCATAGCTTTACAGGCTGAAACAGATATTCATAAAGTAAAGCAGAGAGGTCAACCAGCGAAGAAATATGTCCGTGAATTCCAAAGAGTGGCTGGCAGAATTGAGAGGTGCCCTGAACGATCCCTGGTTCATACTTCAAGAATGGTCTGGACCCAGATCTATTCCAGGCTTGTGTCTAGCGGGGGATCCCTGATCAACTCCAGGAGTGGTATCGCTTGGCCGTGCATTTAGACATCGAGTTAACCCACTACAAGAACCCCAGCAACAGGGATGACTGAACCTTCAAAAGCACCTTTGGGATTGCCGATCAAGTATTTCAGATGTGGGCAGCCGGGCCGCCGGGCGGTGGTTTGTCCAGTTCCTTTTCCTCAGCAAAAAAACACCTCAGCTCCACCAGAAAGGAAAAAGGGAAGCCAGCTGCCCGCTAGAGAGAAATCGAATTGGATTACTCAGGAGCAAACTACTCAAGTCACCTCACCTACTTGAGAGAGGGTCGAGGCCCCAGCTGAAGCTGCCATCTCACCTGCCCCATATGACAGCAATGATGAGGGAGAAAACCCAATGGTGAGTCAGCCCATTCCACCTTTTTCCCTCTCTGCCAAACTCATAGTTCCCAAGATGGGTGTCCAAATGGACTTTAGGGTGTCAGTAGACTGTAGGTGTTCATGATGCCTAATCAGCCTCCTGACTGTCCTCAAGTTAGGCATCAGGGCAAGACAGCTTTCCACCCCCATGAAGTTTGATCAGGCAGATAGATCGTTAATGGGCAAAACCTTAATAACCCACCTGACAGAGATGATGCAACTAGAGGTGGGGGAACATTGGGAATTTATCCGATTTGTGGTGTCCCCCAAAATGACTGAAGCCAGTGATGGCGAACCTGTTGTGATTCAGCGTCAGCCTGTGGATTCGGCAGCTGAGTTGGACAATTCTGAAGAGGAGGAGGAGGAGGGGTTTGGAGAGCCTTTGGTGTCAGAGGAAGGTTCTGATGCACCACAGAACTCTCAGCCAGACCCCTCCCATCTTGTTACTCCTCAGACCCAGCTGTGTGAGCCTGAAAGATTGGAAGAAGACGATCCACAGCTGGCTCTGTTCAGGGACGCTAGGAGAAGGAGGCAATCCAGCAGAACTGAGCAAAGGAAAGTAATGAAGCAACTCGGGAGAAGGCAATCAGAAGCCATGCCTTGAGACTGCTGTTTAAAAGGGGAATGTGTGGGAGGTGCTGGTTGCTGAAGGCAACCATTTGAAGAGCTTCTGATAAAGTCTTGGTCAGTATTTGTTTAACTTCTGTTTGAACTTTTTCATTTAGTTTTTGCAAATAAATTTGGTTGGATTAGTTCCAGCCTATTGTTTATAAAAAGAGGTTGTCCCTGACATTCCAAAAGGGCCGGTCGTAGGCTGGAACAGAGCAGTTTGCCTTCAGCCACCCACCCCTTATTATTATGGAGCAGCTACGTGCTGAGAATACCCAGCTCACCCAGCAACTCACTTTGTTGGCAGCTCAGGTGGCTCAATTACAAGCACAGGTCGATGCTGCACCACCACCATCACCACCACCCAGGAGAAAATGCCAAGTTGCGATGCCGGATAAATTTAATGGCAATCCAGAGATGTTTCCTGCTTTCCTGGGACAATGCCAGCTATTTATCAGCGTGAGAGCAGCTGATTTCCCCACTGACCGGGATAAGGTGGGGTTTGTGTTAAGCCTTCTCTCTGGTGATGCAGCTTGTTGGGGCACACTTCTGCTGGCTCAACCTAGTCCATTGTTGGATAACTTTGTGGGGTTTTGTAATCATATGCTTCTGATGTATGAGGACCCCATAAAGACGCAGACTGCTACCCGATGCCTGAAAGCTCTGAGGCAAGGTCACAGGGCTATATCAGCGATTTTCACCTGCTTACCCAGGATTCAGCCTGGAATTGTTCTGTTCCAGATGTTGGATGAGCTGGCCTGTGTTGATACTCCCTCAGACCTCAATGGACTGATCCATCTCTGTCTGTGGATTGACACTCGGTTGCAGCAGTGAAAGAGTCGCCAAGCCACCCCAGAGACCCCTGCAGCCCCTGTTGTGCATGAGACCCAAGTTCAACGGGAGGAGCCAATGGAGCTAGGTGCTGCCAGGCCTCGTCTATCGGTGGCAGAAATGAACAGGCAACGATCGGGGGTTGTGTTTTTACTGTATGGACCCTGCGCATTTGGCTGCCTTCTGCCCAAAGAAGCGACGACGGGCATCAGTGATCGAGTCTGCCCAGAGAAAGCCCCCTACTCCTCTGTCGAGAAATGCCCCGAGCCCAATCTAAAAGGTGTGTTAGGTCGGGCGTCCCACAACACCGAGCGACATCTTTCCAATGCTGCCTGTGGACCTCCACGGCATCTGATATTGGAGGCATGTCTGATCCTTCCTGGAAAGCCGAAGGGGATTCCAGTCCATGCCTTAATTGACTCTGGGGCCACCACAAATTTTATGGACTCAGCATTTGTGGCCAAATGGGCTGTTCCCCAGTGCCCGGTGGAACCGCCCATGTTAGTGGAGACTATCGATGGTTGAGTGCTCCTGTCTGGGCCAATTAAGGCCACCACACAACCATTATGTATGGCCATCAGTTCCCATGAGGAGGCCATCCAGTTCTATATCACCTCAGATCTGCATTTCCCCGTGGTCTTGGGACTGGCATGGCTCCGGGCGCATGACCCACAGATCTATTGGTCACAGAACTTGGTCACCTTCCCAAGCTTGCAGTGCGTAGACCACACCCACTATATCTGTGCCGGTCAGGTGGAGGGTTCCCCAGGGGTTTCCTTGCCTTCCGAACTGTCTGAATTTGCTGATGTCTTCAGTGAGATGGAGGTGGATCAATTACCCCCGCACAGGCCCTATGACTGCCCCATTGATTTAGTCCCTGACGCGTCTCTCCCAGTGGGGCGTTTGTACTCCATGTCGGACCCCGAGTTGGCTGCATTGCGGGACTTTTTGGATAAGAATTTGGCTCGCGGTTTCATCCGGCCCTCGTCCTTGCCAGTGTTTGCGCCCGTGCTCTTCATCAAAAAGAAGTCCAGCGAATTGTGGCTTTGCTGCAATTATAGAAAATTAAACGCCATCACGGTGCGCAATCGTTACCCGCTGCCCCTCATCCCAAAACTCTTGGACTGACTCCGGGAGGCTAAGATCTTCGTGAAACTGGACCTGCGTGGAGCTTACAACCTTGTCAGAGTTCGGTCGGGTGATGAGTGGAAGACGGCATTTGGTACTCGATACGGACATTTTGAATACATGGTGATGCCGTTTGGCCTGACCAATGCCCCTGTAGTGTTTCAGCATTTCATGAACAATATTTTCTGGGATTTGTTAGATCAGTTTCTCATGATCTCCTTGGATGACATCCTGATCTACTCCCCGTCGCGAGAGGTGCACCATCAACATCTACGTCAGGTCCTGCAGCGACTCCGAGAACATCGGCTGTATGCTAAATTGGAGAAGTGCCAGTTCTACTGGGTGACCATTGATTTTCAGGGTCACCGTATTTCTCCTGAGGGCATCGCCATGGAGCCGAGTAAGGTTGAGTCTTTGTAGAGTTGGCAACCCCCACGTCGTGTGAAGGATGTTCAGCGATTTCTTGGGTTCACCAACTATTACTGAGCTTTCATCCCTGGGTTTGCTACCCTGACAGCCCCCCTCACTTGGCTCCTGCAGAAGACGACTCGGTTTCAGTGGGATGCTCCAGAACAATGGGCTTTCCAGGCTTTGAAGGAAGCCTTCATGAAGGAGCCCATCTTGAAGCATCCTGACCCGCAACAGCCGTTTCTTGTGGAGGCGGATGCCTCTGACATTTCCATTGGGGCGGTGTTACTCCAGGCAACGACGCCCGGCAGTACCCTATTTCCTTGCACGTACCATTCGTGGAAACTGAATCCTTCGGTGCACAACTATACCATCTGGGAGAAGGAATTGCTGGCCATCAAAGTGGCATTCGAGGCCTGGAGCCATCATCTGGAGGGAGCACGGCATCAAATCAAGTTCCAGACGGACCATAAGAATTTGGAAAGCCTGCAGACTGCTCAGAAATTGAACCAACACCAGATTCTGTGGTCTCTTTTCTTTGAGAGGTTCAATTTCTGAGTCAAGTACATACCCAGTGGTTGCAACCAAAGAGCGGATACTCTGTCCAGGAAGCCCGAATATTCCTGAGCGGAAGACAAGCTTCTGCCCAGGACAGTGCTCCCTATCGATTCTTTTGCTGTGGTGCGGGAGCCGATAGATATATGGGCTCGGATCCGGGAGGCACAGCAGCAGGATGTGTGGGTTGCTCAGCGGACGGAGGAGGTGGGGCCAGATTCTTCTTGGACGGTCACGGATGGACTCTTATATTATCCTCACCGACTCTATGTTCTGGGAGGGCCACTCAGGGGACTCATCCTCAACCAGTGTCACTATAACCCAGCAGTGGGGCATTTTGGCCTGTTCAAGACCCTGAACTTGGTCTCCCGTACCTTGTGGTGGCCCCGGGTCCGACATGACGTCCAGGCCTATGTCACTTCCTGTATCCTGTGTAGACAGGCCAAGTCAGCGACAGGAGCCCCACCCAGATTACTGCAGCCCTTGCCGACACCCAAAAGACCCTGGGTGGGCCTGCAGCTCTTTTTGGTTGGAGAGCTGGTCACCACTGGACTTCTCCTCAGCCCCCTCAAGGGTCTTGCCCTTGGCTCTGTGTGAGGGAAATGCATTCCACCCATGGGCCAAGGAGAAGAAGAGAAATTCCTGAGGTGGGGGTCCAAAGAGCAGAGAGAGCAAAGCGGCAGACCGACTGTCTACAGAGATCGGATTACATCTCAGCAGAGAAATCCCAAGAAGAACACAAGAAAAAGACATGCTTCATCTGTGGAGCTGAAACTCATTTAAAGAAAAACTGTTTACGTGGAAGAAAAACAGGAAATAGACAAGTTGCTGTTGCAAAAGTTAGCTATTGTAATATTATTATTATTATTATTATCATTATTATCATTATTATTATTATTATTATTATTATTATTATTATTATTATTATTATTATTATTATTATTATTATTATTATTTAAACTTATATACCGCCTTTCTCCCGTAGGACCCAGGGCAATTCACAAGGCGATTAAAACAATATAACAATACAAAAGTTAATAACAAATTAAAATAAATTAAATTATCCTTAATTAAAATCTAAAACCCTTAACTCTAATTAAAAACCCAATTGCAATAGGTTAAAAATTAAAAGTTCTCAGTCCTGGCCGGAAAGCTCAAAGAGCCAGGTCTTCAGGTCCCGGCGGAACGAACAAAAATCTGGGGCAGTCCTGAGCTCTACGGGTAACTGGTTCCAAAGGGCAGGCGTGCCCACAGAGAAGGCCCTCCCCCTGGGTGTCGCCCTCCGGCAATCCTTTGCCAGCGGCACCCTGAGAAGGCCCTCCCTGTGGGAGCGCACAGGACGAAGGGAACTTGATGCTGGCAGCAGGTGTTCCCTCAGATATCCCGGACCCAAGGCATTTAGGGCTTTAAAGGTCATCACCAGCACCTTGGATCTCACCCGGAGGGCAACCGGAAGCCAATGTAGCTTGCGGAGCAGAGGTGTTACATGGGAGTATCGGGGAGCCCCCATCACAACTCGCGCGGCCGCATTCTGCACCAGTTGAAGCCTCTGAGTGGTCCTCAAGGGCAGCCCCATGTAGAGAGCGTTACAGTAGTCTAACCGGGAGGTCACGAGCGCATGAGTGACTGTGCGCAAGGCATCACGGTCCAGATAGGGCTGCAACTGGCGCACCAGGCGAACCTGGGCAAAAGCCCCCCTGGTCACGGCTCCTATATGATCTTCAAAACTGAGCCGTGAATCCAGGAGGACACCCAATTGCGAGCCCTATCGACGGGGGGTAACACCTCACCCCCCATCATTAAAGGTGGAATAGGATGATTCACTCGAGATGCCTGTACGCACAGCCACTCAGTCTAATAGCAGAGACAAATGGTTAATAGACAGTGGGGCTAGTCAAACAATTGTTAATAATTCTAAGTTGTTTTCCAGATTGGATTCAACTGGAGGAGATGCAGTGGCTTTAGCAAGTGGCCAGAAGGCAAAAGTCATGGGGAAAGGCAGGGTGCTGATTCCATGTCTGGAGGAAAGGTTTAATAATGTATTATGTGTGCCTGAAATGGAGCATGATTTACTGAGTGTCTCCAGTCTTGACAAACAAGGGTTTGAGACCACATTTGTAAATGGGAAATGTCTCATAAAAAGAAATGGGAGTGTATGTGCACAGGGCATAAAACAGGATAATCTTTATGTGTTGCAGGCACAAAAGATTCAATTTGCCCAAACATTTGGCAATGTGGAACAACATGATTCATGCATTCATCTCTTGCACAGAAAGCTTGGCCATGCCAGCTTCATAGTGTTGCATGGGATGCCAGAGTTTGCAGAGGGATTAACCGTGAAAGGGTGTAAGACATAGACTGTGCAGTATGTAAATCATCAAAATCTAAGGTGTTCCCAGTAAGCAAGAAGAGCACAAGGCAGACAACAAGGGTTCTAGAGCTGGTACATCCAGATTTAGTAGGACCAATGCAAGCCAGCTTGGGAGGAGCAAGGTATGCGCTGGTCATTGTAGATGACCATAGCAGATTTGGTTTCTTTTATTTTCTTAAGAGCAAAACAGAGGTGCTGCAGAAGTTCAAGCAATGGGTGAGCTTTGCAGAAAGAAGATACAGTCAACAGGTATGCCAGCTGAAAACTGACGGGTTCAGAATTCATGTCAACAAACTTTCAATAGACACACACATCTGTACACAGCAGCTGAGAATGGCATGGCTGAAAGACGGAATGGAGTCTTGCACACCATGAAAGACTCACTGCTGGAGGATTCTGGTCTGAGCAGTTCATATTGGGGTAAAACCATGTTGACTGCTAATTATTTGTCAATAAGCTGTGGAGTTCCTCTATCAATGATACTCCATATGCTGTACTATATGGGACAAAGCCATCTCTAGCACATTTAAGGGTGTTTGGAAGCAATGCATGGGTGTATATTCCAAAGGCAATCAGGACAAAAGGGCAACCAAAGGCTAGAAAGCTCAAGTTTATGGGCTATGAGCCTGGCTCAAAGAGCTATCGCTTTAGAGATGGAAGCAGAAGTATAGTAATTTCCAAATTTGTTAGCTTTGCAGAGCAGAATTGGGGCAGAATTGATGCCAATTCGGGGGTTTATCCATTTAATGATGGTGACTCACTTAGTTACGGTGCCAGCATTCAGGGAGGAGAAGCTGAAAATGAACAAGAAAAGGAGTCAGAAGAAGATGGTGACTCTGATGTGAAGCAGGAAAGGGTTGACAGTCAAGAGCAGTCAATCCCATGCAGGTCAGAGCGATGGAACAAGGAGATTCCACCTGACAGGTATTCTGCTGGGAAAGTAAAGGTGTGTAATGTGTGTGTCAACACTGCTAACATTGGATGTTCTTGCTTTGACAACATGGAGATGCAGCCATTTTCCTTTAAATGTTTTACTCTTAGAATTAGAGTTAGAATTAGATGATACGGGGGGGGGAGGAGGAATGTGCATGGGAGTTAGTTAGACACAGGGCTTTTTTTCCAATAGAACGCTCAGAATGGTGTTCCGGCACCTTTTTTTTCACAAAAAAGGGGGGGGGGGAGAAAGCTGAAGGAAACTGTTCTGGAGAGCCAAATTCTCCGCAGGCAGCCAGGTTGCAGAGCACCAGAATGCATCTCAGCGACGGGCCTTCAGATGGCTCAAACAGAAGGAAATGTGATCCATACAGGCTAATTTAAAAGTGGGAGGGTAAGAAGGGCCGAGTGTGAACAGGTTGCCTAGCAACCTGTTTAAACAGTCTCTGTAACTTTCAGCTCCTGGTGCCTTGCCTTTTTTAAGCTGGGAAGTTGAAAAAAAGGCTAAAAAGGAGGCAATAGAGTGCTATCAAGGAAAATGCATAGATATAGCCAGCAGACATTTAGGGAACCTTTATTTTTCATACACTGTTTGAATTTTGTTTTAATGCCATGGTGATACACATTCAAATGTAGTCAAGTCTTTTTTTAATTCCAAAGCATCTGTTCATTAAATACAGCATAACAAAGTTTTAGATGATGGAATTATTTTTTATCTAAAGATAACTAATGATAACAGCTCTTAAATCTGTTATTTTGTTTTATTTTTGCACAAACAAATTGTATAATTTGCATTTGCATTCATTTACAAATAGAATATGTTGTTAAAATGTATTGGTGTTGAAATAATTAGTGTACACATATACCTAAAACCAGTTTATTGCATTTGGCAATTGTACTAAAAAAAATCTCATTGTCAACCAATATAATTCATTGAATTTGAAATCAAGTGAAAAATTGATTTAAATTATTTTATTAAAACAAATTAATGGCAATTCTTTTTTAAGAAGTTGCCTCAAACAAAATGAGTTTGACATGCCTGCTCTAGATAGTTGAATGCTCCAAAATAAATTCTACCAAGCACCCATGGACAGAGCACAGACATTTTTTTTAAAAGTAATAAAATCACCACCACTGCCCTGAAAGTCATGTTGCCTAGTGCCTCCATGGCTTACCATGACCACGAGCTCCAACACTGTAGATGCTCCTCTAGTCACCAAATCACTGATTAGCCCACCAGCATTCCTTTGCAGACCACAAAGATTTTTAATTTATCAGTGTGGGCCTTTCCCTTCTACAAGTTGCGCAGACCTCTTCTAGATTTTTTTCTTGCCTTTCTGAGTTAAATCCTCTGCCTCCCAGGAAAAGGTGAGAGCTCCGCTGGAAAGCCTGCCACTGCTGGCACCCTACAATAGCGATGAGGAAGGTGAAGACAATTCAATTGTAAGTCAGGCCATCCCACCTTTCGCTATTTCCACCAAGATCATAGTGCCAAAGACAGGGGGCCAAACAGACTTAAATGTTCTAATTGACTCAGGTTGCACCAGGTGTCTAGTCAACCTCTCCACCATACTTAAATTGGGGATTCACGCCAAGCTATTGCCCTTAGCCATGAAATTTGAGCAGGAAGATGGGTCTCTAATTGGAGGTTCCCCTGCGACACACCTAACTGAATCTATGCACTTGAAGATAGGACAGCACTGGGAGATCATCCATTTTGTGGTGGTCCCAAAAATGACAGAGGCTGTAATTTTAGGCTTGGCATTGCTTGATATCTGGCTCCCCCCCATTTGGTGAAAGAACGGTGTGAGAACTTTCTTAAGAGGAGTGGTGTAACATGGGAGTATCGAGATACTCCCATAAGCACCCGCGCGGCCGCATTTTGCACCAGCTGAAGCCTCTGGGTGCACTTCAAGGGCAGCCCCATGTAGAGAGCATTGCAGTAATCCAGGCGAAAGGTGACAAGGGCATGGGTGACCGTGCATAGGGCATCTCGGTCCAAAAAGGGGCGCAACACGTACCAGGTGAACCTGTGCAAAAGCCCCCCCTGGTCACGGCCGTTAGATGATCTTCCAAATTAAGCCGTGAATCCAGGAGGACACCCAAGTTGCGGGCCCTTTCTGAGGGGGGAAATAGCTCCCCCCCATAAGAAGAGATGGAACCTGTTGGACAGTACGAGATGGCGATATCCACAGCCACTCGGTCTTGGAGGGGTTCAGCCTGAGCCTGTTCCTTCCCATCCAGACCCACACCGCCTCCAGGCACCGGGACATCACGTCAAGGGCATCACTAGGTTGGCTCAGGGTGGAGATAAACAACTGGGTAGCATCGGCATATTGGTGATACCTCACCCCAAAGCCACGGATGATCTCACCCAGCGGCTTCATATAGATGTTGAAAAGGAGGGGGGAGAGAACTGACCCCTGAGGTACCCCACAAGAAAGGGGCCTCGGGGTAGATCTCTGCCCCCCTGCCACTACAAACTGCGAACGGCCCGAGAGGTAGGAGGAGAACCACCATAAAACAATACCTCCCACTCCCAACCCCTCGAGCCATTGCAGCAGGATACCATGGTCGATGGTATCAAAAGCTGCTGAGAGGTCAAGTAGGACCAGGACAGAGGAGCAACCCCTGTCCTGGGCCCGCCAGAGATCATTACCAGTGCGACCAATGCCATTTCCGTGCTGTAACTGGGTTTGAAACTGGACTGGTACGGGTCCAGATAGTCCACTTCATCCAGGAATTGCGGAAGCTGATGCGCCACAACACTCTTGACAACCTTCGCTACGAAGGGAAGGTTGGAGACAGGACGATAGTTATTCAACGAGGCCAGGTCCAGAGCTGGCTTCTTGAGGATGGGCCTTACCACCGCCTCTTTTAAGGCAGAGGGGAAGACACCCTCTGTCAATGAAGCATTGACAACTGCCTGGAGCCAGCCCCCTGTCACCTCCCCGGCGGCCGAAACCAGCCAGGAGGGACATGGGTCCAATAAACAAGTTGCAGCGCTCAGCCTACGCATAATCCTGTCCACATCATCCAAAGTCACAGGTTCAAACTCACCCCAAATGGTATGACCAAGACCTGCCCTCTCCACTCCGTTGGATTCCGCCCAGTCGGAGTCCAGACCAGTCTGTATCTGAGCGATTTTGTCCTGCAGATACTGTACAAATTCCTCAGCCCTACCCTGCAAGGGGTCATCCCTGGGTCACTGGTTGAGCAGTGAGCGGGTCACTCTAAACAGGGCGGCTGGGCGATTATCTGCGGACGCAATGAGAGTGGAAAAGTAAATACGCTTTGCCACTTCCATCGCCACTAGGTAAGACTTAAGACAAGTTCTTAGCCGTGTTCGATCAGATTCGGATCTGCTGGACCTCCAACAGCTCTCTAGGTGTCTTTTCCTGTGCTTCATCTCTCGGAGTCCCTCGGTAAACCAGGGGGCCACCCGGGATCTGCGCTGGGTCAGAGTCCGCAAAGGCACAACTCGATCCAAGACCCCAGCAGCAGCCCTCTCCCAGGCTACCACTAGGGCCTTGGCAGAGTCGTGGGCAAGGGAAGCAGGAAATGTCCCAAGCTCCATCTGGAATCTCTCAGGGTCCATCAGGCGCCTGGGGCAGAACCACCTGGTCAGTTCCGCCTCCCAGCGATGGGGGGTGGTGTACTGAAAGTCTAGCCGGAGAAGGAAATGATCGGACCATGACAGGGGATGGATAGTTAAATCTCCCCTACCCAGATCATTAATCCACTGCCCAGAGATAAAAACCAGGTTGAGTGTGTGCCCTCCATTATGGGTCGGGTCCTGAATTATTTTAGTCAGGTCCATGGCTGTCATGGAAGCCATGAACTCCTGAGCCAACTCAGACGCCTCACCCATGGAAGACAGATTGAAATCCCCCAGAACACAGCGGTGGCCCGTTCCCCAGTTACGATAAAGCCCTCTGCTCCCACACTCTCTGCCCCTTTCAATCACCATTGGGATGGGAAGACCCTCTTCACTTGTAGCTGAGTCCCCCCCAAACCCCAACTCCCCCCGCGACCATCTGATGGTCTGGACTGCTGTCCGGGTCGAACTCCCCCAAGTTCATTCCGGATCCTTTGGCCCTCCCCCCTCCCGGATCCCCTTAAAATTTTGTTTAAAAAACTCAATAAAAACTCAATAAAAAAACCCTCAAACTCCTCTTTGCAGCATGCCATCTCTCAGGGTCCCATAACCCCTCATCAAGAAAGATCTTCTTTAAAACAGATGGACGCTCCTGCGAGAGGGGGGAATGTTGCAGTGAGTAAAGTTCTCCAGAGGTATACGCTGGCATATAAAGTGAAACGGTAATGGTGACATCGGGCAATGGAGGGTGGCAGTAGATGAAATCGATGAAAAGTTCAGTCGGCCAGTGGCAGGTCCCAAAGCCACAATCATGATGATAATGAAATAATCAATGGCAGCAACAGCAAAAGTCATAATGAAATAAAAATGACAAGTCCAGAAGGGGGGGGCAGCCTGATGACAATGCCGACGGACCCAAGCCAACAGGTTCAAGCCCGACGACAGGGGCACCTGCGACCTCCGCGGTGGCAAGAAGAAGGAACATCATCATCAGCAGACCCCACAGCCACCACAGCACCACCAGGTCCACCGCGCTCACAGAGCCAAACTTGCCGAGTGGCAGGGGGGGGAAACACGACATCGAATCCCCCTTCCCCCCAGCCATAACCCGAGGCTCACAATAGAGCAAACAAGCATGAGCAGAGCCCAAATTCCGGCTCAAATTCACTCAGTCCAGCTCCGCTCGGCTCGGCACAACAAGGAAGCAGTCAGGTCGGCCCTGCCTAGCCACCAGCATCCTCTCACCGAAGTGTTAAATGGTCGGCTTCTCCTCCTCTGTCCTTTGTCATTCTAAGCTGTATCCAGATGGGGGAGGGTGCCAACACTCCACCAGAAATTCAGCCGACCGAAGAGGGCCAAAACGATAGCAGAAAGCCCCATGGCCACCCAGCAGAGCCGAAAACCGTACCGTACTAAAAAGCTCAAAACCAGCGGAGAGCCATCTTGGCACCTTTTTTTTTTTAACAAAAAAAAGCACTGGTTAGACATAACAATATTGTAACAGTGTGAGAACCAAGGTTTTTTGAAATAAGAGATAAGAAATGGTGGGTTGGAGAACTGGAGGGAAAGCCTGCATTTCAAACTAATTGGTGAATGTGATTTATGAAGGTTAATTAGAGGAGGGAATTGTGCTTGATACTATGTGCTCAGGGAAGGGGAATTCAGATTTTGCCTTTGCCTATGTATTTGCCAATGCTATGCTACTTGAATAAAGATTCTTTAAGGTAAACAATGCCTCGAAGTTCTTTGAAGAGTCTGTCGGAACCACGACAGTGTGGTATGAGCCAAGAAGGTATCAGGAAGTATTGGCACTACCCAAAGTGGAGCAAGTGAAGTGGAAAGAAGCTATGGACAAAGAAATGAATTCCATGGATGAACATAAAGTGTTCACCTCTATGACTTTTCCACAAGGTTACAAAGTTGTAGGATGTAAATGGGTATACAAAAAGAAAGAGTTACCCAACAATGAAGTCCAATATAAGGCAAGATTAGTGGTACAGGGGTTTTCGCAGAAGAAAAATGTGCACTATGATGAGGTATTTGCACCAACAGTAAAAAGTGAAACTATAAGGTGGGCACTAGCGTTGGCAACAGCACGTGGTCATAAAATTTGGCTCTTTGATAAAACCACAGCATTCCTCAATGGAGAGTTAGAGGAAGAAATTTACATGGTTCAAACACCAGGGTATGAAAGTAAAAAGCCTGGTACTGTATAAACTGAACAAGGCCATTTATGAGCTGAAGCAATCAGCCAGAAATTGGAACATCTGTTTAGATGTGGCATTGAAAGGTCTTGGATTCAAGAGTTCTAAGGCTGATGGTTGCATATATACTGCAAGGTTCCATGGTAGGAATTGCCAATTATTAGCATTTGTGGATGATCTTTGCTTCATTGGAAAGGATCTTGCACAGGTGAAGGAATTTGCTAATCAATTGGAGAAAAAGTTTGAGTTGAAAAGTCTGGGTGAAATACAAAACTATCTTGGTGTAGAGATACAAAAAACTAAGAAAGGTGGCTATGTTCTCAGTCAAAGAAGGAAAATTGAACAGCTGTTGGAGAGATACAATATGAGGGATTGTAATTCTGCTCCAACACCTATGAGCATAGATTTTCACAACGCTTTAGGTGAGAACAAAAGTGAAGCTTGTGATCAGGAGATATATCAGTCAGCAATAGGAAGCCTGGTATATCTGTCACAGTGGTCCAGACCAGACATAGCTTGTGCAGTAAGCATCTTAAGTCACTTTATTGCCGCACCAACACAGTTAAAGTTAAAATGTTATGTTGAAAGTGATTATGCCAATTATGTGCAAACCAGAAAGTCCAATTCTGGGTTTGTGGTATTATTTGGAGGGACTTTAATTAGGTGGAAGTCCAGAAAACAAACAACTGTAGCTATTTCTACTGTGGAGGCAGAATGTATTGCTCTGTCTGAACTTTGTTCAGAGGTAACCTGGTATGTACAGCTGTAAAGGATTTAAATATAGAAGTTAATGAAGCTGTAACAGTATTTGAAAATAATGCTGCTTGCATTAAAATGGCAACAGGTGACAAAGTGAAAAGTAGAAGCAAGCATGTCAACATTAAGTATTGTAATGTCGGGCTTCCGGTTTGCCAACTCCACCGGTATGGACGTTTGGAGGACGGTTCTCGTCTTCCACCTCCAGTTTTGCATCACTGGTGGGTCCTAAAAGGGCCAAAGAGTTGCCCTGGAGGTGCGACCAGGAAGAAGGGGCTTTTGCAGAAAGGCAGGGGGGGACACAACTCCTCCATTAGTGTCTGCATTCCCTTCAAACTGGCGAATGAAAAACCGGCCATAGCAATACAGCCAGTCACTAGGCTGCAGACAGCCAAAGCCACACTTACTACCAGGCAACATTAAAGCAGCGTGGAAGAGACCGGGTAAGATCAACCTCTCTTATACTCCAATCTTCCTCTTTTCACCTAAATAAGCTACTAAGTACCTTCCCCCCTGGGGAGAGGGAGGGGGGATTTCAACCCTCCCTTCAGAATCAGTGGCGATTGAACCTCCAGGGGTGTTTTAAAAAGAAATGTTGAAAAAAAACGCACTTAGAAAGCTTAGCATACAGACTTGCTTTTAGCAACTTCTTGAGCACTTCATGGACTAACTTGACATGCTCTTCCATGGTGTCAGTGTAGATGAGGATATTGTCAAGGTAAACTAAGACCCCTTGTATAGGTGATCATGCAGCACCTGGTTAATCAATTGCATAAATACGGCAGGGGCCCCTAATTGGAAACTCCCCAAAGGGCAATTGAAAACTGCCTTCCATTCATCTCCTTCCTTAATTCGCACCGGGTAATAAGCCTCCCTTAAGCTTAGTAAAAACCTTCCCTTTGGCTAGGTGGGCTAGCATGTCTTTCATCAATGGAAGGGGATACATATTTTCTACACTGACAGCATTTAACCCTTTAAAGTCCATGCACAGTCTCAAAGACCCATCTTTATTTTCTCTGAATAACACTCGGGTGGCCACGCATGATTTAGCTGGCTGGATAAAACCCCTGGCTAAGTTCTTGTCAATGTACTCTCTTAGTTCACTCATCTCCTCGGCTGTCATAGAGTACATCTTGGGCTTTGGGAGTTTAGCCTCTGGTAGAATTTCAATTGCACAGTCGGTAGTCTGGTGAGGGGGAAGCGTGTCAAATTCTTTTTCACTAAAGGCTTCCGCAAAATCACTATATTCACTTGGAATAAGCTGGATTCCTTGAATTTGCTCTATGTTGGCTTTCAACATCTTGAGGGATTTCCCTTTGGTCTCAGCTGGCACAGTCCTCTTTATCTCACTAGTTTCAGTGGGTTGAAGGGGTCCCGCTGCTAATCTCAAAGTTCTCACACCGTTCTTTCACCAAATGGGGGGGGGAGCCAGATATCAAACAATGCCAAGCCTAAAATTACAGCCTCTGTCATTTTGGGGACCACCATAAAATGGATGATCTCCCAGTGCTGTCCTATCTCCAAGTGCATAGATTCAGTTAGGTGTGTCGCAGGGGAACCTCCAATTAGAGACCCATCTTCCTACTCAAATTTCATGGCTAAGGGCAATAGCTTGGCGTGAATCCCCAATTTAAGTATGGTGGAGAGGTTGACTAGACACCTGGTGCAACCTGAGTCAATTAGAACATTTAAGTCTGTTTGGCCCCCTGTCTTTGGCACTATGATCTTGGTGGAAATAGCGAAAGGTGGGATGGCCTGACTTACAATTGAATTGTCTTCACCTTCCTCATCGCTATTGTAGGGTGCCAGCAGTGGCAGGCTTTCCGGCGGAGCTCTCACCTTTTCCTGGGAGGCAGAGGAGATCTCAATGGCTTGCTCCTGATGAGCCCAATTTTATTTCTCTCATCCCACCCACAGGGGTTTCCTTGACTTGGTGGTCGAGGTAGGTGCACTCTTGACCTGGGGGCAGTGGTAGGATTCAGCCAGTTTGCACCAGTTTGGCAGAACCGGTAGCTAATTTTTTGTTGCCCAGGCCCAGAATGGACTTCCAGAAGTGACATCCACACAGAGAACCGGTTGTTCACATATTTGAATCCCACCACTGCCTGGGAGGCAGAAGCCAGACACTCAGCAGCACGGTGGCCTTGCTGACCACATCTGAAACACTTGATGGGAGCCTCAGTGGGTGTTCGGGGAGCACTGGCCATCAAGGTAGTCTGGGGCACTGACCAAACAGGTGCCTCTCCAAACCTCACTTCAGTTTTGGTTCAGTGACAGCCAGCTTCTTTGCTTGATCCAGCTCGATGTCTAGGGTCACTGCCATAGTGTACCAATCACGGAGCTGGTTAGGAATCCCCTGGTAGATGCATGCCTGGAATAGGTTGCAGTCCAATCCCTCCTTGAAGTAGTGGACCAGTGATCGCTCTGGCCACTTTCTCAGTTGACCAGCAACCTTCTGGAACTCCCAAATGTATTCTTTTACTGGGCAACCTCTTTGCTTCAAGCAGTGGATCTCTTTTTCTGCCTGCAGGGCCTAGGATTCATGTTCAAATCTTGTTCTCAGCTGATCTATCCAGTTCACATCCCACAGCTCAGGTGCTCACTCATTGTGAAGGCTGGTCACCCACTCAGCCACTTAGTTTATTAGTTTATTAGTTTATTAGTTTAGTTTATTAATATTTCTATACCGCCCTTTTCCCGAAGGACTCAGGGCGGTGAACAGGGCAAGAATAAAATGCAAAGTTACAAATATTAAAAAAAGATTAAATAGTTGCCCATTAAAAACAATTAATACAATACATTTATAAAAACCCCAAAAATACAGCAATAAAAACCCCACCAATCCCCCATCAGGCCAGGCCGGCTTGTTCGAATAAAAATGTTTTTAGATCGCGGCGAAAGGAGAGAAGATCGGGCGCCATCCGGAGCTCTACCGGTAACTGATTCCATAGTTCCGGAGCGCCCACAGAGAAGGATCTCCCCCTGGGGGCCACCAATCGACATTCTCTGATCGGTGGCACCCTGAGGAGTCCCTCTCTGTGGGAACGCACAGGGCGCAGGGAGGTTGATGCCGGCAGCAGGTGTTCCCTGAGGTACTCCGGACCCCTGCCATGTAGGGCTTTAAACACCATTACTAGTACCTTGAATCTCAAGGTACTTCTCCCTCTAGCTTGGCTGCCACCGCATTCACCATCATGGAGTTGCTGGGGTATGCATAACTGTATTGATCTATGTGGGCCTATACTTCAGGAAGAAAGGTAACTTCTCTGGGTCCCCATCAAATGTGCACATGATGGGTGGCCGCTCCATCAGTTGCAGTGCCAAGTACAGAGGTCGCTGGGCAGCCTGCTCATCCTGGGTTTACAGCTGAACCACCCTCTGGAATCCCTTCTGCTGGACCCCTGTGTTGTGGCCCCGACCCCCGAGCTTGTCCTACCCTAGGAAGAGGACTCTGAGGATGATGGGGAGGAACTGGCAAGGCCTCCCTCTCCGGGACCCTCCCCTCTGGCAAGGCCTCCGTCTCCATCTGAAGGCTGACAGGAGCAGCCTGTGATTAGCCAGGCTGGGAGTGAGCCAGAGCAGCTGCAGCAGATGGAGAGTAGCGGAGATGAATCATGACTAGATCCCTGAGAACGGTGCAGAGCCAAGCGTTTACAGCAGCGTAGGAAGAGTAGGAGGGTTAGGGATTAGCTGAGTCACTGAGCCACACCCCACAAGGTACAAAAGGGGGTGTGGTTGCTCTCAGGACTTTGTGACGAACAATAATTTAATCAACTTCTGGTCACATTTTTGGAATTCTGTCGGATTTACTACCTGTTTGAAACCCTGGCCTGAATTCTTGACAACGCTTCTGTACTTTTGTTTCTGTACTGTTTGCATGTTTGCTTGGACTCATTTTGAGTAATTGTTTGGAAGTTATCTCATTCCAGAGAATGCTTGAGGTAACGAGCCTATTTTGGCTGACTGTTTGTATTTTGCTGCCAAGGCCTTATCAGAAGGCAATTACTAAAGCCTGAGGAATTAACCCTTGCTAGTCGTGCCTGCTTGTCTGTCTGTTTGTACCCCAGGAGGGGGGGTGGGAACAGAACACCCTGGACCAATGGCCCAAGGCTGCTGCAGGGGACTCTGTTGAAATCCGGGACATTGCAGCCAGCTGGGAGGTTGGAGAAGTGGCACAGGCTCCAGCAACAGGGCTCAGATTCTGGCAAGGAGGTGGGAGTGACTGCCGGGCTTTGGCGTTTCCCCCAGTTGTGAGCACACATTGTATAGCCAGAGCTACTTCTTTGACTTCCAGCCGGTTGAACTTCTCCTCGTGTGCTGCCAACTTCTCTGGTTGGATCACCTGGGTCTTTGGCCAAGCCCCCACCAGCAGTACTCCTTCAGTAGCCGGAATAGCGACCTGTGCTCCAGCAGCTGGAGTCTCGTCGAGGCCAGTGGCTGATTCCCCCTTCTTTTCCATCCTGAATTCTTGTGTGCCTCTGCTCTGTCTGAGTTGAAGAAAGCAGAGGTGAAGCAGCGGGATTGCTCTCAAACAATAAGAGCTGGGTGCACTGCTTGTTCGTGTGTGCCCACCTTACTGAGAGCAATCCCGCTGCTGCACCTCCGCTTTCTTCAACTCGGATGGAGCAGAGGAGGAGGAGGAGAAGACTGGTGAGGCTTTGTACCAGCCAGCTGGCCAGGTGAGGAGTAGGTTAGGTGATAGGTGCAGCAGCAGCATTGCTCTCAAACAATAAGAGCTGGGTGCACTGCTCATTCGTGTGCACCCACCTTATTGAGAACAATCCCGTGTGGGGGGGAAGCAGCAGCGCCAGTGGAGCACTCCGTTGGGTGGGTGGGGGAAAGCAGTGGCAGCGGGGCACTCTGTGCAGGGAGAAAGCAGCAGCGGCAGTGGAGCACTCCGTCAGGGCGTGGGTGGGGGGAAGCAGTGGCAGCAGGGTGCTCCATGTGGGGAGGAAGCAGCAGCAGCGATGGAGTGCTCCACTGGGGGGTGGGGGGTGGAAGCAGTGGCAGCGGGGTGCTCCATGCAGGGGCGAAGCAGCAGGGTTTTGTGGCTCCCAGTGTTTTCTGTGGGAAATGGGTCCAAATGGTTCTTTGAGTGTTTATGGTTGCCGATCCCTGCACTATTACAAAGTAAAATTTCCCACCCCAGTGCTATGCAATAAACTATGCTACCCAGTAGAGCAGTTTGGCGGGCTTCCTAACAAAGCGCTCAACCCTCTTCTTCCAAGAGAGGGAATGACCTTGGTTCCCATGGGACACAATATTGTTTAGACTAACAGAGATACTCCGTCCCCCCTCCCTTTCATGTGGCAACCTAGAATGACCAAGATGGCTGCAGCCAGGTTCGTTGTAGAGTTGACAGGCTGTTTGGAAAGAAGGTGAGTACCTCTAAGTTTTAACTTTAAAAGCCCAAGGAGACGAAAGAGGTGCTGTGTGTGTATGTGGATACATGTGTGGGTGGAATCTCTCTCTGCCACAGCTGGATCCTGCCCCCTCTATCCTTTCCTAAATGCAAAAAAGGATCTGTTCAACCAACAGACCCTGGAAATCAAGGGGTTTTGGCCAGAGCGCAGGATCTTTTGAGAAAGAGAAGAGAAAGTGCATGGGAAGTGAGTGTGAAGGAAAGAAAGGGTTTCACTCCTGGGTAACTAGCTAAGAATCACTGAGCAGAGCCCTATTCTGGAAAGGAGGTACCTGTACTCTGAATTAATCTTGGTGGACAGAGTCCTCCCAGGCCATTTGCCTGAAAAACCAAGGGGTTACCACAGGTTGGAAGGTACCTCCACCTGTTGGGGGTGGTGTAGTTCTGCAGGTGGTGTAGTTTTGCAGGTTGTGAGGGACCCAGGAGAAAGCCTTGGAGTCTCATCATGAATGGTGGGAAGGATCCCACCAAGGTCTCCTTTAAGGAGGCTAATGGATGCCTAGGGCTGGGATAAATTGCCCATCCAGGTGGGAATGGAAAGGAAATGTGCACGCAGATTGAGCAAGAAGTGGAATCTGCTCAGGGATGAAGCAGGAAAAACCAATTTGGCTAAATAAAGGTTCTTAAAGGTTCTTCTTGTCAGCGATAAGTGACTGGTTTAATTTAACACAAGGGAGATTATTAAATCTTGAGGGTCATGATTTGTTATTTGGTTGGCATGCATATTTATTGTATGATAAGAAGGTGGATAATGTGTTTAAGATACATATTTTAAGGTATGCTCTGTTGCGAGTTTGGAAAAAGTATAGACATAAGTTAAATTATAAGATACCCATTTGGGCAATACCTAAACACGCAATAGAAAATATAAATGTGGGATTTAAACATGATGAGACTACATATAAGGAAATCTTAAGTTTAGAGAGGAATGTATGGCAATTAAAGCCATATAATATTTTAAAAGAAGAAAAGATTGTACAAACTTGGTTTCAGTATGGGCAATTATAGGCTAGATGGAAAGAGGACCAGAAAGTTGGTTTTTCGATGACTGATGAAAATTTGGTAAAACAAATTAGAGATCAAGGTCAAGCACATATAAAAAGGATATATAATGCATTGATAGAAATTGATTCAGAAACGGAACTTGTTAAAGACTGTATGATAAAGTGGGCTCAGAATTTTCAAGAAGTTATAACAATGGACACTTGGGAAAAGATCTGGGTTAGAAATATAAAATTTACACAGGCCCAAAATTTAAGAGAATTTTTATAAAATGTTTTATAGGTGGCACTTAGATCCTAAAAAATTAGCAAGTATGTATCCGAACTGCCAGCCCAAATGTTGCAGGTGTGGTTGTGAGGATGCAACGTATTTTCATATATGGTGGACTTGTAAAAAGGTCAAAGCTTTTTGGATTAAAATTTGGAGGAATATGCAAAAGATATTTAAGAAAAGGATAAAGTTTTCTCCGCAATTGTTTTTATTGGGTATTATTACAGATACTACTGTTATAGATACTAAGTTGATGTTGAATTTAATTACGGCAGCAAGACTTTTAGTAGCGCAATATTGGAAGAAGGAAGAACTGCCGACTATAGAAGAGTGGACTTTAAAAGTTTCTAACTTGGCGGAAATGGCAAAGATTTCAACATATTTGAAAGACCAAACGCAACAGAGATACATTGTGGAATGGAGGAGATGGATTGAATATATTCAGAATAAATATGGGACTAAAAAGTTTCATTTAGCATTTGAATAAGTACTGGATCTATATGATGTATAACTAGTTAGTAGGTATTTTATTAATATTTTGACGATGGAGAGTTAAAGTGCGACAGAATTTAATGTTTTATCGTTGTTAGCATATTTTAGATTATGCTTGTTTGTATTTTTATACCCTGTATTCAGCTCTGGGAAGTCGGGGAGGGGGGAGGGGAGGGGAGGGAGGGGTTGGGGAGAGGGGAGGGGGAGGAGGGGGGGTTGTATTTAAAAATGTATTGTAAAACTTTTCAATAAAAAAAAGGTTCTTAAAAGAAAAGGAAAATATAGGAATGTTGATTTCTTCCCCCTCTTCTATGCAACCAGTTAATGTTTGTTAAGATTTTCTTGCCTTTCTAATTTAACAATGATTTACAATGAGAATGACCAGGATATAAAAATCTAAGAGTTCTGTTTCCCTTTGCTGTTCTCATTCCATTGTCTTTGTGTGTTAGTTAAATGTAACTGTTAAATGTCTCTAATCCAAAGAGGCAAGAATTCTAAATTCTGTTAGAGAAAAATGTTTAAATAAGCAAAGCAAAGAAAAATACCTTCACCCTAGTTTGTCTGGCCAGCAAAACAGAGTGAAGAGAACTGTGTTCCCTTTTTTTCCCTTCCCTCTCTGTGCTTTTAAGAACAGCCCAAAGTTATCAGGAGGGAATGTTTTAAGTTCATTTGCAGGAAAAGTTTCATTCTTGCATTTACTGTATGTGTTTAAGTGGGTTTCATCTGTTTTTAACTTCTGTAAAGTTAACCTTAATGTCTTTTCAAACCCTGCCTGCAAGCTATCCCCCCCATTCCACTTCTCCATTTTTTATCACCATTCGCCAACATGTTCACCATTCCTATGTCAGACCAAAAATGCCTCTTCTGGGAGACTCACTGTAGTGGTCTCTCATGAAAATAAGACAGAGTCTTTCCTGCCTCAGGATGAGAGCCCAGAGCAATCTCCAAAGCTCCCTTTTATTTACAAGGAAATTCACTCATTGGGTTGAGCTCGTGTACAACAAAAAATCCCACCTTCCCATTGGCTCTGAACCTGCATGATATTCCCCCAGCTTGGTTATGTCAGCTGCATTTTAATAGCTAACAATTAACTGATTGACCTTGTGCTGAACAGGTGGTTTATCATGGCTTGTTTTCAGGAGACTGAAAAACAATTGTTTCAGCTGCCCTTCTGCAGCCTGCAATAATTTCCCTACATCTCCTCCTTTTTTGTTTAACTGCCATACAGATCTTTATGTTGTGTGAGATGATCTCACGAGGACGATGGATCGTTAAGGTGCTTCCAAGTAAAAAGCATCACGCAGAGATGCAATCATATTAGCTTTATTCAATGATAGATCAAAGAGAAAGAAATACTTGGCATGAAAGCATTCATGCCTGCATGTGAGAGAGAAACAAAATAAAAGAAAGCAAGCTAGCGTAGCATAACTGGAACAGAACAAGAACTAAGCTAGGAGAAAATCTTAAGAGAGACTAGAACTAGAACAAAGAGCAGCCCCTCGTGCAGAGGTATTTATGGGGGGTCTTGGTCCCTCCCTGACCATAAAACACTCTGCCAATGGGGTCTGAGACCCTTGGCTCATCAGTGGAAGCAAAGAAGCCTCTTTGCTCCCATCTGATGACCTTTTTGGGGAATTGCCATGGCTGGCACAAAACATCTAACAATTCCCCTTCTTGCCAGCCAATGACAGGGACCAGTGAATGTGTGTGAGGGGCGAGCAGGTGTCATAGACATGCATAAAAACATTCAGAAGGCTAAACACAAACACTTACACAGAAGGTTGTGCCGGTCAATGGGAACAGGTTTGGTGAACAGATCAGCTATCTGGTCAGTTGTGTTACAGTGCTCAACATGAATGAAACCCTTTTTGGTAAGCTGCCTGACATTTTTATAGCGTATGTCTATGTGGCGAGACCTAGATCCTACTGCATAAGCGCCCGAGATTGCAATTGCGGCCGTGTTGTCCTCTAGAATTTGGATGGGCAGAGGAGGAGATGCCCAGATGCTTGTTATCAGCTCATTGAACCAAGTCAAATCATTGGCCGTGTCTGACAGGCTGGCATATTCAGCCTCGGCCGTGGAGCAAGAAATAAATTTTTGCTGCCTAACATGCCAATGTATTGGACAGCCATTTAGCAATATGAGGAAACCAGAGGTGCTCCGTCTACTTTTGGTGTCGCCAGCCCAGTCTGCGTCTGAGTAAGCAGAGAGCTGGGCCGTCTTCCCCTTCTCTGGTTCTAGCATAAGGAGAGCATCAGCTGTGCCCTTAAGGTATCTAAGTACCCTTTTAACAGAGGTCCAGTGGAATTCCTTTGGGTGTTCCACGTGCCTGGACAATAGATTCACAGCTAAAGCTATGTCAGGTCTGCTCCAATTGCTGATGTATAGCAAGGAGCCAATCACAGATCTGTAAAGCGTGTTATCTGTGAACTCAGGACCGTCCTTATGAGTGTGGTTGTAAAAGTCGCTTTGCATTGGGCTATGCGTAGGATTAGATTCTGTCATTTTGCATTTGGCCAGTAATTCCTCTATCTTTTCTTTTTGAGATAGAGCGAACCCCCCCTTAGTGGCCAAAATATGCACACTTGTCAAGCCGCCCCAAAGACTTCAGAGTAAACTTTTCTTCCAGGGCCTTGGCAAATTCATCACACCCTTCCTTGTCAGGCCCCACATATAACAGGTCGTACACATAAACTAACACCCGTTCTGTGGTACCCTTGGAGTTGCGTGTGAAGACACATTCATCTGCATGGGACGCAGTGAAACCAACTCGTTCTAAACTCTTTCTAAGACAGTCATACCATAATTTCCCTGACTGCTTGAGTCCATATAACCCTTTGTGAAGCAACCATGTATTTCCCCCTTCTTGCTGGTAGCCAGGAGGAGCCCTCACGTAGATCTGCCGGTCCAGGTTGGTGTGGAGGTAAGCCGTCTGGATGTCGAATTGGAAGACTTCTTCTCCCAGAGCGGCTGCAGTCACGAGGGCAGCCTTGACGCTCTCTGCCCGGACGGTTGGAGAGTACGTCTCGGTGTAGTCCTCCATATAGCGCTGAGCGAAGCCCTGGGCTACCAAACGGGCCTTGTATAGGTGGAGGCCATTGGCAAGTGGTTTGGCTTTGTAAACCCACCTTGTGCCAATGACTTTCCTCTCCTTTGGTGGTTGCTGGGGGGTGAACACTTTGAGTTTCTTTAAGCTCTGCATCTCCTTCTCCATCGCGAGCTGCCATTTCTCCTGCTCTTCGATGGGCAGCTCCTGGATGTCAGAGAAGGATTTTGGGGTGACCACAACGCTGTTGACAGACGCGATGTGGCCAATGTCAATTCTCTTTGGCGGGACCCCTTTGTTGGACCGCTTTGACCTCCTTACCTTCTGCCACTCACCGCCCTTTTCTTCCGTGGGTCTCTGAGGCGTCGCTGGGGGTGAAGACGGCGTGTCTTCCTCTGTGGGACTGGACGCATCTTCGTCTTGTTCCTCACTTTCGTCGGTGGCAGGGTATGTGGTCGTCTCAGGTGATGTCGTGGTCGGTGTGTCCTTGCTGGGTCGGTTGGCATATGGGCTCAGATCATTCGAGTGTATCTGGGTCCAATTGGAGTCCTCTTCGAAAGAGGCAGATTGGGAAGTCACAGGCCTGCCCCCTTCTCCCAGGAAACGATAGGCCTTGGAGCCAGGAGCATAGCCCAAGAACCTTAGTCTCTGGGAGACAGATCTCCCCTTCTTCCGCAGCTGCTTGGGGATGTGCACCCATGCATAGGAACCAAAAACACGCAAATGTCCCAGATTTGGTTTCCTACCGTGAACCAGGAAATATGGGGTCTGGTTCACGACACTGCTCCAGGTGCGGTTTAAGGTGTAATTGGCGTAGTGGATTGCTTCCCCCCAGTATGATTCTGCGACTCTAGCGTCTGCAATCAGACTACGCATCATGGTTTGCAGGATTCCATTTCTTTTCTCAGCTACGCCATTCTGAGCGGGGGTGAAAGGTGCAGTAAGAAAATGGCGGATGCCCTTACGCCTTACCCAGTCCTGGAACTTTCGGGACATGAACTCAGCCCCGCGATCGCTCTGCAATTGTGCGATCTTGGTCTTATACTGGGTCTCTATAAAGTTGTACAGTGACTTTATGGCGTCAAAGGCTTCTGATTTTTCTGTGAGGGTATACACGTGGCCGTATCGTGAAAAATCATCAACGGCAGTGAGAAAATACTTTTTCTTTCCTAGGGATGGTGTGAAAGGCCCAACCAGATCAACATGTACTAGTTGGTACGGGTATTGAGCCTTACGCAATGACACCTTTGGGGTAGGTGCAGCCTTCCTCTTTGTTTTCTTACAAATGGCACAGTCCAGAAACACGTCACAATCCTTGAGCTGGACTCCCTCAGCAAATTCTCCCATCTTTTTAACTACAGGGAAGCTCGCATGACCTAATCTTCTGTGTAATATGTGGGCACACTTATCGTGGAGCGGCTTCCCCACTGACACCCTCTTGGCTCTAGTTGCTTTGAGTGGTGCTGTAGGTGCCTGCTGAGATTCAGGTTCCTTGCCCACACTGCCCTTGGAAAGCCTTGGGGCAGGCTGTGGTGGCTTAGGTGCAACTGCTTGCTGTGAGGCCCCTTCTGAGGTGGGTGGGCTCTTAGGAGAAAAATATGGGAGACCATTTATGATGGCAATATTTCCAATGACCCTTTGGTTCCGGGTGACATGACCTCCCCCCTTGCGAAATAAAACTTCCAATTTGTCATCGTCACATAATTTGATAATGCTTAATAGGTTGTTGGCAATGGAGGAGGCATGTAAAACACCTTCAACTTTTCCAAGTCCAGGTACAGAAACAATCCCCTCCCCAACAACTAAAGCTTTATCACCATTTGCCACTTTGACAGATGAGTTAATTTTCTTTAACCTTTTAAAACCTTGACTCATATTAGTAATGTGAGAAGAAGCTCCAGAGTCCAGTAACCATAAGTCAGTGGAGCTATCAGCCTTTGTTGTGGGGGTGAGGGAACAAGTATGCAGAAAATTTCCTTTGCCCCTGCCACGCCCCCTTCCTTGCCCCTTGCCCCTTACTTGATTGGGACCACGTTTAGGGGCTTGTTGTTGATGGGGGCAGTCTTTCTTGAGGTGCTCCTCAGAGCCACAGATGAAACACTTAAGTAGAGCATTAATTTGCTCTGAGTTGTGGCGCCCCCTTCTGGCTTGCTGAGTGTTGACTCTGGCGTATTCTCCTTCATCTCGTCTCCTTCTATCTTCCTCGATGAGTCTCCCTGTGAGGTAGGACAGATTTATGTCGTCCCTCCTGGCCGCTTCGAGTGAAACAATGAAATTGCTCCAACTCCTGTCCAGGGAAGCAATAATGACCACGACCATGTTCGCATCAGTTACTGGGTAATTTCTGGACATCAATTCTGCCCTGAGTGCCTTTAATTTTGCAAGATGTTCAGGCATGCTGGCACCAAACCTCAGTCTGGTTGTATAAAACTCAGTTGTATGTCTGGTGATGGAACCAATGGTATCGCTGTTGAATAAATTGTATAATAACTGCCAAACTTCACCAGCTTTGAGTCCTGCTGGAATGCTGGAGAACAAGTTATTATCCAGCGAACTGAGCAGAGTCGAGTAAGCCTGCAGGTGTTGCCACTCTTCTCGAGGTCCCCATGGGAGAGAAGGAGGTTTCTGAACCATTTCTAGAGTCCCATTCTTTAAGAGATATACCTGTATATCTCTACTCCAACTGTTGTAATTCTCCCCCCCAAGTTGCAGCTTTTTAAAGTCACTCGGAAGATTGGTTGTTGGGAAAAAATCCCTCTCAGCTCCATTAGCATACATCTCAGAAGTGTCCATCGACATAAAAGGTAAAGGGAAAGGGATCCCTCTAGTGGTCGAGGAGGGAATTTTTCCTTGATTATTTATTAAATCCTTCTGGGCGTGCCCGGAAACCATGTGATCCGGGGGAGGGCGTTGTTCAGGATTTTTCCCTTCTTCCTGTGAGGTATTGGGGGGGCGGAGCCCAGATTTGCCGGCTTGCATTTGGTTCTTTGTTGTATGCTGCAATGATTCCTCCTGAGATCCCCTGGGCACTGGATTTCCAGGATTGCCTGATTTCCCTTGAGAAGCCCATCGCTGGTCCTGAAGACCTGAAGAGAAGGTGGGATGCCGCGGGGGTTGATTGTTGGGAGGCTCCAGGCTGGACTCCCCCTGGCAGTTGGGCATTGGGGAGAGGGTAGGAGCCCTTGGAGGGAGGCTGGTCACTCCCGATGCTAGGGCCACTGTCCTGCTGGCCTCTAGGGCTGTAGTCAGGGCTTGTATGGCTGTCTCAAGAGCTGTTGTAACAGTTTCGGCTGGACAGACCTCATTGCCATCATAGGACTTTAGGCTTTGTGGTGGGGAGGATCCAGGAATTTGCATGCTACTTTGGCTGGATGCCAGGGATTGCATGCTATTTCGGCTGGATGCCAGGGATTGCTGGCCTTCCAGGCTTAATTGAGGCTTGTCTTTGTTAGACCGTGTGGGGTTACTGGGGGCCGCCATCTTGTTTCCTGTGCCAGACCATGTGGGCGCTGTGGGCGGAGCCATCTTGTTTCCGCTTGCCCCAGGAAGCTGTAGCTCACAGCTGGGCGGGGGGGTTCGCGCCAAAAGCCCTGGGGTCCCGGGGTCACTAAGGGTGGCGGGCGCCATATTTGGAGGCCTCGTGGTCACTAGGGAAAGACTCACCAGGGGTTCAGAGGCTTTCTGCGCTGGTGTCCTCCTCTTTTTCGTTGCAAATAGCTTTACAAGCAGCTCTTCACGTTCTTGTTCAGTCATCTTACTTTTTTTTTTATTTAAAAAGTTTTACAATACATTTTGGCTTTAATCCCCCCCTCCCCCACCCCTGCCTAACCCTCCCTATCCCTCTCCCCCATTCCCTCCTCCCCCCCCCCCGACTTCCCAGAGCTAAATACAGGGTATAAAATCAAAAAACAAACATAAGCACCCCTATGTTATCAGCAATAAACTATTAATTCTATCTCCCTCTAGCTCATATAAAATGAATACAAACAATATTAATATTACAAATAAAGTAAAAAAGAAAAAGAGGAAAACAGAAAAAGAGCTTTACTCAGAATAGATTTTCTTAATCCCAGTCCTTATTCATATTAATTTCAAAAAAAAACAAAAAAAACTTTCACCTACTATTTACATTCTCCAACCTTTCTCTAATTTCTAAACAAATTCTCAGTTACGCGCCAAAAGCGCCTATCTCTATTAACCTTAATAATCTCCAACCAAACTAAACTATGATCAAAAATAGTTCTTGCATGTATCACACCAAATGTCTCGCAGTTCCAAATCGTCCTTGAGTTCAAATAAAAAGAGTTAAAAAAAGGTTTAAACAGTCTGTAAGACAACTTGTTGTTAATTAGGAGCTTGCATACCCATTCTTAGTTCAACACATACTTTTAGTCCATAACCCTAATATACTTTTCTAACAAGCAAATAACATCAATCTTAAATTGTGTTAAATATTAAAAAAAAAACTTTCTTTCTCCTCTATGATAAATTTAATCCATTGACATTCTAATTTAAAAATTTAATCAGCAATCTTAACGCCCCAAAGCTTTTGGAGCACGTCTGTCATGACCCCCAAAACTTCTTTGGACCGCGCCCCTCCCACAGCTTCACTGTAAGTACACTTTGGAGATTCCATAACTTTCTGCTGGTCTTGCTCTTGCTCTCGTCTCGCTCTTCTTAGGGCGGCACGCGTCATCCTCTGGCCTCCTGCAACATCCGATGAAACTGTATCTTGATCCCCTCCAACACCATTGTCCTCTATCTGTCTATCTGCAACATCTTGAAGCATTCCCTCGCCGTATCCCTTTACAGCTTCCAAAAATGATAGGGGGGTTGCTTTTAACACATTGCTATAAAAATCACGTGCCTGGGCCACAGTAACCAGACGATGTCTTTTACCTTCATGCGTCACCACCAGTCCAACTGGAATCTCCCATCTAAACTTAATATCACATTTCTTAAGTTCCTGTACTAGAAATGCAAAATCTTTCCTTCTCCTTAAAATCTTCGGAGGAATCTCTTTTAAAACCAAGACTTCTTGCTCAGCCACTACCAATTTAGTATCATAAGCAGCTTGAGTGACTTCATCTCTAATTACTCTCTTTGTAAAATAGACCACCACATCTCTGGGTAACTTCCTCTATCTTGCAATCCATGAATTTACACGAAAAAGTTTGTCCATATTTCCCTCAATTTCAGATGCCGGCTGGCCCAATACCCCTTCCAGAGCCTCAGAAATCAGCTGCTTTAAATCTTCTTTACAATTCTCCTTTAAACCCCTGATTCTAATAGCATACTGCATCTGATGATACTGAACAAGGCTCAATTCTCCGTCCATTTTATCCCTTATATTTTCATTTTCTAATACCTTTGCTTCTAATATAGAGTTCTTTTGACTGAGATCCTTCACTTTTACATCCAGCTGTTGCACACATTCAGCTACAGATTCATAGACAACATGTCCACCCTCATTGCTCTAAACTTCTCTTCCATCTTCTTCTCCAATTTCTCCATTTTCTCCTCCATTTTCTCCTCCAGCTTTTTCAACTTTTCATCCATCATGTCAGACATCAATTGTGAATGCTTTCCAAGAGCATCTTGTAAATCCTTAAGCGTCAATGCCGGAGGAGGTGCAGGAGGAAGCAAAGCTTGCAATGAGGTCTGTTGCACCAGGGAAGACCCCGCACTCCGAAGAGCTTTAGAAGTTTTAGCCGCCATCTTCCCCCACTTTCACTTATTGCGCACTTTCACTTTAAAGCTATAAAATCCATTGAGCTAGAGAGTAAAGATAAGAGTCCACATCACCTTGACCTCCTGTACCGCTCTGCCTGCATCTTGACAATCAAAAGTATTTCCTTTTGGCAGGGGTGGTTGCTAACGCCTGGCTCTGCTCCATAAATCCCGGAGCAGGGGCGCTGCGCAGCTCAGAGCAACCCAGGCTTCGGGGGGGCTCAATCCTTCAGCCGCCCAAACTCTCAGCTCAGGCGGCCCCGGAGAGCTCAACCCCTACCTGGGGCCTCACCCCCTCCTCTTCTCCCGAGGAGGGGGCTTCAAATCCATCTAAACAGCTGATCGGCGCTGTTTACGATGGAAAAACACAGCTGCGGAGCGGGCAGCCCGAAAACGGCTGTCTTCGGCGTCGCGTCGCCACCGGAAGCCGTTCAGTCATCTTACTCACATGATGTTTGGCTTCAGCCAGGTCTGTCTCTGCAGCATCTGAGCAGTCTTGGGCAGTCTTCAAGCCTTCTATGCTTTCCTCTGTGGCGTTCAGGGGTAGAGAGGCATGCGAAGGGGTCCTAGATGCTCTGCTGGATCCTCTGACGGGATGGAGGTCATCTGTGCTCTCACCTGCAGCGGAGATTGCTTCAGGGGCTGAAGGCTTGGATGTAGGCAGGGATGCCGTCTTTGATCGATGACTCCTGGTCACGATGGGAGAGGTCCTGCCATCTGTTATAAATGGATTTGTGCTGGATCTTCCAGACATCTTGTTGGCTGGCTTGGAAGCGTTCCTTTAAACCATGCTCTTGCTACCAACTTGTGAGATGATCTCACGAGGACGATGGATCGTTAAGGTGCTTCCAAGTAAAAAGCATCACGCAGAGATGCAATCATATTAGCTTTATTCAATGATAGATCAAAGAGAAAGAAATACTTGGCATGAAAGCATTCATGCCTGCATGTGAGAGAGAAACAAAATAAAAGAAAGCAAGCTAGCGTAGCATAACTGGAACAGAACAAGAACTAAGCTAGGAGAAAATCTTAAGAGAGACTAGAACTAGAACAAAGAGCAGCCCCTCGTGCAGAGGTATTTATGGGGGGTCTTGGTCCCTCCCTGACCATAAAACACTCTGCCAATGGGGTCTGAGACCCTTGGCTCATCAGTGGAAGCAAAGAAGCCTCTTTGCTCCCATCTGATGACCTTTTTGGGGAACTGCCATGGCTGGCACAAAACATCTAACATGTTGATTCAACAGTTTGTAGGTGTATAACACCTCTTTCCAGGGTGGTCATAACTGCCTACACATAAACCATAAATTTGGTAAGCATTGTATACGACAGCACAAACCAATCAGCAAACACACAACTCCAATTATGATGGGGACAATTTGTCGCACCCATCCAAAATCAGGTAGCCAAGACCATAACCAATCCCATGGATTTGTCACTGCAGAGCCAGTATAAACTAAGGAATTTTTCTTTAACCATCTTTTCCATAACATCAATTGTATGAGTAATATTAACATGAAAATCAGAAATATAAACACAACAGTGACTATGAATTAAAGCACACACCCCTCTTTTTGCAGCTAACATAATATCTAAAGCCATGTGATTCCACAATACAACATCTCTAATGTCTGAAACTTCTTGTTTTAACAATTTAAAGTCTTGATAGTTTGATTAAACATAGCTACAATCCAATGATTCAAATATATGTAAATCTCTACAATTCATAGCAACCCCCGATGGTGGTATAAGTCCTCTCGCCATTTGCGTTTCAATCCTTCAGCTTATTGGACTTTGACCAAAGTTCATGTTTCTTCTGTTTCTTTTTTTTATTTAAAAAGTTTTACAATACATTTTAACTTTAATCCCCCCCTCCCCCACCCCCATCTAACCCACCCTATCACTCTACCCCATTCCCACCTCCCCCCCGACTTCCCAGAGCTAAATACAGGGTATAAAAACGAAAAACAAACATAAGCATCCATATGCTATCAACAATAAACTATTAATTCTATCACCCTCTGGCTCATGTAAGATGATTACAAACAGTAATAATATTACAGATAAGAAAAAAAGGAAGAAAACAGAAAAGGAATTTTACTCAAATGCTAAATAAAATTTCTTAATCCCAATCCTTATTCATATTAATTTCAAAGAAAAAACTTTCATCTACTATTTACATTCTCCCACATTTCTCTAATCTCTAGACAAATTCTCAATTACGCACCAAAAGCGCCTATCTCTATTAACCTTATTAATCTCCAACCAAACTGAACTATAATCAAAAATAGTTCTTGCATATATCACGCCAAATATCTCGCAGTTCCAGATCATCCATCTATACGTCTAGGACACCATTCCAATCTCCAATAAGAATAAAATAAAAAATTTAAAAAAATTATAATCCAATTAGGTAACCTTTGTTTATAGTAAGTTGAGAAAAATCAACTTGTTGTTGATTAGAAGCTTGCATACAAATACTTTTAGTCCACAACCCTAATATACGTTTCTTGCAAACAGATAACATCAGTCTTAAATTGTTTTAAATATTAAAAAGCTTTCTTTTTATGAATTCAATGAATTCAATCCATTGACATTCTAATTAGAAATTTAGTCACCAATCTTGACACTCCAAAGCTTTTGGAGCATATCTGAAATGACCCCTTCAACTTCTTTAGACCGCGCCCCTCCCACAGCTTCACTGTAAGTACGCTTTGGAGGTTCCATAACTTTCTGCTGGTCTTGCTCTTGCTCTCGTCTCGCTCGTCTTAGGGCGGCACGCGTCATCCTCTGCTCTCCTGCAGCAACCGATGAGACTGTAACTTGATCCCCTCCAGCACCATTCTCCTCTGTCTGTCTATCTGCAACATCTTGAAGCTTTCCCTCACCATATCCCTTTGCAGCTTCCAGAAGTGGTAGGGGGATTGCTTTTAACACATTGCTATAAAAATCACGTGCCTGGGCCACAGTAACCAAACGATGTCTTTTACCTTCATGCATCACCACCAGTCCAACTGGAATCTCCCATCTGAACTTAATATCACATTTCTTAAGTTCCTGTACAAGAAATGCAAAATCTTTCCTTCTCTTTAAAATCTTTGGAGGAATCTCTTTTAAAACCAAGACTTCTTGCTCAGCAACTACCAATTTAGTATCATAAGCAGCTTGAATGACTTCATCTCTAATTACTCTCTTTGTAAAATAGACCACCACATCTCTGGGTAACTTCCTCTGTCTTGCAATCCATGAATTAACACGAAAAATTTTATCCATACTTCCCTCAATTTCAGATGCTGGCTGGCCCAATACCGCTTCCAAAGCTTCAGAGATCAGCTGCTTTAAATCTTCTTTAGAATTCTCCTTTAAGCCCCTAATTCTAATAGCATACTGCATCTGATGATACTGAGCGAGGCTCAATTCTCCGTCCACTTTATCCCTTATATTTTCATTCTCTAATACCTTTGCTTCTAATATAGAGTTCTTTTGACTGAGATCCTCCACTTTTGCATCCAGCTGTTGCACACATTCAGCTACACTTTCAATCATAGACAACATGTCTACCCTCATTGCTCTAAACTTCTCTTCCATCTTCTTCTCCAACTTCTCCTCCAGCTTTTTCAACTTTTCATCCATCATATCAGATATTAATTGTGAATGCTTTTCAAGGGCATCTTGTAAATCCTTAAGCGTCAACGCCGGAGGAGGTACAGGAGGAAGCAAAGCTTGCAACGAGGTCTGTTGCACCGGGGAAAACCCCGCATTCCGAAAAGCTTTAGAAGTTTTGGCCGCCATCTTTCGTCACTTTCACTTATTGCGCACTTTCACTTTAAAGCTATAAAATCCGTTGAGCTAGAGAGTAAAAATAAAAGTCCACATCACCTTGACCTCCTGTACCGCTCTGCCTGCATCTTTATACTCAAAAGTATTCCTTCTGGCAGGGGTGGTTGCTAACGCCTGGCTCTGCTCCATAAATCCCGGAGCAGAGACACTGCGCAGCTCGGAGCAACCCAGGCTTCGGGGGGGCTCAATCCTTCAGCCGCCCAAACTCTCAGTTCAGGCGGCCCCGGAGAGCTCAACCCCTACCTGGGGCCTCACCCCCTCCTCTTCTCCCGAGGAGGGGGCTTCAAATCCATCTAAACAGCTGATCGGCGCTGTTTACGATGGAAAAACACAGCTGCGGAGCGGACAGCCCGGAGGCGGCTGTCTTCGGCGCCGCGTCGCCACCGGAAGTCCATGTTTCTTCTGTTTCTTAAACAACCAAATGGCAACTCATTCGTTTTGTAGATTGAAGGTGCAACACATATACATTATTTCTCCAGGCTCCTTGCTCCGGTTTCCCTTTTCCTCAATTGAACTGAATAGACATTGACTTCATTATACAACATACCTAAACAAATCCCAAATATTATACATATAAAATTAACAAACATTTCAATTTTAATTTCCTTCTCCACATCGTTTCCAAGAGTTTTCTCCTTATGCGATACAGATTGTTCATTCTGAGGTGGAATTTCCTTTGGCATTTTGATTGTTATCCTTTGATTCTTTCAGAAATCCGGAATAGGATCGTATAACACTTGATGCCATGGGTTCATGATATGGTCTCACACACCTGGCTGGAATCCAGACTGGACCTGTTGGAGCAAGCACAGCAGCATATCCTCGCCCCCATGTTAACAAAGACACAGGACCATGCCAAATGGGATCAGGTGGAGTTCTATACCAAACTTTAGCCTTTTGCACCTCTAACTGTTGACCAAAATGTCGTTCCACAACTGTGGAGTCCAAAACTGAATCTAATTTTGAAATTTAAATGATTTAAAGTAAATAAAGTTAAAGATAACCATTCTTGCAACACTGGTAAATTAGTCACAGTTCCTCCTTTTTTGTTTTTATGTTTGTCAAGAGCCTCCTTTAATGTCCTATTTGCTCTTTCTACTATTGCTTGACCTTGAGAATTGTAAGGAATACCACATTTATGCAAAATATCCCATTTATTACAAAATTCCGCAAAAGCCGCACTGCAATATGCAGATCCATTGTCCGTTTTAATTTGTACAGGTTTTCCCATTATTGAAAAACTTCTAATACAATGATTGATCACATGTTTCACTTTTTCTCCTCTTTGAGGAGAAACAAAAATATACCCAGAACACGTATCAATAGAAACATGTAAATATTTCCAAGGAGCAAAAGGAGGATATTGAGTAACATCCATTTGCCAAATTTCATTTGCTTTCAATCCTCTGGGATTGACACCCATAGAAGGACCGAAAACATTCTGACCACAGGATGTACACTGCTTAATGATGGCTGTGGCTTCTGACATAGAGATTCCAAATTGCTTACACAAGGCTTTCGCATTTTGATGAAAATAAGAATGACTCTCCCATGGCGTAATCGTGGCCCCCAAAGCAACCCCTGCTGTAGCCGCATCTGCCACTGCATTGCCTTCTGAAACCCATCCAGGAAATGGTTGATGACTTCTAATATGAGACACATGTAAATAATATCTTCGGCTAGCTAATAACTGCTGCAGTGTAAGAAAAAGAGAAAATAAATTGTCCTCCACACTGGGAGAAACATAAGCATGAGAAAGATTCTGAATAACATTAGCAACATACAAACTATCAGAAATTAAATTAAATGCTTGATAAACAATTGCAAAGACTTTATAACAAAGATAGGAGTGTTAAATGGACTTGTCGTGGGTTCAATATGACCTGCTGTTAATTGCTCTGCTATTAAGTGATGAAGAGCTTCCAATTTTTCCTTTGGAAGAGGCCATTGTTCAACCCATATTGTTTGTGTTTTGTCCCATTCTAGTGGTAAAGCTATTTTTGTGATGTTCATTTTAATCTTGTAATTTTATAACTGCATCAAACTGTTCTAACAAATCTCTTCCCCATAAATTAACATGAATTGGCAAAATCACTGGTCTTAATTTAGCTGTTCTGTTTCCTCTTTCCGTTGTCACTTGCAACCAACGTTGACTTTGGCAAGCAGCTTGAGAGCCACCCACACCCCACACAGACGGTGCAGAAATGGCTGGCCACTCTGGGGGCCAGTCACATGAAGCTATGACTGACACATCAGGTCCAGAATCTAAAATTCCAGAAAAAGGCCTCCCATTAATAAAACAAATTTATTTATTTATTTATTTATTTATTTATTTATTTATTTATTTATTTAATTTGTATACCGCCCTTCTCCCGAAGGACTCAGGGTGGTGAACAGGGCAATAAATACTAAAATACAGAAATACAAAAATTAAGAAGAGATTAAACCATAATGCCCAATACAACAAATAAATTACATAAAAACAGTGATAAAACCCAAACCCATCAGACCAGGCCGGCTTGTTCAAACAAATAGGTCTTTAGATCACAGAGAACGCCCTCCCCCTGGGGGTCACCAGTCGGCACTCTCTGACCAGTGGCACCCTGAGGAGGCCCTCTCTGTGGGAGCGCACTGGGCGAAGGCCCCCCTAGTCACAGTTACTATATGATCTTCTAAAGAAAGCTGTGAGTCTAGGAGGACTCCCAAGTTGCGGGCCCTATCTACGGGGGGTAATAACTCACCCCCCATAGTAAGAGATGGAATACTCTGAGTTTCCTGAGATGCCGGCACGTACAGCCACTCAGTCTTGTCAGGGTTGAGCCGAAGCCTGTTCCTCCCCATCCAGACCCGAACCACCTCCAGGCAACGGGACATCACGTCGAGGGCATCACTGGGGTGGTTTGGGGTCGAAATAAAAAGCTGGGTATCATCAGCATACTGATGATACCCAACTCCAAAACCACGAATGATCTCACCCAGAGGCTTCATGTAGATGTTGAACAGGAGAGGCAAGAGGACCGACCCCTGAGGAACTCCGCAAACGAGAGGCCTCGAGGTCGACCTCTGCCCTCCTGCCAACACCGACTGCGAACGTCCCAGGAGGTAGGAGAACCACTGAAGAACCATGCCTCCCACTCCCAATCCCCTGAGACGCCGCAGCAGGATACCATGGTCAATGGTATCAAAAGCCGCTGAGAGGTCTAATAGGACTAGGACAGAGGAACATACCCTGTCCCGGGCCCTCCAGAGATCATTCACCAGAGCGACCAATGCCGTCTCCGTGCTGTACCCAGGCCTGAAACCCGATTGGTACGGGTCTAGATAATCAGCTTCCTCCAGGACCAAAGGGAGCTGATGCGCCACCACGCTCTCAACAACCTTCGCAAGAAAGCGAAGGTTGGAGACCGGACGAAAGTTGTTTAATACAGCTGGGTCCAAGGCAGGCTTCTTGAGGAGAGGTCTCACCACCGCCTCCTTCAAGATGGCGGGGAAACTACCCTCACTCAAAGATGCAGATATCACCGCCTGGAGCCAGCCTCGTGTCCCTTCCCGAGCCGCATAAACCAGCCAGGAAGGGCACGGGTCCAATAAACACGTGGTGGAGCTCAGCTTCCCCATAATCCTGTCCACTTCCTCCGGAGTCACAGGATCGAACTCCTCCCAGATAACATCGACAAGACCACCCATGTCCTGATCGTCAGACTCTGCCCAGTCGGAGTCCAAACCGGTCCGAATCCGAGCGATTTGCCTAGGTTTCTCCTTTTGTAAATTTTTTATAATAGCTACGATTTGAGGATCCACAGTATCTGTAGAGCCAAACCCTCCAGTTCCTTGAATCCGATCAGAATTCCCTCCAGGTGTTACATAAGAAAGTAGTATTAATTGAGCCACGGAGTCCCCTTTTCTTGCCAATTGAGGAATTTTCACCATTATTTGAATCATAATCTGTCCTAAATAGTCCGAATCAATTATTCCAGGAATTATGTGAAATGAGGAATGAGGAAGGATTAAACCTACTGTTCCTTTAGGCAATGGTCCCCAAAGTTGAGTTGGCATACAAGTCACAACATCAGGAAAATCCAAATTAATATCTTGCTGATTAATCAAATCTATACCTGCACTACCCTTGGTGGCTGTGGGAACGTTCTGAACAGACAATTTTTCACAAATAGGTGTAGTGTTGCCCTTATAACTTTGTTCATTTTGGCAACAAGCAGCTTTACTTCCTGGGCTAGCTGCTAGCCCGCATTCCCGTTTCCCGAAGTCTTAACATTTCTACATTGGTTTGCCCAATGAAATCCCTTCTTGCATTTTGGACAAGGCTGTTTCGGGCGAACTCCAGATTTATTATTTCCCTGTCTACTTCCAACACTATTCCCTCCTCCTGGAGCTCAACATTGTGCCTTAAAATGACCAGGTTTCCCACAGTTGAAACAATTACCCGTTTGTTGACCAAATTTTCCTTTTTGCAAAGCGTTAGCTAAAGCGCTCATATTCCACACCCCTGTTCCCACAGAGGAACGTGCTGTTAACATATCTGCTATTCCATAAGTTGGTTGACTCACTATATTAGTCAGAGCTTTTTTACAGTCTGCATTTGCAGCTTCATAAGCCAATTTCAACAAAAGTTCTTGAACTGCTTCTGCATTATCAATTTGTTTCTCAATAGCCTCTTTCAATTTATCAATGAATTCTGAATAAGGCTCAGTTGGCCCCTGTCGGACATTAGTAAAAGACTTAGTGGGTTTGCCTGACTGAGGTACCTTTTTATATGCGCTTATCACACAATGGCCAATTACAGGATAAGCGGCATCAGGAATTCCTCCTACTTGTTGTAGAACAGTGGTAAATCGACCAGAACCATAAAGTTGATCTGGAGTGTAAGCTCCTCCAGAGTTGTTTCCAGCTACAATAGCGTTTTGCTGATATTCAGAATCCCAAACTACATACTGTGCCGGTGTTAAAAGCATTCTCCACAAATCCTTCCAATCTTGTGGAACCATATTATATCCTGTAGATATCTCTTCTATGGTTCCTTGCACAAAGGAGGAATGCAATCCTGTCTCAGTTATACTTTTCCTAATTTCTCTCAAAATAGAAAAAGGCAACGGCTGCCAACAATATTGCCTATTTCCTTGACCATCTATCTCCACCGTTATGGGAAAAGCCTCCAAACCTTCTACCAATTCCTCCGGTGACAATAACCCTTTCCCTTGAGCTTCGTCAAAACCTGCTCTAACTGCCCCAACTGCCCCTTGACACTTTTAAATTTTTGTACTTGCTTCATCAACTTTTTTGGACCCCTCCAAATTGCTAATTTCAGGTAATGATGTATACGACTTGGATATTAACTTAATCTCCTCCGAAGCCTTTGGGGTAACTAAACGAGGCATCGGAGTTAACACATAAGGTAGCGGGGCGGACAGTTCTGGTGAAAGGAACAAAGGATTAGAATGTGCTATTAAAGCTTCCAAAATTTTTTCCCAAAGAAGTAAATGATTAATTGAGGCTCTTGGTTCCTCATGTAAAATTTTCCCTATCCTTTTCCAATCCTGAACTTCTAAAGTACCTTGTTCAGGATACCAGGGACATTGAGCTGAAATAACCCTGAATAAGTTTTCTATGTCTCCTAAACCTACTTGACAAAAAGCAGGAAACGTATTCTTTAAGATCTGGCGTAACTCCTTCGCATGGAGTTTTTGTGACGCTGAAAAATCATTCCCCATACTTACTGAATATTCGGTCCCGTCCTGCAAGATCCGATGAAGTGCACTATGCCTATGCCAGGCGTAAGTCTGAGGGTCTCAAAGAATCACGTCGGGGTCACCACATGTGGTGGTCTCTCATGAAAATAAGACAGAGTCTTTCCTGCCTCAGGATGAGAGCCCAGAGCAATGTCCAAAGCTCCCTTTTATTTACAAGGAAATTCACTCATTGGGTTGAGCTCGTGTACAACAAAAAATCCCACCTTCCCATTGGCTCTGAACCTGCATGATATTCCCCCAGCTTGGTTATGTCAGCTGCATTTTAATAGCTAACAATTAACTGATTGACCTTGTGCTGAACAGGTGGTTTATCATGGCTTGTTTTCAGGAGACTGAAAAACAATTGTTTCAGCTGCCCTTCTGCAGCCTGCAATAATTTCCCTACACTCACCCACAAAAGGGGGGGACCCTGTTCTCATGTCTTTCAGCCCTGCACAGACAACTCCACAATCTGAGTACACTGACCCAAATGCTGCCTCCATTCATTTGAGCCAGGGAATTGGGTTCGGATCCAGCCATCCACTATAAAGTCACCATGCAACCAGAGTAGAACAGATCTTCCCAGGTCCTACATCATCCAGATGCCTGTGAAAGCTGCAGAGAAAGGAAGGACTCCTGGACCCATTGGCCCCCATGTACAGTAAAGCCTCAGAAGACAACTGGAAAGACTATGGGGGGAGGACAGAAACTCATTGTAAGGTTTTCTTTCTTGCTTCATTTGTATTGGAATTGGCCAGTTGAATGGATACATGGAGGGATGGCATTTGGGAATGGTTGGCACAGCAAGTCCTGAACACCTTGTACTTCTGTCTGGTGGGAGGGAAATTTGTCCAGGATGTTTGTATTGCTTGTTTTGTATTAGTAACTACACACACACACACCATTCAGAATCACACTGAGGCTATTCCCTTCACCTACCTCCATATAAAGTTCCCTAGGCTGGTTCTTGTTCTGTGGCACTTAGGCCTTTGCATGCATACCTTCCTGCAAATTCCATGGGGGAGGGAACCATGCCCACTCAGGTATTTTATAGTTCATATGCCCTGAGAGAGGAGGTAGCAGGAAAGATATCTCCAAAGCCAAGCCCTGAATATGTTGCACTGGTGGACTCATAGTGGGAGTCCTAGGGCTCACTGTGTGCAATTTAAGAAATATTAATAGCCTGGCTTGCACACTGGCTAACCTCAATTTGACATCACAAACTTGGATGCACTAAACTAAGAGCTAAGGCAGGTTCAGGAAGCAACCCTTGAAAATGGGCAGCTAGTAATTATTTAATAAGGCAAAATCATGGCTGTGAAGATTTTTGGAGGCATGCACTTCAAAAATTGACTGGAAGCTCACAGGAAGTGACATCAAACATCTAAAAATAATTGGTACAGAATACTAGACATTATAAATTTATTTTCCACCTAACAGAACTTTTGCCCTGACTTTTAGACCTTCATGGGTTAAAAGCTCCCCTTTTTTGGGAGCCACTGCAGGGATCCTTTTCTGCTGCCTCTATCTGTGTCTTCCCCTTTGCATTAACAGTTTAAAAGCTTGTTTCCCCACATCCTGGCACACCCCCCCCCAATAGAAGCACCCACCAAGTCTCCCTGACCAGATCAATTTTTAATCTTCTGCCAGTAAAAGTGTGTCCGCCACACTTATATGGCACAAAGGGGGGGGGGTTGTTGGAAGTCAGCACCCACCCACCCACCTACCCTCCTAGAGAAGAAAATATTTTGGGGAATATTTAAAAAGGCAGCATATTATATTTTCCCAAAGGAATAATGAAAAAACTTAGGCAAAGACAGCCCCAAGTCTCCCTGCCCCAAGCAGAAACTGAGCAGAAACCAGCTTTTAGAAATGCTGATTCAGTATCTATTCAGAAAGACTGAGACTCCATTCATGAGCAAACTGTCACTGCGTGTTTTTTTAGTTTTGCCAGCTTCGCTCATTCCTAAGTGTACATCTCTTTCTGCTCTGCACCTTATCTTATCTTGTAACCATAGTGACTCCAGCTATGTCCAGCCAATGTTTTGGTTTTAAACTGTTTTGTGCGCAGGCCTGAAAAAGTTCACAGTTTCAGTTTTACTTTCTTCTTCTGCCTGACGAGAGAATGTGGTCAGTCTAGGTCTTTTGTTTTCTCATTAAAAGTTTTACTATAGAATATACCTTGGATTTCTTTTCTTTGATATTGACCATGCAAATGAACCACGGTCCATCCACCTCTGGTCAGACTGTTAATTGTTCCGCGACATTTGGTCCCCGAGGATGGTTTATTTTTATTTTCAAGATTTATTGATAGGTAATTAACCAGGCAGTTAGTCCGGCACTGAGGAGGCTGTGATTAATATGCCGAGGAACAGGAGAAAGAAAAAGGCCGTTTGTCTCTCTGCTGAGGAGGAGGCAGCCGTTCCACAGAGAGATCTTCCTTCAAGTTTACAGACTCCGTTGGCATCGGCTACACGTCTTGGAGAAGCAGCCTCTGAGCCAAGGTCAGTTTCACCATTTTCTGTTTTTACAGACTCTCAAGCTGATGCCCCAGTTGTAACTTCTGCTCATGGGGATCAGGCTGATTATGAGAGATTTGGTGCTAGACCTAGGGCTTCACTAGGGAAGGAGGTGAGCCAATATCCTCCAAGCCCTGAGCAAACTGTGCAGGAGAAGACTTTGCAAAGTTATTATGAACAAATTGAAATTTTAGAGAAGGATCTGCTAAACGCAAAGTTGTGTGCAGCATGGTATGAAAAGCATGGGAGAGCCTCTGCTGGCATTCAGTTTTCAGAATCGGCCATTTTACCTCCCTCTTTACAAGCAAAGCCACACCCACAAGGGATCGCCATTTTGCCTTCTCCCTCAAAGACAGAGGCACGCCCACAGTGGAATCTTGTGTCAGACGAATGGGAGCCTGACTGTTTTCTGTTTCAAAGAATGCAGAATGCAGTTTCACAGATATCCCTTCAGCAGGCATCGCTTCAAGCTGCCACACCTCCTCATTCATTGGGAGCTTCAGCTAGAATGTCTATTAATACTGCTACTATTAAAGTTCCTGTCTCAGATGGAGCACAGCAGCCTTCACCCCAAGTGCAGCCTCCACTGGTTCCTCAAATACAAAGGCCAGTGCTGACTGCAGGCCAACTTAATGTAGCAGCTCAAGCGCCAGCACCTTTTGCTGGCCAGGGTGGCATTGCAGCTCAAGTACAGCCACCCCCAGCACCAGTATCTGTAACAGCTTCAGTGCAACTGCTGCAGGCCCTGGCACAGGGGCCACTGGTGCCCCCTGCAGGCCAAGTCCCAATTGCACAACCTGCACAGCCAGTACCCCAATTGCATGTTCCTCAACAGGCACTCTCTATTGTACCACTGGCTGGTGATTCAAAACTGAAGCGGTCAGGGACTTCCGGTGGCGACGCGCCGCTGAAGACAGCCATCTCTGGGCTGTCCGCTCCGCGGCTTCGTAGAACTGCCGAAAACAGCACCGATCAGCTGTTTTGGCAGTTTGGAAGCCCCCCTTCGGGAGAAGAGGAGGCCCCAGGTAGGGGTTGAGCTCTCCGGGGCCGCCTGAGCTTTTAGTTCGGGCAGCTGAAGGATCGAGCCCCCCCAAAGCCTGGGTTTGCTCCGGGCTGCGCAGCGCTTCTGCTCCGTGCTTTTGGGAGCAGAACCAAGCGTTAGCAACCACCCCTGCCAGAAGGAAGGACTTTGGAGTGTGAAGAGGCAGGCAGAGCGATACAGGAGATCAAGGTGAAGTGGATTTTTGTTCTCTAGTTCAACGGATTTTATGGACTTTGAAAGTGAAAGTGCGTAGCAAGTGAAAGTGGGGGAAGATGGCGGCTAAAACTTCTAAAGTTCTCAGGAGTGCGGGGGCTTCCCCGGTGCAACAGTCCTCGCTGCAAGCTTTATTGCCTCCTGCACCTGCTCCGGCACTGACGGTTAAAGATCTACAGGACGCTTTGGAAAAGCACTTACAACAAATAGCAGATATTATAGATGGAAAGATGGAAAAGCTGGAGGAGAAGTTTACAGCAATGAGGGCAGACATCTTTCCTGCACTTCAAGGTGTGGCTTTATGTATTGAATGCTTGGACGAAAAAATGGAAGATCTTAGCCAAAATAATTCCAGATTAGAAGCAAAAGAATGAACATGTGATGGATAAAATGGACGGTGACTTGACTCTGGTCCAGTACCACCAGATGGAGTTTGCTATCAGAATCAGAGGCTTAAAAGAGAATCCTAAAGAAGATTTAAAGCAGATAGTCTCTGAGGCTTTGGAAGCGGTACTGGGACAGTCAGCAGCTGAAATTGAGGGAAATATAGACAAAATCTTTCGTGTGAATTCATGGATTGCAAGGCAGAGGAAGCTACCTAGAGATGTGGTGGTTTATTTCACAAAGAGAGCAATCAGGAATGAAGTTATCCAAGTTGTTTATGATACTAAGCTTGTGGTTGCTGAGCAAGAAGTTTTGGTTTTAAAAGAGATTCCTCCAAGAACTTTAAGGAGAAGGAAAGATTTTGCTTTTCTGGCACAGGAACTTAAGAAACGCGACATCAAGTTTAGATGGGAGATACCAGTGGGCATGGTGGTGATGCATGAAGGCACGAGACACCGTTTGCTCACAGTGATCCAGGCACGTGATTTTTACAGCAATGTTTTAAAAGCAACCCCTTTACCACTTTTGCAATCTGCAAAGAAAAATGGCGAGGGAAAGCCTCAAGATGCTGAAGGAACGCAGACAGATGAGAAAGCTACTGGAGGGGATCAAATTACAGCTTCATCAGAAGATGCCAGAGAACAGAGGATGACGCGTGCTGCCTTGAGACGAGCAAGACGAGAGCAAGAGCAAGACCAGCAGAAAGTTATGGAACCTCCAAAGCGTACCTATAGCGAAGCTGTGGGAGGGTCGCGGCCCAAGGAAGTTAAGGGACTCCTGGCAGATGTGCTCCAGAAGCTTCGGGTCGCTGGCGACTAAGTCGCTGGCGACTAAGTTTTTAACTTGGAATGTCAATGGCTTAAACTCACCACAGAAGAGAAAGAAAGTTTTTCAATACTTAAAACAATTTAAGACTGATGTTATTTGCTTGCAAGAAACACATATTAGGGTTATGGACCAAAAGTACCTATTGAACTCTAGATTGGGTACACAATTTATTGCTTCTGCAATGAATAAGAAAAATGGAGTGGTTATTTATGTCAAGAATACTGTGACAGCGGAGCTAATAGAAGCAGATAAACAAGGAAGATATGTTATAATAGATTTGCTGTTAGAAGGCAAAAAAACGCTTTTGGTTGGACTGTATGCTCCTAATCAACAACAAGCTGATTTTTATAGTTCATTACACAGTAAGATTACTCAGTTGGATTATAAATCTTTTATTTTTATGGGAGATTGGAATGGCGTCTTGGACGTACAACTGGACAAGTGTGGTTCCTTTAGGCATACTCCAAGCCACGCTAGATTGCCTAAATCTTTTTTTGAAATGAAGGATGATTTGGAGTTGCGAGACATTTGGAGAGAAAGACATTCACAAGAAAAGGATTATACTTTTTTTTCTGATAGACATCAATCTTTTTCCAGGATTGATTTTATATTACTGACTAATGATTTTTTTTCCAGGATCAAGAAGATAAAGATTTGTCCAAGAACTATGTCTGACCATAGTCCAGTTTGGTTAGAGATTGACAAGGATAATAGAGATAGGCGCTCTTGGCGCTTAATTGAGAACTTGTTTAGAAATCAGAGAAACGTGGAAGAATGTAAAAAACAGATGAAGGTTTTTTTTGAAACTAACATGAATAAGGGTACTTCTATGGACATGGTTTGGGATGCTAGCAAAGCTTATATGAGAGGGGTGTTAATATATATGAACAACAAATACAGACGTAACTTGGAATTTAGGAGGAAAGAATTGGAGAATGAAATTAGGGAAAAAGAAAAGGCCCTAATTCTGAATCCATCGGACGTGAAGATCAAAGAGGTTATTAATTTGTTAAGAGGACAATTTGATAAGTTGATGGCTGATCAGGTGGCAACTAACTTACGGTTTGCTAGGCATAACACTTTTTGCAATGCCAATAAACCAGGCAGATGGTTAGCCTACAGGTTAAGGAAAAAACAAAGGGCTTCTAACATAGATAAAATAGAACATAAAGGCAAGGTTGTGTATCAACAGGATCTTATTAAGGAAGCCTTTGTGGACTTTTACTCCAAATTATATGCTAAAGATAAGATTAATGAAACAGACATTGACGTATATTTGAAGAATGCTAACATCCCGGTTCTTACACAAGAACAAAAGGAAGAGATTAATCAATTGATAACAGAAGAAGAAATTTTTTTAGCAATTAAACAATTGAAGGTGGATAAAGCGCCAGGCACGGATGGACTGACCGCGGTGTACTACAAAAACCTACAATCGGAGATGATAAAGCCACTAAGGGAATTGTTTCAGACAATTCAAAGGGGAGGAAGGGTGCCTCCGTCTTGGAGAACTGCCTTTATTTCTCTGATTCCGAAGGAAGATCAGGACGTCACTCAAGTAAGAAATTACAGACCAATATCACTTTTGAATACGGACTACAAGATATTTGCTAAGGTTTTAGCTAACAGATTGATGAGGGTTTTGCAACAGATAATTCATGGGGACCAAACTGGGTTTATTAGTGGTAGACAAATGAAAAATAATGTGAGGCATATAGTAGACTTGTTGGAATTTTTGGAAAGGAACAACCAGATCCCTGCGGTGCTGATCTTTATAGATGCTGAAAAAGCTTTTGATTAACTGCATTGGCAATTTCTGATGAAAGTTTTAGATAAAATGAATTTTGGGGATAAATTCTTACAACCAATTAGGGCATTATATCAAAAACAAACAGCTCGAATAATCGTAAATAATAGTTTGACTGAAGTATGTAATATTGAAAAGGGCACAAGGCAAGGGTGTCCGTTATCACCTTTATTATTTATTTTAACATTGGAGATATTATTGATTAAAATACGGAATTCGGAAAAAATTAAGGGAATTCAAATTAGAGATCAGGATTATAGACTGAGGGCGTTCGCAGACGATCTGGTTGTTACGGTGACCCAGCCAAAAAATTCTTTTGTGGACCTGATGGAGATAATAATGCAATATGGAAAGGTTTCTGGATTTAAGGTTAATATACAAAAAACTAAAATATTAGCCAAAAATATGACAGTATCGCAAAAGGCCCTTCTAGAAGGGTTAACTGGATTTGAGATTGTTAAAAGGGTTAAATATTTGGGGGTGTATTTGTCACCCTCAAATGCAAAGTTATATAAAAATAATTATGAAAAGTTATGGGGAAAAATTCAAAAAGAATTGGAGAGTTGGGAAAAATTGCAATTGTCTTTATTGGGAAGAATTGCAGCAGTGAAAATGAATGTCTTGCCTAAATTTTTATTTTTATTTCAAATGATACCGATTCTTAAAAAAGACTCAAATTTGGAAGAATGGCAACGGGGTATCAATAAATTTGTATGGGCAGGGAAAAGGCCACGAGTTAAACTTAAGATTATGCAGGATACGCGTGAAAGAGGTGGTCTTAAAATGCCCAACCTTAAATTATATTATGAAGCTGCTGCGTTGTCAGCGATAAGTGATTGGATTAATTTGACACAAGGGAGATTATTAAATCTTGAGGGCCACGACTTTTTATTTGGCTGGCATGCATATTTACTGTATGATAAGAAGGTAGATAATGTGTTTAAAGTGCATATTTTAAGACAGGCATTGCTGAGAGTTTGGAAAAAGTATAGACATAAGCTAAACTACAAGATACCTGTATGGACAATACCGAAACATGCAATAGAAAACATAAATGTTGGGTTCAAACATGATGTGACTACATACAAGGAAATCTTAAGTTTGGAGAGGAACGTATGGTGTTTGAAGCCGTACAATCTTTTACGAGAAGAGAAGATTGTTCAAACTTGGTTTCAATATGGTCAATTACGGGCCAGGTGGAAAGAAGACCAGAAAATTGGTTTCTCAATGACTGACGAAAATCTGGTAAAGCAAATTAGAAATCAGGGTCCAGCACATATCAAACGGATATATCTTGCATTGATAGAAATTGACTCAGAAACAGAACTTGTTAAAGATTGTATGATAAAGTGGGCTCAGAATATTCAAGAAGTTATCACAATGGCCACTTGGGAAAAGATCTGGGTGAGGAACGTAAAATTTACGCAAGCTCAAAACTTAAGAGAGAACTTTTACAAAATGTTTTATAGGTGGCATTTAGATCCTAAAAAGCTTGCAAGTATGTATCCGAACTACCAACCTAAATGTTGGAGATGTGGTGGCGAAGACGCAACGTATTTTCATATATGGTGGACCTGTAAAAAGGTTAAAGCTTTTTGGATTAAAATCTGGTGGAATATGCAGAAGATATAATTACTGAATATGCAGAAGGCATAATTACTGTTGTGGACATTAAGTTGATGTTGAACTTAATTACGGCAGCAAGACTTTTAGTAGGTCAATATTGGAAGAAGGAGGAACTGCCGACTATAGAAGAATGGACTTTAAAAGTTTCTGACCTGGCAGAAATGGCAAAGATTTCGGCTTATTTGAAAGACCATTCGCAACAACATTATATTATGGAGTGGAAAAAGTGGACTGATTATATCCAGAAGAAATATGGGACTAAAAAGTTTCATTTAGCATTTGAATAAGTTTTTTATGTGATATTAGTACTGCTTGTAGTCATTTTATATGAGCTAGAGTGCAATAGACTTAATAGTTTATTGTTGTTAACATATGGTTGTTTATGATTGTTTTTACCTTTATACCTTGTATTTAGCTCTGGGAAGTCGGGGAGGGGGGAGGGGGGAAGGGGTGGGGGGAGGGTTAGGGAGGGTTAGGAGGGGTTGGGTGGAGGGAGGGGGGGAGGGATTGTTAAAGATAAAATGTATTGTAAAACATTTTAATAAAAAAAACCTGAAGCGGTCAGGACAGAATTACAAGGCATGGGTCAGTGAAGTTGGACTTTTGCTTCGTAGAGAAGGTACCCATGTGATGGTGTTTAATCCTCCTGCCCAGCCATGGCCTCCTGACATATGGGACTTGAATAATAGAGCATGCACAACGTTATTGATGTCCATGGACACTGAATTGCAGCTCACATTTTCACAAGATGCAACTGCCCAACAAATTTGGGCTCAATTAGAGGCATGTTACCGGCCTACGTCCATTGAGTCTACATGTTTGCTTTTGTCCGAGTTCCATGGTTCTAGATTAAAACCTGGTGAGCATATTGGAGAACACTTAACTAAAATGAAAGGAATAAGAAAAGAACTGGGTGAAAAAGGCTATCCTACTGATGACTTTCAAATGATCAGCATTATCATTAACTCTTTGAATTATGAATGGAAAGATGCTATTTCTAAGATTAATCAAGTGCCTATTGCTCAACGCACAGTGGATCATGTATGCAGAATTTTAACCGAAGAAGAGGCACTTATGCAAGCTGCGCCACATTTAAGGGAACCACCTGCATCGAAGGCTCCAGTGAGGCGTCCCTTCCGTGGAAGAGCCTACATTCCAAGGATGCCAAGATGCTACATCTGCAATCGTGTGGGACATGCCACCCGGGATTGTCCCCAACGGTTTCCAGCGCCCGCCATGTACCAGCCCAGAGGAACAGATTCCAGAGGAGGCAGAGGTAGAGGTGGACGACAAGGTCGTGGTCGTGGTCCCAGGCGTGATCCTCAAGCTCCACTTGCCACATTGGTTGTAACCAACGATCCACAGCCTCAACCAGAGTATGACAGACGCCTACTTTGGACTTTGGACAGCGGAGCAGCATTACATGTTACCTACAGAAAAGAGCTTTACACAGAGATGCACGAGCCTGAACCTGAACTTTGTGAACTGTACTCTTTTTCAAATCATCCTGTTCAGGTCATGGGAAAAGGAACTGACTACATTGAAGAGCTCGGTGCTCTCATTCCAGATGTTTACTACGTTCCGTCTGCCAATAATAGTTTGCTAAGTCAGAGTCACTTGCCTATGGTGTCAAAATTCCAGGTACACCATCTCGAAAAAGCAAGTTATGTAGTTAAAGATGGAGATATTGTTGCTGAAACCATGTTGATTGGTGGTGTTTATTACTTAAAACCAAAGTCTAAGCCGCAAGAGCAGGCAAGTATACCAGTTCCAAAAAGGGAGAGCACAGGCCCATTGAGAGATGTCCCAGAGAGAGATCCTGTTGCTACTCCAAAGGCTCCTAAAGCCAATAAAAGGACAAATAAGACACAGGTTGCTCACAGCAAGCCTGAGGTTCCTAATAAAAATGCTAATGTTGAGAATTCACTAACAGGTAAATCTTTGCATTCCAGGTGTATCCATAAGTGGCATAGAAGATTGGGTCATGCCAGTTTCCGTGTTCTGAAGAAGATGCCAGAGTTCGCAAGAGGTTTGGATCTAAAGGGGTGTAAGGTGTTCTTGGACTGTGCTATCTGCAAGAAAGCCAAATCTAAAGCAGCAGCAATTCCAAAACGCACTACACGCCTGTCAACACGCATTTTTGATTTGGTACACACTGACATAGTGGGTCCTTTTGCATCAACAATTGGTGGTAAAAGATATTTATTGACAATTGTTGATAATTACTCTAGATATGGTTATGTATTTCCTATGAGAGAAAAATCTGAGACCTTTCAGATCTTTAAAGACTTTGCCAATCTTGTCTATACCCAATTCGAAGTCAGCATTGCCAGAATTCAGAGTGATCGTGGTGCTGAATTCATGTCTCAGCGTTTCCAGGACTGGATGCGTAAGAGTGGGATACTACACCAGACCTCAGCTCCTTACACTCCAGCTCAGAATGGAGTGGCAGAACGCAGAAATGGAGTTCTGCAAACCATGATGCGTTGCCTTCTTGAAGATGCTAACCTCAGTCTTCCATACTGGGGTGAAGCTATCAAATATGCTAACCATATCATCAACCGCACTTGGAGTAGTGTGATAAATCAGACCCCTTATTTCATGTTATATGGACACAAGCCTGACCTCTCACGTCTCCATATTTTTGGTTCCTATGCTATGGTCAATATTCCTTTAACCCAAAGAAAGAAAGGAGGTCCTGCAGCAAAAAGAATGAGATTTATGGGCATTGATGATAATTCAAAATGGAGCAAATACATTGACTCTCATCATGTCGTAGTCATTTCACTATCTGCTGTTTTTGAGGAAGATGCTGACTGGTCCAGGATTCATTCTAACGATCCTGGAGTTTATTTTCCTAGAGATGATGCTGCTGATGCCATGCAGTCTGATGACCAAGATGCACAGGCGAATGTTCCTTCCACGAGTTCTTCTCAACCCACTGTTCCGTCTTTGCAAGCCGCCGATGCTACTGGCGATGAAGACGAGGACGAAATGGAAGAAGAATGGACAGTTGTTCCGAGACGTTCCAAGAGGACAACAAAGGGAATTCCTCCAAAACGGTATTCGTGGCAAGTAACGAAAGCACCTTTACCTTTGATATGTAATGTTACACTTCCTCCTGAGACGTTCACACAAATCAAACATCTTCCTGAAGCAGAGCAAGATAAATGGTTTGAGGCAATGCAGGCTGAAATGGACAGTCTAAAGAAACTTCAGGTGTTTACGCCTGCAAGCCCTCCAGCAAACAAGAAAGTTATTGGCACTCGTTAGGTCTACAGAATTAAAAAGAAGCCGAATGGTGAGTCGTTGTACAAGGCCAGACTTGTAGCCCAGGGTTTCGCTCAACGTTATCCTGAGGACTATACAAATACTTATTCACCCACAGTGCGGACGGAGAGTGTGAAAATCGCCTTAGCCACTGCAACTATTCTTGGTCTAGAAGTTTTCCAGTTTGATGTTGAAACAGCTTATCTACACGCTGATCTTGATGAAGAAATTTATGTCAAAGGTCCTCCAGGTTTCCGACAGCAAGAAGGGGATACTTGGTTTCTACACAAAAGTCTTTATGGTCTGAAACAGTCTGGTTTAATGTGGTACTTATGTCTTTCTGACAAACTAAATTCAATGGGCTTTATTAAGTCCGAAATTCTTGTTTATGTTGATGATATTGTTTATATTGGTCCAAATAAGCAGATGAGTGAATGTTTTGCTAAAGCTTTACAACAGTTTTTCACATTGAGGTCTTTAGGACATATTAACACTTATTTAGGTGTTCAAGTTACCAAAACTCAGAAGGGGTTCAGTCTTACACAGGAAGATAAGATTGAACAACTATTGCATCATTGCAACATGAAGGATGCTAAACCTGTGAGTATACCCATGCAAACTGACTTTCACAACTTGACACATGAACCGAGTCCTGAGTTCGAGGATCAAACACTTTATCGCTCAGTCATTGGGTCGCTGCTATATATTAGTAGTTGGACTAGACCTGACATTGCACTTAGTGTTAATCTCCTATCATGACATGTAGGCAAGGCAAAACAGTTTCATTGGACATGTGTTAAGAAATTATTGAGATATCTAAAACACACCAAAGACATGAAGTTATTGTTAGAACCCACACATACTGACTATGCAGAGTTATGTTGTTATGCAGATTCAGATTGGGCAAGTGATAAGAAATCATGTAAAAGCACTTCAGGTTATATGATGTTTTTGAATGGATGTCCTGTTTACTGGCATGTGCATAAACAGAATTTTGTTTCTTGTTCTTCTACAGAAGCTGAGTATGCTTGTGTTTCAGATACATGTAATTCTCTAACGTGGTTTGATGCCTTAGTCACAGATATATGGACACCTCCGATTCAACCAATCACTGTGATGGAGGACAACGAATCTGTGGTCTATATATCTGAGAATCGCTTTACAGGTTCCAGGTCTAGACACATTGACATCCATTACCAAAATATAAGACAAGCAGTTAAACAAGGTTTTGTCAAATTGCAGTATGTGTCTACACATGACCAAATTGCTGATATGCTGAACAAACCACTTCCTACAGCCCAACACGAGTACCTGCGCAAGAAGATGTGCCTTATCTGATTTTCTGCTTCGCTGACAAAAGAAGGGGATGTCACTGTGTGTTTTTTTAGTTTTGCCAGCTTCGCTCATTCCTAAGTGTACATCTCTTTCTGCTCTGCACCTTATCTTATCTTGTAACCATAGTGACTCCAGCTATGTCCAGCCAATGTTTTGGTTTTAAACTGTTTTGTGCGCAGGCCTGAAAAAGTTCACAGTTTCAGTTTTACTTTCTTCTTCTGCCTGACGAGAGAATGTGGTCAGTCTAGGTCTTTTGTTTTCTCATTAAAAGTTTTACTATAGAATATACCTTGGATTTCTTTTCTTTGATATTGACCATGCAAATGAACCACGGTCCATCCACCTCTGGTCGGACTGTTAATTGTTCCGCGACACAAACAAACACTACCGACAGAAGCCCATTCAAAACAGGATCTTTCAAAATCCCTTGGAGCAAGATTCGACAGATAACAATAGCAGAGTGATAGGATTAGAACCAGCAACCCCTCACCCAAAAAATCCAACACAGGACATACTGTAGCCATCAGCCACAATAGACGTTATCCAACACTCTTTTAGAACACAAAAGCCCACCTCATTGCACAACCCCCTGGAGCATTCCAAACACAAAAGCCCAAAGAATGTATAAAAGCCCACCTATCCCAGAGCCACTTGGTCAGCCACCCCAGAAACATGCTGTGTCACTGAAGTTTCTGGCAACTAAATAAACAGAACCTTCTTTCCAAACAGCATCCATTTTGTTTACTCCCAGCTTGGAACTGGACCTGGTGATTTTTCTTTCAACAATTGTTTAAAAGAAAAAGAGATCAGTATCACCTGAACTACTAATTTTCAATCACAGGACAGGAAAATATATAGATGTTTCCACCATGGATGAGAACTGTGTGACTGTTCTGTTCCAGCCTACGACCGGCCCTGTTTGTGTGTCAGGGACAACCCCTTCTTCCTTTAAACAATCTGTAGGCTGGAGAAAACCAACCCAAATTTATTTACAGTTCAAACAAAAAGGCAACAGAATATTTCCTTCAATAAGTGAATCAAAATATCAAACAAGAGTCAACAAACAAGAGTTAAACAGAAGTATCAAAAGACCAGGATTCCCTTAGAATGTCTCCAAATGGTTGCCTTCAGCAACCAGCCCCGCCCACACCTTCCCCTTTTATTATCAGTCCCAAGGCCTTCTCCTCCTCTCACTGAGTTGCCTCATTGATTTTCTCTGCTCCGCTCTGCTCTGCTGGATTGCCTTCTGCTTCTAGCATCTCTGAACAGATTCAGCTGTGACTCTTCTGAGTCTGACACCTCGTACTCACACAGCTGAGCCTCATGAGGAACATGACTGGAGGGGCCAGGCTGAGAGTCCTGCAGTGCATCAGAGCCTCCCTCTGACACCAAAGGCTCTCCAAACCCCTCCTCTTCTTCCTCCTCAGATTCATCAGACTCTGCTGGTGGGAGCACAGGCTGATACTGAATTACAACACTATCCTGCACTGCAGGGCCCTTCCCCCGGGTCTGCCAATCCAGATGCAGCCGGGATGGGAATTGTTCATGGAAGGCAGACACCAAAGCAGGAGCATGAACGGTGGTCACATCTGCCCAGGTGAACTCCTCTGGTTCGTAGCCTTTCCATTCGATCAGGTACTGGAAGCGACCTTTCAGCCAACGGGAGTCCCGAATGCTGGCAACCTCGTACTCAGGAGCAATTTCTCAGTCACAATGTTCCGGTGGGAGAAATTCTGCTCAGTGGAGTGGACACGCCGGTTGCTCAGGGACCAACAGAGACCGATGGAAGACCGGATGTACACACAGGGAACGTGGCAGAGTTAAGCGATAGGCAACTGGATTGATGACAGCCTCGATTGGGAACTGTCCTAAATATCAGTGGTCTAACTTGTGGACAGCCAGACCCGATCTCCCACCGACAGTGGAGACGTATCCCGCCTCGACCAATCAGCAAATCTTTTGTAATCGGCCTTGGCCTTCTCTAACTGTCACCGCACCAATAAATGGATCGCCTGTAACTCTGCCATGTAGTCGTTTGCTGCTGGCTTCGATGAGTCTAATGGGGAAAGGGGGAAAAACCGGGGGTGATATCCCACATTGGCCAAGAACAGTGTCATCTGTGTGGAGGTGTGCTGCGAATTGTTGAATGCAAACTCAGCTATGGCCAGATAGTCCACCCAATTGTTTTGCTGCTGATTGACATAGCAGCACAGATATTGCTCCAGAATTCCAATGACCTTCTCGGTCCGCCCGTCAGTTTGGGGATGATGCGCGTATGAGAGGCAGATCTTGATGTCCAACGCCTGCATCAACCCCTGCCAGAAACGGGCTGTAAACTGGGCCCCTCTATCAGACATGACCCTATCAAGGAGGCCGTGCAGCCGAAACACCTGCTGGATGAACATACAAGTGGTGCGGGCTGACGGTAAACCATGACATGAGATGAAATGCACCATCTTGGTCAGCATGTCCACCACCACGAACACCGTTGTGAAACCAGAAGATGGGTAAATCCATCAGAAAGTCCATGGACACAGCCCCCCAGGGTCTTTTGGGTGTTGGCAAGTGCTGCAGTAATCCTTGTCGCTGACGTGGCCTGCCTACATGGCATACAGGACGTGACATAGGCCTGGATGTCGTGTCAGACTCGGGGCCACCAGAATGTATGGGAGACCAGGTTCAGGGTCTTGAACAGGCCAAAATGTCCCGCCGCTGGGTTATTGTGACAATGGCTGAGGATGAGTCCCCTGAGTGGTCCTCCTGGAACATAGAGCTGGTCACAATAAAATAAGAGTCCATCCGTGACCGTCCATGGAGAATCTGGCCCCACCTCCTCCTTCCACTGAGCCACCCACACATCCTGCTGCTGTGCTTCCTGAATCCTAGCCTGTATATCTATCGGCTCCTGCACCGCAGCAAAAGACTCAATGGGGAGCACTGTCCTGGGCAGAAGCTCTTCTTCCACTTGGGACTATTTGGGCTTCCTGGATAGAGCATCCACTCTTTGATTGCGACCGCTGGGTATGTACTTGACTCGGAAATTGAACCTCGCAAAGAAAAGAGACCACCGAATCTGGCATTGGTTCAATTTCCAAGTGGTCTGCAGGCTTTCCAAATTCTTATGGTCCGTCCAGACCTCAATTTGATGCCGCGCCCCCTCCAGATGATGCCTCCAGGCCTCGAACACCACTTTGATGGCCAGCAGCTCCTTCTCTCAGATAGTATAGTTGCGCTCCGACGGATTGTTTCCGCAAATGGTATGCGCAAGGGAAGAGGGTACCGCTGGGCGTCGTTGCCTGGAGTAACACCGCCCCAATGGCAATGTCAGAGGCATCCATCTCCACAACAAATGTCCATTGCAGGTCAGGATGCTTCAAGATGGGCTCCTTCATGAAGGCTTCCTTCAAAGCCTGGAAAGCCCGTTGTTCTGGAGCATTCCACTGAAACCGAGTCTTCTGCAGGAGCCGAGTGAGGGGGGCTGTCAGATGAAAGCCCGATAGTAGTTGGCAAACCCAAGAAGTCGCTGAACATCCTTCACACGACGTGGGGGTTACCAACTCTGCAAAGACTCAACCTTACTTGGCTCCATGGCAATGCCCTCAGGAGAAATGCGGTGACCCAGAAAATCGATGGTCACCCGGTAGAACAGGCAGTTCTCCAATTTGGCATACAGCCGATGTTCTCGGAGTCGCTGCAGGACCTGACAGAGATGCTGATGGTGCACCTCTCGTGACGGGGAGTAGATCAGGATGTCCAAGTAGATCACGACAAACTGATCTAACAAGTCCCGGAAAATATGGTTCATAAAATGCTGTAACACGGCAAGGGCGTTGGTCAGGCCAAGCAGCATCACCGTGTATTCAAAGTGTCTGTATCAAGTACCAAACTCCATCTTCCACTCATCACCCAACCAAACTCTGACAATGTCTCTGAACAGATTCAGCTGTGACTCTTCTGAGTCTGACATCTCGTACTCACACAGCTGAGCCTCATGAGGAACATGACTGGAGGGGCCAGGCTGAGAGTCCTGCAGTGCATCAGAGCCTCCCTCTGACACCAAAGGCTCTCCAAACCCCTCCAAACCCCTCCTCCTCCTCAGATTCATCAGACTCAGCTGCTGGGAGCACAGGCTGACACTGAATCACAACACTGACCATCCCAATGAGGCTAAAATTGAATGCACAATGTTCAAGATGTATGCTGTGTAAATAATACCTACATGGTTGGAACAAGTCAGCACATGGATACATACAGATATGTACAAATACCGTTTTAAGGACCACATTTGAAGGGCTTTCAGAGCTATTGGCTAAAATCTTTAAGACATTCTAATTGGTTCCATGATAGAGGATAACATCAATATAATTTAGGAGAATAACATCAAGATTCTCTTTCTTGATTTAGGTGCAGGCAGTTTGTTGCAAACAAAATCCAGAATTATCAGAATGTCAAAGTCATCACAGAGAAAGTTTTAGTTCTTAGAATAGCAATATAAGAAACAGGGATATTGCATCTTGAAAAATAGATCTTGTTATCTTGACAATCAAACGTCTATGACAATGCTATCCACTATACAACCAGGGCAGTTGCTTGGATCAACATTTTATTTCATCAGTTCAATCTTCATTCTATAGTGTCACCGCACAGAGGCAATACAGTCAGCTGACAATGTAAAGAGTCCTTTAATTGCTGCAAATTTCCCCCCAAAGGCTCCCATGTTTGTTGGCAAACCTTCAACCAAAGCACACACACACACACCTATCAGCCGACTCTGGCTGAAGGCAGTTTTAATACAGCCTGATTAGTATACGACTGTCCTCAAGGCCATAAAGATAACAAACAAAACAAAACATAAACTTAAATGAGTCCGTTTGAATCTCAGCTTGCCTGGGCAGTTTGCAAAGAGAGAAGTCGAAATGCAGTCTGAGGTCGTAAATCAGGAAATCCACGTGGTCAGCCGGTCCAGTAGTCAAGGTGTCCAAGTTTTCCAACAAAGGCACAGAACAACAGCAACAATACACAACTTTCCCAAGATTCAACGTTTGTTTCCAACAAAGTCCCTACCCCACCGTGGCTCCTTATATCTCAATCCCCAGGTGTGCCTTGGGTGGGTCGGGACGGTCTCCTCCCAAGTAAGTGAGCCTGCCTGCGTTATTCCCTTCTCCTCTCCACTCTCCTAGCTCTAGGATCAAGTGGGGGTGGGCCTTGCTCCTTGCCTGAACTCTGTCTCCCCTGTTCCAAACCTGAAGAGCCCTGGCCTGCCTCAGCCTGCTGTTTCCCACAGTCCTCTGAAGCCACAGACACCTCTCCCTGGGCCTCGATAGGGTCCTGTTCTGGCTCCATTTCCTCCTCCGATTCAGGCTCAGACGGAGAAATGACAATATGACTACTCAGCTCTGCCCTATCAAATAATGCTGGTTAAAGTGAAGGAACTGAATTTCTTGCAGTCTTTAAGGGAATATAAAAGGTAACACAATGTAACATTAATAAAGAGAAATACAGTAGATCAAATGCAAAATAAAAATAAAAACAAAAAAAATTTAAGAGGATTTTTCAAACACCCAATATGACCATAAAATAAACACAGCATATGCATAAAGGAGAGAACTACCATAAGATATACAGTACTGGTAAGATTTGAACATTTAAAAAAAAAGAAATGTCATACTTAAAGAGCAAATAGAAACTATTTAATATAGAAAGGAAGCAAATTTAAGTACTTCAGGACATTCCATCCAAAATATCAAGGAAGCAAAAACAAAAGCCTGTTCCGTCTTGAGCAAACAAGAAGAGTTCTTGCAACTTACAGAATGATTTTACAGACTTTCCCTGAAAAAAATTGTTGTGTGTATACTTTCAGTACAAATATCAACTGGCTCTACAAAGCATATCCATTTCATTATTAATTTTTATCAGGAACTACGTGTAATAACGTACATTAATAAATATTAAACTGCTATAAAAACAGCTGCTACTTGTATCAAAATGCATTATTCCTTACATATGATGATGATAATGTTATCCATTCAGTCATGGTGATTCTTGGTGATTCTATATTCTTGGTGGTTCTATGAGCCAGGTTTCTCCAAATCTTCCGATTGTTGGAAGAAAAGTCTTCATTGTGGTTCAGTACAAGCTGGGAATGAACATGGCGACTGCTTTAGGAAGAAGGTTGTAGTTTATTGAAGAGGAGAGCCAGACAGGAAGATGGCTCTGGCAGAAAAGAGAGAAGGCTGAGCACATGTAGGGCGTGGGTTTTTATACCCTCCTGAGCCTTTTGTTTGGAGTTATTTCCTGTTCCTGTTTTGAGGCTTTGTATTTCCTGTGTCATGTATTTTGACCTGTGTCCCTTTGGCATCTGTGAGTTAATCCTATTATGTCCTGTCTTAGACTTTGGGTGGAGTATGTAGATTTTAGGTGTCTTTGTCTTCTTAAACTTCTGGCAGGGGCCTCCAACCTGCCTGTATGGTTTACATCTGCATTTCTATAGAGCTGGTTTCCGCTTGGGGGAGGGAGACCTGGGGCTATCAAGAAAAACTGGGCATGCTTTTCTGCCTCTTTAAGATCCTTTGAGGAAATATAATTTTCTTCCCTTTTAATATTTCCTTCTCTGGGGGGCTGACTTCCCACATGATCTTGTACTACTACTTTTTTTTTCTATGCTATGATTGGTGTCAGCTTTAATGATGTCCAGGAACCTTGTTCTTTGATGTCCTGGTTTCCTTTTACTGCTAACTCTTTCAAACATAATTGCTTTCTCCAGTGAATTCCCCCACATGACATGGCCAAAGGAAATGAGATGCAGTTTTGTGATTTTGCCTTCCAGTGACATGTCTGGTGTTATGTGCTCCAGTACTTTCTAGTTAGGTGTAAGGACTTTCTTTAAATGAGCCCAAACTCACTACAGCAACCCAGCACAGCAGAAAAAGGAAATGGAGCATATGAATTTAATTCCAGTATCTTCTATGAAGCCTCAACAGGTTTCACATGAGGCATACAGGGCAAAAACTAACACAGCTTTCCACTATTCCAAGAGTTCTCCTTTCTTCCATTTGTTACTAAACTTTTGTATTCGTTTCACAATGGAATCACTCCTATCCAAACTGTCTTATGTGAGGAGAAGCAGGAGGAAGATTTTTTCTTAGTTTGTAGCACTATCCTATTTCACCTTGCTAATTACAGTGTTGGGTTTCTGCTGTCTCTAACACTTGTTTGATTTTTACCACATGGCAGGTAATTCTCCTAATTCTCCTAACTTTAATAATGAAAAAATAAGATATACACATTTTCCCTGTAAAGTGTTACCTTCTCTATGATGTATCACTGAGGATTTAAATTGCTAAAATATATGAACAATCTTTATTCCTGGTGGTTACCCTCTATAGTATTTAATGAAACTAAAACATACAGTTACAATTTTATGAGCAAAAGAATGGTAAAATTCCATCCTGATCACATATGTTACAGAAAAGGTGTTTTTTTCCATTTCTCTTCTTTAACAAGGCCAATAACCATATTTGAGAAGGAACTTCCATGTGAGATTATTTCATACAATCAGTATTAACTTGTATTTGCACCCTTCCTGTGAATTCTTTCACATTTTTTATTTCCACCAATATCTATTAAGAAAGGAAACAATGCAACTTTTTAAATGGATAGTGCTAGGAGCCCCACTCCCAAAAGCAACTTGTTGTATTTTATTTATTTTATACATCAAAGAAAAATTACAAATTCAAACAAACAAAATAAGAAAATCAAAATGTGACAGGTATGATAGGCACGCCAGTGCATTTATGCATACCCCCTTAGGGACCTCTTAAATATGGAGTGAGGTCCACAGAAGTTAAGTTAGAATTAAAAGATATTCCAGACTTTGACAATTCTGTTACGAAAATTGAATTTTTTACAATCGAGTTTACAGCGATTTTCATTAGGTTTAAAGCGGTTGTTTGCATGTGTTACATTATGATTAAAGCTTAAAAAAGCCATTTATAGGTAAACCGGGACTATGTACAATTTTGTATGCAATACCTACAGGTGAAACTCGAAAAATTAGAATATTGTGCAAAAGTTCATTTATTTCAGTAATGCAACTTAAAAGGGGAAACTAATACATGATATAGACTCATTACATGCAAAGCAAGATAGTTCAAGCGGTGATTTGTCATAATTGTGATGATTATGGCTTACAGTTCATGAAAACCCCAAATCCACAATCTCAGAAAATTAGAATATTGTGAAAAGGTGCAATATTCTAGGCTCAAAGTGTCCCACTCTAATCAGCTAATTAAGCCATAACACCTGCAAAGGGTTCCCGAGCCTTTAAATGGTCTCTCAGTCTGGTTCAGTAGGAATCACAATCATAATTTGTTTGCAAGAAACAAATTTTGCAATTACCTTTTGAGGCTTTCCCTCCTTATGGAGGGTGTCAATGATGGTTTTCTGCACAACTGTCAGGTCAGCAGTCTTCCCCATGATTGTGATTCCTACTGAACCAGACTGAGAGACCATTTAAAGGCTCAGGAACCCTTTGCAGGTGTTATGGCTTAATTAGCTGATTAGAGTGGGACACTTTGAGCCTAGAATATTGCACCTTTTCACAATATTCTAATTTTCTGAGATTGTGGATTTGGGGTTTTCATGAGCTGTACGCCATAATCATCACAATTATGACAAATCACCGCTTGAACTATCTTGCTTTGCATGTAATGAGTCTATCTCATATATTAGTTTCCCCTTTTAAGTTGTATTACTGAAATAAATGAACTTTTGCACAATATTCTAATTTTTCGAGTTTCACCTGTAAGTCTGATTGCAAGCGTCACAGTTCTAACAAACAAAGAATTTCAAATCCAAACAAAGAATTTCAAGCCTAGCAGCATAAGGTATTCTATTATGGCCAGAAGAATGCAAGACGTTTCTTGTAAAGTACTTCTGAACTCATTCAATTGTATTAATGTTTGATATGTTATAAGGATTCCAGACAGTTGAACAGTATTCTAGGATTGGCCTAACATGTTTTGTCAACTATAATGAACAATACAATATTTCCAGAAAAAATACAGCAATGAGGGCAGACATCTTGCCTGCACTTGAAGGTGTGGCTGTATGTATTCAATGTTTGGATGAAAAAATGGAGGATCTTAGTCAAAAGAATTCCAGACTAGAAGCAAAAGTTTTAGAGAATGAAAATATAATGGATAAAATGGATGGAGACTTGACTTGACTTTTTGGATTAAAATCTGGTGGAATATGCAGAAGATATCTAAGCAAAGGATAAAGTTTTGTCCGCAGTTGTTCTTATTGGGCATAATTACAGATACTACTGTTGTGGATACCAAGTTGATGCTGAACTTAATTACGGCAGCAAGACTTTTAGTAGGTCAATATTGGAAGAAGGAGGAACTGCCAACTATAGAAGAATGGACTCTAAAAGTTTCTGACCTGGCGGAAATGGCAAAGATTTCGGCCTATTTGAAAGACCATTCACAACAACGTTATATTATGGAGTGGAAAAAGTGGATTGATTATATCCAGAACAAATATGGGACCAAAAAGTTTCATTTAGCATTTGTATAAGTTTTTTTATATGATATTAGTATTGTTTGTAGTCATTTCACATGAGCTAGAGTGCGATAGACTTAATAGTTTATTGTTGTTAGCATATGGTTGTTTATGATTGTTTTTTGTTTTTATACCTTGTATTTAGCTCTGGGAAGTCGAGGGGGGGGGAAGGGGGGGAGGGATAGGGAGGGCTAGGTAGGGGTGGGCGGAGGGAGGGGGGAGGGATTGTTAAAGATAAAATGTATTGTAAAACTTTTCAATAAAAAAAATATTTCCAGAAAAAACACTTTGTAAAATTAAATTCACAACGTTTAATGCTTTTTAGCAATGCTGTTACAATGAACTTTAGAACATAAATTGTGAGAGATGAGTATACTCAGGTCCTTAACAAAATAAGGGTCATCTACCAGATCAATACCACCTAACTTATACTTTGCATTCTGGTTTTGTTTTCCAATATGCAAAACTGAGCATTTCTTAACCAAAATCTGAAGGTGCCAAATGGATGACCACTCAAAGATGTGGTCAAAGTCATTTTGCAAAACAAGTGAGTTTTCAGTAATATTTAAAAAAAAATACATCATCAGCAAAGAGGACACAATTACTTTTAAGTTGATCATTTATGTAAATCAGGAAAAGAGTAGGTCCTAGGACACTGCCCTGGGGAACACCACTGTTATCTGATGCTGGATCAGACACTGAGTTACCTTTTTTAACTTTCTGCAGCCTATAAGACAAAAAGCAGTGATCCACTTGTGTAAAAATCCAGAAATACCATAAGAATTTAGTTTCAAGACCAGTTTATCATGTACTACTGAATTGAAAGCTTGGAAGTCTGTATAAATTACATCTACAGCTTCACCTTGATCAAGGCATGTAGTCCAAATATTTTTACAATGCAAAACTTGTAAATTACACATTTTTTTCTGAAACCAAACTTGTTGGATAACAAGTTGTTTTCCTCCATATGGCAAATGATTGATTTATAACTGATTCCATGACTTTGCATGTAACACAACATAGAGAGATGGGCCTGTAATTTTCAACCAAGCCAAGATCACCATTTTTAAAGATTGGAATAACCATAGCTAATGACCATAAATTAAGCAAAGTACTAGATCAAAACAATACTTCAAAATTGTACACAAATGTTCAGCTAGAACATTAGAAAGCTTTTTCAAGAAAAAAGCACATAGACCATCAGGACCAATAAATAAGGATGGCTTTCAGTTACATAATGCCATTTCAACATTATCAACTGTAAATTTGATATTTAGCATTTTGTGTCAGGCCTCCCTTAAGCATACTTTGCTTCACTGGCATCCTGCCATAAAATGCAATGGGGAGGGAGAATTGGGAAAATAGAGAGAAGGATTGGGGAGGTAGAAGGGGGGATGACAAGGTGACAGGAACCAGAGGTGTCAATCCAGAACAGAACAGACAATCAAGGATAGAGCCATGAGAATGGAGTGCGAAACTCCACCGAAGAGGCGCCAAACTGCAAAGCCATTCCCAAAACCTCTAGTTCGAATATCATTGGACACTGATAGACTAGTCGGGGGCGGGGGGCGTAGAGAGCCAGGAAAGAGGAAAAATTGCAGGTTTTGTACAGGAATATTCAGACCCAGCTTTGCTTATGCTCTAACCTCTTGACTTTAGTAAAAATAATCCTTTCACTTCAGAAATGGAGTCAAGGGCCTTTCTTTCCTAAACAATCAAATTGAGACAAGCCTGACATTAAGCTGGATCTGCAGTAGCAGTCCACCCAGAGACTGTGGGGACTATGCACAGAATGTCCATGTCAAGCTACAAACACTATGGTCTTTAGGACCACTACATGCTTCTAACTTGTCAACAGTGCAGGAGGGAGAGAGGGGAGAATTTTGAACCCACAGGTGTCCTTATCAGTACGAGAGCCAGAGCTGTTTTGGTGAACTAAAGTTTCTTCTCATAATAATTACTGAATGATGTATTGGACAATGTGACCCGAACCTGTCAGAGAGGGGAGGGAAAGTTCCATCCTTTTAATTAACTGCTTCCTGACATTTCCTCAGAGCTAGCTTTCCTTTAACCCTGCCAATTTGTATCTGCACAATAAAGTATACATTAGAGAACACAATGGCTCTGGTGTTTTGCTTTGGTTGGGCTTTTCAGCTAGAGGTTGACACTCTGTTCGCAACAGTGCGCAGGAGGAGATGGAAGCTTGGGAAAAGGCCGCTTTAAGACTCTGAAGCGGTGGAGACTACCCTGAATTGGAAGAGGAAGCAGAGACTTTTGATGACCAACTGAAGCCCTGATGGTCACTGCAGGTCAGAAAGAAGGAAGAATGGGAGGAGTAGCCCTTTGGGGTAATGTTTACCTGAGGGAGCAAATGGAGCCAGCCAAAAGCTCAGCATGCCGAGAAAGAGTGCAGAGCATCAAGAGGTGAAACAGACCCCCATGATGTTATCTTCAAGCAAGCCATTGACTTCCTGAGAGATGCCTTTGAGAATCTCCAAGCTCATGGTGCCCAAGATTGGCCATCACTGCCATCTGCCCAACTGGAACCTGCCCAAGCCAACAATGGCACAGCTGCACCTGCTTCCATGGCTGCAGAGGCCTCTGTCCCATCTCTGCAGGCACCAGCACCATGGCCAGCACCATGCCATGGACTCTCCATGCCATGAAGTTCCAAGTCATCTGTTGTGAACTTTGCCAAGGTTGAGATGCTTCCTTGCTCCCAGAGCATTGCTGTTTCCTTGGACTTCCATTGCCAGGAAATGTGTGCATGTGTGTGAGCCTTGCTCTTGGACTGTAAGTGTAAATTGTGTGCAGAGACTTTGGGAACAAACTAGGAATTGCTGGATTGTGGGGATTCTGGGGGATGGTGGTGGAATAAATGCTGACAAGCCTCTGCCCAACACGTGTTGCTTGTGCACCAACCCTGGGTCATAACAGGGGCCAAGGTGCGGAGCATGACTTTGGCACTAGAGGGGGAAGCAGCAGAGTGGATGGTGATCCTCCACAATGATGATGCATCAAAACTGTGCAACTTCGACCACTTCATGGGGACCCTACGGAAAAGGTTCAAGGACCCCCTGGCCGATAGAAAGGCCATAACAAGAATCAAAAGCCTATTGCAAGGCAGATGACCCGTGGCCACTTACATCCAAGAATTTTGCAGCCTGGCATGCAGACTAGCCAACTGGCCACAAGAAGTGTTGATTGAATGTTTTCAAGACGCCCTGAATGACAACATCTATAACACCTACATCTCCAGAGGCACATCACAGATGCTCCAGGGCTGGTACGTCCTGGCCGATAAAGTGGAAATAGACTAAGCCAGGTCCTGCAACCGCCCCAGCCATGGATGGCGGAGAACCCTCCTCAAGAGAGGAAAGAAGCCCTGAAGCAAGGGGATGGGACTCCAGCCCATGCCGCTGCTCTACCGGGTGCTTTAAATGTGGAAAAGAAGGGCATAGCATGGCCGACTGATGAGCATCACATCTGACACAAAAATCAGTCTCTGGCCCCACAAAGAAACCAGAAAAAAACCCTACAAGAACCCAGGAAATGGCCCTGAAAGGAGTGGAGGTTGTTGAGTTCACCCCATCACCCAGCGATGGCAAGGGAACTCCAACCACGCCAACCAGAAGCCCAGCAGAAGGCGACAGCAGAACAGACAATGACCTCATGGTAAGTCACCCTGTGATACCCATGACAATCCCAATAGACCTGGTTGTGTCTTCATCAGGATATAGAGAGAACTTGATTGCCCTATTGGACTTGGGTTGTACCAAATGCTTGGTCAACCCCAGCTTAGTGAAAAAACTGGGGTGGCGGCTCAGGGAGCTTTAAGTGCCTGTGGCTTTCTGCCAACTGGATGGCTCAGTGGTGGTGGTGGGGCTGCAATATTTGTCATTGAATTGATAGAAATGAAAATGAGGCCCCACAAGGAAATCCTGAGCTTCATTGTGGCACCAGGCATGGACAGATCCCTAGTATTAGGTCTGGCATGGCTCTTGAAGTGGAACCCCTATGTAAATTGAAGGAGGTGCATATTAAAGATTCAGTGAAATATATCTGTGAATGAGCCAAAAGAGAAAGCAGCTGCACTCTGGCCCCCACCGCTTGCTTGGAAGGTGAAAAGGGAAAGTGCTGCAGCAGTGCGAGAGCAAATGAAAGTGGATCCACAGATCCCTAAAGAATATTCGGACTTACAGGATGTTTTTTAGTGAAAAAGACTCAGATGTACTCCCCCCCATCACCACCCTATAGACTGTTCTATAGAAATATTGCTGGGAGCCAAACTCCCCAACCCGAAGCTGTATTCCATGATGCCAAGGGAAATGGAGAAACTCCAGTCCTTTATAGATAAGAATTTAGCATGGGGTTTTATCCAGCCAACCAAATCACGAATAGCTGCCCCAGTACTGTTCCAAGAGAAGGATGGGTCCCTCCGCCTGTGCATGGATTACTGTGGAATGAATGCGATTTGCATTGAGAACGTCTACCCCCTGCCACTAATGAAAGATATGCTGGCTCAGTTAGCCAAGGGGAGGAATTTTACTAAGTTAGACCTCCAAGAAGCATACTAAAGAGAGCATCTTAGAGAAGGGGATGAATGAAAAACAGCTTTCAATTGCCCATTGGGATGTTTCCAATTCCGAGTACTCTTTTTTGGGCTAGAAGGGGCACCCACCTTGTTCATGTAACTAATTAATGAAGTCTTGCATGAACATCTGTATAAAGGGGTTTTCGTCTACCTAGACAACATTTTAATCTACACTGAAACTATGGCAAAGTGCATAAAGCTGGTCAGGACTGTACTGAAAAAACTTTGTGCCACCCAGGTATATGCTAAACTCTCCAAGTGTGAATTCCACAAGTGAAAAATAGACTACTTGGGCTATCGCATATGTTTCACAGGATGAAACGCATGACTGGAATATACTGATGGAAGGATACAAGCTATTCAAAAGAAACAGACCTAACAAAAGAGGAGGTGGAGTTGCATTATATATAAAAGTTCACTACAGCTCTACAGAAATACACAAAACCAAAGATGAAAACCTCCTAGAATCCATATGGGTCAAGATAAAAGGGGAAAAAATGACATTGCTATAGGCGTATACTACAGGCCACCCAACCAAGCAGAAGAAATGGATGAACTCTTTGCTAATCAATTAACAAATGTATGTAGGAAACATACCACAGTGGTAATGGGAGATTTTAACTACCCTGATATCAACTGGGAGAAAAACTGCAGCAAGTGGGAGATCGAAAAGATTCCCAACCAACTTAGCTGACAATTTTGTCATCCAAAACGTAGAGTAGGGAACTAAAGGAAAAGCAATACTGGACCTACAGGTGAAACTCGACAAATTAGAATATCGTGCAAAAGTTCATTTATTTCAGTAATGCAACTTAAAAGGGGAAACTAATATATGAGATAGACTCATTACATGCAAAGCAAGATAGTTCAAGCCGTGATTTGTCATAATTGTGATGATTATGGCGTACAGCTCATGAAAACCCCAAATCCACAATCTCAGAAAACTAGAAGTTGCATTACTGAAATAAATGAACTTTTGCATGATATTCTAATTTTTTGAGTTTCACCTGTAAAAATGGAGGGAGATTTATTTGAGGATGTAAAAGCATTGATATGGAAGCCTAGTTGGCAAAGGAAGAAAGCTAGAATAAGGTTGAAAATTGGGGTTTTGATTTAGTAGAGGGGACTTTATATTGTCAATTAGAGGATTAAAAGGAGATGGTGAGTAAAGGGAAATTTGGGTTATTAGATTCAAAATAGTTGGAAATTAGTGGAAAATAAGGATTTGATTTAATATTGAAAAATTAGATTTAAAAGGGAAATGAAAATTAACTATCAGGAATATGTTTGATTTATTGACTAACCCAGGCAATATATATAATGGTTTTAATCTATTAAAAGGGGATATTTTATTATTATGTAGAAGATTTAATATTTTGGGAAATAGAAAATTTTTAGGAAATAGTACAAGATTATATTTAAAAAGGTAAAATGTGTATTTTGGATATTACAGTTTCTTATGAAGTGAGATAAGGGAAACCTTGGTTACCCAAAGTTTGAAAATTATGGAAATTAAAGGTTGATTGGAATATTGATGAGAAATTAAAAATTAAGTAAAAATTAACAACAGGACATGGATTGTTTTATGAAGATTAATTAAAATATGTATAAGCTAAAATGTATTGATAAATGTAATAATGATGTTTTCATTGAGTTGATATAATTAGAACTGTACTAGCTTAAATATGAGATAATAAATGTTAAGGGAAAAAGAGAAGAAATATTTATTTATTTATTTATTTATTTTAATTCCATTTATATCCCGCCCTTCTCCGAAGACTCAGGGCGGCTTACAAGCTTAGCAGTAGCCTTCATTCTATGTATATGCCTGCTTATTAGGGCTTTCACACACACCCCCAAGCGGCATTATTACAAAGTCAGCTTAATTGCCCCCAACAATCTGGGTCCTCATTTTACCTACCTCGGAAGGATGGAAGGCTGAGTCAACCTTGAGCCTGGTGGGATGCGAACCTGCACTAATTGCTGGCCACTGCCTAAGCCTGCCAGCCACCTTCTGAAACTCTTGGACATAATCTTTAGCTGGTCTTCCTCTCTGCTTCAGGTCATGTATGTCCTGAGATTTGTACTAAAGATTTTTTTATTGAATTATTGTTTAACCCCACCACCACGTTGCTTTTTAAATACTTAAATGTAAAACTGGAAAATCAATAAAATATTATTTAAAAAAGAAAGAAAAGGGAAATGGAACAGGTGTTGGGTGGTTCCAGAAGTCATGGGGAAGCACAGAGCTAAGGTATAAAGCCTGCCTCAAAGATCTGGGTGTTGCCACCTGGCTCAGCCATCACACTTAATGACTGCTGTCCATTTGGTCCTTATTGCAATAAGTTGTTGAAATGTAAGTACTGAATTTGTGTGACAAATTTAAATAAGCCACTGGATCCTAAAGTGAGAATTTTGTTGTGTGTTGTCTCTTGTTTCTCTTTAACAAGCTTTTCCCCTGACACTTCCCAGTGATCCCCCATCTCTAAATGCACTGGCTCAGTTAGATGCGTGGCAGGCACTCCCCCAATGAGAGACCCATCTGCCTGTTACAACCTCATGGCTAGGGGCAGTAGTTTAGCATGAATTCCTAGCTTTAGCACAGTAGGGAGGTTGATTGTGCATCTGGTGCAACCTGAGTAGATTAAGACGCTTAAGTCCATTTGGGGTCCTGTCTTGGGTACTATAATTTTCACAGAAATGGTAAAAGGCGGGATGGGTTGACTCGCCATTGGGTCGTCTTTCCCCTTGTCATCACTGTCATATGGTACTGGCATCAGGAGTCACTCGGGTGGAGATTCCACTTCTCCCTGGGGCGGAGAAGTGACCCTGACAGCTTGCTCTTGGCTGGCCCAATTTGTCTTTTCCTGCACAGAACAAGGCTTTCTCTTTGGTTTTGTGGTGGCAGCAGGTGCACTCTTGGCTTGGGGAAATGGAACCAGACAATCAGCAGCTCGTTGTCCTAGTTGGCCACACCTGAAAGACTTGATCGGAGCCCATGATGGCACTTGAAAGGAACCAGCAGCGGCAGTAGTTTGGGGGCATCGGGCCACTTGTCATCTCTCCAGGACCCACCTCGGTCTGAACTCAGAAGTAGTAGGCTTCAGGTGGCGGTCCAGCTCGATGTCCAAGGTTATAGCCATGCGGTACCAATCACGGAGCTGATTGGGGAATCCTTTGTAGGTGCACACTTGGAACAAATCATGGTCTAGACCAGGGGTAGGCAACCTCGGCTCTTTTATGACTCATGGACTTCAGGTCCCATGTCCATGAGTCATAAAAGAGCCAAGGTTGCCTACCCCTGGTCTAGACCCACTCAGAATTGTCAGATTAGCGAGCGCTCTGGCCACTGCCTAAGCCTGCCAGCCACCTTCTGAAACTCTTGGACATAATCTTTAGCTGGTCTTCCTCTCTGCTTCAGGTCATGTATGTCCTCGGCTTGCAGGGCCTGGGACTCATCTTCAAACCTAGCTCTCAGCTCACCCATGAACATATTGATGTTCCATAGTTCTGGTGCATGTTCATCATGCAGGGTGGTCACCCACTCAGATGCTTCTCTCTCTAGGTTCACTGCCATGGCATTAACCATTCCAGCCCCATCAGGGTAAGCATGAGCATAGCAGTTCAAGTGTTTCTTGAACTGCTTCTCAGGGTCTCCATCAAATGTGGGCTTGATAGGAGGTGGATCTACAGGCTGTTGTCCCTAGTAGGCTTGTCGTATGCCCAGTCGCTGGTGCTGGATATGTGGGGCAGCCACATCAAGAAACCCTCTTGGCTGGGCTCCTGGGCTTGCAGGGCGCCAATCTCTTTGGGGGCTGTGACAGCTTACAGGACTTGACACCAAGATTGGCTGGGCTAGTGGTGAAGCAGCACGAGCCATTGCAACTGGGCTTGAGCTTTGCCGGGGAGGAGGGAGCATTGGAGAGCTTCTGTGGTCTCATCCACTGGAGATCAGATGGTGAGCAATTGGTTCAACTTCTCCCACTTCAAGTCAGCCAAACTTCTCTCTCAGCCTCTCAATGGAGTGGCTGTGGAGGGTAGTCAGGTATTTCCACTCCCCCGATTCATCCCAGCCAGCCAGCTGCTTCACCTTTCTCAGCATAGGTGAATGAAGGCCATGGGATGAAATCAGTGGGAACTCTGCCTCAGCAGCTTTAGGGGTACTCTGCCACTGAGAGGTGGTCTCCAGCCAACCAAGTTCCCCCAGGGTTAAGGTCTCCACCAGTTGCCCCTGGATCTCTGAGGGGATTGTCCAGAGCTTCATCCATGCTCCAATGGCAGGAGCTCCACTGTCTGCCTGGGCGGTAGCCTGTCCTCTTGCAGCTGATGTGCTGAGGCCAGAGGACACCTCTCCTCTCTTCTCCATCTCAGATTCTTCTCTGAGTCTTCGTCTTCCTCCTACAGGAGGAGAATTTCAAGGAGTCTTGGTTTAATGTCATGGTTCTGATAGATGAAACCAATTAAAGCATGACTCCGAGGCTTGAGTTTTCCTGCAAGAACAAGTTTATTGGCTACAAAGTATTGGCACTGTCAAAAGTGAAACCAAGACTAAAGTTCCCTCCAAAATTTACAATATTACAAAGTTAAACTTCCCACCCCAGAAACTATGCAATCAACTATGTTTCCCAATAGAACAGTTTGGTGGGCTTTCTAACATCAAGCTCAATCCCCAGTCTAACGAACAGAAATGACTTTGGTTCCCACGAGACAGAGAAATGTTTAGACTAGCATAAAACTCCCCATTCCTCCCCCCACTCTGGTGGCAACTGAAAACGAGCAAGATGGCTTCAGCCAGGTTCATTGCAGAGTTGACACAATACCTGGAGACAGAAGAATAGAAGAGAAAGAACTGGAGAAGATAACAAAATAGAAAAACAATTGGAAAAAATTATGAAATACAAAGACTTACAGATCAAAGTTGAATGCTTATGGAAAAAGGAATCTGTTGTCATACCAATTGTGATTGGAGCTCTCAGAGCAATATCTAAAGAACTTTCTCAATATGTGCAAACATTGAATTTATCAGACACTAACACCCTAATTTTACAAAAAAAAAAAAAGCCAACCTGCCTGGAACTGCCAACATTCTTGGATGCTGCCTTAATAATTCTTAGGTTCTTGGTTAGGACATGAATTATTAACTTTCCACTAGTCTTAGATTCACAGTCTTCTCACAATTCAACTATAGATTACCCACACATAATAATAAGTACTGTATGAAGGCAAACACCAGCTAAAAAACTGGCAGCTGTGACTTCAAATAGTTGTGAACAGATAATAATAATAATAATAATAATAATAATAATAATAATAATAATAATAATAATAATAATAATAATAATAATAAAATAAAATAATTTTATTTGTATACCGCCCTTCTCCCGAAGGACTCAGGGCGGTGAACAGGGCAAACATATAAAAATACAAAATACAAAAATTAAAAAGGAATTAAACAAGATGCCCAAGTTAACAATAGATTAAAATACATTTAAAACAACAATAAAATCCAAACCCATCCCCCATCAGGCCAGGCCGGCTTGTTCAAACAAATAAGTCTTCAGATCGCGCCGGAAGGAGCGAAGGTCGGGCGCCATCCGGAGCTCAACCGGCAAACAGTTCCACAATTCCGGCGCGCCCACAGAGAAGGACCTCCCCCTGGGGGCCACCAGGCGACATTCTCTGACCGGTGGCACCCTGAGGAGGCCCTCTCTGTGGGAACGCACAGGGCAGAGGGAAGTTGACGCCAGCAGCAGGTGATCCCTAAGGTACTCCGGACCCATGCCATGTAGGGCCTTGAAAACCATTACCAGAACCTTGAATCTTACCCGGAAGACAACTGGTAGCCAATGCAGCTCACGGAGCAGAGGTGTAACATGGGAGTATCGGGAGACTCCCAACACAACTCTCGCGGCTGCATTCTGTGCCAGTTGGAGCCTCCGAGTGGTCCTCAAGGGCAGCCCCATGTAGAGAGCATTGCAGTAGTCTAAACAAGAGGTCACGAGCGCATGAGTGACCGTACGTAGGGCATCCCGGTCTAGATAGGGCCGCAACTGGTGCACCAGGCGAACCTGGGCGAAGGCCCCCCTAGTCACAGCTACTATGTGATCGTCTAAAGAGAGCTGTGAGTCTAGGAGGACCCCCAAGTTGCGAGCCCTATCTACGGGGGGTAATAACTCACCCCCCATAGAAAGAGATGGAATATTCTGAATATCCCGAGATGCCGATACGCACAGCCACTCAGTCTTGTCGGGGTTGAGTCAAAGCCTGTTCCTCCCCATCCAGACCCGAACCGCCTCCAGGCAACGGGACATCACGTCGAGGGCATCACTGGCGTGGTTTGGGGTCGAAATAAAAAGCTGGGTATCATCAGCATACTGATGATACCCAACTCCAAAACCACGAATGATCTCACCCAGCGGTTTCATGTAGATGTTGAACAGGAGAGGCGAGAAGACCGACCCCTGAGGAACTCCACAAGCGAGAGGCCTCGAGGTCGACCTCTGCCCTCCTGCCAACACCGACTGCGAACATCCCAGGAGATAGGAGGAGAACCACTGAAGAACCGTGCCTCCCACTCCCAATCCCCTGAGAAGCCGCAGCAGGATACCATGGTCGATGGTATCGAAAGCCGCTGAGAGGTCTATGTTGTGATTCAGGGTCAGCCTGTGGGTTCGGCAGTTGGGTCGGACGACTCAGAGGAGGAGGAGGGGTGTGTGGAAGACCTTGCTGAGGGGGTTGAAGATGTTGCTGATGAGAGCCCTCAGCCAGGCCCCTCCCACTTGGTCACCACGGAGACCCAGCTGTGTGAGCCTGACAGCGTGGATGACAGCTGGCCCTGTTCAAGGATGCCCGACGCAGGAGGCAGTCAATTAGGAGTAAACAGAGGAAGGCAATGGGGCTTCTCGGAAGGAGAAGCAACGCCCTGAACTCTATATAAGGGGAATGTCTGGGAGGGCTGGTTTGCTGAAGGCAACCGCTCGGATAGTTCATGTTTCTTAAAGCTCCTGTTTCTTGGTTTGTCTTGTTCCGTTTGTTTTTGTGGTAATAAATTTGGCAGGCGTAATTCCAGCCTCTTGCCTTCTTGAAAAAGGGGTTGTCCCTGCCTTTTCTGCAGGGCCGGTAGCAGGCTGGTACAGAACAGTTTGCCTTCAGCCTCCCACCCCTTACTAATATTAAGGAGCAGCTACGTGCTGAGAATGCCTAGCTCACCCAGCAACTCACTTTGCTGGCAGCTCAGGTGGCTCAACTGCAAGCTCAGGTTCATGCTGCACCCCCACCATCACCCCCACCCAGGAGAAAATGCCAAGTTGCGATGCCGGATAAATTTACAGGCAATCCAGAACTGTTTCCTGCTTTCCTGGGACAATGCCAGCTCTTTATCAGCGTGAGAGCAGCTGATTTCCCCACTGACCGGGATAAGGTGGGGTTTGTGTTAAGCCTTCTTTCGGGTGATGCAGCTCGTTGGGGCACGCCTCTGCTGGCTCAACCTAGTCCATTGTTGGACAACTTTGTGGGGTTTTCTGATCATATGCGTCTGATGTATGAGGACCCTATTAAGACGCAGACTGCTACTCGACGCCTGAAAGCTCTGAGGCAGGGTCAACGCCCCCTACAGGGCTATATCAGCGATTTCTGGCTGCTTAGCCAGGATTCCGCCTGGAATGAGGCTGCGCTTGTGGATGCCTTCCAGGATGGATTGTCGGAGGAGATGTTGGATGAGCTGGACCGTGTGGATATTCACTCAGACCTGAATGGGCTGATCCATCTCTGCCTGCGGATCGATGCTCGGTTGCAGCAGCGAAGGAGTCGCCGTGCCACCCCACAGACCCCTGCAGCCCCTGTTGTGCGTGAGACCCCAGTTCAAAGGGAGGAGCCAATGGAGCTGGGTGCCGCCAGGTCTCGTCTATCGGTGACTGAAATGAACAGGCAACGATCGGGGGGGGGTTGTGTTTTTACTGCGGGGACCCTGGGCATTTGCCTGCTTTTTGCCCAAAGAAGCAACAGCGGGCATCAGTGACCGAGTCAGAGCGGATTCCAGTCCATGCCTTAATTGACTCTGGGGCCACCACAAATTTTATGGACTCAGCATTTGTGGCCAAATGGGCTGTTCCCCAGTGCCCGGTGGATCCGCCCATGTTAGTGGAGACTATCGATGGTCGAGTGCTCCTGTCTGGGCCAATTACGGCCGCCACGCAACCATTATGTATGGCCATCAGTTCCCATGTGGAGGCCATCCAGTTCTATATCACCTCAGATCTCCATTTCCCCGTGCTCTTGGGACTGGCGTGGCTCCAGGCACATGACCCACAGATCTATTGGTCACAGAACTTGGTCACCTTCCCAAGCTTGCAGTGCGTGGACCACTCCCGCCATATCTGTGCCGGCCAGGTGGAGGGTTCCCCAGGGGTTTCCTTGCCTCCCGAACTATCCGACTTTGCTGATGTGTTCAGCGAGACAGAGGCGGATCAATTACCCCCGCACAGGCCCTATGACTGCCCCATTGATTTAGTCCCTGATGCGCCTCTCCCAGTGGGGTGTTTGTACTCCATGTCGGACCCCGAGTTGGCTGCATTGCGGGACTTTCTGGAGAAGAATTTGGCTCGCAGTTTCATCCGGACCTCGTCCGCGCCAGTGTCTGCACCCGTGCTCTTCGTCAAAAAGAAGTCGGGCGAATTGTGGCTTTGCTGCGATTATAGGAAACTCAACGCCATCACGGTGCGCAATCGTTACCCGCTGCCCCTCATCCCCGAACTCTTGGACCGACTCCGGGAGGCTAAGACCTTCATGAAACTGGACCTGCGTGGAGCTTACAACCTCGTCAGGGTTCGGCCGGGTGATGAGTGGAAGACGGCGTTTGGTACTCGCTATGGACATTTTGAGTACACGGTGATGCCGTTTGGCCTGACCAACGCCCCCGCTGTGTTTCAGCATTTCATGAACGACATTTTCCGGGATTTGTTGGATCAGTTTGTCGTGATCTACTTGGATGACATCCTGATCTACTCCCCGTCGCGTGAGGTGCACCATCAGCATCTCCATCAGGTCCTGCAGCGACTCCGAGAACATCGGCTGTTTGCCAAGTTGGAGAAGTGCCAGTTCTACCGGGTGACCATCGATTTCCTGGGTCACCGCATTTCTCCTGAGGGCATCGCCATGGAGCCGAGTAAGGTTGAGTCTTTGCAGAGTTGGCAACCCCCGCGTCGCGTGAAGGATGTTCAGCGACTTCTTGGGTTCGCCAACTATTACCGAACTTTCATCCCTGGGTTTGCTGCCTTGACAGCCCCCCTCACCCGGCTCCTGCAGAAGAAGACTCGGTTCCAGTGGAACGCTCCAGAACAACAGGCTTTCCAGACTTTGAAGGAAGCCTTCATGAAGGAGCCCATCTTGAAGCATCCTGACCCGCAATGGCCGTTTGTTGTGGAGGCGGACGCCTCCGACATTGCCATTGGGGCGGTGTTACTCCAGGCAACGACGCCCTCTTCCCTTGCGCGTACCATTCACGAAAACTGAACCCTTCGGAGTGCAATTATACAATCTGGGAGAAGGAGCTGCTGGCCATCAAAGTGGCGTTTGAGGCCTGGAGGCATCATCTGGAGGGAGCACGGCATCAAATCCAGGTCCGGACGGACCATAAGAATTTGGAAAGCCTGCAGACCGCTCGGAATTTGAACCAACGCCAGATCCCGTGGTCTCTTTTCCTTGCGAGGTTTGACTTCCGGGTTCGGTACATACCTAGCGGGCACAATCAAAGAGCGGATGCTCTGTCCAGGAAGCCCGAATATTCCCGAGTGGAAGACAAGCTTCTGCCCAGGACAGTGATCCCTGTCGAGTCTTTTGCTGTGGTGCGGGAGCCGGTTGATATACGGGCTCGGATCCGGGAGGCACAGCAGCAGGAGGTGTGGGTGGCTCAGCGGAAGGAGGAGGTGGGGCCAGATTCTCCTTGGATGGTCACGGATGGACTCTTGTATTATCGTGACCGGCTCTACATTCCGGGAGGGCCACTCAGGGGACTCATCCTCAGCCAGTGTCACGATAACCCGGCGGCGGGGCATTTTGGCCTGTTCAAGACCCTGAACCTGGTCTCCCGTACCTTCTGGTGGCCCCGAGTCCAACACGACATCCAGTCCTATGTTACCTCCTGCATCCCATGCAGGCAGGCCAAGTCAGCGACAGGGGCCCCGCCTGGATTACTGCAGCCTTTGCCGACACCCAAAAGACCCTGGGGGGCTGTGTCCATGGACTTTCTGACGGATTTACCCCCATCCTCTGGTTTTACGACAGTGTATGTGGTAGTGGACATGCTGACCAAGATGGCGCACTTCATCCCCTGTCACGGCTTACCGTCAGCCCACGCCACTAGTCGTATGTTCATTCAGCAGGTATTTCGGCTGCACGGCCTCCCTGATAGAGTTGTCTCTGATAGGGGGGCCCAGTTTACAGCCCGCTTCTGGCAGTAGTTGATGCATGCGTTGGATATCAAGATTTGCCTCTCGTCCGCGCATCATCCTCAAACTGACGGGGGAACCGAGAAGGTCATCGGTATCCTGGAACAATATCTGCGCTGCTACATCAATCTGCAGCAAAACAATTGGGTGGACTATCTGGCCATAGCTGAGTTTGCATTTAACAATTTGCAGCACACCTCCACACAGATGACACCGTTCTTGGCCAATGTGGGATATCACCCCCGGTTTTTCCCCCTTTCTCCCGTGGACTCACCGGAGCCGGCAGTGAACGACTTCATGGCAGAGTTACAGGCGATCCATCGATTGGTGTGACGTCAGTTAGAGAAGGCCAAGGCCGATTACAAAAGGTTTGCTGATCGGTCAAGACGGGATACGCCTCCACTATCGGTGGGAGATCGGGTCTGGTTGTCCACCAGGAACCTACCGTCAACACGGCCGGTGAGAAAGTTAGATCACCGATATTTAGGACCGTTCCCAGTCGAGGCTGTCATCAATCCGGTCGCCTATCGCTTAACTCTGCCACATTCCCTGTGCGTGCACCCAGTCTTTCATCGGTCTCTGTTGGTCCCCGAGCAACCGGCCTGTGCACTCCGCCGAGCGGAACCTCCCCCATCAGTACCTGATTGAATGGAAAGGTTACGGACCAGAGGACTTCACCTGGGAAGACGCGACCGCCGTTCATGCCCCTGCGTTGGTGACCGCTTTTCATGAACAATTTGCATCCCGACCGCATCCGGATCGGCAGACCCGGGGGAAGGGCCCTGCGGTGCGGGATAGTGTTGTGATTCAGGGTCAGCCTGTGGGTTCGGCAGTTGGGTCGGACGACTCAGAGGAGGAGGAGGGGGGTGTTGAAGACCTTGCTGAGGGGGTTGAAGATCTTGCTGATGAGAGCCCTCAGCCAGGCCCCTCCCACTTGGTCACCACGAAGACCCAGCTGTGTGAGCCTGACAGCGTGGATGAAGATGACCCACAGCTGGCCCTGTTCAAGGATGCCCGACGCAGGAGGCAGTCAATTAGGAGTAAACAGAGGAAGGCAATGGGGATTCTCAGAAGGAGGCAGAGAGAAGCCACACCCTGAACTCTATATAAGGGGAATGTCTGGGAGGGCTGGTTTGCTGAAGGCAACCGCTCGGATAGTTCATGTTTCTCAAAGCTCCTGTTTCTTGGTTTGTCTTGTTCCGTTTGTTTTTGTGGTAATAAATTTGGCAGGCGTAATTCCAGCCTCTTGCCTTTTTTTTTAATTGAAAAGTTTTAAAATACATTTTATCTTTAACAATCCCCCCCTCCCCCTCCCCAACCTATCCCTCCCTACCCCTCCCCCCCTTTCCCCCCTCCCCCCCGACTTCCCAGAGCTAAGTACAGGGTATAAAAACAAAAAACAATCATAAACATCCATATGCTACCAACAATAAATTCTTAAATCTATCACTCTCTAGCTCATATAAAATAACTACAAGCAATATTAATATTACATATAAAAAAAAAGAAAAAAGAAAAAAAAAGAAAGGAAGACTTATTCAAATGCTAAGTGAAACTTTTTAGTCCCATATTTCTTCTGAATATATTCAATCCATTTTTCCCACTCCATAATATAACGTTCTTGCGAATGATCTTTCAAATAAGCCGAAATCTTTGCCATTTCTGCCAAATCAGAAACCTTTAAAGTCCATTCTTCTATAGTCGGCAGCTCCTCCTTCTTCCAATACTGACCTATTAAAAGCCTTGCTGCTGTAACTAAATTTAACATCAACTTAGTGTCCACAACAGTAGCACCTGTAATTATACCCAACAAAAAAAATTGCGGACAAAACTTTATCTTTTGCTTGAAGATCTTCTGCATATTCCACCAAATTTTTATCCAAAAGGCCTTGACCTTTTTACAAGTCCACCTTATGTGAAAGTATGTTGCATCTTCACCACCACACCTCCAGCATTTTGGCTGATAATTCGGATACATACTTGCAAGCTTTTTAGGATCTAAATGCCATCTATAAAACATTTTATAAAAGTTCTCTCTTAAGTTTTGAGCTTGTGTAAATTTTACGTTCCTCACCCAGATCTTTTCCCACGTATCCATTGTAATAACTTCTTGGATGTTCTGGGCCCATTTTATCATACAATCTTTAACCAGTTCTGTTTCTGAATCAATTTCTATCAATGCAAGATATATCCGTTTGATATGTGCTGGACCCTGATTTCTAATTTGCTTTATCAAATTTTCATCAGTCATTGCAAAACCAGTTTTCTGATCTTCTTTCCACCTGGCCCGTAACTGAGTATATTGAAACCAGGTTTGAACAATCTTCTCATCTCGCAAGAGATTATACGATTTTAAACACCATACACTTCTTTCCAAGCTTAAAATCTCCTTATACGTAGTCACGTCATGTTTGAAACCAACATTTATGTTTTCTATTGCGTGTTTTGGAATTGCCCACAATGGTATCTTACAGTCTAACTTGTATCTATACTTCTTCCAAACTCTCAACAATGCCTGTCTTAAAATATGCACTTTAAACACATTATCTACCTTCTTATCATACAACAAATACGCATGCCAGCCAAATAACAAGTCGTGGCCCTCAAGATTTAATAATCTCTCTTGTGTCAAATTAATCCAATCACTTATCCCTGCTAACGCAGCAGCTTCATAATATAATTTAAGATTGGGCATTTTAAGACCACCTCTTTCACGAGTATCCTGCATAATCTTAAGTTTAACTCGTGGCCTTTTCCCTGCCCAAACAAATTTATTGATACCCCGTTGCCATTCTTCCAAATTAGAATCTTTCTTAAAAACCGGTATCATTTGAAATAAGAATAAAAATTTAGGCAGGACATTCATTTTCACTGCTGCGATTCTTCCCAACAAAGACAATTGCAATTTTTCCCAACTCTCCATTTCTTTTTGAATTTTACCCCATAGTTTTTCATAGTTATTTTTATATAACTTTGTATTAGAGGGTGACAAAAACACCCCCAAATATTTGACCCTTTTAGCAATCTCAAATCCAGTTAATCCTTCTAAAAGAGCCTTTTGCGATACTGTCATATTTTTGGCCAGAATTTTAGTTTTTTGTACGTTAACTTTAAATCCAGAAACCCTCCCATATTGCATTATTATCTCCATCAGGTTCACAACAGAGTTTTCTGGCTGGGTCACTGTAACAACCAGATCGTCTGCGAACGCCCTCAATCTATAATCCTGATCTCTAATTTGAATACCCTTAATTTTTTCCGAGTTCCGAATTTTTATCAATAATATCTCCAATGTTAAAACAAATAATAAAGGTGATAACGGACACCCTTGTCTTGTGCCCTTCTCAATATTACATTGTTGTTGTTGTTGTTAGCTGCGAAGTCGTGTCCGACCCATCGCGACCCTATGGACAACATTCCTCCAGGCCTTCCTGTCCTCTACCATCTTCTGGAGTCCATTTAAGCTCGCGCCTACTGCTTCAGTGACTCCATCCAGCCACCTCATTCTCTGTCGTCCCCTTCTTCTATTGCCCTCGATCTTTCCCAGCATTAGGCTCTTCTCCAGTGAGTCCTTCCTTCTCATTAGGTGGCCAAAGTACTTGAGTTTTAGCTTCAGAATCTGGCCTTCTAAAGAGCAGTCAGGATTGATCTCCTCTAGGACTGACCGGTTTGATCGCCTTGCAGTCCAAGGGACTCGCAGGAGTCTTCTCCAGCACCACAGTTCAAAGGCCTCAATTCTTTGGCGCTCAGCCTTTCTTATGGTCCAACTTTCACTGCCATACATTGCAACTGGGAAGACCATAGCCTTGACTATACGCACTTTTGTTGACAGGGTGATGTCTCTGCTTTTTAGTGTGCTGTCTAGATTTGCCATGGCTTTCCTCCCCAGGAGCAAGCGTCTTTTAATTTCTTGGCTACAGTCCCCGTCTGCAGTGATCTTGGAGCCCAGGAAAATAAAATCTGTCACTACCTCCATTTCTTCCCCATCTATTTGCCAGGAATTGAGAGGGCCAGATGCCATGATCTTGGTTTTCTTAATGTTAAGTTTCAACCCAACTTTTGCACTCTCCTTCTTCACCTGCAACAAGAGGCTCTTTAGTTCTTCTTCACTTTCTGCCATTAGAGTGGTATCATCTGCGTATCTTAGGTTGTTGATATTTCTTCCGGCAATCTTAATTCCAACTTTTGATTCATCTAGCCCTGCCTTTCTCATGATGTGCTCTGCATATAAGTTAAATAGGCAGGGCGACAGTATACAGCCTTGCCGGACTCCTTTCCCAATTTTGAACCAATCAGTGGTTCCGTGTCCAGTTCTCACTGTTGCTTCTTGACCCGCATATAGGTTTCTCAAGAGACAAATAAGATGGTCTGGTACTCCCATCTCTTTAAGAACTTGCCACAGTTTGTTGTGATCCACACAATCAAAGGCTTTAGCATAGTCAATGAAGCAGAAGTAGATGTTTTTCTGGAACTCCCTAGCTTTCTCCATGATCCAGCGTATATTGGCAATTTGATCTCTAGTTCCTCTGCCTCTTCGAAATCCTGCCTGTACTTCTGGTAGTTCTCGATCCACATACTGCTGAAGTCTAGCTTGTAGGATTTTAAGCATGACTTTACTAGCATGAGAAATGAGTGCAATGGTGCGATAGTTTGAACATTCTTTGGCACTGCCTTTCTTTGGAATTGGAATGTAAACTGATCTTTTCCAATCCTGTGGCCACTGTTGAGTTTTCCAAATTTGCTGGCAAATTGAGTGTAGCACTTTTACTGCATTGTCTTTTAAGATTTTGAATAGCTCAGCTGGAATACTGTCACTTCCACTAGCTTTGTTGTTGCTCAGTTTTTCTAAGGCCCACTTCACTTCACATTCTAGGATGTCTGGCTCGAGGTCAGTGACCACCTCATTGTGATTATCAGGGACGTTAAGCTCATTCTTGTATAGTTCTTCTGTGTAATTTTGCCACCTCTTCTTAATCTCTTCTGCCTCTGTTAGGTCCCTGCCATTTTGGTCCTTTATCATGCCCATTTTTGCATTAAACGTGCCCTTCATTTCTCCAATTTTCTTGAAAAGATCTCTGGTCCTCCCTATTCTATTGTTTTCTTCTATTTCTTTGCACTGTTCATTAAAGAAGGCATTCTTATCTCTTCTAGCTATTCTCTGGAATTCTGCATTCAATTGGGCGTATCTTTCTTTTTCTCCCTTGCCTTTCGCTTCCCTCCTTTCCTCAGCTATTTGCAAAGCTTCCTCAGACAGCCATTTTGCTTTCTTGCATTTATTTTTATTTGGGACGGTTTTGGTTGCTACCTCTTGTACAATGTCGCGAACCTCTGTCCATAGTTCTTCAGGCACTCTGTCTATCAGATCTAATTCCTTAAATCTATTTGTCACCTCTACTGTATATTCAACAGGGATATGATTTAATTCATACCTGAGTGGCCTAGTGCTTTTCCCTACTTTCTTCAGTTTAAGCCTAAACTTTGCAAGGAGAAGCTCATGGTCTGAGCCACAGTCAGCTCCTGGTCTTGTTTTTACTGACTGTATAGAGCTTCTCCATCTTTGGCTGCAGAGCATATAGTCAATCTGATTTCTGTGTTGACCATCTGGTGATGTCCATGTGTAGAGCCGTCTCTTGGGTTGTTGGAAAAGAGTGTTTGCTATGACCATCGCATTCTCTTGACAGAATTCTATCAGCCTGTGCCCTGCTTCATTTTGCACTCCAAGGCCAAACTTGCCTGTTATTCCAGTTATCTTTTGGCTTCCTGCTTTAGCATTCCAATCCCCCATGATGATAAGAACATCATTTTTTGGTGTTAGTTCTATAAGGTGCTGTAGTGCTTCATAGAACTGGTCAATTTCATCCTCTTCAGCACTGGTGGTTGGGGCATAGACTTGGACTACTGTGATATTGAATGGTTTGCCTTGGATTCGAACTGAGATCATTCTGTCATTTTGAGGATTGTATCCCAGTATTGCTTTTCCTACTCTTTTATTGACTATGAAGGCTACTCCATTTCTTCTGAAGGATTCTTGCCCACAGTAGTATACCTGATGGTCATCTGAATTAAATTCACCCATTCCTGTCCATTTTAGTTCGCTGATACCTAAGATGTCAATGTTCAGTCTTGTCATCTCTTGTTTGACCACGTCCAGCTTTCCTTGATTCATGGATCTTACATTCCAGGTTCCTATGGAGAAAAAATCTTTACAGCATTGGACTTTCCTTTCACCACCAGACACATCCACAGCTGAGCGTCCTTTCGGCTTTGGCCCAGTCGCTTCATTCTTTCTGGCGCTACTAGTACTAGCCCTCTGCTCTTCCCCAGTAGCATATTGGACGCCTTCCGACCTGAGGGGCTCATCTTCCAGCGTCATATCGTTTTGCCTTTTGGTACTGTCCATAGGGTTTTCATGGCAAAGATACTGGAGTGGGTTGCCATTTCCTTCTCCAGTGGATCACGTTTTGTCAGAACTCTCTGCTATGACCTGTCCGTCTTGGGTGGCCCTGCACGGCATAGCTCATAGCTTCATTGAATTACGCAAGCCCCTTCGCCACGACAAGGCAGTAATCCATGAAGGGGTCAATATTACATGCTTCCGTCAAACTATTGTTAACTATTATTCGGGCAGTTTGTTTTTGATATAATGCCCTAATTGGTTGCAAAAATTTATCCCCAAAATTCATTTTATCTAAAACTTTCATCAAAAATTGCCAATTCAATTGATCAAAAGCTTTTTCAGCATCTAAGAAAATTAGCGCCGCAGGGATCTGGTTGTTCCTTTCCAAAAACTCTAACACATCAACTATATGCCTCACATTATTTTTCATTTGCCTACCAGTAATAAACCCAGTTTGATCCCCATGAATCACCTGTTGCAGAACCCTCATCAGTCTGTTAGCCAACACCTTAGCAAATATTTCATAATCTGTATTTAGAAGTGATATCGGTCTATAATTTTTAACTTGAGTAGCATCTTGATCTTCCTTCGGAATCAAAGAGATAAAAGCAGTTCTCCAAGACGGAGGCACCTTTCCCCCTCTCTGAATTGTCTGAAACAGTTCCTTTAACGGCTTTATCAACTCCATTTGTAAATTTTTATAGTAAACCGCAGTCAAACCATCCGTACCTGGCGCTTTATCCAACTTCAATTCCTTAATTGCTATAAGAATTTCTTCTTCTGTTATCAACTGGTTAATCTCCTCTTTTTGTACTTGCGTAAGAACCGGGATGCTAGCATTCTCCAGATATACATCAATGTCTTTTTCATTAATCTTTTCCTTAGCATATAATTTAGAATAAAAATCCACAAAGGCTTCCTTAATAAGATCCTGTTGAAACACAACCTTTCCCTTATGTTCAATTTTATCTATATTAGAAGCCCTTTGCTTTTTCCTTAGTCTATAAGCTAGCCATCTACCTGGCTTATTAGCCTTGCAAAAAGTATTATGCCTAGCAAACCGCAAGTTGGTTGCCACTTGATCAGCCATCAATTTATCGAATTGTCCTCTTAATAGCTTAATAACTTCCTTAGTCTTTACATCCGATGGATTCAAAATTAAGACCTTTTCTTTTTCCCTAATTTCATTCTCCAGTTCTTTCCTTCTGGCTTCCAAAGTACGTCTGTATTTATTATTCATATATATCAACACTCCTCTCATATAGGCCTTGCTAGCATCCCAAACCATGTCCATAGAAGTATCCTTATTCATATTAATTTCAAAAAAATCCTTCATCCGCTGCTTACATTCTTCCACATTTCTCAGATTTCTAAACAAATTCTCATTTACGCGCCACGAGCGCCTATCCCTATTGTCCTTATTGATCTCTAACCAAACTGGACTGTGATCCGAAATAGTCCTTGCACAAATCTTTACCTTCTTAATCCTAGAAAAAAATCATTAGTCAACAAAATAAAATCAATCCTAGAAAAAGATTGATGTCTGTCAGAAAAAAAAGTATAATCCTTTTCACGTAGGTGTATGTCACGCCAGATATCTCTCAATTCCAAATTGTCCTTCATTTCAAAAAAAGATTTAGGCAATCTGGCATGACTCGGAGCACGCTTAAAAGAACCCGCCTTGTCCATCTGTACATCCAATACACCATTCCAGTCCCCCATAAAAATAAACGATTTATAATCCAATTGAGTGAGCTTTGTATGAAGTGAACTAAAAAAATCCGCTTGTTGTTGATTAGGAGCATACAGTCCAACTAAAAGCGTTTTTTTACCTTCTAACAACAAATCTATCATAACATATCTTCCTTGCGTATCTGCTTCAATTAATTCCGCTGTTAGAGTATTTTTAACGTAGACAACCACTCCATTTTTCTTATTCATCGCAGAAGCAACAAATTGCGTGCCCAACCTTGAGTTCGATAAATACTTTTGGTCCATAACCCTAATGTGCGTTTCTTGCAAACATATAACATCAATCTTAAATTGTTTTAAATATTGAAAAACTTTCTTTCTCTTCTGTGGTGAATTTAATCCATTGACATTCCAGGTTAGGAATTTAGTCGCCATGCGTGGCATCCCGAAGCTTTTGAAGCACATCTTTAATAGCCCCTATATTTTCTTTGGGCCGCGCTCCTCCCACAGCTTCACTATAAGTACGCTTTGAGAATTCCATAAACTTCTGCTGGTCTTGCTCTTGTACTTGTCTTGCTCGTTTTACAGCGGCGCGCGTCAACCTCTGCTCTCCAGCAGCCACCAATGAAGCTGTAGTTTGATCCCCTCCAGCACCATTCTCCTGTGTTTGTCCCTCGTCAGCCTCTTGAGGTTTTCCCTCTCCAGATCCCTTTGCTGCTTCCAGAAGTGATAGTGGGGTTGCTTTTAAAACATTGTTATAAAAATCACGCGCCTGAGTCACAGTAACCAGACGGTATCTTTTACCTTCGTACATCACCACCAGTCCAACTGGAATCTCCCATCTAAACTTGATATCACATTGCTTAAGTTCCTGTACGAGGAATGCAAAATCCTTCCTTCTCCTTAAAATCTTTGGAGGAATTTCTTTTAGAACCAGGACTTCTTGCTCAGCAACCACAACTTTAGTATCATAAGCAGCTTGAATAACTTCATCTCTAGTTGCTCTCTTTGTAAAATAGACCACCACATCTCTAGGTAGCTTCCTCTGCCTTGCAATCCATGAGTTTACACGAAAAGCTTTATCCATACATCCCTCTATTTCAGATGCTGGCTGGCCCAATACTGCTTCCAAAGCCTCAGAAATCAGCTGCTTTAGGTCTTCTTTAGGATTCTCTTTTAAGCCCCTGATTCTTATAGCATACTGCATCTGATGATACTGAACAAGACTCAATTCTCCGTCCATTTTGTCCCTTAAATTTTCATTCTCCAGTACCTTTACTTCTAATATAGTATTCTTTTGACTAAGATCCTCCATTTTTTCTTCCAAACATTGCACACATTCAGCCACGCTTTCCACTGTAGACAAGATGTCTACCCTCATTGCACTAAACCTCTCGTTAAGCTTCTCTTCCATCCTCTCCTCCAATTTCTCCATTCTCTCCTCCAACTTTGCCACCTTATCATCCAGCATTTCTGAAATTACCTGGGATTGCCTTGCAAAGGCGTCTTGTAAGTCCTTAAGCGTCAATGCCACAGGAGGTGCAGGAGGAAGCAGAGCTTGCAACGATGTCTGTTGCACCGGGGAAGTTCCCGCACTCCAAAGAACTTTAGAGGAAGATTTAGCCGCCATCTTTCTTCACTTTCACTTGTTGCGCACTTTCACTTTAAGTTTAAAAAGTCCATCAAGCTAAAGAGTAAAAATAAAAGTCCTCTTCACCTGAGCCTCCTGTACCGCTCTGCCTGCTCCTTTTACTCCAAAGTCTTTCCTTCTGGCAGGGGTGGTCGCAAACGCCTGGCTCCGCTCCAAAAATCCCGGAGCAGAGACGCTAAACAGCTGGGAGCAACCCAGGCTACGGGGGAGTTCAATCCTTCAGCCGCCCAAGATTTCAGCTCAGGCGGCCCCGGAGAACTCAACCCCTACCTGGGGCCTCACCCCCTCCTCTTCTCCCGAGGAGGGGGCTTCAAATCCACCTAAACAGCTGATCGGCGCTGTTTTAGGTGGAAAAACTCAGCTGTGAAGCGGACAGCCCGAAATGGCTATCTTCGGCGCCGCGCCGCCACCGGAAGTCGGTCCAGCCTCTTGCCTTCTTGAAAAAGGGGTTGTCCCTGCCTTTTCTGCAGGGCCGGTAGCAGGCTGGTACAGAACAGTCTAATAGGACTAGGACAGAGGAATATCCCCTGTCCCGAGCCCTCCAGAGATCATTCACCAGAGCGACCAATGCCGTCTCCGTGGTGTACCTGGGCCTGAAACCCGATTGGGACGGGTCTAGATAATCCGCTTCATCCAGAACCAGAGGGAGCTGATGCGCCACCACACTCTCAACAACCTTCGCAAGAAAGCGAAGGTTGGAGACAGTACGAAAGTTGTTTAACACAGCTGGGTCCAAGGCAGGCTTCTTGAGGAGAGGTCTCACCACCGCCTCCTTCAAGACGGCGGGGAAACTACCCTCACTCAAAGAGGCAGATATAACCGCCTGGAACCAGCCTCGTGTCCCCTCCCGGGCCGCATAAACCAACCAGGAAGGGCACGGATCCAATAAACATGTGGTGGAGCTCAGCCTCCCCATAATCCTGTCCACTTCCTCCGAAGTCACAGGATCGAACTCCTCCCAGATAACATCGACAAGACCACCCGTGTCCCAATCGTCAGACTCTGCCCAGTCGGAGTCCAAACCGGTCCGAATCCGAGCGATTTTGTCCGACAGATGTTGAATAAACTCCTCGGCACGACCCTGCAAGGGTTCCTCCCTCACCTCCTGATTAAGGAGGGAGCGGGTCACCCTAAACAGGGCGGCCGGGCGATTATCTGCGGACGCGATAAGGGTAGCGAAGTGATTAGACCTCACCACCCTTATCGCTGCGAGATAAGACCTAATACAGGTTCTTAGTCGCAATCGGTCGGATTCGGATCGGCTGGACCTCCAACGGCTCTCTAGACCCCGTCTCCGACACTTCATCTCCTGGAGCTCCACGGAAAACCATGGAGCCCGCTGGGATCTGCACCGGGTCAGGGGCCGCAAGGGTACAACTCGGTCAATTGCCTCCGTGGCTGCCCTTTCCCAGGCTTCCACTAAGGCATCCGCCGAGCTGTGAGCAAAGGAGGCAGGTGGGGACCCCAGCGCTGCCTGGAACCTTTTAGGGTCCATTAAGCACCTGGGGTGGAACCATCTAGTTGGCTCAACACACCCACGGTGGGGAGTGGCAAAACGGAAGACCAGCCGCAGGAGATGATGATCGGTCCATGACAGGGGCATAACAATTGGGGAGCCCCCACCAAGATCATCTAACCACCGTCCAGATAAGAAAACCAAGTCCAGGGTGTGGCCTCCCACATGAGTCGGTCCATGAATTACTTGCGTCAGGTCCATGGCCGTCATGGAAGCCATGAACTCCCAAGCTAACTCAGATGATCCTCCCAGGGATGGTAGATTGAAGTCACCCAAAACCATAAGTTTGGGGAACTCAATCACCAGCCCCAAGAGGATATCGAGAAGCTCAGGCAGGGCTGCTGCTGCGCGACTAGGGGAAAGGTGCACCAGCAGCAAGCCCAACTGCGGTTTAGGACCACACCTCAGTAAGAGAGATTCACACCCGACTATCTGGAGAACGGTGGCCTCCTGCGGACATATGGTCTCCCTCATAACCACAGCCACTCCCCCACCCCTACCCTGAGTCCGAGGCCTGTGTAGCACCCGGAAACCTGGTGGGCAAAGATCAACCAGGGGGATACCACCCTCTGGGCCCAACCAGGTCTCCGTGATGCAAGCCAGGTCCGCATGCTCACCCTCGATGAGATCCCGGATGAGGGGAGCCTTATTAACGACGGACCTGGCATTCAGGTACACCAGCCGGAGCTCAGGTGGCTGCACATCCTCGCTCCCGGGACCTCGGGGCGAAAGCAGAGGGTCGGAGCGCCTCACCGCTTGTAGATAGCGGGGATGCCCTCCCGGATGTCGATACGGCCCTCTGTAATAATAATAATAATAACAACAACAACAATAAAAAAGATGGATCTGCACATATACAGGTAGTCCTCGACCTATGTCCATGACTGAGCCCAAAATTTATGTTGCTAAGTGAGAAATTTGTTAAGTGAGTTTTGCCCCTTTTTACAACTTTTTTCACCACATTTGTTAAGTGACTCAGTGCAGTTCTTAAATTAGTAACATGGTTGTTAAGTGAATCTGGTTTCCCCATTGACTTTGCTTGTCAGACGGTCGCAAAAGGGGATCACATGATTCTGGGACACTGCAACCATCATAAATGTGAGTCAGTTGTCAAGTATCCAAATATAAATCACGTGACCATGGGGCTGCTGCAATGGTCATAAGTTGAAAAATGGTCATAAGTCACTTCTTCGGTGGCATTGTAACTTCGAACAGTTACTAAATGAAACATTATAAGTTGAGGACTACCTGTACTACGCTGATACATTATGACATCCTGGGAATAACTCAATACGTATAAAGGTCAACATCAGCTAAAGAACTGGCAGCTGTGACTTTACATTGTTTTGAACAGATAACAAGAAAGCAAAGATAGTACCAATAGTAATAGGTACCATCCAACTCACAGAGGAGAGAGGCAGGGATGTATTTTATTCCTCTGCTGTTAAATTTATATATAAACCCAATTGGGGCAAAAATGAATTGATTAGAACACCACCCTCCAAAATTAGCAAACAGGCATATTGCCACTTTGTTGTATGCAGACAACATAGTACTTCTGTCACAAACTTTAATTGGACTCAAACAAGCCCTGAATGCCCTCACCAGCTATTGCTCTGAGGAAGCATTTGAAATCAACTACAGAAAAACCAAACTCTTGACTTTTGAAGAGACCTAAACAGCATGCCTGGAGGATAAATGGCCAGAATATTGAACAATTAAAAAAAAAATCTTAAAATATTTAGGCATGATTTTCCACAGTTCCACCAAACACAATGCATACCAAAATTACAGTATACAAAACACTCAAAAAAACAGCGACCACAATCCAATCCTTCTATTTCACCAGAAGAACACAGTATATACCAGCAGCAATGAAGCTATGTTGGGCACAGGCTTGTACACAATTATTTTTCGATGCCCAGCTAGGGCCTTATTCTTCTTTTACTCCTCTTGAAAGGGTTCAGTCCAAATTTGTAAGGGCTATACTTCAAACACAGGACTAAGGAGGGAGGCAGGGTTGTCCAAGGTTGAAACAGGCGCATGGACATGCATTATAGCACACTGGCTGAAATTACTGTTCTTTGCCACAGGTCTGAGCCCTCTCCTTATGGAGGTTAATTATAAATCAACATAGGTTAGGACTATTTCACAAAAACTACAACATCTTGGCCTCTCCAAGTAGGAATTCCTACTGATAGTCTACGAGCATGCATTTAGTGCATTTAAACAGCATATTAAAGATCAGGAAGTTCAACAGGACCTGTTCTGCTCTACCCAAGAATGTTTTCTTGAGCAGTCAGGCTTCCCTTCACAAACCAGTGAGATACCTATGATATATAAGTGACTCTAAAATATGGAGTGCACTAATTCTAGCATGTTGTAATGCTCACCCCCAGAGCAGTTCTGGAGAGCTGATACAAAAAATATCCCATATGAGCTGAGATTGTGCCCCTGTGGACAAGGAGCCATTGAAACCACAGCTCATGTCCTGTTATATTGTACCGTCTATAAGGTTTCACAGACTTACCTTGTAACTCCTTACCTGACAAAATATCCAGGAAATTCTCATCACTTTTACTTATCTACAGCTGTTACTATTGCATCAGTATGATACAGGTTCTTTGAACGTAGCTAAATTTTGCTATACTGTCTGTAACATTAGGCAGACTTTGGCCACCCATTGATGATTCCACCATAAATTGTAATACACTATTATGTCTTGTTTTGGCAGGCAGGGGCACATACTTCTCACCACATGGAGCAGCCAGCGAGGTGAACCGGCAACATCCTGGCCCTGCCTGTGCACGTGCAGAGGCTGAGGTGCATGCTCTCTCCTCTGCCTCTGTGCACGCACAGGCAGGGCCGTGATGTTCACCTCACCAGCTGGTCCGTGTGATGAGAATGCACCGCTGGCTGCAAAAACCAGGCTGGGGTCTGGGCAGTGTAGCCCGCTGAGCCCAGAAGACGTGCCGATCAGCTGGAATGTTGCAGCATCTCCAGGGTCTTGTGATTTATATTCAGATGCCTGGCAACTGATTCATAATTATGATGGTCACAGTGTCCCTGTTCTGTACCAGCCTGCTACCGGCCCTGCAGAAAAGGCAGGGCCAACCCCTTTTACAAAAAGGCAAGAGGCTGGAACTAAGCCTGCCAAATTTATGGACACAAAAGCAAACAGAACAAGACACGAACCATGAAACAGGAGCTATTCAAACGGTTGCCTTCAGCAAACCAGCCCTCCCACGCATTCCCTTTTTAAAAAGTTCAGGGCGTGGCTTCTCTCTGCCTCCTTCCGAGGTGCCCCATTGCCTTCCTCTGTTTACTCCTGATTGACTGCCTCCTGCATCGGGCGTCCTTGAACAGGGCCAGCTGTGGGTCATCTTCATCCACGCTGTCAGGCTCACACAGCTGGGTCTGCGTCGTAACCAGGTGAGAGGGGCCTGGCTGAGGGCTCTCATCAGCAAGCTCTCCAACACCCTCAGCAACCTCTCCAACACCCCCCTCCTCCTCCTCTGAATCGTCCGACCCAACTGCCGAACCCACAGGCTGACCCTGAATCACAACACTATCCCGCACCGCAGGGCCCTTCCCCCGGGTCTGCCGATCCGGATGCGGTCGGGATGGAAATTGTTCATGAAAAGCGGTCACCAAAGCAGGGGCATGAATGGCGGTCGCGTCTTCCCAGGTGAAATCCTCTGGTCCGTAACCTTTCCATTCAATCAGGTACTGGAAATGACCTTTCAGCCAACGGGAGTCCCTGATGCTGGCGACCTCGTACTCGGGGGTGCTGTCTCCATCACGAAGTCCTGATGGGGGAGGTTCTGCTCGGCGGAGTGGACAGGCCGGTTGCTCAGGGACCAACAGAGACAGATGAAAAACTGGGTGCACGCGCAGGGAACGTGGCAGAGTTAAGCGATAGGCAAACGGATTGATGACAGCCTCGACTGGGAACGGTCCTAAATATCGGTGATCTAACTTTCTCACCGGCCGTGTTGACGGTAGGTTCCTGGTGGACAACTAGACCCGATCTCCCACCGATAGTGGAGGCGTATCCCGTCTTGACCGATCAGCAAACCTTTTGTAATCGGCCTTGGCCTTCTCTAACTGACGTCGCACCAATCGATGGATCACCTGTAACTCTGCCATGAAGTCGTTCGCTGCTGGCTTCGGTGAGTCCACAGGAGAAAGGGGGAAAAACCGGGGGTGATATCCCACATTGGCCAAGAACGGTGTCATCTGTGTGGAGGTGTGCTGCGAATTGTTAAATGCAAACTCAGCTATGGCCAGATAGTCCACCCAATTGTTTTGCTGCAGATTGACGTAGCAGCGCAGATATTGTTCCAGGATACCGATGACCTTCTCGGTTCCCCCGTCAGTTTGAGGATGATGCGCGGACGAGAGGCAAATCTTGATATCCAATGCATGCATCAACTCCTGCCAGAAGCGGGCTTTAAACTGGGCCCCCCTATCAGAGACGACTCTATCAGGGAGGCCGTGCAGCCGAAACACCTGCTGAATGAACATACGAATAGTAATAGCTGACGGTAAGCCACGACAGGGGATGAAGTGCGCCATCTTGGTCAGCATGTCCACCACCACATACACTGTCGTAAAACCAGAGGATGGGGGTAAATCTGTCAAGAGGTCCATGGACACAGCGCCCCAGGGTCTTTTGGGTGTCGGCAAGGGCTGCAGTAATCCAGGCGGGGCCCCTGTCGCTGACTTGGCCTGCCTGCATGGGATGCAGGAAGTGACATAAGACTGGACGTCGTGTTGGACTCGGGGCCACCAGAAGGTACGGGAGACCAGGTTCAGGGTCTTGAACAGGCCAAAATGCCCCGCCACCTGGTTATCGTGACACTGGCTGAGGATGAGTCCCCTGAGTGGCCCTCCCGGAACGTAGAGCCGGTCACGATAATACAAGAGTCCATCCGTGACCATCCAAGGAGAATCTGGCCCCACCTCCTCCTTCCGCTGAGCCACCCACACCTCCTGCTGCTGTGCCTCCCGGATCCGAGCCCGTATATCAACCGGCTCCCGCACCGCAGCAAAAGACTCGACAGGGATCACTGTCCTGGGCAGAAGCTTGTCTTCTACTCGGGAATATTCGGGCTTCCTGGACAGAGCATCCGCTCTTTGATTGTGCCCGCTAGGTATGTACCGAACTCGGAAGTCGAACCTCGCAAGGAAAAGAGACCACCGGATCTGGCGTTGGTTCAAATTCCAAGCGGTCTGCAGGCTTTCCAAATTCTTATGGTCCGTCCGGACCTCGATTTGATGCCGCGCTCCCTCTAGATGATGCCTCCAGGCCTCGAACGCCACTTTGATGGCCAGCAGCTCCTTCTCCCAGATTGTATAATTGTGCTCCGAAGGGTTCAGTTTTCGTGAATGGTACACGCAAGGGAAGAGGGTACCGCTGGGCGTCGTTGCCTGGAGTAACACCGCCCCAATGGCAATGTCGGAGGCGTCCGCCTCCACAACAAACGGCCGTTGCGGGTCAGGATGCTTCACGATGGGCTCCTTCATGAAGGCTTCCTTCAAAGTCTGGAAAGCCCGTTGTTCTGGAGCGTTCCACTGGAACCGAGTCTTCTTCTGCAGGAGCCGGGTGAGGGGGGCTGTCAAGGCAGCAAACCCAGGGATGAAAGTTCGGTAATAGTTGGCGAACCCAAGAAGTCGCTTAACATCCTTCACGCGACGCGGGGGTTGCCAACTCTGCAAAGACTCAACCTTACTCGGCTCCATGGCGATGCCCTCAGGAGAAATGCGGTGACCCAGGAAATCGATGGTCACCCGGTAGAACTGGCACTTCTCCAACTTGGCAAACAGCCGATGTTCTCGGAGTCGCTGCAGGACCTGATGGAGATGCTGATGGTGCACCTCACGCGACGGGGAGTAGATCAGGATGTCATCCAAGTAGATCACGACAAACTGATCCAACAAATCCCGGAAAATGTCGTTCATGAAATGCTGAAACACAGCGGGGGCGTTGGTCAGGCCAAACGGCATCACCGTGTACTCAAAATGTCCATAGCGAGTACCAAACGCCGTCTTCCACTCATCACCCGGCCGAACCCTGACGAGGTTGTAAGCTCCACGCAGGTCCAGTTTCATGAAGGTCTTAGCCTCCCGGAGTCGGTCCAAGAGTTCGGGGATGAGGGGCAGCGGGTAACGATTGCGCACCGTGATGGCGTTGAGTTTCCTATAATCGCAGCAAAGTCGCAATTCGCTGGACCTCTTTTTAACGAAGAGCACGGGTGCAGACACTGGCGAGGACAAGGGCCGGATGAAACCGCGAGCCAAATTCTTCTCCAGAAAGTCCCGCAATGCAGCCAACTCGGGGTCCGACATGGAGTACAAACACCCCACTGGGAGAGGCGCATCAGGGACTAAATCAATGGGGCAGTCATAGGGCCTGTGCGGGGGTAAATGATCCGCCTCTGACTCGCTGAACACATCAGCAAAGTCGGACAGTTTGGGAGGCAAGGAAACCCCTGGGGAACCCTCCACCTGGTCGGCACAGATATGGCGGGTGTGGCCCACGCAGTGCAAGCTTGGGAAGGTGACCAGGTTCTGTGACCAATAGATCTGTGGATCATGCGCCTGGAGCCACGCCAGTCCCAAGACCACGGGGAAGTGCAGATCTGAGGTGATATAGAACTGGATGGCCTCCACATGGGAACTGATGTCCATACATAATGGTTGCGTGGCGGCCGTAATTGGCCCAGAAAGGAGCACCCGACCATCGATAGTCTCCACTAACATGGGCGGATCCACCGGGCACTGGGGAACAGCCCATTTGGCCACAAATGCTGAGTCCATAAAATTTGTGGTGGCCCCAGAGTCAATTAAGGCATGGACTGGTATCCCCTCTGGCTTGCCAGGAAGGATCAGACGTGCCTCCAATATCAGATGCCGTGGAGGTCCACAGGCAGCATCGGAAAGACGTCGCTCAGTGTTGTTGTGGGACGCCCGATCTATCACACCGTCTAGATCAGGCTCGGGGCGTTTTCTGACAGAAAAGTAGGGGACTTTCTTGGGGCAGACTCGGTCACTGATGCCCGCTGTCGCTTCTTTGGGCAAAAAGCAGCCAAATGCCCAGGGTCCCTGCAGTAAAAACACAACCCCTCCGATCATTGTCTGTTCATTTCAGTCACTGATAGACGAGACCTGGCGGCACCCAGCTCCATTGGCTCCTCCCTTTGAACTGGGGTCTCATGCACAACAGGGGCTGCAGGGGTCTGTGGGGTGGCACGGCGACTCCTTCGCTGCTGCAACCGAGCATCGATCCGCAGGCAGAGATGGATCAGCCCATTGAGGTCTGAGGGAATATCCACATGGGCCAGCTCATCCAACATCTCCTCCGACAATCCATCCTGGAAGGCATCCACAAGCACAGCCTCATTCCAGGCGGAATCCTGGCTAAGCAGCCGAAAATCGCTGATATAGCCCTGTAGGGGGCGTTGACCCTGCCTCAGAGCTTTCAGGCGTCGAGTAGCAGTCTGCGTCTTTATAGGGTCCTCATACATCAGACGCATATGATCACAAAACCCCACAAAGTTGTCCAACAATGGACTAGGTTGAGCCAGCAGAGGCGTGCCCCAACGAGCTGCATCACCCGAAAGAAGGCTTAACACAAACCCCACCTTATCCCGGTCAGTGGGGAAATCAGCTGCTCTCACGCTGATAAAGAGCTGGCATTGTCCCAGGAAAGCAGGAAACAGTTCTGGATTGCCAGTAAATTTATCCGGCATCGCAACTTGGCATTTTCTCCTGGGTGGGGGTGATGGTGGGGGTGCAGCATGGACCTGAGCTTGCAGTTGAGCCACCTGAGCTGCCAACAAAGTGAGTTGCTGGGCGAGCTGGGCATTCTCAGCACGTAGCTGCTCCATAATAATAGTAAGGGGTGGGAGGCTGAAGGCAAACTGTTCTGTACCAGCCTGCTACCGGCCCTGCAGAAAAGGCAGGGACAACCCCTTTTACAAGAAGGCAAGAGGCTGGAACTAAGCCTGCCAAATTTATGGACACAAAAGCAAACAGAACAAGACACGAACCATGAAACAGGAGCTATTCAAACGGTTGCCTTCAGCAAACCAGCCCTCCCACGCATTCCCCTTTTAAACAGTTCAGGGCCTGGCTTCTCTCTGCCTCCTTCCGAGGTGCCCCATTGCCTTCCTCTGTTTACTCCTGATTGACTGCCTCCTGCGTCGGGCGTCCTTGAACAGGGCCAGCTGTGGGTCATCTTCATCCACGCTGTCAGGCTCACACAGCTGGGTCTGCGTCGTAACCAGGTGAGAGGGGCCTGGCTGAGGGCTCTCATCAGCAAGCTCTCCAACACCCTCAGCAACCTCTCCAACACCCCCCTCCTCCTCCTCTGAATCGTCCGACCCAACTGCCGAACCCACAGGCTGACCCTGAATCACAACAGTCCCAGGGTCATGTGAAGTGACCAAAACCTGCTGCAAACTACCGAACCGATGGGGGGAATAAAAACCAAACACCCCCCACCCCACCCCCGCTGCCAATCCTCAACAGAAATGCTCACAACAATGAAAACCTCGGACAGTAGGAAGAGCGCTGCAGGGTGGGCAGGTAGGTCTCTTGCTCGGCTGTGGCTTGGGGGGCACTTTTTCAGTGCCATTGTAACTTCGAACAGTCACTAAGCGAACTGTTGTAAGTCGAGGACTACCTGTACTTCATCACTTTTTTCCTTTTTTTTGGTCACGTTTTTGACACCTTGCTAGGCGACTGGTGGTACTCAGATGTTGCCATATCCTAAAAGTGGTACAATGGGTGAAAAGGTTGAAAAGCCCTGAGTTAGAGAACTACGAAGAAACCATTCAATTTGTGGTGGCACTGAAAATGGCAGAAGCCATGATATTGGCATAGGCTTGGTTAGCAAAGTGATGCCCCACAGTGCATTGGGGAAGGAAGAAGAGTGAGGTAGTGATCACAAAGAGGGACCCTGCCCCTTTGGTGGAGGAGCGCCCCAAGGACAACCATCAAGGGGAGGCGAGGAGGGGACCCAAGAGCACAAAGGGAACATCAGAAGGACTGTTGGAAGTTCCAACCATCCCTAAAGAATACCGGGACCTAGCCAAGTTATTCAGTGAAAAGGAGTGTGACCTCATCACCCTATGGACTGTGCCATCAAAATCTTGCCAGGGGTGAAACTCCCTAAGCCAAAAATGTATTTGATGAAGAAGATGAAGGAATTGAGAGACTATATTGTCAAAAACCTAGCTAGAGGGTTCACCCAAGTTGCAAAATCCAGAGTGGCAGCACCCGTACTGTTTAAGGAAAAGAAAGATGGCTTGCTGAGATTGTGCATGGATTTTTGTGGGATAAATGGCATGTGTGTGGAGAATATGTACCCTCTCCCCCTCATGAAGGACATGTTAGGCCACTTGGCAAAAGGGAAAATATTCACCAAGCTAGTTCTGAGGGAGGCATACTATCGGGTGAGAATCAAAGAAGGTGACGAGTGGAAGATAGCCTTTAACAGTCCACTAGGTTGTTACCAATTTAAAGTGATGCCTTTTGGGCTACAGGGAGCCCCCTGCCATGTTCATGCAATTAATTAATGAAGTGCTGCATGAGCATCTATACAAGGGGGCTCTAGTGTTAGTATATCTTGATGACATACTCATCTATACCGAGACAATGGAGTTAGTATGGCAGGTGCTGAAGAAACTCTTGGATGCCAAACTGTATGCCAAGTTGTCCAAGTGCGAGATTCACAAGACAAGCCTAGACTACTTGGGCTATAGAATGTCATGCAAAGGAGTGGAGATGGACCCAGGGAAAGTGAAGTCCATTCTAGAATGGCAAGCTCCCTGAACCTGGAAGCAGTTGCAAAGTTTCCTTGGGTTCACAAACGTCTATCACCAGTTTATCCCATCCTTTGCCAAAATCACCCTGCCAATCACAAAGCTGTTAAACACAGGCCTGAGTGAAGGGAAACCCTGGGCTAGCCAGCCATTGAATTGAACAATGGAATGCCAAGCAGTGTTTGAGAAGCTTAAGAGACTGTTTGCTGCAGAACCTATCCTAAAGCACCCTAACCCAGAAGAGCCATTTGTGATTCAAGCAGATGCCAGTGATGTTCCGGTGGGGTTGGTGTTGCTTCAAAAGAATGGAGAAGGACATCTGCAGCCATGCACTTTCGTTTACCGAAAGCTAAAAAACCCTGAGAGGTGATGGGCAGTGTGGGAGAAAGAAACCTTCGCTATGCGGTGGTCTCTACTGACGTGGAGACAATTCTTAGAGGGGAGTAAGGTCCCATTTGAAGTTTGGACCAGTCACAAAAATTTAAAGGCACTGAGGACTCCCTGTAAACTCTCCCCCAAGCAAGTTTGGTGGGCTCAATACTTCAATCGATTTGACTTTACTTTGAAATACATCTCAAGGGGGAAGAACTTTCTAGCTCAGGGCTTTTCAACCGGTGGTACACGTACCACCAGTGGTATGCGAGCCCCTGGCTGGTGGTACATGAGCCCAGCCTAGCTAATTACAGTGGGGGAGGGAACGAGTCAAAACGGAGTCACACAGACCTGGAGATCAGCTGGAGCTGCAGAGCTTGCCAGAATCCCCAGGCTCTGTGGCGACATGCTAATTGGAGCTTCCGGTGCACCCGGAAGAGAAAAGGAGGAGGGCGGAGAGAAGAAAAAGTATAAAAGGGGCAGACCGGCCTGTTTTCAGAGGAACAGCGAGTGAGCAAGTGGTGTGTGTGGGGGAGAAGGGCTAGCAAGCGAATGGCACCTGCCCAGCTCGCTTGCAGAAAACATACTGCTTGCTAAGTGAAGCCCCAGGATCAGTGCCAGGTAGCCTGTTGATCCTGGGGCTTCACTTAGCAAGCAGCCTATTTTCTGCAAGCAAGTGAGCTGGGCAGGAGCCCGGGATCAGCATTTCTGAGCGCGACTTCTGAGCGCGGCTCAGCTGATTCTGGGCTGCTGCCCAGTTCACTTAGCAAGCAGCCTCTTTTCCGCAAGCAAGTGAGCTGGGCAGGAGCCCGGGATCAGCTGAGCCATGCTCAGAAGTCGCGCTCAGAAACACTGATCCCGTTCCTCCCCACCCCAAAAATCAGGGCTTTTACTCGCTTTTTTCGCGCTGCTGTGCTTTGCACGACTCACCCTTTCGCAGCGCAAAAAGTGAGTAAAAGCCATGATTTTTGGGGTGGGGAGACTCAGGCGCCATTCCTTGGGAATCCTCTCTCCCCACCCCCAAAAGCAGAGCTTTTACTCGCTTTTTGCGCTGCCATCCTTTGCATGACTCACCCTTTCGCAGTGCGGAAAGCGAGTAAAAGCCCTGATTTTTGGGGTGGGGAGAAAGGATTCCCAAGGAATGGTGCCCAAAGTCAGAGCGCAGCTCAATTGAAGCCTGTTTTGCAAAGGGGAAAAGCGAGACCTGGAACCCCCCCCCAGGGCTCGACACAACCGTTGCCACCACCTTCCCCGCTTGCCCTCTCGCAGGACCTGGACTGCCAGGAAGGAAACCCCAGATGCGGGGGCAAGCCCGGGAAAGTGTGTGTGTGTGTGTGTGTGTGTGTGTGTGTGTGTAAGAAATCCCTGGCTGCAATTTCTGTGCAAGATTTCCTGCTTGCAAAAGGAAGGGACAAAGAGGGAGGGAAGGAAGGAAGGAAAGAAGAAAGGTAGGGACAAGGGGATGGAGGGATGGAAGGGACAAAGAGGGGAGGAAGGGAGGAAGGGAGGAAGGGACAAAGAGGGAGGGAAAGAAGGAAGGAAGAAAGGAAAGAAGAAAAGTAGAGACAGTGGGAGAGAGGGAGGGAAGGAAGGAAGGGACAAAGAGGGAGGGAAGGAAGGTAGAAAGAAAGGAAAGAAGAAAGGTAGGGACAGTGGGAAAGAGGGAGGGAAGGAAGGAAGGGACAAAGAGGAAGGAAAGGAAGAAAGGAAGGAAATAAGAAATGTAGGGAGAGAGGGAGGGAAGGAAGGCACTCACCCCAGTCCCACCCCCCTCCACCAGAGACCCATGGATTCCCCACACACAGGCACCCTACAACCTAAGTGAAGAGCTGCCCCCCAGCCATTGATTCCGCTTTTCAAAAAGTTGATCACATGACCCTGGGACACAGAATGTCGTAAGTATGAATCAGTTGCCAAGCATCCTAATGTAAATCACATACTGTAACCCTGGGGATGCTGCAACAGTCATAAGTGTGAAAAATGGTCATAAGTCACTTTTTCCAGTGCTGTTGTAACTTCAAACAGTCACTAAGCGAATTGTTGTAAGTCGAGGACTACCTGCACTTTATCATTTTTTCCTCTCTTTTTTTTGGTCAAGTTTTTGACACCTTGCTGGGCGACTGGTGGTACTTGGATATTGCCTTATCCTAAAAGTGGTACAATGGGTGAAAAGGTTGAAAAGCCCTGTTCTAGCTGATGCACTGTCCCACTTGCAAAAGTTCCCGAGAGGAAGTGGTGAACCCTATTATCCCAAGGCAGTTTGGCAGCACAGGTGACAACCCAACAGCAGGGAAAAAGGAAGACTCTCCTTCCTGGTGACGCGTTCATGCAACAGATGAAACGGGTTGCGAACTGATGCGTGGTTTGGAGAACCACCGAGAACTAACACTGAGGGAGAAGTTGGCCTGGAAGGGGAGCAAACTGTATGTCTCAGACAGCCTAAGACTACAAGTCCTACAGAGGAGTCACGCTGCTAACCAAGCCGGCCACTTTGGATTCTTAAAGACTTTGCACTTAGCTAAATGACAGTTTTGGTGGCTGGGGATGAAGAAGGACATAGAAAGCTATGTGAAAAGCTGTGTTGTATGTACTGCCATGAAGCGGAGGCCAGGGAAGAGTCCAGGATTACTGCAGTAAGTGGCTGACCTGACCTGACCTTGGGAAGAAATAGCCATGGACTTTATAGTTGAGCTTCCAGAGAGTGGGGGGAGCATGGTGATATGGACAGTGATGGACTTATTCTTGAAACAGGCCCACTTTGTTCCATGTTCCAACCTCCCATCAGCCCAGAGACTAGCCAAGATGTTTTTGCAGCATGCTTACTGGCTGCACGGAGTGCCCAAACGCATAATCTTAGACCAAGGGGTCCAATTCATGGCAAAGTTTTGTCGTGAATTCATAAGGCTGTTAGGGTCCTCCCAGGGTCTCAGCTTGGCTTTTCTTCTGAGTATGAATGGGGCCGCAGAATGGACTAATGCAGTGGTGGAACAATACCTGAGTTGCTATGTCAACTATCAGTAGTCTAACTGGGAAGAACTCTTGCTGTTTGCTGAGGTGGCATACAATAATGCAGTGCATAGTAGTACAGAGCTTACCCCTTTTAAAATAGCCACAGGGTTGGAATTTGTGCCAATGCCAGGATGCCCAAGAGAAACCCCCTCATCAGTAACACTGACTGAATGGGTGGATTCCATCAAGAGCACCTGGAGTAATGTGACAAAAGCTCTAGATAAGGCAACAGAGAGTCAGAAGAAACAGGCAGACAAGAAATGAGCTCCCCAAGGAACGTTTCATGTGGGAGATAAAATGTATCTGTCTACCAAATACCTGAAATTGAGAATCCTGTGCAAGAAACTTGGTCCCAAATACATAGGACCTTTCCCAATCATAAAAGTGATCAACCCAGTTATGGTAGAACTGAAACTGCCTAAGATATTGGGTCAAGTGCACCCAGTATTTCATTGCAGCTTGCTGAAACCAGCCAGGGGATCTAGGCTGAGGCCAGTCAAAAAGGAAGTGCCCGGTCCAATAATAGTGGAGGGAGAGAGGCATTATGAGATTAAACGAATCCTGGACTCTAGGGTCCATAAGGGGAAGCTACAGTATCTAGTACAATGGAGGGGTTACTCAATAGAAGAAACGACATGGGTTAAGTCTCATAACATCAGAGCAGAGTGCTTAATCAATAGGTTACATGCGAAGTATCCACAGAAACCAGGGGCTTCTGAAGTAAGAGAGTGAGGAGGAGGAACAGCCTTAATGTGTGTTTATTGTTTTCCAGGTTCCTTCCAGTTTTAGGAGGGTCTGCCTGTCAAGTTTTGAAACCCAGTCTTGCTGGTGTGACAAACATTGCTTCTCAACTTGCCAATGAGCTCAGGGGGAGGGGAGAGGTTTGGAATGCAGACTTCAAAGTTTAAGAAAGAAGACTGTGGGAACCACGGACAGTGGCCAGGTGTCTGGCTAGAGTCTAGGATAAGAAGAACAAGAAAGTATTGTATATACTGTATGCATGGTAAGTCCATCTTCAGAGAAGCCTGAACACAGTTTGGGGAGTGTATTTTGGTACCTAAAATTCTTGGCTTACCTGCAACTACTTATTTGTTAAATTTATTTGCCACGTATCTTGCCATGGGGCTACTCTAGGTGACTTACAATAAAGAAGAAATGAAAAGAATGTAAACAGAAGTCAAATAATAAAACAATAAACAATGAAAAACAACACAAGAACAATAATATATACAGTATATAGAGCATACAGGTAGTCCTTGGTTAATGACCATTTTTTAAGTGATGGTTAACTATCTTTAAAGTTGTGGCCATTGTAGCATCTCCATGGTCATGTGATTGCGATTTGGGTGCTTAGTATCCAGCTCACAATTATGATAGTCACAGCATCCCATGATCACAAGATCGCCATTTGCAACCTTCACTGTTGGCATCTGACATGCAGGTAGATGGAGAAACAAGCAGGAGGTTGCAAACGGCAATCGTGATATTGCACCCAACAGCTACATGTCAACGCTGCTAGCATCAAATGTTATTGCTTGACAAGAGATGAAGAATTAGCTATTTCATATGTTAAACTTGTGTATTGCTTTAAGACTTGTGTACTGCTTTAGTTTAAAAGTTGGGAGGAGGGAAGAGTAGGAATGCACTTTCAAGGCCATTTGTCTCTCTAAAGAAGATATGGTTTTGGTGGTTCTTCTAATGGAAGGGAAACTGATTCTTTAAATTAATTGGAGAATATGATTAATGACAAAATTAGAAAGGTGGAGAATTGTGTTTTAATATATTGTGCAAGGGGCGGAGACTTATGATTCCAGCTTCTTTCGAGCAAGCATTTGCCGGTGTATTAGGCTAATAAAGGACTTTTAAGGTAACCAATGCCTCAGAGTCACTTGAAAAGCCCATACGTCGGAAACTTGACACTACAACTGGCACTGCAGGAACTGCTGTTGTAAGTCAGCACGGCCATGTGAGATTGCACTATATGACTGTGTCGCTTAGCACTGGAGTTCCTAGTCATATTTACCATAACCAGACTACCTGTATATGGTAATCCTGATTTACATTTTCAGCTGATTAGGGGGAACAGTAGAGATCCTTTGACCCATAGAAATATAGCTTCTCCCACTGTCCCTGTCCTTGCCATTTCCTTGTTGGAGCATTCTGAAGCTGGGAGTTTTCCTGACCTTCAAACAAGCCAGCCACTGAAACTGGTAGAGACTGTATAACTCCTTTACCTCTAACCTCACAAAGGAAACCTGTCAATCTAGTGACTTCTTGGATGCTCCTGCAACTTTATAGGCCTGCAGCCTAGAAATTTTGAGTAAACAGTTACAAAATGTATATATTTCACTATGTTGGGCCTCTATTCCCAAAATGGTGATTCTTGAAACCTAAATAAAAATTATTTATTTATATGTTTTTAGCATGTATTGAGCCACATGTGTCCAGTTGTTATTTTGAATCTAAGAATCAAGCCTTTTAGGCTAAGTGGCTTTTCCATTCCTATAATTGTCCATGGGGGAGAGGGGGAGGGAGAAAAACTCTGAAAACAGTTTTGCACAGAAGTTTCATTTTTATTTTGTTCAACCCACCCGGGAGACTTCGACTTGTTAACATGCATACATTTCAAAACACTAAGTGTCTCATACTTTGTGAGCATATTGACTTTAAATTTCTATTTTAAAAAAGGTATGAAAACCTACATTATTTTTTCTTAGATATTCAAATTTGTCATTGCCAGGTATGTATTTGCTTGAACTTTTATAATACATTTAAATGCCATATGAATATATTCATATGCTATTCAAGCATACAGTTATGAAGAGGCTGATAAAACAGTAGCTGAAACAGAAGTGCCTTGTTTCCTTTACCTTGTTTAGTAATATATGGATTGGTTTCACAATTAATACAATTTTAAAAGTTTGCCTGGGATGCCACTACACACATTCATATCAGGCTCTCACTTAGACTTCGGTGATGAAGAAGTGCAAACTTTATTTAACCATATGGCTTATAGCCTGCCATCAATATTTATGTGTATTTATAAGAGGGTTCTGTTTTCACCCAAGTGCTTTCTAATTACTGTATAGGATAACCTATCCAGCCCCTACTCTACACATGAACAGGACATGATTAAAGATGATTGTTACTATCTACTGCAGTTTACCTCTTAGAAATTCCACATTCATCTTTTTTTTTCCAGTGCAGGAAATTCTGCCTGGATGTAGCCACCTGTAGCAATAATATAGACTGTGGGAATACATCAATAATTGGAGTGAAAGTCACTATAGACTGAACAAAATTAAGATCTTCCTCAAACATGATAGCCAAACCTGAAACTATCAGTAGAATGTAATATAATGTAATATAGAATATTCTTTATTGACCAAGTGTGATTGAACACACAAGGAATTTGTCTCCATTGCATAAACTCTCAGTGTACATACAAACAACAAAGTAATATAAGATACCAATAGTAGAAGGTAATGGGAAAGATGAGAAGAGTAATAGTAATACAGCCCTACTATATGGGTAAATATCCTTAGACATAAGACAGTGCTGTGAGAATTATGTGTTCTGCAGAGTGATGGCTTGAGGGGAAAAAACTGTCTTTGTGTCTAGTTGTTTTGGTGTGCAATGCCCTATAGCAGCATCCTGAGGGGAGGAGTTGAAACGGTTTATGTCCAGGATGTGATGGGTCTCTAGAAATTTTTTCAGCCTTCTTTCTGACTCATGCAGTATACAGGTCCTCAATGGAAAGCAAGCTGGTTGCAATTGCTTTTTCTGCAGTCCTAACTATCCATTGAAGTCTGTACCGGTTTTGTTTGGTTGCTGTACTAAACCAGGCAGCTATAGAAGTACAGATGACAGATTCAATAATTCCTCTGTAAAACTGTATCAGTGGCTCCTTGGGCAGTCTGAGCTTTCTGAGTTGACTCAGGAAATATATTCTTTGTTGTGCCTTTTTAATGATGTTTCTAATGTTAGGTGTCCATTTCAAGACCTGGGAGATTATAGAATCCAAAAACTTGAAGGTCTCTACTGTTGATACTGTGTTGTCTAATATAATAAGAGGTGGTAGAATAGGAGGGCTCTTCCTAAAATCCACTATCATCTCTATAGTTTTAAGTGTGGCCAGCTTGAGATTGTTTTGGCTGCACCACAGGGCCAGTTGTTCAATCTTCATTGACCAATGACAGCTGTATCATCTGAAAACTTCAGTACTTTAACAGGGGGATCCTTTGAGATGTAGTCATTGGTATAGAGCAGGGGTAGGCAACCTCGGCTCTTTTATGACTCATGGACTTCAACTCCCAGAATTCCTGAGTCAGCTATGTTTGTGCTAATTGAACACTTGTGCTAATTGAAAGGATATTTGATGTGATTTTACCTAGCTTCACCTGTTGCTTTCTGTTAGAAAGCTTATAATCCACCTAAAAGTGTTCAGGCACAGCTAAATGAGTCAGTTTAAAGTGAAGAATTTGTGGAAATATCGTATTGAATGCAGAGCTGAAGTCTACGAAAAGAACCCTTGCATAGGTCCTTGGGGATTCAAGATGTTGTAAGATGCAGTGCAGTGTAGTGCTACATTAACAGCATCATCTGCCAAACTATTTAATTTAATTTAATTTAATTTAATAATTTGATTTCTATACCGCCCTTCTCCCGAAGGACTCAGGGCGGTGAACAGGGCAATACACAATAAAAATATTATACAAAAATTAAAAAGCCATTAAACATTATGCCCTTAAAATTAATACATATTACAATTAAAACTGTTTATAAAAACCCAACCCCATCCCGTCAGACCAGGCCAGCTTGTTCGAAAAAGAAAGTTTTGAGATCGCGCCAGAAGGAGCGAAGGTCGGGGGCCGTCCGGAGCTCAACCGGTAAGCTGTTCCAAAGGTCTGGCGCGCCCACAGAGAACGCTCTCCCCCTGGGGGTCACCAATCGGCATTCTTTGATCGGCGGCACCCTGAGGAGGCCCTCTCTGTGGGAGCGCACTGGACGGAGGGAAGTTGATGCCGGCCGCAGGTGTTGCCGTAGGTAATCCGGACCAATGCCATGAAGGGCTTTGTAAGTCATCACTAACACCTTGAACCTCACCCAGAGAGCAACCGGTAGCCAATGCAGCTCGCGGAGCAAAGGTGTAACATGGGAGTATCGGGAAACTCCCAAGACAACTCGCGCGGCTGCATTCTGCACCAGCTGGAGTCTCCGGGTGGACCTCAAGGGCAGCCCCATGTAGAGAGCATTACAGTAGTCTAGACGAGAGGTCACGAGAGCATGAGTGACTGTGCGCAAGGCATCCCGGTCTAGATAGGGCCGCAACTGGCGCACCAGGCGAACCTGGGCAAAGGCCCCCCTAGTCACAGCTCCAATATGCTCTTCCAAAGAGAGCTGTGAATCTAGAAGGACCCCCAAGTTGCGGGCCCTATCTATTTGTGCTGTAGGCCAACTGCAACAGGTCTAGCAGCGGATTTGTGATGCTTTTCAGGTGGGCCAGCACTAACCTTTCAAAGGTTTTCATAACTACAGATGTCAGAGCAACCGGTCTATAGTCATTCAGCTCCTTGATGGAGGGTTGCTTGGGCACCGGGATGATAGTAGAGTGTTTGAAGCAAGAAGGGACATAACACGTATCCAGTGATTTATTAAAGATGCAGGTGAAGATGGGGGCCAGTTGATCAGCACACTTTAAAGCAAGAAGTAGTTACCCTGTCTGGGCCTGGTGCTTTTCCAGTCCTTTGTCTGTGAAATAGACCTAGCACCTCTTTTTCTAGGGTCACCAGAGGTGGGGGGCCCAGAGGAATGGAGTCAGGTGTTGGAGAATTGGCTACTGTTGGTGTATCTGAGATGGGGAGGGAAGTGATAGTTGACAGTGATCGCCTCTCAAACCTACAGTAGAACATGTTCAGGTCATCTGCCAGTTGCTGATTCTCTTCAGTAAGGGAGGGAGGTCTGCTGTAGCCAATGATATTTTTCAGGCTTTTCCACACATTTGCTGGTTCTTTTGCTGACAGCTGATTCCTCAGCTTTTCAGAGTAGCTTCTCTTTGCTGCCCTGATCTCCCTTGTTAATACATTCCTGGCCTGATTGTACAGCATTTCTATCTCCTTTCTTGTAGACTTTCTTTGGCATGATGTAGCTGCTTGAGCTTAGCTGTGAACCAAGGTTTACTGTTACTGTATATGTGCAAGCTTTTGGTCGGCACACTCGTCCTCACAAAAACTAACATGATGTCATAGTATCAACGAGTTCATCCAAGTCTGCTGAGGCAGCTTTGAAAATGCTCCAGTCTATGCAGTTAAGGCAAGCCTATAGCTTTAACTTTGCCTCCTCAGTCCAAGACTTCATTGTTCTAACCATAGGTTTAATGATTTTAAGTCTCTGTCTATAAACAGGTACAAGGTGAATCATACAATGATCAGAGTGGCCCACAGCCACTCTTGGTAGAGAGCATCAAGCATCTATTAACGTTGAGTAGCAGTGGTCTAAAATATTCTTGCCTCTAGTGAGACAGCTGACATGCTGAGTGTATCTTGGCAGTTCCTGGCTTAGGTTAGCACTGTTAAATCCACTAAGACAATGAGTAGGGAGTCTGGATATCTCTGTTCAATGCACAGGATTTGGTCAGCTAGGGTTTGCAATGCATTGTTTATGCAAGCATGGGGTGGTATATATACCCCAACTAATATAAAGAAAACTCTTGTGGGGCATAAAAGGGTATGCAATTAATGAATAGTGTCACTAAGTCCACATCACAAAATCTCTTTACTGCAGTACCATTTTTACACCATCGGTTGTTAATATAAAAACAGATACCCCCTCCCTTCTTTATATTGGATGTTTCTGCAACTCTGTCTGCCCTTTGAATCTGAAATAGCAATAGCACTTAGACTTATATACTGCTTTACAGCCCTCTCTAAGCGGTTTAGAGAGTCAGCATATTGCCTCCAACAATCTGGGTCCTCATTTTACCAACCTCGGAAGGATGGAAGGCTGAGTCTACCTTGAGCCGGTGAGACTCGAACTGCCAAGCTGCTGGCAGCCAGGAGTCAGCAGAAATAGCTTGCAGTACTGCATTCTAACCACTGCGCCACCAGGGCTCTTAATCCTGGCATCTGCAAACTTATCATTTATTGATTCATTTAGCCAAGTTTCTGTGAAGCAGAGAGCTGCTGAGTTGGAAAAGTCTGAGTTAATCCTATTTAAAATGAGCAGTTCATCCATTTTATTTGCAAGTGAGTGAAGATTAGTTAGATGGAGCAAAGGGAGAGTTCTTTACCCCTCTTTCTCAGTCTATGGAGAGTTCCCACTCTGTTGCCCCTCCTCCTTCTCCTTCTCTGCTTTGTCTTTGTTCTGCCATGCTGTTCCTTCAGTCAAAATTTCTTCTGAATTTGTAAAGACAGGAGGAATATTCTTAGAAAGATCCCTGTTGTTCAGAATCTGTTGCCTGATGTTCACAATCTGAACTTTTGTGCATGTAATCTGCAGTGAGTCATAGAAAATAATAAAAAACATCAAAACTATTAGAAAGCATTTCACCGAGGCTGCTATCGGCAGCACCATCTTGAAGCATGTTGAGTATATACTACCTCTGAAGATGATCTTTTTAGACTACAAAAACGTTTTAGAATATGACTTCCATCCCACCCTAGAACAGGCATGTTAATTAACAATGCTGGAAATTATATCAGGAGGACATTGGGTCAACAACACACATTGACTAGACATGATCCAACTGCAAATGTTTAAGTCTATACTCAGGAACAAGACTAACACATATGCACAAAAATCCTCCAAACTGGTCACTAACCTTTATAAGTGACAAATCTGCTCCATCTTCATATATATATATATATACTGCTCAAAAAAAATAAAGGGAACACTTAAACAACACAATGTACTGTATTTAATAGTAGGATGTCTTATTTTCTGTTCCCTTTATTTTTTTGAGCAATATATATCTTTTCAAATATATATATATATTTGAAAAGATAAGACAACAGATGTAATGAGAAAGTACTTCTTTTATGTAATGTGTTAGCTATGCCTTGAGGTCACTGGAACTGGAACTGGAACTGCAACAAGAGATGCAGACTGAGATGGAAAGGAGTGGCTATTTGACACTCCCTAGCATGAATCGATGACCAAGGATGTACAGTGGATATAGAAAGTCTACACACCCATTAACACACCAGGCTTTTGAGATGTAAAAGAATCAGATCAAGATAAATAATTTCAGTATTTTTTCCACCTTTAATGTAACATATAACAATAGCAGGCTTATATAACACTTCACAGTGCTTTACAGCACTAAGTGGATTACAGAGTCAGCATATTGAGCCCAACAATCTGGGTCCTCATTTTACCGACCTCAGAATGATGGAAGGCTGAGTCAACCTTGAGCTGGTGAGACTTGAACTGCCGAACTGCTGGCATATAAGCTGTACAAGTCAACTGAAAAACAAACTGAAATTGTTTAGTGGGGAAAAAATAAAAAACTAGAATAATGTGGTTGCATAAGTGTGCACACCCTAACTATTATTTTGTTGAAAGCACCTTTTAATTTTATGACACCAATCAGTCTTTTGGAGTAGGAGCCTATCAGCATGGCATATCCTGCCTTGGGAATCTTTGCCCACTCTTCCTTAAACCTGTCAGATTGTGAGGGCACATCCTGTGCACAGCCCTCTTCAAGTCACCCCACAGATTTTTGCTTGGATTCAGGTCCAGGTTCTGGCTGAGCCACTCCAAAACTTTGATCTTTAGTGAATTTGGAGGTATGCTTTGGGTTATGTTGAAAGGTGAAATTCCTCTTCATCAATTTAGCAGAGGCCTGAAGGTTTTGTGCCAAAATTGACTGATATTTGGAACTGTTCATAATTACCTTTACCTTGACTAAAGCCCCAGTTTCAGCTGAAGAAAAGCAGCCCCAAAGCATAATGCTGCTACCACCATGCTTCACTGGGTATGGTGTACTTCTGGTGATACGCACTATTGTTTTTGTAACATACGTTTTGGAATTATGGCCAAAAAGTTCAACATTGGTCTCATCAAAACAGAACATTTTCCCACATGCTTTTGTCAGACTTGATGTAGGTTTTTTGCAAAATGTAGCTGGGCTTGGTTATTTTCCTTTGTAAGAAAAGGCTTCATCTTGCTACCCTACCCCATAGCCTAGACCAGGGCTTTTCAACCTTTCCACCCATTGTACCACTTTTAGGATATGGCAACATCTGAGTACCACCAGTCACCTAGCAAGGTGTCAAAAACTTGACAAAAAGAAAGGAAGGAAAAAAGTGATGAAGTAGAGGTAGTCCTCGACTTACAACAGTTCGCTTAGTGACTGTTCGAAGTTACAATGGCACTGAAAAAGTGCCCAAGCCATAGCTGAGCAAGACACCTGCCTGCCCAGCGGCGCTCTTCCTCCTGTCCAAGGTTTTCATTGTTGTGAGCTTTTCTGTTAAGGATTGGCAGCGGGGGGGGAGGGGTGTTTGGTTTTTATTCCTTCCGTCTGCTGGGTGGTTGCAGCAGGTTTTGGTCATTTCACATGACCACGGGTTGGCAACCCGCGGCTCCGGAGCCGCATTCGGCTCTTTGAGCCGTCTCCTGCGGCTCCCAGCCGCCCGGTGCGCGAGCACCTCTTCGAACGGGCAGTGGTGTGCGCGCACCTCTCCAAATGGAGAGTGGCACCACCCGTTTGGAGAGGTGCACGCACACCTCTCCGAATGGGCGGAGGTGCACGCGCACCTCCCCAAACCTTTGGAGAGGTGCGCGCGCACCTCCGCGCGAACGGGCAGCGGCGCCACTCTTTGGGAAAGCTGTTGCGGCACGTTTGCAGGCTGCCGAAGGCGGTAGCTCTGCAAACGGGCCGTCGCGCAACCGGGAACCGGTTCCATCACACATTTTAAAAAATGGCAACCGCGCGCGTCCGCGCATGCGCAAGAAAAAACCGTTTTGCGCATGCGCAAAACGGTTTTTTGAAAAGGCGCGTGCATGGATGCACGCACGCGGCTCCCACTTTTTTTTATGTGTGATGGAACCGGTTCCCAGTGGCTCTTTTCCTTTTTCAGGTTGCCGACCCCTGCACATGACCCTGGGACACTGTGACCGTCATAAATATGAATCAGTTGCCAAGCATCTGAATGTAAATCACAAGACCCTGGAGATGCTGCAACATTCCAGCTGATCGGTGCTTCTTCTGGGCTCAGAAGCGCCAGGATCAGCGCCGAGCTCCAGCTGGAGCCTGGTGCTGATCCTGGCGCTTCGACAGAGCCCTGAAGAACCACTGATCCTGGCGCTTCTGCTGAGCCCTGACAGCCCTGCAGCTCCAGCCATCTCTTGCTCAGGCTTGTGTGGTGCTGCCACCGGTTCAGCTCATTCCTCTCCCCTGCTACCACTTTTCTAGGATGGTCATGTACCACCTACCAGGTCCCAATGTACCACAGGTGGTACCCGTGCCACTGGTTGAAAAGCCCTGGCCTAGACCAGGGGTGTCAAACTGGCAGCCCACAGGCCGGATGCGTCATCCGGAAGCCAAGCCTACCCCATTGCCGGCAATGGCATGATGTCACAGTTTGTCGTGAGTTTGACATGTCTGGCCTAGACATATGAAGAATACAGGAGATTGTCGTCATGTGTAGTACACAACCAGTACTTGCTAAAACTTCCTGCAGCTCCTTTAATGTTGCTGTAGGCCTCTTAGCAGCCTCTTGGATCAGGTTTCTTCATCAATTTTGGAGGGACATCCAGTTCTTGGTAATGTCACAGTTGTGCCACATTTTCTCCACTTGTTGATGACTGTCTTCACTGTGTCCCTTCTCCTGACTGATACCTCCCAACAATGAGACCCCTTTGATACTTTGTTAGCTCTTTGCAGACCATGGCTTTTGCTGTAAGAGGCAACTAAGTAAATGTCAGAAAAATCCTACTAGAACAGCTGAAATTTACAGTATATGGGCTTGATCAGAGTCACTTTAATTGATGGCAGCTGTGTACTATTTAACATCAGTTTGAATGTGATTGGTTAATTCTGAAAACAGCCACATCCTTACTTATAAGAGGGTGTGAACACTTATGCAGCCACATGATTCTAGTTTTTTATTTTTTCCCCCACTAACCAATTTCAGTTTCCTTTTCAATTGACTTGTACCATATTTTCCGGCGTATAAGACGACCCGGCGTATAAGACGACCCCCGACTTTTAAGAAGATTTTCAAGGTTTTTCGTCTTATACGCCGGAAAATACTTACATGCCCTGCCCTCCCTGTCCGTCGCAGAGGAGGCGAAGGCCCGACTGGCCCCGCCGGCCCTCCCGCTGCTCCCGCGCTTCTGCCAGCCCCCGAGGCACAGCGTTTCCCGGGCGGCAGGCAGCGCCGGAGGGCAGCCGCCACCCCGCCACGGCTGGCGCCCCTCCTGCTTCCCCCCCAGGCCTTGAACTTCTCCCATTGGGCGCAGGGCGGGGCAGCTCCGCCCGCAGCCTCTTTTTTAGAACTCATGTGCCGCTTCCCTCTCACTGTCGGCCGAGGCGCGCTCGGCCCGGGCTCCCGGTCTCTCTTCCCAGCCGGCTTCCCGCCCTGCCCCTCATGGAGCTGGACTGGGCGTGCAGCCTCTCGGTGTGGCTGCTTTTCCTGGGCAGCCTGGCGGTGCGGCTCCTCCGCTCGGACCTGTTGCTGAGCCGGCGGCTGCTGCTGCGCATGGGGCTGCTGGCCGTACTGCAGGCGCTGGGCCAGGCCGTCCTGCCGCTGCCCCTCAGCGCCGCGCTCACGGCGGCTGCCTGCTGGCTCGTCTCGGCCAGCAGCGCCCGGCGGAAGCGCATCCCCATGGGGGGGAGAGCGGTGCTGGTGACAGGTGAGTCCGGCGGGCATGAGGCCCTCCCCTCGGGCCAAGAGCCGACGGGCAGCGCCGACTTCGCGTCGGGAGAGCCGCCCGACGCTCCCACCCAGCCGTGTCCCGGAGCCGCGCTGGAGATAGCTCGGTTGCGCAGGGCGGCCCGGCTTTGCAAGAACGGGGACGCTCGACTGATTTGTTTTTTTTCCCGGCGTATAAGACGACCCGGCATATAAGACGACCCCCCAACTTTTGAGAAGATTTTCATGGGTTAAAAAGTCATCTTATATGCCAGAAAATACGGTACATCTTATATGTTATATCAGGGGTCTTCAAACTTGGCCCTTTTATGACTTGTCGACTCCAACTCCCAGAATTCCTCAGCCAGCGTGCCTGGCTGAGGAATTCTGGGAGTTGAAGTCCACAAGTCATAAAAGGGCCTTGTTTGAAGACCCCCTGTGTTATATTAAAGGTGAAAAAAATTCTGGAGTGATTTATCTTGGTCTGATTTTTTTACCTCTCAAAAACCTGGGATTTTAACAAGGGTGTGTAGACATTCTATATCCACTGTAGCTGTCCAAATTACAGTGAGGGAAAAATAATTTGATCCCCTGCCGATTTTGTACTTTTGCCCGCTGACAAAGAAATGATCAGTCTATAATTTTAATGGTAGGTTTATTTTAACAGTGAGAACAAAAAATCCAGAAAAACACATTTCAAAAAAGTGATAAATTGATTTGTATTTTAATGAGTGAAATAAGTATTTAACCCCTTTGCAAAACAAGACTTAGTACTTGGTGGCAAAACCCTTGTTGGCAATCACAGAGGTCAGACGTTTCTTGTAGTTGGCCACCAGGTTTGCACACATCTCAGGAGGGATTTTGTCCCACTCCTCTTAATGACTCTCCAAGTCATTAAGGTTTTGAGGCTGACATTTGGCAACTTGAACCTTCAGCTCCCTCCACAGATTTTCTATGGGATTAAGGTCTGGAGACTGGCTAGGCCACTCCAGGACCTTAATGTGCTGCTTCTTGAGCCACTCCTTTGCTTCCTTGGCTGTGTGTTTTGGCTCATTGCCATGCTGGAATACCCATCCACAACCCATTTTCAATGCCCTGGCTGAGGGAAGGAGGCTGATTCCTCACCATTCTCATGATCATTGAAACTTCATGAGGTGAGATCTTGCATGGAGCCCCAGACCAAGATTGACAGTTATTTTGTTTCTTCCATTTGCAAATAATTGCACCATTATCACCTTCTCACCAAGCTGCTTGGCAATAGTCTTGTAGCCCATTCCAGCCTTGTGTAGGTCTACAATCTTATCTGTGACATCCTTGAACAGCTCTTTGGTCTTGGTCATGGTGGAGTTTAGAATCTGATTGATCGCTTCTGTGGACAGGTGTCTTTTATACAGGTAACAAGCTGAGATTAGGAGCACTCCCTTTAAGAAAGTGTTCCTGATCTCAGCTCATTGTCTGTATAAAAGACACCTGGGAGTCAGAAATCTTGCTGATTGATAGGGGATCAAATACTTATTTCACTCATTAAAATGCAGATCAATTTATAACTTTTTTGAAATGCATTTTTCTGGATTTTTTTGTTGTTATTCTGTCTCTCACTGTTAAAATAAACTTACCATAAAAATTATAGACTGGTCATTTGTCTGTGGGCAAAGGTACAAAATCAGCAGGGGATCAAATATTTTTTTTCCTCACTGTAGGTACTTGACGCAGAAACAAACAAAATAGTAGTTTCATACAACAAATGGTCATAAATTACTGCTAAATTTCCAGACAGCAGTTTAGTATTCAGTTGGTTCTGATCCAGCATGGGCTCTTCTGCAACAAAACAAAGCGTGGGGACAAAGCGTGGTTGACTCAGCCTTCCATCCTTCCGAGGTAGGTAAAATGAGGGCCCAGATTGTTGGGAGCAATAAGCTGACTTTGTAAAAATGCCGATTGAGGCGGGGGAAAGCCCTAATAAGCAGGCATATACATAAAATGAAGGCTATTGCTAAGCACATTGATTTGTGCTTCTTAGATTGTAAGCCGCCCTGAGTCTTCGGAGAAGGGCGGGATATAAATGGGATTAAAACATTTCCAGAATACAGTGATTGATAAATTGTGCAAATATGCATGCCCTTTATAGGAATGAAACGTGGGACAGAAAAGCACATGGATGAGTTTAAAAAACTCTTTGAGACATGCTGAATTGGAAATAAAATTGCATTGCCAAAGCTATCCTTTAGAATACAGGGAAAAAATTCCACTAGCTATAACTAGGGTGATATATTTAAGGATAAGGGAAGAATCGGGCGGGGGGTGTCTCATGACAAAAACAAGGATATTTTTTTTTAGGAGACTGGAACAATTCCAAAGGAAGAGCAAAATAATGATTAGCAGCTCTTGGTCCAACCACAGCTGTCCTCTGCCAGCACTAGCAACAATACTTTGAAGAGATGAAATGTGTCCCTCTTTCCACATCTCTTTTGTAACATTACAGGCAATACCTTGATCAAAATTCACCTTGTACAGGTGAAACTCAAAAAATTAGAATATTGTGCAAAAGTTCATTTATTTCAGTAATGCAACTTAAAAGGGGAAACTAATATATACATTACCAAATAACTAATATATACATTACCAAATAACTTCCCCAAAGGTAGAAAAACAGAAGCCCCATTTGGAAAAGAACATTTTCAGACATTGCTAGGCTGGTTCAGCACAAGGTTTTCTGAGCATGCCCAAGATGGCGGACGTGCTTGGCTGAGCTCCGCGAACTCCAGCTGTTTTGGTGTCCCACAGGAGTCCCACAGAGGTGCTTTGTGCCCTCTGTGTTGGTGGGATAGGATAGGCAGACAGAGGGCTGTCGGTTTGCCGTTTTCGGCAGTGGCAGCGGCAGCGGCGGCGTTTTCGGCGGTGGCAGCGTTTTCAGCAGCGGTAGCGTTTTCGGCAGCGTTTTCGGCGGCGGCATTTTCGGCAGCGGCAGCAGCGGCAGCGGCGCAATCCTCCGTGAGTTCCGTGAGTCCCGGCGACCTTCGGAGGGGCCTCGGCTGAGCCCGGTGAAGCCTAGGAGAGCCTGGTGGGACCGGAGGAGCCCGGAAGAGCTGCGCTCTGTGAGGCACCTATCAGTAGATTATTGGTGCCGATGGAGCCCAGCGGAGCCTGGAAGAGCCTGGAAGGCCCAGAGGAGCTGCGCTCTGGAAAGTGCCGATTAGCTGATATTCGGAGCCTATGGAGCTGCGGCTTGGAACAGCGCTCGGAATGGGGGAGTGGCGGAGGAATTGCGGTGGCGTCTGGAGCGGCTGCTGTGGAGGTGAGCTGGAGTGTTGCGGCTGCTCAGACATGGAGACCTGCGGCCCAGTGGTGGAGTGCGGACGGTTCGTGTCGTGGACGGTTGGGCAGCACAGACCATCTTTACGTCGCTCGTGCTCCAAGAGGCCAGCTAGACCGAGTTTGCGGCCTAGCGGAAGATCTGCGGGGCTCTTGGTTTCCTTCCCTGTTTGCCTTCTTATCGCCTGACCCTCTCCTCCCACGGAGAAGAACATCTGCAGCCGGGATATTTTGCTATTTTATGATTCATCAGGCTTTTATGCCTTGGACGAATAGCTGCTTAATTCTTTTGTCTGCCATGCCCCCAAAGGATTCAGAAGGACCCGGGTATAAAGTCACGGTGAGAGAGTGGCTTAGACTTACCATCTGCTGTCCCCCTAGAGGTGAGAGATCTATGGGGTATGCCTTACCCTGGGCGTGTGTTCCAGGCCGATCCCCGGATCAGAGCTGCGACCGTCGTGAGAGGACGGTGGTTGACCTGCTCTGGAGGTTCACCCAGCTTGAGTGGCAGTGGAGCTGGGTCGGCGGTCTGGATACCCACTCACCTTCTGACTTAGACCCTCCTGATTAATTATGGGATTGCCTTTTGCTGGACTTGCTTGGACAATCATGACTCGCCTTTGCTATACCAGCACGGACCTGTTCGCCCTCAGGGGTGCCCCCCCTTCCTGGGTGCGACCCGCCTTTCTCTCCATTTCGCATCTTGATGAAGGGCCCAATTGTTGGGACCCTGAGAGATGGTTGGGCAGGGACAGGAGCCTCTGGTATAAACTTAATAAGAGGCTCCTGGTTAATTTTTTAGCTAATTTTTTGTGGGGTTAGGGAGGGGGGAGGCATTACAGGTTTGGCTGGAAACTGGGGGGTGTCCACCAACTGTTGTTCAGGCCAGGTTCGGGACTGATCACGTTGGGTGGGAGCTAGGGCTGGTTGCCTCCGGGGCCCCGGAGCGGGGTGTGGGATTACCTATTCCCACGATGTTAGAGAATGGCAGCAGGTATATGAACAGAGGGCCGTATCAACATCCGGGAGTGCGTCCCAGCTATCTTCAAGCGGTGATGTGCTCCAACCCTCTGGTTTCGGTCCGTGGTTCCGGGAGCGAGGATGAGCAGCCACCTGAGCTCAGGCTTGTGTATTTTAATGCCAGGTCCGTAGTTAATAAGGCTCCTCTCATCTGGGATTTGGTTGAGGGAGAACATGTGGACCTGGCTTGCATTACGGAGACCTGGTTGGGCTCAGAGGGTGGTGTCCCTCTGGTCGATCTCTGCCCACCAGGTTTCCGGGTGCTGCACCGGCCTCGGGCTCAGGGTAGGGGTGGGGGAGTGGAGGGAGACCCTTTGCCCGTGGGAGGCTACTGTTGTTCAAATAGCCGGGTGTGAGTCCCTCCTCTTGAGATGTCGCCCTAGAGCTCAGTTGGGCTTGCTGCTGGTGTACCTTTCGCCTAGTCGCGCAGCAGCAGCCCTGCCTGAGCTTCTCGACATCCTCTCGGGGCTGGTGATTGAGTTCCCTAAATTTATGATTTTGGGTGACTTTAATCTACCATCCCTGGGAGGATCATCTGAGTTAGCTCGGGAGTTCATGGCTTCCATGACGGCCATGGACCTGATGCAAGTAATTCAGGGCCCGACTCACGTGGGGGGCCACACGCTTGATTTGTTTTTTCTATCTGGACAGTGGTTAGATGATCTGTGTGGGGGTTCTCCAATTGTTATGCCCCTGTCATGGACCGATCTTCATCTCCTGCGGTTGGTCTTCCGTTTTGCCACTCCCCGTCGTGGGGTTGTTGAACCAATGAGATGGTTCCATCCTAGGCGCTTAATGGACCCTGAGAGGTTCCAGGCAGTGCTGGGGTCCCTACCTGCCTCCTTTGCTCACAGCTCGGCTGATGCCCTTGTGGAAGCCTGGGAACAGGCGGCCACGGAGGCACTCGACCGAGTTGTACCCATGCGGCCCCTGACCCGGTGCAGACCCCAGTGGGCTCCATGGTTTTCTGCGGAGCTCCGGAAAATGAAGCGTCGGAGATGGGGCCTAGAGAGCTGTTGGAGATCCAGCCGGTCTGAATCCGACCGATCGCGACTAAGGTCCTTTACAAGGTCTTATCTCGCAGCGATGAGGATGGCAAGGTCTAAATACTTTGCTACCCTCATCGCGTCCGCAGATAACCGCCCGGCCGCTCTGTTTAGGGTGATCTGCTCCCTCCTTAATCAGGAGGTGAGGGAGGAGCCCTTGCAGGAGTTTAGCCAACATGTCGGACAAAATCGCTCGGATCCGGTCCGGTTTGGACTCCGACTGGGCAGAGTCTGACGATGAGGACATGGGCGGTCTTGTTGATATTATCTGGGAGGAGTTCGATCCTGTGACCCTCGACGATGTGGACAGTATCATGGGGAAGCTGAGCTCCACCACGTGTTTATTGGACCCGTGCCCCTCCTGGCTGGTTTATGCGGCTCGGGATGGGACACGAGGCTGGATCCAGGCAGTGATAACTGCTTCCTTGAGTGAGGGTAGTTTTCCTGCCGCCTTGAAGGAGGCGGTGGTGAGACCTCTCCTCAAGAAGCCTGCCTTGGATCCAGCTGTATTAAACAACTTTCGTCCTGTCTCCAACCTTCACTTTCTTGCGAAGGTTGTTGAGAGCGTGGTGGTGCATCAGCTCCCGTTGTTCCTGGATGAAGCGGATTATCTGTACCCGTACCAATCGGGTTTCAGGCCCGGGTACAGCATGGAGACGGCATTGGTCGCTCTGGTGAATGATCTCTGGCGGGCTCGGGACAGGGGCTGCTCCTCTGTCCTAGTACTATTAGACCTCTCAGCGGCTTTTGATACCATCGACCATGGTATCTTGCTGCGGCGTCTCAGGGGGTTGGGAGTGGGAGGCACTGTTCTTCAGTGGTTCTCCTCCTACCTTCTGGGACGTTCGCAGTTGGTGTTGGCAGGGGGGCAGAGGTCGACCTCGAGGCCTCTCGTTTGTGGAGTTCCTCAGGGGTCGGTCCTCTCACCTCTCTTGTTCAACATCTATATGAAGCCGCTGGGTGAGATCATTCGTGGTTTTGGGGTTGGGTATCATCAATATGCTGATGATACCCAGCTTTTCATCTCTACCCCAAACCACCCCAGTGATGCCCTCGATGTGATGTCCCGTTGCCTGGAGGCGGTTCGGGTCTGGATGGGGAGGAACAGGCTTTGGCTCAACCCTGACAAGACTGAGTGGCTGTGGGTGCCGGCATCTCGGGAAATTCAGATTATTCCATCTCTAACCATGGGGGGTGAGATATTACCCCCCGTAGATAGGGCTTGCAACTTGGGTGTCCTCCTAGACTCACAGCTCTCTTTGGAAGATCATATAGGAGCTGTGACTAGGGGGGCCTTCGCCCAGGTTCGCCTGGTGCGCCAGTTGTGGCCCTATCTGGACCGGGATGCCTTGCGCACAGTCACTCATGCGCTCGTGACCTCCCATTTGGACTACTGCAATGCTCTCTACATGGGGCTGCCCTTGAGGACTACTCGGAGGCTTCAGCTGGTGCAGAATACAGCCGCGCGAGTGGTGGTGGGGGTTTCCCGATACTCCCATGTAACACCTCTACTCCGCGAGCTGCATTGGCTTCTGGTTGCCCTCCGGGTAAGATTCAAGGTGCTGGTAATGACCTATAAAGCCCTAAATGGTATGGGTCCGGATTACCTACGGGAGCACCTGCTGCCGGCATCAACTTCCCTTCGTCCAGTGCGCTCCCACAGAGAGGGCTTCCTTAGGGTGCCATCGGTCAAAGAGTGTCGACTGGCGGCCCCCAGGGGGAGGGTGTTTTCTGTGGGCGTGCCAGACCTTTGGAACCGTTTACCGGTGGAGCTCCGGACGGCTCCTGACCTTCGCTCATTCCGACGTGACCTAAAAACATACTTGTTTGAACAAGCCGGCCTGGTCTGATAGGTTTGGGGTTTTTTAATATTAACTGTGTTAATTTTATTGGAATTGGGCTGTATTATTTAATTCTTTTTTAACTTTTGTACGTTGTATTTTTACTGTATTTGCCCTGTACACCGCCCTGAGTCCTTCGGGAGAAGGGCGGTACAGAAATTAAATTATTATTATTATTATTATTATTATTATTATTATTATTATTATTATTATTATTATTATTATTATTATTATTATTATTATTATTATTATTATTATTATTATTATTAGATAGATTCATTACATGCAAAGCAAGATAGTTCAAGCTGTGATTTGTCATAATTGTGATGATTATGGCGTACAGCTCATGAAAACCCCAAATCCACAATCTCAGAAAATTAGAATATTGTGAAAAGGTGCAATATTCTAGGCTCAAAGTGTCCCACTCTAATCAGCTAATTAAGCCATAACACCTGCAAAGGGTTCCTGAGCCTTTAAATGGTCTCTCAGTCTGGTTCAGTAGGAATCATAATCATGGGGAAGACTGCTGACCTGACAGTTGTGCAGAAAACCATCATTGACACCCTCCATAAGGAGGGAAAGCCTCAAAAGGTAATTGCAAAAGAGGTTGGATGTTCCCCAAGTGCTGTATCAAAGCACATTAATAGAAAGTTATGTGGAAGGGAAAAGTGTGGAAGAAAAAGGTGCACAAGCAGCAGGGATGACCGCAGCCTGGAGAGGATTGTCAGGAAAAGGCCATTCAAAAGTGTTGGGGACTTTCACAAGGAGTGGACTGAGGCTGGAGTCAGTGCATCAAGAACCACCGCACACAGACAGATCCTGAACATGGGCTTCAAATGTCGTATTCCTCTTGTCAAGCCGCTCCTGAACAAGAAACGTCAGAAGCGTCTTACCTGGGCTAAAGAAAAGCAGACCTGGTCTGTTGCTCAGTGGTCCAAAGTCCTCTTTTCTGATGAGAGCAACTTTTGCATCTCATTTGGAAACCAAGGACCCAGAGTCTGGAGGAAGAATGGAGAGGCACACACTGTAAGATGCTTGACGTCCAGTGTGAAGTTTCCACAGTCTGTGTTAATTTGGGGAGCCATGTCATCTGCTGGTGTTGGTCCACTGTGCTTTATTAAGTCCAGGGTCAACGCAGCCGTCTACCAGGAGATTTGGGAGCACTTCATGCTTCCTTCCGCAGACGAGCTTTATGGGGATGCTGACTTCATTTTCCAGCAGAACCTGGCACCTGCCCACACTGCCAAAACCACCAAAACCTGGTTCAATGACAGTGGGATTACTGTGCTTGATTGGCCAGCAAATTCGCCTGACCTGAACCCCAACGAGAATCTATGGGGCATTGCCAAGAGAAAGATGAGAGACATGAGACCGAACAATGCAGAAGAGCTGAAGGCCGCTATTGAAGCATCCTGGTCTTCCATAACACCTCAGCAGTGCCACAGGCTGATAGCTTCCATGCCACGCTGCATTGAGGCAGTAATTGCTGCAAAAGGGGCCCAAACCAAGTACTGAGTACATATCCATGCTTATACTTTTCAGAGGTCAGATATTGTTCTATGTACACTCCTTGTTTTATTGATTGCATGTAATATTCAAATTTTCTGAGATTGTGGATTTGGGGTTTTCATGAGCTGTATGCCATAATCATCACAATTATGACAAATCATAGCTTGAACTATCTTGCTTTGCCTGAAATGAGTGTATCTCATATATTAGTGTTAAGGGTTGTTGTGCAGAAATCTACTTGCGCTACCAAGGAGTTGCACAGACAAGGAAGGGTACTGAGAGCAGTAAGAGTTACACAGTAACCACAAGAGTACACTGAGTTGTGAAAGCAAAAAGTACTTTAGTTTTGAGGTGGTGTAAAAACAAAAATGCACGGTCAAAAATAAATAGTCCAGGTCATACACAATAGCAACAGTCCAAGGAGTAATCCAAAATACAAAGTCTTCTTACCGGTCCAGAGGTCAATACACAGTTGTACAGGTTTATCACAGTAGTAAACCAACAGTACAGCAAAACAGTAATAGTAGAAAGAGCAGTGAATTCAGAGAGAAAGAAGCTACGTTCCTAGCTCCCTGTTATGACCATGAGAACACTTACACACCCATTGGCCAATTAACATCTTAAAGTCACAACATCATAGTTTATATATTTTCAACCCAACATTGTAGGCTGTCACCATATGCCTAACATTCTCCCCTTTGGGTGGAATAATATATAACCCTTTACAATCCTATGCCAATTCTTTCACAATTAGTATTGTGTTTCACAGAACCTTTGGACTTTAGTGAAATGATCTGCGATATTCACATCAGATGAACAATATTCCAGTTGTATTATTCTATCCTTGACACATTGTCTGATATTTAAATAATGAAGATCAGTATGTTTAGATCTTGTTCTGACTGCAGCATTGTTTCCCATCTTTATCGCAGCTTGATTGTCCTCATAAACAATAAATGGATCATTTACATTTAGACCCATATCTAACAGTAATTGTTTGTACACTAGCAGTTCTGTACATAACACTGATAGACATGAAAATTCAGCCTCCATTGTAGATAGGCTTATGTGTTTTTGCCTGATAGACTTCCATCTAATTAAAGCATCACCCAACATTATAGCCAACCCTGAAGTTGATTTACGAGTGCTTGTATGAGAGGCAAAACTCGCATCTGCATATGCAGTGAGGATTAACTCACGATTTGGCTCTATATATAACGAATAGTGAATAGTCTGTTTCAAATACCTCAATACTCGTTTAGCTGCTTGCCAGTGTCTAACAGTTGGTTCATTATTGTATCTGGCTAATTGGTTGACACTATAAAAAATGTCAGGTCTAGTCCAATTACTAAGATACATAAGGCTTCCTATCAAAGATTGGTACATAGTCTTATCAAATACAGGATTCTCAACATAAGTGTCCTTGAAATCCATAGCCATTGGAGTTTTTGCTGGTTTACATAGCCCCATGTTGTATCTCTTTAATAACTGAGATATTTTACTGGCTTGAGAAACCTTAAAACCCCTATTTGTTTTCACAATATCTAACCCCAAATAGTGGCTTATTTCCCCAAGGTTCCTAATAGTAAATTTGTTTTGCAATCTTGAAATAATGTTCTCTGCTTCTAGCTCAGTTTTTGTTATGATTGCAATATCATCAGTAAACAATAAAAGAAAAGATAATACTCCATTGTGTTCTCTTCTAAACAAACATGGATCAGCATCACTGGCTACAAAACCTATTGCACTCATAACCAGATTGTTTTAATCCATAAAGGTTTTTCCTTAACTTCCAACGATCATGGTCTCTATTATTAGTCAATCCTGATGGTATTCTTAAATAAATAGTATGTTGCAATGGAGCATGTAAATATGCAGTTTCCACATCTACATGGTTAACCATATATTGGTTTTTAGCCGTCCACACTAAAGCTGCTCTTAAAGTAGTTGCCCTCAGACTGGGTGCAAACACCTCATCATAATCCTCAGTAGTTTGGGCAAAACCTTGTGCAACCAAACATGCCTTATGGGTTACAGTTCCATCTACTCCTTTCTTTATTTTATAAACCCATTTACATCCTATAGCTTGCTCACCAGGTGGCAGTTTTGCTTTCTCATAGACCTTAAGATCCTGCAAAGACTTCAACTCCCTGTTCATTGCAGCTTTCCATGATGCCTGTTCCTTTTCAGGATACATCCTGATTTCATCATAGTTAGAAGGCTCTAAATTAACTTGACATATTACACTGGCTTCATAGTAATCAGGTGGACGTCTGATACGCGTTGAACGCCAAGGAATTACAGGGCTTTGAATTTCTGACTCCTCTCCTTCCTCTGATTCATCTTTTATCTCCCCTATCTCCTCTTCATCTTTTATAATTACAGATGTCTTATCATTACTAACTATGTCATCAGAGAGGTCCTCAAACACTAGAGGATCTGTGTTAACAGTTTCTTGTTCTAATCTATCCCAACCAACGTGCTCAAGGAATTTGGCACTTGCACTATTATATACATTAGTTGTGCCTTGTTCCCAGAAATAGTAGGATCTATGATTAGCTACATAACCTACAAAGTATAATTGTCTAGCCCTATGTTGGCCTTTACTCCTGAGTTGTGCAGGAATGTGGACCCATGCTGGGGTGCCAAACGTGTGCAGGTAATCAAGGTTTGGTTTTTTACCATGGTATTTTATATGGTATGGTATTTTACTAATAGAAGTATTAACCACTATATTCAGAATATGGTTTGCACATTTTGCTGGCTCCCCCCCACAGTCTATCTGTTAAGCCAGAATCTTTTAAAGTAGTTCTTATCATGGCTTGTAACGTTTGCCCACGTCTCTCAACAAATGCATTATGTTGAGGCCTATAAGGGGCTGAACGTTTATGCTCAATGCCACCTGATTCTAGCATATCAACAAAGCGTTTGTTTGTAAATTCAGTGCCATTATCAGTTATTATGCACGGAACCTTTCTCTTTGTTTTCCTCTCCACGAATTTGAGCCAATTCGAGAATTGTTGGAAAGTGTCTGCCTTTGACTTAAGCAGATAACAAAATCCATAACGGGAGTTATGGTCAAGTATACTTAAAATATAACATGATCCTCCTAAACTAGGCTTCATGGGTCCAATTAAATCTGCAAATACAACTTCCAAAGGTACAGTTGTTTTGAAGCCGTTTAACCTGTTTGCAGGAGTTGCCTTACTTTTTTCCTGATTACAGGCATTGCAATTCAAATACTTACTACATGGCTTCAGTTTAATTCCTTGTACTAACTCAACTGTTTTACGTAGTGAGTTAAAGTTTATATGCCCTAACCGCCTATGCAGTAAATGTATACATTCATCATGTGGCTTCTTGTTCTCACATATTGAGTTAGCTTTTACTGTACTAACCTGGTTACTTGTGAGAACGAATAAACCGTTTTTCAAATTAGCAGTTACACAGGTTCCATTCCTTTCAATAGTGCATTGCTCCCCTCTGAATGTTACCACAAACCCAACTTTAACCAATTCCCTTACAGATAACAGGTTAAATCTTAGTTTAGGTATACATAACATAGGTAACTGTTCATCAATGCATGGACAATAGGAATTACCTTCACCAGAGGCCTTCATCTTCCAACCATTGGCTAGTGAAACTTGTTGATTGCTGTTTTTCATATTAACAAACCTCTCTTTCATTTTGGTGATGCATTGTGAAGCCCCACTATCAACTACCCACAGCTCGTTCTTTCTGGATGTTTGTTCACCAGAAATAACCAAACCAACACCCTTCTTTGCCTTCCCACTGCTATTCACATTCTGTTTTCTACCCTTTCTACAGAATTTGGCTATTTGCCCTCTAGCCCCACAAGAATAACATTTCTTGACGTTGTAAGCAGTGGTGAATGGCTGCTCCTCTCATGGTTGTGTCTCTCTCAGCTGGTCTCTGTCACGCCTTCTTCTGGACTCTTCCAGCAGTCTTCCAGTAATGTTAGTCAATGTCAGTTCCTCTCTGGTCAGGACTTCCAAAGAAGAAACATACTCATCATAACTTTCATCCAAAGAGGATAAGACAATGTAGATCTGATGCAACTCTGAAAAAATCAGCTCTTTTTCATGAAGCTCTTGAAGAGTTGTCTTCATGTAGTTCAAATGAGTCAGCATATCTCCATTCTTTTGCTGATGAATTCTAAACAGCTTACGTGTAAGGTGTATATGTGCACCGACACTGTCTCAAACATAAAGCCTTCGCAAAATGTCCCAACACCTAGCAGCAGACTCCTCACCACGAATATGGACAAGCTGCTGGTCGTTCAGTGTTAGTCCAATAATGCAAAGTGCTTTCTCATTGCTACGTTTAAAGTCATCTATCTTCTATGCATCCTCTTCGTCATCTGGATCCCAGGCAGTAGTATCTGGTGGGTTATTAACTACAGTCCATAGTCCTTCCTTGCGCAAAAGCAAGCAGCATTTCGTGGACCAGGAAACAGTTTGTCCCATCCAACCGGGTTATCCAGGAGATGCCTGTTGACTCTTCTTGTGCCATTGTTACACCAGATAGCTAACACAAACTCACCTAGGATACTGTGTGTACTAACTCTCAGTACAGGGCTGGGCCCATAACCAGTGATAAGGATTGTTGTGCAGAGGTCTACTTGTGCTACCAAGGAGTTGCACAGACAAGGAAGGGTACTGAGAGCAGTAAGAGTTACACAGTAACCACAAGAGTACACTGAGTTGTGAAAGCAAAAAGTACTTTAGTTTTGAGGTGGTGTAAAAACAAAAATGCACAGTCAAAAATAAACAGTCCAGGTCATACACAATAGCAACAGTCCAAGGAGTAATCCAAAATACAAAGTCTTCTTACCGGTCCAGAGGTCAATACACAGTTGTACAGGTTTATCACAGTAGTAAACCAACAGTACAGCAAAACAGTAATAGTAGAGAGAGCAGTGAATTCAGAGAGAAAGAAGCTACGTTCCTAGCTCCCTGTTATGGCCATGAGAACACTTACACACCCATTGGCCAATTAACATTTTAAAGTCACAACATCATAGTTTATATATTTTCAACCCAACATTGTAGGCTATCACCATATGCCTAACAATTAGTTTCCCCTTTTAAGTTGCATTACTGAAATAAATGAACTTTTGCACGATATTCTAATTTTTCGAGTTTCACCTGTACATCATTCTTACTGCATTGCCAGATTTATTTGTATGTTGATAAGGGAAAAATCCTAATGCTGTCTCATGGAAGCAAAACATTTCCACTAACAATATGCAATTCTAAAAGCAAGTCTGTCCATTTTCAGTTTGAAAATTGGATCTGAAAGCCAAGAAACAGGTATGATAAAGTTGCAGTAATTCTCAGTGAGTAAATTTAGAGTGCCTGTATTGAGGAGGGGGAGGGGGAGAGTAACAACACATTTTCCCCAACAGGCACCTTCCAGATATATAATGTCTACAAACTCCATGCTTATTGGAGTTGTAGACCAAAGCATCTCAAGGGTTTGGGGAAACCTGCATTAAAAAGGCAGATGACAACCCTCTCAAGCTTTCCCACCTTTTTCTGTATATTTTGAAGATTGATTTGATTTGATTTATTATATTTATATGCCGCCCTTCTCCCTAAGGACTCAGGGCGGCTCACAACAATAAAAACTAAAAAGAACATGAAAATACAAAATTTAAAAAAGAATTAAACAGTAGATATGTTCAATACATAGTAATTTAACCCCATAAAACCAAATTTAAAACCATAGTCAGTCCAGGCCCGATTGTTGAAACATCCATGTCTTCAGGTCACGGTGAAAGGACCGAAGGTCAGGGGCCATCTGCAGCTCCGGAGGCAACTCATTCCAGAGGGTCGGTGCACCGACAGAGAAGGCTCTCCCCCTAGGGGTCGCCAGCTGGCATTGCTTAACCAACGGAACTCTGAGGAGGCCGACTCTGTGGAAGCGAACCGGGCGATGGGAGGTTGACAATGGCAGCAGGTGGTCTCGCAAATACCCCGGGCCTAAGCCATGTAGGGCTTTAAAGGTAATTACTAGCACCTTGAATCGCACCCAGAGGACAACCGGAAGTCAATGAAGCTCGCGCAGGAGTGGAGTAACATGGGAGTATCGAGGAACTCCCATAAGTACCCACGCGGCCGCATTTTGCACCAGCTGAAGCCTCCGGGTGTACTTCAAGGGCAGCCCCATGTAGAGAGCGTTACAGTAATCCAGGCGAGAAATGACAAGGGCATGGGTGACCGTGCATAGGGCATCTTGGTCCAAAAAGGGGCGCAATTGGCGCACCTGTGCAAAGCCCCCCTGGTCACAGCAGTTAAATGTTCTTCAAAATTAAGCCGTGAATCCAGGAGGACACCCACGTTGCGAGCCCTCTCAGAGGGGAGCAATACCTCCCCCACATCAAAAGACATGGAACATGTTGGACAATACGAGATGCCAGTATCCACAGCCACTTGGTCTTGGAGCGGTTGAGCCTGAGCCTGTTCCTTCCCATCCAGACCCGTACCGCCTCCAGGCACCAGGACATCACGTCAAGGGCAACACTGGGTTGGTTTGGGGTGGAGATGAACAACTGGGTATCATCCGCATATTGGTGATACCTCACCCCCAAAACACGAATGATCTCACCCAGCTGCTTCATATAGATGTTAAACAGGAGGGGGGAGAGAACCGACCCCTGAGGTACCCCACAAGAAAGGGGCCTCGGGGTGGATCTCTGCCCCCGTGCCAATACAAACTGCAAATGGCCCGAGAGGTAGGAGAACCACCGTAAAACAGTGCCTCCCACTCCCAACCCCTCGAGCCGTCGCAGCAAGATACCATGGTCGATGGTATCAAAAGCTGCTGAGAGGTCAAGTAGGACCAGGACAGAGGAACAGCCCCTGTCCCAGGCCTGCCAGAGACCAGTGTGACCAATGCTGTACCAGTGTGACCAATGCTGTTTCCGTGCTGTAACCGGGTCTGAAACCAGACTGGTACAGGTCCAGATAGTCCACTTCATCCAGGAATTGCGGAAGCTGACGTGCCACAACACTCTCAACAACCTTCACTACAAAGCGAAGGTTGGAGACAGGACGATAGTTATTCAAAAAGGCCGGATCCAAGGCAGGCTTCTTCTTTTTTTTTATTGAAAAGTTTTACAATACATTTTGAATACAAAAAAAAGAAAAAACCCCTCCTCCCCCTCCCCTCTCCCCCCCCTCCCCCCTCCCCGACTTCCCAGAGCTGAATACAGGGTATAATAATACAAACAAGCATAATCTAAAATATGCTAACAACAATAATAAAACATCAAATTCTATCACACTTTAAGTCTCCATAGTCAAAATATTAATAAAATAACTACTAATTATACGTCATAAAAATCCGCTACTTATTCAAATACTAAATGATACTTTTTAGTCCCATATTTATTCTGAATATATTCAATCCATCTTCTCCATTCCACAATGTATCTCTGTTGCGATTGATCTTTCAAATATGCTGAAATCTTTGCCATTTCCGCCAAGTTAGAAACTTTCAAAGTCCACTCTTCTATAGTCGGCAGTTCTTCCTTCTTCCAATATTGTGCTACTAAAAGTCTCGCTGCTGTAATTAAATTCAACATCAACTTTGTATCTATAACAGTAGTATCTGTAATAATACCCAATAAAAAAAATTGCGGAGAAAACTTAAATATCTTTTGCATATTCCACCAAATTTTAATCCAAAAAGCTTTAACCTTTTTACAAGTCCACCATATATGAAAATACGTTGCATCCTCACAGCCACACCTCCAACATTTGGGCTGGCAGTTCGGATACATACTTGCTAATTTTTTAGGATCTAAGTGCCACCTGTAAAACATTTTATAAAAATTCTCTCTTAAATTTTGGGCCTGTGTAAATTTTACATTTCTAACCGAAATCTTTTCCCAAGTGTCCATTGTTATAACTTCTTGAAAATTCTGGGCCCACTTTATCATACAATCTTTAACAAGTTCCATTTCTGAGTCAATTTCTATCAATGCATTATATATCCTTTTTATATGTGCTTGACCTTGATCTCTAATTTGTTTTACCAAATTTTCATCAATCATCGAGAAACCAACTTTCTGGTCCTCTTTCCATCTTGCCTGTAATTGCCCATACTGAAACCAAGTTTGTACAATCTTTTCTTCTTTTAAGATATTATATGGCTTTAATTGCCATACATTCCTTTCTAAACTTAAGATTTCCTTATATGTAGTCTCATCATGTTTAAATCTCACATTTATATTTTCTATTGCATGTTTAGGTATTGCCCAAATTGGTATCTTGTAATTTAACTTATGTCTATACTTTTTCCAAACTCACAACAGAGCATACCTTAAAATATGTATCTTAAACACATTATCCACCTTCTTATCATACAATAAATATGCATGCCAACCAAATAACAAATCATGACCCTCAAGATTTAATAATCTCCCTTGTGTTAAATTAAACCAGTCACTTATCGATGACAAAGCAGCAGCCTTATAATATAATTTAAAATTAGGCATTTTAAGACCGCCTCTTTCACGTGTATCTTGCATTATCTTAAATTTAACTCGTGGCTTTTTCCCTGCCCAAACAAATTTATTAATTCCTTTTTGCCATTCCTCCAAATTTAAATCCTTTTTAAGTATAGGTATCATTTGAAATAAAAATAAAAAATTTGGCAAAACATTCATTTTCACTGGTGCAATTCTTCCCAATGAAGATAATTGTAATTTTTTCCAACTATCTAAATCTTTTTGTATTTTTCCCCATAACATTTCATAATTATTTTTATATAACTTCACATTTGAGACTGACAGGTAAACCCCCAAGTATTTAACCTTTTTAACTATTTCAAATCCCGTTAGCTCTTCTAAAACAGCCTTTTGTGATACAGTCATATTCTTAGACAATATTTTGGTTTTTTGTATGTTTATCTTAAATCCAGAAACTTTCCCATATAACATTATTATCTCCATCAATTCTACAACTGAATAATCCAGCTGAGTTACTGTAATAACCAGGTCGTCCGCAAACGCCCTCAGTCTACAATCCTGATCTCTTATTTGGATTCCCCTGATTTTATTCGAATCTCGTATTTTAATCAGTAATATTTCCACCCCTGCCTTGTACCCTTTTCAATATTACATGGTTCTGTCAAACTGTTATTTACTATTATACGGGCTGTTTGCTTTTGATAGATTGCCCTAATAGATTGTAAAAAATTTTCCCCAAATTCCATTTTCTCTAATACTTTCATCAAAAATTGCCAATCCAATTGATCAAAGGCTTTTTCAGCATCCCAAAAGATCAGCGCTGCGGGGATCTGATTATTTCTTTCCAAAAATTCCAATAGATCTACAATGTGTCTCACATTATTCTTCATTTGTCTACCACTTATAAATCCAGTTTGATCACTATGGATCACTTGTTGCATTACCTTAATTAATCTGTTAGCTATGATTTTTGCAAATATCTTATAATCAGTATTTAAAAGCGATATTGGTCTGTAGTTTTTAGCTTGGGTGGCATCCTGATCTTCTTTCAGGATCAACGAAATAAAAGCAGTTTTCCACGATGGAGGCACCCCTCCTCCCAATTGAATTGTCTTAAACAGTTCCCTTAAAGGTTCCACCATTTCTAACTGTAAATTTTTATAGTAAACGGCAGTCAAACCGTCAGTTCCCGGCACTTTACCCACTTTTAATTGTTTAATTGCTAAAAAAAATTCTTCATCAGTTATCAATTGGTTCATCCCTTCCTTTTGTTCTTGCGTAAGAACAGGAATATTGGCTTTTATCAAATATTCATCTATATCTACATCTCTAATCTTATCTCTAGCATACAACTTAGAATAAAAATCAACAAAAGTCTTTTTAATAAGATTCTGCTGATACACTACTTTATGCTTATGTTCTATTCTATCTATATTACAAGCTCTTTGCTTCTTCCTTAACAAGTAAGCTAACAATCTACCCGGTTTATTAGCATTACAAAAAGTGTTACGTTTAGCATACCGTAAGTTAGTTGCCACTTGATCTGCCATTAACGTATCAAACTACCCCTGAATAAAGTAATTACCTCTTTGATGTTCCCATCAGATGGATTCAGAATTAAAGCCTTTTCTTTTTCCTTAATTTCATCCTCTAATTCTTTCCTCTTAAATTCCAGTTTACGTCTATGTTTATTATTCAAATATATTAATACACCTCTCATATAAGCTTTACTTGCATCCCAAACCATCTCAATAGAAGTACCTTTATGCATATTAATTTTAACAAATTCTTTCATCTGTTTTTTACACTCTTCCACATTTTCCTGGTATCTAAACAAATTTTCATTTAAACGCCAAGACCGTCTATCTCCATTATCTTTTTCTATCTCCAACCATACTGGACTATGATCAGATATAGTTCTTGGACAAATCTTGATCTTCTTAATCCTAGGAAAAAATCATTAGTAATTAATACAAAATCGATCCTGGAGAAAGATTGATGCCTGTCGGAGAAAAAAGTAAAGTCTTTTTCTTGCAAGTTCCTTTCTCTCTAAACATCTCTCAATTCCAAGTCATCCTTCATCTCAAAAAAAGATTTAGGCAGTTTAGCATGACTTGGCGTGCTTTTAAAAAGGCCTCCCTTGTCCATTTGTACATCCAAAACGCCATTCCAATCTCCCATAAAAATACAAGATTTATAATCCCACTGAATAATCTTGCTGTGTAGTAAATTGTAAAAATCTCCTTGCTGTTGATTAGGAGCATATAGTCCAACCAAAAGCGTTTTCTTGCCTTCTATTAATAATTCAATTATAACATATATTCCTTGTTTGTCTGCTTCAATTAAACTCGCTGTTAAAGTATTCTTAACATAGATAACAACTCAATTTTTCTTATCAGGCGCAGAAGCAATAAACTGTGTGCCCAACCTAAAGTTTACCAGGTACTTTTGATCAGCCGCTCGAATATGTGTTTCCTGTAAGCAAATAATATCGTTTTTAAATTGCTTTAAATATTGAAATACTTTCTTTCTCTTATGTGGTGAATTTAGACCATTAACATTCCAGGTTAGAAGCTTTGTCGCCATCTTTTGCGACCTGAAGCTTTTGGAGCGCCTCTTCCCAAATCACCTGCACTCTCTTTGGCCTCGCTCCTCCCACTGCTTCACTGTAAGTAGGTTTTTGAGATGCCATCATAACTCTCTGCTGTTCTTGCTCTTGTCTCATTTGTCTAGCTGCAGCGCGTGTCATTCTTTGGTCTCTGACCTCCTTCGTTGATACTGAAATCTGATCCACTCCTGTAACTTTCTGGAATTCTCCATCTTTCAGCTGCGTGACTCCTTCAGCACCTTGTGTACTCTCACTTTGTGGTTGACGCTCTCCTTCACCATTCTTCCTTTTGGATTCCAGAAGTGGTATGGGGACTGCCTTCAAAATGTTGGCATAGAAATCACGTGCCTGTAACACTGTGAGAAGACGATATCTCATGCCTGCATACATCACCACCATACCTACTGGAATCTCCCATCTGAACTGGATATCCCGTCTTCTTAATTCTTCTGCCAAAAAAGCAAACTCTTTCCTTCTCCTTAAAATTCTTGGAGGGATCTCTTTTAAAATTAAAACTTCTTGCTCTGCAACTGCAAATTTGCTATTATAAAAGGCTTGAATAACCTCATTTCTAATTGCTCTCTTTGTAAAATAAACCACCACATCTCTAGGTAGTTTCCTTTGTCTTGCAATCCAGGAATTGACACGAAATATTTTATCTATATCCACCATAATATCTTCTGCTGAGCGCCCCAAAACCTCTTCAAGGGCTTCTGAAACTACTTTTTTCAAATTTTCCTTAGGGTCTTCCTTCATCCCTCTAATTCTCACAGCAAATTCCATCTCTCTATGCTGAACCAATAATAAATCGTCGTCAATCTTTTCCATCACCATTTCAGCATCCATCATTTTAGTATCTAATCTCACACTATTTTGGCTAGGTTCTTCCACTCTCTCATACAAACGTTCAATACAAACAGCCATGCCTTGAAATGCAAGTAAGATGTCTGCCCTTAATTCTGTGTTCTTCTCCTCCATAAGTTCAGCTAATTGTTGGGATTGCTTTTTCAAAGCCTCTTGCAAAACATCCTGCAAATCTTTTATTGTCAAGGCTGGTGCGGGTGCAGGTGCCGGGGGGGGGGCATTAAAGCCTGTAATGAAGATTGCTGAACTGGCAAAGCCCCCGCGCTTCTAGGAACTTTAGATGATTTGGCAGCCATTTTCACCCACTTAATTCTGTTACGCACTTTCACTTTTAAAAGTCTCCACAAAATGTACTGAGTTAAAGTTCATATACTTGCTCTGACAACATTCTCCTGTACAGCTCTGCCTGCATCCAAGTAATCCAAAGTTCACTCTCGCTGGCAGGGATGGTTGCAGCGTCCTGCTCTGCTCCAAAGCCCTGGAGCAGAGGCGTCCCGAAGTCCGGAGCGAACTCAGGCTTCGGGGGGGGCTCAATCCTTCAACCACCAGAGTTTCAACTCTGGCGGTCTGGTAGAGCTCTACCCCTGCCTGGGCGGTCACCCCCTCCTCTTCTCCCGAGGAGCGGGCTTCCGAGCCGCCAAAAGAGCTGATCGACGTTGTTTCTGGCGGCTCTACAAAAACAACAGGGCTGACAGCCGAAATGGCTGCCGGCAACGGAGCCTTGCCACACGGAGGTCCGATCCAAGGCAGGCTTCTTGAGGAGGGGCCTCACCACCGCCTCTTTTAAGGCGGAGGGGAAGACACCCTCTGTCAATGAAGCGTTGACAACTGCCTGGAGCCACCCCCCTGTCACCTCCCCGGTGGCCGAAACTAGCCAGGAGGGACATGGGTCCAGTAAACAGGTTGTAGCGCTCAGTCTGCGCATAATCCTGTCCACATCATCCAAAGATACAGGGTCAAACTCACCCCAGATGGCCAGTCTCTTCCGGTGGCGACGCGGCGCCGAAGACAGCCGCCTTCAGGCTGTCTGCTCCGCAGCTGTGTTTTTCCATCGTAAACAGCGTCGATCAGCTGTTTAGATGGATTTGAAGCCCCCTCCTCGGGAGAAGAGGAGGGGGTGAGGCCCCAGGTAGGGGTTGAGCTCTCCGGGGCCGCCTGAGCTGAGAGTTTGGGCGGCTGAAGGATTGAGCCCCCCCGAAGCCTGGGTTGCTCCGAGCTGCGCAGCGCCCCTGCTCCGGGATTTATGGAGCAGAGCCAGGCGTTAGCAACCACCCCTGCCAAAAGGAAATACTTTTGATTATCAAGATGCAGGCAGAGCGGTACAGGAGGTCAAGGTGATGTGCACTCTTATCTTTACTCTCTAGCTCAATGGATTTTATAGCTTTAAAGTGAAAGTGCGCAATAAGTGAAAGTGGGGGAAGATGGCGGCTAAAACTTCTAAAGCTCTTCGGAGTGCGGGGTCTTCCCTGGTGCAACAGACCTCATTGCAAGCTTTGCTTCCTCCTGCACCTCCTCCGGCATTGACGCTTAAGGATTTACAAGATGCTCTTGGAAAGCATTCACAATTGATGTCTGACATGATGGATGAAAAGTTGAAAAAGTTGGAGGAGAAAATGGAGAAATTGGAGAAGAAGATGGAAGAGAAGTTTAGAGCAATGAGGGTGGACATGTTGTCTATGATTGAATCTGTAGCTGAATGTGTGCAACAGCTGGATGTAAAAGTGAAGGATCTCAGTCAAAAGAACTCTATATTAGAAGCAAAGGTATTAGAAAATGAAAATATAAGGGATAAAATGGATGGAGAATTGAGCCTTGCTCAGTATCATCAGATGCAGTATGCTATTAGAATCAGGGGTTTAAAGGAGAACTGTAAAGAAGACTTAAAGCAGCTGATTTCTGAGGCTCTGGAAGGGGTATTGGGCCAGCCAGCATCTGAAATTGAGGGAAATATGGACAAAATTTTTCGTGTAAATTCATGGATTGCAAGACAAAGGAAGTTACCCAGAGATGTGGTGGTCTATTTTACAAAGAGAGTAATTAGAGATGAAGTCATTCAAGCTGCTTATGATACTAAACTGGTAGTGGCTGAGCAAGAAGTCTTGGTTTTAAAAGAGATTCCTCCGAAGATTTTAAGGAGAAGGAAAGATTTTGCATTTCTAGTACAGGAACTTAAGAAATGTGATATTAAGTTTAGATGGGAGATTCCAGTTGGACTGGTGGTGACGCATGAAGGTAAAAGACATCGTCTGGTTACTGTGGCCCAGGCACGTGATTTTTATAGCAATGTGTTAAAAGCAACCCCCCTATCATTTTTGGAAGCTGTAAAGGGATACGGCGAGGGAAAGCTTCAAGATGTTGCAGACAGACAGATAGAGGACAATGGTGTTGGAGGGGATCAAGATACAGTTTCATCGGATGTTGCAGGAGGCCAGAGGATGACGCGTGCCGCCCTAAGAAGAGCGAGACGAGAGCAAGAGCAAGACCAGCAGATAGTTATGGAATCTCCAAAGTGTACTTACAGTGAAGCTGTGGGAGGGGCGCGGTCCAAAGAAGTTTTGGGGGTCATGACAGACGTGCTCCAAAAGCTTTGGGGCGTTAAGATTGCTGATTAAATTTTTAAATTAGAATGTTAATGGATTAAATTTATCATAGAGGAGAAAGAAAGTTTTTTTTAATATTTAACACAATTTAAGATGGATGTTATTTGCTTGTTAGAAAAGTATATTAGGGTTATGGACTAAAAGTATGTGTTGAACTAAGAATGGGTATGCAAGCTCCTAATTAACAACAAGTTGTCTTACAGACTGCTTAAACCTTTTTTTTTACTCTTTTTATTTGAACTCAAGGATGACTTGGAACTGCGAGACATTTGGCGTGATACATGCAAGAATTATTTTTGATTATGGTTTAGTTTGGTTGGAGATTATTAAGGTTAATAGATAGGCGCTTTTGGCGCGTAACTGAGAATTTGTTTAGAAATTAGAGAAAGGTTGGAGAATGTAAATAGTAGGTGAAAGTTTTTTTTTTTTTTTTTGAAATTAATATGAATAAGGACTGGGATTAAGAAAATCTATTCTGAGTAAAGCTCTTTTTCTGTTTTTCTCTTTTTCTTTTTTACTTTATTTGTAATATTAATATTGTTTGTATTCATTTTACATGAGCTAGAGGGAGATAGAATTAATAGTTTATTGCTGATAACATAGGGGTGCTTATGTTTGTTTTTTGATTTTATACCCTGTATTTAGCTCTGGGAAGTGGGGGGGGGAGGAGGGAATGGGGGGAAGGGATAGGGAGGGTTGGGTGGGGGTGGGGGAGGGGGGATTAAAGTCAAAATGTATTGTAAAACTTTTTAAATAAAAAAAAAACAAACTCACCCCAGATGGTATAACCAAGACCTGCCCCTTCCACTCTGCCGGATTCCACCCAGTCGGAGTCCAAACCAGACCAGATCTGAGCGATTTTGTCCTGCAGATACTGTACAAATTCCTCAGCCCTACCCTGCAAGGGGTCATCCCTCGGTCGCTGATTAAGCAGTGAGCGGGTCACTCTAAACAGGGTGGCTGGGCGGTTATCTGCGGACGCGATGAGAGCGGAAAAGTAAACACGCTTTGCCGCTTCCATCGCCACTAGGTAAGACTTAAAATAAGTTCTCAACTGTGTTCGGTCAGATTCGGATCTGCTGGACCTCCAACGACTGTCTAGGCGTCAAGTCATTAAACAACTCTTCTATTAAACAAATAATTGAGGCAAAACAAATCCCACATCTGTTAGTAGATCCAAATGTCATATGCAAGCACCACCTCAGGGAAGAACTCAAGAGGCTGAATACTATAGGATGGAGAAAGGATGAAATTGGGTTAGAAGCAAAAGCCAGTCACACCTTTGCTGATACAGGATTTTGAGATACAGTAGGTTCAGAGGGGAGTCATGCAGTTCCTGATAGATGTCAGCAAAGTAAAAGGCACAAATATGAGAATGGGAGATGGCAAATAAGATATGTACAGGTGAAACTCGAAAAATTAGAATATTGTGCAAAAGTTCATTTATTTCAGTAATGCAACTTAAAAGGGGAAACTAATATATGAGATAGACTCATTACATGCAAAGCAAGATAGTTCAAGCCGTGATTTGTCATAATTGTGATGATTATGGCGTACAGCTCATGAAAACCCCAAATCCACAATCTCAGAAAATTAGAATATTACATGCAATCAATAAAACAAGGAGTGTACATAGAACAATATCGGACCTCTGAAAAGTATAAGCATGCATATGTACTCAGTACTTGGTTTGGGCCCCTTTTGCAGCAATTACTGCCTCAATGTGGCGTGGTATGGAAGCTATCAGCCTGTGGCACTGCTGAGGTGTTATGGAAGACCAGGATGCTTCAATAGCGGCCTTCAGCTCTTCTGCATTGTTCAGTCTCATGTCTCTCATCTTTCTCTTGGCAATGCCCCATAGATTCTCTATGGGGTTCAGGTCAGGCGAGTTTGCTGGCCAATCAAGCACTTACTGTCATGGTCCCATGGTCATTGAACCAGGTTTTGGTGCTTTTGGCAGTGTGGGCAGGTGCCAAGTCCTGCTGGAAAATGAAGTCAGCATTCCCATAAAGCTCGTCTGCCGAAGGAAGCATGAAGTGCTCCAAAATCTCCTGGTAGACGGCTGCGTTGACCCTGAATTTAATGAAGCACAGTGGACCAACACCAGCAGATGACATGGCTCCCCAAATCAACACAGACTGTGGAAACTTCACACTGGACTTCAAGCATCTTGCAGTGTGTGCCTCTCCATTCTTCCTCCAGACTCTGGGTCCTTGGTTTGCAAATGAGATGCAAAAGTTGCTCTCATCAGAAAAGAGGACTTTGGTCCACTGAGCAACAGACCAGGTCTGTTTTTCTTTAGCCCAGGTAACAAGCTTCTGACCTTGTTTGTTGTTCAGGAGCGGCTTGACAAGAGGAATATGACATTTGAAGCCCATGTCCAGGATCCGTCTGTGTGTGGTGGCTCTTGATGCACTGACTCCAGCCTCAGTCCACTCCTTGTGAAAGTCCCCAACACTTTTGAATGGCCTTTTCCTGACAATCCTCTCCAGGCTGCGGTCATCCCTGCTGCTTGTGCACCTTTTCTTCCACACTTTTCCCTTCTACATAACTTTCTATTAATGTGCTTTGATACAGCACTTTGGGAACATCCAACTTCTTTTGCAATTACCTTTTGAGGCTTTCCCTCCTTATGGAGGGTGTCAATGATGGCTTTCTGCACAACTGTCAGGTCAGCAGTCTTCCCCATGATTGTGATTCCTACTGAACCAGACTGAGAGACCATTTAAAGGCTCAGGAACCCTTTGCAGGTGTTATGGCTTAATTAGCTGATTAGAGTGGGACATTTTGAGCCTATAATATTGCACCTTTTCACAATATTCTAATTTTCTGAGATTGTGGATTTGGGGTTTTCATGAGCTGTACGCCGTAATCATCACAATTATGACAAATCACAGCTTGAACTATCTTGCTTTGCATGTAATGAGTCTATCTCATATATTAGTTTCCCCTTTTAAGTTGCATTACTGAAATAAATGAACTTTTGCACGCTATTCTAATTTTTCAAGTTTCACCTGTAATAAACAGTGGCAAAAATTTAGCAGTAAGGACTAACAGTTCAACTGAATGTATGACAGAAAGCAAAAATCAAGCAGGGAGTTAAAGGTGAGTTTAGGAATATATTCTGAATCACATTCAGATAGTTGAGTAAAAGTCAAATTCATTATCTAAGCACAAAGTATGCACAGCAAAGACTTTAAATAAAGAGCACAGAATAGAGAAACCTGAAAGAACCAGTAGCAGCTTTGATGGGTTGGGTGGCTTTCATCTGGGCACCATTGGGCATGAAGTCCAAAAACAAATTACCCTTCTTCTATTTGTAGAAAATAATTTTTACAGGCGACAGAGTTGGGATCCTGTGGAATAGTTTATATCAGAAAATGTGCTTCATGGAATAACTAGTGATTTCTTATAGCCTCCATTACAGTAACTTCATATAGCAGTACTCAATTACCACAGAAGAAAAAATAAATGGCAGGTCTGTGCCCTCCAGGGATATTGATCAAGAAAAAGGAGCAGCAAGACTCAGATGAAAAGGAAGCCCATGCAGTTATACAGACCTGGGCTTTAGGATGGCTGAGGTCTTTTAAACTGTGCACTAACTCATAGATTGTTGATAAATATTTGTCAATAATGTTATAAACAGATACTTTTATGTTAATGCTTACTGATTTTAATCAAAAAGTTCTTTGTAAAATTAAAACAAAAGGATGAAATTCCTAGTCTAAGACAGGGTACTGTAGATCAAATTTTCTATTTCACATTGGACCTCAAGTGTGCAATTTCCTTTGACTTTCAAAAAATGTACAACCCATCAACATGCCCATGCCTGCCTTTTGAAATAATTTCCTATATTTACACTAATTTTATGATACAGTCATATTGGGAAAGCATTGTGTCTTCTAACAAAAGAGAAATCTGCCTTGAAGTCATTGGTGGAAAAAAAAAAGAACTTTCAAATCCCATTCCTAATTTATAGTTTCATTTATGCCTTAACAAAATCTTATGCTATGTATAGCATATGCCATGATTTTTAAGCTTTGTAAACCATTCTATGACTTTGGAATAGTGGAGTAATTTGTGGAATTTTTGTTGTTGTTTATAAATGGGAAAAATCCTATCTGAAAGAGTGCACATACATGACGGGAACAAAAAAGTATTTACGTTACTCCCAAAAAGACAGAATCCACAAAGCAGAAGGTACAGGACATAAACACCCCAACAGTCACATTCAAAAGAAAGGCATGTGTAAGAAACACCTTCAGGAAGAGTAAGCAAAGTGTCTTGATTGCAAGTTGATGGTTGATAACCTGCGAAATCCCTCTTTTTAAAAAAATAAAATAAAATTACAAATAACTGATCCTCGTGATAAGAATACTGAAAACATGGAATAAATGAATACAAAATCTTCAGCAGATTTGACAATTGTGGTTGTGAAATCCAACTGCAGATTATAAGATAAAGTTGCAATTCAAATGGGGCAAGAACAATTTGGATTCTTTTAAGAAAACTGAGCTAGTGCAAGTTATTCCAACAATCTGTACTGTATTAGCAGGACAATTGGTCCTAGTGGTTAAGAGCAGTCACTTTCAGCAATTTATTACGTTTTCCCCATATTCTGAGAATGGAGTCTTCCCAACATGGAATGATCAAAAGCTAGAAGGAAACGTATTTCTAACACAGTGGTTCACAGCATAAGATGTTACAAAGAAGTGGTACTGTTTTTAACAGGAAAATATCGTCTTACAGCATAAGCAACCAGATCAACGTATAAAAGTTTGAACCATGAACAATTTAACTCTGGTAGATCTTTACCTTACAGAAATAACTTAATCCAGGTTGTATTCTAACTCAATACAAATGTATTTGCAGCTCATCAAGAGATTATTTTCATGTAGTTACCTCACCGCTTCATGATCTCCACCAAAAAATTGTTATCATATCCCATTATAAATGTGTATTCTTCTGAAACTGCTTTTTTCCTCCCTTGATCTGCATAAAACTTTAAGAAGCCATTTTATTCCCTCATATTCCTCATCTTTTTTGAAATGACGATTCAGAAAAGAAACTGGGATATCAAAAGACCATAAGTAAAAAGTCTTCATTCAACTGACTTAAAATGGTTTTCCTGCATCATTGCAGTTCTTGTCCTTAAAATGGCAACCCATTTCTTGTCCAATCCTTACAGAAAGCAACAAAGAGAATTTGCTCTGAGTAATGAGCAATCAAAGGAAACCATCATTTACAGGTGAAACTCAAAAAATTAGAATATCGTGCAAAAGTTCATTTATTTCAGTAATGCAACTTAAAAGGGGAAACTAATATGAGATAGACTCATTACATGCAAAGCAAGATAGTTCAAGCCGTGATTTGTCATAATTGTGATGATTATGGCGTACAGCTCATGAAAACCCCAAATCCACGATCTCAGAAAATTAGAATATTACATGTAATCAATAAAACAAGGAGTGTACATAGAACAATATTGCTAAGTTTGTAAAGCTGCCCTGAGTCTTCGGAGAAGGGCGGGATATAAATGGAATTAAAATAAATAAAATAAATAAATAAAATATTGGACCTCTGAAAAGTATAAGCATGCATATGTACTCAGTACTTGGTTTGGGCCCCTTTTGCAGCAATTACTGCCTCAATGCGGCATGGCATGGAAGCTATCAGCCTGTGGCACTGCTGAGGTGTTATGGAAGACCAGAATGCTTCAATAGCGGCCTTCAGCTCTTCTGCATTGTTCGGTCTCATGTCTCTCATCTTTCTCTTGGCAATGCCCCATAGATTCTCTATGGGGTTCAGGTCAGGCGAGTTTGCTGGCCAATCAAGCACAGTAATCCCACGGTCATTGAACCAGGTTTTGGTGCTTTTGGCAGTGTGGGCAGGTGCCAAGTCCTGCTGGAAAATGAAGTCAGCATCCCCATAAAGCTCGTCTGCGGAAGGAAGCATGAAGTGCTCCAAAATCTCCTGGTAGATGGCTGCGTTGACCCTGGACTTAATGAAGCACAGTGGACCAACACCAGCAGATGACATGGCTCCCCAAATCAACACAGACTGTGGAAACCTCACACTGGACGTCAAGCATCTTACAGTGTGTGCCTCTCCATTCTTCCTCCAGACTCTGGGTCCTTGGTTTCCAAATGAGATGCAAAAGTTGCTCTCATCAGAAAAGAGGACTTTGGACCACTGAGCAACAGACCAGGTCTGCTTTTCTTTAGCCCAGGTAAGACGCTTCTGACGTTGTTTGTTGTTCAGGAGCGGCTTGACAAGAGGAATATGACATTTGAAGCCCACGTCCAGGATCCGTCTGTGTGTGGTGGCTCTTGATGCACTGACTCCAGCCTCAGTCCACTCCTTGTGAATGTTGTGATTCAGGGTCAGCCTGTGGGTTCGGCAGTTGGGTCGGATGACTCAGAGGAGGAGGGGGTGTTGAAGAACTTGCTGATGATGGCTTTGAGGCTCCGCAGAGCCCTCAGCCAGGCCCCTCCCACCTGGTGGAGACCCAGCTGTGTGAGCCTGACAGCGTGGATGAAGATGACCCACAGCTGGCCCTGTTCAAGGACGCCCGACGCAGGAGGCAGTCAAGTAGGAGTAAACAGAGGAAGGCAACGGGGCTCCTCGGAAGGAGGCACAGAGAAGCCACGCCCTGAACTCTATATAAGGGGAATGTGTGGGAGGGCTGGTTTGCTGAAGGCAACCGCTTGGATTGTTCCTGCTTCTTAGCTCGTGTTTTATGGTTGGTGTTTTGTCTTGCTCTTGTTTTATGTGAATAAATTTGGCAGACTTTATTCCAGCCTCTTGCCGTTTGTAAAGGGGTCGTCCCTGCTTTTGCTGCAGGGCCGGTAGCAGGCTGGTACAGAACAGTGAAAGTCCCCAACACTTTTGAATGGCCTTTTCCTGACAATCCTCTCCAGGCTGCGGTCATCCCTGCTGCTTGTGCACCTTTTCTTCCACACCTTTCCCTTCCACATAACTTTCTATTAATGTGCTTTGATACAGCACTTTGGGAACATCCAACTTCTTTTGCAATTACCTTTTGAGGCTTTCCCTCCTTATGGAGGGTGTCAATGATGGCTTTCTGCACAACTGTCAGGTCAGCAGTCTTCCCCATGATTGTGATTCCTACTGAACCAGACTGAGAGACCATTTAAAGGCTCAGGAACCCTTTGCCTCTAATTAGCTGATTAGAGTGGGACATTTTGAGCCTAGAATATTGCACCTTTTCACAATATTCTAATTTTCTGAGATTGTGGATTTGGGGTTTTCATGAGCTGTACGCCGTAATCATCACAATTATGACAAATCACGGCTTGAACTATCTTGCTTTGCATGTAATGAGTCTATCTCATATATTAGTTTCCCCTTTTAAGTTGCATTACTGAAATAAATGAACTTTTGCACGATATTCTAATTTTTCGAGTTTCACCTGTATATCTTGTTATGTATTCACATTAACTTGTGACCATTTGGAGACTGTGATGCTTTTCAAAGGAAAGAAGTACAAAACTTAACACTACTTTATTCCTCAGGTTTATGTTTGGATATTTATTGTAGCAACCAAAATAGAAAAGGTCCCATTTTCCACCAAGTTTAGAGGCCCACAGCTAGAGCTTAGTTTTCTGCTAGGTCACATTGTCATCATGCACTGACAGAACATCACATCCAGGAGACTAGGCTGCAGTCCTGTAGTACTGGAAATAATAGCTCCAGCCCCACCCCCAACTTTTCTTCTCCCTCCTTTTCTGCCAACAATGGGAAGACAACTATGTTAGGATATTGGACATAAATTCATTGAAGCGCTTCGAATACTGCTCGGGATTGACAGTGGAAATTTCTGCACCAGCCTGGAAGACAAAATAAGGAACTTAAAGCACATGTAATTTCATTCAAGCACAAGACTTGGCATCAGCCAATCCTTTAAAGAGGTTTCCCCAAGTTTTCAAAACTCAGAGAAGTAGCAAATGAGTCTATACTGTTTTGTCCTCTTCAGAATCTGGAGGAGATGATGACTTATCTTGAGGGAAACAGCAGTGGAAACCACATCTTAACTATGCACATATATGAAGAAAAACTGCTCATCTGTAACTGAGGTTTTAAACATTTTCTCACCATCCCAGCCCTTTCTGGCAGCAGAGAATGCTCTCCAAACCCAGTCCAGTTTGCATGTCTGTCCCAAGGGGCAAAGCTCTCTTTCTGTGTTTCTGCTCAGTCCAGAGAAAGCCAAATAATCACCTGCAGCAGAGAGGCAGAACACCTGAAAACTGTTTATATAGCCACCAGAAAAATGCGGTTACAAGTCAGTTACCCATCCTCTCTCTCATGCTTGTGCAGGCAGCGGAACAACAAAGGCACTTACCTGAAAAGTGGTGCAGTATGCCTTAGGATCATGAAAAGAGTAGGACCACCTCCCCAACAGTGACTTCAGCACCTGCTCAAACACCCAAAGTATATTGTTACAGTGAGGGGAAAAAAATCTTTGATCCCCTACTGATTTTGTACGTTTGCCCACTGACAAAGAAATGATCAGTCCATAATTTTAATGGTACGTTTATTTTAACAGTGAGAGACAGAATAACAACAAAAAATCCAGAAAAACGCATTTCAAAAAAGTGATAAATTGATTTGCATTTTAATGAGTGAAATAACTATTTGCCCCCTTCGCAAAACATGACTTAGTACTTGGTGGCAAAACCCTTGTTGGCAATCACAGAGGTCAGAGGTTTCTTGTAGTTGGCCACCAGGTTTGCACACATCTCAGGAGGGATTTTGTCTCACTCCTCTTAATGACTCTCCAAGTGATTAAGGTTTCGAGGCTGACATTTGGCAACTTGAACGTTCAGCTCCCTCCACAGATTTTCTATGGGATTAAGGTCTGGAGACTGGCTAGGCCACTCCAGGGCCTTAATGTGCTGCCTCTTGAGCCACTCCTTTGTTCCTTTCGCCATGTGTTTTGGCTCATTGCCATGCTGGAATACCCATCCACGACCCATTTTCAATGCCCTGGCTGAGGCAAGGAGGTTCTCACCCAAGATTTGATGGTACATGGCCCCATGCATCGTCCCTTTGATGCGGTGAAGTTGTCCTGTCCCCTTAGCAGAAAAACACCCGCAAAGCATAATGTGTCCACCTCCATGTTTGACGGTGGGGAATGATCCTCTGAATCATTATGTTCATTGGCAAACTTCAGATGGGCCTGTACATGTGCTTTCTTGAGCAGGGGGAGCTTGTGGGCGCTGCAGGATTTCAGTCCTTCACGGCTTAGTGTGTTATCAATTGTTTTCTTAGTGACTATGGTCCCAGCTGCCTTGAGATCATTAACAAGATCCTCCCATGTAGTTGTGGGCTGATTCCTCACTGTTCTCATGATCATTAAAACTCCACGAGGTGAGATCTTGCATGGAGCCCCAGACCGAGGGAGATTGACAGTTATTTTGTGTTTCTTCCATTTGCGAATAATTGCACCAACTGTTGTCACCTTCTCACCAAGCTGCTTGGTGATAGTCTTGTAGCCCATTCTAGCCTTATGTAGGTCTACAATCATGTCCCTGTCATCCTTGGACAGCTCTTTGGTCTTGGCCATGGTGGAGAGTTTGGAATCTGATTGATTGATTGCTTTTGTGGACAGGTGTCTTTTATACACGTAACAAGCTGAGATTAGGATCACATTAAAATTATAGACTGATCATTTCTTTGTCAGTGGGCAAACGTACAAAATCAGCAGGGGATTAAATAATTTTTTCCCCTCACTGTATAGTGTTAAATTAAAATAAAGGGCTGAGGGTAGAGGACAGCCCAGCAAAAATTAGCATTTCATTGGAAAAACCTCTCAGGAGACAAAGAGTCATCTTAAAGTTACTGCTAAGGCAGGTGAAAAGAAAAAAAAACCTGAGCAGAAAGGCACTGGATCTTGCCCAGTTGAACAGGTACATTGGACTGGATGGAGGAGACACTGTCTGCTATCCTAACAGCCTCAGCTCTAGATTCTGAATGCTCCAGAGATTCTTCTGCACTAATTTCACTCTGGCCCTCATTTAGCATTCTCTAAATTATGGCTTTGGATGATGAAGCCCTGATGGGCAGAGCTGAACTAGACAAGGTTATTTAAGAGGGAAGTCATGCACACTGACAAGACCTTCACTGAAAGGACGTACCTTGTGGGAGAAAAAAACCATAGGAATAGACAGAAACAGAAGACAGAACAACAGCAACAGAAAAATCATATCAAAATGTATCTGTGGTGTGGTCACATTAAAATATTCCTGATGTGTACAGTTGAAAGCTGCAGAATGGTCAGAAAATGACAACCAAAATGATTAGAAAATGAAAGATTGTGATGGATCTTACTTAAATGATAATCAGAATGGTGATCCGCATATACTTGAACCATTGGAACCTAATATCTGATGTAGAGGTGGACAACCTGAGTTTCTCTGGCTGTATATGGCTTTTATTGAACAAAATGTATATCTCAACTTTTCATTATTTTTTCTAAATTCTAGAGGCCTCTGCAACCAAACCTCCTGAAAAACTATTATCATTTTGAGTGATAAACAAGTAAAAACTCTAGTGTAACCCCAAACAAGTATAATATACAGAAAGAATTTTTTGTAGAGATGGAGGTCAAGGATATGAAGGGACCGTGCACAGCACACTGCCTGCCTTAGTATCTTAATATCCGCATGTCTATGAACTCATTCCAATTAGCACTGCCAAGGACTGCCAAGAGCTAGCTAGATAAGAGAGACTCTGCCCTGGCTGGGATGTTCGGATGTTCTTTAAGATTGACTAGGGAGTACACCAATAAACAATGCTTTTGCTGTGCGTAATTTCCTGCTTGTTAAAACTGTATACACTAAATACAATAAACTCTGCGTAGGCAGACAGACATTTTGGGACACCCTGCGATGACTGGTCTCTGAATCCCACAGCTGGCGCCCTGAACAGGGACAATAAATCTTTAAAAACAAACAAACCAACAAAAAGAAATTTGGAATAGGGACCTCCCTCTGGGGGAGCAACTTTCAACATATTTACCTTCGTCTGGAATAGACCCCAAAGGTACCTTTGTCCTACGGGACCCCTCAGAGGTAAGTATGGGTTGCAATCTATCTCACCAACAGCAGCAGCATGTAAAGGAACTTACCTTCCTGCTACAAAAGTCAGGGCTTAAAGCACCTGTGGCAGAGATAAAGAAGCTCGTTGGAGAGATAGGGAAACATTGTCCTTGGTATCCGGAGTGAGGGATGCTCCGTTTACAGGACTGGGTAAAGATAGGGCATACTTTACATCTTGAACCCCGGGCTCCAGTTCAGATATTACATCTATGGTTTCAATGCCATCAAGCAGTGGAAAAATTTGGCTCTGATGCTTTGGCAGGACAATTGACCACAAAACCTCCACCTGATTATGATAAAATAAATTTTTTCCCCCTAAATCATCTTTAATTGAACCTTCAGCTCCTCGTGAAGAGGTTAATTCTTCTGCTTCTTCACAGCCATTGTATACCCCCAAGAGGCAAATTTTAGAGGAACAATTAGCAAAAGGGGGGGGGGAATGTAGAAGAAATTGCTGATGGGTCTGGTCCCTTTGTTCCAGTTGATGCTGAAGTTGTTTTACCAGCTGCTACTTTACAAGTTGCTTACCAAGCATTTGGAAAAGTACCTGTTTCTGGCAAACCTCATCAAGCCTTCTCTAACATCAGGCAGAAGGCTACTGAGCCGTATCCTGATTTTGTTAACAGATTACAGGATATAGGAACAGCCTTTTATCAAACCAATTTATTGGCAGCCGCTTTATCACAAGGCAGCAAGCCTCAAGGAAAGTGTTATAACTGTGGAAAACCCGGTCATTTTAAAAGGGAATGTCAAGATGTGGGGAGGCATGTCTGCAGCATCTCGCAGCCCTTTCTATCAGAGGTTGAAACCAAAAGCAAGTTTTTTCTTCTGTCTTTTTCTTTTAATCTGGCTCTTTGGACTATTTGATGCTTTTGTCGGAGGTGAGGAGACCTCCCACTTCACACCTACAAAAGATCCCAGGTTCAATATTCCTTTTAGTCTTTCCCCACTGTTTTTTGAAGTTGGTGGGATAAATTGTAAGTAACCATTAATAATAATAATAATAATAATAATAATAATAATAATAATAATAATAATAATAATAATAATAATAATAATAATAATAATTTGGAAGGGACCTTGGAGGTCATCTAGTCCAACCCCCTGCTCAGGCAGGAAACCCTATACCATTTCAGGCAAATGGCTGTCCAGTCTCTTCTTAAAAACCTCCAGTGTTGGAGCATTCACCACCTCTGGAGGCAGGTTGTTCCACTGGTTAATTGTTCTAACTGTCAGGAAGTTTCTCCTTAGTTCTAGGTTGCTTCTCTCCTTGACTAGTTTCCATCCATTGCTTCTTGTCCTGCTTTCAGGTGCTTTGGAGAATAGCTTGACTCCCTCTTCTTTGTGGCAGCCCCTGAGATATTGGAACACTGCTATCATGTCACGCCTCACTCTTCTCTTCGTTAAACTACACATACCCAATTCCAGCAACCGTTCCCTATATGTTTTAGCCTCCAGTCCCCCAATCATCTTTGTTGCTCTTCTCTGTACCCTTTCTAGAGTCTCGACATCTTTTTTACATCGTGGTGACCAAAACTGGATGCAGTATTCCAGGTGTGGCCTTACCAAAACATTGTAAAGTGGTATTAGTACTTCACTTGATCTTGATTCTATCCCTCTGTTAATGCAGCCTAGCACTGTGTTGGCTTTTTTAGCAGCTGCAGCACACTGCTGGCTCATATTGAAGTGATTGTCTACTAGGACTCCGAGATACCTCTCACAGTTAAATATTTCCCTTCTTTTAATTAAAAGGGGAAGCTTGTTTTGGCCTCAAACTCCAAATTGATGTGTGTTTTGTTTTGCTATATACTTACAGGTGAAACTCGAAAAATTAGAATATTGTGCAAAAGTTCATTTATTTCAGTAATGCAACTTAAAAGGGGAAACTAATATATGAGATAGACTTATTTCATGCAAAGCAAGATAGTTCAAGCTGTGATTTGTCATAATTGTGATGATTATGGCGTACAGCTCATGAAAACCCCAAATCCACAATCTCAGAAAATTAGAATATTGTGAAAAGGTGCAATATTCTAGGCTCAAAGTGTTCCACTCTAATCAGCTAATTAAGCCATAACACCTGCAAAGGGTTCCTGAGCCTTTAAATGGTCTCTCAGTCTGGTTCAGTAGGAATCACAATCATGGGGAAGACTGCTGACCTGACAGTTGTGCAGAAAACCATCATTGACACCCTCCATAAGGAGGGAAAGCCTCAAAAGGTAATTGCAAAAGAAGTTGGATGTTCCCAAAGTGCTGTATCAAAGCACATGAATAGAAAGTTATGTGGAAGGGAAAAGTGTGGAAGAAAAAGGTGCACAAGCAGCAGGGATGACCGCAGCCTGGAGAGGATTGTCAGGAAAAGGCCATTCAAAAGTGTTGGGGACTTTCACAAGGAGTGCACTGAGGCTGGAGTCAGTGCATCAAGAGCCACCACACACAGACGGATCCTGAACATGGGCTTCAAATGTCGTATTCCTCTTGTCAAGCCGCTCCTGAACAACAAACAAGGTCAGAAGCTTGTTACCTGGGCTAAAGAAAAACAGACCTGGTCTTTTGCTCAGTGGTCCAAAGTCCTCTTTTCTGATGAGAGCAACTTTTGCATCTCATTTGGAAACCAAGGACCCAGAGTCTGGAGGAAGAATGGAGAGGCACACACTGCAAGATGCTTGAAGTCCAGTGTGAAGTTTCCACAGTCTGTGTTGATTTGGGGAGCCATGTCATCTGTGTCGAGGCCCGTGGGCCCGACATCACAAGGGGCGTCCGGGGGAGAGCATACGGACCATCTGGCCACAAAGCCCTGTAGCCGGACTCACCTGGAAGCGGCAAACCCAGCAGCTGGTCGAGTGCCAGTCTCCATGTGCAGCCCTGCAGGACCCGCAGCCATCGCCCCGACAAACAGCTGCTCCGGGGCTTTCTGGTGCACCTGCGTTGGAGGGAACAGTGGAAGGCCCCGTAGGCAAATCGGAGGGCAGCCGCCAGGATACAACCGTCTCTGCGACTGCCTGTACTCCAGCGGAGCAGCCATTGTTAGAGATGCTGGTCGGGCCGGGGCCAGGACCGGACAGTGGACCATGGTGGGGCTTGTGGGAGGGAGTCACCGGGCTGGGAGGGGCCGGAGGAGCTGTAGTGGGGTATCGGGAGACGATAACATGCTGGGTGGTGAAGGGGAGCACGACAAGAGGGTTGGGGGGGAAATACTTACCTGACGCCCGGCAAGGGGGAAGCAAGGAAGCACAGGTGCTGGGGCATGCGGGGAGATGGGAAGAGGGTGGGATTTATCCAGAGCCAGCCGGATGCTGGTTTGATTGGGGAAGGGTGGGGCTGAGAAATGCACCGTCATAAAAGCGTGTTGGGGCTGACTTTGTAAGCACTTGGAGTTTCGTGAATAAAAGCACTTGGAGTTTTGTGAATAAAGGAATCCTGGTTGTCGACCGTACCACGCTTCATTGATTGATTGTTTCATCGGGGGACGGTTTTGACAGTAAGTCAGCATTGCCATCGTTTTGCTTCCTTGCTGCTGTGTTCTGTTTCGGCCTCTGAGCCGACCGACATGGCAGAGGGAACCCAGGGGGCTGTACCTGCAGCTGAAGGAGGAGAACCGGCTGGGGCCACAGCACCCCTTGACATGGGAGAGCTAGCGGAGGCTCCACCCATTGTACGGCCCAAGGTCTGGGACCCCTGCCCTGTGGTTGCTGGCAGTGGGCCCCAGGGGACGGGCGGGCAAGCAAGTGGCGGGGAATGGTGGTTGAGCCCTGTTTTGGGACAGACGGACACCGGCCAAGAACAGCCTTCTAGGCAGAGGGGATCGTTGCTGGAGTGGAGGGAACGTCGCATCACTGATGAGGAGGGCGAGGAGTGGAGTTATTCAACAGCTCCAGGTAGCTACAACATGGATGTCCTGAGGGACAGGTTTGGAGAACCCCAGCCATGGACCCCCGTTGAACCTGAACCAGACTCCGGATGCTGGTCACAGGACAGAGCCGGCCCCATGCGGCAGGGTCAAACTCGCTTCCGTCTAGCCAGTCCCTGGTTCCGGGGCCCACAAAACCCAGGTACACCGCAGGGGACCGTGCCTCCAATGCAAGCCCCAGTTGTTGCTCTGGGCCAGGGGGCCGTAGAGACGCCTGCACCGGGAGGTGGCAGCTCTGCACGGCGCACAGGACCACCAGTGGGAGAGTTGGGTTGGCAACAGCCGGGGCCCAAAGCGCAAGGACCAGGAGCCCAAACGGGTCCCTGGGGAGCGGCTGCAGCATGGGGCCCATCGCCGCTGCCGATGACTTTTGATGGCCACCCCGACCATTTGGCTATTTTCCTAAGCCACGTAATACAGCATCTGTACAAATTCGGCCCAGTGTATGCCTCCCAGTGGGCGATGGTGATGGCGGTCACGACAGCGCTTCAAGGGGAAGCTGCGGTGTGGGTTGCTAATCTATACAGCGACCATGCCAGGGAGCTGGGGGATGTCGGGTTGTTCCTTGAGGCGTTACGTGTACGCTTTGAGGACGTCTCCCGTGTACAACGAGCTGAGGCTGAGATCGTCGGACTCTGACAAAAGGGCCGCCCGGCAACAGAGTACGTTCGTGAGTTCAGGGAGGTGGCGGGGAAACTTAGTTTGTGGCCGGAGCGGATGTTGATTCACCACTTCTGGACTGGGCTGGATGAGGCTCTCCAAAGGGCTTGCATCGTCCGCGGGATCCCTCCTAGACTCCAGGATTGGCTCCGAGTGTCAGTCGAGTTGGATGTCGGCTTGCAGGGCTGCAAATGGCGTGCGAGAACTCCGGCTGACCCTTGACAAGCCCTGAATCAATCGCAGCGGGAGGGGCAAAAGCCAGTAACACCAATGGTGACACCCTTAGCACCACCACCCCGGCCCGTACTCCGTTGTTTCCGGTGTAATCAACCGGGGCACCGTGTTGCTGACTGCCCGATGCCAGTGCCTCGGGTAGCGACAGGCACAACACCAGCACGGGGTATCTCCCCTGGACGTTCTGTGGAGCGATCCCGTGCCACACGTCAAGCCCTGGGTGTGACACCCATGAGGAATAACCAGACTGAGACGGAGAGGCCAACGGACGCGGATCTAGACGTCTATGGTGGCACTGAAGAGCAGGAGGAGGACCCAATGGTAAGCACACCAATATGCCCCTTCACGATCCCAATAAAATTGGTGAGTCCCAACACGGGTGACAAACTGGAGTTTAAGGCTTTGATTGATTCGGGTAGCACTCACTGTTTAATTAACCAAAAGGTGGTGTCCAAGGTTGGTATTAGGGTGGTGCGGTTGGAAACCCCTATACGTTTCCAACAGGTGGACGGGTCCCTCTTGGGGGGTGCACCCATTACGCACGTAACAAAGCCTGTATGCCTGGAAACGGGGGAGCACTGGGAAATGTTGTGGTTTATCGTGGTGCCTTCCATGACCAAGGAGGTGATTTTGGGTCTTACATGGCTGGATAAATGGGGCCCGACCATTTGGTGGGAGGGGGGTTGTCATCACCTTCGCCTCGGGGTGGGGCCCCAACCCCCGAAACACGAACACGTGGGGGAAGGAAAAAGGCCGAATGAAGAGAAGGCTTGTGGGGTTGGGACCAGGTCAGAGGTTCAAGTACCACCAGAGTATTCCGACTTACTGGAGGTCTTCAACGAACAAGAGTGTGATCTTTTACCACCCCATCGACCCACGGATTGTGCAATTGAGCTGGAGCCGGGAGTTAAACTGTCCAAGCCGCGAATGTACGCCATGGCACCACGAGAGATGCAGGAGTTGCAGTGATACATAGACAAGAACCTGGCGAGGGGGTTCATCCAGCCTGCTCGTTCAAGGATGGCAGCGCCCGTTCTCTTCAGGGAGAAGAAAGACGGCGGTCTGTGACTATGTGTGGATTACCGCGGGGTTAACACGGTGTGCGTCGAGCACTTGTACCCACTACCCTTAATGAAAGACATGTTAGCCCATCTAGCTAGCGGGAGGGTGTTCACCCGATTGGACCTGCGGGAAGCTTACTACCGGGTACGAATCAAGAAGGGTGATGAGTGGAAAATGGCGTTTAATTGTCCACTTGGTAGCTTCCAGTTCCGTGTGATGCCGTTTGGACTCCAAGGGGCTCCCGCGGTGTTCATGCAATTGATAAATCAGGTATTGCATGAACATCTGTATAGAGGGGTCCTCGTTTATCTCGATGACATTTTAATTTATTCTGGGACCATGGAAGAGCACATCGCTCTGGTGCGGCGGATGTTAAGAAAACTCCTGGAGGCCCAGCTGTATGTGAAGCTCACGAAGTGTGAGTTTCATACTTCCCGATTGGACTATCTGGGCTATAGGATATTGGCAGCTGGGATTGAGATGGACCCCAGGAAAGTGGAGGCGGTACAACAGTGGCAAGCACCGAGAACACGACGTCAATTGCAGAGTTTTTTGGGGTTTGCCAACTTTTACCGGCAGTTCATGCCATCGTTCGCTGCGATTGCTTTGCTTCTGACGGACCTGCTGGAGACCAAGCGGTTGTCAGTGAAGCCACATCCGGGGTTGAGAGTGGCATGGTCCGCCGAATGTCAACAGGCGTTTGAGTCACTGAAAAGGATGTTTGCCAGAGAACCTGTTTTGTTGCACCCCGACCCTAACGCGTCATTTATCGAAATGGTAGCGGAGCGCTACAGCCTTGTGCATATGCATCAAAGAAGCTAACGGTCACCGAACGAGCCTGGGCCATCTGGGAAAAAGAGGCCTTCGCTGTTTGGTGGGCGTTGGAAACGTGGTGTCACCACCTGGAAGGAGTGGAAAAACCGTTTGAGGTGTGGACGGACCACAAAAACCTAGAGGCCTTGCAGTCACCTAGGAAGTTGGCCCCGAAGCACGTCCGATGGGCTTTATATTTCAGGCATTTCAGGTTCACCTTAAAGTACGTTCCAGGGGGAATGAACTTTCTGGTGGACGCACTCTCACGTCTCCCACAATATGATAGCCGACAGGAGGAAGTGGTGCAGGCTATTATACCCCCCTGTGGACCAGAAACGATACAAACCACAGGGTCTGATGAAGTGGACAACCTGCCACACCGCCTACGGAAAACGCTCAAGGAGGACATTTGGTTACAACAACATCCGCACCTTCTGACCCTAAGTGAGGGGCTGGCCTGGTACAGAGACAGAATGTATATACCGTGACCTCTTAGAGCGGCCGTCCTGTACAGATGCCATGAAACAAAGCAAGCCGGCCACTTTGGTTTCTTGAAGACCCTGCACCTGGCACGACAGCAGTTTTGGTGGCCAGGCATGAAAAGGGATATCGAGGAGTATGTAAGGAACGGCCATACGTGTGCCACTACTAAACCCCGGCCTGGAAAGCCGTTGGGACTCCTGCAATCAGTGGCAGATCCCTGCAGGCCATGGCAAGACATACCCATGGACTTTGTCGTGGAGTTACCGGAAAGTCGAGGTTATACTGTTATATGGACGGTTGTGGATCTGTTCTCAAAACAGGCCCACTTCGTGCCGTGTAAAGGATTGCCGTCAGCCCGGCGATTGACATGGATGTTTCTAACACACATTCACTGCTTACATGGTGTGCCCAGGCGTATCATTTCAGACCGAGGGGTACAATTTACAGCTAAATTCTGGTGAGAATTTGTCCAGTTCATTGGGTCGTCCCAGGGACTGAGTTCCGGGTATCATCCCTGCACCAACGGAGCAGCCGAACGAGCCAACGCCACGGTGGAGCGGTATTTGCGTAGCTATGTGTCCTACCAACAAACGGACTGGGTGGACCTACTGGCTTTCGCGGAGGTAGCCCATAACAATGCGGTGCACAGCAGTACCAGCTACCCCCCCACAAGGTGGTATTGGGATATGACTGTCTTCCTATCCCGGAGTACGGCCAGGGGACGGCTCCCCCCTGCCATCCCAGGGAATGGATGGTACAGATGGAGGGGGTATGGAAAGCAACCAGAGAGGCATTGAAAAGGGCAGCTAGCACAAACAAGGAGCAGGCAGACAGGAAACAACAACCTTTTCACACCCCTAGGGTCGGGGACTGGGTGTACCTCTCCACGAAGTATCTGCGCTTGCAAATACCGAGTAGGAAACTAGGCCCTAAGTTTATAGGACCGTTCCAAGTCACCCAGGTCATCACCCGGTGACAATACGGCTTAGGCTGCCCAAATTCCTTGGCAAAGTCCACCCGGTGTTCCACAGTAGCCTGTTGAAACTGGCTCTCGTGTCTGCAGGGGTGGAGAAGGGGTCCCCTGGTCCTGTCCACAACGGGTATTACGAGGTACAGGACGTCATTGACTCTAGAGTACGAAGGGGAAAGGTGCAATACCTACTGTTGTGGAAGGGGTATCCGGCATCCGAGGCATCATGGGTAGTGGAGGGGGATATCCAAGCACCTCGGTTGGTTCGGGCGTTTCACCGCAAGTATCCAGGGAAACCCGGGGGGGGCGTGTGGAGCCTGTTGCTCACGTAGGGGTGTGTGTGACATCTCCCTCTTGTCTTCCAGGTGGAGCCCTGGTAAGGGGAGCCGCCTGTTGAGCCCTGTGGGCCCGACATCACAAGGGGCGTCCGGGGGAGAGCATACGGACCATCTGACCACAAAGCCCTGTAGCCGGACTCACCTGGGAGCGGCAAACCCAGCAGCCGGTCAAGCGCCAGTTTCCACGTGCAGCCCCGCAGGACCCGCAGCCATTGCCCCGACAAACAGCTGATCCGGGGCTTTCTGGTGCACCTGCGTTGGAGGGAACAGTGGAAGGCCCCGCAGGCACTCCGGAGGGCAGCCGCCAGGATACACCCCTCTCCGCGACTGCCTGTACTCCAGCGGAGCATTGCGACCGGCAGCCATTGTTAGAGACGCCGGACGGGCCGGGGCCGGGACCGGACAGTGGACCATGGTGGGGCTTGTGGGAGGGAGTCACTGTGCTGGGAGGGGCCAGAGGAGCTGTAGTGGGGTATCGGGAGACAATAACACGCTGGGTGGTGAAAGGGAGCACGACGAGAGGGTTGGGGGAGAAATACTTACCTGACGCCCGGCAAGGGGGAAGCAAGGAAGCACAGGTGTCGGGGCGCGTGGGGAGACGGGAAGAGGGCGGGATTTATCCAGAGCCAGCCGGATGCTGGTTTGATTGAGGAAGGGTGAGGCTGAGAAATGCACCGTCATAAAAGCGCGTTGGGGCAGATAGCTCCCAACGCTGACTTTGTAAGCACTTGGAGTTTCGTGAATAAAGGAATCCTGGTTGTCGACCGTACCACGCTTCATCGATTGATTGTTTCATCGGGGGACGGTTTTGACAATCTGCTGGTGTTGGTCCACTGTGCTTCATTAAGTCCAGGGTCAACGCAGCCGTCTACCAGGAGATTTTGGAGCACTTCATGCTTCCTTCCGCAGATGACCTTTATGGGGATGCTGACTTCATTTTCCAGCAGGACTTGGCACCTGCCCACACTGCCAAAAGCACCAAAACCTGGTTCAATGACCGTGGGATTACTGTGCTTGATTGGCCAGCAAACTCGCCTGACCTGAACCCCATAGAGAATCTATGGGACATTGCCAAGAGAAAGATGAGAGACATGAGACTGAACAATGCAGAAGAGCTGAAGGCCGCTATTGAAGCATCCTGGTCTTCCATAACACCTCAGCAGTGCCACAGGCTGATAGCTTCCATGCCATGCCGCATTGAGGCAGTAATTGCTGCAAAAGGGGCCCAAACCAAGTACTGAGTACATATGCATGCTTATACTTTTCAGAGGTCCGATATTGTTCTATGTACACTCCGTGTTTTATTGATTGCATGTAATATTCTAATTTTCTGAGATTGTGGATTTGGGGATTTCATGAGCTGTATGCCATAATCATCACAATTATGACAAATCACGGCTTGAACTATCTTGCTTTGCATGTAATGAGTCTATCTCATATATTAGTTTCCCCTTTTAAGTTGCATTACTGAAATAAATGAACTTTTGCACGATATTCTAATTTTTCGAGTTTCACCTGTATATCTGTACATTTGGAACATTAAGCTTGGACTTGGAATGGTGAGAAAAATGGGAGATGGTTAAAGGGCCCTATAAAACCATGTTTGGTTGGAATCACCTCCTGATTTTTCTCGCTTCTTGCAGGACAAGCCATATGTCTAAATGAATGTTGTTTTACTAGTATCTGTGTATATATGTCTGTCTATGTTGTTCTGTGTTATTCCAAGACTTGGAAGAGGGTCTAAACCCCCTCTGATAACAATAAACAAAAAGGCCTTATTTTTAAAAAAACCAAACAAACAAAAAGAGATTTGGAACAAGGAGCTCGTTGGCTTGTAAACAGCTCCCTGAAATTATAATAATAGTGATTGGTTTGCCTGGAGAAAGTATGAAATGAAATTTTTGTATGTGAAATTGTTTATGCCGGCAGTTGGAATGGACCTGAATGAGTTAATTTGCTGATGTGTAAGTGTGTGTGTTAGCTTCAAAACCCTACCACCCCCACCTCTGTCCCAGGCTGTGAAAGGAACAGTAAATTGCTGGTTTTATTGTTGTAAGTGTTTGCATGAGAAGAGTTTTATGGGGAATCTGTGAGTGAATTTATGGAAAATGCATATGAAGGAGAGCAAGCTATTTTTTTAGTGGTGAGATTTTTGTAAAATTCCTTTTACCTTTTCCCCCTCCAGTCTCTTTCTCCCCCTCCCCCCCCCCCGCTGTGTTACTTTAAGAATGAGAGACAGAGAAGGGGGCGGGGCTGGATATTTTAACTGTTTTTTTCTCTCTGCTTAGAATTCTGGTTTGAGAAAGGGAGGGTGGATGTGAAATTTAATACCCACTCTTGCAGTTTCAGCTTGCAGTTGTTTTTTTTCCTGGAAGGAGGAGACAGTACTTGTTGGACAATTCTTTTTGAAATCTTTTGAGTTTTAAAAGAAATTACTCTGCATTGTTTTGTTTAGATTTGTAAGTTTTAACCTACTTGACGGAAGTTTGTTTCCATCTGATTGGAATCTGATTTTCAATTTTATTTTCAGAATAACCTATCTCTTCAGTGTGCTTTAACTGACTATGTGGGCTGTATTGCATATCATTTGCCTAAAGATCCTCGGCTTGTGTGTTTAATGACTTCTTTTTTTCCTATCTGCCCATTGCTTTCGTCTTCTTCGCTTTTGCAAGCTCCGACTGTTTGTTTTTAGATGGAGGGAGAATGAGAGGAGCGATTGCTTACAAGGATGATACATGGAAAGTGTCCTATACTGCAATACAGTCATCTCCGCATGTGTGTCAACTTATGTGTGTCAACTTATTTTTAATCTTCCAGGTGCTTACATTACACCCAGGATTGACTCCAATCTCATGGCTCTGTTTTTAACTTTACAGCAACTACTACAAGACAGAAAGCATTTATATTTTGTTTCTCACATACGCAGTCACTCTTTTTTCCATCAAAATGCCAGGGGGCTGGCACAAGCTTGCCATATTCCACTTGACCAAGCCAAGCAAATTGTTTCATCCTGTCCCCAATGTTCTGGGGCATCTCCTTCGGGGGACACGGGAGTTAATCCCTGTGGTTTCGCCTCTAATCAACTATGGCAAATGGATGTCACTCATGTTCCATCCTTGGCTCCCTGGAAGTATATTCACTTATCTATTGATACCTATTCAGGGGCACTATGGGCCACACCTCAACGAGGGGAAACGGCTAATCATGTTATTTCTCATCTTTTTTCAGCCATTACTGCCTTGGGCAAACCCTCCTCTTTAAAAACTGATAACGGCCCAGCCTATTCTTCATCGGCCTTTTTGCAATTTTGTACAACCTGGAATATTGTTCTTACTCATGGGTTACCCTACAATTCCACAGGTCAAGCCATCGTGGAATGTGCTAATCGGTCCTTTAAGGACTGTTTTCACAAACAAATAAAAAAGGAGGGATCTCAGGTACCCAATTTGTCATGGGTAACTCAACAGGTTAAAAAAGTTTTATTTACCTCCAAATCAATTGAATGTCTCTATTCAAAATTCGACCGCTTATCAGAGACACTTTCAACAGAAAACAAGTTTGCCTCCCCCTCTAGTATATTATCGGGCATTACCAGAAAAAACATGGTTAGAGCCAGTCCCTCTGATTAATTGGGGAGGAGGATATGCTGCTGTGCTTGCTCCTACAACACCTTTGTGGATTCCAGCACGTTGTGTTCGCCCAGCTAAGGATGTCGTGGCACCAGTCCCCGAATCTGGTTCCAGAAATGGCCAAAATGACTTTACAGATGGCACAGCGGCCAATACAATCTTGCCGGACCAGCCGTCCAGTAACGTGGGGAGATATGAAAAGCCTGACCATCAAAGCGCAGGCAGTGCTGCAATAGCAGCATGTGGAGCAAACCCCCGAGAATTTATGCGCTGCCGTTTTTACAGTTTTAACTGCCAATTCCTTAGCCATTATTTGTTTATGCTTGATTATTAATTGTTGCCCTTTAGTGTCAGCAGCTGTCATCTCACCCAAACATTCACTTGAGCAGCGAATGAAGCAAAACCTATGGGTGCAGCTAGCTAACATCACACAAAATGAAGTTTTTTGTTTATCTGAACCGTATGACATGGAAAATTTGCTTTCTACATGTCTAATCCCTGTCTGTACTCCTTCTGCAGTAATTCAAAACTTTACTGGCTTGAGCAAATTTTTATTGTATAAAAACTTTAACTATGGGACTATATCTAGTTGGGGGTTGACTGCCTATGATCTACCCCCTGATGTAATTGCTTTGCACACCCCGATAGTAGCAATCCCTGAGAATATAACATGCGCTAAAATAGTTAATTGTACATCTTCAAGTAAAAAACCTCACTGTTTTCGTATTAGTTCACCTGTTTTAAATTGTACAACTTTTGAGGAAACTTCCTTTAATTTTGCTCATGTTTGGCTCCTGCAAGGATGGTTTTTTACATGTGGTCAAGAAACTTTTAATTACATTCCTGCTAATATTAGTGAAGCACAGTGTTGTCTCAGTCAGTTGATTCCTGTTTTGCTTTCCAAACAGCAAATTCACTCAAACCGTTTTTGACGAGGAGTGGGTGTGCCAGCGCTTGCTGCTCATGCTCATCTTAACATTAATGCTGTTGCGTGTAATTTGGCAAAAACAATTAATGCTACTGCTATAGCTATTTCAGCAATCAACCACGAACTGCAAGCTTTGCGTAAAGGTATTTTACAAAATTGTGCTGCTATTGATTATTTGCTTCTGCGTCAGCATTTGGGTTGTGAAAGTTTTGAAGGAATGTGTTGTTTCAATCTTTCAGATGAATCACAAACCATCCAACACCAGCTCAATATTTTACACAATTTGGCCTCTGATTTGAAAATTGATCCTTTAGGATCTTGGTGGGTAAGCCTTTGGGGCTTGGCTACCCACAAGTTTATTGGGAAATGTCCTACGCTATTTAGTCATTATTTGTGCTATTTTGATTGGTGGATGCTGCTTTGTTCAGTGTCTCCCTTCCTTTTGCAACATATGTATCACAGCTTTTTGCCCTAAACCCCCTCCCACATTTCCTCAGAGAGGTATATGCCTTGTATAAGCAATTGCAAGGATATTCTTCTCCTGATTAGGACCCTTCCATTAACCCTTTTTACAAGTCCTTGGCAAATAAAAAAGTAAAGAGTGAGATGTAGAGATGGAGGTCAAGGATATGAAGGGACCGTGCACAGCAAACTGCCTGCCTTAGTATCTTAATATCCGCATGTCTATGAGCTCATTCCAATTAGCACTGCCAAGGACTGCCAAAAGCTAGCTAGATAAGAGAGACTCTGCCCTGGCTGGGATGTTCGGATGTTCTTTAAGATTGACTAGGGAGTACACCAATAAACAATGCTTTTGCTGTGCGTAATTTCCTGCTTGTTAAAACTGTATAAATACAATAAACTCTGTGTAGGCAGAAAGACATTTTAGGACACCCGGCGATGACTGGTCTCTAAATCCCACAATTTTTTTTCTAAAAACCTCATGGAAATCGCAGCCCCATCAATGCATGTATGAAACGCTTCCATCCCTGCTTCCCTCCAGCATTTTTGCATCACTGCTCAGCCAACTGTGGCTTCAGTTGTTCTGAAACATATTATGAAACATGGAATTGCTTGGCTAAGCATGCTGAGGACAAAGAAAAGAAGTAGTTCCTTCTTACCCCATGTTTCACAGTTTTGGCAGCATGCGCTGCTTTTTTCTTTGTGTCATATGGTGTAAGGATATCTATAATGGCCATGAAATATACTTCCTTCTTAGGGGCACCTGATTAAAACAAGAGAGAGAAAATTTTCAGTGGTGAAGGACACAGAATTGTTTTTAGGGTTTGCTATTCTTACCGAACTGCAAGTACTGTACAACTAAAGCACTCCAGAACTTTCTAGGCTAGATAAATGAGCCAAGAACTAGTTTTTTTTACTCAGCAGATGCTTCAAACAATATCTATAACACACTAGTGAAAATATTGAGGAAGCAGGTGAAAAAGTAAGCAGCTGATTTGAGTATACACAGAGCATTTTTCTTATCAACTACGGCAGGAGTTTTCAAACTTGGCCCTTTTATGACTTGTGGACTTCTAACTCCCAGAATCCTGAGAGTTGAAGTCCACAAGTCATAAAACAGCCAAGTTTGAAGACCCCTGAACTATGGTATACATGATGGGAAATTGGTTTGTTTCAAACTTTGTGGAATACAGGCAGTCCTTAATTTATGACCAGTCTATTAACACACTTCTGGTCATCATAAAACATTGCTCCATCCCCTCTGTACAGTCATGTGATTGTGATCTGGGTAACCTGTTCACACTTAAGACCGGTTGCCAAGCACCCCACAATCATGGGATTGCCATTTGCAATCTTCTCTGCCAGCTTCGCCAAAAAGTCAGTAGGGAAACTGGCAGAGAAGATTGCAAGTTGCTGCTGCCTGCTGAAGGATTTCCCCTCCCTTCGATACAAGAGGTGTTAGTGGAAATCCTTTGTTGGGCTGCAGAAACAAAGCGTGGAACATTGTGATCCCATCTTGTCTTTCCAGCCCAGTGCATGAATTCCTTTTGGATGAGGAGGGGAGAGACTGGGCTGCACTGGGCTGGACAGACAAAGTGGAGATCTTCGTGATCCTCACCTCACCTCTCCAGTCTAGTGCACAAATTCCTTTCCATACATGGTGGAGGAGGAACTCGTGCACTGGGCTGGAGAGATGAAGCAGAGATCTTTGCATTCCCCACTTCATTTCTCCAGAGCAGTGCACAGGTTCCTTTCTGCACACAGAGGGGAGCTGCTTGCCGTCCTTCAGCAGGCAGCTCTTTCACTGTGTCCACTTGATGACTGCAACTGGGAGAGCCGGAACTGCAGTTCTTGAGTGAAGCGGTCATGTGGGTGTAAGTCAAGGACTACCTATAGGACTATTCAATATAAATACAAGTAGTCCTCTACTTATGACCACAACTGGGACCAGAATGACTGCAATCCTGGAAATCTTGGTTGTGGTTGTTAAGCAATCTCATGGGCCAGTATCCGAGGTAAGGAACGTGGGGGTACATCAGGGGGGTGGGGGAGGCCCAGCACAGGATACATAGCACACCAGTCCATGGAAACCTGCCATGGCCCAGGAGGTCTCCGTTGGCTACAGGGCCCCCCAACACATGTAAAAAATGGAGACTGCTTGGAGAATGTCATGAGGTGGCCTTGGTAGGAAGGGTGCACCTTACATAGGCAGCTAAAGAAAAAACATGAAGTTAAGTGAGAAGCTTTGCACATGTTGGTAGGCTAGGTAGCTGAGGCCACCTGGGCCATGGCAGATTTTTGTGCACCAGTGGGCCCTGTAGCTGGCCAAGACCTCCTGGGCTGCAGAACATTTTCTGTACACTGGTGGGCTGGATGGGAGGGAGACAGGCGGGTGAAGAGAGTTGCACTGCCCCTGCAGTTGTAACTGTGTTTGGGCTGCCAAGCACCCAAATTTTGTTCACATGACTGCAAGGGTGCTGCAACAGCTATAACTTTGGGCAGTTTGTAAGACCCTTTGTTCAGCACAGTCACCATTTCAAATGCTCACTGAATGACTAGGTGTAATTTGAACACTACCTGTAGGCACAGTGCACAACTGAACAATGCTGCTAAAGGGCATGAGGATCTTCTGGGCATTTGTGTAGAAGGGTAGGCACAGCCAGGGGTGAAGTTAAACTCATCAGTTTAGAGTCCTTGCATTGCCACAAGAGACCCAGGTCCAGCCTCCCATGAATCCCATTGACCCTTATATAGTGCCAATGTAGTGCTGACTGTTAGTTGACTGGATTCTTGTCAATAATGACAAGACATAATGCCAGGTGTAAAGAATCAGGACCATTCCTGGAGATAAAAGATGAAAAGTACAAATTGTAAGCATTCGCAGATTGACTTGGTATTTATATTAGACGATCTGTTGGAGACAAGTCCTAAATTATTAGCAAAGATCGAAGAATTTGGAGAAGTAGCAGGACTGAAAATAAATAGAGAAAAGACTAAAGTTATAGTTAAAAATCTTACAGTTAAACGAAAAAACCAATTGTCAGAAAAAACAGACCTTCAGGTAGTTAAGAAAGTTAAATACTTGGGGATATATCTAACAGCAAGGTGCGCAACAATAAAAGAAGACAACTACGTAAAATTACTAAAACAAATAAAACTAGACCTGAAAAAATGGAAAAATCTACAACTATCAATTTTGGGAAGAATAGCGACTGAAAATGAACATCCTACCAAAACCACTTTTCTTATTTGAAACAATATCGATAAGAGATTTCTTTTTGATGAATTAAATGCATCGATATTGAAATTTATTTGGCAAGGGAAAAAAGCTAGAATTAGATTAAAAATGTTACAAGAAGCGAAGGAAAATGGAGGTTTTGGGCTACCAGATTGGGTTTTGTACTATCAAGCAGTTGTGCTAACATGGTTAAAAGAATGGATAACCCTAAGAAACAAAAGATTATTATACCTACAGGTGAAACTCGAAAAATTAGAATATCGTGCAAAAGTTCATTTATTTCAGTAATGCAACTTAAAAGGGGAAACTAATATATGAGATAGACTCATTACAAAGATGAGAGACATGAGACCGAACAATGCAGAAGAGCTGAAGGCCGCTACTGAAGCATCCTGGTCTTCCATAACACCTCAGCAGTGCCACAGGCTGATAGCTTCCATGCCATGCCGCATTGAGGCAGTAATTGCTGCAAAAGGGGCCCAAACCAAGTACTGAGTACATATGCATGCTTATACTTTTCAGAGGTCCAATATTGTTCTATGTACACTCCGTGTTTTATTGATTGCATGTAATATTCTAATTTTCTGAGATTGTGGATTTGGGGTTTTCATGAGCTGTATGCCATAATCATCACAATTATGACAAATCACAGCTTGAACTATCTTGCTTTGCATGTAATGAGTCTATCTCATATATTAGTTTCCCCTTTTAAGTTGTATTACTGAAATAAATGAACTTTTGCACGATATTCTAATTTTTCGAGTTTCACCTGTAGAGGGGCATGACCTACAACTTGGATGGCATGCCCTTCTATGGTATGGGAAGAACAAAATTCATAAATACTTTCAAAACAACTATGTAAGAAATGCATTTTGATATGGGAAAAGATAAAATCAAGAATTTACATGAAAATACCAGGATAGATTTCTACAATGGAGGCGTTTGTACACCCAAATTTAATTAATTATGAGAAAGTTGTGACTTATAAAGATATTTTGAATACTGATGGGAAACCACAAACTAAACAAGAATTGGAAGAACAGGGCATAGAGCTATCATGGTGGCCACATTTGCAAATGCAAATGAGATACGAGAAAGATGCAAAAATATATGGTTTTTACAAAGATCAGACAGAGTTTGACCAGATACTTTTGTCATCAGATGACAAATTGATTAAGAAATTGTACAGTTTTCTGTTAAATTTAAAGATGGAAGATTAACAAGTTAAAGAAACAATGATAACTTGGGCAAAAAAATTGGGCACAATGTAGTTAGGAAAATGGCAAAACTTATGGGAAAGAAAATATAAAATAACAAGGGCAGCTACTTATAAAGAAAATTTATATAAAATGTTCTATAGATGGCATTTACCACCTGCAAGACTAGCAAAAATGTTTAAAAGTATGTCTAGCAATTGTTGGAAATGTAGACAAAATCCAGGCACGTATTACAATCTTTGCTGAACATGCTCTAAAAAGCAAAGAATTGTTGGTCAAAATACATAGGTGGCTAGAGAAGATGACAGGAACACATGTAGACTATAAACCAGAACTATTTCTTTTAGTATAATTTCAGAAAACTATGATAAAGAATGTGTATACTTAATATTACATGTATTAACAGCAGCGAGAATTACATTTGCTCAATATTGGAAAAATGAAGAAATACCATCTGAAGAAGATATAATTAAGAAAATCCTGGACTGTGCAGAAACGGATAGACTCACATTGAAAATGAAAGGGAAACAAGATTCAGAATACTTCCAGTCATGGGAAAACTTTTATAAATGGTTAGAAAAACAGAATAAAGGTTAGGAATGGAAACTATTACTCTTAATGTTAAATATGTAAACCCAGACAATGCATTGCTAATTACTAAAGATTGATATTGATATTCGCTCGCAGAACTACGAAACCGAAGACACCAGCCTGAAGATGACGAGTGGGACCTCGTTGAAACGTCGCCAAGACACCCTGAATCCCACACAGGAAAAGACCCGAATACGCCAAGACCTATATATATATATGTATGTATGTATATCCCCTTCATGGATTACTGCCTTGTCGTGGCGAAGGGGCTTGCGTAATTCAATGAAGCTATGAGCTATGCCGTGCAGAGCCACCCAAGACGGAAAGGTCATAGCAGAGAGTTCTGACAAAACGTGATCCACTGGAGAAGGAAATGGCAAACCACTCCAGTATCTTTGCCATGAAAACCCTATGGACAGTACTAAAAGGCAAAACGATATGACGCTGGAAGATGAGCCCCTCAGGTCGGAAGGCGTCCAATATGCTACTGGGGAAGAGCAGAGGGCTAGTACTAGTAGCGCCAGAAAGAATGAAGCGACTGGGCCAAAGCCGAAAGGATGCTCAGCTGTGGATATGTCTGGTGGTGAAAGGAAAGTCCGATGCTGTAAAGATTTTTTCTCCATAGGAACCTGGAATGTAAGATCCATGAATCAAGGAAAGCTGGACGTGGTCAAACAAGAGATGACAAGACTAAACATTGACATCTTAGGTATCAGCGAACTAAAATGGACAGGAATGGGTGAATTTAACTCAGATGACCATCAGGTATACTACTGCGGGCAAGAATCCCTCAGAAGAAATGGAGTAGCCTTCATAGTCAATAAAAAAATAGGAAAAGCAATACTGGGATACAATCCTCAAAATGACAGAATGATCTCAGTTCGAATCCAAGGCAAACCATTCAATATCACAGTAGTCCAAGTCTATGCCCCAACCACCAGTGCTGAAGAGGATGAAATTGACCGGTTCTATGAAGCCCTACAGCACCTTATAGAACTAACACCCAAAAATGATGTCCTTATCATCATGGGGGATTGGAATGCTAAAGTAGGAAGCCAAAAGATAACGGGAATAACAGGCAAGTTTGGCCTTGGAGTACAAAATGAAGCAGGGCACAGGCTGATAGAATTTTGTCAAGAGAATACGATGGTCATAGCAAACACTCTTTTCCAACAACCCAAGAGACGGCTTTACACATGGACATCACCAGACGGTCAACACAGAAATCAGATTGACTATATGCTCTGCAGCCAAAGATGGAGAAGCTCTATACAGTCAGTAAAAACAAGACCAGGAGCTGACTGTGGCTCAGACCATCAGCTTCTTGTTGCAAAGTTTAGGCTTAAATTAAAGAAAGTAGGGAAAAGCGCTAGGCCAGTCAGGTATGAATTAAATCATATCCCTGTTGAATATACAGTTGAGGTGACAAATAGATTTAAGGAATTGGATCTGATAGACAGAGTGCCTGAAGAACTATGGACAGAGGTTCGCAACATTGTACAACAGGTAGCAACCAAAACCATCCCAAAGAAAAAGAAATGCAAGAAAGCAAAATGGCTGTCTGAGGAAGCTTTGCAAATAGCTGGGGAAAGGAGGGAAGTGAAAGGCAAGGGAGAAAAAGAAAGATATGCCCAATTAAATGCAGAATTCCAAAGAATAGCTAGAAGAGATAAGAATGCCTTCTTAAATGAACAGTGCAAAGAAATAGAAGAAAACAATAGAATAGGGAGGACCAGAGATCTTTTCAAGAAAATTGGAGAGATGAAAGGAACGTTTCATGCAAAAATGGGCATGATAAAGGACCAAAATGGCAGGGACCTAACAGAGGCAGAAGAGATTAAGAAGAGGTGGCAAAATTACACAGAAGAACTATACAAGAATGAGCTTAACGTCCCTGATAATCACAATGAGGTGGTCACTGACCTCGAGCCAGACATCCTAGAATGTGAAGTGAAGTGGGCCTTAGAAAAGCTGAGCAACAACAAAGCTAGTGGAGGTGACAGTATTCCAGCTGAGCTATTCAAAATCTTAAAAGACGATGCAGTAAAAGTGCTACACTCAATTTGCCAGCAAATTTGGAAAACTCAACAGTGGCCACAGGATTGGAAAAGATCAGTTTACATTCCAATTCCAAAGAAAGGCAGTGCCAAAGAATGTTCAAACTATCGCACCATTGCACTCATTTCTCATGCTAGTAAAGTTATGCTTAAAATTCTACAAGCTAGACTCCAGCAGTATGTGGATCGAGAACTACCAGAAGTACAGGCAGGATTTCGAAGAGGCAGAGGAACTAGAGATCAAATTGCTAACTTACGCTGGATCATGGAGAAAGCTAGAGAGTTCCAGAAAAACATCTACTTCTGCTTCATTGACTATGCTAAAGCCTTTGATTGTGTGGATCATAACAAACTGTGGCAAGTCCTTAAAGAGATGGGCATACCAGACCATCTTATTTGTCTCTTGAGAAATCTATATGCGGGCCAAGAAGCAACAGTGAGAACTGGACACGGAACCACTGATTGGTTCAAAATTGGGAAAGGAGTCCGCCAAGGCTGTATACTGTCGCCTTGCCTGTTTAACTTATATGCAGAGCACATCATGAGAAAGGCAGGGCTAGATGAATCAAAAGTTGGAATTAAGATTGCCGGAAGAAACATCAACAACCTAAGATATGCAGATGATACCACTCTAATGGCAGAAAGTGAAGAAGAACTAAAGAGCCTCTTGTTGCGGGTGAAGAAGGAGAGTGCAAAACTTGGATTGAAATTAAACATTAAGAAAACCAAGATCATGGCATCTGGCCCTCTCAATTCCTGGCAAATAGATGGGGAAGAAATGGAGGTAGTGACAGATTTTATTTTCCTGGGCTCCAAGATCACTGCAGATGGGGACTGTAGCCAAGAAATTAAAAGACGCTTGCTCCTTGGGAGGAAAGCCATGGCAAATCTAGACAGCACACTAAAAAGCAGAGACATCACCCTGTCAACAAAAGTGCGTATAGTCAAGGCTATGGTCTTCCCAGTTGCAATGTATGGCAGTGAAAGCTGGACCATAAGAAAGGCTGAGCGCCAAAGAATTGAAGCCTTTGAACTATGGTGCTGGAGAAGACTCCTGCGAGTTCCTTGGACTGCAAGGCGATCAAACCGGTCAGTCCTAGAGGAGATCAACCCTGACTGCTCTTTAGAAGGCCAGATCCTGAAGCTAAAACTCAAATACTTTGGCCACCTAATGAGAAGGAAGGACTCACTGGAGAAGAGCCTAATGCTGGGAAAGATTGAGGGCAATAGAAGAAAGGGACGACAGAGAATGAGGTGGCTGGATGGAGTCACTGAAGCAGTAGGCGTGAGCTTAAATGGACTCCAGAAGATAGTAGAGGACAGGAAGGCCTGGAGGAACATTGTCCATAGGGTCGCGATGGGTCGGACACGACTTCGCAACTAACAACAACAAATGTATGTGTGTATATATATATATATATATATATATATATATATATATATATATATATATATATATATATATGTATGTATGTATATACACACACACACATATATATATATATATATATATATATATATATACATATATATATATATATATATATATATATATATATATATATATATATATATATATATATATATATATATATATATATATATATATATATATATATATATATACACACACACACACACACATACATATATATGTAGATCTTTGGTCATTCGGGTTTTTTCCCCACGTAGAATTGGAGGTATCAGGGAAACGTTTCGACGAAATCTCATCCATCATCCTCAGGCTGGTGACTTCAGCTTCGTTCTTCTGGGAGAAGTGTGTGATAGTGGCTGTTTTTTCTTCTTTTTTAAACTGCCAGAGGGGGTGTGTTCTGTGGGTGGAGGCTTGGCTGTGTTCTGATGGGGTGGAGGTGTGCTCTGATTGGGTGGGGGCTTAGCTGTGTTCTGATTGGGTGGGAGTGTGTTTTGAATGGGGGCTGTGTTCTGATTGGGTGGGGATGTGTTTTGAGTGGATGGGCTGGTCTCAGCTGCCAGCCTTAGACCTGAACTGGTGAGTTGTGCTGCTTTTGTTCATGATAACATCACATGACAACTCATGATAACATCACATGACATCACCACCACACAACCATTCAAAAAGCAAATCCGAACCCACAACGATAACGACACACAACCACAAAACAGAAACCTAACTACAGCTGCAACATTAGCCACTTTAAACCCCTCCAAACCACACAACAAGCAAACTGACACCCACTATAAAAACATGGCACCACCACAAACACGGAGCCGAACAAAAGCAGCACAACTCACCAGTTCAGGTCTAAGGCTCAAATATGAGCTGCCACTGCTGTGGCTACTGCCTGTAGATGGCCTTGGGCTAGGCTGAAACAGGAAATAAGATATGTCCCGTGTCTGGGACTAAGCAAGTGTATTCTGAATGCTTAACAAACATTTAAAACATATATATCCCAGAAGAACGAAGCTGAAGTCACCAGCCTGAGGACGACGGATGAGATTTCGTCGAAACGTTGCCCTGATACCTCCAATTCTACGTGGGAAAAAACCCGAATGACCAAAGATCTACATACAAACACCCGCGAAAACCTCAGAAAACAAATATCTTACCTCTACGGGGAGGAAATCCACCATTTAACTAGGACCTACGAAAAACTCGAAGTACGAAGAGCTTCCATTCTGTGTGACCTCACATTCCTACGCAACTGCCGAGATCAAAATTTAATCCCCACATCCTTCCAATTGAAATTCCACTCCAACTCTGCAGCCATCAAACGCATCCTGATAAGAACTGAACTGGCCCTAATCAGAAATGAACTCCACACAAAAAGATTCCTCCTGGACCGAATCAACAGAGACCTCCTCACACTTCACCTCAAACTCAGCAACAAGATCCACCCCACACTTTGGGACAAATTCAAACAAATTGCTGTCTGGAGAGCTGAAACAGAGAATGCCTACAAAACAGACACACACACCAATAAACTCCGAAGACTAAAAGAATGCCAGAAACAAACCCCTCCCCTCTCACAGCAACACATGAAACAAACTGTGCACAACATCTCAGATAGGATTCTCATTAAAGCCGAAACCAATGTCTTGTCTAAAGGATTTAATTTTGCAGTCGCTCCCAAACACATCCCCACGGAAACCATTATATGCGGAGTTGAATCCAGCCTGACCAAAATTAACCCTGACGACACCAACAAAATCAGACTCGAAGTTACCAACATCCTCTGCACCAGCAAACCACCCAAAAGGAACTTACCCAAAGAGGAACAGACAGCACTACTTAACCTAAAAAAAGGCACCAGCATAATCATTCTGCCAGCAGACAAAGGCAGCGCCATGGTGGTAATGAACTCATCTGACTACCATACCAAATTATCCAACCTACTCCGAGACTCCACATACAAACTCCTCAACACAGATACCACCACCTACCTGGAAAAAACCACAAAATCCAAAATAAAAGCCACCCCCACATCCTAGATCTGACCAACCACTGCCTATCAAACACATACTTCATCTACAATAGACAAAGATACAAACAAATGGAAGGAGCACCCATGGGATCACCCCTTTCACCTGTCATCGCAAACCTCCACATGGAACACTTTGAAACCCTCGCTCTAGAAAAATCCAACCACAAACCCAAACTCTGGCTCAGATACATAGATGACACCTTCGTAATCTGGCCACACGGCAAAGAAAAACTGGATGACTTCCTCACACACCTTAACAGCCTACACTCCAAAATACAATTCACCATGGAAACAGAAGCTAACAATCAACTTCCCTTCCTTGATGTCTTAGTCTACAAGAAATCCAACGGCTCCCTAGGACACACTATCTACCATAAAAAACACACACAAACCGCTACCTGAACGCACTCTCACACCACCACCCAGCACAGATCAACTCCGTAGCCAAGACACTCATCTCCAGAACAAAACACCTGTTCTGTACCAGCCTGCTACCGGCCCTGCAGAAAAGGCAGGGACAACCCCTTTTACAAGAAGGCAAGAGGCTGGAATTACGCCTGCCAAATTTATTGCTACAAAAACAAATAGAACAAGACACAAACCAAGAAACAGGAGCTTTTCAAGCAGTTGCCTTCAGCAAACCAGCCCTCCCACGCATTCCCCCTTAAACACAGTTCAGGGCGTGGCTTCTCTCTGCCTCCTTCCGAGGAGCCCCATTGCCTTCCTCTGTTTACTCCTGATTGACTGCCTCCTGCGTCGGGCGTCCTTGAACAGGGCCAGCTGTGGGTCATCTTCATCCACGCTGTCAGGCTCACACAGCTGGGTCTGCGTCGTGACCAGATGAGAGGGGCCTGGCTGAGGACTTTCATCAAGCTCTTCAACACCCCCCTCCTCCTCCTCCTCTGAGTCATCCGACCCAACTGCCGACCCCACAGGCTGACCCTGAATCACAACAACACCTAGCTGACGAACAACACCTAAAAACCTAACTACACACTCTCACTAACGTACTAACAGCCAACGGATTCCAAAGAAACATGATTACCAACTTAATCCGAAGAGAGACACCCACAAAAATCCAAGACAGAGAACAAGAAAATGGCAAAGCCCTCCTCCCATACTTAAAAGGGATCACAGACAGAATCAGCAAGATCCTCCAAAAACACAACATCAAAACAGCATTCTGCACAGACAGAAAAATATCCACCATCCTAAGAAACCCCAAAGACATAATTGGGTTAGAAAACCAAGGAGTATATGAAATCCCATGCACCACCTGCCCCACCACATACATCGGACAGACCAACAGAAGAATAAGTACACGCATTGAAGAGCACAGGAACTCACTCAGAAAGGGAGAACAAACTTCATCCCTGTTCCAAACACACTTCTCCCAGAAGAACGAAGCTGAAGTCACCAGCCTGAGGATGACGGATGAGATTTCGTTGAAACGTTGCCCTGATACCTCCAATTCTACGTGGGAAAAAACCCGAATGACCAAAGATCGATCGATCTATCTATCTATCTATCTATCTATCTATCTATCTATCTATCTATCTATCTATCTATCTATCTATCTATCTATCTATCTATCTATCATCTATCTATCTATCTATCTATCTATCTATCTATCTATCTATCTATCTATCTATCTATCTATCTATAATGAAACAATAAAAAAAGAATCAGGACCATTCCTAAAGTTGTAGTATAGAAGATTTATTCAAGACTATACACAAGAGTCTAGTCAACTAATGGTCAGCTCTACATTGGCACTAGATAAGGGTCAACAGAATACACGGGGGCTGGACTTGGATATCTTGTGGCAATGCAATGATGATGCATTTAATTCCACCTCCCCAGCTCTGTCTATGGTGATTCTCAGTCATCAAGGTCATTGTTGTCCCAAAGGTGCTTTTTCCACGCGGCAACTGAACTTTCTTGATTTTCCTTAAGATGTTTTGCTTCTCTCCCAAGAAGCTTCTTCAGCTCTGACTGGATGGTGGGGAATGGCAGGATTTATAGTCCTTGCAGACAGCTGGTCATTTGCATTCTTTTAGTGAGTCGTTAAAAGACTGCTGAATCTTTTCCAGATGGGTTTGTTCTCCTATGTTGTGCCATGCATTTATGAACTGGTTGTTTTTTTGTTCATAAATGCATGGCACAACACAGAAGAACAAACCCATCAGGACAAGATTCAGCAGTCCATCTGCATTTATAAGACAAAGGCCACTCTTTCGAAGACAGCAAAGTCCACATTCTGGACAGAGAGGACCACTGGTTTGAAAGAGGGGGTCAAAGAGGCCATCTATGTTAAAACTGAACAGCCCTCTCTCAACAGAGGGGGAGGGATACAACATCATCTATCTCCAGTCTACAACACAGTCCTTTCAACAGTTCCAAGAAGGCTCCACACCCATTTGCACTACTCAGGTGACCCTGACAACACAGATAAGCCTCCAGGGGCTTCAACGACTCGCTAAAAGAATGCAAATGACCATCTGTCTGCAAGGAGTATAAATCCTGCCATCCCCCACCATCCAGTCAGAGCTGAAGAAGCTTCTTGCATGAGAAGCGAAACATCTTCAAGAAAAACAAGAAAGTTCAGTTGCTGCATGGAAAAAGTACTTTTGGGACTCCCCAGCTCTGCATGCTCTTCTCCTACAAGTTGTGTATTATGGAAGGCATCCAAGACATCTTCTCTATCACAGAACCCTCCTGTGTTGCAAATTATTCTTAATCCTGCCTTAAATTGTTTCAGGATATAAATGAGCTATGTCTAAACTTTGACCTGACTCTCAAATAGACACTCCTACCCTTTACGATGGCTGCATACTACAGGGGAAGATTAGACTGGAAGTCATGTCTGTAATTAAGGCAGCTTTATTGGCTAGGTTGCTGTAGTTTAGGGAGTCAAACAGTCTTAAGATTTCCAAGAAAGTGGAGTAAGCAACGCTGATTCAAATAACTATCACATATCAGTAAATGCTTGCAGTCAGAGGATATCACTCTGGCTTTCACCAGACAACTTTACATTTTGTGTTCCACTCCCACTCCCATCATCCAGATCCCAGCACTTACCTTCATGGCTTTTCATAGCATAGACATCCACTGATGTATCAAACTCCCCAGGCCCGAAAAAACGTGGGAAGTTGAGAAGGTTACCGGGACTCTCAGGTGGAGTCCCATAGGAACCAATTGGATTCCCACCTACGCCATCATTCTCACATTCTTCATCTTCTGCCCGGTCCTCAACTTCCATCTCCTCTTGCTCAGCCCGATCAACATCGTGAATCCCTACTAGCAAACTGTAATCCATGATCTTCAGCTGTGCAAGGAACTGGAAGTCAACAGAAAGACATTCCTTCTCATTTTTAAGGTCTCTATATCACCTCCAGGATTTGAGTTAAACCATCTTTCATTAACTTGGCACCAGCTCTAAGTATTGGGACTCCAAGTCACTTAAATCTCAAAGCTTTTCTACATGATTGTTTGGAATTCTTATGGTTACAGGATTATAGGAGAAGAATGTTTTTAGTCTATGGTGGCAAAAAAATTAGGAGTCTGGTAGCACCCTTTCTAACTAACAAACTTTATTGAAAGACTTTTAATAAACTTTTGTGAGTTTGCTGCTTACTTCATCAGATGCAAAGAGTGGCTAGACTGATATAAAATTTAAAATGGGATGAGGCGGAGTGGGTGAGTGGGTGGGAGAAACTAATTAGTTATGCAAGTGCAGGTTACATGTGAGACAGATTGCAAGTACCTAATTAATTAACAATTGTAATATGCTAAAAAACCCACTGTATTTGTGGAAACACTTTGAGGTCGCCTGAAACTTTTTGATGTGTATGAGTTCAGCAATGTCTCACTTCAATGGTCCCATTAAAGTCTTTTTTTTCCAAAATGGTCACTTTGAAATCTGTTGTGCTTTGTGGTCTGTATTCTGTTTAAATTTAAATTAATTAAAAAACCTAATAAAGCTTGTAGTCCGAGAAGGTGTTATCAGACTCCTTCTGAGACTTGTAGGAGTAACACTCATTTCTGTTGATCTCAAGTTATGGAAAACTGAGCTACTCTTGAGCAGGATGAAGGAAGTAATCCCCAAAGTGAAGCTGAATGCAAGAGACAGTAGCAGGCAAATAAAACTCTTCTCTGTTTCCTTTTTCGAACAGAAGTTCTTTTCAAATTCATTTAAATTTACTGAGGTTGTGAGACAGAGTCTACCAGACACCTCTACCTTATCTAGCTTTTTAAAGAGCTTGAAAATTAGTGTAACAGTGGGGACTCTCTGGTGATTCCACCACTTAGTCATACCCCCATTCCCCAAAACCAACTGCTTAGCTACCCTACCTCAACATCTTGCTTCAATTTCTCCAGGATTTTTTTTTTATATTCGTCTCCAACATGGAGCTTTTGGCCTTCATTTAGAAAGTCGTTGTCTTTAAAGGTTGGTAGATCCTTAGCCTAGAAAGAAGGATTGAACTGAAGTAAGTGCAAAACATTGCTTCTATATTATGTGATCCAAAGCAGCTCAATATACTGCTTGCTGAAGTTGGGGCAAAGGCAATTCCATCAACTTTGAGGAAAGGATTAAAAAATACTAAAATATTCGTGAGAAGTTGCTGGGCTAAAAGTAAAAGCTTGTGAGAGACTGTGGGAAGGAAATAGAGAAGGACTGCAGTTTAGGTCAGTAGATGCAACATATAGGACATGACCAGGCTGAGCCCGAGGGAAGAGCCAAATGCATCATCACTCATGAGTCCCTTCGTGCCCACAAGAGATCTAGGTCCAGCCCACCTTGAATTCCTGTGACTCTTATCTACAGCCAATTTGCTTGGGCCCTTAGTAGCTCAGATTCTTGTAGAGAGATTAAGCTTGCAATAAATCTTTATACCCATTTGAACTGCCTGGATCTCATGATTTCCCTGGTGCTTAACAAAACACAGCCCAAATGTGAGAGCCAGGGGAAGAAAGCTTTTAAAAAAAGAGACTTCTAGGAATTGGTCTTTCCTTTTTTAAAACTATTTTATTTTATTCAAAAAGTTAAAATCCAAAATCCCCTCCCCTATCACAGCATGCTGAACAGCACCTCTCCCATCATGGCATGCTTAATGGACAGGAACAATAATTTATGCAAGCACCACTGTTCAAAGGCGTCAATTCTTCTTTGATCAGCTATTTAGTGTCCAACTCTCATACCCATACATCATTATTGGGAAGACTACTGCTCTAACTAGCCTGCTTTTTGTATCTATATCAATATCTCTGCTTTTCTAGATCTTATTAATGTTAATAATTACAGTGTGGCCTAAGGTTATCCTATGTTTGATTTCAGGAGTAGAACTGCCATCATGAACAATTTTTGATCCAAGGAAGATAAATTCTCGAACTAATTCAATTTCCTCCTTGTTGATTTTAAACAGCGCATGTCCATCTGCAGCTTTTGTCATTATCTTTGTTTTCCTGATGTTAAGACTCAATCCAACTTTTTCACTTTTGTCCTTGATTTTCCAGATCATTTGTTCCAGGTCTTCCTTCTTTTCAGCCAATGGTGTTGTATCAACTGTGTACCTCAAATTATTTATGGTTCTTCCTCCAATCTTCACTCCAACATCAGGCAGTTCCAGATCTAATTTCTGCATGATCACTTCAGCATACAGATTAAACAAAAATGGTGATAAAATACAGGTGAAACTCAAAAAATTAGAATATCGTGCAAAAGTTCATTTATTTCAGTAATGCAACTTAAAAGGGAAAACTACCGTAATATATGAGATAGATTCATTACATGCAAAGCAAGATAGTTCAAGCCGTGATTTGTCATAATTGTGATGATTGTGGCGTACAGCTCATGAAAACCCCAAATCCACGATCTCAGAAAATTAGAATATTACATGCAATCAATAAAACAAGGAGTGTACATAGAACAATATCGGACCTCTGAAAAGTATAAGCATGCATATGTACTCAGTACTTGGTTTGGGCCCCTTTTGCAGCAATTACTGCCTCAATGAGCATGGCATGGAAGCTATCAGCCTGTGGCACTGCTGAGGTGTTATCTTTCTCTTGGCAATGCCCCATTGATTCTCTATGGGGTTCAGGTCAGGCGAGTTTGCTGGCCAATCAAGCACAGTAATCCCACGGTCATTGAACTAGGTTTTGGTGCTTTTGGCAGTGTGGGCAGGTGCCAAGTCCTGCTGGAAAATGAAGTCAGCATCCCCATAAAGCTTGTCTGTGGAAGAGATGCAAAAGTTGGACTTTGGACCACTGAGCAACAGACCAGGTCTGTTTTTCTTTAGCCCAGGTAAGACGCTTCTGACCTTGTTTGTTGTTCAGGAGCGGCTTGACAAGAGGAATATGACATTTGAAGCCCATGTCCAGGATCCGTCTGTGTGTGGTGGCTGCTGATGCACTGACTCCAGCCTCAGTCCACTCCTTGTGAAAGTCCCCAACACTTTTGAATGGCCTTTTCCTGACAATCCTCTCCAGGCTGCGGTCATCCCTGCTGCTTGTGCACCTTTTTCTTCCACACTTTTCCCTTCCACATAACTTTCTATTAATGTGCTTTGATACAGCACTTGGGGAACATCCAACTTCTTTTGCAATTAGCTTTTGAGGCTTTCCCTCCTTATGGAGGGTGTCAATGATGGTTTTTGCACAACTGTCAGGTCAGCAGTCTTCCCCATGATTGTGATTCCTACTGAACCAGACTGAGAGACCATTTAAAGGCTCAGGAACCCTTTGCAGGTGTTATGGCTTAATTAGCTGATTAGAGTGGGACACTTTGAGCCTAGAGTATTGCACCTTTTCACAATATTCTAATTTTCTGAGATTGTGGATTTGGGGTTTTCATGAGCTGTACACCATAATCATCACAATTATGACAAATCACGGCTTGAACTATCTTGCTTTGCATGTAATGAATCTATCTCATATATTAGTTCCCCTTTTAAGTTGCATTACTGAAATAAATGAACTTTTGCACGATATTCTAATTTTTTGAGTTTCACCTGTAGGCAATGTGATCTCGAGTGCTATGTCACTTTCTAAAGCCAGCTTGTACATCAGGTAACTCTTGATCAATGAAAGTCTATAGCCTCTGTTTAATGATTTTTAACAGAATCTTGCTTGCATGAGAAATGAATGCAATCATTTGGAGCAGTCACTGGCATCGCCTTTCTTTACTAATGGGATAGAAACAGATCTTTTCCAGTCCTGAGGCCACTAACATGTAGTTCATATCTCTTGACACAGGGCAGTGATGATGTTAACTAGCACTGGTCTTAGTAATTCCACAGGTATTCCATCAATACCTGGGGGCTTTCCAGTTCAGCAATTTCTCCATGGCCGATTCTATTTCTTCTTTCAAGATGTTTTGTTCTTTATTAATTGGGCTGTCATCATTGTCATCTTCATGGTAAGTCAAACTGCTATAGAGTCCTTCTGTATATACTTTTCACCTATTCTTGATCTTCTGCTGGTCACTTAGTACATTTCTGTTGCGGTCCTTACCCTGCTGAGAAGCTGGATCACATCATTTTCACTACAGCAAACATGACCTCAGTATGTCCCTTCCTGTTAGCTTCTTCCAGATGTTGACACTGCTCCTCCTACTGCCTATTTTTGTCTTTCCTGGCTTCACATTGGAAAATTGAATTCAGCTTTTTAACTTTGTCCTTATTACTTTTGGCTTTGGCTACCCTTTGCTGATCAGCTATTTTGATGGTGTCATCAGACAGACACTGGTTTGTTCTTTGGATTTTGGTGTGACACATACTTTCCAGCAATTTCCATGTTACCTTGGATCTCTCACCAGTGTTCATTTGGACCTTTCCCTTCTAAATTCAGTAGTTCAAACCTATTCTCAACCTCTATGGCTGTTATGACCCAGCTGGTCAAGGCAAGGCAGGCCTTTAGAGAGTCCTTTATTGTCCTCAAGAAGTGTTCAACAAACAGCCCTCCAATGACCAGTAAAACTCCACCCCATGCTACCCTGAAGGCAGCTACCCTCAGTTCCCCAAACACCACCACTTGGTACATAGCCCAAAACTCTTAGAGGAATACGTTCACTGCGGGCATGAGAGAGTCCGATGGGGCTAAGGGAAAGAGGCACAGGTGAAAACCGTAACTGGTGAAGAACAGGGTCACTTGGGTACAGGTGTGTAGCGAGTTGTATGCAAACGTAGCCACCGCTAGTATGTCCGCCCAGTTGTCCTGCTGTTGATTCATGAAGCACTGGAGATATAGCTCAAGGATGTCATCCATCCGTTCAGTAACCCATCGGTCTCCAGATGATGGACCGAGGAGAGACACACCTGGATCTTGAGTTCTTTCCGCAGAGCCTGCCAGAACTGACCATGAATTGCGCTCCTTGATCTGACACAACCCGGTCCGGCAGACCGTGCAGCCAGAACACATGGTGAATGAATAACTGGGCTGTGGACCGAGCTGTGGGTAGTCCCAAACACGAGATAAAATGGGCCATTTTAGTGAGCATATCCACCACGACCAACACAGTGGTGGCTCCCTTAGATGGTGGCAGCTCAATGGTAAAATCCATATAGATGGCCCCCCATGGTCTCTGCAGTGTGGGCAAAGGCTGCAGCAGTCTGGGGGGAGCACCGGTGGTGTTTTTGGCATGCCTACATTGCACACACGAGGCAATGTACCCAGTGATGTCATGCTGAAGAAGCGGCCACAAAAAAGTCTAGGAAACCAGATGGAGGGTCTTTTTTTCCCCAATATATTTTTTATTTTATTGAAATCATCCACAACTACATCATAACAATACATTGCAGTGCTTATTAAAATTCTTTTTTAAAAAAGAAATACAAAACATAATAATGAACATTCTAATGATTTAGACAAATTCTTTTACATTATATAATCAATCCTTCCCATAACCATCCCTTTTTGTCAACCATTCATACCATGGTCTCCAAGATAGATAATAATCTGTATCCCCCTTATCTTTCAACAGCATGGTCAAACGGTCCAATTCCGCACAATCAATAAATTTCTTAATTAACAGATCCTCGGGAGGGCTAACAGAGTTTTTCCAGTATTGAGCCCATAATATGCGTGCCGCCGTTAACAAATGCAACATCAAATACCATGCAGATCTATTCAAGTTGTCTGGTTTTAAGCCTAACAAAAACGTCTCAGGAGTCAATTTAACAGAATATCCTAAAATCTCATTCATCCAGATATGAAGCCGATGCCAATACTTCCTCGCTTCACCGCAGGTCCACCACTGGTGGTAATAGGTGCCTTCTCTTTCTCCACACTTCCAACATGCTGGGGACACACCCAAAAACATTTTACCCAACCTAGCTGGCGGGAGATGCCAACGAAACATCATCTTATAAACGTTCTCCTTATACGCAGTAGATTTCGTTAGCCTAACATTTTTCTCCCAAATGGACCTCCACTTATCACGTTCAATTTGACAACCCAGATTCCTTTCCCAGGCGACCCTAAAGCCCTCTGTAAGCTCATTTAACCCATCCATATCCAATAGTAAGGAGTAACATTTTGCCAGCAACTTCTCACTTTTCCCGAAAAGAATCTTATCGAATCCTTGAGCTTCTCTAGTAATCCCTGGCACCACTCTCTCCTTCATGAACCGACTGCGAAGCTGCATATACGCCCACCAATCTACCTGGATACCCTGTTCCTGCAATTGCGATTTAGATTTTAATTCTCCATTTGAATGTAATAATTCTTTATAAATCACCCTTTTTTCTGGATTAAACACATTAGGGAAGGTCAATGCTTCCATTGGGGACAGCCAATATGGTGTCCTCGTATAAAACTTCTTCCTAACCAACGACCAAGCCCCTAATAGTATATTACGCAAATAATGCCTAATAAAATATTTCGGTGGGCTTCCTGACTCCCGCCACAAATGGGCATGCCACCCTTGGGCTAGATCATGTCCCTCTAATGCTAGCAATCGCCTATTTTGGAGAGTCATCCACTCCCTTATCCAAACTAACAACGCTGCAACATAATAATACTTCCAATTAGGGAGCCCAAGTCCTCCTTCTGCCTTTGGTCCTTGCATTATCTTAGCCTTAACCCGAGGTTTTTTATTTGCCCAAACAAATCTAGAAACAAGTCTCTCCAAGTTCTTAAAAAACGAATTGTCTAACTTCACAGGAGCTGTTTGGAAAAGAAAGAGAAATCTCGACAAAACCTGCGTCTTTATTAATGCTATTCTACCAAATAGAGACAGGGACAATTTGTTCCACTTCTCCAAGTCCTTGGATATTTGTACCAGTAATTTTTGATAATTATTTTCTTTAATTGAGGAGCACTGTTCTGTGAGCCAGATTCCAAGGTATTTTACCTTACGTTCCACCTGCAGCCCCAACTTGCCTTGCAGCTCCACCCTTTGTGCTATTGTAATATTCTTTACCATGACTTTCGTTTTTTCTTTGTTAATCTGTAACCCTGACACCTCTCCGTACTCATCCAACTTCTCCAAAGACGCTTACCCGAATTCATAGGTTCTTCAAGAATAAACACCAAATCATCCGCAAACACCTGGACTTTATATTTTTGTTCTTTTATCCTCAACCCTTTAACTTCCGGGTCTCCTCTCAAGGCTCTCAAAAATGGTTCCAAAGATAAGATAAATAACAAAGGAGACATAGGACAGCCTTGCCTCATTCCTCTCGCTATTTTCTTATGATTCCTCTCCATTAATCAAAATTTTGGCAGTTTGCTCTTTATAAACTGCCTGAAATGCATTCAAAAACCTTGGACCAAAATCCATGTACCTCAATAACCAATTTAGATACCTCCAATTCACCTTGTCAAATGCCTTTTGGGTATCAAGGAATACCAATGCTAACTGTTTATCAGGTTGGGCCTCATAATATTCCAACACATCGATTATAATTCTCAAGTTATCCCTAATCTGCCTAGATGGTAAAAAACCATTTTGGTCACTATGAGTGAAGCTATTCAAAAATCTTTTAAGTCTCCCAGCCATGATAGAGGCAAATATCTTATAATCTGTATTTAAAAGGGAGATAGGTCTATAATTCTTAATTTGTAAGTGATCAGTGCCTACTTTAGGAATTAATGTGATATAGGCTTCGGACCAAGATTTGGGAACTACAGATTCCTCTAAAACTGTGTTAATAGATCTTTCAAATATTTCACCAAAGTCTCTAAGAGCAATTTATAAATTTCAGCAGGCAAGCCGTCTGTCCCTGGAGTCTTACCCGTCTTTTGACTCCTAATCACACTTTCTATCTCCCCCTCTGTTATCTCTTCATTTAAAAGCTCCCTCATGTCTTGTGGAACTACAGGGGGATCCACGTAAGTCAGATAGTCCAAGATCTTATTCTCCTGTATCTCTTCTCCGAAGTATAGACGTGAAAAAAAATCTTGTGCAATTCTCTTCTTTCCATCCATATCTACTCTAATCTCTCCTGTCTCATCTTGTAATTGATCAATAAACCTTTTCTCTTTCTCTTTCTTCAACTGGTAAGTCAACCAATGCCCTGCTTTGTTAGCGTGCTCAAAATGGTGCTGCCTAACACTTCGAAATTTCTGGGCCAAATCGGCCTGTTCTAATAGCGTAATCTGATGTCTAATTCTATCAACCTTCTCTCCCAAACTTCGATCTAATGGGTGTGATTGTAAGTCCCCTTCCGCTTCTCTTAATTTCTCTACCCACTCCTCCCTTTCTCATAATTTAACCTTTTTCTTCCTCGCGATAAATTTTATTGCCACCCCACGCATATAAGCTTTCGCCGTATCCCAAAGGATTTGTAACGACGTCTCCTCATTATCGTTCTCCCTAAAAAAAACCTCCATCTCTCTCTTAATTAACTGCTGAAATTCTATATCTCTTAATATTGTTACATCAAGGGTCCACCTTCTCCTTTTCCAAATCCTACCTTCACCCCATACCACCACTATGGGGTTATGATAAGCCCAAAAATTAGTCTGTATTTCCACAGTGGCTAAAGATCTTATCTCTGCCGTCATCCACACCATGTCCAAACGCGACCAAGATTTATGCCTTGTAGAAAAAAAAGTAAATTGTTTCCCATTTGGGTTCAACTCCCGCCAAACATCTCGAAGGCCAAGCTCCTCCCTCATCTCGTCGCAAATTTTGGGGAGTATCCGCCTGTCTATCAGCTGCCTAACCCCTTGTTCCTGACCACAATTATAGTCCATCTCCTTATTGATAATCCCATTGAAATCACCTATTATACAAATTTGGTCATACTGCAAATCTACCAACCTATAATATAGCCTTTCATAAAATTGCTTTTGGGCTCCATTCGGGGCATATATCCCCACCAGCAGTGCCCTGTGACAACCAATCTCGACTTCAATCATTAAAACTCTCCCATCTTCGCCTTGATAAATTAATTTAGCTTTCAAATACTGTTTGACATAAAAAACCACTCCCCTTTGCTTTTTATCTGCTAAGGCCACAAATAAATTACCTAATTTAGGGCAATGCAAAACAGTTTCATGTTGTTTTTTAATGTGCACTTCCTGGAGACACACTATATCCACACCTGACTTTAACAATTTCGAAAAAAATATTTCCTTTTAACCGGCAAGTTCAAACCATTAACATTAACTGAAAGTAAACATACATCGCCCATTTTCATTTCTCCGCCATTCTTGCCCTGGTGGTCTGTCTAGTCACTCTCTGATACTTCTCCTCTTCCTCTTTGTCTCCCCCGCTCCCCACATCATCCACCCTTCCCCCTGTCGCACCACCTTCTGGTTCCTTCACTCCCATTTCATCCCCAGACTCCATTCCCGAAGGTTTGATCTCATTAGCTAAAAAAACCTGTGCATCTTGGGGGGTGTCCAACCAAATTCTCTTGCCTTGCCACGTCAACGAAAGACCATCAGGAACTAACCACTTATATCTTACGTCTAATCTTCTAAGTTCAGATGTCAGTGCCAAATATTTCTGCCTTCTCTCTCTGACCCTACGGGGTAATTGTCTTAATTAACACAATGATTTGCTTCCCAGCATGAGAGAAGGTCTGGCTTCTAGACTTTTGGTACACTTCATCCCTAAGTGCCTTTTTACTAAATCTAACATATATTTCTTTTGGGAGTTTAAATTTCTTAGTATAAGAAGTGTACACCTGAAAGCATTCGTCAATATCTCTGCGTACCATTTCAGCCTCTCTTTGTAACATCTCCGCCACAATTCCTGAGATCACTTCAAGCAAATTTTCACCAGATTCCTCACCAATATTCTGAAACCTCAATAGAAATGCGGATCTTTCCATGTCCAATTTAATAATTTCGTCTTCCATCTCCCTGTTAATTACTATTTGCTTAAGCTCAACCCTTTCCACTTTCCCTTCCACTTTTTGAATCTTGGTTGCTGATTCTTGAATTTTCCCATCATGCTCCTCCAAAGTTGCCCGTATCTCCTTAAATTAAATATCCCCCACTTCATTTTTAACTCCGCTAAATCCTTTGCCATAGATTCCTGATTCCATACCATCGTTTCCTGCATAGAATATAATAAATTTTGAATCCCCTGGAGGCATGGAGCCTTCTCAGCCGCCATACTTTCAATCACTCTATGTGGTGTAGGGGCATTGTAAAACCCTTTTTTGGTTTAACTGCTGCAGAGGAACTCGACATTTCCATAAGGCCTCCAAACCCTTTTTAAAAGTTATATACTACCCACACCCAATATAGTAATCCCCCCTTTCCCCCCTTTCCTTTCCTTTTCCTTTCCCCTTTTTGCTACCTTCCCCCTCCCCCTATGGGTTTAATTAACCAAATTAATAGTTATTTAGATTAGTTCATCTAACTGTAAAGCCAAAATACTTACAAGTAATAAATTTATCCAGAGATACAAGCAAAAATTCTTATGTCTAGAGTTATTAATATCAATCAATTAAGGAAAAGAAAAAAAATCAGTGTAAATCAAGGAGCAGAGTCCAAAAAGTTCCAATAATCGGAAGCCTTCTTCAAAGTGCTACTATTCCAATTCAAATAGTGAAAGGCATATTCCACACTCCAAATGCGACTGTGAATCAGCAAAAATATAAAGGAACTAATCAACCAACAAGATATTAATTGTTAATTGTTCAGCAGATCCTTGCACAGCCAAACAGCTGCTCGATAAAGCAGTCAGGAGAAAAGCCAACTAAAAGAGGGAGAGGCCCCTCAAAACAGAACGCAAAGTCCAGAATCCAACTTATTTTTTAAATCCAAAGGAAAGCAAAAGTAAAGTTCGCCACCATCAATCACTAGCTCAACTGCCGCTCCGCTCCGAAGCTTCCACTCCTCCCCCGAGGAAAGCTGATCTCCAAGCCAAGTATAAACAAGAAAATTCTTTGTCGGGGCTTGCAGACTATCCTTATCCGCCTGCACTGCACAGCTGATAGTGTCCAAGTTAGTGGCGTCGTGGTATTGGGGCCGCCATTATGGGGCCCTCTTTTCGCCCTGGGATCAGAGCCGTGCGACGATCATCGGAGAGCTCGCACTGCTCCCCGCGTTCTAGCGCATCCGCTCTTCCTTACCAGCCTCTCCGGGGCTGGCAACAGCCACGTTTGGCCGCAAATCGGCGAAGAGATTGAGCTGGGGGGGAAAGAGAACTTTCCTCACCCGCTCGCCTAGTCCACGACGTCACCGGAAGTCCAGATGGAGGGTCTTGAACACCCAAAGTTTCCCGCTGCCGGGCTGTCATGGCACTACCACAAGATGAGACCCTGGAGGGGCCCCGCTGGTATGTAAAGGCGGTCCTGGAAATGAAGCAAGTTTTCCATGTAGGACCAGGTGATCACCTCATTCCCCAAACCTCGGGCCAAGTAACAACGGTGTGTCACCACAAATGGATCCTGCTGTTGTACATCCAGGATCTGCACTCTCAAATTCACCAGTTCCTCGTGTTGTGACTCAGGGCCAGCCGGTGGGTCCGGCAGCCGGCTCAGATGTATCGGATGACTCAGATGAGGGGGAGGAGGAGGGTGTGGAAGACGAACCAGCTGATGATGGCTTGGAGGCTTCGCAGAGCCCTCAGCCGGGGCCCTCTTCTCAGCTGCGTGAGCCCGATAGTGCGGAGGATGATGACCCACAGCTGGCCCTGTTCAAGGACGCCCGACGCAGGAGGCAGTCGAGCAGGAACAAACAAAGAAAGGCTGTGGGACTCCTCGGGAGGAGGCACAGGGAGACCACGCCCTGAACTCTAAATAAAAGGAGTGTTTGGGGAGGGGCTGGTTGCTGAAAGCAACCCTTCCGCTTGAGGATTCAAGTTCTTGTGTTTCTTGTTCTGTTGTTTTGCTTGTGAATTAAACTTGGCAGACGCTTTGCAGCCTCAGACGCTCTCCAGTCTCTACTACTTGAACAGGGGTTTGCCTTATTACAAGGCCGGTAGTTGGCTGGTTCAGAACACCTCGGTGGCAGTGAGACGCTCCAACAGAATGACCGTGCGAGGCACTAACTTGTCCCTTTCAGGACAACGCATCTGCACAATGTTTGCACCTGCTTGGCACATGTCACCCGAAAGTCAAAGTGCGCAAAGAACAACAACCATCACACCTGTCACTGGCTCAGAGTCCAGGCTGTCCACAGATGCTCCAGATTGCGATGATCGGTCCGAACCTCAATTTGATGCCGGGCACCCTCCAAATGGTGCCACCAGGTCTCAAAGGCCACCTTCACAGCCAGCACTTCCTTGCCCCTTTTGTATAGTTCCTTTCTGCTGAGGACAACTTCCTGGAGTAGTAAGTGCAAGGGAACAGGATACCTGAAGGAGTGTAGGCTTGCAGGAGAACAGCCCCAACAGCCATGTCCGATGCATCCATCTCCACCACCAAAGGCCTCACCAGATTGTGATGCTTCAGGATGGGCTCCGAGGCCAAGGCGGCTTTTATGGCATCGAGGGGTTCCTGCTCTGCCATGCCCCAGTGGAACTTCACACCCTTCCGTAACAGGTTGGATAGGGGTGCAGTCAAGGTGGCAAACTGAGGAATGAAAGTGCGGTAGTAGTTTGTGAAGGCCAAGAGCTATTGCACGTCCTTCACCCAGCATGGGGGCTGTCAGACCCACAGTACCTCCAATTTCTCAGGCTCCATCTCCGTGCCCTCAGGGGAGATGTGATGGCCCAGGAAGTTGATGGTTGTCTGTGTGAATTGGCATTTTTCATGCTTCACGAAGAGTTGATGCTCTCACAGGCACTGCAACACTAAACAGACATGCTTCCCGTGCTCTCTCAGGGAGGGAGAGTAGATCAAGATGTCATCAAGGTAGATGACCATGAAATGGTCCAACAGATCCCGGAACACATCATGCATGAAATGTTGGTGTTGGTCAGGCCAAAGGTCATTACTGTGTACTCGAAGTGGCCACAGCATGTCCTGAAGGCCGTCTTCCACTCATCCCCCACTCTGATTCGGACCAAATTGTAGGCTCCCTGCAGGTCGAGTTTGGTAAAAATCTGGGGCCTGGTACAACCTCTCTATAAGCTTGGGGAGCAATGGTAGAGAGTACCGATTGTGTAAGGTGATAGCTTTCAGTTTGCGATAGTCACAACAGAGTTTTTGTCTAAGAACTCCCAGAGAGCAGCCAACTCAGGTTTGGAAAGGGAGTAAATATGGCCCGCAGGCAATTTTGGGACCAAGTCTATTGGGCAATCATAGGGGTGGTGAGGTGGCAACCTGTCCTCATACTTCTCCCCAAACACATCAGCGTAGTCTGCAATCTCAGAGGGTAAATCCAATGGTCGTCTCTCCCTGTGATGATTCCCCCGGACGATTCCAGTTACCTCTCTAGATGTCAGCTCGGGGAAGGATGAACTGGTTCTTGGCATGTCAGGAGCCAAGATAATTGATGGCTCTGAGCAGCCATCTGGGATTTGGCTGAGATTCCAGCTGGGGAAAGCATGCAGTTGCAGATGGTCAGTGAGGAGGAGGAGGAACTGCCTTCTGCACCTGATCCAAGAACACGTAGGGCAGAGAAAAGGCAGCAGCAGAGGTCGGTCAGACTACTTAAGAGGTGAAAGCCTTGCCCTTCTTTATGGGATGCATCAGAAGCTGGCTATTTAGCACAGCAGACAGAGGGAGGCATTACTGGGAACAACATGTTTGTTTTCTAGCTGTGTGTTTTCTGGTCATTGTGATTCCTGCCTCACTTTGGATTGACACCATGCCTTGACTTGAATCGTACCTTGGAAACTTTGTACTTTTCTTGACTCATGAGCTCTCTTGTGTTGTAGATTTAAGTTTGCCTGGTGGATTTATTTTGTTTGAGAAACTTTCAAGTGCTTTGTGGACTCTTTGGCCATTGTTTTGTGGACTAACATTGGTCTGCTCGTGGCTGGACTTAATTGGGACAGTTCTGGGTGTTTTGATGAAGGGAATTGCAGGGGAATATTAATAAACTCAGTAAACCAGAGTTACATTTTTTTTAACCAGAGTTACATTTATGTGTGAGTGAGCTGGGCAGCACAGTTTGTTCCCAGCCACTCATTTCCTGCCCCCAAGCAAGCATACCCTTCAAAAGGACGGAGCAGTTGCTAGCAGATTATGCACAGATGGCCCAGCAAGTGGCCCTGCTCTCCTCGCAGCTGGCCCAGATGCAAGTGGTGGCCCTGGCATGTCCTCGTCAGAAATGCCCAATGCCCGTGCCAGACAAATCTGATAGAACTTTGGAGCAGTTCCGTGTTTTGGGGGCAGTGTCAGCTCTTTATGAACTTCAGGCCAAATGATTTCCAGATGGACTGAGAGAAGGTGGGATTCATCATCAGCCTCCTGACTGGTTTGGTGGCCTGGTGGGCAACCCCGCTGGCACCTAGCCCAGTCCTCTTTTGGATGACTATGCAGGGTTCTGTATCCAGTTGAGAGCTATGTTTGAGGACCCCATGAAGGCCCAGACGGCGAACCGGTGCTTGCAAGAGCTAAAGCAGGGGCGATGGCCGGTTGTAGACTATATCAGCGACTTCCGGCTAAGTTAGGACCTGAGGTGGAATGAAGAGGCCCTCAGCTATCAGTTCCAGGAGGGTCTGTCATCAGAGCTTCTGGATGAGCTGGCCCGGATGGACTGCCCCAGCACCTTACAGGCCCTCATGCACCTCTGTCTGCATATAGACAGGCAGCTTCAGCAATGGAGGGCACAGAGACGGAGGGCGGAATCACCCCCGCTGGCGAAGCCCCATGACCTCCAAGGAACCTATGCAAGTGGGGGTGGTGAGGGTGGCCATGGATCACCACTGCCGAGAGGGATCACCATTGCTGGGAGAGACTATGCCTCTACTGTGGGAGGCCTGAGCATCTGGCTGCCACGTGCCTGGCTAAGAAAAGTCGAGTGCTGTTGGGAAACTCCAGGCACCCGACCTAGGAGGCTCGCAAAGTTGAGTGACTATGTTTGCAGGGCCAACGCAGCAACGAGTCACGCCAATGCGGCATTTGGTGGTGGCAGTGATTTTGACACGACCCGATGGGGTGAAGGTGCCAACACAAGCTATGGTGGATTCGGAGGCCACCACGAAATTTATGGATCTAGAGTTTGCCGCGAAATGGGAGATCCCACACAAGATTGCTCCTGCCATTCTGGTGGAAACCATAGATGCCCGACCTCTCTGGTCAGGACTCATTACAGCAGCCACTGTCCCACTTCAGATGCACATGGACGATCACATGCAGCAACTTGAGTTCTACTTGGCGGTCGCTAATTTCCCTATCATGTTGGGGTTGGAGTGCTTCCAGGCCCACGACCCGAGGGTCGTGTGATCGGAGGTGATTCATTTGGACAGCCAGAAGTGTCATACCCATTGGCTGCAGGTGTGCATGGCTGAGGGAGTCCCCACAACAATCTTAGACCTTCTGTCAGCAGTTGTGGACTATGCTGATGTGTTCAGTGAGAGAGGCAGAACAAACTCCCACTGCACTGCTCGTATGACTGCCCCATCAATCTGGCTCTGAATACCAAGCTTCTGGTGGGTCAGATTTATTCCTTGTCTGAGCCTGAACTCCAGGCCTTCAATTTTTTTCTTTAGGAATTGGTCTTTCCATTTTGTTGTCAAGCCCCACATAGCTAGCGAACCAAGGAACCAAAGCCATATAGATTTCAGGAAGGTATATTTAATCCTAGTCTGAGGTAAAACCAGCATTCTGAAAACTTTTAAGGACAAATTCCTGCCAGACTTATACTAAATTAACTATGGTGGAGTCTATTTGAAACAAAGCTCGATCTTCCTGCCCTATGTTCTTCTAATTCACTTGTTGGGGCTACACAGCAAGGACATCTTTGGGATTCCAGGATGATGTTCTGTACACCACCACCACTCCCAGTGTCCCATAACTAGGAGTTTTGTAAAACTCATAGTTCTGGACAAGTCAGTGTTGTCCTCGTTTTCACTGGTTTTCTGTTTGTTTGTTCCTTTCAGTCAGTTTTGACTCCTGGACAAGTCGCTGCAGCTTTCTTGGCAAGATTTTCTAGAAGTGGCTTGCCTTCTTCCTAGGGGTGTGTGTGTGTGACTGGCCCAAGGTCACCCAACTGGCTTTGTGCTTTACACAGGACTAGAACTCTCAGTCTCCCAGTTTCTAGCCTGGTGACTTAACTTGTCAACTCTAGAAATGAGCATGGCTGCAGCCATTTTTTCTACTAATTTTCAGTTGCCACATAGAACGGACGGAGGGGGTGGTGGCCCAGGTGCTTCGCTAAATAATGTTTTGTCCTGTGGGAACCAAGGTTATCGGCTGCTCCCTAGACTGCAGGCTGGGCGTTGCGTAAAAAGCCCGCCAAGAAGATGTATTGGGGAACGTAGTTGCTTGCATAGTTTTAGGGAAGGGATTTTTTTAACTTAATATTGGGGAATTGTTACGTGTGTCTCCAGACTTGGTTTCATTTTTGATGTGCTGATACTTTGTAACTAATAAACATGTTCTTTGAGGAATTTGCAAGCCTCGGAGTTCTGCTTTATTCGTCTCTGTTGAAACTATGACATTAAACCAAGTCTCATAAAACTTTGTTTTCTGGGGTGCTGGGCCCTGAACCCCTCACTTTTGGGAGAGCGGTAAAAACTCGAGATGGAGGAGAAATTTGAAACCGCTGCTAGCCGCAATGGGACTCAGGCTGTCGGAGCGCAGGCTGGCACTCCAGCTAACAAGGAGGTGTCACTGGCAGGGGCTCAGCCGAAAACCAGGTTGATCCAACCTGGGAAGCTGGTACCGCAGGAAAAAGCTACAGCCCTAGCGGACCTCTACCAAGTCAAGGCTGCCACTCAGCGCAGGAGCACTCCTGTAACCACTGGAGAGGAGCTCTTATTACAGCCGTTCCAAGGTTCTTTGTCTGCGGATGGCAAGAAAGGAAAGGGGTCAATGGGATGACTCTGGAGAGTGGAGATTTCAAACTGCAGTCCATAGCCCCTTGCTCAAACAGCTGAAGGAGAGGTTCGGCAGGCTGGAGGTAAAGGATACGATTCCTATTGCACAAGAGGTGGGTGCCGTGGGGGGAAATGCCAAGAGCTACCCATCTCTTTCGCCCCCTTGCCAGAGTTCTAGCCCAACCACCAGAGCTCGTGCTGCTTCGCCCATCCCCCAACCAGCTGTGATACCAAGCCCTGTATCCCAGCCAAGTCCATTGCCGCAGCCTCAGGATGCCAGTCCCGTAGCGCAGCCAAGAGAGGTCCATCCTAATAGATTTGGGGTGCACTCGGTGCTTAATTAACTTACCCACTTTACTCAAACTGGGCATCTGAGCCAAGCTATTGCCCTTACCCATGAGGTTTGAGTAAGCCGACAGGTCCCTCATCGGAGATGCCCCTGCCACGCGCCTAACCGAACCTGTGCATTTGGAAATGGGTCAGAATTGGGAAATCAACCGTTTTGTGGTGGTTCCAAAGATGACCGAAGCAGTAATTTTGGGGCTAGCATGGCTCAATAAATGGGATCCTAACATCTGGTGGGAGGAGGGAATGCGGAAGTTAAGACTGGGGACAGGACCCCTCCTACCTGCCACTGACAATAAAACAAAGACACTGGCCATCACCGAGATTCGAGGGGAGCCCCGCGAAATCCTAAAGACTGTAGCCAAGAAACTGCCAGGAATTCAACTGGTCCCCACAGAATACCGTGATTTGGCAGAAGCATTTAGTGAGAAGGAATGTGACATCCTGCCCCCAGCCCCAGGCTACGGACTGTGCTATTGAAATTCTGCCCGGTGCCAAGCTCCCTAAACCAAGGATGTACTCTATGACACCCAGAGAGATGAAAGAACTGAGAGAGTACATCGATAAAAAATTAGCTCGTGGTTTTATTTACATTGAAACCATGGATGAACACATAAAATTGGTCTGTGAGGTGTTAAACACTGTTAAAAGCAAAACTGTATGCGAAGCTGTCAAAGTGTGAATTTCACCAGACACACCTTGATTATCTAGGGTATCAGATTTTAAATGAGGGGGTGGAGATGGACCCTGCCAAAGTAAAAGCAGTACTAGAATGGCAACCCCCACGCACCCGCAAGCAACTTCAAAGTTTTCTGGAATTTGCCAACTTTTATCATCAATTTATTCCCTCTTTCGCAAAGATAGCCATGCCAATCACCAATTTACTCAAAACAGGAAAAGGAGGGGGGAAACCCCGACCTTGTCAGCCATTACAATGGTCGTTAGTGTGCCAGGCAGTGTTCGAAAAACTAAAGAGACTCTTTAAAGCTGAACCAGTTCTTAAACACCCTGACCCTGGACAATTCATCATTCAAGCCGACGCATGTGACGTGGGCATGGGTGCTGTTCTCTTACAAAAAAATCACAAAGGAGAGTTACAACCCTGTGCTTACACTTCCCGGAAATTAACTGACATTGAGAGGACATGGGCAGTTTGGGAGAAAGAGGCTGTCAGCGTCCTCACCAGCCCTGGTCCCCCCAAAAGGCAAATGATGGTCATTAAGGCAGCTGGCAAAGCAGGAACATTCTGACCAGTGTTTAATGGCAAACAAAGTCAGCATTGGGAGTGATCTTCTCCCAGCACTTTACATACAGTCTGTCCCCTCAGCTCCACCCCCATCCATCTAGCCAGCATCCGGCTAGCATCTTCAAAAGCGGCAACACCGGCCCCTGGATCCTTCCTCCGGCTTGCTATGCAGTCCCCTGCATCCTTTCTGCACCGATCAGCTGTTTGTTGGCGGCGCGGCCACCCGGCTGTTCAGTGGCGTAGCAGTGCAGGTAGGAACACCCCTTCTCTTTCCCCGGGTGCCGTTCTTGCTGTTGGGGCTCTAGCGCCGGCCAGCTGCTTTGCAGTCAAGCCAGGAACTCCCTGGGCATTCGGTGTCATTGCCAGACTAGCGCCGCGCTGAGGAGCCTCCCAGCTGTTCATTGGTCAAGCGAGGGATTCCCCGGGTTTTTGGCGTCATCAGCCCAGCACCAAGCCACAGAGCCTCATGGCAGTCTCCCTCCCCCCTCCCTCAAATGGGAAGCCCATGGGGCTTTACAGGCAGCCCCTTCTACCAGGGCTCCACCTGGAAGGCAAGGAGAGACATGTGATCAATCACCCACTGTGGCAGATGGTTCACCTGACACCCCCCCTTCCCGGCTTACTGGGACACTGTCAGTAGAACCTCTGCACCAGTTGGGGGGCTTGGACATCCGCTTCCCCCAACCATGAGGTCTCCGTGACAGGGTATCCCTTCCACCATACTAGGTACTGCAGCCGGCCCTGTTGGAACCAGGAGTCCAGTATCTCCTGCACCTCGTAATGGTCCCCTGCGATAGGACCTGGTACATCTTGCACAGGCCTAAAGGAGGTCCCCTCTACCGGTTTCAGTAGGCTACAATGAAAGACCGGGTATATCTTCCCCAGGGACTGGGGTAGCTGTAGTCATACGGCTACTGGATTGATAACCTGTGTGATCTGGAACAGCCCTAGATATTTGGGCTCCAGCTTTTTGCAGGGCACCTGCAAGCGCAGGTACTTGGTCGATAAGTCTACCATGGCCCCCACCCTAAAAGGCTTTGGGGCTTCCTTTTCCTGTCTGCCTGCACCTTTGAGGTCTCCTCCACTCTTACTAGGGCCTTTTTCACATTTCCCCAACCTCCCCCCATGTGAGCTATCCAATCACGGGGTTGACAGGGGGAGGGGTCCCACTGGGAATACTTGGGGATAGGAACAAAATCGAGGCCATGTACCACCCAGAAGGGAGCGAAACTGGTGCTGCTGTGCGCCGTGTTATTGTATGCTACTTCTGCGAATGGTAGCAGTTCAGCCCAGTTGGTCTGTTGCTAAGAGACGTAGCACCGTAGGTATCGCTCCACCATCGCGTTGGCCTGTTCTGCCGCCCCATTGGTACTGGGATGATACGCCGAGCTGAGTCCTTGGGATGATCCAATGGAACAAACTCACGCCAGAAGCGGGCCGTAAACTGCACCCAATCTGAGATGATCCAACGGGGCACCCCGTGCAGGCGGTACACCTGCATGATCAACAGTTTGACCAGCTTCCGAGCAGACAGCAACCCCTTAGATGGAACAAAATGGGCCTGCTTGGAGAAGAGGTCGATTATCATCCAGATCACTGTGTCAACCATGACTCTCCGGCAGCTCCACGACAAAATCCATTGCTATATCCTCCCATGGCTGTGTCGGATCCACCACTTTGTGCAGCAACCCTGGTGGCCTCCCAGTACGAGGTTTTGTGGTGGCACACACGGGGCAGTCCCATACGTAGGCCTCTATATCCGCCTTCATGTGTGGCCAGCAGAATTGGTGTCTCGCTAGGTGCAGTGTTTTAAGAAACCTGAAGTGCCCTGCCTGCTTCACATTATGCCATCGTTGTAACACCCTTAGTCTTACCGGCTGTGGGACATATAGCTTTTCGCCCTTCCAAGCCAGCCCATCCCTCTTTGTTAGCAGGGTTTGGTGGTCCCGTAGCCAGGGTTCGTCCTGGGTTGCTTTATGCAGTTCCTGGACCAGGTCGCTTGCCAGCTGGTGTGCAACCACCTGCGCCACCGCTTGCCGGAAGGGAGGCATAATGGCTTGTACCACCTCCTCCTGCTTGCTCTTATATTGGGGCTTCCGTGACAGCATGTCTGCCAAAAAGTTCTTACCCCCTGGCACGTACATCACGTGGAAGCGGAAGCGCTGAAAGTATTGTGTCCACCATATGTGTTTTGGGGACAGGCGTCACAGTGTTTGCAAGGCCTCCAAATTTCTATAGTCCATCCAGACCTCGAACGGCTCTTTTGCTCCCTCCAGGAAGTGCTGCCACATTGACAACACCCACCGTACAGCGAATGCCTTCTTCTCCCATATTGCCCATGCTCGCTCTGTGTCTGTTAGCTTATGGGAGGTGAAAGCACAGGGCTGTAACGTCCCTTGGCTGTTCCTCTGGAGTAAAACTGCTCCCACCACGACATTGCTGGCATTGGCTTGCACGACAAATGGCAGGTCAGGGTTAGGGTGCAGTAGAACCGGCTCCCTTGTGAAAAGGGCCTTCAGGTCCTCAAAGGCCTTTTGACGGGCCAACGACCACGCCAGAGGTTGACCGGGGCGTGGCTTGGCCGCTGTATGTCAAGTGCAGAACAGGTTCGTTAGGGGTAAGGCCACCGTAGCAAATGAGGGGATGAACTGCCGATAGAAATTGGCAAACCCCAGGAAGCTCTGCAGCTGACGGCGGGTCCATGGGGCCTGCCACTCCAGTACAGCCCTAATTCCATCTCCACCCCTTTCCCTGATATCCAGTACCCTAAATAGTCTAACCGGGTTTTGTGGAACTCACATTTGGACAGCTTCACATACAGGTGTGCCCTCAGCAGTTTCTCTAGCACCTGTCATAACAGTCGGATGTGGTCTGCCATGTTGGGGGTATAGATCAGGATGTCGTCTAAGTACACGTGCACCCCACGGTACAGGTGTTCATGCAAGACCTTGTTAATGACCTGCATGAACACCGCAGGAGCTCCCTGCAAGCAGAATGGCATCACCCGGAACTGGTAGCTGCCAAGTGGGCAGTTGAACGCCGTCTTCCACTCGTCTCCCTGTTTGATGCGGACCCTGTAATACGCTTCTCTGAGGTCACGTTTTGTGAACACCTGTCCCTCCGCCAAATGGGCCAATAGGTCTTTCATCAGTGGTAGGGAGTACATGTTTTCAACACAAACCCCATCGATACCGTGGAGGTCTACACACAGGCGCAGGGAGCCATGCTTTTTCTCCTTGAACAGCATCGGAGTTGCAATCCGTGATCGTGCCAGCTGGATAAAACCCCTTGCCGAGTTCTTGTCAATATATTGACGCAGCTCCTCCATCTCCTTGGGCGTTATTGCATATATCCAGGGCTTTGGCGGTTTGGCACCCGGCAATATGTCAATCGCACAGTCAGTTCGCTCATGGGGAGGTAGCACATCACAGGTTCACTGAACACCTCAGCGAGGTCAGCATACACCCCGGGGAAGGGGGCCTCCCCCTTCGTGCTTTCCTGGGCTACCGATGCCTCCCTGGCTCTCTCTCCACGCTCTTTTGATTGTTCCTGAGCAGCCGGGCGAGGGCCAACACCAATCCGTTGCTTACGGTAACCCCCTTCCCAACAGATCATAGGACCCCACTTGTCCAGCCATGCTAGCCCCAGGATAATGGCCTCAGTCATGGAGGGGACCATGATAAACCAGAGGACCACCCAATGGGCCCAAATCTCTAGCCGCAGTGGCTCTGTTATAAGGGTAGCTGGTGCCCCCCCCCAAGGAGGGAACTGTTCTGTACCAGCCTGCTACCGGCACTGCAGAAAAGGCAGGGACAACCCCTCCACAAACGGCAAGAGGCTGGAACTACGCCTGCCAAATTTATAGCTACAAAAACAAACAAGACACGAACCAAGAAACCGGAGCTTTAAGAAGCATGAACCATCCGAGCGGTTGCCTTCAGCAAACCAGCCCTCCCAGACATTCCCCTTATATAGAGTTCAGGGCGTGGCTTCTCTCTGCCTCCTTCCGAGAAGCCCCATTGCCTTCCTCTGTTTACTCCTAATTGACTGCCTCCTGCGTCGGGCGTCCTTGAACAGGGCCAGCTGTGGGTCATCTTCATCCACACTGTCAGGCTCACACAGCTGGGTCTCCATGGTGACCAAGTGGGAGGGGCCTGGCTGAGGGCTATCATCAGCAAGATCTTCAACCCCCTCAGCAAGGTCTTCAACACCCCCCTCCTCCTCTGAGCCGTCCGACCCAACTGCCGAACCCACAGGCTGACCCTGAATCACAACACTATCCCGCACCGCAGGGCCCTTCCCCCGGGTCTGCCGATCCGGATGCGGTCGGGATGGAAATTGTTCATGAAAAGCGGTCACCAACGCAGGGGCATGAAAGGCGGTCGCGTCTTCCCAGGTGAAGTCCTCTGGTCCGTAACCTTTCCATTCAATCAGGTACTGGAAACGACCTTTCAGCCAACGGGAATCCCTGATGCTGGCGACCTCGTACTCGGGGGTGCTGCCCCCATCACGAGGTCCTGATGGGGGAGGTTCCGCTCGGCGGAGTGGACAGGCCGGTTGCTCGGGGACCAACAGAGACCGATGAAAAACTGGGTGCATGCGCAGGGAACGTGGCAGAGTTAAGCGATAGGCGACCGGATTGATGACAGCCTCGACTGGGAACGGTCCTAAATATCGGTGATCTAACTTTCTCACCGGCCGTGTTGACGGTAGGTTCCTGGTGGACAACCAGACCCGATCTCCCACCGATAGTGGAGGCGTATCCCGTCTTGACCGATCAGCAAACCTTTTGTAATCGGCCTTGGCCTTCTCTAACTGACGTCGTACCAATCGATGGATCGCCTGTAACTCTGCCATGAAGTTGTTCGCTGCCGGCTCCGGTGAGTCCACGGGAGAAAGGGGGAAAAACCGGGGGTGATATCCCACATTGGCCAAGAACGGTGTCATCTGTGTGGAGGTGTGCTGCGAATTGTTAAATGCAAACTCAGCTATGGCCAGATAGTCCACCCAATTGTTTTGCTGCAGATTGACGTAGCAGCGCAGATATTGTTCCAGGATACCGATGACCTTCTCGGTTCCCCCGTCAGTTTGAGGATGATGCGCGGAGAGGCAAATCTTGATATCCAACGCATGCATCAACTCCTGCCAGAAGCGGGCTGTAAACTGGGCCCCCCTATCAGAGACGACTCTATCAGGGAGGCCGTGCAGCCGAAACACCTGCTGAATGAACATTCGACTAGTGGCACGGGCTGACGGTAAGCCGCGACAGGGGATGAAGTGCGCCATCTTGGTCAGCATGTCCACCACCACATACACTGTTGTAAAACCAGAGGATGGGGGTAAATCCGTCAGAAAGTCCATGGACACAGCCCCCCAGGGTCTTTTGGGTGTCGGCAAAGGCTGCAGTAATCCAGGCGGGGCCCCTGTCTCTGACTTGGCCTGCCTGCATGGGATGCAGGAGGTAACATAGGACTGGACGTCGTGTCGGACTCGGGGCCACCAGAAGGTACGGGAGACCAGGTTCAGGGTCTTGAACAGGCCAAAATGCCCCGCCGCCGGGTTATCGTGACACTGGCTGAGGATGAGTCCCCTGAGTGGCCCTCCCGGAACGTAGAGCTGGTCACGATAATACAAGACTCCATCCGTGACCGTTCAAGGAGAATCTGGCCCCACCTCCTCCTTCAGCTGAGCCACCCACACCTCCTGCTGCTGTGCCTCCCGGATCCGAGCCCGTATATCAACCGGCTCCCGCACCGCAGCAAAAGACTCGACGGGGATCACTGTCCTGGGCAGAAGCTTGTCTTCCACTCGGGAATATTCGGGCTTCCTGGACAGAGCATCCGCTCTTTGATTGTGCCCACTAGGTATGTACCGAACCCGGAAGTCAAACCTCGCAAAGAAAAGAGACCACCGGATCTGGCGTTGGTTCAAATTCCGAGCGGTCTGCAGGCTTTCCAAATTCTTATGGTCCATCCGGACCTCGATTTGATGCCGCGCTCCCTCCAGATGATGCCTCCAGGCCTCAAATGCCGCTTTGATGGCCAGCAGCTCCTTCTCCCAGATTGTATAATTGCGCTCCGAAGGGTTCAGTTTTCGTGAATGGTACGCGCAAGAGGAAGAGGGTAACGCTGGGCGTCGTTGCCTGGAGTAACACCGCCCCAATGGCAATGTCGGAGGCGTCCGCCTCCACAACAAACGGCCGTTGCGGATCAGGATGCTTCAAGATGGGCTCCTTCATGAAGGCTTCCTTCAAAGTCTGGAAAGCCTGTTGTTCTGGAGCGTTCCACTGGAACCGAGTCTTCTTCTGCAGGAGCTGGGTGAGGGGGGCTGTCAAGGCAGCAAACCCAGGGATGAAAGTTCGGTAATAGTTGGCGAACCCAAGAAGTCGCTGAACATCCTTCACGCGACACGGGGGTTGCCAATTCTGCAAAGACTCAACCTTACTCGGCTCCATGGCGATGCCCTCAGGAGAAATGCGGTGACCCAGGAAATCGATGGTCACCCGGTAGAACTGGCACTTCTCCAACTTGGCAAACAGCCGATGTTCTCGGAGTCGCTGCAGGACCTGATGGAGATGCTGATGGTGCACCTCAGGCGACGGGGAGTAGATCAGGATGTCATCCAAGTAGATCACGACAAACTGATCCAACAAATCCCGGAAAATGTCATTCATGAAATGCTGAAACACAGCGGGGGCGTTGGTCAGGCCAAACGGCATCACCGTGTAGTCAAAATGTCCATAGTGAGTACCAAACGCCGTCTTCCACTCATCACCCGGCCGAACCCTGACGAGGTTGTAAGCTCCACGCAGGTCCAGTTTCGTGAAGATCTTAGCCTCCCGGAGTCGGTCCAAGAGTTCGGGGATGAGGGGCAGCGGGTAACGATTGCGCACTGTGATGACGTTGAGTTTCCTATAATTGCAGCAAAGCCGCAATTCGCCCGACTTCTTTTTGACGAAGAGCACGGGTGCAGACACTGGCGAGGACGAGGGCCGGATGAAACCGCGAGCCAAATTCTTCTCCAGAAAGTCCCGCAATGCAGCCAACTCGGGGTCCGACATGGACTACAAACGCCCCACTGGGAGAGGCGCATCAGGGACTAAATCAATGGGGCAGTCATAGGGCCTGTGCGGGGGTAATTGATCCGCCTCTGTCTCGCTGAACACATCAGCAAAGTCGGACAGTTCGGGAGGCAAGGAAACCCCTGGGGAACCCTCCACCTGGCCGGCACAGATATGGCGGGAGTGGTCCACGCACTGCAAGCTTGGGAAGGTGACCAAGTTCTGTGACCAATAGATCTGTGGGTCATGCGCCCGGAGCCACGCCAGTCCCAAGACCACGGGGAAGTGCAGATCTGAGGTGATATAGAACTGGATGGCCTCCACATGGGAACTGATGGCCATACATAATGGTTGCATGGCGGCCGTAATTGGCCCAGACAGGAGCACCTGACCATCGATAGTCTCCACTAAAATGGGTGGATCCACCGGGCACTGGGGAACAGCCCATTTGGCCACAAATGCTGAGTCCATAAAATTTGTGGTGGCCCCAGAGTCAATTAAGGCATGGACTGGAATCCCCTCTGGCTTGCCAGGAAGGATCAGACGTGCCTCCAAAATCAGATGCCGTGGAGGTCCACAGGCAGCATCGGAAAGACGTCGCTCAGTGTTGTTGTGGGACGCCCGATCTATCACACCGTCTAGATCGGGCTCGGGGCGTTTCCCGACAGAAAAGTAGGGGACTTTCTCGGGGCAGACTCGGTCACTGATGCCCGCTCTCGCTTCTTTGGGCAAAAAGCAGCCAAATGCCCAGGGTCCCCACAGTACAAACACAACCCCCCCGATCGTCGTCTGTTCATTTCAGTCACCGATAGACGAGACCTGGCGGCACCCAGCTCCATTGGCTCCTCCCTTTGAACTGGGGGCTCACGCACAACAGGGGCGGCAGGGGTCTGTGTGGTGGCACGGCGACTCCTTCGCTGCTGCAACTGAGCATCGATCCGCAGGCAGAGATGGATCAGCCCATTCAGGTCTGAGGGAATATCCACACGGGCCAGCTCATCCAACATCTCCGACAATCCATCCTGGAAGGCATCCACAAGCGCAGCCTCATTCCAGGCGGAATCCTGGCTAAGCAGCCGAAAATCGCTGATATAGCCCTGTAGGGGGCGTTGACCCTGCCTCAGAGCTTTCAGGCGTCGAGTAGCAGTCTGCGTCTTAATAGGGTCCTCATACATCAGACGCATATGATCACAAAACCCCACAAAGTTGTCCAACAATGGACTAGGTTGAGCCAGCAGAGGCGTACCCCAACGAGCTGCATCACCCGAAAGAAGGCTTAACACAAACCCCACCTTATCCCGGTCAGTGGGGAAATCAGCTGCTCTCACGCTGATAAAGAGCTGGCATTGTCCCAGGAAAGCAGGAAACAGTTCTGGATTGCCAGTAAATTTATCCGGCATTGCAACTTGGCATTTTCTCTTGGGTGGGGGTGATGGTGGGGGTGCAGCATGGACCTGAGCTTGCAGTTGAGCCACCTGAGCTGCCAGCAAAGTGAGTTGCTGGGTGAGCTAGGCATTCTCAGCACGTAGCTGCTCCATAATATTAGTAAGGGGTGGGAGGCTGAAGGCAAACTGTTCTGTACCAGCCTGCTACCGGCCCTGCAGAAAAGGCAGGGACAACCCCTCCACAAACGGCAAGAGGCTGGAACTACGCCTGCCAAATTTATAGCTACAAAAACAAACAAGACACGAACCAAGAAACCAGAGCTTTAAGAAGCATGAACCATCCGAGCGGTTGCCTTCAGCAAACCAGCCCTCCCAGACATTCCCCTTATATAGAGTTCAGGGCGTGGCTTCTCTCTGCCTCCTTCCGAGAAGCCCCATTGCCTTCCTCTGTTTACTCCTAATTGACTGCCTCCTGCGTCAGGCGTCCTTGAACAGGGCCAGCTGTGGGTTATCTTCATCCACACTGTCAGGCTCACACAGCTGGGTCTCCGTGGTGACCAAGTGGGAGGGGCCTGGCTGAGGGCTATCATCAGCAAGATCTTCAACCCCCTCAGCAAGGTCTTCAACACCCCCCTCCTCCTCTGAGTCGTCCGACCCAACTGCTGAACCCACAGGCTGACCCTGAATCACAACAGGAACCATCCACTTGCTCAAACCGAACCGGGTTGGCTAGCTGCCTCACTCTGATTCCTACCTCTGCCACTACGGCCTTAGTGATCAGGCAACAGGTACAAACGGAATATATCAGGGCCCTGTACTCCCCACGGTGACCTGTTTGCGGACTTGTCAAAGCGATAGGGATGACAAACGGTCATATGGGTTCACTCACCATCGGATCTTCTGTTGGCTCGTCCTCGCTGTCATAGGCCAGCAGTGTAAATGCTGCAAACATTGACATGTTTTTGCACTGACAATATAAGAGGCAGCCTTTTGTTTAAACTGCTTCGCTTTGAATCACAGAAAGGAGGGAAATGTCAAACTGCTATTTTGAGAACATAAGACATAGCCGTGCACAGAAAGGGAAGTGAAACTTCATACAGGTGAAACTCGAAAAATTAGAATATCGTGCAAAAGTTCATTTATTTCAGTAATGCAACTTAGAAGGGGAAACTAATATATGAGATAGACTCATTACATGCAAAGCAAGATAGTTCAAGCTGTGATTTGTCATAATTGTGATGATTATGGTGTACAGCTCATGAAAACCCCAAATCCACAATCTCAGAAAATTAGAATATTGTGAAAAGGTGCAATATTCTAGGCTCAAAGTGTCCCACTCTAATCAGCTAATTAAGCCATAACACCTGCAAAGGGTTCCTGAGCCTTTAAATGGTCTCTCAGTCTGGTTCAGTAGGAATCACAATCATGGGGAAGACTGCTGACCTGACAGTTGTGCAGAAAACCATCATTAACACCGTCTATAAGGAGGGAAAGCCTCCAAAGGTAATTGCAAAAGAAGTTGGATGTTTCCAAGAAGAGCCACCACACACAGACGGATCCTGGACATGGGCTTCAAATGTCGTATTCCTTGTCAAGCCGCTCCTGAACAATAAACGTCAGAAGCGTCTTACCTGGGCTAAAGAAAAACAGACCTTGTCTGTTGCTCAGTGGTCCAAAGTCGTCTTTTCTGATGAGAGCAACTTTTGCATCTCATTTGGAAACCAAGGACCCAGAGTCTGGAGGAAGAATGGAGAGGCACACACTGCAAGATGCTTGAAGTCCAGTGTGAAGTTTCCACACTCTGTGTTGATTTGGGGAGCCGTGTCATCTGCTGGTGTTGGTCCATTGTGCTTCATTAAGTCCAGGGTCAACGCAGCCGTCTACCAGGAGATTTTGGAGCACTTCATGCTTCCTTCCGCAGATGAGCTTTATGGGGATGCTGACTTCATTTTCCAGCAGGACTTGGCACCTGCCCATACTGCCAAAAGCACCAAAACATGGTTCCATGACCGTGGGATTACTGTGCTTGATTGACCAGCAAACTCGCCTGACCTGAACCCCATCGGGAATCTATGGGGCATTGCCAAGAGAAAGATGAGAGACATGAGACCGAACAATGCAGAAGAGCTGAAGGCCGCTATTGAAGCATCCTGGTCTTCCATAACACCTCAGTGGTGCCACAGGCTGATAGCTTCCATGCCACACCGCATTGAGGCAGTAATTGCTGCAAAAGGGGCCCAAACCAAGTACTGAGTACATATGCATGCTTATACTTTTCAGAGTTCCGATATTGTTCTATGTACACTCCTTGTTTTATTGATTGCATGTAATATTCTAATTTTCTGAGATTGTGGATTTGGGGCTTTCATGAGCTGTACGCCATAATCATCACAATTATGACAAATCACGGCTTGAACTATCTTGCTTTGCATGTAATGAGTCTATCTCATATATTAGTTTCCCCTTTTAAGTTGCATTACTGAAATAAATGAACTTTTGCACGATATTCTAATTTTTCGACAAGTTAAAAGTGTATTGATAAATGTAACAATGATTTTTTTATTGAGTTGATTTAATCAGAAATGTACTAGCTTGATTAAGGGAAAAAGAGAAGAAATAGTTGATGTTGATGATGTAACCTGAGATCGGTACTAAAGTTTATGCTATTGAATTATTGTTTAACCACGCCACCACATTGCATTTCTAATTTTTCGAGTTTCACCTGTATGTAAAACTAATTGGATAATGTGATTTATGACGTGTAAATAAAAGTGGGAATTGTTTATGATATGATGGGCTTAGGGGAGGATATTTCAGATTCTGGCATCCATCCATGAGTGCCGATGGTGCGTTTCATTATTCAGACTTTTTAGATAAAAAATGCCTGAATTTTGTTTGAACTGTCTCATTAATCAGAACCATGACATCATGCCAGAATCTCCTTTCTTTCAAAGGGGGGTCTTGAGCCCCCGCCACTGTCTCCAGTAAGAGAGATAACCTGGCAAAGATTCAGGGAAGAATCCTCAGGATGGAAAGAGAAAGCCTGGCTCCTGGCAAAACATCTGAAGAGGGAATAATAGACAGCTTGCTGTGGGAAGATGAGTTTGGGCAGATCTCCAACCCTCAGCAGCTAAGTGAGCCTATCTGGTCGTCAGGCTGGAACCACTCCAGTGGAGACTACAGAGGCCTTGAGACTGCGCTGCCAGAGGCCCCAAAAACAGAATGGTGGAGCGATGCCAGACCATCTGCCACTGAGAATTTGGGTGAGTGAAAAATCCTGTCTGCAGACCAGACAGCCTGCCAGCCCCAGAAGTCCCCTGCCAAGATCTCCAGACACAGAGAGACAGAGGACCCCAGCTTGGGGCCTCTGCAGCAATGGGAGGTTGGGGAACCCCCACAAGGGAAGGCCAACAACCTCTGAGCTTGCCACAGCTAATAGAGGCCTTGCAACAGTTGGGGGTGGTGCAGAAGCCTGGAGATCAGAAGCCGATGGGAGGACAACAGCAAGGGTGGCAGCAGCAGGACCCAAACGTGCAACCCCTGAACATACAGCAGGACCAGTGGGGCCAGCAACAGTGGGGGCCCTGGCAGCCATTAAATCAACAAGAGTGGGGTCAGGAGCAACTGGAGACACAACAACAGCAGTGGGGGCCCCAGCAACCATTTAATTGACAACCGGGGGGGGGGGCAGCAGCAATGGGGCCCCCAGAAACCAATGATGAGCCCAACCTTCAGAGCAACCTTCGATGGGGACCCAGAGAAACTGATTTTCTTCCTCAACCAAGTACGCTCTCACTTGAATCACTGGGCTCACCTCTACCCGGATCCAGTTACTATGGTTGATGTGATTGTGTCCTGTTATGTTCCAGCCTACTACCGGCCCTGCAGAAAAGGCAGGGACAACCCCTTTACAAAAGGCAAAAGGCTGGAAGTAAGCTCGCCAAATTTATTTACACAAAACAGATCCAAAACAGCACTGAGCAAAACAAAATACGAACCACTAAAACAGGAGCTATTCAAACAGTTGCCTTCAGCAAACCAGCCCTCCCACACATTCCCCTTTTAAACAGTTCAAGGCGTGGCTTCTCTCTGCCTCCTTCCGAGGTGCCCCATTGCCTTCCTCTGTTTACTCCTGATTGACTGCCTCCTGCGTCGGGCGTCCTTGAACAGGGCCAGCTGTGGGTCATCTTCATCCATGCTGTCAGGCTCACACAGCTGGGTCTGCATAGTAACCAGATGGGAGGGGCCTGGCTGAGAGCTCTGCGAAGCCTCAGAACTGTCCTCTGCAGGCTCTCCAAACCCCTCCTCCTCCTCCTCCTCTGAATCGTCCGACCCAACTGCCGAACCCACAGGCTGACCCTGAATCACAACACGTCCAGCCTAGAGGGAGAAGCATCTGAATGGTTGAACAATTTATATAATGAGCAAGCCCCTGACTTAGAGGACCCCCTCCTTTTCCTACTAGGGCTGAGGGAAAGATTTGAGGACCCATCCATTTGCCTCAAAGCAGAAGAGCAAATCCACAAGATAAAACAAGCTGGCCGGCCTGCCCTGGAGTACATGGGGGAGTTTCGAAAGATGGCCGGTCGGATAGAGAGATGGCCTGAGCAATCCATAATTCATCTTTTTAGAGAAGGGTTAGATGACTACCTTTCTCAGGCATGTATCTACCAAGCTGTGCCTGACCAGCTGCATGAATGGTACCAGCAGCGGTGAAATTAGATGTTCAGCTTGCCCACTATAAGAAGCCTCTCCTACCTGAAGCTGAGCCGAGGTCAGAACAACCTGAATGGCAATCACCCCCACAAAACTCTCCAACTACTGTGATGGCTGAAAAACCCAAGCCACCTGTACACCTGGCAATTAAGTGTTTCCGGTGCGCACAGCAGGGACATCGAGCAGCGAAATGCCCAGTCCCCTTCTCCCAACAGCAGAACAGACCAGGACCAGCAGTGAGAAAGAGACCTGCACAGTGGCTAATGGGAGAGAAATCCAACCGGATGACACAGGAACCTGTTGTCCAGGTCACATCCCCCACATGGGAGGATGCCGGAACTCAGACTGCATCCACCCCAGTTCTACCCTCTTTCGACAGCGCTGATGGAGAGAATGACCCAATGGTGAGCCAACACAAACTACCTTTTTTACTACCTGCCAAGCTCATAATCCCTAAATTGGGTACGCAGGCAGATTTAAAGGTGCTAGCTGATTCTGGATGCTCCCAATGCATCATAAGCTTCCCATTTGCCATGAAACTGGGCATACGAGCAAAACTGCTATCCAAACCTGTGAGGTTCAAGCAAGCTGATGGCTCCTTGATGGGAGGGACTTTAGTCACGCAATTAACGGAGCCCCTACGCTTAGAAATAGGTGAGAATTTATTTGCTTCCTGGTGGCCCCTAAAATGACTGGGACTGTGATCTTAGGATTAGCCTGGTTGGACAAACGGAAACCGTTTATCTGGTGGGAGAAAGGAATGAGAACTGTGAGACAACATATAGGGCCTAATCCCCCCATTGATTCAACAGATGTTACAGGGAATTTTAGCCCACCCAATGAGCAAGCGCACATGGCTACCTCACGGCCACCAGGTGAGCTGCTCATCCCCAGCGAGTACCAGGACCTAGCAGAGGCATTTAGTGAGAAAGAATGTGATACCTTGCCTCCTCATCAGCCCAATGATTGTTCCATTGAACTGTTGCCAGGGGCCAAACTTCCATGACCAAGAATGTACACTATGTCCCCCCTTGAAATGGAGGAGATGCAGTGATATGTGGATACAAACCTAGTGAAGGGATTCATTGAATGGGCCAAGTCTACTGTGGGAGCCCCCTATGAGTTGTCAGAAAGCTTTTGAGGATTTAAAAAGATTATTTGCGGCTGAACCAGTCCTAAAGCACCCCTGCCCAGGGGAGCCCTTCGTAATTCAAGCAGACGCCAGTGACGTGGCAGTCGGAGCTGTGTTACTACAAAAGAATAAAAGTGGAGTCCTGCAACCTTGTGTCTACACCTCTAAGAAATTCACGGAAGGCGAGAGGAGATGGACAGTGTGGGAGAAGGAGGCCTTTGCAATTAGGTGGGGGCTATTAAACTGGTGACACTATTTAGAAGGGAGCAAGGTGCCTTTTGAAGTATGGACAGATCACAAAAATTTAGAGGCACTAAAAAGTCCCCACAAATTGTCCCCAAAGCAAGTGCGATGGGCACAGTGCTTTAACCGTTTTAACTTTCCTTTAAAGTACATACCGGGAAGAAAAAACTTCCTAGCTGATGCGCTATCCCGACTGCCACAGTACAAAAGTGAACGCCAAGAGGTCTACGAGGCAATTATCCCCTGTTCACAACCTGCTGCACAACTCACACCTCACAAAACCCCTAATCCTGATGATCCAGGAGTGAAGAAAATAAAATGAGAGCTCCTTACCAATCAATGGTTCAAAGATAATCAAACCTCCCTAACATGCAGGGATGATTTGGCATACATGGGGGGAAAACTGTATCTATCTGAAACTCTCTATCTCAAAGACACAGCCATGATGTAAAACAGGCTGGATACTTCAGATATTTAAAAGCTACACCTCATCCGCCGGCAATTTTGGTGGCAGGGGCTAAGAGGAGATGTGGAAAACTATGTCAAGAGTTGTACCATATGTGCCAGCATGAAAAGAATTCCAGGGAAATCTCCTGGGCTACTGCAGTCAGTAGCAGACCCTTCTCAACCATGGGAAGAAATAGCTATGGACTTTATTGTAAACCTACTCAACAGTAGAAGAAATACTGTCATCTGGACTGTGATACCTCAGATGCTACAGTATGTTTCCTACCAACAGACAAACTGGACTAACCTTCTCCCTTTTGCCAATGTGGCCTACAATAATTCTGTTCACAGCAGCACTGGCTACACGCCTTTCAGAGTAGCCACAGGAAAACAGTTCAGCCCGATGCCTGACTACCTTCAGGTGTCCTCTGCTTCCCAGACACTTGACCAATGGGTGAGGGGGTGAGTAGAGGTTTGGAGAAACACGAAAACGGCATTAAAAAAGACTTGTGAAACATAAAAAAAGAGGCTGAGAAAAAGAGGGCTCCCCAAAGAACATTCCAAGTTGGGGAAAAGGTTCATCTGTCAACGTCTCAAATTACCCAGCAAGAAATTGGGAATGAAATTCTTGGGGCCTTAATCATCAACCTGGTCACAGTAAAATTGAAACTCCCTATACTTTTGGGAAGGGACGCGGTGGCTCAGTGGGTTAGGACACTGAGCTTGTCGAACAGATGGTCGGCAGTTTGGCGGGTCGAATCCCGAGTGCCGCGTAACAGAGTGAGCGCCTGTTACTCGTCCCAGCTTCTGCCAACCTAGCAGTTCGAAAGCACGTAAAAATGCAAGTAGAAAAATAGGGACCACTACGGTGGGAAGGTAACAGCGTTCCGTGTGCCTTTGGCATCTATTCATGCCGGCCACATGACCACGGAGACGTCCTCGGACAAGCGCTGGCTCTTCGGCTTTGAAACGGAGATGAGCACCGACCCCTAGATTCGGAAATGACTAGCACGCATGTGCGGGGGAACCTTTACCTTTACCTTTATACTTTTGGGAAAAATTCACCCAGTGTTCCATTGTAGCTTACTGAAACCATTTCGAGCCTCCACTTTAAGACCTTCCCCTAGGAAAGCACCTGGACCACTCATAGTAGCGGGTCAGACCCATTATGAAGTGAAACGTATTCTTCACTCTAGAATCTTTAAGGGAAAATTGTAGTACCTAGTACAATGGAAGGGATACCCATTGTCTGAAGCCATTTGGGTGAAATCTAGCGATGTGAAAGCTGAAAGACTTATCAAAACGTTTTATAAGAAAGTGGACTTCCGGGTGGCTCTTCAGCGGTGCGGACGGTCGGGATCGACCGCCAGCCCCCCGATCTCGTTAAAGCCACAGAGCAGCGACGATCAGCTTTTCTGCAGCTTGAAAACCCTTCCCCTTGGGTGAAGAGGGGAAGGGGAGCGTTCTGGGTAGGGGTAGAGCTCCCCTAGAGCCCTAGAATATTTATTCTGGGGCTTGAAGGGTGAGAGCTCCCCCGAAGCCCGGAGATACTCCGGATCGGAGGACTTCTCTGCTTTTAAGCAGAGCAAGACGCTGAATCCACTCCTGCTGGATTTGATAGTTATCTTGAGCAACTGAAGCAGGCAGAGCGGATGCGGGAGCTGTATAATTAGCAAGTATAGGACTTTAACTCTGGAATCTCAACTTTCTTTCTGTTTTAACAATCGTCTTAAAAGGAAGGGGAAGATGGCACCTGAGTGATTCTTTGTAACAAGAATTGAAAGTGCTTGGCTGGTGAGAGACGAAAGTTAATTGGGTGTTAAAATGGCTTCTAAACCACCCAGAGTTTCTACTTCGAGAAGTGTGGGCGCATCACCAATTCAGCAACAGTCTGTATTACAGACTTTGATGCCACCCCCCGCAGCACCTACACCTGCATTGACATTAAAAGATTTACAAGATGCTTTACAACAGGGGTGTCAAACTCAATTTCATTGAGGGCCGCATCAGCATTGCAGTTGCCCTCAGGGGGCCGGGTGGGCGTGGCCAGGGTGGGCGTGGCCTACTGGGTGGGCATGGCCAGCTCTACATCGTTTGCATCAAGAGTGCCTATGGGGGCCTGGGCAGGAGTGGGACAGATCTGAGGGTCTCTGGGCCAGGGCCAAGGCAGTGGGGGCCGTTCCCTCACTGTTTCAAGGATGGCTTCGTGGGCCACATGAAACCACTTCGCGGGCCAGCCCCGGCCCCCGGGCCTTGTGTTTGACATGTCTGCTTTACAAGATGCTTTAAAAAGTCAATCTGAGCAAATACCGTATTTTCCGGCGTATAAGACGACTGGGCGTATAAGACGACCCCCAACTTTTGAGATGATTTTCATGGGTTAAAGTCTTATATGCCAGAAAATACGGGTAAGTAGGAAGTCAGGGCTGCTTCTCAATTAGGTGAAGGTGTCGCGGCCCACGGGCACGACATTCAGCGGGGCCCCTCTTCGCAGCACGGCGCACGGGCCTTGCCCGTCTCCCCATGGACGCACCTTCCTCGCTACGGGAGCCACCCTCGCCATCCCCGCACGCCACTGACGGAGGCCCACCTCGACTTCTCATGAGCCAGCCTTCTCCCGCGTGTCGGCTGCATCTCCCGACCGTCCGACGCCGCCTTAGAGATCGCCCGGCAGCTGGCCAGCGCATGCATGCGCAGGACGCCTCTGCCGGGACTCACCCGATGCCGGCGGGCTCCGCGGCATCCTTGCCCGGGACCGGGCCCGTCTGGGTCGCAGCGAGCCTGGACGCAACGTGGGAGGGGTCATTTGGCGGCGACAGTCTGGCTGAGCGGCGGCTTCAGAATGCGGTGATAGAGGCTGCGCCCGTTACACCTACTAGCCTGGCTGGGAACGCGTCGTCGTCAGAGCCCATGAAGGCTGAAGAGGGGTCCATGGACTGGAGCTGGGAGGGGGCCATGCACGGGTGGGTGATGGGCGGGGTGGGAGGAATGGCGGGCTGCAAGGAGGTGGTCCCGGGGTACAATGGAAGTTTACCTGGCGAGCGGAAGACGCCGGGAGGCAGGGGTGAGGCAGGAGGCATTGTCAGGGAAGGGTGGGGTGGAAAAAGGGAGTGGGCGGGTGTAGGCGTGTATGGGTAGGGTGGGCGGTTTATTTATGAGGAGGCCGTCTTTCGCCATTCTCGAGCGCTGGATTTGTCCGTTTCCACTAACGTCTCTGCTCCCGAGGATTTACTATTTTCCGGCGTATAAGGCGACTGGGCGTATAAGACGACCCCCAACTTTTGAGAAGATTTTCATGCGTTAAAAAGTCGTCTTATACGCCGGAAAATACGGTATCTAAGCAAATGGCAGAGCTTATTGATGAGAAAAATAAGGCAATACGAGAGGACATTTTATTGGCGTTTCAGGGGCTGGCAGCTTGTACTGAGCATCTGGATGAATGTGTGGAAGAAGTAAATCAAAATAATTTGAGATTGGAGGCTAAAATGTCTGAAACAGAGAATAAAATGGATAAGATTGACGATGATGTGGTAATGATACAATACAGAGACATGGAGTTTGCCCTGAGGATAAGAGGTTTGAAAGAGGATTCAAAGGAAAATTTGAAGGAGATTTTAGCAGAAGCTCTGGAACTGATTTTGGGGTGTCAAGCTGAAGATATTATGGTGGATATAGATAAAATATTTCGTGTCAACTCCTGGATTGCCAGGCAAAGAAAATTACCAAGAGATGTGGTAGTTTATTTCACAAAGAGATCAATTAGAAATGTGATTGTTCAAGCTTTTTACAATAACAGATTTAAAGTGGCTGGTCAAGAGGTTTTGATTCTGAAAGAAATTCCTCCAAGAATTTTAAGGAAAAAGCATCTTGCAGTGTGTGCCTCTCCATTCTTCCTCCAGATTCTGGGTCCTTGGTTTCCAAATGAGATGCAAAAGTTGCTCTCATCAGAAAAGAGGACTTTGGACCATTGAGCAACAGAGCAGGTCTGTTTTTCTTAAGCCCAGGTAAGACGCTTCTGACGTTGTTTGTTGTTCAGGAGCGGCTTGACAAGAGGAATACGACTTTTGAAGCCCATGTCCACGATCCGTCTGTGTGTGGTGGCTCTTGATGCACTAACTCCAGCCTCAGTCCACTCCTTGTGAAAGTCCCCAACACTTTTGAATGGCCTTTTCCTCACAATCCTCTCCAGGCTGCGGTCATCCCTGCTGCTTGTGCACCTTTTTCTTCCACACTTTTCCCTTCCACACAACCTTCTATTAATGTGCTTTGATACAGCACTTTGGGAACATCCAACTTCTTTTGCAATTACCTTTTGAGGCTTTCCCTCCTTATGGAGGGTGTCAATGATGGTTTTCTGCACAACTGTCAGGTCAGCAGTCTTCCCCATGATTGTGATTCCTACTGAACCAGACTGAGAGACCATTTAAAGGCTCAGGAACCCTTTGCAGGTGTTATGGCTTAATTAGCTGATTAGAGTGGGATACTTTGAGCCTAGAATATTGCACCTTTTCACAATATTCTAATTTTATGAGATTGTGGATTCGGGGTTTTCGTGAGCTGTAAGCCATAATCATCACAATTATGACAAATCACGGCTTGAACTATCTTGCTTTGCATGTAATGAGTCTATCTCATATATTAGTTTCCTCTTTTAAGTTGCATTACTGAAATAAATGAACTTTTGCACGATATTCAAATTTTTCGAGTTTCACCTGTACAACTCAAGAATTTACTTATAGTGAAGCAGTGGGAGGTGCGCGACCAAAGAGGCAGGTACGTGAGGATCTGCAAAACGCGCTCCGAAAGCTTCATGTCGCAAAAGATGGCAACAAAGTTTCTAACTTGGAATGTTAATGGTTTAAATTCACTGCAAAAGAGAAATAAAATATTTCAGTATTTGAAACTTAAAAATGATGTTACATGTTTGCAAGAGATGCATATTCGTGTATCTGATCAAAAATATTTGATAAATTCTAGATTGGGTACTCAGTTTATTGCATCTGCTTCAGAAAAGAAGAATGGAGTAGTTATCTATATGAAGAAGGATTTATCAGCTAATTTAATTGAAGCAGATAACCAAGGAAGATATATTATAATTGAACTTTTAATAGAAGGGCAGAAAATACTTTTAATTGGACTATATGCACCTAATCAACAGCAAGGAGAATTTTATAAATTTTTACATAATAAAATAATTCAGTGGGATTATAAATTGTGTATTTTGATGGGAGACTGGAATGGAGTGCTGGATACGCAGAAAGAAAAAAGGACCTTTTAAAAGCACACCAAATCATGCTAGATTGCCTAAATCTTTTTTTGATATGAAAGATGATTTGGAATTGAGAGATGTCTGAAGAGAACGAAATTATTTTAGCAATTAAACAATTAAAAGTGGGTAAGGCACCTGGAACAGATGGTTTGACAGCCATTTATTATAAAAACTTACAAATAGAAATGGTGGAACCTCTAAAAGAATTATTTAGAACAATTCAGTCTGGAGGAGAAGTGCCTCCTTCGTGGAAAACAGCTTTTATAACGTTAATTCCAAAGGAAGATCCAAGATCTTACTCAAACTAAAAATTACAGACCAATATCACTTTTAAATACTGAATATAAGATATTTGCTAAAATCTTAGCAAATAGATTACTGAAGGTTATGCAGCAAAAGATTCATAGTGATCAAACAGGATTTATAAGTGGTAGACAAATGAAAAATAATGTGAGACATATTGTAAATTTCTTAGAATTTTTGGAAAAAAATAATCAAGTCCCCGCAGCGCTGATTTTTTTGGATGCTGAAAAGGCCTTTGATCAATTGAATTGGCAATTTTTATTTAAAAAGTATTGGAGAAGATGGAGTTTGGGGATAGGTTTTTACAACCTATTAGGGCAATATATCAGAAACAAACAGCTCAAATAATAATTAATGGTAGTTTAACAGAGGCTTGTAAAATTGAAAAGGGTACACGACAGGGATGTCCGTTGTCACCTTTGTTGTTTAACATTGGAAATATTATTGATCAAGATACATGATTCAAATAAGATAAAGGGAATTAAAATAAATGATCAAGATTATAGATTAAGGGCGTTTGCGGGTGACTTGGTTATTACATTAACTCAACCGACTTTGTCGGTTGTAGACTTGATGGAGATAATTTTGCCATATGGAAAAGTTTCTGGATTTAAGATAAATAGGCAAAAAACTAAAATACTGTCTAAAAATATGACTATAGAACAAAAGGAAGTCCTAGAAAAATTAACAGGATTTGAAATTGTTAAAAAGATTAAATATTTAGGTGGTTTTTTTTTGGAAAAAATACCGATATAAGTTAAATTATAAAATACCAATCTGGGCAATACCTAAACACGCAATAGAAAATATAAGTGTGGGATTTAAACATGATGTGACTACATATAAAGAAATTCTTAGAATGGAAAGGAATGTAATAATAAACCTTTATTGTCAAAGTACAACATGTGTACATTGAGATTAGCTGAGCCTCCCCCCGTGCTCTCTCCCCCCAACACACAGTGACAACAAACCCTCCATCCTACCACACCATGTGAACCAACTACACCACACACCGGCCTCCCAAGTCAATTCTGCATACGTTCACAGAGATTATGTCCCATTTAAAAGCCTAACAGCCCACGGATAAAAGCTATTTTTCAGCCTGTTGGTACGGCTGGCTATATTCCTATATCTCCTACCGGATGGTAGGAGAGTAAAGAGATACCGTCCAGGGTGTGAGTCATCCCTGAGAATCTTCCTCACTCTTCCAAGGCAACGAGCCCTGGCGATGTCATCCAGTGCGTCATAAGTGAAAGTAAAAGATGGCGGCTAAACCTCCCTCAAAAACTCTTCGGAGTGCTGGAACTTCTCTGGTGCAACAGACATCGTTGCAAACCTTGCTTCCTCCTGCTGCATTGACATCGAAGGATTTACAAGATGCCCTTGAAAAACATGCCCAGGTAATTTTAGTAACATTGGGTGATAAATTGGCAAAAATGGAGGAGAGAATAGAAGAGAGGATGGAAGAGAAATTTAGTGCGATGAGGGTAGACATTTTGTCTACAGTGGTAAGTGTGGCTGAATGTGTGCAAGGTCTGGAAGAAAAAGTGGAAGATTTGACTCAAAAAAATGCTGTACTAGAAGTAAAGGTATTGGAGAATGAAGACTTAAGAGACAAAATGGACAGAGAGTTAAGCCTTGTTCAGTTTCACCAGATGCAGTATGCTGTTAGAATCAGAGGCTTAAAAGAAAATATTAAAGAAGATTTAAAGCAGCTGATTTCTGAAGCTCTGGAAGCAGTATTGGGTCAGCCAGCATCTGATATAAAGGGATGTATGGATAAAGTTTTTCGTGTTAACTCATGGATTGCCAGACAGAGGAAGCTACCTAGAGATGTGGTGGTTTACTTTACAAAGAGAGAAATCAGAGATGAAGTTATTCAAGCTGCCTACGACACTAAAGTAGTGGTTGCTGACCAAGAAGTTTTGGTCCTAAAGGAAATCCCTCCAAAGATTTTAAGGAGAAGAAAGGACTTTGCATTTATCGTGCAGGAACTTAAGCAACGTGATATAAGGTTCAGATGGGAGATTCCAGTTGGGCTGGTGGCGATGTATGAAGGTAAAAGATACCGTCTGGTTACTGTGGCACAGGCGCGTGATTTCTACAACAATGTTTTAAAAGCAACCCCATTATCACTTTTGGAAGCGGCAAAGGGATCTGGTGAAGAAAAATCTCATGAGGCTGAAGATGGCCAGACAGAGGAGGATGGTGCTGGAAGGGATCAATTTACAACTTTGTTGGCTGATGCTGGAGAGCTAAGGGTGACGCGTGCTGCTTTAAAAAGAGCAAAACAAATAAAAGAACAAGACCAGCAGAAGTTTATGGAACTTTCAAAGCGTACTTACAGCGAGGCAGTGGGAGGAGCGCGGCCCAAAGAAGACAGGGCCATTGGAGAGGTGCTCCAGAAGCTTCGGGGCGACAAGAATGGCGACTAAATTCTTAACTTGGAATGTTAATGGACTAAATTCGCCTCAGAAGAGGAAGAAAGTTTTTCAATATTTAAAACAATTTAAGACTGATGTTATATGTTTGCAAGAAACGCATATTAGGGCTATGGACCAAAAGTTTTTATTGAATTCAAGATTGGGTATGCAATTTGTTGCCTCTGCAATGAATAAGAAAAATGGAGTGGTTGTTTATGTTAAAAGTGCTATAACAGCGGACTTAATTGAAGCAGATAAACATGGAAGATACGTAATGATAGATTTGTTGTTAGAAGGCAAAAAAACGCTTTTAGTTGGACTGTATGCTCCTAATCAACAACTACAACAGGCTGACTTTTTTAGCTCACTTCATACAAAGCTTACTCAATTGGATTACAAATCGTTTATTTTTATGGGGGATTGGAATGGCGTTTTGGACGTACAGATGGATAAGGCTGGTTTTTTTAAGCGTATTCCGTGCCATGCCAGATTGCCTAAGTCTTTTTTTGAAATGAAGGATGATTTGGAATTGCGAGACATTTGGCGTGACACACACCTGCATGAAAAGGATTATACTTTTTTTTCTGATAGACATCAATCTTTTTCTAGGATTGACTTCATTTTGCTGACTAATGACTTTTTTTCTAGGATCAAGAAGGTAAAGATCTGTGCAAGAGCTATTTCTGACCATAGTCCAGTATGGTTAGAGATCAATAAGGACAATAGAGATAGGCGCTCGTGGCGCGTAAATGAGAACTTGTTTAGAAATCAGAAAAACGTGGAAGAATGTAAACAACGGATGAAGGATTTTTTTGAAATTAATATGAATAAGGATACGTCTATGGACATGGTTTGGGATGCTAGCAAGGCATATATGAGAGGGGTGCTGATATACATGAATAATAAACACAGACGTACTTTGGAAGCTAGAAGGAAAGAATTGGAGAATGAAATTAAGGAAAAAGAGAAGGCCTTGATTTTGAATCCATTGGATGTGAAGATTAAGGAGGCTATCAAGCTATTAAGAGGACAATTTGATAAATTAATGGCTGATCAAGTGGCAACTAACTTGAGGTTTGCCAGGCATAATACTTTTTGCAATGCTAATAAGCCAGGTAGATGGCTGGCTTATAGACTAAGGAAAAAGCAGAGGGCTTCTAACATAGACAAAATTGAACATAAGGGGAAGGTAGTGTTTCAACAGGATTTTATTAAGGAAGCCTTTGTGGATTTTTATTCTAAATTATATGCTAAGGAGAAGATTAATGAAAAAGATATTGATGAGTATTTGGAGAATGCTAGCATCCCGGTTCTTACGCAAGTACAAAAAGAGGAGATTAATCAATTGATTACAGAAGAAGAAATATTTACAGCAATTAAGGAGTTGAAGGTCGACAAAGCGCCAGGTACAGATGGTTTGACTGCGGCTTACTACAAAAACTTACAATTAGAGATGGTTCAACCGTTAAAGCAACTGTTCCAGACAATCCAGAGAGGGGGAAAGGTGCCTCCATCTTGGAGAACTGCTTTTATCTCTCTGATCCCGAAGGAAGACCAAGATGCTACTCAAGTAAAAAACTATAGACCGATATCACTATTAAATACAGACTACAAGATATTTGCTAAGGTGCTGGCTAATAGACTGATGAGGGTTCTGCAACGGGTGATTCATGGGGATCAAACTGGGTTTATTAGTGGTAGGCAAATGAAAAATAACGTGAGGCATATAGTTGATGTGTTGGAATTTTTGGAAAGGAACAACCAGATCCCTGCGGCGCTAATCTTCTTAGATGCTGAAAAAGCTTTTGATCAATTGAATTGGCAATTTTTGATGAAAGTTTTAGATAAAATGAACTTTGGGGATAAATTTTTGCAACCAATCAGGGCATTATATCAAAAACAAACAGCTCGAATAATAGTTAACAATAGTTTGTCAGAAGTATGTAGTATTGAGAAGGGTACAAGGCAAGGGTGCCCGCTATCGCCTTTATTATTTGTGTTAACATTGGAGATATTATTGGTAAAAATACGAAATTCGGAAAGAATTAAGGGTATACGGATTAGAGATCAGGATTATAGATTGAGAGCGTTTGCAGATGATCTGGTTGTTACAGTGACCCAGCCGGAGAGCTCTGTTGTGGACCTGATGGAGATAATAATGCAATATGGGAAGGTTTCTGGATTTAAAGTTAATGTACAAAAAAAATCTTGGCCAAAAACATGACAGCATCGCAAAAGGCCCTTCTAGAAGGGTTAACTGGATTTGAGATTGTCAAAAGGATCAAATATTTGGGGGTGCTTTTGTCGCCCTCTAATACAAAATTATATAAAAATAATTATGAAAAATTATGGGGAAAAATTCAAAAAGAAATGGAGAGTTGGGAAAAATTGCAATTCTCTTTACTGGGAAGAATTGCAGCAGTGAAAATGAATGTCCTGCCTAAATTTTTGTTTTTATTTCAAATGATACCGATTCTTAAGAAAGATTCTAACCTGGAGGAATGGCAGAGAGGTATCAACAAATTTGTTTGGGCAGGGAAAAGACCACGAGTCAAACTTAAGATTATGCAGGATACTCGTGAAAGAGGTGGTCTTAAAATGCCTAATCTTAAATTATATTATGAAGCTGCTGCGCTAGCAGGTATAAGTGATTGGATTAATTTGACACAAGACAGATTATTAAATCTTGAGGGCCACGACTTGTTGTTTGGTTGGCATGCATATTTGTTGTATGATAAGAAGGTAGATAATGTGTTTAGAGTGCATATTCTAAGACAGGCATTGCTGAGAGTTTGGAAGAAGTACAGACATAAGCTAGACTGCAAGATACCATTGTGGGCGATTCCAAAACACGCAATAGAAAATATACATGCTGGTTTCAAACATGATGTGACTACGTACAAGGAGATTCTAAACTTGGAGAGAAATGTCTGGTGTTTGAAACCATATAGTCTCTTGCGAGATGAGAAGATTGTTCAGAATTGGTTTCAATATACCCAGCTACGGGCCAGGTGGAAAGAAGATCAGAAAAATGGTTTTACAATGACTGATGAAAATCTGATAAAGCAAATCAGAAATCAGGGTCCAGCACATATTAAACGGATATATCTTGCATTGATAGAGATTGACTCAGAAACAGAACTTGTTAAGGATTGTATGATAAAATGGGCCCAAAATATTCAAGAAGTTATTACAATGGACATGTGGGAAAAGATTTGGGTGAGGAATGTAAAATTTACACAAGCTCAAAATCTAAGAGAGAACTTTTATAAAATGTTTTATAGATGGCATTTAGATCCTAAAAAGCTGGCAAGTATGTATCCGAATTATCAACCAAAATGTTGGAGGTGTGGTGATGAAGATGCAACATATTTTCATGTATGGTGGACTTGTAAAAAGGTTAAGGCTTTTTGGATAAAAATTTGGTGGAATATGCAGAAGATTTTCAAGCAAAGGATAAAGTTTTGTCCGCAACTCTTTTTGCTGGGAATAATTACAGATGCTACGGTTGTGGACACTAAGTTGATGTTGAATTTAATCACGGCAGCAAGACTTTTAATAGGCCAGTATTGGAAGAAAGAGGAACTGCCGACTATAGAAGAATGGACTTTAAAGGTTTCCGACCTGGCAGAGATGGCAAAGATTTCGGCATACTTGAAAGATCACTCGCAAGAACGTTATATTATGGAATGGAGAAAATGGGTTGAGTACATTCAGAACAAATATAGGGTTAAGAAGTTTTATGTAGCATTTGAATAAGTCTTCCTTCGTTTTTTCTTTTTTTATTTCCTTTTTTTCCTTTCTTTTTTCTTTTCTATATATATTTGATATTATTAAGATTTGTATTATCCTGTATAAGCTAGAGAGTGATGGATTTTAGAGTTTATGGTTGTTAGTATATGGTTGCTTATGATTGTTTTTTTTCTATACCTTGTATTTAGCTCTGGGAAGTCGGGGGGGAGGGGGGGAGGGGTAGGGAGGGAGGGAGAGGGGGAGGGGGGACTGTTAAAGATAAACTGTATGTTAAAACTTTTTAATTAAAAAAAAAAAAGCCTAACAGCCCACGGATAAAAGCTATTTTTCAGCCTGTTGGTACGGCTGGCTATATTCCTATATCTCCTACCGGATGGTAGGAGAGTAAAGAGATACCGTCCAGGGTGTGAGTCATCCCTGAGAATCTTCCTCACTCTTCCAAGGCAACGAGCCCTGGCGATGTCATCCAGTGGTGTCAGGGAACAGCCCACAATGTCTTGTGCTATGCTCACTACCCTCTGTAATACTTTCCTGTCCGCGGCTGTCAGACCAGCATACCAAACCACAATACCATACGACAGGACACTCTCTATAGTAGACCGGTAAAAGAGGGTCATTAGCCGTTGTTCTACCCTGTTCTTCCGCAAGACCCTAAGAAAGTGAAGCCTCTGTTGGGCCTTTCTAGCCACCTGGGTTGTGTTAACTTTCCAGGTCAGATCTTCACAGAGGTAGACTCCCAGAAATTTAAAGGAGGAAACTCTCTCTACACAGTCCTCCCCGATGTAAAGTGGGGCAGGTTCCTCCTTTTTTCTCCGGAGGTCTAACACCATCTCTTTCGTCTTGCCAATGTTTAGGTGCAAGTTGTTGTTACTACACCATATGGATAGTTTTTGTACCTCCGCCCTATATGCTGTCTCATCCCCACCTGTAATAAGACCCACCACAGTTGTATCATCTGCGAACTTGATTATCGCAGTGGATGGGTCAGATGATACACAATCATAAGTGCATAAAGAGTACAGGTAGGGGCTAAGCACACAGCCCTGTGGCGTGCCGGTGCAAAGCTTCAGGGGGGTGGACAAAGCAGACCCGACCCTCACTGTTTGTAACCAATCCCTAAGAAAGTCTTGAATCCAATCGCGGATGGCGGGGGAGAATTTCAAGTCAGTCAGCTTCTCGATGAGAATGCTCGGCAAAATGGTGTTGAAATTGCCATTGTATGGCAATTAAAGTCGTTTAATATTTTAAAAGAAGAAAAAAATAGTTCAGACCTGGTTTCAGTATGGGCAGTTACAAGCTAGATGGAAAGAAGACCACAAAATTGGCATTTCGACAACTGATGAAAATTTGGTAAAACAAATCAGAGATCAAAGTCAAGCGCATATAAGAAGGATATATAATGCATTGATAGAAATTGATTCAGAAATGGAACTTGTTAAAGATTGTATGATAAAATGGGCCCAGAATTTTCAGGAGCCAATAACGATGGATATTTGGGGGAAAAATTGGGTCAGAAATGTAAAATTCACACAGGCACAAAATTTAAGAGAGAACTTTTATAAAATGTTTCATAGAAGGCATTTAGATCCAAAAAAATTAGCATGTATGTATCCAAATTATCAGCCTAAATGTTGGAGGTGTGGTTGTGATGATGCAATGTATTATCATATATGGTGGACTTGCAAAAAAGTTAAAGCTTTTTGGATTAAAATTTGGTGGAATATGCAGAAAATATTTAAGAAAAAGATAAGGTTTTCTCCACAGTTATTTCTGTTGAGTATTATTACAGATTGTACTGTTATAGAAACCAAATTGATGTTGAATTTAATAACGGCAGCAAGACTTTTGGTATCTCAATATTGGAAGAAGGAGGATCTGCCTACAACAGAAGAGTGGACTTTAAAAGTTTCAAACCTGGCAGAAATGGCAAAAATCTCCGCCTATTTGAAAGAACAATTGCAACAGAGATATATTTTGGAATGGAGAAGATGGATCGATTATATTCAGAATAAATATGGGACTAAAAAGTTTCATTTAGCATATGAATAAGTATTAGTATTATAAGATGTATTATTATTTAGTTATTAGTATTTAGTTATCTAGTTATGTTTAAGGGGAGTTAAAGTGCGATAGAATTTTAAGTGTTTTTTTTAGTCAGTTAGCTTATTTTAGCTTAAGTTTGTAAAAGTTAATACCCTGTATTCAGCTCTGGGAGGTCCGGGGGGGAGGGGGAGGGAGGGTAAGTGGGGGGGAGGGGGAGGGAGGGAGTTTATGTTTTTAAAATGTATTTTAAAACTTTTTAATTAAAAAAATGTTTTATAAGAAACACCCCAACAAACCAAAAGCCAGCTCCTAACTTGTGTTTGTTTACATTACAGGATCTGTTCTTTTTGTAAGGGGGGGCGGATGTCAGTGGTGCAAACATTGACGTGTTTTTGCACTGACAATATAAGAGGCAGCCTTTTGTTTAAACTGCTTCACTTTGCATCACAGAAGGGAGGGAAATGTCAAACTGCTATTTTGAGAACATAAGAAATAGCCGCGCACAGAAAGGGAAGTGAAACTTCATATGTAAAACTAATTGGATAATGTGATTTATGACGTGTAAATAAGGGTGGGAATTGTGTATGATACGATGGGCTTAGGGGAGATTTCAGATTCTGGCATCCATCCATGAGTGCCGATGCTGCGTTTCATTATTAAGATTTTTTAGATAAAAAATGCCTGAATTTTGTTTGAACTGTCTCATTAATCGGAACCATGACATCCAGTTGGTATCTTATGGCAGTAGTCTCCTCCTCCTCCTCCATGCTGGACTCGTGATATGTCTTCAAAACGGGTTTGCAGAGCTTCCAAGAATAAACCGGCGTTGGCCAGTTCACTGGCATGGTCGCTGTATAGATCCACTGCCCATTCCGCGACTTCACCTTGTAACCCTGCAGTGATCGTCACCACCAATGCCCACTGGGACGGATAAAAGCGAGCATATTGGTCTACGTGGCTGATGACCTGGCATAAGAACATCACCAAACAGTCCGGGTCCCCATCAAATGTCGTCTTCAACGGTGGAGGACTCCAGGCCATCCCTTGGCCCCATGCAACCTAGACCCTGCAGGGTGTCAACCGCAGGTGGAGAGTGCTGTTCCCCAGGCCCCACCCCCCATTGGGCCAAGGATCCAGTCGCTGGACCCGGGTGCCTGGTGGGGGCTCTGCCTGGATCCATCAGTGACCTGCCTTCCCATGCAGCCCATTGTTGTCCTGTTGGTATGCCCAGGGTAGGGCCCCTCACTGGCAGCGTGTCAGGAGCGTGGCTGGCCCCTGCCCTCAACTTCAGGCTGGCCAGACGGAACTGGATTGGCCCTGACTGGGTTGGCTGTGTCTGTGTCCGTGTCCATGAAGCCATCTCAGGTCCCGCCTCCCACCTCGGCCATGAGGGGGGTACCTGGAACCCGGTCTCACAAACCAGTCCCTCAGAACGTCCAGTGTACGTCGCCCAGGTGCTGTGGAATAGCTCCAGTCCCCGTTGTCGTGATCCATCAGACGCCTTTCCCTCCACTCCATCATGGGGCCCACGGCACCCAGTGTGTGTACGGGGTCAGCAGCCAAGCCGGTGACAGCTGAACTGTGCCACCATTCTCCTGAGAGCCCTGCATCCTGTGCCACCCCTGGAGCCATCTGGGTATCGCTCACTGGACCTGCAGGTCGAGCCTCACGCACTTTGGGCCGCACCACTGGCTGAGTGTCTTCATTCCCCTCAACAGGATTTGGCACGGTCACCTCAGCTGGCTCTCCTCCATCTCCCACAGGTGCCACCTCTTGTGTACCCTCAGCCATTCCGAGTAAGCACAAGGGTAATGGGGAGGGATAAATAAAAGATGAGCGCTGACTTTCTGTCCCCATCCTTACCAGCCCCGATCCCCCCAAAAGGCAAATGATGGTCGACAAGGCAGCTGGCAAAGCAGGAACATTCTAACCAGCGTTTAATGGCAAACAAAGTCAGTGCTGGGAGTGATCTTCTCCCAGCGCTTTACATACAGTCAGTCCTCTCAGCTCCACCCCCCATCCAGCTAACCAGCATCCAGCTAGCATCTTCAAAAGCGGCAACCCCGCCCCTGGATCCTTCCTCCGGCTTGCTATGCAGTCCCCTGCATCCATTTCCGCGCCAATCAGCTTTTTGTCAGCAGCACGGCCACTCAGTTGTTCAGTGGCGTAGCAGTGCAGGTAAAACAGCCCGTTCTCTTTCCCCGGGTGCCGTTCTTGCTGTTGGGGCTCCAGCGCCAGGCGGCTGCTTCAGAGTCAAGCCAGGAACTCCCTGGGCGTTCGGCATCGTTTCCAGACTAGTGCTGCGCCGAGAAGCCTCCTAGCTGTTCATCGGTCGAGCGAGGTATTCCCCGGGTTTTCAGCGCCGTCATCAGCCTGGCGCCAAGCTGCAGAGCCTCACGGCAGTCTCCCTCCCCCTTCCCTCAAATGGCAAGCCCACAGGGCTTGACAGACGCTTTTGCAGATCGTTGGGCATTGCTGACATGGCGTCACTTCTTGGAAGGGGGGGAATACCTTTTGAGGTATGGACTGATCACAAAAATTTGGAGGCTCTGAAAGCCCCCCGTAAATTATCTCCGAAGCAAGTTTGGTGGGCTCAGTACTTCAAACATTTTGATTTCACTATAAAATATTATCCTGGGGGTAAGAACCTTTTGGCTGATGCATTATCTAGAATGCCCCAGTTCAAGAGCCACCGAGAGGAAGTAATTAACTCCATTATTCCTCTGACGCAATCCACTTCTCAAATTAACAACCAGATCACAGACATAGAGACCTGCTCCTGGTCCTGACAATCGCTCACTAAAGGAATTGAAGAAGTTAGAGATTGGTGCCTGGTTTAAAGATAACAAATCTATTTTAACCCTAAGGTGGGGACTAGCTTGGAAAGGTTCCAGGTTATACCTCTCAGATGGCTTCAGACTCCAAGCATTGCAATGGAGTCATGACGCTAAGCAAGTGGGTCACTTTGGATTTTTAAAGACATTGCATCTGGTGTGGAGGCAATTTTGGTGGCCAGGAATGAAAAAAGACATTGAGTGTTCTGTTAAGAGTTGTGCCACCTGAGCTGCCATGAAGATGTGTCCTGGAAAACCCTCAGGATTATTGCAACAAGTTGCTGACCCTTCCCAGCCTTGGGAGGAGATAGCCATGGATTTTATCGTGGAGTAACCTGAGAGTAAGGGAAACACTCTAATATCGACTGTGATTGATCTATTTTCCAAACAGGGACATTTCATCACTTGCTTGGCGCTTTCCTCTTCCCAGAAGCTAACCAAGCTGTTTTTGAAACACATATACCGACTTCATGGTGCCCCAAACCAGATTATTTCTGACAGAGAGGTCCAGTTTACTGCAAAATTCTGGAGGAAGTTTGTTAAACTGATTGGGTCGTACCAGTGGCTGTCATCAGCTTTTCATCCGAATACTAATGGAGCTGCTGAGAAAGCTAACGCAATGGTGGAACAATACCTCAGATGTTATGTAAATTACCAGCAGACTAATTGGGCTGACCTCTTGCCTTTTGCAGAGGTAGCCTACAACAGTACTGTGCACAGTAGCACTGGTCTCACCCCATTCAAAATAGTGACGGGTCGAGATTTTGTGCGCATGCCTGAGTTCCCACAGGAGCCTCCTATTTCCCAGACTTTGGATGAATGGGTGACATCTTTCCAGCGGGGTTGGATAAATGTGAAGAATGCATTGTCCAAGGCTACCAAGGTTTACAAGAAGCAAGCAGATAAACGACGCTCCCCTCAGAAACATTTTTATGTTGGACAATTAGTTTATCTTTCAACGAAATATTTAAGGTTAAAGCTACCCAGTAGAAAATTGGGTCCAAAATTCCTTGGTCCTTTTCCCATCTCTAAGATCATAAACCCCGTCACAGTGGAATTGAAACTTCCACGGTTGTTTGTAAAAGATCACCCTGTGTTTCACTGCAGTGTATTAAAACCTGTGTCAGAATCCTCTTTAAGACCTGTCCCAAAGGAGACATTGGGTCCAGTAGTTGACGCATTATGAAATCAAACAAATTCTTGATTCTAGATCGTGTAAGGGAAAGTTACAGTACCTCATTCAGTGGAAAGGCTACCCCCTTCAGAAGCTACCTGGGTGAAATGTACAAATGTGAAAGCGGATAGATTAATAAAAAAGTTTTATGATAAATACCCTTACAAGCCTCGAGGGAATACTTAACCTGCTTTTTGTTTCCCCTACAGGAGACTCTTTCGGAGAGGGGCAGACTGTCAACTCTACAAATGAGCATGGCTGTAGCCATTTTCCCTATTCATTTTCAGTTGCCATATAGAACAGAGGGAGGGGAGTTGCCCATGTGCTTCACTAGTCTAAATAATCTTTTGTCCCATGGGAACCAAGGTCATTGGCTGCTCCCGAGACTGCAGGGTGGGCATTGCGTAAAACAGGGCTTTTCAACCTTTTCACCCATTGTACCACTTTTAGGATATGGCAACATCAGAGTACCACCAGTCGCCTAGCAAGGTGTCAAAAACTTGATGACCAAAAAAAGAGGAAAAAAGTGATGAATTAGAGGTAGTCCTCGACTTACAACAGTTAGCTTAGTGACTGTTCGAAGTTACAATGGCACTGAAAAAGTGCCCCCCTCAAGCTACAGCCGAGCAAGACACCTGCCTGCGCACCTAGCAGCAATCTTCATCCTCTCTGATGTTTTCATTGTTGTGAGCATTTCTGTTGAGGATTGGCAGCAGGGGTGGGGTGGGGGGTGTTTGTTTTTTATTCCCCCCATCTGCTAGGTGGTTGCACCAGGTTTTGGTCACTTTACATGACCCTGGGACATTTTGAGTGTTATAAATATGAATCAGTTGCCAAGCATCTGAATGTAAATCACAAGGCCCTGGAAATGCTGCAACATTCCAGCTGATCAGCCCTTCTTCTGGGCTCAGCAGAAGCTCCAGGCTCAGCACTGAGCTCCAGCTGGAGCCTGGTGCTGATCCTGGCGCTTCAGCTGAGCCCTGACAGCTCCAGCCATCTCTCGCTCAGGCTTGTGTGGTGTTACCACCGTTTCAGCTCATTCCCCTCCCCCGCTACCACTTTTCTAGGATGGTCGCGTACCACCTGCCAGGTGCCAATGTACCACAGGTTGAAAAGCCCTGGTGTAAAAATCCCGCCGAGAAGATGTATTGGGGAACGTAGTTGCTTGCATAGTTTTAGGGGAGGGATTTTTTAACTTTATATTGGGGAATTGTTCCATCTGTCTCCAGACTTAGTTTCACTTTTGACGTGCCGATACTTTGTAACTAAGAAACATGTTCTTTGAATAACACAGCTGTCCTTGACACTAAGATAAGGCACTGAATACAACTCTTCAGGAGAAATTTGCAAGCCTCGGAGTTCTGCTTTATTTGTCTTTGTCAGAACCATGACACTACACCAAACTGACTCCTTCACCAATTGGGTGATTAGAAAACATATTTCTTGCTCTTGAAAAGGCTGTCCCTATGCTTATAGGATTAACGTCAGGTTCAGACTTCAGTCACTTATACCAGGGGTCCCCAACCCGATACGTGGACCAGTACTGGGCTACGGTATGCCAGCAACTGGTCTGCACAAACAAGTAAAGCCCCATCCGTGGGATGCAGGCAGCACACAAAACCACGCACTCTCTGGTCCGTGGAAAAAACTTTTTCCACAAAACCAGTCCCTGGTGCCCAAAAGGTTGGGGACCTCTGATTTATGCCATCTTCATCCTACCCCATTGGCTGTCTATATTGCTTATGGTCCATCAGTGCAATAGTATTCTAATGCTTTTATTCTGTAAAGTTTAGAAGCCGTGTTGCCCAACCTCTGATATTGCAGAAAGACAACAAAAACAATGATTGAATAACTTTCCTTATTAAAAAGGAAAGATGGGTTCACACAATATAGTTAACTGGGACAGTTAAGGGTCTAGTGTGTTGTGGGATCACAGTAATTGTTAGTAACTGGGGCAAGACAAGGACAAGTTTTAACTCATATTCTATTTTATGTTCATTAACTACCCAAATCGGCTGGCACAATACATTACGCTGTCAAAAAATTAGGCTATCACTAATAAATATTATAATACTATAACAATAAAGAAGGATTTTCATCCCCTGAGCAGAGAGACACTCATACGTGGCTTGCACCAGGCCTCCCCCACCCCCGGGGTATCCTGTGCTCCTTTCCTTACCGTGCTCCCTCTCCACTCAGGGGATGAAAACCCTGCTTGGATTTTGGCTCCCTCTCATCTCTGGGAGCTAGCTGAAAGAGCTCCCTGCTGAAGGATTTCAGTTCCGTGCCTGCTTGGATTGCCAAAATCCAAGCAGGCAGAGAGCTGAAATCCTTTGGCAGGCAGCTCTTTCACCCAACCCCCAGAGATGAGAGGGAGTCCTTTGGGCAGGTGGCAGCAGCTTGCAAGCTCCCCTGCTGGCTTTCCTATTTACTTTCTGGGGAAGCTGGCAGAGAAGATTGCAAATTGTGATCATATGATTGCAGGGCACTTGGCAACCAGTCATAAATGCGAACAGGTTGCCAAGCATCCAGATCATGATAATGTGACCACAGAGGGTGTTGCAACTTTTGCAATGGTTGGAAGTGCTTTACAGGCCATAAAGCACCGTTTCCAAGGCCATTATTAATATGAAGTGCTGCTAAGCAAACAGTCATAAGTTGAGGACTAACTGTAAGGGAGAAAAGCCAAAAGAAAAAATGCTCTTTAAACTGCCTTTGGTTCACGTTTGCAGTGTTTGTGTTGCTCTCAGTCCCAACAGGAGGAATCTCTGAGGAAATGTATGCTGAGGAGTCTCAGAGGGAAGCAAACCCACTGGTAAGCTTTTGTGTATAACTGGAGAGCCACAATCAATGCTTGCATGTTTAAATGTATGCCTGGGCATATATGTGTATAGGTGAGAAATGGAAGGAGAGAGGATATCCACTTTTGACTGATGTTTCCTTTTCTGATAATCTTTGATATGAATTTCCCCAACACTTAAACACTAAAAGGCTAGCCCACCTTGACATTGAACACTCTACTCCCAAACAAGAGTTTAAGCCATACAGCAGAATAAACAGATGTTTATTTTGATAAACATCTTAAAACTCATTGTTTTAAGCACTAATTAATAGTTTTATTTTAATATTATGCCAAACTGCTAATTTATGTATTTATTTCCAGATTCTATTAAACTTTGAAGTTTTTATATGATTTTGATTATCAAATGCAGCCTACTTTTAAAATATGCAGCTGCTTTTTAAAACTTAAAAATAAATGCTTTATTGAAAAAAGAATGCAAATATATGATATGAAAGATAGGAACATAATCATTATATGCTCTTTCCTAATTCTACCTATACAGGTGAAACTCGAAAAATTAGAATATCGTGCAAAAGTTCATTTCTTTCAGTAATGCAACTTAAAAGGGGAAACTAATATATGAGATAGACTCATTACATGCAAAGCAAGATAGTTCAAGCCGTGATTTATCATAATTGTGATGATTATGGCGTACAGCTCATGAAAATCCGAAATCCACAATCTGAGAAAATTAGAATATTACATGCAATCAATAAAACAAGGAGTGTACATAGAACAATATCGGACCTCTGAATAGTATAAGCATGCATATGTACTCAGTACTTGGTTTGGGCCCCTTTTGCAGCAATTACTGCCTCAATGCGGTGTGGCATGGAAACGATCAGCCTGTGGCACTGCTGAGGTGTTATGGAAGACCAGGATGCTTCAATAGCGGCCTTCAGCTCTTCTGCATTGTTCGGTCTCATGTCTCTCATCTTTCTCTTGGCAATGCCCCATAGATTCTCTATGGGGTTCAGGTCAGGCGAATTTGCTGGCCAATCAAGCACAGTAATCCCACGGTCATTGAACCAGGTTTTGGTGCTTTTGGCAGTGTGGGCAGGTGTCAAGTCCTGCTGGAAAATGAAGTCAGCATCCCCATAAAGCTCATCTGCGGAAGGAAGCATGAAGTGCTCCAAAATCTCCTGGTAGATGGCTGCATTGACCCTGGACTTAATGAAGCACAGTGGACCAACCCCAGCAGATGACATGGCTCCCTAAATCAACACAGACTGTGGAAACGTCACACTGGACTTCAAGCATCTTGCACTGTGTGCCTCTCCATTCTTCCTCCAGACTCTGGGTCCTTGGTTTCCAAATGAAATGCAAAAGTTATATTCTAAAGAAAATATACAAGCTTTAGATATAGACAAGTATTTACAGGGAGCTCATTTTCCAAGACTTTCACAAGAACAACAATTTGAGATGAACTGCCCAATTACATCAGAAGAAATTTCTTTAGTTATTAAACAGTTGAAACTGGGCAAGGCTCCGGGAACGGATGGATTAACAGCAATCTACTATAAAAAGTTGTTGCCTGAAATGATTGAACCCTTAAAGATTTTGTTTAATGAAATTCAGACTGGAGGTGTAGTTCCTCCATCATGGAGGACAGCTTTTGTATCGTTGATTCCAAAGGAGGATCAAGACCTTACTCAACCTAAAAATTATAGACCTATATCACTTTTAAATACAGATTATAAGATTTTTGCTAAAGTATTGGCCAATAGATTAATGCAAGTTTTGAAACAAATGATTCATAGTGATCAATCGGGATTCATATCTGGGAGGTATATGAAATATAATGTAAGACAAATTGTTAACCTGCTTGAATACTTGGATAAGAACAACCAAGTCCCCGCAGCATTGATATTTTTGGATGCAGAGAAAGCCTTTGACCAATTGAATTGGCAATTTTTATTAAGAGTTGTTGAGGAGATGAATTTTGGAGAAGGTTTTCTACATGCTATTAAAGTTATATATCAACAACAAACTGCACAAATTATAGTTAACGGGGGATTAACAGAGACCTTTAAAATTGAAAAAGGTACAAGACAGGGTTGCCCCCTATCACCATTATTGTTTGTTTTAACATTAGAGATTTTATTAATCAAAATTCGAGAGTTCTCTATGATAAAGGGAATTAAAATAAAACAGAATGATTATAGATTGAGAGCTTTCGCTGATGACTTGGTTGTGACAGTATCCCAACCGTTACAGTCGGTTATAGATTTGATGGAAATTATAACTCAGTATGGTAAGGTTTCTGGGTTTAAGGTGAATAGTAATAAGACCAAGATATTATCTAAGAACATATCTATGAGTGAAAGGGATATGTTATCAAAATTAACAGGTTTTGAAATAGTGAAGAAGGTTAAATATTTAGGAGTATATATTGCAGCCTCAAATGTAAAATTGTATAAGAATAATTATGAAACACTATGGTCGAAGGTACAAGGGGACTTAAATAATTGGAAAAAATTACAATTATCATTACTGGGAAGAATTGCAGTTGTTAAAATGAATGTTCTACCAAAGTTTCTCTTTTTGTTTCAAATGATACCTATATTGAAAAAGGATGCCAACCTTGATCAATGGCAGAAGGGTATTAACAAATTTATTTGGGCGGGGAAAAAACCAACAGTTAAATTTAAGATTTTACAAGATGCTTGGGAAAGAGGGGGACTCAAGGCGCCGAATCTGAAATTGTATTATGATGCGGTTGCCTTGACGTGGGTTAGTGATTGGCTTAATTTAACTAACAAGAGAATACTTCATCTTGAGGGATGGGATTTGGTATATGGATGGCATGCATATTTGCTTTACGATAAGAAGGTGGACAGGGCTTTTAAATCCCATATTCTTAGAAGTGCTTTATTGCGTGTCTGGAAAAAGTATTATTATAAGTTAAATTATAAAATACCGATTTGGGGAATTCCTGGACACGCGATAGAGGGCGTATCTATGGGAGTGAGTATGGATATGGTTTCTTATAAGGAACTACTTAGATTGCAAGGGACTGATTGGCAACTTAAATCATTAGAGGAGTTAAGACAAGAAAACATAAGTTACTCTTGGTTTCAATATACCCAACTGAAAGTTAGGTGGAAGTCAGATCAAAAGGTTGGCATCACAATTACAGATCAAAATTTAGTAAAACAAATTAGAGATTTAAATTGTGCACATATAAAGAGGATATATAATGCTTTAATTGAATTGGATTCGGAAACGGAACTGGTTAAAGACTGTATGATAAAGTGGTCACAAAATATTCAGGAACCAATTTCGTTGGACACTTGGGAGATAATTTGGGTTAGAAATGTTAAATTTACTCAGGCTCAAAATTTAAGAGAAAATTTTTATAAAATGTTTTATAGATGGCATCTGGATCCCAAGAAGTTGTCCAACATGTATCCTAATTTACAGTCTAAATGTTGGAGATGTGGTAGTTTAGAAGCTACCTATTTTCACATATGGTGGACTTGTAGAAATATAAAAGCTTTTTGGATTAAAATTTGGTGGAACATTCAAAAGATTTTTAAGAGAAAGATAAAGTTTTCTCCGCAATTGTTTTTATTGGGTATTGTTGTAGATTGTGATGTTAAAGAAACTAACTTGATGTTGAACATGATAACAGCAGCACGGTTACTGGTGGGACAATATTGGAAGAAGGATAGTTTGCCCACTATAGAAGAATGGGTGTTTAAAGTTTCGAATCTTGCAGAAATGTCTAAGATTTCTGCTTATTTGAAAGATCATTCACAGGAAAGATATATTTCAGTTTGGAGGAGATGGATAAATTATATTCAGAACAAATATGGGACTAAAAAGTTCCATTTAGCTTATGAGTAGATTTTAGTGGGATATTGTTATTGGTACTTTGTATGTAGTTATGTTAAAGGGGAGTTAAAGCACATTATGAATTTGGTTAATTGTATATTATGCATAAGGGACGCGGTGGCTCAGTGGGTTAGGACGCTGAGCTTGTCGATCGGAAGGTCGGCAGTTTGGCGGGTCGAATCCCGAGTGCCGCGTAACAGAGTGAGCGCCTGTTACTCGTCCCAGCTTCTGCCAACCTAGCAGTTCGAAAGCACGTAAAAATGCAAGTAGAAAAATAGGGACCACTACGGTGGGAAGGTAACAGCGTTCCGTGCGCCCTTGGCGTCTAGTCATGCCGGCCACATGACCACAGAAACGTCCTCGGACAAGCGCTGGCTCTTCGGCTTTGAAACTAGAGTCGGAAACGACTAGCACGCATGTGCGGGGGAACCTTTAGGTTTAGGTTTAGGTTTAGGTTTTATTAAATTTTTATACCGCCCTTCTCCCGAAGGACTCAGGGCGGTGAACAGGGCATATCATAAAACTACAAAAATACAAAAGTTAAAAAAAGAATTAAATTATTGCCCAAGGTAAAAACAATAGAAAATATATATAAATATTAAATATTAAAACCCTAGGTAACTCCCCATCAGGCCAGGCCAGCTTGTTCAAATAAATGGGTCTTTAACCCGCGCCGGAAGGAGCGGAGATCCGGTGCCATCCGGAGCTCAACCGGCAGCTGATTCCACAAAGCCCACAGAGAAGGCCCTCCCCCTGGGGGCCACCAGCCGACATTCTCTGACTGGAGGCACCCTGAGGAGGCCCTCTCTGTGGGAACGCATATTGGGAGTCCTCCTAGATGCACGGCTTACCTTAGAAGATCATGTAGTAGCCGTGACTAGGGGGGCTTTCGCACAGGTTCGCCTGGTGCGTCAGTTGCGGCCCTATCTAGACCGGGATGCCCTGTGTACGGTCACTCATGCGCTCGTGACCTCTCGTCTTGACTATTGCAATGCTCTCTACATGGGGCTTCCCTTGAAGACCACTCGGAGGCTCCAACTGGTACAGAATGCGGCCGCGAGAGTTGTCTTGGGAGTTTCCCGGTACTCCCATGTTACACCTTTGCTCCGCGAGCTGCATTGGTTACCAGTTGTCTTCCGGGTGAGGTTCAAGGTCTTAGTGATGGTTTTTAAGTCCTTACATGGCATGGGTCCGGAATACCTCAGGGACCACCTGCTGCCGGCGTCGACTCCCCTCCGCCCTGTGCGTTCCCACAGAGAGGGCCTCCTCAGGGTGCCTCCAGTCAGAGAATGTCGGCTGGTGGCCCCCAGGGGGAGGGCCTTCTCTCTGGGCGCTCCGGCTTTGTGGAATCAGCTGCCGGTTGAGCTCCGGATGGCACCGGATCTCCGCTCCTTCCGACGCGGGTTAAAGACCCATTTATTTGAACAAGCTGGCCTGGCCTGATGGGGAGTTACTTAGGGTTTTAATATTTATATATATTTTCTATTGTTTTTACTGTGGGCAATAATTTAATTCTTTTTTAACTTTTGTATTTTTGTAGTTTTATGATATGCCCTGTTCACCGCCCTGAGTCCTTCGGGAGAAGGGCGGTATAAAAATTTAATAAAACCTAAACCTAAACCTAAACCTTATGCATAATTTTTATTTAGAATATGATTATTGTAACTATAATCCTGTATTTAGCTCTGGGAAGTGGGGGGGGAAGTGGGTGGGTTTGGGGTGGGAGGGATTTGGGGATATATTGTAAAATTTTGTTCTTGTAAAACTCTTTAATGAAAAAAAAACAAAAAAAAAACAAAAGTTGCTCTCATCAGAAAAGAGGACTTTGGACCACTGAGCAACAGACCAGGTCTGTTTTTCTTCAGCCCAGGTAAGACGCTTCTGACCTTGTTTGTTGTTCAGGAGCGGCTTGACAAGAGGAATACGACATTTGAAGCCCATGTCCAGGATCTGTCTGTGTGTGGTGGCTCTTGATGCACTGACTCCAGCCTCAGTCCACTCCTTGTGAAAGTCCCCAACACTTTTGAATGGCCTTTTCCTCACAATCCTCTCCAGGCTGCGGTCATCCCTGCTGCTTGTGCACCTTTTTCTTCCACACTTTTCCCTTCCACACAACTTTCTATTAATGTGCTTTGATACAGCACTTGGGGAACATCCAACTTCTTTTGCAATTACCTTTTGAGGCTTTCCCTCCTTATGGAGGGTGTCAATGATGGTTTTCTGCACAACTGTCAGGTCAGCAGTCTTCCCCATGACTGTGATTCCTACTGAACCAGACTGAGAGACCATTTAAAGGCTCAGGAACCCTTTGCAGGAGTTATGGCTTAATTAGCTGATTAGAGTGGGACACTTTGAGCCTAGAATATTGCACCTTTTCACAATATTCTAATTTTCTGAGATTGTGGATTTGGGGTTTTCATGAGCTGTACGCCATAATCATCACAATTATGACAAATCACGGCTTGAACTATCTTGCTTTGCATGTAATGAGTCTATCTCATATATTAGTTTCCCCTTTTAAGTTGCATTACTGAAATAAATGAACTTTTGCACGATATTCTAATTTTTCGAGTTTCACCTGTAAGTTGCAAGCTTACTGCATCTTCCCAGTTTCTCAACATGCACTTTCATCTGCTTATATACCACAGGACAGTAACATTTTATAGGTTTAGTCAAAAGACCAAGATTTTTATTTTAAAACTTTCTCTAACAGCAGCTTTTACCTTTTCTTTGTTGCTGGCTTCTCTTGCTACTGTTGAACCCTGGAGGGGAAAATAAAGAATAGAAAGTGATTGCCTATTTAAAGCCAAAAGTTTTTGTTTTTTTACAAAACTGACTACACATTTATAAATTAAGGGCAAAGCCAGTGCAACTTTCTTTGTGCTTATTTCCTCTCCTTTCATTTTCCAAACATTTAAACCACAAAAATGTTGTTTCTGGGAAAATATTACACTCCCCAGAATTGAATACATTAAGTCAGCTTTACTATGTCAGTTTTAGCTTATCCTTCATAGAAAAAGATAATCTATGACCTCTGAGATCCTTTCCAACTCTATGATTCTCTGATTTAGAAATTAAATATCAACGATCAACAGTCAGGAAATGACTCATTCTCACTTTGTTGATGTGATCCTCTCTAATACAGTCTGGACTCTCCATGGCTGAAGGCAGAATTCTTACATAGACAAACCAGCAGGGTTCAAAGAATATGCTAAATGTAATCCAGAATAAAAAAACACAACTGCTATGTATATAACATGCCCAAATAAATGAACATGTTATGGCTTTATGGGATAGCCTGGTTCATACAGCTTTCAAAAACAACACCTGTATTTTCACATCTCAGCGAACCATACACTAATTACCTTAAAACTACCACTGTGTTTGGTCTAGAAAATCAAGTGCACCATCTATGCACTACTGTATGAAATTCCGCAGGAATTTATGCAAAAATATTTCACTTCTGACTGCCAGCTGCTCTTTGCATTACATGCAAACAGAGGTTTGCAAACAGTCATGAGATTCCCCAACACCAAAACAGTCCCAAAAGTTTAGTCTAAAAATTTCTGAGGAAGTCACAGTTATTCAAAACAAAATATTTAATTCGCCCTTCAATGTCTCTTAGCAATCCCAATTTGGGGTGTGGGGGGGGGTGGGGAATACCAAATTTGGTTTTTATACTAGCAAGTTACAGGTATTAAAGAACACTGTGATACAATTAGTGGACACCACCAGTTCTAATTTCATGCAGCAAATCTGGAAACAATCTTTCTCATTTTAACTCTGTGGTGATAGCTTTCCTCCTCCAGCGTGAAACTCCTACAGAACGCAAAATCAACACCGGGCCTAAACTGTACCCATGCTTTAGAGCAGCCATGGTGTACTGGACTCAACCTTCAGAGAAAACCAACATACTTATAAAAGGAAACTGAACCATATGAATATAGTAAACATTTGAATTACACAGAAATGATAGTACTTTTCAAACACTACCCTACTTTCTTCACAACTCCAAGACTCTAGTGCAGGCATGTCAAATGCCGGCCCGTGGGCCGGATGCATCTCAACGAAACCGTGCCCTCCCCATTGCCGGCAATGGGGAAAAAGTCGCGATATGTCGCGCGACGTCACCTGATGTCGCGACTTTGACATGCCTGCTCTAGTGTCTGCTTATGATTCTAAACCTACAAGCAAGCACTTTTTGAGGCCAGAATGGGACGTTGGCAAACTTAGAGATTCTCACCTTGAGATCATATTTCCGATGCACTGTCAACCGGTGACTAAATACATTCCTGGTGACTACCATGTAGGTTTCCACACCATCTACAGTAAGCCTGTACATGCCAAGAAACTGGGGTAAAAGAGTATTCCCATGACATTCCACAATGAACTAAAGGGAATGAGGAAAAGGAGAGAATATACAATCAATCAGTGTCAGTCTAAAAGCTGCCAGCACAGTTTAAATGGAAGGGTGTTTTGGGGGTTGCCATAGAAGGAAACTTTAGAAGGGCATTTGAGATACTTTTTAAAGTATCAACATCTCAAAATAGAACCTGGTATCCTAAATTATTTCTAATAAATGAAACCAAAAGGACAAAAACTTTTTATCTGTAAGGATGGTGAAGAAACATGATATCAGTAAAACAACTGTTTTGCTACAAAAGTTAATCTTAGCAATAAGGAACACAGTCCTGAGCCTCATATTACCAGAATAAAATGTGATTATGACAAGAAAGTAATTATTTTAACCACATTTTCCTAAGCTCAGATCTCTTCAGTTACATTGGAGAGACCGATTTTCTAAAATCAGATGGCCTTATGATTACTAGCTTAAAAGCTTCCATTGTCCAGAATAGACCAATCTCATTCTATTCAACTCAACTACGATCCTGAGACTTGTTCATAAGAAACTATTGGTCTGGAGCTCTTGGATAATGCAACCAGAACCTCCTGAATGGAGAAAATAAATGAAGAATATCACCCATGATGCAAAACAATACATCTGTACTCTTGTGGAGCAAAAGGGCCCGATGGAGCTTTTTCTTTTGAGAGCCCTTTTCACCATTTGGAAAGTTGCTTCTTCATCACAAGATATAAGTAAATCTGGAAACAATCTTTCCCATTTTAACTCTGTGGTGATAGAGTTAAAAGTGAAAAAGAAATTAAGGAAAAATAACTCTGGGCTCAGCTGCATCTGATGTTTTTTCTAAATAAAAATGATGCAGTGTAATTCACAGGTCACACCAACAATAGTTTCATAAACTGGAAGGAAAGCATCTGTCAACCTCCGCCTGAAATCCCCACCAAGAAACACACTGGTGTCAAAGTGTCCGCTAATGTTGTCTTTAATGGGTTGACTGCCACACCAGGGCAAGTATTGATCCACCTGCTCCATCATCTCGGCAGCCCTCAGCTTCCATCAGTCTACTCCTCCTTCCCAGGAGGGCGATGCGACTGGAATTCAGCTTCCACGGCTCTCCACACCTCCTCCCTCCATTTCAGGCTGGTTGAATGCAGTCACTCCCTCCGTCCATTCCAAGGTCAACTCCTTCCGTTCAACCCGTTCCTTGGGTTGAGTTGCAGGAGGAGGGGTCATGGCATCCCCCGTCACTCCAGCAGGGGTCCCCCCCCAGCGAAATAGCCGCAGACGGGGTCCTTCCAGCTGATCCCAACTTCCCTGGGGTTCTGCTGGATGATCCCGAACATGATCCAGACATCTTCCCCTGAGTCTTCACCACCCCTCCAATAACTATTGGAGAGGGGCAGGGGCTCAGGACCCCTTTGTACGTTGTTAGTTTAAGAGAGCCAGCTTAGTGTCAACCTCCGCCTGAAATCCCCACCAAGAAACACACCGGAGTCAAAGTGTCCTCTAATGTTATCTTTAATGGGTTGAATCATAGCGGCAAGTTAGAAAGCGAAAGCTGGCTCTAACGAAAAGGTGGGAAGTGGTTAATTAAATGAATCTTTCTCTTCCTCTCTCCTCTGACCGGACAGGTCACAATGTCCAATTGAAACACAACTGTTTGTTGTGAGAAGCATTCTCTGTTCACCAAAACAGACCTTTCACTTCTCTGCTTTCTCATGAAGATGAGCCACCTGTGGATTCCACTCTGTTTCTCCATCCCCCCTCCCCGCTCTGTAGGCAAGCTAAAGGCACTTAAAGGCAGCTGGGTTCTAAGCTTGACAGCATCTCTTTTTCAGCCTCTTTTTTCTCTTGCTGGGAGAACAGGAAAATTTCTGTAGAAGTGTCCCCTCAAAATATGAGCATCTATTACAATGACTTATGTCCACCATGGTATTCTGAAATACTTGGGCTAGTACACTTTCTTCCTACATGTAACTCACCTGGTGATATTTTTTTAGAATGTTATGTATCTCTGCAACATCTTCACTTGACACTGCCTTGATGACAAACCGCCGGTCATAGGAGGTAAGGAAGCGAACTCCACATCGACCATGGCTATCACTGTATACTGGAGCACTCCGTGTCACAGAATTCTATGTGGAAGAACAAAATCCATTCGGAAATTTAGGTACCCCCAATGCATCTTCAAACTAGGCGTGCAATTCAGGTTAATTTTAGTTGAAGCAAGAATGAGAAGTATTTTGCACAGTGTTTCAGAAATAGTTTATGCCAACTGTGTACCACATGAACAACTTTTGTATCAGGTTTTTGTGTACTTTTTAAAATATCTTTGATAAAATTATTAAACTGGTTTTCAAAACTGGACAGTTACAAGGATCACCACCTTTTTGTTTTCCAATGCATAAATGACAGTAGTACCCAAGTATATACCAGGATTATCTACATATTAAAAGATTTCAAAACCAGAATCTTTCCCCCACATAAACATGTTTATCCACATACTAGAAAAGGAAGGTTTGGTAGTCTATGCCAGGACTGAACTCTGTTTTGTCTGGGAAGAAGTAAAATGTGCTTGGTTTAGACATGGACCCAAGTATTCTGAGCACTTATGTTCCAAGACAGGGCACCATGTGGCAGCAGCTAATAGGAAGGTACTGGGAAATGGTGGTGAAGAGACGAGTAGACCAACTGGGTATGCCACACTTGTATAAAACAATTAGACTACCTGTGCCCAATTTGGTCAACTTTTCAGAGATATTTCTGTATCTAAACAGAGAAACAGAATGACCAAGAGTGGACAAAAAAGCAGAGGGAGCAGGAGCTACTTCTGGCTTTCTACCAGCTTCCCCAGAGTTTCCTTGTGGGAATCTGGCAGAGAGCACTGGAAATCCCCTTCCCTTCCCTTCCCTTCCCATCCCATCCCATCCCATCCCAGCAGGCAGGTAAGTGGCTGCTGCTGGGTGAGGGAGGGAGCAAGGGATTGAGAGACTGGCTGGGAAACTGTCACAGAATGTTGAAAATGAATATCACATGACTGCAGCAGCTGCCAGTAGAACCGAAGCAGCCACAACTTCCCCAAATTTCATTCCCTCAGGTGTTATGGGTCCCAGATTTTGGACACATTCTGTAAGTTAGCCCATTTGAGCTACTTTGGTTCAAAACCTTTTACCCTATGATGCACCATTTCACCCAGTTAAAGGTCAGGACTACTAGAATTTTAGTACTATATAGATAACAACTAAGAGGAGGTATAGGAAAGAAAGGTGCTGGGAGGATTGGTGTCAATGCTGCAAACACTGACATGTTTTTGCAATGACAATATAAGAGACAGCCTTTTGTTTAAACTGCTTCACTTTGAATTTTGAAGGGAGGGAATTTTCTAACAACTATTTTGAGAAGATTAGAAAAGCCCACATACAGAATGGGAGGAGAGACCTCATATGTAAAACTAATTGGATAGTGTGATTTATGACATGTAGATAAGGGCGGGAATTGTATGTGTGTTACGATAGGTTTGGGGGGAGGAGATTTCAGATTCTGGCATCCCTCCATGAGTCCTGATGTTTCGTTTCATTACAAAGACTTTAAGATAAATAATATGCCTGCAACTTGTTTGAATTGTCTCATTAATCGGAACCATGACATTGAACGTCCCCAAATTTCATTCACTCAGGTGTTATGGGTCCTGGATTTTGGACACATTCTGAGCTACTTTGGTTCAAAACCTTTTACCCTCTGATGCACCATTTCACCCAGTTAAAGGTCAGAACTATTAGAATTTTAGTACTATATAGATAACAACTAAGAGGAGGTATAGGAAAGAAAGGTGCTGGGAGGATTGGTGGGTACGTTAGCATACAGACAATGTGGAGAAGAAGAGCAAAGAGGGGTGAGGCTCCTGGCCTCTCTCTACTCACACTGCAGGGCAGAGTTTGTTTTGGTTGAAACCCGAAACAAGATGTTTCCAGATTTCAGTTTGGTTGAACTGAACCCCACTCAAAATGGTTCTGCTAAATCTCTGAGCCACAATGTTTGCTCTGTGCATAGAACAAAACACATTCTTTACATACAGTCATGTGAAAAAGTACACCCTCTTTGAGTTCTATGACTTTACGTACTGTAGTAAAAATCATCTGGTCCTTAGCACTTCTTAAAAGTAGGTAAATACAGCCTCAGATGAACAATAACAATTACACCAAGTCATCATTTATTTTACAAAAAGAAAGCCAAAATGGAGAAGCCATGTGTGAAAAACTAAGTACACCTTATGATTCAATAGATTGTAGAACCACCTTTAGAAGCAATAACTTGAAGTAACCATTTTCTGTATAATTTTATCAGTCTCTCACATTGTTGTGGAGGAATTTCCACCCACTTTTCTTTAAAATATTGCTTTAGTTCATTGAGGTTAGTGGGCATTTGTTTATGCACAGCTCTCTTGAGGTCCCGCCACGGCATTTCAATCAGGTTGAAGTCTGGACTTTGATCGGGCCATTGCAACACCTTGATTCTTTTCTTTTTCAGCCATTGTGTTGTAGATTTGCTGGTGTGCTTGGGATCATTGTCCTGTTGCATGACCTAATGTCACCCAAGCTTTAGCTGCTGGACAGATGGCCTCACATTTGACTGTAGAATACTTTAGTATATAGAGGAGTTCATGGTAGACTCAATGACTGCAAGGTGCCTGGGCCCTGTGCCTGCAAAACAAGCCCAAATCATCGCCCCTCCACCACGCTTGATGGTTGGTATGAGATGTTTGTGCTGATATGCTGTGTTTGGTTTTTACCAAACATGACACTGTGCATTATGGCCAAACATCTCCACTTTGGTCTTGTCTGTCCAAAGGACAGTGCTGCAGAAATCTTGTGATTTGTTCAGATGCAACTTTGTAAACCAAAGCCATGCTGTCATGTTCTTTTTAGAGATAAGAGGCTTTCTCCTGGCTACCTTTCCAAACAAAACATACTTGTTCAGTCTTTTTCTAATTGCACTGTCATGAACTTCAACATTTAACGTGCTGAGACCTGTAAAGTCTGAGATGCAATTCTTGGATTTTTTGTAATTTCTCTGAGCATTGCACGGTCTGACCTTGTGACGTCCACTCCTGGGAAGATTGGCAACTGTCTTCAATGTTTTCCACTTGTGAATAATCCTCCTCACTGTAGAATGATGGACTTTAAAGTCTTTAGAAATGGCCTTATAACCCTTCCCAGATTGATGGGCAGCAACAATTGCTTCTCTAAGATCATTGCTGATGCCTCTACCCTTTAGCATTGTGATAACACACACCTCAATGCTGGAGACCAACAAACTCCTAAAACTTCAACTTTTATAGAGGTAGTCACACTTGCTGATGATCAATTGATCAAGGGCACTTGATTAGCAACACCTGGCTGATACTTAGCCTCTTCATACCTATGGAAGCAGTAAGGGTATACTTAGTTTTTCATACATGGCTTCTCCATTTTGGCTTTCTAATGTATTTTGTAAAATAAATGATGACATGGTAAAATATGCCATGTGTTGTTCTTCATCTGAGGTACTATTTACCTACTTTTAAGAACTGCTAAGGACCAGATGATTTTTATTATGTCCTGATACATAAAACCATAGAACTCAAAGAGGATGTAATTTATTTTTCACAAGGGCAATTCGGAAATAAACCTCCATTTGGTTATCAATGACAAACACTCGCAGATACAGAACTTTTATTATACACATTAGAAAACTACAACATTACATTAATTTTTGACATAATTGCTATTCAAATTGAGGCACTTGTCATAACGTCTTACAAGGTTTGAAATTCCTTAGTAATAGTCACTTGGCGCCAAATTTTGGCTATGGGGAGGGGGGGTGATCAAAAATATCCCAACAAAACTGCTTCAAAAGTTCTTGGGTGCGACCAGCAGTGTGCGGGCATGCATTATCATGAACCAACACCACACAGGGAGACAGCATGCACCGACGCTTGTTATGGATGGCTCGTCTGAGTTTTCATAACGTTTCAAGTAGACTTCTGAACTGATGGTCGAACCACGCTCCATGAACTTCACTAGCATTACTACTTTGGCATCTTCACATTTGACGGGATTTTATTTTTTTATATAATATTTTATTGGTTTTCCAATTTTACATTTAAGTATTTGAAATGCAATGTGGTGGCGTGGTTAAACAATTCAATAGCATAAACTTTAGTACCGATCTCAGGTTACATCATCAACTATTTCTTCTCTTTTTCCCTTAATCAAGCTAGTACATTTCTGATTAAATCAACTCAATAAAAAAATCATTGTTACATTTATCAATACACTTTTAACTTATACAGGTGAAACTCGAAAAATTAGAATATCGTGCAAAAGTTCATTTATTTCAGTAATGCAACTTAAAAGGGGAAACTAATATATGAGATAGACTCATTACATGCAAAGCAAGATAATTCAAGCCATGATTTGTCATAATTGTGATGATTATGGCGTACAGCTCATGAAAACCCCAAATCCACAATCTCAGAAAATTAGAATATTACATGCAATCAATAAAACAAGGAGTGCACATAGAACAATATCGGACCTCTGAAAAGTATAAGCATGCATATGTACTCAGTACTTGGTTTGGGCCCCTTTTGCAGCAATTACTGCCTCAATGCGGCATGGCATGGAAGCCAGCAGCCTGTGGCACTGCTGAGGTGTTATGGAAGACCAGGATGCTTCAATAGCAGCCTTCAGCTCTTCTGCATTGTTCGGTCTCATGTCTCTCATCTTTCTCTTGGCAATGCCCCATAGATTCTCTATGGGGTTCAGGTCAGGCGAATTTGCTGGCCAATCAAGCACAGTAATCCCACGGTCATTGAACCAGGTTTTGGTGCTTTTGGCAGTGTGGGCAGGTGCCAAGTCCTGCTGGAAAATGAAGTCAGCATCCCCATAAAGCTCATCTGCGGAAGGAAGCATGAAGTGCTCCAAAATCTCCTGGTAGATGGCTGCGTTGACCCTGGACTTAATGAAGCACAGTGGACCAACCCCAGCAGATGACATGGCTCCCTAAATCAACACAGACTGTGGAAACTTCACACTGGACTTCAAGCATCTTGCACTGTGTGCCTCTCCATTCTTCCTCCAGACTCTGGGTCCTTGGTTTCCAAATGAAATGCAAAAGTTGCTCTCATCAGAAAAGAGGACTTTGGACCACTGAGCTTTGATACAGCACTTTGGGAACATCCAACTTCTTTTGCAATTACCTTTTGAGGCTTTCCCTCCTTATGGAGGGTGTCAATGATGGTTTTCTGCACAACTGTCAGGTCAGCAGTCTTCCCCATGACTGTGATTCCTACTGAACCAGACTGAGAGACCATTTAAAGGCTCAGGAACCTTTTGCAGGTGTTATGGCTTAATTAGCTGATTAGAGTGGGACACTTTGAGCCTAGAATATTGCACCTTTTCACAATATTCTAATTTACTGAGATTGTGGATTTGGGGTTTTCATGAGCTGTACGCCATAATCATCACAATTATGACAAATCACGGCTTGAACTATCTTGCTTTGCATGTAATGAGTCTATCTCATATATTAGTTTCCCCTTTTAAGTTGCATTACTGAAATAAATGAACTTTTGCACGATATTCTAATTTTTCAAGTTTCACCTGTACATATTTTAATTAATCTGGGTATAACAATCCATGCCCTGTTATTAATTTTACTTAATTTTTAAATTCTCTCCAATATTCCAATCAACCTTTAAAATCCATAATTTTCAAGCTCTAGGTAACCAAGGTTTCCCTTATCTCACTTCATAAGAAACTATAATATCCAAAATACACATTTTATCTGTTTAAATGTAATCTTATTCTATTTCCTAAAGTTTTTCTATTTACCACCATACTAAATTTTCTAGTTAATAATAAAATATCCCCTTTTAGTAGATCATAGCCATTATACATATTGCCTGGGATAATCAATAAGTCAAACATATTCCTGATAGTTAATTTTTATTTCCCTTTCAATCCTTATTTTTCAATATTATACAAATCAGAGCCTTATTTTCCACTAATTTCCAACTATTTTAAATCTAATAACCCAGATTCCCCTTATCTCAGCCTCTCCTATTAACCCTCTAATTGACAAGGTAAAGTCCCCTCTAATAAATCAAATCCCCAATCTTCAATCTTATTCTAGCTTTCTTCCTTTGCCAATTAGCCTTCGATATCAACGCTTTTAGATCATCAAGTGGGTCTCCCTCCATTTTCATGTGTAGTATTTGTATCAGTGGAGACCAATTGATTGCCAGTTTTCTGGGAGGACTGGCCCGTTTATATTCATTAGATTGTCCTGCAATTCTAGTCCCCCATATTTGCTCTGGTATATTTGCCTTTAGTTCACTTTGTTTTTCTTCTTTCTGAAGTTTCTTCTGGATTGTATAGAGAGTCTTTTCCATTTTCAATATTGTCCCTTCCCTGTCTGGATTGCCCATCATCTGTACTTGTTGATCAATTGAGTCTTCTATCTTAATATTTGGCTGTTCCATTTCATCTGCTATTGTTGATTCGTTAGGTGTAATCAGGATTTGGCTTTGTGTATCTGAGCTGTCATCTTGGTCTTTTATTTTGGGCCTCATTTTGTCGCAAGCTGCAAGGATGGTTTCATGTATTGCTTTTAGCATGGCTAGAGTTTTTTTCTGGTCCTCGTCCATCTTTTTCACGTATTTATAAACCATCTGTCTAGTAGAAGTTATTTGTTAAACAGATATCAGTAAGGGTTTACATTCACCATTTAGATATGCCAGTTTCACTGTCCAGCTGTTTTTGCCAAGGTCAACACAGTCTTATCTAGGTCTGGGCTGTAAGCCAAGTCTCTTTTTATAAAATGGCAAATAACAAATTGTCATACCAAGTTCCACCACAAGATGTCACTGATACCATTTGAAGTTTTTTAAGTTCCAAATTCTTCTAGATTCTGTCCCAGTTTTATTTCTTTACAGGTAATAACAAAATCTTCCAGTAAGAATAAGACACTGTAGGGTCCCCAGGTTTCAAAGGCATGTAAGTCCAATTCAATTAAAATTATTCTTTTAGATGCTTAGTTCCCCTGGGTAGTCAGACGCCGCTGTTCTTGGAGTGTGGGACGAGAATTCCCTTCCCTCTGTCCTCACAGGGTGTTAATACTTCAAGGATCTTTTACAGGAAAGTACTTAGGGTGTAGAGAAGATAAAATCTCACCCGGCTTCTTCCGCATTGCTTTCAGTGTGCTTGATAGTAGATTTGACTTCGGTCGTCAGCGGCTGAGTGATGGGCCATATTGCTATGGCCGGTCTTTTTTCCCGTTGGTCTGAAGAGCTGCCCTGGATCAAATGGAAGAGCTGCTGCCCTTCCGCAATCAGCAGGGGTCCTCTCCTTGCTGGTCGCCCTCCAACTCTTTCCAGGGTCCCCCAGCAGGATAAAACCGGACAATGGAGACACTTGCCCCACACGTCCAACGCCGCGATGGCAAACCAGAAGTCGGTCCATTTGGTGGGATTTTCTATGGCACTACTTCTAGTGTGGTGTTGGTTCATATAAAGCTTGCCCACACACCGCTAGACACACCCAAGAACTTTTGAAGCAGTTCCATTGGGATGTTTTTGATCACCCCCACTATAGGCCAGATTTGGCACCGAGCAACTACTACTAAGGAATTTCAAACCTTGTAAGATGTTATGACAAGTGCCTCAATTTGAATGGTGATTATGTCAAAAAGTAATGTAATGTTGTAGTTTTCTAATGTGTATAATAAAAGTTGTATCTGCGAGTATGTCATTGATAACCAAACAGAGGTTTATTTCCGAATTGCCCTCGTACATATAATCTTTATTATAGATTTGTGCTGTTTCCCTCTTCTTTTATATTTCTCCCCCACATCTTTGTATCTTTCTTTACTCATACACTCATTTTTATCATCCCTTCCCCAAACCTACCTTTTTTTCCTATCACAACCTGAAGAACATTACTTCCCATCTTTTCAGCCTAGTACATTTCAAATAATTGCTGTGAGGAGAAAGCATGTATACAATCTTGAGCTCTTTGGAGGAAAATATAAATGCAATCAATACAATAAATAATTCAACTTGTCTCTTTGATACCTGTTCTTCATACTGGTCCCATTCTTGCACAAAGTCAATTCCCAATTCCCACAAAGCCAGAAATACTTTTTGTCGTATCTCAATTATTTTGACATATCTCAATGAAAAGCTGTCAGCTTGTTCCCTACCTGATAGTCTTGATCATCAATCCCAAACCTTTCCCGGAGATTTCGGAATACCAGTGGACAGTAGTCCTTAAATTTGAAGTGGCTTGGGAGGTTCTCTCTGAAAGCAACCACAAAAAATTGGTGTTTCTGTGTAAACGTGTATTTTAAATATACATACTAGATTGAGAATACATCTCAACATGGTACATACTGTAGTTCAACATTTTTTGTACACATTTTTTTTTGTATCTAACTTATGTGACAATGAAATCAGACTTCCCTAGCACAATGTTCTCCCAGATACACTGCAAGTCTGGTCATGTTGTCTGGGAATTTTGGAACTGTAATGCCAACATATCAGTTCAAAGACATTTGATGAAAACCAGGTTGGGTGTGTGGGTATTTACTATCTAATCAAAAAAGTGGGATTGATTGCTGAGTATTTACCCTATAATGAAGTTATATTTATTAATGCTGCTGAACACTACTAAAATGTTAGCAGTACAGGCAGAGTAAAAAGAAAGGCAAAATGATGAATCTTCTATTTTGGGAAAAACTAATTAGGTTCAATTGTAGCAAATGACTTGGTTAGTAACATTTGGTTAGTAGAATTTTTGTCCTCATATACCAACTGAAAAAGTTGGGGAGAAAAAAAAACAAAGCAAACTTTGTAGGCAAGGAGTCTAATTTATAAGTGAACATACAGTAGAAGCAATCATTCAATGTTGGTTTCACATTATAACAGCTGCAGAAATAAAGGACTTGGTTCACTCCATGGGAAGACGTTGTAAGGCCGTAATTCATGCTAAAGGTTACCCAACTAAGTATTAACTGACATGGTGATAATTTTTGTATGTCTCATTTTTTTCTATGGTGATAATTTTTGTTTATCTTGTTTTTTCTATGTGTTTCACTTTTCTTCTTTATAACTGCTATTCTAATAGTAAATCCTTCATAAAAGTTATTGCATTACATTCTTGATTATCTTTCCATTGATATATAATTTTATGGTACTACTCCAAAAAGAAGTGGTGTTATTAGCCATCAAACCTCAAATGTTCACTTCTCCCAAAAGGATTCCACAATTTTGGCCACTACTGTAGGACTGACCCACCCACTCCAAGTTCCATGGGATCTTATTGGTTTGTTCCCAAGTAGTCTGGGAAGATTCTTGTATTATAGGTAGAATACAATAAAGTATTCAATATGTCTACATACAGGTGAAACTCAAAAAATTAGAATATCGTGCAAAAGTTCATTTATTTCAGTAATGCAACTTAAAAGGGGAAACTAATATATGAGATAGACTCATTACATGCAAAGCAAGATAGTTCAAGCCGTGATTTGTCATAATTGTGATGATTATGGTGTACAGCTCATGAAAACCCCAAATCCACAATCTCAGTAAATTAGAATATTGTGAAAAGGTGCAATATTCTAGGCTCAAAGTGTCCCACTCTAATCAGCTAATTAAGCCATAACACCTGCAAAGGGTTCCTGAGCCTTTAAATGGTCTCTCAGTCTGGTTCAGTAGGAATCACAATCATGGGGAAGACTGCTGACCTGACAGTTGTGCAGAAAACCATCACTGACACCCTCCATAAGGAGGGAAAGCCTCAAAAGGTAATTGCAAAAGCAGTTGGATATTCCCCAAGTGCTGTATCAAAGCACATTAATAGAACGTTATGTGGAAAGGAAAAGTGTGGGGAAAAAAGGTGCACAAGCAGCAGGGATGACCGCAGCCTGGAGAGGATTGTCAGGAAAAGGCCATTCAAAAGTGTTGGGGACTTTCACAAGGAGTGGACTGAGGCTGGAGTCAGTGCATCAAGAGCCACCACACACAGACGGATCCTGGACATGGGCTTCAAATGTCGTATTCCTCTTGTCAAGCCACTCCTGAACAATAAACAAGGTCAGAAGCGTCTTACCTGGGCTAAAGAAAAACAGACCTGGTCTGTTGCTCAGTGGTCCAAAGTCCTCTTTTCTGATGAGCGCAACTTTTGCATCTCATTTGGAAACCAAGGACCCAGAGTCTGGAGGAAGAATGGAGAGGCACACACTGCAAGATGCTTGAAGTCCAGTGTGAAGTTTCCACACTCTGTGTTGATTTGGGGAGCCATGTCATCTCCTGGTGTTGGTCCACTGTGCTTCATTAAGTCCAGGGTCAACGCAGCCGTCTACCAGGAGATTTTGGAACACTTCATGCTTCCTTCCACAGACGAGCTTTATGGAGATGCTGACTTCATTTTCCAGCAGGACTTGGCACCTGCCCACACTGCCAAAAGCACCAAAACCTGGTTCAATGACCGTGGGATTACTGTGCTTGATTGGCCAGCAAACTCACCTGACCTGAACCCCATAGAGAATCTATGGGGCATTGCCAAGAGAAAGATGAGAGACATGAGACCGAACAATGCAGAAGAGCTGAAGGCCGCTATTGAAGCATCCTGGTCTTCCATAACACCTCAGCAGTGCCACAGGCTGATAGCTTCCATGCCACGCTGCATTGAGGCAGTAATCATCACAATTATGACAAATCACGGCTTGAACTATCTTGCTTTGCATGTAATGAGTCTATCTCATATATTAGTTTCCCCTTTTAAGTTGCATTACTGAAATAAATGAACGTTTGCACGATATTCTAATTTTTCGAGTTTCACCTGTACACCAAAATGCCCAGAGAGATGCATCTGAAACAAAACTGACGCCTTTCTCTCACTGTAAAGCATTGTAACCCTATTACTTCTTTGATTTCTACTGTACTGTATCTAACCAAGCACACAGAATGGTATTTCTCCTAGAGATCTAAAGAACAGGGAGGCATACTGTATATGGAAAAAGATACTCCTTAAATATGCTGGCGCATCAAAATACAATGATACATGTATGAGCAGTCAACACATTTGTTACAGAAAGGATGTTATCCCCTATGGCCTGGTTTTATCGGAAAATGAACTGCAGCTCCCAATCATATCAATACATGGCTGGACATAGAGCACATTCACACACATGGATAGTGCTGGCTTCAAGATACTCTTTTATAATACTTGTTTTTATCTTGTGCCACAGTTTTCTGCAAAATTATGGTTCATGTCATTACATATTCATTATATGTTTATTACTCACTTATTAAAAAGGTGATTGTCCACTTTAATCTTGCTGTAGGCTTTAAAGTCATCTGGCATTAACATAACAGGGACAGGTACATTACTCAACTCATTAATCTGCAAAAGAAACACAACATCTAAACAGAAAGTGAGGGAAAAGAGAAAGCAAATCACCTGCACTGCTGGTATGTACAGTCATAGAGCCACGATACTCCACTAACCTGTACTGGCAGTTTCAGGATTAAATGTATAACCTGAAGTTTCACAGTCAAGAAAGCACAGTTATGTTCTACAAAGGGGTGATAGTTTATTCTGTATTTGTTGAGAGAAGGAAATCATAGGGATCTGAGTGCTCTAGGCTATATCATCCACTAAAAGACCTCCAAGGTCCCTTCCAATTTTGTTATTGTTATTTATCTGGGTAGTTGTTGTCTCCAGGCAATGAGTCTGTATAATTCATATACTGTAACAATGTAATGCTTCTCTTTTTCTTTCTCAATTATTAGACAGATAATTATGTACATCTATATAAATAATTTCAGGCCTGTCCTAATCACTCACACTTTTAGTTAATCATCTGACTGCATTTTAATACAACTATATTTTTGAAAGTGTGGTCTTTTCTTATTTTTAAAAGAAAATGTTCTTATTTTTGTTAGTCTGTATGTAACAAAACATTTTATATGGTCTCAGAAATTCTCTGAGGACTAATAATATTTACAAAATACAACTCTTGACAAAAGGCTTGCTGTGGGAAAAACAGTTATTGTTGCTTTTTAGAATCTCATACATATTGCTATATCTTTCAAATTTTAGATTCTGGGGTTGGGGGAAGGAAACACATTTTTCTGGATTAAAAATGAAAGGATGCTTCATACTGTGTTCCCCTGAAAATAAGACCTATCCTGAAAATAAATCCTAGCTTGATCTTTACATGTGTGCCTAATATAAGCCCTACCCCCAAAATAAGCCCTAGTCAAGACCCCATCCACTCCATCCCACCGTCTGTTTTACAAGGTGGGGCTAAGCACAAAAATCAAGCTAGGGCAGGGGGGTGGAGCTGCCCCACGCGCCCCACACCTGCTTACCTCAGGGCTCCTGCAGCCAGGCCTCCCATGCCCTGACACCTGCCTTGCCTCGCAGCGGAAGCACCAGCAACAGCAGCCCTGTCCAGTGGGAGCCTGCATGGCCGCTGGCCCACTTCTTCTGTTTGATGGAAACTGCTCGTGGCAGGATGCCATGTGGCATGTTGCGCTGGTGCCGTTGCATGTGTGAGTGGTGGCACTGGCACAGCACGGCAGGACACATGCTGTCCTGCTGCAATTGGTGGCACTGGCTCAACATACCACTTGGCATCCTGCTGCAAGCGGCCGCAGAAGTTAGGCAGCGGCGTGACAGGTGTCAGGGTGTGGGAGGCCTGGGTGCAGTGGTCCTGAAATAAGCGGGTAAGACATCCCCTGAAAATAAGACCTAGTGCCTCTTTTGGAGGCAAAATACATACATATATATATATATATAAGACCAGGTCTTATTTTTGGGGAAACACGGTAGCATAGAAACTAAGTGCAAAACATATCAAAACTTTCCAACTTTAACTACAGAGTATACAATGCCATTGGGTGCTTCAACATGTGGATAATGCTATATTAAGTTGTCATTTATAGTAACCTGCCATGTATAGAGCAGAAGCAGCAATTTATTTCACTTTATACTCTGTTCCCACCCACACACTTCTTCAGTTCTACTCACTATGGGGTCCCCAAGAAAAAGTCTAAAGGAAAGCAGCCCTCAACAGGAAAAGATTGGCATTCCTGTTCTAATATATTACACAGAACTGTCCATTCTAAAACTTCATCTACTTCAGAGTTCAGCAGTGTGACCAATTTTTAAATTATTCATTGGAGCTTCTTTGGATAATCCAGAGAAATCTGTGCTTAACTAATTTTAACATAACTGCTGAAAATATAAAGAAAAAAATTGCAATAGTTTCTAATATTTTGTTTCTGAAGTTATTAGATCTGCAAAGCACAACCGAGCCTGAGTATTTTCTTCTTAACTTCATGTGCTATCATGTACATTTGTGTCAATAAGCACTTTTTCACTGGTCACTTTCCATACAGAAGAGACCAGGAAGTTATGAGCTCCTGTCTACTTTCCTTTGTGACCAGAGGCAAGCTCGCCTGACCAATAACCAGCCAAAACACAGTGAAGGCCTTTTGTTTAGTTTATGTTGTGATTCAGGGTCAGCCTGTGGGTCCGGCAGCCGGGTCGGATGACTCGGATGACTCAGACGAGGGGGAGGAGGAGGGTGTTGAAGACGAACTTGCTGATGATGGCTTGGAGGCTTCGCAGAGCCCCCAGCCAGGCCCCTCTTCTCAGCTGCGCGAGCCCGACAGTGCGGATGATGATGACCCACAGCTGGCCCTGTTCAAGGACGCCCGATGCAGGAGGCAGTCAAGCAGGAGCAAGCAGAGAAAGGCTGTGGGACTCCTCGGAAGGAGGCACAGGGAGGCCACGCCCTGAACTCTAATAAAGGGAGTGTTTGGGGAAGGGCTGGTTGCTGAAAGCAACCGCTCCGTTTGAGGATCAAAGCTCCGGTATCTTGTTTCATGTTTTGTTGTTTGTTTGTGTAATAAACTTGGCAGACGTTTTCCAGCCACAGACGCTTTCCAGCCTCTGCCGTTTGTACAGGGGTTGCCTTTTTGCAAGGCCGGTAGCAGGCTGGTACAGAACAGTTTATTGCAATAAGCATGAAGAAAAGCTATCGAAGCTTGGTTTGTGGGCATACAAAGAATGCTTTGTAATGAACAATGTAAGTTTTGTAGACAAAAGAATTATTCTTTATTGAAATAGGGAATTGTGGGTTACCCCAAAATTAAGCTTTTTCCTATATACTATAGGCCACTCTAGAATATCCTATTGCAATTAGATAAAATTTAAAAACAGGATATTGATATGTATTACTGAAAATATATTTTAAGTTTTGTTGATTGACTAGGTTACAACTAGAAATGTACTAACTTGCCTATTTTGACTATGTAATAACTAAGGGAAGTAGAGAGGGCATCTCTGTTGATGTAACCTGAACTATTTACAACTGGTTATTTCTTATTTTAACTACCCAACCACCATATTGTTTCACAAATACCTGTATATGTAAATATTAAAAAATCAATAAAACTTGTCTAAAAAAAAAGCTTGGTTCTCTCCAAAGTTCCAACCCAAAATATTCCCTTCTTTATACAACCCTGTCCCAACCGCCACATCCCTCGTTCCCCAGCTCCTACATATTTCCTGCTACAAACTAAATCATACATAACATGTACACTAAAATTAGGAGATAATTTATGCAAGGTGCGTTAAATAATATCAGTTAATTACACATGCTCAGTTGTCTGTTTTGAATTCTGGCCCCCTTTTGTTTATGACTTCTTAGAAAAATAGGTTCTTTTCTGTTTTTCAGTTTAATCTTCCCTGGCTAGCCATTTCCTCTTGCAACGGTTTTTACAGCTTGTGTTCTTCCTTTCCCAATTCTACAGACCCAGATAATATTTGCCTACATGTTTATCTTTCATGCTCCCTTTACGCTACCCTTTCCTGGTTCCCATCCATTGTAGTTTCTTTGGCAGGCTTGATTCTCCACTCAGTAAGTTTCCACTGCAGCAAATTCAATTTTAAATTTTTCTTTCAATATTAAATTTTGAAGACCTTTCCTTTACTTCTATCAAGCAGGATTGGTGAGAGAGTTCCAGAGACAGGACAGTTTGGTCTAGTGGTTAAGGTGCTAATGTAGGAACCAGGAGACCATGAATTCTAGTTCCACCTTAGGCATAAAACCCAGCTGGGTGACTTCAGGCCAGTTCTTCTCTCTCTCAGCTCAACCCACCTCAGAGGGTGGTGGTTGTAGGGAAAATAGGAGGAGGAAGGAGTATTAGGTATGTTCACCACCTTGAGTTACTTATAAAGTAATACAGATGGGATAAAACTCACATAAATAACGCAACAGGCCTGCTAGTTAAGCCTTACCACTCTGGGATAGTGATTGCTTCCTCCATTAAAATACAGGGTTTGTAAACTTGTGATAAGACAAGGAAATCAGGGTCAGAGACATGCATCTATTCTTCAGAGTTCTCAGGACAGTATTAGTCTAATTTGATAAAGGGCATTCAGTATAAACCAGGTTTTTTCTCAACCTTGGCCACTTTAAGATGGCCACTTTAAGGCTTTAACTCCCAGAATCCCCCAGCCACTGATACTTTCAAATGGACTCAGGGGGACTCTGGAAAACCAAGACTTTTGCATGGCAGAAAGCTGAAAATTCTCAAAAATAATCTCCCAAACAAAAAATGAGCAGCAAAGTGATAAACCTGAGCAGGATTCCAGGAACTTGTAAGTTCCCCTGTTCCTACTTTATCAAAGAAGGGAAATGATTGAGCCCTTTCCGTTTTGTCAGCATTACAGGTGCTGAGACAAACACAGCTGCTTCTGTTTGTGCCTGCTTTTAAGTGTTCCTCAGAACCCAATCTGGCACATTTTTTTCCAAGTAAAATGCACCTAGGTGCTCCAAAAAAGAAACAGGATCGTAGGAAGAGCTCAAAATGGAGGAGGGAAGTCAACCAAAGGCCCAACATGGTTTGGGGCCAGGCTATTTGAAAGACAGCTGCCTGTTACATCCACCCAGCCCACCAGAATGGGAAGTATCTTGTGGGTCCCATCGTTTAGGGTTGTATATATGGTGGGACAATGAATGGAACATCTTTTTCCCCAAGGTATTACTTGGGGAAAATGGAGAAACCTACAAGACTAATTTGGAGTTATATATATATATATATATATATATATATATATATATATATATATATATATATATATATATATATATATATATATATATATATATATATATATATATATATAGTTGCAAGAAAAAGTATGTGAACCCTTTGGGATTACGTGGAGTTTTGCATGAATTGGCCATAAAATGCACTCTAAACGTCATGTAAGTCACAACAATAGAAAAACACAGTCTGCTTAAAATAATACCACACAAACATTAGCTGTTGTCATGTTTTAATTGAACATAAGATGGAAACATTCACAGTGCAGGGTGGAAAAAGTATGTGAACCTTTGGACTTAATAACTGGTTGACCCTCCTTTGGCAGCAATAACCTCAACCAAACGTTTCCTGTAGTTGCAGATCAGACCTGCACAACGATCTGGAGTAATTTTGGACCACTCCTCTTTTTTTTATTGAAAAGTTTTACAATACATTTTTAAATACAAAAAAACCCCTCCTCCCCCTCCCCTCTCCCCAACCCCCCCTACCCTCCCCTCCCCCCTCCCCGACTTCCCAGAGCTGAATACAGGGTATAATAATACAAACAAGCATAATCTAAAATATGCTAACAACAATAATAAAACATTAAATTCTATCACACTTTAACTCTCCATAGTCAAAATATTAATAAAATAACTACTAACTAATTATTCGTCATAAAAATCCGCTACTTATTCAAATGCTAAATGATACTTTTTAGTCCCATATTTATTCTGAATATATTCAATCCATCTTCTCCATTCCACAATGTATCTCTGTTCCGATTGATCTTTCAAATATGCTGAAATCTTTGCCATTTCCGCCAAGTTAGAAACTTTCAAAGTCCACTCTTCTATAGTCGGCAGTTCTTCCTTCTTCCAATATTGTGCTACTAAAAGTCTCGCTGCCGTAATTAAATTCAACATCAACTTTGTATCTATAACAGTAGTATCTGTAATAATACCCAATAAAAACAATTGCGGAGAAAACTTTATCCTTTTCTTAAATATCTTTTGCATATTCCACCAAATTTTAATCCAAAAAGCTTTAACCTTTTTACAAGTCCACCATATATGAAAATACGTTGCATCCTCACAGCCACAACTCCAACATTTGGGCTGGCAGTTCGGATACATACTTGCTAATTTTTTAGGGTCTAAATGCCACCTATAAAACATTTTATAAAAATTTTCTCTTAAATTTTGGGCCTGTGTAAATTTTACATTTCTAACCCAAATCTTTTCCCAAGTGTCCATTGTTATAACTTCTTGAAAATTCTGGGTCCACTTTATCATACAATCTTTAACAAGTTCCATTTCTGAATCAATTTCTATCAATGCATTATATATCCTTTTTATATGTGCTTGACCTTGATCTCTAATTTGTTTTACCAAATTTTCATCAGTCATCGAGAAACCAACTTTCTGGTCCTCTTTCCATCTAGCCTGTAATTGCCCATACTGGAACCAAGTTTGTACAATCTTTTCTTCTTTTAAGATATTATATGGCTTTAATTGCCATACATTCCTTTCTAAACTTAAGATTTCCTTATATGTAGTCTCATCATGTTTAAATCCCACATTTATATTTTCTATTGCATGTTTAGGTATTGCCCAAATTGGAATCTTATAATTTAACTTATGTCTATACTTTTTCCAAACTCGCAACAGAGCATACCTTAAAATATGTATCTTAAACACATTATCCACCTTCTTATCATAAAATAAATATGCATGCCAACCAAATAACAAATCATGACCCTCAAGATTTAATAATCTCTCTTGTGTTAAATTAAACCAGTCACTTATCGATGACAAAGCAGCAGCCTCATAATATAATTTAAAATTAGGCATTTTAAGACCACCTCTTTCACGCGTATCTTGCATTATCTTAAATTTAACTCGTGGCTTTTTCCCTGCCCAAACAAATTTATTAATTCCTTTTTGCCATTCCTCCAAATTTAAATCCTTTTTAAGTATAGGTATCATTTGAAATAAGAATAAAAATTTTGGCAAAACATTCATTTTCACTGCTGCAATTCTTCCCAATAAAGATAATTGTAATTTTTTTCAACTATCTACAGGTGAAACTCGAAAAATTAGAATATCGTGCAAAAGTTCATTTATTTCAGTAATGCAACTTAAAAGGGGAAACTAATATATGAGATAGACTCATTACATGCAAAGCAAGATAGTTCAAGCCGTGATTTGTCATAATTGTTATGATTATGGCGTACAGCTCATGAAAACCCCAAATCCTCAATCTCAGAAAATTAGAATATTGTGAAAAGGTGCAATATTCTAGGCTCAAAGTGTCCCACTCTAATCAGCTAATTAAGCCATAACACCTGCAAAGGGTTCCTGAGCCTTTAAATGGTCTCTCAGTCTGGTTCAGTAGGAATCACAATCATGGGGAAGACTGCTGACCTGACAGTTGTGCAGAAAACCATCACTGACACCCTCCATAAGGAGGGAAAGCCTCAAAAGGTAATTGCAAAAGACGTTGGATGTTCCCAAAGTGCTGTATCAAAGCACATTAATAGAAAGTTATGTGGAAGGGAAAAGTGTGGAAGAAAAAGGTGCAAAAGCAGCAGGGATGACCGCAGCCTGGAGAGGATTGTCAGGAAAAGGCCACTCAAAAGTGCTGGGGACTTTCACAAGGAGTGGACTGAGGCTGGAGTCAGTGCATCAAGAGCCACCACACACAGACGGATCCTGGACATGGGCTTCAAATGTCGTATTCCTCTTGTCAAGTCGCTCCTGAACAACAAACAACGTCAAGCATCTTACATGGGCTAAAGAAAAACAGACCTGGTCTGTTGGTCCAAAGTCCTCTTTTCTGATGAGAGCAACCTTTGCATCTCTTTTTTTTTATTGAAAAGTTTTAACATACATTTTGTCTTTAACAATCCCCCCTCCCCCTCCCATACCCATCCCTCCCTACCCCTCCCCCCTTCCCCCCCCCCGACTTCCCAGAGCTAAGTACAGGGTATAAAAACAAGAAAAAAACAATCATAAACATCCAAATGCTAACAACCACAAACTCTAAAATCTATCACTCTCTAGCTCATATAGGATAACTACAAACACTATTACTATTAAATAAAAAAAAAGAAAAAAGAAAAGAAAGGAAGACTTATTCAAATGCTACATGAAACTTTTTAGTCCCGTATTTGTTCTGGATATACTCAATCCATTTTGCATCTCATTTGGAAACCAAGGACCCAGAGTGTGGAGGAAGAATGGAGAGGGACACGCTGCAAGATGCTTGAAGTCCAGTGTTAAGTTTCCACAGTCTGTGTTGATTTGGGGAGCCATGTCATCTGCTGGTGTTGGTCCACTGTGCTTCATTAAGTCCAGGGTCAACACAGCCGTCTACCAGGAGATTTTGGAGCACTTCATGCTTCCTTCCGCAGACAAGCTTTATGGGGATGCTGACTTCATTTTCCAGCAGAACCTGGCACCTGCCCACACTGCCAAAAGCACCAAAACCTGGTTCAATGACCGTGGGATTACTGTGCTTGATTGGCCAGCAAACTCACCTGACCTGAACCCCATAGAGAATCTATGGGGCATTGCCAAGAGAAAGATGAGAGACATGAGACCGAACAATGCAGAAGAGCTGAAGGCCGCTATTGAAGCATCCTGGTCTTCCATAACACCTCAGCAGTGCCACAGGCTGATAGCTTCCATACCACGCCGCATTGAGGCAGTAATTGCTGCAAAAGGGGCCCAAACCAAGTACTGAGTACATATGCATGCTTATACTTTTCAGAGGTCCGATATTGTTCTATGTACACTCCTTGTTTTATTGATTGCATGTAATATTCTAATTTTCTGAGATTGTGGATTTGGGGTTTTCATGAGCTGTACGCCATAATCATCACAATTATGACAAATCACGGCTTGAACTATCTTGCTTTGCATGTAATGAGTCTATCTCATATATTAGTTTCCCCTTTTAAGTTGCATTACTGAAATAAATGAACTTTTGCACGATATTCTAATTTTTCGAGTTTCACCTGTAATTCTTTTTGTGTTTTTCCCCATAACATTTCATAATTATTTTTATATAACTTCACATTTGAGGCTGACAGATATATCCCCAAATATTTAATCTTTTTAACTATTTCAAATCCCGTTAGCTCTTCTAAAACAGCCTTTTGTGATACAGTCATATTCTTAGACAATATTTTAGTTTTTTGTATATTTATCTTAAATCCAGAAACTTTCCCATATAACATTATTATCTCCATCAATTCTACAACTGAATAATCCGGCTGAGTTACTGTAATAACCAGGTCGTCCGCAAACGCCCTCAATCTATAATCCTGATCTCTTATTTGGATTCCCCTGATTTTATTCGAATCTCGTATTTTAATCAGTAATATTTCCAATGTTAAAACAAATAATAAAGGTGACAGCGGACACCCCTGCCTTGTAAGAAAAAAAATTTCTTCATCAGTTATCAATTGGTTCATCCCTTCCTTTTGTTCTTGCGTAAGAACAGGAATATTGGCTTTTATCAAATATTCATCTATATCTACATCTCTAATCTTATCTCTAGCATACAACTTAGAATAAAATTCAACAAGTCTTTTTAATAAGATTCTGCTGATACACTACTTTACCTTTATGTTCTATTCTATCTATATTACAAGCTCTTTGCTTCTTCCTTAACAAGTAAGCTAACCATCTACCCGGTTTATTAGCATTACAAAAAGTGTTATGTCTAGCATACCGTAAGTTAGGTGCCACTTGATCTGCCATTAACGTATCAAACTGACCCCTTAATAAAGTAATTACCTCTTTGATGTTCCCATCAGACGGATTCAGAATTAAAGCCTTTTCTTTTTCCTTAATTTCATCCTCTAATTCTTTCCTCTTAAATTCCAATTTACGTCTATGTTTATTGTTCAAATATATTAGTACACCTCTCATATAAGCTTTACTTGCATCCCAAACCATCTCAATAAAAGTACCTTTATGCATATTAATTTTAAAAAATTCTTTCATCTGTTTTTTACACTCTTCCACATTTTCCAGATATCTAAACAAATTTTCATTTAAACGCCAAGACCGTCTATCTCCATTATCTTTTTCTATCTCCAACCATACTGGACTATGATCAGATATAGTTCTTGGACAAATCTTGATCTTCTTAATCCTAGGAAAAAAATCATTAGTAATTAATACAAAATCGATCCTGGAGAAAGATTGATGCCTGTCGGAGAAAAAAGTAAAGTCTTTTTCTTGCAAGTTCCTTTCTCTCCAAACATCTCTCAATTCCAAGTCATCCTTCATCTCAAAAAAAGATTTAGGCAGTTTAGCATGACTTGGAGTGCTTTTAAAAAGGCCTCCCTTGTCCATTTGTACATCCAAGACGCCATTCCAATCTCCCATAAAAATACAAGATTTATAATCCCACTGAATAATCTTGCTGTGTAGTAAATTGTAAAAATCTCCTTGCTGTTGATTAGGAGCGTATAATCCAACCAAAAGCGTTTTCTTGCCTTCTATTAATAATTCAATTATAACATATCTTCCTTGTTTGTCTGCTTCAATTAAACTCGCTGTTAAAGTATTCTTAACATAAATAACAACTCCATTTTTCTTATCAGGAGCAGAAGCAATAAACTGTGTGCCCAACCTAAAGTTTACCAAGTACTTTTGATCAGCCACTTGAATATGTGTTTCCTGTAAGCAAATAATATCGTTTTTAAATTGCTTTAGATATTGAAATACTTTCTTTCTCTTATGTGGTGAATTTAGACCATTAACATTCCAGGTTAGAAGCTTTGTCACCATCTTTTGCGACCTGAAGCTTTTGGAGCCCCTCTTCCAAAATCACCTGCACTCTCTTTGGCCTCGCTCCTCCCACTGCTTCACTGTAAGTAGGTTTTTGAGATGCCGTCATAACTCTCTGCTGTTCTTGCTCTTGTCTCATTCGTCTAGCTGCAGCGCGTGTCATTCTTTTGGTCTCTGCTCCAAAGCAGAGGCATCCCGAAGTCCGGAGCAAACTCAGGCTTCGGGGGGGCTCAATCCTTCAACCACCAGAGTTTCAACTCTGGCGGTCTGGGAGAGCTCTACCCCTGCCTGGGCGCTCACCCCCTCCTCTTCTCCCGAGGAGCGGGCTTCCGAGCCGCCAAACAGCTGATCGTCGCTGTTTTTGGTGGCTCTACGGAAACAATGGGGCTGACAGCCAAAATGGCTGCCGTCAAAGGAGCCTTGGACCACTCCTCTTCACAAAACTGTTTCAGTGTAGCAATATTCTTGGGATGTCTGGCGTGAATCGCTCTCTTAAGGTCATGCCACAGCGTTTCAATCGGGTTGAGGTCAGGACTCTGACTGGGCCACTCCAGAAGGCGTATTCTGTTCTGTTGAAGCCATTGTTTTGTTGAATTACTTGTATGCTTTGGGTCATTGTCCTGTTGCATCACCCATCCTCTGCGGAGCTTCAGTTGGTGGACAGATGGTCGTACGTTTTCCTGCAAAACGTTCTGATAAACTCTGGAATTCATTTTCCCATCCATGACAACAATCCGTCCAGGCCCTGAGGCAGCCCCAAACCATGATGCTCCCTCCGCCGTGTTTTACAGTGGGGATGAGGTTTTGATGTTGGTGTGCTGTGCCTTTTTTTTCTCCACACATAGTGTTGTGTGTTTTTCCCAAACAACTCAATTTTGGTTTCATCTGTCCACAGTATATTTTGCCAGTAGTGCTGTGGAACATCCAGGTGCTCTTTTGCAAACTTCAAACGTGCTGCAATATTTTTTTTGGACAGCAATGGCTTCCTCCGTGGTGTCCTCCCATGTACTCCATTCTTGTTTAATGTTTTCCTTATTGTAGATGTGTCAACAAAAATGTTAGCATGTGCCAGAGATTTCTGTAGGTCTTTAGCTGACACTCTAGGATTCTTCTTTACCTCATTAAGCATTATGCGATGTGCTCTTGCAGTCATTTTTACAGGACGACCACGCCTAGGGAGAGTAGCAACAGTGCTAAACTTTCTCCATTTGTAGACAGTCTGTCTTACCGTGGACACATGAACATCAAGGCTTTTGGAGATACTTTTGTAACCCTTTCCAGCTTCATGCAAGTCAACAATTCTTGATCATAGGTCTTCTGAGAGCTCTTTTCTGCGAGGCATGGTTCACATCAGACAGTGCTTCTTGAGACCAGTAAACCCAAAACAGGTGTGTGTTTTTAAAGGGCAGGACAGCTGTCAGCAACACATCCAATATCATCACACTGATTGGAGTCAAGGTTGGCTCACTCCTGGCTCCAATTGGCTCTTGGAGAAGTCATTAGGCTAGGAATTCACATACTTTTTCCACCCTGCACTGTGAATGTTTACATGTTATGTTCAATTAAAACATGACAACAGCTAATGTTTGTGTAGTATTATTTTATGCAGACTGTGTTTTTCTATTATTGTGACTTACATGACGTTTAGAGCGCATTTTATGGCCAATTCATGCAAAACTCCACGTAATCCCAAAGGGTTCACATACTTTTTCTTGCAACTGTATATTATATATTATGTCCCCTTCATGGATTACTGCCTTGTCCTGGCGAAGGGGCTTGCATAATTCAACGAAGGTATGAGCTATGCCGTGCAGGGCCACCCAAGACGGAAAGGTCATAGCAGAGAGTTCTGACAAAATGTGATCCACTGGAGAAGGAAATGGCAACCCACTCCAGTATCTTTGCCATGAAAACCCTATGGACAGTACCAAAAGGCAATACGATATGACGCTGGAAGATGAGCCCCTCAGGTCAGAAGGCGTCCAATATGCTACTGGGGAAGAGCAGAGGGCTAGTACTAGTAGCGCCACAAAGAATGAAACGACTGGGCCAAAGCCGAAAGGACGCTCAGCTGTGGATGTGTCTGGTGGTGAAAGGAAAGTCCGATGCTGTAAAGATTTTTTCTCCATAGGAACCTGGAATGTAAGATCCATGAATCAAGGAAAGCTGGACGTGGTCAAATAAGAGATGACAAGACTGAACATCAACATCTTAGGTATCAGCGAACTAAAATGGACAGGAATGGGTGAATTTAATTCAGATGACGATCAGGTATACTACTACGGGCAACAATCCCTCAGAAGAAATGGAGTAGCCTTCATAGTCAATAAAAGAACAGGAAAAGCAATACTGGGATACAATCCTCAAAATGACAGAATGATCTCAGTTCGAATCCAAAGCAAACCATTCAATATCACAGTAATCCAAGTCTATGCCGCATCCACCAGTGCTGAAGAGGATGAAATTGACCGGTTCTATGAAGCCCTACAGCACCTTATAGAACTAACACCAAAAAATGATGTCATTATCATCATGGGGGATTGGAATGCTAAAGTAGGAAGCCAAAAGATAACCAGAATAACAGGCAAGTTTGGGGTTGGAGTACGAAATGAAGCAGGGTACAGGCTGATAGAATTTTGTCAAGAGAATACGATGGTCATAGCAAACACTCTTTTCCAACAACCCAAGAGACGGCTCTACACATGGACATCACCAGACGGTCAACACAGAAATCAGATTGACTATGTGCTCTGCAGCCAAAGATGGAGAAGCTCTATACAGTCAGTAAAAACAAGACCAGGAGCTGACTGTGGCTCAGACCATGAGCTTCTCATTGCAAAGTTTAGGCTTAAACTGAAGAAAGTAGGAAAAAGCACTAGGCCACTCAGGTATGAATTAAATCATATCCCGGTTGAATATACAGTAGAGGTGACAAATAGATTTAAGGAATTAGATCTGATAGACAGAGTGCCTGAAGAACTATGGACAGAGGCTCACAACATTGTACAACAGGTAGCAACCAAAACCATCCCAAAGAAAAAGAAATGCAAGAAAGCAAAATGGTTGTCTGAGGAAGCTTTGCAAATAGCTGAAGAAAGGAGGGAAGCAAAAGGCAAGGGAGAAAAAGAAAGATACGCCCAATTGAATGCAGAATTCCAGAGAATAGCTAGAAGAGATAAGAATGCCTTCTTAAATGAACAGTGCAAAGAAATAGAAGAAAACAATAGAATAGGGAGGACCAGAGATCTTTTCAAGAAAATTGGAGAGATGAAGGGAACGTTTCATACAAAAATGGGCATGATAAAGGACCAAAACGGCAGGGACCTAACAGAGGCAGAAGAGATTAAGAAGAGGTGGCAAAATTACACAGAAGAACTATACAAGAATGAGCTTAACGTCCCTGATAATCACAATGAGGTGGTCACTGACCTCGAGCCAGACATCGTACAATGTGAAGTGAAGTGGGCCTTAGAAAAGCTGAGCAACAACAAAGCTAGTGGAGGTGACAGTATTCCAGCTGAGCTATTCAAAATCTTAAAAGATGATGCAGTAAAAGTGCTACACTCAATTTGCCAGGAAATCTGGAAAACTCAACAGTGGCCACAGGATTGGAAAAGATCAGTTTACATTCCAATTCCAAAGAAAGGCAGTGCCAAAGAATGTTCAAACTATCGCACCATTGCACTCATTTCTCATGCTAGTAAAGTTATGCTTAAAATCCTACAAGCTAGACTCCAGCAGTATGTGGATCGAGAACTACCAGAAGTACAGGCAGGATTTCCAAGAGGCAGAGGAACTAGAGATCAAATTGCCAACATACGCTGGATCATGGAGAAAGCTAGGGAGTTCCAGAAAAACATCTACTTCTGCTTCATTGACTATGCTAAAGCCTTTGATTGTGTGGATCATAACAAACTGTGGCAAATTCCTAAAGAGATGGGCGTACCAGACCATCTTATTTGTCTCTTGAGAAACCTCTATGTGGGCCAAGAAACAACAGTGAGAACTGGACACAGAAGCACTGATTGGTTCAAAATTGGGAAAGGAGTCCGGCAAGGCTGTATACTGTCGCCCTGCCTATTTAACTTATATGCAGAGCACATCATGAGAAAGGCAGGGCTAGATGAATCAAAAGTTGGAATTAAGATTGCCGGAAGAAATATTAACAACCTAAGATATGCAGATGATACCACTCTAATGGCAGAAAGTGAAGAAGAACTAAAGAGCCTCTTGTTGCGGGTGAAGAAGGAGAGTGCAAAAGTTGGGTTGAAACTAAACATTAAGAAAACTAAGATCATGGAATCCGGCCTTCTCAATTCCTGGCAAATAGATGGGGAAGAAATGGAGGTAGTGACAGATTTTATTTTCCTGGGCTCCAAGATCACTGCAGATGGGGACTGTAGCCAAGAAATTAAAAGACGCTTGCTCCTGGGGAGGAAAGCCATGGCAAATCTAGACAGCACACTAAAAAGCAGAGATATTACCCTGACAACAAAAGTGCGTATAGTCAAGGCTATGGTCTTCCCAGTTGCAATGTATGGCTGTGAAAGTTGGACCATAAGAAAGGCTGAGCGCCAAAGAATTCAGCCCTTTGAACTATGGTGCTGGAGAAGACTCCGGTGAGTCCCTTGGACTGCAAGGCGATCAAACCGGTCAGTTCTAAAGGAGATCAACCCTGACTGCTCTTTAGAAGGCCAGATCCTGAAGTTGAAACTCAAATACTTTGGACACCTAATGAGAAGGAAGGAGTCACTGGAGAAGAGCCTAATGCTGGGAAAGATTGAGGGCAAGAGAAGAAGGGGACGACAGAGAATGAGGTGGCTGGATGGAGTCACTGAAGCAGTAGGTGTGAGCTTAAATGGACTCCAGAAGATGGTAGAGGACAGGAAGGCCTGGAGGAACATTTTCCATAGGGTCGCGATGGGTCGGACACGACTTCGCAGCTAACAACAACAACAACAAGAACAATACAGGATGGTGGCTTCAAATCCTCAGCAGCAAATTCTGGTTCTTGTAACCTTTGTGTCATCTGGGTTCAGTAAATCCCTTCTTACATATTCTTTACCAAAGGTATGTTTTGTTTTTCTGTATTTTAAATAACTGCTTGCCTGAATAACTGATCTTCATAAAGCAGAAACGTAACTTCACTGAGCTAAGAAGGGATAAAAGATGATAATGTTATCAATAGGATTCTCACCAAAGCCGAAACCAACGTCCTCTCTAAAGGATTTAATTTTGCAGTCGCTCCCAAACACATTCCTACGGAAACCATTATATGCGGAGTCGAATCCAGCCTGACCAAAATTAACCCTGACGACGCCAACAAAATCAGACTCGAAGTTACCAACATCCTCTGCACCAGCAAACCACCCAAAAGCAACTTACCCAAAGAGGAACAGACAGCACTACTTAACCTAAAAAAAGACACCAGCATAATCATTCTGCCAGCAGACAAAGGCAACGCCACGGTGGTAATGAACTCATCTGACTACCATACCAAATTATCCAGCCTACTCCGAGACTCCACATACAAACTCCTCAAGACAGATCCCACCACCTACCTGGAAAAAACCACAAAATCCAAAATAAAAGCCACCCCCATCAGTGAAGAGATCCAGCAAACAATCATTCCCAGAGAAAAATCATCCAGATGTCCTAAGCTCTATGGTCTGCCCAAGATACACAAAGAAGGAACCCCACTCAGACCCATAGTCAGCTCCATAGGCTCACCTTTACAAAATCTAGCCAAATTTCTTGCCAAACAACTACAGCCTTACGCAAATTCCATCACCTCACACGTACAAAACTCATTCCAATTCATAGAGATCATAAGTAGCCCTGTGACCTACTTGTGAGCTTCGATGTCATATCTCTCTTCACCCAAGTGCCAATCAAAGAAGCCCTGACAGCTATCCTAAACAAATACAACCCCCCAAAACACATCCTAGATCTGACCAACCACTGCCTATCAAACACATACTTCATCTACAATGGACAAAGATACAAACAAATGGAAGAAGCACCCATGGGATCACCCCTTTCACCTGTCATCGCAAACCTCTACATGGAACACTTTGAAACCCTCGCTCTAGAAAAATCTAACCACAAACCCAAACTCTGGCTCAGATACGTAGATGACACCTTCGTAATCTGGCCACACGGCAAAGAAAAACTGGATGACTTCCTCACACACCTCAATAGCCTACACCCCAAAATACAATTCACCATGGAAACAGAAGCTAACAATCAACTTCCCTTCCTTGATGTATTAGTCTACAAGAAATCCAACGGCTCCCTAGGACACACTATCTACCATAAAAAAACACACACAAACCGCTACCTGAACGCACTCTCACACCACCACCCAGCACAGATCAACTCCATAGCCAAGACACTCATCTCCAGAACAAAACACCTAGCTGACGAACAACACCTAAAAACCGAACTACACACTCTCACTAATGTACTAACAGCTAATGGATTCCAAAGAAACATGATTACCAATTTAATCCGAAGAGAGACACCCACAAAAACCCAAGACAGAGAACAAGAAAATGGCAAAGCCATCCTCCCATACTTAAAAGGGACCACAGACAGAATCAGCAAGATCCTCCAAAAACACAACATCAAAACAGCATTCTACACAGACAGAAAAATATCCACCATCCTAAGAAACCCCAAAGACATAATTGGGTTAGAAAACCAAGGAGTATACGAAATCCCATGCCCCACCTGCCCCACCACATACATCGGACAGACCAACAGAAGAATAAGTGCACGCATTGAAGAGCACAGGAACTCACTCAGAAAGGGAGAACAAACTTCATCCCTGTTCCAACACTTTAAAGCCACGGGACATGAAATTGATTTTTAAAACACCAAAACTATCGCCAAAATTGAACATTTTAACAACAGAATAATCAGAGAAGCCATTGAGATAGAAAAACGCCCCCACAGCATGAACAAACGAGATGATACCTCTCGCCTACCAGCCATTTGGAAACCCGCCTTGATTGACAGACAAGTCCCAACCACCAAGAATACCAGACCTAAACTCATGATAACATCACATGACATCACCACCACACAACCATTCAAAAAGCAAATCCGAACCCACAACAATAACGACACACAACCACAAAACAGAAACCTAACTACAGCTGCCACTTTAAACCCCTCCAAACCACACAATAAGCAAACTGACACCCACTATAAAAACATGGCACCACCACAAACACGGAGCCGAACAAAAGCAGCACAACTCACCAGTTCAGGTCTAAGGCTGGCAGCTGAGACCAGCTCATCCACTCAAAACACACCCCGACCCAATCAGAACACACCCACCATTCAAAACACACTCCCACCCAATCAGAACACAGCCCCCATTCAAAACACACCCCCACCCAATCAGAACACAGCTAACCCCCCACCCAATCAGAGCACACCTCCACCCACAGAACACACCCCCTCTGGCAGTTTAAAAAAGAGGAACAAACAGCCACTACCACACACTTCTCCCAGAAGAACAAAGCTGAAGCCACCAGCCTGAGGATGACGGATGAGATTTCATCGAAACGTTGCTCCTATACCTTCAATTCTATGTGGGAAAAAACCCGAATGACCAAAGATCTACATATATACATGTATATATATACACACACATATACATATATATACATATATACATATACATATACATATACAGATATATATATATATACACATATATACTGTTTTCTGAGGTTTTCGCCTTGATTGACAGACGAGTCCCAACCACCAAGAATGATACCAGACCCAAACTCATGATAACATCACATGACATCACCACCACACAACCATTCAAAAAGCAAATCCGAACCCACAATGATAACGACGCACAACCACAAAACAGAAACCTAACTACAGCTGCAACATCAGCCACTTTAAACCCCTCCAAACCACACAATAAGCAAACTGACACCCACTATAAAAACATGGCACCACCACAAACACGAAGCCGAACAAAAGCAGCACAACTCACCAGCTCAGGTCTAAGGCTGGCAGCTGAGACCAGCCCATCCACTCAAAACACACCCCCACCCAATCAGAACACACCCACCATTCAAAACACACTCCCACCCAATCAGAACACACCTAATCCCCCACCCAATCAGAGCACACCTCCACCCACAGAACACACCCCCTCTGGCAGTTTAAAAAAGAGGAACAAACAGCCACTACCACATGCTTCTCCCAGAAGAAGGAAGCTGAAGCCACCAGCCTGAGGATGACGGATGGGATTCCGTCGAAACGTCGCTCCTACCAATATTTAAGAGAAGAAGGAAGCTGAAGCCACCAGCCTGAGGATGACGGATGGGATTCCGTCGAAACGTCGCTCCTACACCTTCAATTCTACGCGGGGAAAAACCCGAATGACCAAAGATCCACATACATATATACATATATACATACATATATATACACATATACATACATATATACATATATACATACATATATACTTGTTTTCTGAGGTTTTCGCGGGTGTTTGTATGTGGATCTTTGGTCATTCAGGTTTTTTTCCCGCGTAGAATTGAAGGTGTAGGAGCAACGTTTCAACGGAATCCCATCCGTCATCCTCAGGCTGGTGGCTTCACCTTCAATTCTACGCGGGGAAAAAACCCGAATGACCAAAGATCCACATACATATATACATATATACATATATACATATATACATATATACATATATACATATATACATATATACATATATACATATATACATATATACATATATACATATATACATATATATATCTTGGAAATTTGGGGACTAAAAGTGCTTTTAAGACCCTTTTTAAAAAAAAGACTTGAAAAGTTTACAATATAAGTTTTGGATTTAAAAACCGAAAAACGGCATTAATGACATCTAGTTGTGAATTACGGCACTACAACTTATTATGCCTAAAAGAAACCTGGCTCGAAGTCTAGAATTAGATAAGACTTTGGCTGGCCTTGGAAGCTTTTATTTTTGAAGATTACAGCTGAGAAAAAGGGAACAAACTTAGGGGCTGCTTATTTGTGTGGCAGAGATGATAAAGTACTGAACTACAAATACAAATACTGACTTTCAGAACTGTATTGTGGAACTATTTTCCTGTAGAAGAAACATTCACTATTGCCTGATATGATGGAACATTTTGGATTATAAATCTTGATTGATAAACAACCTTTAATGGTTCTTTCTTCTCCCTGGACAGAAAGGATACATTTCTCATTGGACAGAAAAATTCGAATTTTAGTTATATTTGGTTAGGGGGAGGTTTAAGAACGGCTAGTTGGTTGGATAATCTGGAGCTCCAATGACAATTAACTGAAATTTTCTAAACTCTTAAACAGATTTCTATAAAGGCCACTTACAAAAAAATAAAAAGGATGTTCCATATTTAGCTCTAAATAGTGAAAAACCACCCTTAACATCTGTCTCCAGAAGCCTCAGTTTGACATACCACCAAGAAAATACTGATGAACCACAGAAAGAAATTCTCTCCATGTTGAAATTAATACAAGAAACAATTGCTTTAGCTCATGATGAGATTAAAAAAACACAAAGGAGATAAAAGAACAATTTTCTAATTTAAATCTACAAACTCAGAAAATGACTACAGAGAAGGAACTAGCAACCCAGAAGATAGAAGGAAAACTAGAGAATGCTGACACAAATATTGAGGCTCTAAAGGAAGAAACTAATGACCAGACTCAGACAAATGAAAACTTGGAACAGGGCTTTTCAACCGGTGGTACGCGTACCATGAGTGGTACGTGAGCCCCTGGCTGGTGGTATGCATTCTAAGCCTAGCTAATTACAGTGGGGGAGGAAACAAGTCAAAACGGAGTCACACAGACCTGGAGATCAGCTGGAGCTGCAGAGCTTGCCAGAATCCCCAGGATCTGTGGCGACATGCTAACTGGAGCTTCTGGTGCACCCGGAAAAGGAGGAGGGCGGAGAAAAGAAAAAGTATAAAAGGGGCAGACCGGCCTGTTTTCAGAGGAACAGCGAGTACCAGTTTTAATTTCTTTGGTGGCTGTTCCTTTGCTGAATCACTTTCCCTTTGCACTGACAAATGTAGGATGAATTTATCCATGTTTATTAATATGCACCACTACCAACTAGCTCAGGGGTCTTCAAACTTGGCACTTTTAAGACTTGTGGACTTCAACTCCCAGAATTCCTCAGCCATCATGGCTGGATGAGGAATTCTGGAAGTTGAAGTCCACAGGTCTTAAAATTGCTAAGTTTGTAGACCCCTGAGCTAGCTGGTCGGCCCTTCTTAGCTCTCCTTCCACAGTGTAATAAGAATGCACCCCCCCAATCCCTTCCCTGTACCCTTAAAGACACAGGAATCAAGTGCAAAGCAAGAGAGGCTCACAAAATAAACACATAAACTCTGGGTTTTTTTTCCTCTTTAAGCTGCCTCAGGGGTGTCACGTGTCACAATGTGTGTCTTAAAAGTTTTTTATTTTTTCCAACTCTCCCCCATACGTATCAACAAATATACCGTAATATTTTATCAAGTATTAACATACATTCTTTTTACATTCTTATCTATCAGATACTCTTAATAACATAAATACATACACATAATTTTTGGTGTTGCTCATCCATTTCCCCTTTTGCTGTATCCACACTCCTTCTCTCTTCCCTCTTCTCTACCTTCTTTCTCCCTTTCTTCTCTTTCTTCCCTACTTTCCTCTTCTTTCTCTCCTCTCCTCTTTCCTTCACCGTTCCCCTCCCATTTCTCCCCACTTCTCCTCCTCTTCTCCAACCTTCCTACTTCCTTCCCCTTTCCTCTACTCTTTTCCCTCTCTCCTCTCCTTTCTTCCCTCTCATTCCTCTTCAGATACAATTCAGGGGTAATGTCCAAGCAACTCCTCTCCCTAGATTTTCAATATCTATATTAGGTATAACATTAATTTTCTATTATGTTAATACTTCTATAAATCTGACCTTCTCGGTATATACTTCTATAAATATTTATACTAGCTCCAGTTATCCAATACTGTGTCGCCTGGGTCTCCCTTATCTCCTCCTTTTTCTTCCATCTAAATTAATGTTAGCTATCTTTTAACCATATTCTCTTTTTACCCAATCAAAAAATTTTCCCAAAATTTCATAATACTCTGACTCTGTCATATCTTTAATTATCATTGTTAGTCTGTTCATTTCCGCACATTCCAATATTTTCTCGATCACCTCTCCCTCTGGGGGGGGGGCTTTCAGTGCTTTCCAATTTTGTACAAACACAATCCTAGCTGCGGTGGTTATATGAATAATCAAATATGTTTTCTCTTTGCTATATTTCTCTGGTAAAATACCCAACAGGAATGTTTCTGGTCTTAGTTCTATATGTTGTTGTATCATCTTTTCTATCCATCTTCTAATTATATTCCAATAAGTTTTAGCTTCTACACACACCCACCACATATGATAAAAAGAACCTGGTTTTTGATGGCATTTCCAGCATTTCATAGATCTATCCTTGAACATTTTAGCTAATCTTTCTGGAGACATGTGCCATCTACAAAACATTTTGTACATATTTTCTTTATACGCTGTCACCATTGTCAGTTTATAGTTTCTTTCCCATAATTGCTGCCATCTAATTCAATCATATATCCAAAATTTCTTGTCCATTTTATCATTGACTCTTTCACTTGTTCCTCCTCTAATTCTGTATGTAGTAAGTAACTATACATTTTTATCCATTTTTCATCAGTTCCTGTGAGTATTCCATCTAACTCTGTTGTCCCCAAATTAAAACCATCTATTTTAACATCTTTTTCATATCTAGATTGTATTTGCGTTCTCATGTACTGCTTTCTCTAATGTGTCCAGTCTATGTCTCTGTTCTTGCCAATTTACCATTACTCCCTCTGGTATTAACCATCTAAAATTTATCCCTTCTTTAATTATTTCATCAAAAATTGGTACTCCGGGCAGTTTCCGGTGACGTCAGCTGAAAACAGACTCGGGGAAAGGTCTCTCTCCTCCCTGGGTCCGAATTCTACCAGCTGGTGGGTCCAAATGGACTGAATGCTGCCCCATAGAGGCAGCCCCGAAAGGGTGAATGTCTGAGGACTGCGGTTAGGCAGTAGCCGGACCGCTGGTCCCAACAGAGCCCCTGGAACCGGCAGGAAGAAAGGCGGATCATATTTCATATGACCCGCCATTGCCAGCTGCTCAGCAGAGACAAAAGACTTCTAATCTGCATGCAAATAGTCAGCTGGGTGAGAATTTCCTTATACTCTCTTTACAAGCCAAGACCCTTAGCGATTAGCACTTTTTCAGCCTTTGGGAGCGAAGCCCTTACTCGAGGGAGGGGGTGGAATTCTCTTTTATCCCCCCCTTCCAATTTACAAGCAGCGGTTTAAGCTTCCAGCAAAGTGAAAATGCTACTTTATCACAGGGCTGTTTTTGGCTAGAACCTTGGGAAAGCTTTTGCTTCTATAAAATTGGGCATCTGTGTGAAAGCCACTATGATTTTTACTTCTTATTTTTACTTTTACTTTTTACTTTTTAATTCTTTTTAAACTTGAAAGTTTTTTTTCTCCCTCCTCCTTCTTTATTTTCCCTGCAAAGGGTGGGACTGGATAGATAATCCCATCTAGTGGTGAAACTTGAAAATTGCATCCACCCTCCCTGAATGGTTTTATCTCACACTGGAAGTTGGCTGTTCGCCCAGACATTGGCCTGAAGGTCTTTGGCATCTTTGTTTTTGAAAGAAAAAAGGACTCCCTTTGGTCTTTTTGGCCTGTTGGTTTTGAAGATTACTGTTTAAACAAGTCTGTCCTTGAAGCTATTTGATTCTCTTGGACTATAAGTACACAGAGATTTGGAATTGCTACTACCTGCCTCTGAATATAACATTTTGAATTATAACTTGAACACTTCTACCTATTTTTATTGGATTTGATCAATTTATATCACTTACTTTTACTATATTTTTTATTGAAAATTTTTGTTTTTTTATTCTTACCTCCCTTTACTATTAGCCTTTCGTGGGCCTTTTTTTTTCTTTTTTTTCCTTTTCCTTATTTTTATTTTTGGGGCATCTCCTCTTTTTGCTCCACTATTTTTCAACATACTTCTTTTTTGGCTTTCTCCACTCTCATTATTATCACTATTTTTATTTTTGCTCTTTTTTTTCTTCTTTTTTCTTTTATTTTCTTTTTTCCCTTTTGCTCATCTGTTACCTTTTTGGGACTGCTATTTTTTTTTGTTTGTTCCCTTTACTTTTTACTACCTCTACTATTTTTGATGGTTCATCTCTCCTAACTATTAGGAGCTCCCTGGATTACAAAACTTAACCATTAGGCAGAGATACCACACAATTTGAAGGAAAAGATGAGTATTGCTGGTGATGACCTATAAAGCCCTAAATGGCATGAGCCCGGATTATCTGAGGGAGCACCTGCTGCCAGTGTCAATTTCTCATCGTCCTGTGCGCTCCCACAGGGAGGGCCTCCTCAGGGTACTGCCGGTCAAGGATTGCCGGCGGGTGATCCCCAGGGGGAGGGCGTTCTCTGTGGGCGCGCCTGCCCTATGGAATCAACTGCCAACAGAACTTCAGACTGCCCCCGACCTTCGTTCGTTTCGCCGGGACCTAAAAACCTGGCTCTGAGCTATCTGGCCTGGACTGAGGGATTTTAATGATTTTAAATTGTGATTTTGACTTTTTGGGGCTATACTTAATTTAATTTTATTTTAATTTTATATTGTATTGTTTTTAAATTCTGCCCTGTAAACCTCCCTGAATCCTTCGGGAATAGGGCAGTATATAAACCGAAATAATAATAATAATTATTATTAATAATAATAATAATAATAATAATAATAATAATAATAATAATAATAATAATAATAATAATAATAATTATTATTATTATTATTTCTAATTTATCCAAACTTGGAAAAAAAGGCTCTTCTGCTCCTGCCTCAAATTCTGCAAGCCCAGTCTACCAGAAATCAATAACCACAATGTTACAACAGAAGACTTATACCCAACAGAAGGATACCCAAGCTATCTTACAAGCAATTTTTGATGCCAATGCTGTCCAGTCTGCCACAGCAACTAAAAACCATGAAAAGTGACCTACACAAAATGAACCAAAAAATTAACAACATAGATTCTCAATTGGCAGACTTTAAAAAGATGATTGCAGAAAACCAGCAAAGAATTCAAAAAATGGAACATAAGTCAACAGAGGTTGACCATCAAATAGCAGACCTGAAAGATGAAAACCAAAAACTCAGCCAAATAAATGGAGAACTGGAAGATTGTTTGATGACCATAGAAATGGAGTGGGCGTTGTATTTCCTAAGATTACAAAACATACAGGAAGACAAGGAAGAGGATCTTTTAGAATTGATGACAGAATTGCTGGCAGACGTTCTAGGCTCGGGGAAGTCACAAATAGAAGGAGAGGTCGATCAGGTCTATCGTGTCAGCTCAAACTATGCCAGAAGAAATAAGGTGCCCAGGGAAGTCCACATCAGATTTTTAAAAAGAGCCACAAGAGATGAAATCCTGAGAAAAGTAAGAGATGAGCCGTTGAAATATAAAGAAAAAGAAATTGTGGTTCTTAAGCAAATTCCTAGAAGGATAAGAGAGGTTCAAAGAGACTACCAATTTTTAACTAAGAAACTTGTTGAAAAACGAGTGAATTTTAGATGGCTGATTCCAGAAGGGATTTTACTCTACTGGGATACAAAAAGATACAGACTGGATACACCACTTAAAGCATTGGAGTTCTTTGACAGTCACAGAACCTTTTTGGAGAAAGATAATCCGGAAGCCAAAAAACAAGAGGAAATGCCAGTTCAAGGTGAGGCCAACCCAAAAGACCAAAGAAACCCACACCACATATGCCTATTCAGAAGAAGGTGCAAGATCAAGAGACCAGAGACAGATAAGATCGACTAGAAGATTAAGACCCAGATATAACTGAAGAATGGAAGAGATGGCGATACTATCAGTAAATATTAATGGCCTAAATTCCCCCTCAAAAAGAAGAAAATTTTTCACACGCTTACAAAAATTAAATATGGATATAATTTGTCTCCAAGAAACGCACATTAAAAGGCAACATACCAAAATTATAAAGCAACCAAAAATAGGCAAACTTTTCTTTGCATCGGCATCCCAAAAGAAAAGAGGAGTAGCCCTTTATATCAAAGAAAAGATGAGTCCCAAACAAATTTATGCGGACGAAGAGGGGAGAATTTTAATGGTGGAAATTATGACGGATCAAAAGCAAATACTAATCATTGGAATATATGCACCTAACGATAAACAAGAACAATTTTATCTTAAATTTTATAAGAAAATACTAGATCTAAACTACCAAAATTTTTGTATAATGGGAGACTTTAATGCAATTGTGGATGGATCTTCAGACTACAGAAGTGCTAAGCAAGGAAGGAAAGGAGGAAATCTATTACCTAGAGCATTTTTAAAAATGATAGAAGAATTTAGCATGTTAGACATATGGCGAGAGAGAAACCCAGAGAAATTACAATATACATTTTACTCAAATAGACACAAATCATGGTCAAGAATTGATATGATATGGATCTCATTGGACTTGAGATCAATGATTCAAGAAGTAGAAATTAAAGCCAACGACTGGGCAGACCATAATCCAATAAAAATGACCTGGAAAGGAACCAAGAAGAAACCTAGATGGTCTCTAAATAAATTGATACTGAAGGAAAAAGAATTTCTACAAGTAGCGAAAAAGGAAATGGAATTTTTCTATAAAATAAATAAGAAGAAAGAAACATCATTCCAAAATGTTTGGGACACTGCTAAAGCATATTTTAGAGGCTTGGCCATAACTGTTGTGATTCAGTGTCAGCCTGTGGGTTCGGCAGCTGAATCAGACAATTCTGAGGAGGAGGAGGAGGAGGGGATTGGAGAGCCTGCAGAGAAAAGTTCTGAGGCATCGCAGAGCTCTCAGCCAGGCCCCTCCCGCCTTGTTCCTACTCAGACCCAGCTTCAATAGCGGCCTTAAACTCTTCTGCATTGTTCGGTCTCATGTCTCTCATCTTTCTCTTGGCAATGCCCCATAGATTCTCTATGGGGTTCAGGTCAGGCGAGTTTGCTGGCCAATCAAGCACAGTAATCCCACGGTCATTGAACCAGGTTTTGGTGCTTTTGGCAGTGTGGGCAGGTGCCAAGTCCTGCTGGAAAATGAAGTCAGCATCCCCATAAAGCTCGTCTGCGGAAGGAAGCATGAAGTGCTCCAAAATCTCCCGGTAGACGGCTGCGTTGACCCTGGACTTAATGAAGCACAGTGGACCAACACCAGCAGATGACATGGCTCCCCAAATCAACACAGACTGTGGAAACTTCACACTGGACTTCAAGCATCTTGCGGTGTGTGCCTCTCCATTCTTCCTCCAGACTCTGGGTCCTTGGTTTCCAAATGAGATGCAAAAGTTGCTCTCATCAGAAAAGAGGACTTTGGACCACTGAGCAACAGACCAGGTCTGCTTTTCTTTAGCCCAGGTAAGACGCTTCTGGGCGGCTTCCGGATGGCAAGGCAACGCTGGAGGCAGCCATTTCTTGGCTGTCAGCCTCGCAGCTCCGTAGAGCCGCCGAAAACAGCGTCGATCAGCTGTTCGGCAGCTTGGAAGCCCCCACCTCGGGAGAAGAGGAGGGGGTGAGCGTCCAGGTAGGGGTAGAGCTCTCCGGGGCCGCCAGAACTTAGAGTTTTGGTGGCTGAAGGATTGAGCCCCCCCAAAGCCTGGGCATGCTCCGGACTGCAAGGCGTCTCTGCTCCGGGTTTTTTGGAGCAGAACAGGGTGTTCGCAACCATCCCTGCTAGCAAGGAAGAGCTTATGAGAAAGAGGACGCAGGCAGAGCGATGCAGGAGATTTTGGTGAAGATGATGTTTTGATCTTTAACTCAATGGACTTTGCTGAATCTGCATGTGAAAGTGAGTAGTTAACAATAGAGGGTGAAAATGGCGACTATATCTTCTAAAGTTCCTGCCCTGAGGCAGCAGTCTTCGGCGAAAACTTTATTGTCCTCTGCATCTGAATCTGTATCAGCTTTTACAGTAAAAGATTTGCAGAGTTTGCTCCAAGAAACTATGGAAAAGCAAATGCAACAATTTGTTGAAATAATGGAGAAAAGGTTGGAGGAGAAGTTTACAGAGAAATTAGCAGAAATGAGAGCAGACATCACATCTGCAACGTTAAATCTGGCTAAAAGCATTGAGATTTTGGATGAAAAAGTGGAAGATCTTGTTCAAAATGATACTAGAATGGAAGCCAAAATGACAGAAACTGAAAATATGATAGCGGAAATGGATTATGATTTGATTTCGACACAGTATTTTCAGATGGAGCTTGCTTTGAGAATCAGAGGCCTAAAAGAAAATCCTAAGGAAAATTTGACGAAAATGGTTTCTGAGGTTTTGGAAGGGGTGTTGGAGCGACCAGCAGATGAAATAATGGAAGATATAGATAAAATCTTCCGTGTTAATTCGTGGATTGCAAGACAAAGGAAATTACCCAGAGATGTGGTGGTTTATTTCACAAAGAGAAAGATTAGAAATGAAGTTATCCAGGCCTCCTATAATATTGATTTTGTAATGGATGAGCAAAAAGTTTTGATTTTAAAAGAGATTCCTGCAAGAATTTTAAGAAAAAGGAAGGAATTTGCCTTTTTGACACAAGAATTGAGACGACGTGATATTAAGTTTAGATGGCAAATACCAGAGGGTATGGTGGTGACTCATGAAGGTACGAGGCATTGTCTTACCACGGTGGTTCAGGCACGTGACTTTTACAGTAATGTTTTAAAAGCAGTCCCCATATCGTCTTTGGAGTCTACAAAGAAAAAAGGTGACAGAGAGCCTCAACTTTCCAGAGAGAATCCACAAGATGTTGAAGGGTTAACGCAGACAGATGTGAAAGTTACAGGAGTGGGTCAAATTTCATCACCACGAGAGAAGGCCAGAAATTGGAAGAGGTGTGCTGTTTCTGGAAGAATGAAGCAAACCTGAGGATTTAGTTGCATAATTGCAAGAGATAATAATGTAATAAGGATGCTAGAAGGATTAAGTATGTGGGGATTCATTTTTCACCCTTATAAAATAATTATATAATATTTTGTTTTGCTTTAGTTTGAAGATGATTATGAAAATTTAATTGGGAAGATTTGTAGTAGTGTTTATTGATATTCTGTAGGTTATGCTTTGTTATTTGGATGGAAAGTTTTAAGCCTGGAAGGTAGTGTATGGTATTTTAAGTTGTATAATATATTAGGAGAAGGAAAGGTTGTATTAATTTGGTTTTAGTATGTTAAAGTCTAGTTGGATAGAAGAAGTTTTATAAAACTGATATAAATTGTTTTATGTGTGATTGAAATTAATTTGTAATACTTTTATGGGCAATATTGGAGTAGGTAATAGAATATAAGAATATAAGAATGATGTGATTATATAAAAAAAAATTAAGTTTGGAAGTAATCTATGGTATTTTAATTTGTATAATATATTAGGATAATATGAATTTAAGGTATTATTTTGTAATTGAATAATCATTGGTATGATATATATATGTATGTTTGGAATTTACCTATATGAGTTAAAGTTTGATAGTTTGAATAGCTTAGGATTGTTTGCGTAAGTTAGATCATGATTGTTTGTTTGTATTTTTATACCCTGTGTTTTGGTATTAGATTGGAAAGTATTATTTTGTATTTGTATAATTATTGATATGATATATATATATATATGTTTGGAGTTTTTTATATGAGTTAAAGTTCGGTAGTTTAAATAGTTTAGGATTGTTTGCGTAAGTTAGATTATGATTGTATTTTTATACCCTGTATTTTGCTCTGGGAAGCCGGGGGGGAGGGGAAAGGGAGGGAGGGGTTGGGGAGGGTGGGGGGGAGGGGGTTGGGAGGGTTTTTTTTTCTTTTTTGGTTTGCTAAAGATAAAATGTATTGTAAAACTTTTTAATAAAAAAAAGACGCTTCTGACCTTGTTTGTTGTTCAGGAGCGGCTTGACAAGAGGAATATGACATTTGAAGCCCATGTCCAGGATCCATCTGTGTGTGGTGGCTCTTGATGCACTGACTCCAGCCTCAGTCCACTCCTTGTGAAAGTCCCCAACACTTTTGAATGGCCTTTTCCTGACAATCCTCTCCAGGCTGCAGTCATCCCTGCTGCTTGTGCATCTTTTTCTTCCACACTTTTCCCTTCCACATAACTTTCTATTAATGTGCTTTGATACAGCACTTGGGGAACATCCAACTTGTTTTGCAATTACCTTTTGAGGCTTTCCCTCCTTATGGAGGGTGTCAATGATGGTTTTCTGCACAACGGTCAGGTCAGCAGTCTTCCCCATGATTGTGATTCCTACTGAACCAGACTGAGAGACCATTTAAAGGCTCAGGAACCCTTTGCAGGTGTTATGGCTTAATCAGCTGATTAGAGTGGGACACTTTGAGCCTAGAATATTGCACCTTTTTACAATATTCTAATTTACTGAGATTGTGGATTTGGGGTTTTCATGAGCTGTACGCCATAATCATCACAATTATGACAAATCACGGTTTGAACTATCTTGCTTTGCATGTAATGAGTCTATCTCATATGATAGCAGTGTTCCAATATCTCAGGGGCTGCCACAAAGAAGAGGGAGTCAAGCTATTCTCCAAAGCACCTGAAAGCAGGACAAGAAGCAACGGATGGAAACGAGTCAAGGAGAGAAGCAACCTAGAACTAAGGAGAAACTTCCTGACAGTTAGAAGAACTAACCAGTGGAACAACCTGCCTCCAGAAGTGGTGAATGCTCCAACACTGGAAGTTTTTAAGAACAGACTGGACAGCCATTTGTTAGAAATGGTATAGGGTTTCCTGCCTTAGCAGGGGGTTGGACTAGATGACCTCCAAGGTCCCTTCCAACTTACCGTATTGTTGTTGTTGTTGTTGTTGTTGTTGTTGTTGTTGTTGTTATTATTATTATTATTATTATTATTATTATTATTATTATTATTATTATTTCCCCTTTTAAGTTGCATTACTGAAATAAATGAACTTTTGCACGATATTCTAATTTTTTGAGTTTCACCTGTACATTTGGTTAAAGGGATTAAACCCATGGAAGTGAACACTTTGGACTCATTGCTAGCCTAAAATACAGACTAAAATATTCCAATAACCAAAGAACACAAAGGAGCCTCTGAATTACAAAATGCTGTAAAAACTGTACCAAAATACTTATGGTAACCCAATCAAGCTGCCAGCTGATCCAGAACTAAATAAACCCATCTCCTTTCCGACATGCCAGCTTTTCATTTCATCAGCGCTGTTTGCATTCTCCTGGCTGGAGAAAATGAACCAGGGGACCTTTTCTTCCAGCAACAGCTGCTGCTTCTCTGTCCCTGTTTCCTCCCTGTTGCTGACCTCTTCTTCTCTTCCCCTGTTGTCTTTTTCCCTTTCTTGCCCAAACCACATCCTTTTATAGCCTCTCCTCTGCTCCCCCCACCTTTTTCTTTTTATTTTATTAAAAAGTTTTACAGATACATTATAAACATAAGACCCACCCCTCCCCCACCCCCACCGACTTTCCAGAGGGTATTAACCCTAACAATCTTAAACTATAATATGCTAATTAACAATAATAACACTTTAAATCCTATCGAACTTTAACTCTCCTTAAAAGTAACTAAATAGTAACAAATCTTATAAATCTAATACATATTCAAATGCTAAATGAAACTTTTTGGTCCCATATTTATTCTGAATATAATCAATCCATCTTCTCCATTCCAAGATATATCTTTGTTGCGAATGGTCTTTCAAATATGCTGAAATTTTTGCCATTTCTGCCAGGTTCGAAACTTTTAAAGTCCATTCTTCTATAGTAGGCAAATCCTCCTTTTTCCAATATTGCGCTACCAAAAGTCTTGCTGCTGTTATTAAATACAACATCAATTTAGTTTCTATAGCAGTACAGTCTATAGTAATACCCAGCAAAAATAATTGTGGAGAAAACTTTATCTTTTTCTTAAATATCTTCTGCATATTCCACCAAATTTTAATCCAAAAAGCTGTAACTTTTTTACAAGTCCACCATATAAGATAATACGTTGCATCATCACAACCACACTGCCAGCATTTAGGCTGATAATTTGGATACATACATGCCAATTTCTTAGGATCTAAATGCCATCTATAAAACATCTTATAAAAATTCTCTTAAATTTTGTGCCTGTGTAAATTTTACATTTCTGACCCAGATTGTTTCCCAAGTATCCATCATTATTGGTTCTTGAATATTCTGGGCCCATTTTATCATACAATCCTTAACAAGTTCCGTTTCTGAATCTATTTCTATCAATGCATTATATATCCTTCTTATATGTGCAGGACTTTGATCTCTAATTTGTTTAACCAAATTTTCATCTACTATGGAAATACCAATTTTCTGATCCTGTTTCCATCTAGCTTGTAACTGCCCATACTGAAACCAAGTTTGTACTATCTTTTCTTCTTTTAAAATATTAAATGGCTTTAATTGCCATACATTTCTTTCCAATCTAAGAATTTCTTTATATGTAATCACATCACGCTTAAATCCCACATTTATATTTTCTATCGCATGTTTAGGTATTGCCCAAATTGGAATTTTAAAATTAAACTTATAACGATATTTTTTCCAAACTTGCAACAGGGCATATATGTGTCTTAAAAACATTATCCACTTTTTTGTCATACAATAAATAAGCATGCCAACCATATAACAAATCATATCCTTCAATATTCAGTAATCTCCCTTGTGTTAAATTAAACCAATTACTAATTGATGATAATGCCGCAGCCTCATAGTATAATTTAAAATTGGGCATTTTAAGACCACCTCTTTCACGTACATCTTGCATTATCTTAAGTTTAACTCTCGGTCTCTTCCGTGCCCAAATAAATTTATTAATACCTCTCTGCCATTCCTCCAAATTTGAGTCTTTTTTTTATTGAAAAGTTTTACAGTACATTTTAACTTTAACAATCCCCCCCTCCCCCCACCCCTACCTAATCCTCCCTATCCCTCCCACCCATTCCTCCCTCCCCCCCCCCGACTTCCCAGAGCTAAATACAGGGTATAAAAACAAAGAACAATCATAAGCATCCATATGCTAACAACAATAAACTATTAAGTCTATCACCCTCTAGCTCATATAAAATGATTACAAGCAATATTAATATTACATATAAAAAGAAGAGAACAGAAAAGGAAACTTACTCAAATGCTAAATGAAATTTCTTAGTCCCATATTTGTTCTGGATATAATCAATCCACTTTTTCCACTCCATAATATAACGTTCTTGCGAATGATCTTTCAAGTAAGCCGAAATCTTTGCCATTTCTGCCAGGTCAGAAACTTTTAGAGTCCATTCTTCTATAGTTGGAGTCCTTCTTCCAATATTGACCTACTAAAAGTCTTGCTGCCGTAATTAAGTTCAGCATCAACTTAACGTCCACAACAGTAGCTTCTGTAATTATGCCCAACAAAAACAATTGCGGACAAAACTTTATCCTTTGCTTAAAGATCTTCTGCATATTCCACCAAATTTTTATCCAAAAAGCCTTAACCTTTTTGCAGGTCCACCATATATGAAAATACGTTGCATCTTCGCCACCACACCTCCAACATTTAGGCTGATAATTCGGATACATACTTGCAAGCTTTTTAGGGTCTAGATGCCATCTATAAAACATTTTATAAAAGTTCTCTCTTAGGTTTTGGGCTTTCGTAAATTTTACGTTCCTCACCCAGATCTTTTCCCACGTGTCCATTGTAATAACTTCTTGAATATTCTGAGCCCATTTTATCATACAATCTTTAACAAGTTCTGTTTCTGAGTCAATTTCTATCAATGCAAGATATATCTGTTTGATATGTGCTGGACCCTGGTTTCTAATTTGCTTTATCAAATTTTCATCGGTCATTGAAAAACCAATTTTCTGATCTTCTTTCCACCTGGCCCGTAAAACTGAGTATATTGAAACCAAGTTTGAACGATCTTCTCATCTCGCAAGAGATTGTACGGCTTCAAACACCAGACATTTCTTTCCAAGCTTAAAATCTCCTTATACGTAGTCACATCATGTTTGAAGCCAACATTTATGTTTTCTATTGCGTGTTTTGGGATTGCCCACAACGGCATCTTGTAGTCTAACTTATGTCTATACTTCTTCCAAACTCTCAACAATGCCTGTCTTAAAATATGCACTTTAAACACATTATCTACCTTCTTATCATACAACAAATATGCATGCCAGCCAAATAACAAGTCATGGCCCTCAAGATTTAATAATCTCCCTTGTGTCAAGTTAATCCAATCACTTATTCCTGATAACGCAGCAGCTTCATAATATAATTTAAGATTAGGCATTTTAAGACCACCTCTTTCACGAGTATCCTGCATAATCTTAAGTTTAACTCGTGGCCTTTTCCCTGCCCACACAAATTTATTGATACCCCATTGCCATTCTTCCAAATTAGAATCTTTTTTAAGGACCGGTATCATTTGAAATAAAAATAAAAATTTAGGCAGGACGTTCATTTTCACTGCTGCAATTCTTCCCAGCAAAGACAATTGCAATTTTTCCCAACTCTCCAATTCTTTTTGAATTTTTCCCCATAACTTTTCATAATTATTTTTATATAACTTTGCATTAGAGGGTGACAAATACACCCCCAAATATTTGACCCTTTTGACAATCTCAAATCCAGTTAGTCCTTCTAAAAGGGCCTTTTGCGGTGCTGTCATATTTTTGGCCAAAATTTTGGTTTTTTGTACATTAACCTTAAATCCAGAAACCCTCCCATATTGCATTATTATCTCCATCAGGTCCACTACAGAGTTTTCTGGCTGAGTCACCGTAACAACCAGATCGTCTGCAAACGCCCTCAGTCTATAATCCTGATCTCTAATTTGAATACCCTTAATTTTTTCCGAATTCCGTATTTTTATCAATAATATCTCCAATGTTAAAACAAATAATAAAGGTGATAACGGACACCCTTGTCTTGTGCCCTTTTCAATATTGCATACTTCAGTCAAACTATTGTTAACTATTATTCGGGCAGTTTGTTTTTGATATAATGCCCTAATTGGTTGCAAAAATTTATCCCCAAAATTCATTTTATCTAAAACTTTCATCAAAAATTGCCAATTCAGTTGATCAAAAGCTTTTTCAGCATCTAAGAAAATTAGCGCTGCAGGGATCTGGTTATTCCTTTCCAAGAACTCCACCACATCTACTATATGCCTCACATTATTTTTCATTTGTCTACCACTAATAAACCCAGTTTGATCCCCATGAATCATCTGTTGCAAGACCCTCATCAATCTGTTAGCTAGCACCTTTGCAAATATCTTATAGTCTGTATTTAAAAGCGATATTGGTCTGTAATTTTTAACTTGAGTAGCATCTTGATCTTCCTTCGGAATCAAAGAAATAAAAGCAGTTCTCCAAGATGGAGGCACTCTTCCCCCCCTCTGAATTGTCTGAAACAATTCCCTTAACGGCTTTATCAGCTCCAATTGTAACTTTTTGTAGTAGACCGCAGTTAAACCATCCGTGCCTGGCGCTTTATCCATCTTCAGTTCCTTAATTGCTATAAGAATTTCTTCTTCTGTTATCAATTGATTGATCTCCTCCTTTTGTTCTTGCGTAAGAACCGGGATGCTAGCATTCTTCAAATATACATCAATATCTGTTTCATTAATCTTCTCCTTAGCATATAGTTTAGAATAAAAATCCACAAAGGCTTCCTTGATAAGATCCTGTTGAAACACAACCTTTCCTTTATATTCAATTTTATCTATATTAGAAGCCCTTTGCTTTTTCCTTAACCTGTAGGCTAGCCACCTACCTGGTTTATTGGCATTGCAAAAAGTATTATGCCTAGCAAGCCGTAGATTAGTTGCCACCTGATCAGCCATCAACTTATCAAATTGTCCTCTTAGCAGGTTAATAACCTCCTTAATCTTCACATCCAATGGGTTCAAAATTAGGGCCTTTTCTTTTTCCCTAATTTCATTCTCCAGTTCTTTCCTTCTAGCTTCCAAGTTACGTCTATATTTATTGTTCATATATATCAACACCCCTCTCATATAGGCTTTGCTAGCATCCCAAACCATATCCATAGAGGTATCCTTATTCATATTAATTTCAAAAAAATCCTTCATCTGCTTTTTACATTCTTCCACATTTCTCTGGTTTCTAAACAAGTTCTCATTTACGCGCCAGGAGCGCCTATCTCTATTGTCCTTGTTGATCTCTAACCAAACTGGGCTATGGTCAGAGATAGTTCTTGCACAGATCTTTACCTTCTTGATCCTAGAAAAAAAGTCATTAGTCAGTAATATAAAGTCAATCCTAGAAAAAGATTGATGTCTATCAGAAAAAAACGTATAATCCTTTTCATGTAGATGTGTACCACGCCAAATGTCTCGCAATTCCAGATCATCCTTCATTTCAAAAAAAGATTTAGGCAATCTGGCATGACTCGGGGCATGCTTAAAAAAACCAGATTTGTCCAACTGTACGTCTAGGACACCATTCCAATGTCCCATAAAAATAAAAGATTTATAATCCAGTTGTCGGGCCGGGCACGCCCGACATTCGGACGGGCCGCGGGGAGCCTCACCAGGCCGCCAGGCTCCTGCAGAGCACCCCGTCAGGCCCGAAGCCTCCCGCCGGCGCCCGTCGTTTCCCGGAGGGCCGGCTCAGCATGCGGCCCTTCCCGGCGTCCCCGTAACCGCCCAGAGCAACGTACCAGGCCGCAGGGCCGTTCGCCGGAATCCTCACCTCCTCGCCATGCTGCCGGGCTCCGGAAGCGGCTGGCCACGCCCACACCACTCCGACGGGCCGGGGAATGGGTCAATTGAAAGAACAGCGCAGCGGCGGGCCGCCTGTCAGTTGGGGAGGCTGCGGACCAGCCAGCCGGCTCCCAGAAGCTGCTTACAGGCCGGGAAGGGGCCGTGCGATGGACTGGACGATGGACTGGGCGATGGCTGCCCAGCGCCCGGCCTGCAGGATAAGAATGGGTGCCTGGGTGGGCCAGGGGGTGACGGAGACGACCGGTGGGCCGGGGAGGGGTTTAGAGCGCAGATTGCGGCGGTCTGGGGCGGTGAGGGGAAAGAGGAGCCTAGGCAGAGTCCTGGGGGGAAGGAGGGAGGTTTAGGCTGGGGGGTAACTTACCGGCTGCATTGGTGGTGGGATGATTAGACACCGGGTGCTCCCTGAAGCGACCAAAGCCTTAACCGCCTGCCTTTGCCCAGACACGGGGCTCACCAACACCACCGGGAATGCAAAAGGACACACCGGAGCGCTTACCATCGGATCCTCCCCCAACTCCAGATCCTCAAGGTCTTCCGTCGGCACGGTCTGGGTAGTTACGGGCCCGGTTGCCAAAGGAGGTGTCGTCACCCGACGGCTGTCGTCAGCTGCCTGATAAGCAGTTCGGGACCGCTCCGAGGTCTTCCTAGCAGGCAAAGCCCGTGTTGAGGTTGCTGGGGGAACCATCCGGGCTGGCGGGAGCAGGCATTCAGCCACCCTGTGACCCGGCTGGTCACATCGGAAACACCTAATACCAGGACGTGGTGGCGCCGGCAAGCCGGGCCGCTCCTCCACCTTCCGGTTTCAATCTTTTGGTGACTCGTCGGACGGGGTCTGATAGTAAGTCAGCGTTGACTTCACAGCACAGTCAACGCTGTTAAATAACCGGCAAGGCCGTCTCCCACCACCACACCCTTAATCACACCACCACGCCCCCACCCTACTTAAACACCGCCTCCCAAGATTCCCTCCTTTTGGCTCCCATCACACCACCAATGCAGCCGGTAAGTTACCCCCCAGCCTAAACCTCCCTCCTTCCCCCCAGGACTCTGCCTAGGCTCCTCTTTCCCCTCACCGCCCCAGACCGCCGCAATCTGCGCTCTAAACCCCTCCCCGGCCCACCGGTCGTCTCCGTCACCCCCTGGCCCACCCAGGCACCCATTCTTATCCTGCAGGCCGGGCGCTGGGCAGCCATCGCCCAGTCCATTGTCCAGTCCATCGCACGGCCCCTTCCCGGCCTGTAAGCAGCTTCTGGGAGCCGGCTGGCTGGTCCGCAGCCTCCCCAGCTGACAGGCGGCCCGCCGCTGCGCTGTTCTTTCAATTGACCCATTCCCCGGCCCGTCGGAGTGGTGTGGGCGTGGCCAGCCGCTTCCGGAGCCCGGCAGCATGGCGAGGAGGTGAGGATTCCGGCGAACGGCCCTGCGGCCTGGTACGTTGCTCCGGGCGGTTACGGGGACGCCGGGAAGGGCCGCATGCTGAGCCGGCCCTCCGGGAAATGACGGGCGCCGGCGGGAGGCTTCGGGCCTGACGGGGTGCTCTGCAGGAGCCTGGCGGCCTGGTGAGGCTCCCCGCGGCCCGTCCGAATGTCGGGCGTGCCCGGCCCGACACCAGTTGGGTAACCTTTGTATGTAGTAAGTTAAAAAAGTCAGCTTGTTGTTGATTAGGAGCATACAGTACAACTAAGAGCGTTTTTTTGCCTTCTAGCAGCAAATCTATCATAACATATCTTCCTTGCTTATCTGCTTCAATTAGTTCCGCTGTCAGAGTATTCTTAACATAAACAACCACTCCATTTTTCTTATTCATTGCAGAAGCAATAAATTGCGTACCCAGCCTTGAGTTCAATAAATACTTTTGGTCCATAACCCTAATATGCGTTTCTTGCAAACAAATAACATCAGTCTTAAATTGTTTTAAGTATTGGAAAACTTTCTTTCTCTTCTGTGGTGAATTTAATCCATTAACATTCCAGGTTAGAAATTTAGTCGCCATTCTTGGTGTCCCGAAGCTTCTGGAGCACGTCTGCCAGGACCCCTGTAACTTCCTTAGGCCACGCCCCTCCCACAGCTTCACTGTAAGTACGCTTTGGAGGTTCCATAACTTTCTGTTGGTCTTGCTCTTGCTCTTGTCTCGCTCGTCTTAAGGCGGCACGCGTCATCCTCTGCTCTCCAGCAACAGCCGATGAAACTGTAATTTGATCCCCTCCAGTACCATTCTCCTCTGTCTGTATTCCTTCAGCATCTTGAGGCTTTCCCTCGCCGTATCCCTTTACAGCTTCCAAAAGTGGCAGGGGGGTTGCTTTTAACACATTGCTGTAGAAATCACGTGCCTGAGTCACAGTAACCAGACGATATCTTTTACCTTCGTGCATCACCACCATTCCGACTGGAATCTCCCATCTAAACTTGATATCACATTTCTTAAGTTCCTGTGCAAGGAATGCAAAATCTTTCCTTCTCCTTAAAATCTTTGGAGGAATCTCTTTTAAAACCAGGACTTCTTGCTCAGCAACCACAAACTTAGTATCGTAAGCAGCTTGAATAACTTCATCCCTAATAGCTCTCTTTGTAAAGTAGACCACAACATCTCTAGGTAACTTCCTCTGCCTTGCAATCCATGAATTTACACGAAAGATTTTATCCATACTTCCCTCAATTTCAGATGCTGGCTGGCCCAATACCGCTTCCAAAGCCTCAGAGACCAGCTGCTTTAAATCTTCTTTAGGATTCTCTTTTAAGCCCCTGATTCTAATAGCAAACTCCATCTGATGGTACTGGACAAGGCTCAATTCTCCGTCCATTTTGTCCCTTATATTTTAATTCTCTAACACCTTTACTTCTAATATAGAGTTCTTTTGACTAAGATCCTCCACTTTTTCATCCAAACGTTGCACACATTCAGCCACACTTTCAATTGTAGACAAAATGTCTGCCCTCATTGCTCTAAACTTCTCTTCCATCTTCTCCTCCAATTTCTCCTCCAGCTTTTCCATCTTTTCATCCATCATATCTGACATTAATTGTGAATGCTTTTCAAAGGCATCTTGTAAATCCTTAAGCGTCAATGCCGGAGGGGGTGCAGGAGGAAGCAAAGCTTGCAACGAGGTCTGTTGCACCGGGGAAGCCCCCGTACTCCGGAGAGCTTTAGAAGTTTTAGCCGCCATCTTCCCCCACTTTCACTTGTTGCGCACTTTCACTTTAAAGCTATAAAATCCATTGAGCTAGAGAGTAAAGATAAAAGTCCACTTCACCTTGACCTCCTGTACCGCTCTGCCTGCTCCTTAATAATCAAGAGTCTTTCCTTCTGGCAGGGGTGGTTGCTAACGCTTGGCTCTGCTCCAAAAATCACGGAGCAGAGACGCTGCGCAGCCCGGAGCTAACCCAGGCTTCGGGGGGGGCTCAATCCTTCAGCCGCCCAAACTTTAAGCTCAGGCGGCCCCGGAGAGCTCAACCCCTACCTGGGGCCTCACCCCCTCCTCTTCTCCCGAGGAGGGGGCTTCAGATCCACCTAAACAGCTGATCGGCGCTGTTTTCGATGAAACAACAAAGCTGCGGAGCGGGCAGCCCGGAGATGGCTGTCTTCAGCGTCGCATCGCCACCGGAAGTCCAAATTTGAGTCTTCTTTAAGTATAGGTATCATTTGAAACAAAAATAAGAATTTAGGTAAAACATTCATTTTCACAGCTGCAATTCTTCCCAATAAGGACAATTGTAATTTTTTTCAACTATCTAATTCTTTTTGTATTTTTAACCATAACAATTCATAATTATTTTTATATAATTTCGCATTTGAAGCTGAAAGATATACCAAGTATTTGATCTTCTTAACTATTTCAAATCCCGATAGTTTTCCTAAAACTTCCTTTTGTTCTTTGGTCATATTTTTAGACAATATTTTAGTTTTTTGCGTATTTACCTTAAATCCAGAAACTTGTCCATATTGTAAAATTATTTCCATTAAATCTATAACTGATTGAAGTGGTTGACTTAATGTAATTACCAAGTCATCCACAAACGCTTTCAATCTATAATCTTGATCTTTAATTTTAATTCCCTTTATTTTCTTTGAATCACGTATCTTGATCAACAATATTTCCAATGTTAAAACAAACAATAATGGTGACAGCGGACAACCCTGTCTTGTACCCTTTTCAATTTTACAAGCTTCTGTTAAACTACCATTAATTATTATTTGGGCTGTTTGTTTTTGATATATTGCCCTAATAGGTTGTAAAAACGTATCACCAAACTCCATCTTCTCCAAAACTTTAAATAAAAATTGCCAATTCAATTGATCAAAGGCCTTTTCGGCATACAAAAAGATCAGCGCTGCGGGGACTTGATTATTTCTTTCCAAAAATTCTAATAAATTTACAATATGTCTCACATTATTTTTCATTTGTCTACCACTTATAAATCCTGTTTGATCACTATGAATCATTTGCTGCATAACCTTCATTAATCTATTTGCTAAAATCTTTGCAAATATTTTATAATCATTATTTAAAAGCGATATAGGCCTATAATTTTTAAGTTGAACAAGATCTTGATCTTCCTTCGGGATCAAAGTTATAAATGCTGTTTTCCACGATGGAGGCACTTCTCCTCCAGATTGAATTGTTCTAAATAATTCTTTTAAAGGCTCCATTTCTGATTGTAAATTTTTATAATAAATAGCTGATAAACCATCTGTACTGGGTGCCTTACCCACTTTTAATTGTTTAATTGCTAAAATAATTTCTTCAGCAGTTATCAATTGATTCATCCCTTCCCGTTGCTCTTGTGTAAGTATTGGGATATTCACATCCTGTAAGTAACTATCCATATCTAAACCTTGCTTTATATCCCTAGCATATAATTTACAATAAAATTCAACAACAGCTTTTTTAATAAGATTTTGCTGAAACACCTCTTTACCCTTATATTCTATCTTATCAATATTATGTGATCTTTGTTTTTTCCTTAATAAATAAGCTAACCACCTACCTGGCTTATTAGCATTATTAAAAGTATTATGTTTGGCATATCGTAAATTAGTTGCCACTTGATCTGCCATTAACATATCAAACTGTCCTCTTAGCAAGTTAATTACTTCTTTCAACCTCTTATCAGATGGGTTCAGAATAAGAGCTTTCTCTTTCAACTTTATTTCCTCCTCTATTTCTTTACGCTTATATTCCAATCTATATCTATGTTTATTATTCAAATATATTAGGACTCCTCTCATATAAGCTTTACTTGCATCCCAAACCATTTCAATGGGAGTATCCTTATGCATATTCATAATAAAAAATTCTCGCATATGCTTTTTACATTCTACATTTACTTCATATCTAAACAAATTTTCATTTAATCTCCATGATCTTCTTTCCCCCATGCCCTTATCCAATTCCTTCCAAACTGGACTATGATCTGATAGAATTCTTGTGCATATCTTAATCTTCTTAATCCTAGAAAAAAATCATTAGTAGTTAATATAAAATCAATCCTAGAAAAAGATTGATGTTTATCAGAAAAAAAAGTAAAATCCTTTTCTTCCAAATTTCGTTCTCTCCAGACATCTCGCAATTCCAAGTCATCTTTCAAATCAAAAAAAGATTTTGGCAATCTAGCATGGCTTGGAGTATTTTTAAAAGATCCTTTTTTATCTTTCTGAGTATCCAACACTCCATTCCAAACTCCCATTAAAATACACGATTTATAATCTTCTATTTATATGCCCTGTTCACCGCCCTGAGTCCTTCGGGAGAAGGGCGGTATAGAAATTCAATTAAATAAAATAAATAAATAAATAAATAATCCCATTGAATTATTTTATTATGTAACAGTTTATAAAATTCTCCTTGCTGTTGATTAGGTGCATATACTCCAATTAAAAGTGTTTTCTTCCCTTCTATTAATAGTTCAATTATAATATATCTTCCTTATTTATCTGCTTCAATTAAATTAGCTGTTAAGTCTTTCTTTACATAGATAACTACTCCATTTTTCTTCTCTGGAGCAGATGCAATAAATTGTATACCCAGTCTAGAATTTATCAAATATTTTTGATCAGATGTGCAAATATGCGTTTCTTGCAAACATATAACATCATTTTTAAATTGTTTCAAATACTGAAATACTTTCTTTCTCTTTTGTGGTGAATTTAATCCATTAACATTCCAGGTTAGAAACTTTGTCGCCATCTTTTGCGACTTGAAGCTTTCGGAGCGTTTCTTGCAAATCCATAAGCATCTGCCTCTTTGGCCTAGCTCCTCCCACTGCTTCACTAGAAGTAAATTCCTGACTTGTAGTTACAGAATACTGTTTCTGTTGTTGTTGTTGTTCCTTATGTCTAGATGCAGCCCGTGTCACTCTTTGAGTCTTAGATTCTTCTAATAAAACCAGGGGTTGTACAGTTTCCAAAATTTGCTGTACTTCTTGTACCTGTCACTCCCCTTCTTCATTTCCTCCTTTAACTTCTTCTTTCCCTCCTTTAACTTCTGAAGATGGCAGTGAACCTGCTTTCAATACATTAGTATAAAAATCACGTGCCTTCAGGACTGTATTAAGACGATATCTTACTCCAGCATAATTCACCACAATCCCCATTGGTATCTCCCATCTGAACTGAAGCTGTTGTTTTTTTAATTCATCTGCCAGAAAAACAAAATCTTTCCTTTTTCTCAAAATTCTTGGGGGAATCTCTTTCAGAATCAAAACCTCTTGATTAGCCACTTTAAATCTATTATTGTAAAAAGCTTGAATGATCTCATTTCTGATCTTTCTCTTTGTAAAATACACAACCACATCTCTTGGCAGTTTCCTTTGCCTAGCGATCCAAGAATTAACACGAAATACTTTATCTATCTCCACAAAAAAATCTTCCGGTTGAATTCCCAAAATAGGCGCCAGAGCATCCACCAACATCTCCAGATTTTCCTGTGGATTTTCTTTTAAACCTCTTATCCTCAGGGCAAACTCCATGTCTCTATATTGTGTCATCACCACTTCATCATCAATTTTATCCATTTTATTCTCAACTTCACACATTTTAGCCTCCAGCATCAGATTATTTTGTTTCACTTCTTCCACATGTTCATCCAGACTCTCAATACAACCTGAGAGCCCCTGAAATACCATCAAAATATCCTGCCGTATTTCCTTATTTTTTTCTTCAATAAGTTCTGCCACCTGCTCAGATATTTTTTCAGACTGAAGTTTTAAAGCATCTTTTAAAGAATCTTGTAGGTCTTTTAAAGTCAATACAGGTGCAGCAGCTGCAGAAGGTAACATCAAAGATTGAATTCCAGATTGCTGAACAGGCGATGCCCCCGGACCTTTAGGAACGGGGATTCTAGGCAGTTTGGAAGCCATTTTAACACCTAATTAACGTTCATTACACACTTTCACTTTTCCGCCCCACTTGCTATTGTAATTTATTTATTTATTTATTTATTTATTTATTTATTTATTTATTATTTAAATTTATATACCACCCTATTCCCGTAGGACTCAGGGCGGTTTACAGGGAAAATTAAAATACATAACATACAAATTAAAATCAGTTAAAACTATGATTAAATTACAGTCCCTGAAGTTAAACTAAAACCCAATTAAATTAAATTAGTTAAAACCCCTCAGTCTGGGCCAAACAGCTCGAAGAACCAGGTTTTCAAGTCCCGGCGAAATGAGCGAAGGTCGGGGGCAGTCCTGAGTTCCGTGGGAAGTTGGTTCCATAGGGCCGGTGCGCTCACAGAGAATGCCCTTCCCCTGGGAATAACCCACCGGCATTCCTTAACCGGCGGTACCCTGAGAAGGCCCTCCCTGTGGGAGCGCACAGGACGATGGGAAGTTGATGCCGGCAGCAGGTGTTCCCTTAGATAATCCGGACCCAAGCCATTTAGAGCTTTATAGATCATTACCAGCACCTTGAATCTCACCCGGAGGGCAACCAGAAGCCAATGCAGCTCATGGAGAAGAGGTGTTACACGGGAGTATCGGGCAACTCCCATAACAACTCGCACGGCTGCATTCTGCACCAGTTGAAGCCTCCAAGTGGTCCTCAAGGGCAGCCCCATTTAACTGTTAAATATCCAAGTCTTATAAGTCTTATAATCACTTTTAAACAGCTCCAAAGTTTAACAAAATCTTTTAAAGTTTTGAGAATCCACTTTGCATATTCCTCCTCAATAGCCAAACAATCACTTACACTTTGAGAAAAAAACACCAGCCAGACGCTTTCAATTCTTGTTACAAAGAATCACTCAGGTGCCATCTTCCCCTTCTTTTTAAAAACGATCGTTGAAACAGGAAAAAAGTTGAGGTTCCAGAGTTAAAGTCTTATACTTGCTGTTTATATTGCTCCTGCATCCACTCCGCCTGCATCAATTACTCAAGATAACAATCAAATCCAGCAGGAGTGGATTCAGCGTCTTGTTCTGCTTAAAAGCAGAAAAGTCCTCCGATCCGGAGTATTTCCAGGCTTTGGGGGAGCTCTCACCCTTCAAGCCCCAGAATAAACATTCTGGGGCTCTAGGGGAGCTCTACCCCTACCCAGAGTCTCCCCTTCCCCTCTTCGCCCGAGAAGGGTTTTTGAGCCGCGGAACAGCTGATCATCGGCTGCTGCACGGCTTTAACGAAATTGGAAGGCTGGCGGTCGATCCTGACCGTCCAGGCCGCTGAAGCACCACCTGGAAGTCCCCCACACCTTTTTCTTCAGTTCACCTCCAGCTCCGTGCTGCTTCCGGAAGCACCAATCAGCCGGAGCCAATCAGCTGGAGCCCTGCCAGGGCCTGGGGCTTCTGCCAGCCCAGACAGTCCTGCAGCTGCAGCTGCCTCTCCCTCAGGCTTGGCTCACTTCAGCTCATTCCCGTCCCCTGCTACACTGGGCTAGCAGTCGCATACCACCTGCCACGTGGCGAAGTACCACAGGTGGTACACGTACCACCGATTGAAAAGCCCTGTTCTAGTCCAACCCCCTGCTCAGGCAGGAAACCCTATACCATTTCAGACAAATGGTTGTCCAATTATGATCTAGAGGATAAGACTCTGCAGATGTTTGAACTTTACCTGTTATAATGTTGCTAGGGGGGTTATGGGGATTTCAGGCCAATGTTTCAGTGGGGGTAACCGAGTTGGGAAAAACAAAGGCATAACTAACTTGGGAACATGCTGAAGGAACCTGTGGAGTGGTATTCTGCCTGTTACCTTATTTCAGGGATTAAACAAAAAGCAGGACTTCTAGAAAGTTAAGAAAACAGATTTCACCAATTTCAAGGAGCACTGAAATATCTCTTTATACAGGGTAATATTGCCATGTTTACCTCAAATATGCCCAGTGCATGAAAGAAACCCCAGCATGAAAGAAGAACCCTTCTAACCAGGTCCTTCTTTCATGCACCAGGCTTCTTTTGTGAAACAAGGTCCTGGGTGGGGCATGAATGGAGGCCCTGGCTGGCATGCAAATAGAGGCCCTGGATGGGATGCAAGAAAAGTCCTGGTGTCGAGCCCCGCAGGGCTGACATTCAGCGGGGGGGTGGCTCCAGGACCCCTCCGCCCAGTAGTAGCCGCTCCGGCAGGCCCGCCCGAACCGCTTGCAGACTCCCGGCCATTTCCAGTGGCCATGTCTGCGTTGGGCGTCCCTCCCCCACCCCCCCGAACGCCGTGCCTGCGCACGGGAGGCCGCAGGCACCAGGACAACGCTCCGACTGGCTCCGCACGCCGCGCCTGCACAGGAGGGACCTGTGAACAACGGGGCAGGCTCCCGGCTGTTTCCGGCAACCGTGCCGGCGCGGGGAGGCCGTGCTGAGGGACCTGACGCCGCGCCTGCGCATGAGAGGCCTGCAGGCGCCAGAACATGGCCTCGACCAGCTTTGCGCACCACGCCCGTGCGAGAGACCTGCGCACGACGGAGCAGGCTCCCGGCCATTCTCGGCGCGGGGAGGCCTACCCGAGGGGGAATCCAACACGCAGCTGCTGTTGTGGGCTTCTCTCGTTGTGCGGCAAACGGACTACACCTCTGACTGCGGGGGGGTTGTTTATGGGACTGCCTGGTTGGGGAGCTGGGGCGGCTCCGACGGGCGGAGAGGTCCCGGGGCCTGGGGATCATGGAGAACGGTCCCGGGTGGGAGAGGACCAGAGGTGGGGGACCTGAGGGTCTGGTGTGGGGGTTTCCGGGGCTACATACCTGCACATGGAGCGTGGAAGAAGAGCGGAAGCCAAAAGGCCCTGGGGGGGAGGGGTAGCACATTTATGGGGAGGTGGACGGATGCTGGTTTGCTGGGGGGGCCTGGTGTCTTGTGCCGGATGGCCTTAAATAGTGTTGGATGCGGAAAGCACCCAACGCTGACTTTGTTCCCGCTTCGGATTGCTTTGTGGAAGAGAATAAACGTTTCCTTTGTGGGTTGTCTGCTGTGGTTTTTCCTGTCGTTTGCGGACGGCTATTTGACACCTGGCTACACTGGCCCAAAAGAAGGTGGTGCAAAAGAAGGCCCCGACTTGTACAGTAGTGAATGGTGTAGCGCACGGATGTCAAACTTGCCACATCACGTGACATGTTGTGATGTATCACAACTTTTTTCGCATTGCCAGAGCTGGGGTGGGCGCAGCCTCTGCATGATGCAACCAGCCTGCGGGCCGGCAGTTTTAACACCCCTGGTGTAGAGGGAAAGACTGGGCAGTGGGGTCAGCTAGCAGGTAAGCAAGCAGCCAAAACAGCAGAGATAGGGGAGAGATAGGCAGGTGGGAGTAGTTCAAGAGGAGGCAGAGGAGGCAGTCCCTTACCTTACCAAAGCATGGGGATGGGAGGAACCAAACTAGGAATGGTTTAGATCAAGGTTGGTCCTTGCTTAATGACCAGTGAGATTCAGTTAACGATGGCAATGGGAATTAGCGGAATTGCCATTGCTAAGCAATGCGGTCACGTGATGCTGACTGCATTGCTTAGCAACAGAAATACTGGTCCCAATTACTGTTGTTAACCATAGACTACCTGTATGGTCTTCTAGATGTTGCTGTATTAAAATTCCCAGCAAACTCAGGAAGTGTAAGACTAGGCTGAAGCTGCCATACCTAAAGATGATGATGGCATGTAAACAGGGTGAACAAAAGCCAGGAAAGAACCAAGTTGTTAAGGAAATAAAGGGAAAAAAGTCACCTGAATCAGACTAAAGAAGTTGGGACTGAGCACATGGGAAGCCCCTCCCCAAGTCCCACCAACAGCTGCTAGAACAAAGCAAGGACTTTGGGGGATAAAAGGGGTCCTGAAGCCTAACCACTCTTGAGTTGTCTTTGGACACAGATTTGGTATCCTTCTGGCTAGTGCCTGCCAGCCTAGTTGACGTGGGTAAGTGTGGATGTGTACGTGCATGTGTGAAAAAGCAAACAGATATACATTGGAAGCAGTAAAGTTTGCTGTTATTTTAAATTCACTAGGTCTCTGGGTATTTTAAAGCAGGGGTCCTCAACCTTGGCAACTTTAAGACTTGTGGACTTCAACTCCCAGAATTCTGGGAGTTCAAGTCAACAAGTCTTAAAGTTGCCAAGGTTGAGGACCCCTGTTCTAAAGAATGAGTTGTGCCTCAGCCTTTGGCTGAAAGTGATTTTTGAGTGTGGCAATTTTCCAGGGATGTGAGTGTGTGACCATAAAACAAACGTAGGAACATGTGTGTAACAAAAGCATGATCAGTTATAAGAAATACTGGGATTTGTAGTCTAGCAGCAGCATAAGTAATTTCCCTTCCAGATACAGTATGTGCAGAATGGGCTTTTAAGACAGAAATAAAGAAAAAATGTCTCCACTCCACTCCTCAGGACTGCTACTATTCAAAGAAACATTCTCTTCAATTTCTTTGGGGCCATCTTAGTAACTAGTGCTTGTAAAATTTGAAAAAGTTTGCTTGTGAATGTTCTTCAGTAACCTTCCTCTAAACTGCCACTTTTCAGATAGGTTGCGACTACAACTCCTAGTTGCCCATGCTGACTAGCAATTCTAGGATATGTATAGTTCTGTCCAGGGACTCTGGGATGGCAAGAGCCTTTTATTGCTTTCTACAACTGAGATGATAATCCACAAATGGGTTCAGATAGATTACAACAAAATGATTATCAAATTCATACAGTAGATATTTAAGAATTATATAGTATTCTGCTGGATATTGATAACATTATCATTTTTATCCCTTCTTAGCTCAGTGGAGTTACATTTCTGCTTTATGAAGATCAGTTATTCAGGCAAGCAGTTATTTAAAATACAGAAAAACAAAACTTATCTTTGGTAAAGAATATGTAAGAAGGGATTTACTGAACACAGATGACACAAAGGTTACAAGAACCAGAATTTGCTGCTGAGGATTTGAAGCCACCATCCTGTATTGTTCTTCTTGTTGTTGTTGTTAGCTGCGAAGTCGTGTCCGACCCATCGCGACCCTATGGAAAATGTTCCTCCAGGCCTTCCTGTCCTCTACCATCTTCTGGAGTCCATTTAAGCTCACACCTACTGCTTCAGTGACTCCATCCAGCCACCTCATTCTCTGTCGTCCCCTTCTTCTCTTGCCCTCAATCTTTCCCAGCATTAGGCTCTTCTCCAGTGACTCCTTCCTTCTCATTAGGTGTCCAAAGTATTTGAGTTTCAACTTCAGGATCTGGCCTTCTAAAGAGCAGTCAGGGTTGATCTCCTTTAGAACTGACCGGTTTGATCGCCTTGCAGTCCAAGGGACTCACCGGAGTCTTCTCCAGCACCATAGTTCAAAGGGCTGAATTCTTTGGCGCTCAGCCTTTCTTATGGTCCAACTTTCACAGCCATACATTGCAACTGGGAAGACCATAGCCTTGACTATACGCACTTTTGTTGTCAGGGTAATATCTCTGCTTTTTAGTGTGCTGTCTAGATTTGCCATGGCTTTCCTCCCAAGGAGCAAGCGTCTTTTAATTTCTTGGCTACAGTCCCCATCTGCAGTAATCTTGGAGCCCAGGAAAATAAAATCTGTCACTACCATTTCTTCCCCATCTATTTGCCAGGAATTGAGAGGGCCGGATTCCATGATCTTAGTTTTCTTAATGTTTAGTTTCAACCCAACTTTTGCACTCTCCTTCTTCACCCGCAACAAGAGGCTCTTTAGTTCTTCTTCACTTTCTGCCATTAGAGTGGTATCATCTGCATATCTTAGGTTGTTAATATTTCTTCCGGCAATCTTAATTCCAACTTTTGATTCATCTAGCCCTGCCTTTCTCATGATGTGCTCTGCATATAAGTTAAATAGGCAGGGCGACAGTATACAGCCTTGCCGGACTCCTTTCCCAATTTTGAACCAATCAGTGCTTCCGTGTCCAGTTCTCACTGTTGTTTCTTGGCCCACATAGAGGTTTCTCAAGAGACAAATAAGATGGTCTGGTACGCCCATTTCTTTAAGAACTTGCCACAGTTTGTTATGATCCACACAATCAAAGGCTTTAGCATAGTCAATGAAGCAGAAGTAGATGTTTTTCTGGAACTCCCTAGCTTTCTCCATGATCCAGCGTATGTTGGCAATTTGATCTCTAGTTCCTCTGCCTCTTGGAAATCCTGCCTGTACTTCTGGTACTTCTTGATCCACATACTGTTGGAGTCTAGCTTGTAGGATTTTAAGCATAACTTTACTAGCATGAGAAATGAGTGCAATCGTGCAGTAGTTTGAACATTCTTTGGCACTGCCTTTCTTTGGAATTGGAATGTAAACTGATCTTTTCCAATCCTGTGGCCACTGTTGAGTTTTACAAATTTGCTAGCAAATTGAGTGTAGCACTTTTACTGCATCGTCTTTTAAGATTTTGAATAGCTCAGCTGGAATACTGTCACCTCCACTAGCTTTGTTGTTGCTCAGCTTTTCTAAGGCCCACTTCACTTCACATTCTACGATGTCTGGCTCGAGGTCAGTGACCACCTCATTGTGATTATCAGGGATGTTAAGCTCATTCCTGTATAGTTCTTCTGTGTAATTTTGCCACCTCTTCTTAATCTCTTCTGCCTCTGTTAGGTCCCTGCCGTTTTGGTCCTTTATCATGCCCATTTTTGTATGAAACGTTCCCTTCATCTCTCCAATTTTCTTGAAAAGATCTCTGGTCCTCCCTATTCTATTGTTTTCTTCTATTTCTTTGCACTGTTCATTTAAGAAGGCATTCTTATCTCTTCTAGCTATTCTCTGGAATTCTGCATTCAATTGGGCGTATCTTTCTTTTTCTCCCTTGCCTTTCGCTTTCTTCCTTTCCTCAGCTATTTGCAAAGCTTCCTCAGACAGCCATTTCGCTTTCTTGCATTTCTTTTTCTTTGGGATGGTTTTGGATGCTACCTGTTGTACAATGTTGCGAACCTCTGTCCATAGTTCTTCAGGCACTCTGTCTATCAGATCTAATTCCTTAAATCTATTTGTCACCTCTACTGTCTATTCAACCGGGATATGATTTAATTCATACCTGAGTGACCTAGTGCTTTTCCCTACTTTCTTCACTTTAAGCCTAAACTTTGCAATGAGAAGCTCATGGTATGAGCCACAGTCAGCTCCTGGTCTGGTTTTTACTGACTGTATAGAGCTTCTCCATCTTTGGCTGCAGAGCACATAGTCAATCTGATTTCTGTGTTGACTGCCTGGTGATGTCCATGTGTAGAGCCGTCTCTTGGGCTGTTGGAAAAGAGTGTTTGCTATGACCATCGTATTCTCTTGACAAAATTCTATCAACCTGTGCCCTGCTTCATTTTGTACTCCAAGGCCAAACTTGCCTGTTATTCTGGTTATCTTTTGGCTTCCTACTTTAGCATTCCAATCCCCCATGATGATAATGACATCATTTTTTGGTGTTAGTTGTATAAGGTGCTGTAGGGCTTCATAGGTAAAGGTAAAGGTTCCAACCGCACATGCGTGCTAGTCGTTTCTGACTCTAGGGGCCGGTGCTCATCTCTGTTTCAAAGCCAAAGAGCCAGCACTTGTCCGAGGACGTCTCCGTGGTCATGTGGCCGGCATGACTAGATGCCAAAGGCGCACGGAACGCTGTTACCTTCCCACCGTAGTGGTCCCTATTTTTTTACTTGCATTTTTACGTGCTTTCGAACTGCTAGGTTGGCAGAAGCTGGGACGAGTAACAGGCGCTCACTCTGCTATGCGGCACTCGAGATTCGACCCGCCAAACTGCCGACCTTTTGATCGACAAGCTCAGCGTCCTAACCCACTGAGCCACCGCGTCCCTGTAGGGATTCATAGAACCGGTCAATTTCATCCTCTTCAGCACTGGTGGTTGGGTCATAGACGTGGACTACTTTAATATTGAATGGTTTGCCTTGGATTCGAACTGAGATCATTCTGTCATTTTGAGGATTGTATCCCAGTATTGCTTTTCCTATTCTTTTATTGACTATGAAGGCTACTCCATTTCTTCTGAGGGATTCTTGCCCGCAGTAGTATACCTGATGGTCATCTGAATTAAATTCACCCATTTCTGTCCATTTTAGTTCGCTGATACCTAAGATGTCGATGTTCAGTCTTGTCATCTCTTGTTTGACCACGTCCAGCTTTCTTTGATTCATGGATCTTACATTCCAGGTTCCTATGGAGAAAAAATCTTTACAGCATTGGACTTTCCTTTCACCACCAGATGCATCCACAGCTGAGCGTCCTTTTGGCTTTGGCCCAGTCGCTTCATTCTGTCTGGCGCTACTAGTACTAGCCCTCTGCTCTTCCCCAGTAGTATATTGGACGCCTTCCAACCTGAGGGGCTCATCTTCCAGCATCATATTGTTTTGCCTTTTGGTACTGTCCATAGGATTTTCATGGCAAAGATACTGGAGTGGGTTGCCATTGCCTTCTCCAGTGGATCACATTTTGTCAGAACTCTCTGCTATGACCTGTCCATCTTGGGTGGCCCTGCACAGCATAGCTCATAGCTTCATTGAATTACGGAAGCCCCTTCGCCACAACAAGGCAGTAATCCATGAAGGGGACCATCCTATATACAGGGATATAAAGAGTGTTGAGCCCCGCGGGCCCGGCGTTCAGCGAGGGGCGGTGTGCCACGCCCGTGGGTCCCCTTCAGCACACACAACCCTCCCAGCCACCCGACAAGTGGCTCCGATGGCCAAGGGAGCGGCCCGGCAGCCGCTGCCCCTCCTGGACATCCTACGCGCTCCCACGCTGCTCCAGACGGTTGCCGGCATCCTCGAGCACCTCCAGAGACTGCGCCTGCGTCAGACGGTTGCCGGCGTCTTCAGGCACATCCAGAGACCACGCTGGCGCGGGGAGGCCTGGCAGGCCGGGAGGCCGGTTTGCCTGCTACTCAGACATCTCATGTGGCCTTGGAGACCACACCCAATCCCTGCCTACACATGGCTTGCCACTGGGGCCTTTTGGCTGGGGGGGGGTTGAGGGGACAATAAGGGGCTGTGGGGGACACCAAGACCTAGGGCCGCGAGGGGGACAGCCTTAGGTGGGGAACAGCTAGCGTGGGCAGGGAGACCTTCGGGGTGAAGAATGGAAGGAATACGTACCTGGAAGGACAGGGCATGCTGTGCAGCGACAAACAGCAGAAGCAAAAAGGGAATGAAAGGGGAGGAGTGGTGTACATATAGGGAGGTGAGCGGATGCTAGCTTGTTGGGCGTGGTGGCGGTTGCTGTATTGGTTAGCCATATAAACAGCATTGGGTGCAGTGAGCAGCCAACGCTGACTTTTTTCCTGCCTTGGTTTGCTGTATTTTGAATAAATCGCATTTCCTTTGTGGGTCATCTCTCGTTCCTGCTGTATCGTTACTTCATCATCTACAGGACGGGATTTTGACAAAGAGCTGACTTCTGAATAAACATATGGTTAGAAATTGTAAAAAATATTTGTAGCTCCGGTTGTGGATTTTGGCAGTGGTTCATTCTTGGAGCTTGCTGTTTAGCTCCTGGACATTTCATTACCAGATTAGGTAACATCTTCAGCGGAACTTCGAGTGAAGTGTTTGGTTCAGTTTTCCTTCTGCTTCTATAGGTCCTGTGTGGTGGTGTGGTCAGTCAGTCAGGTGTCTCTAGGGTTTCCGCTCCTCCGCTCGTCCTCTCAGAAGACCTCCGACTTCCGAGAACCGCCTCCGGCCTTCCTCGTACGTCCTGTAACCCAATGTCCACTTCCACGGCCACTTGGAACCATTCCTGTAACCGAGCTGGGACACCGCGCACCACACAGGCTCTACAGAGAGCCCCATCGAGCCCGGCTTTGAAATGGTGCACGAGGAGACACTCCGGCCACAAGCGTAGCTTGCCGGCTATCATGCGGAAGTCACTGATGTAGTCCACCACCGGTCTACCCCGCTGATGGATGTTCAGTACCTCAGCTTCGGCACGATGTACTCGCGAAACGTCCTCAAACCGAACCCATAGGGCTTCCAGGAAAAGCCCGACATCGCCCAGCTCACGAGCATGATCACTATAGAGGTCAGCAGCCAAGGCCGCAGCCTTTCCCTGTAGGCAAGCAGTTACTGCCACCACCATTGCCCATTGGTACGAGTAGGCCTGGGCATATCCATCCAGGTGATTGTTCACTTGTCCCAAAAACATTGCCAAGCACTCGGGATGGCCATCATATGTCGCTGGCAGTGGTGGTGGCCCCCACACCACACCTGGTCCCCAGTGGCCTGCCTGTGGACCAGGACCTCGTATACCATCAGACAGCCTTGGTGCTTGCCGGCTAGGGCCTCTATCCGTTGTTGGCCAAAACTCCGGAACACTCTGCGCTGATGTCGTTGGGGGCTGTGCTGCAAAGACCCCCATTTGGGATGTGCTCAATCCGGACAGGCCCTTAAACCTTGGGCTGGTCAGCCTGAAACGGGATGTTCCTGACCGTATGGATTGGGCACCTGCGAGAGACCACCGTCCTGTGTCTGGCTCAAGACCTGTGGCCAACCAGGAGCCAGGTTCCTGGCTGCCAACCTCTCCAAACTTGTCCCATAAGATGTCCATGGTTTGGCTGCCAGGAGCGGTGGAGTAGCTCCATTCCTCTCCATTGTCTTCTGTCAAATGCCGTTCTCTCCACCCCATCATTGCCTCACCTGGCCAAACCATCTGTCCCTGGTCAAGCCCTGTGAGCCCCAAGGCGGGGCTCAGCCACCACTCCCCTCCATGGGCCTGGCTGCTGGGTCCCTGGGACTCCACCACAGAAGCCACTGGTGGCAGGTCCCGCACCTTAGGCATCACTGCTGGCTGGGCCTTCTCCACCTCCACCACATCGAGGGGCCTCATCACAGTACCAGCAGCCTCCTCCCTATCAGCCACCGGAGCAGCCCCTTGCGTACCTTCTGCCATGTCCTACTCACAGGAAAGGTACACAGCAGGAACAAACAAATGGTTGGTTCAACGCTGAGTTACTGTCAAAATCCTGTCCTGTAGATGATGAAGTAACGATACTCACAGCAGGAATGAGAGATGACCCACAAAGGAAATGCGATTTATTCAAAATACAGCTAACCAAGGCAGGAAAAAAAGTCAGCGTTGGCTGCTCACTGCACCCAACGCTGTTTATATGGCTAACCAATACAGCAACCGCCACCACGCCCAACAAGCTAGCATCCGCCCACCTCCCTCTATGTCCACCACTCCTCCCCTTTCATTCCCCCCCAGCCAAAAGGCCCCAGCGGCAAGCCATGTATAGACAGGGATTGGGTGTGAATGCCCCATGTCCAAAACATCCATCCGTTGGTGGGAGGAGGCCCAGAACGACATCCGTGCACCGGTCTCCTTGCCGGTAAAACCCCCTGCGGGCATAGCGGTACCGGCCGACCCAGTCCCCTCGCCTGCAGGGCTGTTCTGCGCAGACGTGACGTCTGTGGATGCCCGAAAGTCCTTGCAGCAGCCGGCGACCCAGTCTACGGGGTCCTTTTGCACAGGCGTGGTCTCCAAGGCCACACAAGATGTCTGAGTAGCAGGCAAACCAGCCTCCCGGCCTGCCACACCTCCCTGCACCGTCATGGTCTCTGGATGTGCCTGAAGACACCGGAAACCGTCCGACGCAGGCGCAGTCTCTGGAGGTGGTTGAGGATGCCGGCAAACGTCTGGAGCAGCATGGGAGCGTGTAGGATGTCTGGGAGGGGTAGCGGCTGCCGGGCCGCTCCCTCGGCCGTCAGAGCCGCTTGTCAGCTATACATTCCGGGGGGTAAGAACTTTCTGGCAGACGCCCTGTCGCGTCTGCCACAATATGACCGCAAGGGGGAGGAGGTGGTGCAGGCTCTCGTGCCGTCCTGCCATGCAACGGGGGTGGGGGACATAGCCCGGGCATTGGTGGATAGTCTACTGCAGCACTGCAGGGAGGCACTTAAGATGGATGAATGGTTACGAGCGCACCCTTCAATATTGACGATGCGAGATGGCCTGGTCTGGCACGGGGCTAAGTTGTACGTGCCGTTGGCGTTGCGAAACCGGATGATATACCAGTGCCACAACGCCAGACAGGAGGGACATTTCAGGTTTGTGAAGACCCTACATTTGGCTCGCCGGGAATTCTGGTGGCCACACATGAAACGTGACATTGAGGACTATGTAAAAAGGCGCCACGTGTGTGCGACCGCCAAGCCACTTACTGGTAAGCCGTTGGGGCTGCTTCAGCAGGTGGCTGACCCCGTTCGGCCCTGGCAGGACATAGCCATGGACTTTGTCATCGAGTTGCCCAACAGTAGGGGTTACAATGTTCTTTGGACGGTGATTGATTTATTTTCCAAGCAAGCACATTTCATACCATGCAGAGGGTTACCCTCGGCTCGCCGGCTGGCATGGATGTTTGTGCAACATATTTACCGCCTACACGTGGTGCCATGCCGCATAATCTCGGACCGTGGAGTGCAGTTCACGGCTCAGTTTTGGAGGGAATTCATCCAGTACATCGGATCGTCACAAGGTCTTAGCTCGGCATACCACCCTTGCACCAACGGGGCAGCGGAACGCGTAAACGCAGCAGTGGAGCGATACCTACGGTGCTACGTCTCCTATCAACAGTCTGATTGGGTGGACCTCCTGGCGTTTGCGGAAGTAGGCTACAACAACGCGGTCCACAGCAGTACTGGGTTCTCTCCTTTCAAGGTGGTATCTGGGTACGACTTTGTGCCCATCTCTGGTTGTGACCAGGGAAACTCCTCACCCTGTCAACCTAGGGTGTGGATGCAGCAGATGGAAGAGGTATGGGGTGTGGTGAAAAAGGCGTTGGAGCGAGTCGCTGAGGCGAATAAGGAACAGATGGACAGAAAACGGAGGCCCTTTGACATCTCCAAGGTGGGGGACTTTATTTATCCACCAAATACTTCAGGCTTCAGGTGCCCTGTAAGAAACTGGGTCCCAAATACCTTGGGCCATTCTGGGTGGTGCAAGTGATAAGCCCCGTTACGGTTAGGCTCCGGTTACCGACACTACTAGGCAAGATCCATCCCGTCTTCCATAGTAGCTTGTTGAAACCTGCAACGACATTCGCCACAGCGGCGGGAGAGGGGGGACCAGGACCTATCCACGGTGAGCACTTTGAAGTGCAAGAGACCATTTAGCGAAAAACGATCCGAGGCAAGTATGGCAGGGACTGCAGCACTTAACCAACTATAAGGGCAGCATGAGGAGCATGGCAAACACCAATGCCTCGTTGGCTGAGGAGCTGAATATCTTCTTCGCCCGCTACGAGGTTAAAAGACCAGACCCCGTAGCCTCTGCTGGCCGGCCTTCTGATTCTCAGCCACTCACCCTGTGTGAACACCAAGTGAGAGCTGTATTGAAGGCTGTGAATCCCAGCAAAGCCGCAGGCCCAGATGGGGTGCTGGGGATAGTGGTCAGGAATTGTGCCGATCAATTAGCAGGGGTCCTGACAAGGATTTTTAACATCTCCTTGCAAACGGCATGTGTACCATCATGCTTGAAGGCAGCTACCATTGTCCCAGTCCCCAAGAAAACTGCAGTTGAGTGCCTGAATGACTACAGACCTATTGCATTAACGTCTGTAGTCATGAAATGCTTCGAAAGATTGGTTCTCCAACATCTTAGGACATGCCTCCCACTGGACTTTGATAAACATCAATTTGCCTACAGGGGAAATAGGTCGACAGACGATGCCATAGCTACTGCTTTACACTCTGTAGCAAGTCATCTCGAGAAACCTGGAAGTTACGTCAGGATGCTTTTTGTTGACTACAGCTCGGCTTTCAACACCATTTTGCCGAGCATTCTCATCGAGAAGCTGACTGACTTGAAATTCTCCCCCGCTATCTGCGATTGGATTCAAGACTTTCTTAGGGATCGGGTACAAACAGTGAGGGTCGGGTCTGCTTTGTCCACCCCCCTGAAGCTTTGCACCGGCACGCCACAGGGCTGTGTGCTTAGCCCCTACCTGTACTCTTTATACACTTATGATTGTGTATCATCTGACCCATCCACTGCGATAATCAAGTTCACAGATGATACAACTGTGGTGGGTCTTATTACAGGTGGGGATGAGACAGCATATAGGGCGGAGGTACAACTTGCACCTAAACATCGGCAAGACGAAAGAGATGGTGTTAGACTTCCGGAGAAAAAAGGAGGAACCTGCCCCACTTTACATCGGGGAGGACTGTGTAGAGAGAGCTTCCTCCTTTAAATTTCTGGGAGTCTACCTCTGTGAAGATCTGACCTGGAAAGTTAACACAACCCAGGTGGCTAGAAAGGTCCAACAGAGGCTTCACTAGATCCTTTCTTAGGATCTTGCGGAAGAACAGGGTAGAACAACAGCTAATGACCCTCTTTTACCGGTCTACCATAGAGAGCGTCCTCTCGTATGGTATTGTGGTTTGGTATGCTGGTCTGACAGCCGCGGATAGGAAAGTATTACAGAGGGTAGTGAACACAGCACAAGACATTGTGGGCTGTTCCCTGACACCACTGGATGACATCGCCAGGGCTCGTTGCCTTGGAAGAGTGAGGAAGATTCTCAGGGATGACTCACACCCTGGACGGTATCTCTTTACTCTCCTACCATCCGGTAGGAGATATAGGAATATAGCCAGCCGTACCAACAGGCTGAAAAATAGCTTTTATCCGTGGGCTGTTAGGCTTTTAAATGGGACATAATCTTATGTAGAATTGACTTGGGAGGCCGGTGTGTGGTGTAGTTGGTTCACATAGTGTGGTGGGATGGAGGGTTTGTTGTCACTGTGTGTTGGGGGGAGAGAGCACAGGGGGAGGCTCAGCTAATCTCAATGTACACATGTTGTACTTTGACAATAAAGGTTTATTTATCCTGGATTCAAGGATACGTAGGGGAAGGATACAATACCTGGTCCTATGGAAGGGCTACCCCATGGAGGAGGCCTCGTGGGTGGCGGGGGGGATGTGCACACTCGTCTGGTCCGGGCATTCCATCATAGGCATCCAGGGAAGCCAGGCGGGGACCAAGATGAAATAGCAGGCCGGACGGATTGCTCACCTCTTTCCTCTTGCTTTCCAGGTGGAGCAATGGTAGGGGGGCGGCATGTCGAGCCCCACAGGCCCGACGTTCAGTGAGGGGCGGTGTGCCACGCCCGTGGGTCCCCTTTGGCACACACACGCCTCCCAGCCACCCGACAAGCGGCTCTGACGGCCGAGGGATCGGCCCAGCACCTGCGCAGAACGGCGCTGCAGGCAAGGGGACTGGGTCGGCCGGTACCGCTATGCCCGCAGGGGGTTTTACCAGCAAGGAGACCGGCGCACGGACATCATTCCGGGCCTCCTTCTCCCGCCAACGGATGGACGTTTTGGACATTGGGGGGATTCACACCCAATCCCTGCCTACACATGGCTTGCCACTGGGGCCTTTTGGCTGGGGGGGGGTTGAGGGGACAATAACGGGCTGCGGGGGAGACCAAGACCTTGGGCCGCGAGGGGGACAGCCTTAGGTGGGGAACAGCTAGCGTGGGCGGGGAGACCTTCGGGGTGAAGAATGGAAGGAATACGTACCTGGAAGGACAGGGCATGTTGTGCAGCGACAAACAGCAGAAGCAAAAAGGGAATGAAAGGGGAGGAGTGGTGTACATATAGGGAGGTGAGCGGATGCTAGCTTGTTGGGCGTGGTGGCGGCTGCTGTATTGGTTAGCCATATAAACAGCATTGGGTGCAGTGAGCAGCCAACGCTGACTTTTTTCCTGCCTTGGTTTGCTGTATTTTGAATAAATCGCATTTCCTTTGTGGGTCATCTCTCGTTCCTGCTGTGAGTATCGTTACTTCATCATCTACAGGACGGGATTTTGACAAAGAGCTGACTTCTGAATAAACATATGGTTAGAAATTGTAAAAAATATTTGTAGCTCCGGTTGTGGATTTTGGCAGTGGTTCATTCTTGGAGCTTGCTGTTTAGCTCCTGGACATTTCATTACCAGATTAGGTAACATCTTCAGCGGAACTTCGAGTGAAGTGTTTGGTTCAGTTTTCCTTCTGCTTCTATAGGTCCTGTGTGGTGGTGTGGTCAGTCAGTCAGGTGTCTGGTTGTTTGCGTGGCACAAAATTCAACTGGTGAGGAGGTGGTTGGTTCCATCGCAGATTGGTTGTTTGGATGGTCCAGTTTCTTATAGGTTCATATGCTAGTTCTAAGTCAAGGTATTTGTTGATGGATCTGTATCTGTGCATGGGTTTTTTCGGTATACACAGGCTGTCAGTTCACCGTTTTTCTGTCTCTTTATATCCACTTTGAGGAAGGGGAGATGTTCGTCTTTCTCTTCTTTGCACGTGAAGCTGATGCCAGTGAACACATTGTTGAGTAGGTGTCTCCTCTAGTTTAGAGCATTTGAGGACAAGGTGGTGAAGTCTTTTTTGTAGCGCTTTCACTAGTTTGTACTACCTGGAGTGCCGACCTACAAACTAGCGAAAGTGCTATGAAAAAGAGTTCACCATTTCATTAATAACTCAGCTCATTACATAAACTCACCTGAACAATTCCTTCAATTAATCAAAAAGACGAACGTCTCCCCTTCCTCAATGTGGATATAGAGACAGAAAAACAGTGAACTGACGACAACCTGTGTATACCAAAAATCCACACACAAAAACCAAATTCTTAACTTCGCAAGTAAACACCCCACAGCACACAAAACGATGCGTCCAGACCCTCTTTAAGAGAGCCAAAACACGCTGCAGCACCAAATCCCTAAGAAAAGCAGAGAAGAAACACCTTTTCTTTTTTTAAAACAAGTTTTATTGATTTTTAATATTTACATGTACATGTATTTGTGAAACAATATGGTGGTTGGGTAATTAAAATAATAGCCATTTGTAAATAGGTCAGGTTACATCAACAGAGATGCCCTCTCTAATTCCCTTAGTGATTACATAGTCAAAATAAGCAAGTTAATATATTTCTAGTTATAACCTAGTCAATCAACAAAATTCAAAATATATTTTCACTAATACATATCAATATCCTGTTTTTAAATTTTATCTGATTGCAATAGGATATTCTAGAATAGTCTATATTATATAGGAAAAAGCTTAATTTTGGGTAACCCACAATTCCCTATTTCAATAAAGAATAATTCTTTTGTCTACAAAACTTATATTGTTCATTACAAAGCATTCTTATGTTTTACCATTAAAGTCTAATTTTCATCTTAGCAAATCACCAGTTATTAGAAATATATTTTTTGCCTTAGCCGTTCAACAATTATTAAAATGCTATCTTTTATATATAAAATTCTAGATTCTATACTATAGTTCAAAAATAGCCACTGAATATTCTATAAGGCATCTTAACCATACATCAATTATTAAAATACCATCTTTTGATATGTCATTCCAAATTCTATAATATAGTTCAGTTATATTTCCTTTACAAATCTAACAATTAAATGTAAAATCAGTGATATTTTTAGAGATTCCCCTTAATCCATAAAAAGATATTTTTATAGTCTCTCTTTAGGAATCCCAAAAAAGAAACAAGTTCAGTCTTTTAAATCTAACTCTTGCCTTCCTTTTGTGCCAATCATACTTCGCTCTTGTATCTTTAAATTCTCAAATGTATCTTCCTTTCTTCCTAGACCCCTTATTTGAATCCAGGGAGCATATCCAAATGTCAGTTTTGCAAGGAAAATGTCCCCTTTGTAACCATTGTATTTTTGCTTTGGTAGTTCGGTTTTTGGTGGTTGATATAATTGTCATTAAATCAGTCAAATCTTTTTGTTCTTCCAATTCTGTCTGGGTTAGGTAGAAAGTAGTAGCTGGTATTATGTTTGATATTTGATTATTTGAATTCTCAATATAGTGTATTTGAAGGCCTTTAGTGTCTTCACTCTTGGTGTTGCTTTCTTCAGATGCTGTTACTTTTTGGCTTGTAAGTTTTGTAGTTGCTATTAAAGTTTGGACTTTAAGGTTTTCTGTAGGTTGCTTTTGTTGTTCTTTGAAATCTCCTATTTCAGTGTTAGTTTCCACTTCTTCTATTTGGTTTTGGGTTATCTTTTCCTCATTTACAGTCAGTTTGATTTGGTGGCTTTACATTGTCAGATTTTTCTTGCAACTTGGCTTTAATTTGCTCTGTCATTGCCAAGATCGTATCCAGTATTAGTTTATAATCAAGTGGCGGGATGTATTCATCCATTTCGTTGTTGTTTACAGTTAAATCTTCCATGGAGGCTGTTTTAATAATAGTCAAAGATTTTTCACCTCCTGGAGAGTTGTATTCAGTGCCAGGTGTTCCCACACTTATCTTTAAGAACAGCTCTATTGTTCAGTCAGCTCTCACAACAGAAAAAGGAAATTTACTTGCTGTACCAGGTTTCGCCACAAGATGTCATGAATAACATATAACATGCAATGTAAGAGGGTTTTTTTCTTTTTCTTTTTCCAAATTAATATAGAACTTTTGTAGGATTAGTCCAAATTTTTTCTTTAATTCACAGTTTAAAGAGAGAATAGGATAGTGAGCCGCCAGCAACAAATAGAAGCTTTTTAGTAAATACAGCTGAAATTGCTTAAATTCTTTGCTGCATTAATTGGATTTCTTTTGTGACTTTGAGGCTTTAAGATTTGTTCCCAAAGTAGATATTCTCAAAAAATGGGGAAGGAGATTTTCAGAAAAGTCCCACAGGAAGATGATTAAAGGAACAGGAAAGGTAAAAGCTCACCCAGGTCCTCCAGATTGCTTCTTAGTGCTAGATAGTACTTTTGGCTTTCGGCAGGGAGCAGCTTAGTGATCGGCCATCTTTATCGCCGGTCTCTTCTTCGGGCCAAAGGAGATGATCCTGGATTCCAGCGGAGGGCTGCCGCCCTTCCGTGATCGCAGGGAAGTCCTCCTCTCGGTAATCTCCCCTCCAGCGTGATTTTTGACCCTTTTCAGGGTCCTCCAAACAAGAAAGAAACAGACAGCAGGAGACAGACTGTCCCTGAACGTCCAGAAGTGCCAAGCGTGCGAACCGGAAGCCCAGAAGAAACACCTTTTCAATACTTTCCTCCGTAACGGCTACCCTAAGAACTTTATACTGTGATGTATATCATCCAAACCCTGAAAAATCAGACAGCCAAATACAACGTGGAAGCAAGTCCTACCATATATCAAAGGATCATCAGAAGTGGCTGCCAAGCTACTGAAACCTCTGAGAATAACAATAGCCCACAAACCCACTTTCACATCCAGACAAGAATTAACAAAGATCAAAGACAGAACACGGAAAGAAGACAGCACCAATGTAATATATAAAATCAATTGCAACAACTGTAACCAGTTCAATGTCAAACAAACAAGACAATTGAAAACCAGAATTCATGAACACCAGCTGGCAGTTAAACGGCATGACCAGAAGTCTCTGATCTTGAGCCACGTCAACAATGAACACCGGTTTGACTGGGATGAAGCCGAAGTCATCAGCCATGCCAAAACCCGTCATTCACGTGAATTCACTGAAGCCTGGCACTTTACAAACAGATCCATCAACAAACATATTGACTTAGAACCAGCATACAGGTGAAACTCGAAAAATTAGAATATTGTGCAAAGGTTCATTTATTTCAGTAATGCAACTTAAAAGGGAAAACTAATATATGAGGTAGACTCATTACATGCAAAGCAAGATAGTTCAAGCCGTGATTTGTCAAAATTGTGATGATTATGGCTTACAGCTCATGAAAACCCCAAATCCACAATCTCAGAAAATTAGAATATTACATGCAATCAATAAAACAAGGAGTGTACATAGAACAATATCGGACCTCTGAAAAGTATAAGCATCCATATGTACTCAGTACTTGGTTTGGGCCCCTTTTGCAGCAATTACTGCCTCAATGCGGCGTGGCATGGAAGCTATCAGCCTTTGGCACTGCTGAGGTGTTATGGAAGACCAGGATGCTTCAATAGCGGCCTTCAGCTCTTCTGCATTGTTCGGTCTCATGTCTCTCATCTTTCTCTTGGCAATGCCCCATAGATTCTCTATGGGGTGCAGGTCAGGTGAGTTTGCTGGCCAATCAAGCACAGTAATCCCACGGTCATTGAACCAGGTTTTGGTGCTTTTGGCAATGTGGGCAGGTGCCAGGTCCTGCTGGAAAATGAAATCAGCATCCCCATAAAGCTCGACTGCGGAAGGAAGCATGAAGTGCTCCAAAATCTCCTGGTAGACAGCTGCGTTGACCCTGAAGCACAGTGGACCAACACCAGCAGATGACATGGCTCCCCAAATCAACACAGACTGTGGAAACTTCAGACTGGACTTCAAGCATCTTGCAGTGTGTGCCTCTCCATTCTTCCTCCAGATTCTGGGTCCTTGGTTTCCAAATGAGATGCAAAAGTGGCTCTCATCAGAAAAGAGGACTTTGGACCACTGAGCAACAGACCAGGTCTGTTTTTCTTTAGCCCAGGTAAGACGCTTCTGACCTTGTTTGTTGTTCAGGAGCGGCTTGACAAAAGGAATACAACATTTGAAGCCCATGTCCAGGATCCGTCTGTGTGTGGTGGCTCTTGATGCACTGACTCCAGCCTCAGTCCACTCCTTGTGAAAGTCCCCAACACTTTTGAATGGCCTTTTCCTGACAATCCTCTCCAAGCTGCGGTCATCCCTGCTGCTTGTGCACCTTTTTCTTCCACACTTTTCCTTTCCACATAACTTTCTATTAATGTGCTTTGATACAGCACTTGGGGAACATCCAACGTCTTTTGCAATTACCTTTTGAGGCTTTCCCTCCTTATGGAGGGTGTCAATGATGGTTTTCTGCACAACTGTCAGGTCAGCAGTCTTCCCCGTGATTGTGATTCTTACTGAACCAGACTGAGAGACCATTTAAAGGCTCAGGAACCCTTTGCAGGTGTTATGGCTTAATTAGCTGATTAGAGTGGGACACTGAGCCTAAAATATTGCACCTTTTCACAATATTCTAATTTTCTGAGATTGTGGATTTGGGGTTTTCATGAGCTGTAAGCCATAATCATCACAATTATGACAAATCACGGCTTGAACTATCTTGCTTTGCATGTAATGAGTCTATCTCATATATTAGTTTCCCCTTTTAAGTTGCATTACTGAAATAAATGAACTTTTGCACGATATTCTAATTTTTCGAGTTTCACCTGTATAAACCTATAAGAAACCGGACCATCCAAATGACCAATCTGCGACGGAACCAAACAGCAAGCTTGGAGAACAAACTGCTGCCAACCCCACCCCCACTAGCTTTCTGATTATTTCTGAAAACTAAGGTTGTACAGCAATCCTGATTTGAAGGGAAAAGGGGACTCATTAGAAAGCACATTGTTCCTATCAGCACCTCATTAAATCAAGTCCAGGGAACACACAGCTTGTTTAAGGAGGTGCCAATAGATACTACATGCACACCCACACATTTCAATCCCTTTGTCCTTTTCAAACCTGGATCACTGCACTGCTCTACTGAAAACCATTTACTGCTGTTTATCATTGCTATCTACATGTGTGAAAAGATTATATTAAAGAACCTCCACCTTCTGTAGAGGAAGACTTTGAAATTCATTTAACACAAAATTGTTACCGCTTTTTATTTTAGAAATATTTATATGCTTTCCCTTTATTTAAAGACACATTTCTCTACCATTTTCCAATATGTGTTTTCATGCAAGATATGGATTCTAATATGTTATCAAAATAAGGATGTTTACTCTGGATCCAATTAACACAAGAGATGCTATACAGGTAATCATAATCAAGCTGGAAGGGACCTTGGCAGTCTTCCAGTCCAGCCCCCTGCTCAAGCAGGGGATCCTATACCATTTCAGACAAGTGACTGTCCAGTCCCTTCTTAAAAACCTCCAGTGATGAAGCACCCACAACATCTGAAGGCAAGCTGTTTCACTGGTTAATTGTCCTTACAACTACAATTGAGCCCCAAACCTCTGTTGCTAAGCCAATCAGTTAAGTTTTGCTCCATTTGATTAGATTATATTATCTTGTCATTTTTTACTGTGGGCACAATAGCACACATTAAAAATAAAATTTAGTTGCTTGCTCTCAAAGTGTACACATACAAATTTAATGACCTTTTCTGCCACAGTTGTTAACTGAATCGCTGCAGTTAACAGGGTTAAGTGAATCTGGCTTCCCCATTGACTTAGCTTGTCAGAAGGGTGCAAAAGGTGATCACATGACCCCAGGTCACTGCAACTGTCATAAACATGAATCTGTTGCCAAGTGTCCAAATTTTTATCACATGACCGTGGGGATACTGCAATGGTCATGTGAAAAATGGTTATGTCACTTTTTTCATTGCTGTTGTAACTTTGGTCACTAAACAAATGCTTGTAAGTCGAGAACAACCTGTATAATACCTGCAAGTAGAAACAGATATTCAGTGGCAGAATGTGCCTCTCTAGTCGAGAGGGCTGGGTAATTTATTTGGTGCCCATTGCCATGCACACGTAAGTTCAAAGAGGTAGGAGTTGCCTGTTATTGTGCATTTCTCGCTCACCGTGTGGTTGACTCCCCACATAAGGACACTCAGGAGCGGTTCAGAGGCTCGAAAGAGTTTCACTTTCTGGCAGACAAAATGCTTCTTCTTCATCTTGGTCTTGGAAGCACTGAGTACAGCCCCTATAGCTGAGCCAGTGTTCGCAGCCACTGTGCCTCCAGTACAGTTTGAGGCCATGGCAGAGAGAGGGTCCATGGGACTGTATGAACAAATATTGGCTTCCTAACAGCAGCGTTTTTTCATGATTCTCCTTGGGCCCCTCCAACCTGAGCAACTGTTGCCTCTCAAACAGTCATCTCAAAATGCTCTCTAAGGCCCAGCCTTCTGCTCCTTCAGCACTCACTCTCCCACCACACTCCTGAAGATGGAACCTGTACCAGCTCAAAATGGCACCATTTGCTTCATGGGCTTGTTAGACTAGGCACCTCCTTGCATGATACCACTAGAACCAGCCTCTCATTGATGCCACACATTCATCCCTTTCTAAACGTGAAGTGATGCTTCCTGTCTTTTTCTGATCTTCAGAATACAATGGGCTGCTAAAGCACCGCTTCTATTCTCTGCTCAACCGCAGTGGATTGCATTCAAATCTGCGATATTTCTATAATTCTTCCTATAGCTCCTCTCAAATGGTATCATCCAGTCCTATTGCAATGAAGTCAACCGTATTCTCCCCGCCCCCCTTAAAAAGCGTTCACAATCGTACAATCTTCGCCCTTCGCTATTGTTCCCTCTCCCCTTCCCACCTAGCTCAGCGGAATCATCTAAATACGGAGATACATACAGGTAAACAGGTATACCATACAGGTATACATGCACACGCGGTAATCACAACAGTACCACCCACAGGGAACACACCCTTCCCCTCCGTACAGGGAAGAGTTCCGTTCAGAAAACCGGGCACTACACCATCACTTCCACTTCACGAAGTTAATCCGAGCCCCACCCCATCAGTTACCCAATAGTAACGTCTACCTTCCTCCCCAAGTGAGCCTAACCTCACACACAAACTCTTATCATAATTTTCGGTTAGTTTCATCTGCTATGAATATATCGCCCCACCCTGCCTCCCGCCACACACACGCTTCCCTCTCCGTGGGTTGCTCCACCGTGGAATAAGCTGTGTGATCGACTCCTGCGCAAAGAAGGCATCAAGATGGCGACGAGAAAAGGGTGGGCCGGAGCGTTCCATTTGTTTGAGAAATTGAAGGAAAGAAATACTGCAGTAATCGTTCATTAAAGAGTCAAGGGATTACGTTGTGACGAAACAATGTGGTTTGGATTAATTTAAATGAAGACGCAGCTAGCAAATCCAGCAACTTTTCCTTTTATTACCTTTCTTGGAAGGATAGTTCGTTCCGAAGAGAAAGTGTATCAGATAGGTTCGTATTTCTCCGTTTTACGGACCCAATAACCAATCAGCAACGGAGCATCTGAAGTTATAAATGGGAACTTAGGACTGTGTCATAGAAGCGTTCTATTTTAGAGACAGCGCCGCCTCTGGTGGGAGTACCGGTTGTTACAAGAATAAGTGAAAAATTACCTTTGGTTTTGTGCAGAACACCCAATAGTTTTAATTGTTGGTTGCTTTTGTGAGATTTAAAAACCCAAAATTTGATACTCACAACTCGAAGACAAGTCTGGTTAACAAAAACAAAGATTTATTGAAAAGAAAATTGAAAATAAAAAAAAAGAAAAGCGTTTGCAAAAGCGGCCTCTTAGACCCTTCCCAAATTGGATTGGGTTCCAAGAGCGCAAAGAGCAGTTTTCAGCCATACATTTTTATACTCTTTCACGATATACAGGTGAAACTTGAAAAATTACAATATCGTGCAAAAGTTCATTTATTTCAGTAATGCAACTTAAAAGGGGAAACTAATATATGAGATAGACTCATTACATGCAAAGCAAGATAGTTCAAGCTGTGATTTGTCATAATTGTGATGATTATGGCGTACACCTCATGAAAACCCCAAATCCACAATTTCAGTAAATTAGAATATTGTGAAAAGGTGCAATATTCTAGGCTCAAAGTGTCCCACTCTAATCAGCTAATTAAGCCATAACACCTGCAAAGGGTTCCTGAGCCTTTAAATGGTCTCTCAGTCTGGTTCAGTAGGAATCACAGTCATGGGGAAGACTGCTGACCTGACAGTTGTGCAGAAAACCATCATTGACACCCTCCATAAGGAGGGAAAGCCTCAAAAGGTAATTGCAAAAGAAGTTGGATGTTCCCCAAGTGCTGTATCAAAACACATTAATAGAAAGTTATGTGGAAGGGAAAAGTGTGGAAGAAAAAGGTGCACAAGCAGCAGGGATGACCGCAGCCTGGAGAGGATTGTCAGGAAAAGGCCATTCAAAAGTGTTGGGGACTTTCACAAGGAGTGCACTGAGGCTGGAGTCAGTGCATCAAGAGCCACCACACACAGACGGATCCTGGACATGGGCTTCAAATGTTGTATTCCTTTTGTCAAGCCGCTCCTGAACAACAAACAAGGTCAGAAGCATCTTACCTGGGCTAAAGAAAAACAGACCTGGTCTGTTGCTCAGTGGTCCAAAGTCCTCTTTTCTGATGAGAGCAACTTTTGCATCTCATTTGGAAACCAAGGACCCAGAGCCTGGAGGAAGAATGGAGAGGCACACACTGCAAGATGCTTGAAGTCCCGTCTGAAGTTTCCACAGTCTGTGTTGATTTGGGGAGCCATGTCATCTGCTGGTGTTGGTCCACTGTGCTTCATTAAGTCCAGGGTCAACGCAGCTGTCTACCAGGAGATTTTGGAGCACTTCATGCTTCCTTCCGCAGACGAGCTTTATGGGGATGCTGACTTCATTTTCAATGACTGTGGGATTACTGTGCTTGATTGGCCAGCAAACTCGCCTGACCTGAACCCCATAGAGAATCTATGGGGCATTGCCAAGAGAAAAATGAGAGACATGAGACCGAACAATGCAGAAGAGCTGAAGGCTGCTATTGAAGCATCCTGGTCTTCCATAACACCTCAGCAGTGCCACAGGCTGCTGGCTTCCATGCCATGCCGCATTGAGGCAGTAATTGCTGCAAAAGGGGCCCAAACCAAGTACTGAGTACATATGCATGCTTATACTTTTCAGAGGTCCGATATTGTTCTATGTACACTCCTTGTTTTATTGATTGCGTGTAATATTCTAATTTTCTGAGATTGTGGATTTGGGGTTTTCATGATCTGTAAGCCATAATCATAATTATGACAAATCACGGCTTGAACTATCTTGCTTTGCATGTAATGAGTCTATCTCATATATTAGTTTCCCCTTTTAAGTTGCATTACTGAAATAAATGAACTTTTGCACGATATTCTAATTTTTCGAGTTTCACCTGTACACCACCCCTAAGAAGCTTAAGTCATTCTTGAAGTTGTTTCACATCCCTATGTGGAAAATAACTGGAAGTAGTGAGGAAATTTAAAAATAAAAATATATATGCTTTTAGTATTATCATGTAATCATATTTTATATTTTATAATAATCATTTTATAATCAATTGCCTGAGTAGATGCTTTGAGTATATGGGGAAAAATACAAGCCTCAAGTGGAGGGATGGGGAGAACAGGAGTTACCATGGGGCCCAGTGTGAGTCACCATCTAGGAACTGTTTTTAAGTACCTTCTGGTGCCTGGTACCCCTGGCAGGTGTAGAAGATGGGAGACATCTCTCCTCTAGAATTAATAAGCATGTACATAAACAGGATAGTAGGGGAGGGATCTTATTAGTATAATGTAAGCAAACAGGGGCAGAGATAATGTATTCTGTTTAGGCGCTTTTGATAGATTGTAACCTCCAAAGCCTAAGCCAATGGGGCCATGGGGGGAAGGAATGGGGTGTCGCGATAGGATGTATAATAATATGTGATTTTGGAATTTGGGGGTGTGGTTCAGTGCTTGGCTACATTGCATTGTTTGCCTTCCTGAATCCACCATGCTTTGCAAACCGTTACTTTTTAGACTTTATTGTGAAGTCTAATAAACTTCTTTTCTATTTGTAACTCAAACAGAGTGGATTTCAATTTGTGTCTATTTTTGTGTCTAACAATTTTTGGTGCCGAAACCCGGGACTCAACAGGATTTCGTTCAGGACTCCCTAACTTGGTGGACGATGTGGAAGGCATGCCCTGTCGAGTTCGACAGTCCAGCTTCAAACTCCGGGAGTGGTGAGTCCTGAGTGAACCCTAGAGCCCCAAGAATCTCAGTGGAACTTACAAATAGAAAAGAAGGGTGAAGGGGAACAGGAACAGTGATTGCTGGCCTCAGGAAATACCGGGTAACTTCGTGCACGGACCTAGGTGAGTAAGATCTGGGGTGGCCAGATGAAAACCACCTAGGCGGTTGGGAGAGGGCTGGGTAGGACTGTTTGAATCTGAGATCTGTGAGAGGAGTGCATTAGACATCCCGAGTACCACTGGGGGTAGCAAGACGGAGTGGGAGCTGACCCTTCTGTAAAAGGGGAAGCAGGAGCTTGGTGAAGCGAAAGTTGGTCTCATTAGATTGGTAAGGATAAGATAACAGTACAGTAAACCAGTATGGGCAATTCTTGGAGTGTTCCCGAAAGGAAATGTGTGAAGAAAATTAGAAAGAATCCTAGGTTGAGCATAGATACTGGGAGTCCTTTAGGACTCCTACTAAGTAATTGGGGTAAGTCACCTTATAATAAGATAATTAATAGATTAAATTTGACTAAAGAAGATATGGTGAATTTGTGTTGCTTTGTTTGCAGGATGAGAAAGTAGAGTGGCCGCGAATGGGAACTAATGATTATTTCGCGTGCCAAAATTTATATGATTATGTGCAGAGAAAAGTGTGCAAATCATTAGATAATGAATTGGATTATGCTTTAATTTGGAATCCAGATAAATGGATCTCTGGGGTAGAAAAATTATCAACTGTCCCTGTAATGGTACAAAAAGAGGAGGAAAAAGAATTAGAAGAGGAAGAAACAAAACCAAGATATAGGGACTATCATCCACCACCCTATAATCCAAATCAGGCCAACCCCCACAGGTGGTGCCTCAAGGGGCAGTGGGAGGAATTGGAACCTGGCCCCAACAACAGCCAGAGAAGGAGGATACAAAATATAAAAACTTGAGAAGAGAAATTGAACAGTGTAAAAAGGACATTGAAAATTTTCCCTTTGATAAACATCCAGATATATCAGCCTTCCCCTTAAGGGAGGTGCCAAATGGGATAGATGGAAACAATGCCCCAAGGATAAGCTTTGTCCAAGAGCTGTTAAAGGCATCTGAAGTAAGGGCATTTAAAAAAGAATTGAAAAATCTAATTGAGGACACACTGGGGGCTGCTGAACAGTTGGATAATTTATTGGGACCAAACATTTATACCTGGGATGAACTGACGGCTATTTTAAATGCTTTATTTTCGGCTGAAGAAAGACAATTAATTAGAACTGCAGCAGCAGCAATTTGGACTAGGGAACACCCAAATGGGGGGGGGGGGGGGTAGTGGCAGATGTAAAGCTTCCTCTTGCCAGACCAAACTGGGATAACAATGATTTGGCTGGAAGACAAAATATGGAAGATATGAGAAATCTTATAATTAGAGGAATGAAAGAAGCAATACCAAAGGCTCAAAATATGACCAAAGCATTGCAGATAGAACAAGAGAAGGACGAATCCCCACCTGCCTTTTTGCAAAGGCTAAAAGATGGTATGCGTAAAAATACAGGGATGGATCCAGATGATGCTGCCAATGTACCACTGGTCAGAGTTCAATTTGTTACTAAATCCTGGCCTGATATGTTAGATGTTTTGTGCCAGCCATGGCAGTTCCCCAAAAAGGTCATCAGATGGGAGCAAAGAGGCTTCTTTGCTTCCACTGATGAGCCAAGGGTCTCAGACCCCATTGGCAGAGTGTTTTATGGTCAGGGAGGGACCAAGACCCCCCATAAATACCTCTGCACGAGGGGCTGCTCTTTGTTCTAGTTCTAGCTTCTTAAGATTCTACTCCTAGCTCCTAGTTCTTCTTCTGTTTTAGTTATGTAATGCTAGCTTGCTTTCTTTTATTTTGTTTCTCTCTCACATGCAGGCATGAATGCTTTCATGCCAAGTATTTCTTTCTCTTTGATCTATCATTGAATAAAGCTAATATGATTGCATCTCTGCGTGATGCTTTTACTTCGAAGCACCTTAACGATCCATCGTCCTCGTGAGATCATCTCACATGATATAAAAAAGAAACTACAGAAATTGGATAATTGGACAGCCAAACCAATAAATGATTTGTTGAAAGAGGCTCAGAAAGTGTATGTTCAGAGGGATACAGAGAAAGTAAGGCAGAAAAGTAAGATGATGGTAGCAACAGTACAGCAAGTGACGAAGCAGGAAAAACCTCCTAGAAGAGAGTTTGGGAATAAGCAGAGTCCCTTTGAGACAAGATATAGGAGGGGTGAAAGGAACCAGTATGTTAATGGGAGTAGAGGAAGAGGATTTGGAGGATTTCAGGGTGGATACCAGAATAGGGAGAGAATGTGCTTTGGATGTGGAATGAAGGGCCACTTTAAAAAAGATTGCCCTAAATGCGAAAGAGAGCAGCAAATTTACTCAGTGTGGGAAGAAGAGGATAGTTTTTACTAGGGGTGTCGGGCAGTTTATTTTTAGGTCCCACAACGAGCCCTTGATAAATTTAGAAGTGGAACCCGAGAAGGAAGAGGTAGTGTTCTTGATTGATACTGGGGCAGCACACACTTCAGTGTCAACTTTAATACCTACCATGAAGATTAGTCAGAATCAAATTAGAGTGTCTGGAGTGAAAGGAGAAGGATTTTATGTAAAAGAATTGGAGGAAATTCAAATTGGGCAAGAAAATGGAGAAAATATAAGGGCAAAATTATTATATATACCAGAGGCAGGTGTGAATTTGCTAGGTAGAGATGTGTTAGGAAAATTGGGACTTACAATTACATTTAAGGAAGAAACAAATCCTCTTTTTGTATTAACAGAAGAAGATGAAAAGAGGATAAACCCAAAGGTGTGGGTTGGGGAAGGAAACAGGGGAGGTTTGCAAATTGAACCCCTAAAAATAGAATTAACAAGTCCAGATGAAGTAGTAAGACAGAAACAATATGCTTTGTCAATGGAGGGTCGGAAAGGTCTACAATCTGTAATTGATGGTCTAGTGAAAGATGGGTTATTAGAACCTACCATGTCATCTTTTAATACACCTATACTTCCTGTAAAGAAATCAGATGGAACATACAGGATGGTACAAGATCTTAGGCTTTTTAACAGAATTATGAGGACTAGACACCCTGTAGTCCCAAACCCATATACTTTGATGGCACACATTCCACCTGAACATCAGTGGTTCAGTGTGGTAGATTTAAAAGATGCATTCTGGGCTTGCCCCTTAGCAGAGGAATCACATCCATTATTTGCTTTTGAATGGGAGAATCCCTTTACAGGAAGGAAACAACAATATCAATGGACTGTGCTTCCTCAGGGATTTACGGAATCTCCAAACCTGTTTGGACAAGTGTTGGAACAGGTATTGGAACAATCCAGGTCCCTGGAGAAACATACATGATACAATATGTAGATGATTTATTAATCTCAGGAAAGAAACAACATAAAGTAAAAGAGGCAACTGATAAATTGCTAGAATTTTTGGGAGAAAAGGGGTTGAGAGTTTCTAAGAAGAAACTACAATATGTTGAAAGAGAGGTGAAGTATTTGGGACATTTGATAAGTAAAGGCAGTAGAAAAATAACACTGGATAGAATTGAAGGGGTGGTTAAACAGCCTCTTCCTAAAGATAAAAAGGAGTTGAGAAAATTCCTAGGTTTGGTAGGCTATTGTAGGTTATGGATTGACAACTGTGCTAGTCTAACTAAACCTTTATATGCTAAATTGATTGAATCTGAACCATGGGATTTGGAGTGGGAGAATCAGGAAAAAGATGATTTTAAGCAAATTAAAGAAGCTTTGACCCAAGCTCCTGTGTTGAGCCTTCCAAATTTAGACAAACCTTTTCATTTGTTTGTAAATGCAGAAGAAGGAATAGCTTATGGGGTTTTGACTCAAACTTGGGTGGGTCAACGCAAACTTGTAGCATTTCTGTCAAAAATTATGGATCCTGTAGTAAGAGGATGGCCAGTCTGTGTACTGGCTATAGCAGCAACGGCCCTCTTAGTACAGGAAAGCAGAAAATTAACTTTTGGGGGGGCTCTCGTTGTAAGCACACCTCACCAAGTAAGAACAATTCTCCAGCAAAAAGCAGGTCGCTGGTTGACTGATTCGAGAATTTTAAAATATGAGGCAATTTTAATGGAAAAGAATGATTTGGTTTTGACAACGGATCATAATGTGAATCCGGCTCAATTTTTAGTGAATAAATCGCAAACAAGTGAAGAGAATTTGGAGCATTTTTGTTCTGAAGTAATTGAGATGCAAACAAAATATGACCTGACCTGGAGGAATGTCCCTTGGAAAAAGGGGAATCCCTGTTTATAGATGGGTCGTCCCGAGTAGAGGCAAGGATTAGAAAAAATGGATATGCTATTGTGAATGGACACACCAAGGAACTATGGGAGGCTGGTAGCCTACCTACTAATTGGTCAGCACAAACCTGCGAATTATATGCCCTAAACCAGGCATTAAAATTGTTGCAAGGTAAAATAGGAAATGTTTATACAGACTCTAGATATGCCTTTGGTGTAGTCCGTACTTTTGGAAAAATATGGAGAGATCGGGGAATGATCAACAGTAAAGGGAAAGAACTAGTACATGAGGAATTAATTAAGCAAGTGTTAATGTCCTTAGAACAACCTAAAAGAATTGCAGTAGTACATGTTAATGCACATCAAAAAGGAAATTCCTTTGAAATAATTGGAAATCGATTGGCTGATGAGGAAGCTAAATTAGCAAGCAATGAAAGTATTATGAACACATTGATACCGGAAGTTAAAACAAAGATTGAAGTTCCAATATTTAATGATTGTCAGGACCCACCTCAATCCACATCTTAGGAAATAAGAACTCTTGGATGCAAGTTTGTCCAAAAGGAAAAGTTTACTAGGATGAGATCGATTGTGGCAATACAAGATGCGATCTAACAGAGTTACATTTCAATCCTATATAAAGCATTCCCATTTCAGCCCCCTCCCCTCATCTATTTGGTCAGGCTCACATCATCCACTTAGGTGTCAGGCCCTTCCGTGGGAAAGGGAACTCTCCTTGTTTTTATTGTTATTGCTTCTTCCTCTCAGTTGCAAATGGAGATGCAGCCCAGATCTCTCTCTCCCCCCCCCGTTCCCCCCAGATCAAAAGCCCTCCTGGTCTTCGAAACACAGCCCACTGCAATCTGAGTAACCATCCTCTCCCCCCCCCTCGGAGAGATGGCAGAATCCCCAGAATAAACACAATATTCTACCCATACATTTATGAAATGTGATATAAATGGATTCTGACAATGATAAAGAAAAAGCGAATACGACAAGCAGGGGGACAGGAGGGGAAAGATGGTGTTTGGCATCTACCGGATGGTAGACAAGTGATCAATAAAGAGATTGCTAAAGAATTAATAGGATATTTGCATGAAGGAAGTCATTGGGGAACACAGGCTTTAGTAGATTGTATTTTGAAATTGTATGTTTGCTTTGGGATTTATACAATTGCAGCACAAGTGGTGGAATTTCGTTTAGTCTGTAAGAAAATAAACAGACAAGCTTTAAGAAAGCAGCCAGCAGGGGGAAGAGCTCCAGCATTTAAACCATTTCAATGTGTACAAATAGACTATACTGAACTACCTAAAGTGGGTAGCTATAAATATCTCCTTGTAATCATTGATCATTTAACAGGATGGATTGAGGCTTTTCCCACTGTGAATGTTACAGCTAAAACAGTTACTAGAATCCTATTGGAACAAATTATTCCAAGATATGGATTAGTAACCCAAATTGATAGTGATCAAGGTAGTCATTTTACTAGGAAAATCCTGCAAAATATTGGGGAAGCATTGGGAATAAACTGGAAGTTTCACACACCTTGGCATCCACCCTCTAGTGGTAAAGTGGAAAGGGCTAATGGAAAATTAAAAGAAGGAATCAGTGAACTAATTTTGGAAACAAAGATGTCCTGGATCAAATGCTTACCTTTGGCTCTTCTAAGAATTAGGACTCAGCCAAGGAAAGACATAGAACTATCACCATATGAATTGTTATATGGGGTGGGATTCCCACCTGGAGAAATCTGCATGGATTCATTATGTACCAGAGATAAAGTGATGAGAAATTATGTGCATAAACTGTCCCAGTATCTTGATCATTGCAGGAGGCAAGGATTGCTGGCACAGATGCCGCCTCTGGAGTTTCCTGTCCCTAAGATCTGTGTGGGGAATTGGGTCCTGATCCAGAGTTGGAAGGGGGAAAAATTACAACCTAAATGGGACGGACCATTCCAGGTGTTGCTGACCTCTGAAACTGCAGTCTGGACAGCAGAAAAAGGGTGGACCCACTACACACAAGTGAAGGGACCAGTAGCTGAACCAAAAGAACAGTGGACCTGTGTTCCAAATCCAGAACCTTTGAAGATCACTCTCAAGCGACAGTAACCGAATGTCCAAACCAGATCTGTATGACTGGGTGGGATTAGGATTTGCTATTTTTTTTTTGTCTTATAGGAGGCTGTAATTGCATGCCGGACCAGGAACGAATTCACATCCATATTGTGCCCAGAATCCCAACAGCCTCAAGAGATTCAAGAACTTAATCTTTTACCTGATGTGTTGGTTTTGTGATTGTAAATGTCATTGTGAGTGTTGTTGTTGTTCTCATTGTATTGATTGTGTTAGATGTACAGGATGCAAAATAGAATGTGATATCAATATTCTACCCATACATTTATGAAATGTGATATAAATGGATTCTGACAATCGGCTCTCCTTTCAGAAAAAAGATGGGTCCATCTGCGGGAAAAAGAAAACATATAAATGTTAGCCCGGTTTGTTCGGATATTCTGTATGAAACCTCTTAAGCAACTTTGGTGCTTTAACATGGAGTTTGTTAACCCACTCATTTTCTGAGGAGGGGAGGTGTTTCCATGCCACTAAATATTGTATTGTTCCATGGTGTTTTCTGGAATCTAAGATTTCTTTCACTTCAAAATGTTGTTCTCCTTCCACCATGATGGGGGGTGGTGGTTGTGGGATTTTTTTCGTAGTGGTGATTGTTGTTCTCTCTTTATTAGACTGCAGTGAAAGGTTGGGTGTATTTGTCTAAGATTTTTGGGTAGTTCTAATTCAACTGTTACTGGGTTTATGATTCTTTTAATTGGAAAAGGTCCAATATACTTTGGTCCTAGTTTTTTACAGGGTTGGAGTGATTTCAGGTATTTTGTGGATAAATATACCATCTCTCCTACCCTGAATGGTGTGGGATCAGTTCTTTTTTTGTCTACCTGTGTCTTGTATGCTGGCATCTTCCAACGCTTTCCTAACGATTGGCCAGGTATTTTGTAGTTGAGCAATCCATTCCTTCAGTTCAGGAATGACCGGTTCTTTTGGGGTTAGTTCTGGTATTGGGTTGAAACTCTGGCCTGTAGCTACTTGAAAAGGGGTGTAACCTGTGCTTGAGTGGACTGCATTATTATATGCTACTTCTGCAAAAGGCAGTAGGTCCATCCAGTCAGTCTGCTGAAAATTAATAAAGCATCTTATTGTTCAAGTAGAGCGTTAAGTCATTCAGAAGCCCCGTCCGTCTGAGGGTGGTGACTAGATGACAGTCCTTGGGTGGTTCCTAAGAGGGATAAAAATTCTTTCCAAAATGCCGACGTAAATTGCACCCCTCTATCAGATATGATGCATTGTGGTACCCCGTGCAATCTGTAAATATGCTGTACAAAAAGTTTTGCTAATGCTTTTGCAGTCGGGATTTTTTGGCAAGGTATGAAATGTACTTGCTTAAAGAACAGATCTGTGACAGTCCAGACTACGGTGTTTCCATTACTTTCTGGCAGTTCTACGATAAAATCCATGGCTATTTCTTTCCATGGGGCTGAGGGGTTCGCCACCAGTTGTAACAGACCTGGTGGTTTCCCTTGCAGTCTTTTGGCCATTGCGCAAATTTGACAGCTACCCACATAGCTTTCTATGTCCTTTTTCGTAGATGGCCACCAAAATTGCCTTTTAGTTAAGTGTAAGGTTTTTACAAAACCAAAGTGTCCTGCTGATTTTGTATCATCGCACAGTTGCATGAAATTGATTCTCTGTGTGGCCGGTATATTTAGCTTCTCCCCCACCCATGGCAGTCAATCTTTAATTGTGCACACATGTCTATTTTTCTGGAACCATTCATCACTTTCCAAAGACTTCCTGAATTCTATTCCAGTTTGGCTATCTGCCTTCGGCTTCATTTTTCCTTGTGCCCTGGTGGTGACTGGTGCTGCCATTTGTTGTTCCGGCACAAGTGGTTTAAAGTCAGTAACTCTTGTGCTGTTATATTGGGGCATGTGGGATAATGCATCTGCCAGGAAGTTCTTTCCCCCCGGTAAGTGTTTGAGAGTGAAATTGAATCGGTGAAAATATTGGGACCAGTGGGTTTGCTTAGGAGTGAGCTTCCTGGGCGTTTTTAGTGCTTCCAAATTCTTGTGGTCTGTCCAGACCTGGAAAGGTATTTTATTTCCTTCTAAAAATTGGCGCCATGTTAGTAATGCCCACCTCAACGAGAATGCCTCTTTTTCCCATATTGGCCAGCGTTGTTCTGTTTCTGTGAGTTTTCTGGATGTGTATGCGCATGGTTGCAATGTCCCCCCATCGTTTTCTTGTAACAGTACGGCTCCTACCGCTACATCGCTCGCATCTGCCTCTATTATAAAAGGTTTGTCGGGATCTGGGTGTTTTAGGACAGGTTCAGAAGAAAAAAGTCTCTTTAGCCTCTCAAATGCTACTTGACACTCCATTGTCCACTTTACAGGCTAGCTGGATTTCACAGGGGACCCCCCCCCTTTCGTTTTCAACAGGTTTGTCAGGGGCATGGCTATTTGGCCAAATGCAGGGATGAATTGGCGGTAGAAATTTGCAAACCCCAGGAAACTTTGCAATTGCTTCCGTGTGCGGGGGGGGATGCCCACTCTAATACTGCCCTGACTTTCTCAGGGTCCATTTCAATGCCCTCTGGGGATATGCGATATCCCAGGTAGTCAATTTTTTCCTGGTGGAATTCGCACTTTATTTATTTATTTTATTTATTTATTATATTTTTATACCGCCCTTCTCCCAAAGGACTCAGGGCGGTGCACCGGGCAATAAATACAAAACAGGATACAAAAGTTAAAAGCGATTAAATAAATGCCCAAGGTTAAAACAATAATTAAGACGTATTAAAACCCCAACCCTAACCCATCAGACCAGGTCAGATTGCTCAAATAGATACGTTTTTAGATCGCGCCGGAAGGAGCAAAGGTCGGGGGCCATCCGGAGCTCGACCGGCAAGCGGTTCCATAGGTCTGGCGCGCCCACAGAGAACGCTCTCCCCCTGGGGGCCACCAATCGACATTCTTTGATCGGAGGCACCCTAAGGAGGCCCTCTCTGTGGCAGCGCACTGGATGGAGGGAGGTTGACGCCGGCTGCAGGTGTTGCCGTAGGTAATCCGGACCCATGCCATGTAGGGCTTTGTAAGTCATTACTAACACCTTGAATCTCACCCGGAGGGCAACCGGCAGCCAATGCAGCTCGCGGAGCAAAGGTGTAACATGGGAGTATCGGGAAACCCCCAGCACAACTCGCGCGGCTGCATTCTGCACCATGTTCTGTACCAGCCTGCTACCGGCCTTGCAGAAAAGGCAACCCCTTTACAGACGGCAAGATGCTGGAATACGTCTGCCAAATTTATTACAAAAACAAACAAGACACGAACCAAGATTTGAAACACTATATGAGCGGTTGCTTTCAGCAAACCAGCCCTCCCCACACAAGTCCTTTATAAAGAGTTCAGGGCGTGGCTTCTCTCTCCCTCCTTCCGAGAAGCCCCATTGCCTTCACTGTTTACTCCTACTTGACTGCCTCCTGCGTCGGGCGTCCTTGAACAGGGCCAGCTGTGGGTCATCTTCATCCACGCTGTCAGGCTCACACAGCTGGGTCTCTACCAGGTGGGAGGGGCATGGCTGGGGGCTCTGCGGAGCCTCAAAGCCATCATCAGCAAGTTCTTCAACACCCCCCTCCTCCCCCTCATCTGAGTCATCCGACCCAACTGCCGAACCCACAGGCTGACCCTGAATCACAACACTATCCCGCACTGCAGGGCCCTTCCCCCGGGTCTGCCGATCCGGATGCGGTCGAGATGGAAATTGTTCATGAAAAGCAGTCACCAACGCCGGGGCATGAACGGCGGTCGCGTCTTCCCAGGTGAAGTCCTCTGGTCCGTAACCTTTCCATTCAATCAGGTACTGGAAACGACCTTTCAGCCAACGGGAATCCCTGATGCTGGCAACCTCATACTCGGGGGTGCTGCCTCCATCACGAGGTCCTGATGGGGGAGGTTCCGCTCGGCGGAGTGGACAGGCCGGTTGCTCGGGTACCAACAGAGACCGATGAAAGACTGGGTGCACGCGCAGGGAACGTGGCAGAGTTAAGCGATAGGCGACCGGATTGATGACAGCCTCGACTGGGAACGGTCCTAAATATCGGTGATCTAACTTTCTCACCGGCCGTGTTGACGGTAGGTTCCTGGTGGACAACCAGACCCGATCTCCCACCGATAGTGGAGGCGTATCCCGTCTTGACCGATCAGCAAACCTTTTGTAATCGGCCTTGGCCTTCTCTAACTGACGTCGCACCAATCGATGGATCGCCTGTAACTCTGCCATGAAGTCGTTCGCTGCCGGCTCCGGTGAGTCCACGGGAGAAAGGGGGAAAAACCGGGGGTGATATCCCACATTGGCCAAGAACGGTGTCATCTGTGTGGAGGTGTGCTGCGAATTGTTAAATGCAAACTCAGCTATGGCCAGATAGTCCACCCAATTGTTTTGCTGCAGATTGATGTAGCAGCGCAGATATTGTTCCAGGATACCGATGACCTTCTCGGTTCCCCCGTCAGTTTGAGGATGATGCGCGGATGAGAGGCAAATCTTGATATCCAACGCATGCATCAACTCCTGCCAGAAGCGGGCTGTAAACTGGGCCCCCCTATCAGAGACGACTCTATCAGGGAGGCCGTGCAGCCGAAACACCTGCTGAATGAACATACGACTAGTGGCGCGGGCTGACAGTAAGCCGCGACAGGGGATGAAGTGCGCCATCTTGGTCAGCATGTCCACCACCACATACACTGTCGTAAAACCAGAGGATGGGGGTAAATCCGTCAGAAAGTCCATGGACACAGCCCCCCAGGGTCTTTTGGGTGTCGGCAAGGGCTGCAGTAATCCAGGCGGGGCCCCTGTCGCAGACTTGGCCTGCCTGCATGGGATGCAGGAAGTGACATAGGACTGGACGTCGTGTCGGACTCGGGGCCACCAGAAGGTACGGGAGACCAGGTTCAGGGTCTTGAACAGGCCAAAATACCCCGCTGCCGGGTTATCGTGACACTGGCTGAGGATGAGTCCCCTGAGTGGCCCTCCCGGAATGTAGAGCCGGTCACGATAATACAAGAGTCCATCCGTGACCGTCCCAGGAGAATCTGGCCCCACCTCCTCCTTCCGCTGAGCCACCCACACCTCCTGCTGCTGTGCCTCCCGGATCCGAGCCCGTATATCAACCGGCTCCCGCACCGCAGCAAAAGACTCGACGGGGATCACTGTCCTGGGCAGAAGCTTGTCTTCCACTCGGGAATATTCGGGCTTCCTGGACAGAGCATCCGCTCTTTGATTGTGCCCGCTAGGTATGTACCGAACCCGGAAGTCAAACCTCGCAAAGAAAAGAGACCACCGGATCTGGCGTTGGTTCAAATTACGAGCGGTCTGCAGGCTTTCCAAATTCTTATGGTCCGTCCGGACCTCGATTTGATGCCGCGCTCCCTCCAGATGATGCCTCCAGGCCTCGAATGCCGCTTTGATGGCCAGCAGCTCCTTCTCCAAGATTGTATAATTGCGCTCCGAAGGGTTCAGTTTTCGCGAATGGTACGCGCAAGGGAAGAGGGTACCGCTGGGCGTCGTTGCCTGGAGTAACACCGCCCCAATGGCAATGTCGGAGGCGTCCGCCTCCACAACAAACGGCCGTTGCGGATCAGGATGCTTCAAGATGGGCTCCTTCATGAAGGCTTCCTTCAAAGTCTGGAAAGCCTGTTGTTCTGGAGCGTTCCACTGGAACCGAGTCTTCTGCAGGAGCCGGGTGAGGGGGGCTGTCAAGGCAGCAAACCCAGGGATGAAAGTTCGGTAATAGTTGGCAAATCCAAGAAGTCGCTGAACATCCTTCACGCGACGCGGGGGTTGCCAACTCTGCAAAGACTCAACCTTACTCGGCTCCATGGCGATGCCCTCAGGAGAAATGCGGTGACCCAGGAAATCGATGGTCACCCGGTAGAACTGGCACTTCTCCAACTTGGCAAACAGCCGATGTTCTCGGAGTCGCTGCAGGACCTGATGGAGATGCTGATGGTGCACCTCACGCGACGGGGAGTAGATCAGGATGTCATCCAAGTAGATCACGACAAACTGATCCAACAAATCCCGGAAAATGTCATTCATGAAATGCTGAAACACGGCGGGGGCACTGGTCAGGCCAAACAGCATCACCGTGTACTCAAAATGTCCATAGCGAGTACCAAACGCCGTCTTCCACTCATCACCCGGCCGAACCCTGACGAGGTTGTAAGCTCCACGCAGATCCAGTTTCGTGAAGATCTTAGCCTCCCGGAGTCGGTCCAAGAGTTCGGGGATGAGGGGCAGCGGGTAACGGTTGCGCACCGTGATGGCGTTGAGTTTCCTATAATCGCAGCAAAGCCGCAATTCGCCCAACTTCTTTTTGACGAAGAGCACGGGTGCAGACACTGGCGAGGACGAGGGCCGGATGAAACCGCGGGCCAAATTCTTCTCCAGAAAGTCCCGCAATGCAGCCAAGGGGTCCGACATGGAGTACAAACGCCCCACTGGGAGAGGCGCATCAGGGACTAAATCAATGGGGCAGTCATAGGGCCTGTGCGGGGGTAATTGATCCGCCTCTGTCTCGCTGAACACATCAGCAAAGTCGGACAGTTCGGGAGGCAAGGAAACCCCTGGGAAACCCTCCACCTGGCTGGCACAGATATGGCGGGAGTGGTCCACGCACTGCAAGCTTGGGAAGGTGACCAAGTTCTGTGACCAATAGATCTGTGGGTCATGCGCCCGGAGCCACACCAGTCCCAAGACCACGGGGAAGTGCAGGTCTGAGGTGATATAGAACTGGATGGCCTCCACATGGGAACTGATGGCCATACATAATGGTTGCGTGGCGGCCGTAATAGGCCCAGACAGGAGCACTCGACCATCGATAGTCTCCACTAACATGGGCGGATCCACCGGGCACTGGGGAACAGCCCATTTGGCCACAAATGCTGAGTCCATAAAATTTGTGGTGGCCCCAGAATCAATTAAGGCATGGACTGGAATCCCCTCTGGCTTGCCAGGAAGGATCAGACGTGCCTCCAATATCAGATGCCGTGGAGGTCCACAGGCAGCATTGGAAAGACGTCGCTCAGTGTTGTTGTGGGACGCCCGATCTATCACACCGTCTAGATCGGGCTCGGGGCATTTCCCGACAGAAAAGTAGGGGACTTTCTTGGGGCAGACTCGATCACTGATGCCCGCTGTCGCTTCTTTGGGCAAAAAGCAGCCAAATGTCCAGGGTCCCCACAGTAAAAACACAACCCCCCCGATAGTCGTCTGTTCATTTCAGTCACCGATAGACGAGACCTGGCGGCACCCAGCTCCATTGGCTCCTCCCTTTGAACTGGAGGCTCACGCACAACAGGGGCTGCAGGGGTCTGTGGGGTGGCACGGCGACTCCTTCGCTGCTGCAACCGAGCATCGATCCGCAGGCAGAGATGGATCAGCCCATTCAGGTCTGAGGGAATATCCACACGGGCCAGCTCATCCAACATCTCCTCCGACAATCCATCCTGGAAGGCATCCACAAGCGCAGCCTCATTCCAGGCGGAATCCTGGCTAAGCAGCCGGAAATCGCTGATATAGCCCTGTAGGGGGCGTTGACCCTGCCTCAGAGCTTTCAGACGTCGAGTAGCAGTCTGCGTCTTAATAGGGTCCTCATACATCAGACGCATATGATCACAAAACCCCACAAAGTTGTCCAACAATGGGCTAGGTTGAGCCAGCAGAGGCGTGCCCCAACGAGCTGCATCACCCGAAAGAAGGCTTAACACAAACCCCACCTTATCCCGGTCAGTGGGGAAATCAGCTGCTCTCACGCTGATAAAGGGCTGGCATTGTCCCAGGAAAGCAGGAAACAGTTCTGGAGTGCCTGTAAATTTATCCGGCATTGCAATATGGCATTTTCTCCTGGGTGGGGGTGATGGTGGGGGTGCAGCATGAACCTGAGCTTGCAGTTCAGCCACCTGAGCTGCCAGCAAAGTGAGTTGCTAGGTGAGCTGGGCATTCTCAGCACGTAGCTGCTCCATAATATTAGTAAGGGGTGGGAGGCTGAAAGCAAACTGTTCTGTACCAGCCTGCTACCGGCCTTGCAGAAAAGGCAACACCTTTACAGACGGCAAGAGGCTGGAATACGTCTGCCAAATTTATTACAAAAACAAACAAGACACGAACCAAGATACCAGAGCTTTGAAACACTATCTGAGCGGTTGCTTTCAGCAAACCAGCCCTCCCCACACAAGTCCTTCATAAAGAGTTCAGGGCGTGGCTTCTCTCTCCCTCCTTCCGAGAAGCCCCATTGCCTTCCTCTGTTTACTCCTACTTGACTGCCTCCTGCGTCGGGCGTCCTTGAACAGGGCCAGCTGTGGGTCATCTTCATCCACGCTGTCAGGCTCACACAGCTGGGTCTCCACCAGGTGGGAGGGGCCTGGCTGGGGGCTCTGCGGAGCCTCAAAGCCATCATCAGCAAGTTCTTCAACACCCCCCTCCTCCCCCTCATCTGAGTCATCCGACCCAACTGCCGAACCCACAGGCTGACCCTGAATCACAACACACCAGTTGGAGCCTCCGAGTGGACTTCAAGGGCAGCCCCATGTAGAGAGCATTACAGTAGTCTAGACGAGAAGTCACGAGCGCATGAGTGACTGTACGCAAGGCATCCCAGTCTAGATAGGGTCGCAACTGGCACACCAGGCGAACCTGGGCAAAGGCCCCCCTAGTCACAGCTCCAATATGCTCTTCTAAAGAGAGCTGTGAATCTAGAAGGACCCCCAAGTTGCGCACCCTATCTACGGGGGGTAATAGCTCACCCCCCATGGCCAAAGATGGGATAATCGGAATTTCCCGGGATGCTGGCACGAACAGCCACTCAGTCTTGTCAGGGTTGAGTCGAAGCCTGTTCCTCCCCATCCAGACCCGGACCGCCTCCAGGCAGCGGGACATCACGTCGAGGGCATCACTGGGGTGGTTTGGGGTCGAAATAAAAAGCTGGGTATCATCAGCATATTGATGATACCCAACTCCAAAACCACAAATGATCTCACCCAGCGGCTTCATATAGATGTTGAACAGGAGAGGCGAGAGAACCGATCCCTGAGGAACTCCACAAATGAGAGGTCTCAAGGTCGATCTCTGCCCCCCTGCCAACACCGACTGCGAACGTCCCAGAAGGTAGGAGGAGAACCACTGGAGAACTGTGCCTCCCACTCCTAACCCCCTGAGACGTCGCAGCAGGATACCATGGTCGATGGTATCAAAAGCCGCTGAGAGGTCTAAAAGGACTAGGACAGAGGAACAACCCCTGTCCCGAGCCCGCCAGAGATCATTCACCAGCGCGACCAATGCCGTCTCCATGCTGTACCCGGGCCTGAAACCCGATTGGTACGGGTCTAGATAATCAGCTTCATCCAAGAACAAAGGGAGCTGTTGCGCCACCACGCTCTCAACAACCTTCGCCAGAAAGCGAAGGTTGGAGACCGGACGAAAGTTGTTTAATATTGCTGGGTCCAAGGCAGGCTTCTTGAGGAGGGGTCTCACCACCGCCTCCTTCAAGGCGGCGGGAAAGCTACCCTCACTCAAAGAGGCAGTAATCACTGCCTGGAGCCAGCCTCGTGTCCCATCCCGGGCCGCATAAGTCAGCCAGGAGGGACACGGGTCCAACAAACATGTGGTGGAGCTCAGCTTCCCCATGATCTTGTCCACTTCTTCAGGAGTCACAGGGTCGAACTCTTCCCAGATTACATCGACAAGGCTGCCCGTATCCTCATTGTCAGACTCTGCCCAGTCGGAGTCCAGACCGGTCCCGATCCGAGCGATTTTGTCCGACAGAAATCGACTAAACTCCTCGGCTCGACCCTGCAAGGGTTCCTCCCTCACCTCCTGATTAAGGAGAGAGCGAGTTACTCTAAACAGGGCGGCCGGGCGATTATCTGCGGACGCGATGAGGGTGGCAAAGTGGTTAGACCTTGCCACCATCATCGCCGCGAGATAAGTTCTCGTAAACGACCTTAGTCGTAACCGGTCAGATTCGGATCGGCTGGATCTCCAACAGCTCTCTAGGCCCCGTCTTTGACGCTTCATCTCCCGGAGCTCCATGGAGAACCATGGAGCCCATTGGGATCTGCGCCGGGTCAAGGGCCGCATGGGTACAACTTGGTCGAGTGCCTCTGTGGCTGCCCTTTCCCAGGCTTCCACTAGGGCATCGACCGAGCTGTGGGCAAAGGAGGCAGGTGGGGGCCCAAGCACCCTCTGGAACTGCTCAGGGTCCATCAGGCGCCTAGGACGGAACCATCTTAGTGGCTCAGCAACCCCACGACGGGGAGTGGCAAAACGGAAGACCAACCGCAGGAGATGATGATCGGTCCATGACAGGGGTGTAATAGTTGGGGAACCCCCCCGAAATCATCTAACCACCGTCCGGATAGAAAAAACAGATCGAGCGTGTGACCCCCCCATGAGTTGGGCCCTGAATAACCTGCATCAGGTCCATGGCTGTCATGGAAGCCATGAACTCCCGAGCTAACTCAGATGATCCCCCCAGGGATGGTAGGTTGAAGTCACCCAAAACTATAAGTTTGGGGAACTCAACCACCAACCCTGAGAGGATATCGAGAAGCTCAGGCAGGGCTGCTGCTACGCGACTAGGCGAAACGTACACCACCAGCAAGCCCAACTGAGCTCTAGGGCCACATCTCAGGAGGAGGGACTCACACCCGACTATCTGGACTATGGTGGCCTCCCGTGGACATAAGGTCTCCCTCACAACTACTGCCACTCCACCGCCCCTACCCTGAGCCCGAGGCTGGTGCAGCACCCGGAAGCCTGATGGGCAAAGATCAACCAGGGGGACCCTGCCCTCTGGGCCCAACCAGGTCTCCGTAATGCAAGCCAGGTCCGCATGCTCCTCCTCAATCAGCTCCCGAATGAGAGGTGCCTTATTGATTACGGACCTGGCATTGAAATACACGAGCCTGAGCTCAGGTGGCTGCTCATCCTCGCTCCCAGTACCACGGGCTGAAATCAGAGGGTCGGAGCGCATCACCGCTTGGAGACAGTGGGGATGCACTCCCGGATATTGATATGGCCCTCTGTTCATACACCTGCGGCCATTCCCTACCGCCGTGGGAATAGGCAATCCCACACCCCGCTCCGGGGCCCCGTAGGCCCCCAGCCCAACCCCCACCACGGCGCGATCAATCCCCGACCTGGTCTGAGAAACGGTTGGTGGAACCCCCCTAGTTTCCAACCGAACCTGTAAACCCACCCCCCTCCCTAACCCCACAAAATATTTCGCTAAAATACACACCAGGGGCCTCTTGTTAAATTTGGGAAGGAGGCTCCTGTCCCTGCCCAGCCATCTCTCGGGGTCCCAATAGTTGGGCCCGTCATCAAGAGGAACGATGGAGAGGAAGGCGGGTCGCGCCCAGGAGAGGGGGGCACCCCTGAGCGCCAATAAGTCTGTGCTGGAGTAAGATAAAACCATTAGTCCGGGGGAGTCCAGTCAGGCAGTCTATCAGTCTAAAGTTGAAAAGCTGGAAGGTCAAGGGTGTCCAATTCACCAGCTCTCTGCCACTGAGCTGGGTACCAATCAGGTGACTTCCAAAATAGAACAGGCACCTCCCTCTCATGAAGGGCCCGGATCTATCATGGGATGGACAAATACCAACCCAGTAAGGCATACCTCCCTAGATCTCTCACCTCTAGGGAGGCAGCAGATGGTAATTGGTTGGTATCGATGATAATACATACGAGCCGCCCTCTCACAAAGGCTCGTCCAAGACCTTCTTGCTACAATAGGGACCATAGAGAGAGAAGGAGAAGAGCGGCAGTTATCAGGCTTAACCTGAGGGTAACCATAGTTAGGTTGGAGAGCACGGTTCATCTCAAGGCGGGAAGAGCAAAGCGGGGAGAGCAGGAGATGCCGGACGGCAGATAGATGGACCCCGATGCAGGGAGCTGAGAACCGGAAGGCAAAAAGCACGTCGCCCAGCCAGCCACACACAGCACCAGAAGTCAGGCGATCCCACACCAGCCGCAGGTCTCCCAGGTCAAAAACAGGCAAAAGTAGCTTCAAACAATCCTCCACAGACCGCGCAGAGGCCACGAGCCAGCAAAACGCTCCCATTCCGCTCGCTGTCAATCACTCCACCGTTCTATCCCAACGCCGAGTCAACCTCCATTACAAAGCATACGGGAGTATCAAAGTATCAGAGGCCACTCTAGGCCGCGGCTCTATCGGCCCCGAGGATCCACCATTCGGAGCCCTCCAAGCCGCGGCTCCTCCCAGCTCCACCGGGACCTCCGAGATGAAGACACCGAAGCTTAGATGGAAAATGGAGGGCTGCAACTCCAACAACGTGCCGACTCTTCTTCTTTCTCAGTTCAATCAACTCTCCGAGCCACGACACAGAGGAAGAACATCTCCGCGGGCTCGCAGGGTCCCCAGAAGACCGGTAAGGACGCCAAGACTGGAAACACTCCACGGAGCTCAGCCCAGCACGTCCGCCATCTTGGGCATGCGTAGATGTGACCAAAATTGGTTGCAGTATTTGATAGTTTAGCATATAGGTGGGCAGCTCGCAACTTCTTCAGGACTGCTCTGACTAAGTTGATGTGTTCCTCTTTGGTCTCAGTGAAGATAAGGATGTCGTCCAGGTAAACCAGGACCCCCTTATAAAGGTGCTCCCTTAGCACGTCATTAATTAATTGCATGAATACTGTGGGGGCCCCTTGCAGTCCAAATGGCAGTACTTTGAACTGGTAGCAACCCAATGGGCAGTTGAATGCAGTCTTCCATTCATCTCCTTCCTTGATCCTAATGCGGTAATATGCTTCCCTCAGGTCTAGTTTAGTGAAAATCCTTCCTTTCGATAGGTGGGATAGCATATCCTTCATTAGGGGTAAGGGGTACAGATTGCATTCACTAATTGTGTTCAGATTCCTATAATCTATACAACAGCGGTAAGAACCATCCTTCTTTTCCCTGAGCAGAACTGGGGCAGCCACTTTGGGTCTGGCAGGCTCAATGAAGCCTCTTTCTAAGTTTTTCTTTATGAATCTTTCCATTTCTGCCATTTCCCTTGGGCTCATGGCATACATCCTGGGTTTGGGGAGTTTTGCCCCGGGTTTGAATTCTATAGCACAGTCTGTGGGGCGGTGGGGGGGAAGCTCATCTGCCCATTCCTCACTGAAAACCTCACCAAGGTCCCTGTATTCCTCCGGTATCTCTGGTAACTTCTTCTCTTCCCCCACTGCTGCTGTCTCTTCCCTCCGGGTTGGGGGGATGCTTTTAGAGTCTAAGTTCTTTTGCCCCCCCCATTTGGGAAATTGAGTTCTGCTGTCCTTCAGTTTATCCCGGGGTTCCATTTCTTCAGCCATTCCAGTCCTAGAATCATTGGGCATTCCATGCCTGGGGCCACTATAAACGTTATGTCCTCCTCATGGGACCCCAGTGATAGGTGGATTGGTAAAGTGGCTAGGGTGGCTGGTCCCCCCCCTGCTATTGTCCCATCTAATTGACTAAAAGAGATTGGTTGTTTTAGCCTCCTCACTGGGATGCTCAATCTCTCCACCAGCGTTGGGCTGATAAGGCAGCAGATGCAACCAGAGTCTATCAGAGCTTTTATTTTGGCTGCTTCAGGCATAGAGGAAACTAATATAGTCACTGTCTTAAGTATGGGTGGAAGGGGTCCACTTACCAATGGTTCTCCCTCTGAGCTGTCTTCTGAGTTGTCCACCATCCCTGCGGTGCAGGCCGGAGTCCAATCCCGGTTCCTGGCAGGAGTTGTGGACTCTACAGCCTCTGTCCCCTTCATGGAAAATTCTTTTGTGTTGCCTTGGGACTTCCCCGGCTTCTTGGAGGTTGATGCCTCTGGTTTTCGTGGGGGGGGCTTTTGAACGACATTCTGCAGCACAGTGGCCCTCTCTCCCGCAGTTGAAACAACCCATTGATTTTTTTGGCTGTGGCTGGTGGTTTTTCCCCCTCGCGTGTTTGCTCGGGTGGCAGGCGGCCCCATGGTTTTCCTCTGCGGTGTCTCTTCAGTAGGTCTATTTCCACTTCCTCCGCCAGGATGTACCAGTCGTCGAGATGGGGTGGGTCTCCTCGAGGCAGGCAAGCGTCATACAGGTTGTAGTTTAGACCGTCTTTGAAGTGGCTAAGGAGGATGTCTTCTGGCCAGTTCAGCTTGCTGGCAATGGCTCGGAATTCTTGGGTATATTCGGCCACTGCTTGCCTGCCCTGCCTCACCGTTTTGATTCTCTCCCGGGCCTTATGGTCAGCCAAAGGATCCTCGAACCGCCGCCTCAAAGATGACATGAACCGGTTGAAGTCGTCAAGTTCTGGGGCGTTGGAGTCGTGCAAGTTCACCACCCAGTCTGCAGCCGATCCGTCCAGGGCGGATTGCACAATTCGGATGCGTGTTTTGTCACTAGGGATATCCCGGCCATATTCTTCCATATAGCTGAGGACTTGGGTTAGGAAGAATCCCAGTCACGATGGCTCCCCCTTGAATTTGACTTCCAGGGGCAGGAGTCTTTGGCTGGAGCGTTGTCTGCGCTGCGGCCGGTATCGCTCCTCATCCTGGTCCCCGTCTGTGGTTCTGGGGGGGTGGGGGTACTGCTGAGGCAGCAATTCCTGTTCCATTGGACAGCCCCGGGGTTTCAGGTGCTGGATCCCCTTCGTTACCTTCCCAGTTGCGGCCCCAGGTGCTGCCTCGGTTGCGATTTTCAGCTCTCTCCTCCCTTAGTGAGCTCAGGGTTGCTTTCATCAGATCAATGGGTTTTTCCAGGATCCACTCCTCCTCACTGGCATGCAGGGAGCTCTCCATCTCTTGCCTCCATTCCGGTTGGTGGTTGCTCCGTCTCAGGGTCATTTCTCTCGATGCCTTTTCCCACTCACTTTTCCTTCCAACGCCCATCGACCACCGGGGTTTTTGGTCATGCTGCTCCACCGCTTCTTCTCCAGGGAAATATGCTGCTTCAGCTTCCCATCGTCTCTGGGATTCCATTCGGGGAGAAGACTCCCTCTCCATGGGGCTTCCCTCCTCTCTTGCTTTGTCGCCAGACATTGTATTTGTTGCAAAGTCCCCCGGTAAGGTTTTCCCTTCCAGGTTGACTCTTATAGCAGATCCCATCTACTGTCAGGACCCACCTCAATCCACATCTTAGGAAATAAGAACTCTTGGATGCAAGTTTGTCCAAAAGGAAAAGTTTACTAGGATGAGATCGATTGTGGCAATACAAGTTGGGATCTAACAGAGTTACATTTCAATCCTATATAAAGCATTCCCATTTCAGCCCCCTCCCCTCATCTATTTGGTCAGGCTCACATCATCCACTTAGGTGTCAGGCCCTTCCGTGGGAAAGGGAACTCTCCTTGTTTTTATTGTTATTGCTTCTTCCTCTCAGTTGCAAATGGAGATGCAGCCCAGATCTCTCTCTCCCCCCGTTCCCCCCAGATCAAAAGCCCCCCTGGTCTTCGAAACACAGCCCACTGCAATCTGAGTAACCATCCTCTCCCCCCCCTCGGAGAGATGGCAGAATCCCCAGAATAAACACAATATTCTACCCATACATTTATGAAATGTGATATAAATGGATTCTGACAATGATAAAGAAAAAGCGAATACGACAAGCAGGGGGACAGGAGGGGAAAGATGGTGTTTGGCATCTACCGGATGGTAGACAAGTGATCAATAAAGAGATTGCTAAAGAATTAATAGGATATTTGCATGAAGGAAGTCATTGGGGAACACAGGCTTTAGTAGATTGTATTTTGAAATTGTATGTTTGCTTTGGGATTTATACAATTGCAGCACATGTCTGTAAGAAAATAAACAGACAAGCTTTAAGAAAGCAGCCAGCAGGGGGAAGAGCTCCAGCATTTAAACCATTTCAATGTGTACAAATAGACTATACTGAACTACCTAAAGTGGGTAGCTATAAATATCTCCTTGTAATCATTGATCATTTAACAGGATGGATTGAGGCTTTTCCCACTGTGAATGTTACAGCTAAAACAGTTACTAGAATCCTATTGGAACAAATTATTCCAAGATATGGATTAGTAACCCAAATTGATAGTGATCAAGGTAGTCATTTTACTAGGAAAATCCTGCAAAATATTGGGGAAGCATTGGGAATAAACTGGAAGTTTCACACACCTTGGCATCCACCCTCTAGTGGTAAAGTGGAAAGGGCTAATGGAAAATTAAAAGAAGGAATCAGTAAACTAATTTTGGAAACAAAGATGTCCTGGATCAAATGCTTACCTTTGGCTCTTCTAAGAATTAGGACTCAGCCAAGGAAAGACATAGAACTATCACCATATGAATTGTTATATGGGGTGGGATTCCCACCTGGAGAAATCTGCATGGATTCATTATGTACCAGAGATAAAGTGATGAGAAATTATGTGCATAAACTGTCCCAGTATCTTGATCATTGCAGGAGGCAAGGATTGCTGGCACAGATGCCGCCTCTGGAGTTTCCTGTCCCTAAGATCTGTGTGGGGAATTGGGTCCTGATCCAGAGTTGGAAGGGGGAAAAATTACAACCTAAATGGGACGGACCATTCCAGGTGTTGCTGACCTCTGAAACTGCAGTCTGGACAGCAGAAAAAGGGTGGACCCACTACACACAAGTGAAGGGACCAGTAGCTGAACCAAAAGAACAGTGGACCTGTGTTCCAAATCCAGAACCTTTGAAGATCACTCTCAAGCGACAGTAACCGAATGTCCAAACCAGATCTGTATGACTGGGTGGGATTAGGGTTTGCTATTTTTTTTTGTCTTATAGGAGGCTGTAATTGCATGCCGGACCAGGAACGAATTCACATCCATATTGTGCCCAGAATCCCAACAGCCTCAAGAGATTCAAGAACTTAATCTTTTACCTGATGTGTTGGTTTTGTGATTGTAAATGTCATTGTGAGTGTTGTTGTTGTTCTCATTGTATTGATTGTGTTAGATGTACAGGATGCAAAATAGAATGTGATATCAAAATTATAGAACAGGTACTAGAACTGTATGAGGTAGAGGGTCTTGGTGAGACTTTTCATTATACTCTAAAAACTTGTCCAACAATTCAAGAAATTTATGATAGACGATAGCAGGAGGGAAGCTCCGGAAATTTGTTAAAAACATGGGAAGACTTCTATTCATATATGTTGTGTACCACTTGTACTCGGTTGTTACAGGCACCAGTGTGGAATCGACAAGACAGAATCAGATTACACAGTGTACAGCTTGCATCAGTCAGACCAAGACGGGAAACCAAGTAGGACAAACTCTGATATATCATACAGAATATCATTGCACCGATACGGTAGGCCAGTGTATTTTTAATGGTACTCAGTACCAAACATGTACTGATAAAAATAAAAAGGTGGTTTGTTGTGATCCAAGAGAAGATCCACGGAGATGGGCTTTACAAATTAAAACACATAAATCAAATGGACGTGAACGAAACCAAATAATATTAGGGACTTCCCAATGGAAGAAATCCTTGACTGAGTCCTTTGCTGTGGAGCTTAGGACCGCCCCTGACCTTCGTTCATTCCGCCGGGACCTGAAGACCTGGCTCTTTGAGCTCTCCGGCCCAGGCTGAGAATTTTTAACTGGGGTTTTTATTTTAAGGGATAATTTAATCTTTTTTAATTGTTTTTTAACTTTTGTATTTTGTACTGTTTGATTTTAAATACCCTGTAAACCGCCCTGAGTCCTTCGGGAAAGGGCGGTATATAAATTTAATAAAATTAAATTAAATTAAATTAAATTTGATGTATGTAAAGCCGCCAATCATTGGGCAGTGGTGGATGGATGTGGGGGAATCAGTTGGGTTCATACATATGCATCACACCATATATATCTTTGTCCCCCAGATGAATGTACTGTATCAACTATATGATGTAAATGGTGGTCCTGTATAAAATGGGCCTTGGTGGAGCAGTGGGCTAATGCCTCCTTAAGTAACACCAGCTGCCTGCAATTAGTGCAGGTTCGAGTCCCACCAGGCTCAAGGTTGACTCAGCCTTCCATCCTTCCGAGGTAGGTAAAATGAGGACCCAGATTGTTGGGGGCAATAAGGTGACTTTGTAATAATGCCACTTGGGGGGGGGGCGAAAGCCCTAATAAGCAGGCATATACATAGAATGAAGGCTATTGCTAAGCACATTGATTTGTGCTTTAGATTGTAAGCCGCCCTGAGTCTTCGGAGAAGGGCGGGATATAAATGGGATTAAAAAAAAAATATGGAATGCTGAGAGTCCAAAAGAATATTTGAATATTCAACTTTTAAAAGTATCCACAACAACAGCCACTTGTGGAAGTGATAACTGTAACCTAGTAAATCTGACTATCAGCAATGGTAGTTGGTATGTGCAACAAACTGCATGGAGAAATAAAAATTGGATGTTCGGTATAGGAATAAATGGAAAAGGAGCAGACCCAGTGTCTGAAGTAGAAATACAGATCATACCTAAACTTCTACAACCTAAGAAGCAGTCTTTATTTTACTCCTTTTATGAGGAAATGGAAAAAAAAACAAGGATAAAGGAGTAACTCAACTAACTACAAATCGTTTTATTGATTTAGCTGAACGAATTGCCTCTACCTTGGGAGTAAAAAATTGTTATGTATGTGGGGGTACCAATATGGGAGAGCAGTGGCCTTGGGAATCAAAAGAGGTAGAAATAACTAATATCAATGTAACTAAAAACTGGACCCAAGTAGGACAAAAAGACAGAAAATGGGCCTTAGCAACATCAATTATAGGTCATAATTGTTTTCATAAGCCATGTAAAAAGAACCAATTGTCTAAAGGTGATCTGGTGTGTGAAGGTAAAAGAATATATAACACCAGTAGAATAGATAATTGGGGTACAATGGAAAACATTTCAAGCAATCCTTTTGAAAATACTATTATAAAGAAATATTGGTATGTTACTAGTATCAATTGGCCTGCTCCAGAAAAGTTTTACTGGATATGTGGTAAATATGCATATACAAAATTACCCAAAGATTGGTGTGGATCATGTGTATTAGGCAACATCAAACCCGGGTTTTTCCTATTACCAATAAAAACTGGAGAAAAATTGGGATTAATGGTCTATGAAGAGAAAGGGAGGGATAAGAAGAAAAAAAGGTCAATAACAATTTCTTCAAAACAGTTTTGGAAAGATGATGAATGGCCTCCAGAGAGAATAATACAGGTATATGGACCAGCTACATGGGCTGAGGATGGATCTTGGGGTTACAGAACACCAATCTATATGTTAAATCGTATTATCCGTCTACAGGCTGTAGTAGAGATAATCACTAATGAAACATCACTAGCTTTGAATCAATTGGCAAAACAAAGTAATCAAATGAGGACAGCAATATATCAAAATAGGTTAGCATTAGATTATTTGCTGGCAGAAGAAGGAGGTGTGTGTGGAAAATTTAACTTAACTAACTGTTGTTTGCAAATAGATGATAACGGAAACGTTATAGAAGAAATTACTAATAAAATGCGAAAATTAGCACATGTCCCTCTACAAACTTGGACTGGAATATTGGATGATAATGGCTTTTTAGGGGGAATTTTTAGAAATTGGAAGCAAGCTTTATTTATGCTTGTAATAATCATTATGGGATTAATGTTTTACCTTGTCTCATCCCTCTCATTAAGAATATAGTTCAGAGTACTGTGGAAGGAATAATACAAATTAATCAGAAGGAATCATTAGGGAGAAAAATGTATAACCTTACACAAATCAATAAAGAAACTAATTTTGTAGAATATGAAAAGAAATTAGAAATACAAAGAAATTTGGAACAGGAGTTACAATAGGGGCCAAGTGTGAGTCACCATCTAGGAATTGTTTTTAAGTACCTTCTGGTGCCTGGTACCCCTACTTGATCTGACAGGTGTAGAAGATGGGAGACATCTCTCCTTTAGAATTGATAAGCATGTACATATATGGTCTGAGTAAACAGGATTGTAGGGGAGGGATCTTATTAGTATAATGTAAACAAACAGGGGCAGAGATAATGTATTTTGTTTAAGCGCTTCTGATAGATTGTAACCTCCAAAGCCTAAGCCAATGGGGCCATGGGGGAGGGAATGGGGCATCGTGATAGGATGTATAATAATATGTGATTTTGGAATTTGGGGGTGTGGTTCAGTGCTTGGCTACATTGCATTGTTTGCCTTCCTGAATCCACCACACTTTGCAAACCGTTACTTTTTAGACTTTGTTGTGAAGTCTAATAAACTTCTTTTCTATTTGTAACTCAAACAGAGTGGATTTCAATTTGTGACTATTTTTGTGTCTAACGCTAATGAAGTTATTAAAGTCATACTTTTCATTGTTCGTCTTATTAGCATTTGTATGAGAGGAATCAAACATGGTAAAAACATAATAGCCAAAAATCCTAATATTGCAAATTTTGCTAGTTCTTTCCAATTTGCAAACCATCCTCCAAACCAATTATTTACCCCATCTAAGGTTAATCCCTTCCAAGTTTGGACTGGGACATGAACTAATTTTATCATCTTGTCTGTAATTTCCTTTACTACCTTACCACTCTCATCTACTTCAATGCAGCAATTGCTTAAATTAAATTTTCCACACACATCTCCTTCTTGGGCTAATAAGTAGTCTAAGGCTAACCGATTCTGCATGATGTAGGTTCGAGACTTTACGCTTTCCTTAGCTAAATGTGTCAGAGTACTTACAGTGTCATTAGTAATTACTTTGAGCACTGCTTGCAGCCGAATTACCCTGTTTAGACTATAGATGGGCTGTCTGGCACCTAAAGTGCCATCTTCCGCCCATGTAGCTAGTCCATAATAGTTGATGATCTTCTCTGGAGTCCAGTCTGTCAAAGGAGTAAATAAAAAAACTCCTTATCAGAAGTCGATGAACCGTGGTTCATTTATCTAAAGGAACACCTGCTGCCGGCATCAACTTCCCATCGTCCTGTGCGCTCCCACAGGGAGGGCCTTCTCAGGGTGCCGGCGGTTAAGGAGTGCCGGCGGGTGATCCCCAGGGGGAGGGCATTCTCTGTGGGCGCGCCTGCTCTTTGGAATGATTTACCGGTGGAACTTCGGACCGCCCCCGCTCTGCGTTCATTTTGCCGGGACCTGAAAACCTGGTTTTTTGATTTATCAGGCCTGGACTAAAGGGGTTTTAGCTTTTAATATTGTTTTAATTGTTGGGCTTAAGTAATTTAATCTATTTTAATTTTATATTATTTTTATATTGTATTTTATGCTGCCCTGTAAACCGCCCTGAGTCCTTCGGGAATAGGGCGGTATAAAAATTTAACTAACTAAACTAACTAAATTTGACGCATGGTGCACAACCCGAAACATATTCTACTGTAAAAAACTTTAATCAGAAACAGCAAAGAAAGACTCTTAACTGATTACATGCTCTATCTCACCAGACAGCACAGAGAGAAAAAAGAAACAGAAAAACTTTGTTTGGACATGCGCACACAATAGTAGAACCAGACATGAAACCAAAACATGGTTGAACACGTGACACTCACCATGGTTACAATGATAAGATAACAGCACAGCTGCAGAGCAGACTGCAACATGCCTAACTGACAAACACATAAAAACGCAGTGACACAGTCATCATCCTTCCAGGTTCCAATTTTTATATCGCTTGGTTGTATGTCTCTTTTTGCTCAGACTTTATCTGATAAATCATCATATACAGTTAGTCCCAGCAATTGTTTCTGTTCGATGGGGAGAATGAAAAAGCTTGGCTTTATTATTCCTAAGATACAAGATCCATACCACCCCTTAGGTAGATAACCATAGGCATATTTTCCACATATCCAGTACATACCTTCCGGGGCTACCCAGTCCAGGGTGTCGTTTTCAGGATCTTTTAAATAAGCCTGGGTGGTGCTAAATGAGTAACAGACAGACTGGCAGCCAGACATCCGTGAGGATCTCCTGGCTTCACACACAACCCCACAGTCCACAGTCCTTTTAAGGACTAAAAAATAGCATACTCAATGGAGATATATGCTTAATGATACTAACGGCGAGACCCTCTGTGAATGGGCAGAGCAGAACAACCTATACTTAATTTTTGATGCTAAAGATCGAGGCACTTTTAAATCAGCTGCATGAAAGAAAGAGTATAACCCAGACTTATGTTTTGTTACACAAGATAAAACCAAACCTATACCTGCCTCTTGGCAAGTGCTGCCAACCTTCCCCCATAGCCAACATATACCTATTATCATTAAGACAGGAATAAAGATACCTATTATCAGATCTATACCCCGACCAAGGTGGAACTTAAAGATGGCTAACTGGGAAAAGTTTACGATGGACCTTGAGAACATAATAGGACATATCCTGGCAGTTAGTAAAAGCTACTATCGCTTTCTCGGAGCAATTATGTCATCGGCTAAAAAATCCATCCCACGTGACTTCCGTAAGGAATACATCCCAGGATGGAATGAAACCTGCGAAAACCTGTACCAAAAACATCTAGAGAATGGTGATGCTGAGATAGCCGATGAACTTCTTTATAACCTTGACCTGGCATGCAGGCAGAAATGGGAGCAAACTACGTCTGGATTAGGCTTTAAACACTCAAGCAGGAAGGCATGGAGCCTACGGAAAAAACTGGGAGGAGGCCAACCAGCTCAACATAAACAACAAGAGGTTACTCCAGATCAAATAGCAACTCGAATTGTCAACTTAACTAGAGTACCCCATGATAAGAAAGATACTAAATTAGTGAAAAGAGAATTGAAGCACTTAAAAATTTTGTGCTCGCCTAGCCAGGAATACAGGTGAAACTCAAAAAATTAGAATATCGTGCAAAAGTTTTATTTCAGTAATGCAACTTAAAAGGGGAAAGTAATATATGAGATAGACTCATTACATGCAAAGCAAGATAGTTCAAGCCGTGATTTGTCATAATTGTGATGATTATGGCGTACAGCTCATAAAAACCCCAAATCCACAATCTCAAAAAATTAGAATATTACATGCAATCAATAAAACAAGGAGTGTACATAGAAAAATATCGGACCTCTGAAAAGTATAAGCATCCATATGTACTCAGTACTTGGTTTGAGCCCCTTTTGCAGCAATTACTGCCTCAATGCAGCATGGCATGGAAGCTATCAGCCTGTGGCACTGATGAGGTGTTATGGAAGACCAGGATGCTTCAATAGCGGCCTTCAGCTCTTCTGCATTGTTCGGTCTCATGTCTCTCATCTTTCTCTTGGCAATGCCCCATAGATTCTCTATGGGGTTCAGGTCAGGCGAGTTTGCTGTCCAATGAAGCACAGTAATCCCACAGTCATTGAACCACGTTTTGGTGCTTTTGGCAGTGTGGGCAGGTGCCAAGTCCTGCTGGAAAATGAAGTCAGCATCCCTATAAAGCTCGTCTGCGGAAGGAAGCATGAAGTGCTCCAAAATCTCCTGGTAGATGGCTGCGTTGACCCTGGACTTAATGAAGCACAGTGGACCAACACCAGCAGATGACATGGCTCCCCAAATCAACACAGACTGTGGAAACTTCACACTGGACTTCAAATATCTTGCAGTGTGTGCCTCTCCATTCTTCCTCCAGACTCTGGGTCCTTGGTTTACAAATGAGATGCAAAAGTTGCTCTCATCAGAAAAGAGGACTTTGGACCACTGAGCAACAGACCAGGTCTGTTTTTCTTTAGCCCAGGTAAGACGCTTCTGACCTTGTTTGTTGTTCAGGAGCGGCTTGACAAGAGGAATACGACATTTGAAGCCCATGTCCAGGATCCGTCTGTGTGTGGTGGCTCTTGATGCACTGACTCCAGCCTCAGTCCACTCCTTGTGAAAGTCCCCAACACTTTTGAATGGCCTTTTCCTGACAATCCTCTCCAGGCTGCGGTCATCCCTGCTGCTTGTGCACCTTTTTCTTCCACACTTTTCCCTTCTACATAACTTTCTATTAATGTGCTTTGATACAGCACTTTGGGAACATCCAACGTCTTTTGCAATTACCTTTTGAGGCTTTCCCTCCTTATGGAGGGTGTCAATGATGGTTTTCTGCACAACTGTCAGGTCAGCAGTCTTCCCCATGATTGTGATTCCTACTGAACCAGACTGAGAGACCATTTAAAGACTCAGGAACCCTTTGCAGGTGTTATGGCTTAATTAGCTGATTAGAGTGGGACACATTGAGCCTAGAATATTGCACCTTTTCACAATATTCTAATTTTCTGAGATTGTGGATTTGGGGTTTTCATGAGCTGTACACCATAATCATCACAATTATGACAAATCACGGCTTGAACTATCTTGCTTTGCATGTAATGAGTCTATCTCATATTTATTATTATTATTATTATTATTATTATTATTATTATTATTATTATTATTATTATTATTATTATTATTATTATTTTCCCCTTTTAAGTTGCATTACTGAAATAAATGAACTTTTGCACGATATTCTAATTTTTCGAGTTTCACCTGTATGCTTGACCCTTCCAAGCAGCTGAAATAGATACTGCCCTGAAGAATGTCAAAGCTGGAAAATCTCCTGGTTTTGATGGAGTAATGCCTGAATTTATCATCCACTCTGGGCCTCGCACAAGAGAAGGGCTGGCAAAATTCTACACAGATATACTAACTTCCAGTAAGCTCCCTCCAGAATTTAAGAGAACCAAGGTAATTGGCATATTAAAACCTGGGAAAGAAAGCAACAAGCCAGAAAACTATCGCCCCATTGCTCTGTTAAGTGTTTGTTATAAACTACTTGAAAGGCTGATACTTAACAGAATTAGACAGAAAATTAACAGACAAATACCAATTGAACAGGCTGGGTTTAGATCTTATCGGAGCTGTGCCGATCAAGTCCTTAGTCTTACTAGCCACATTGAAAGCAGTTGCCAGAATAAATTGAAAACATCTGTTGTATTTGTGGATCTCACAGCAGCATACAATACAGTGTGGAGGGATGGACTATTAAGCAAATTCCTCCACACTGTTCCTTGTAGGATCATGGGCCGCCAAATAAATAACATGCTCTCAGCAAGGACCTTTCAAGTCATTGTGGGTGATAAAATTAGTAAGCAAAGACACCTGAATAATGGACTCCCTCAGGGCTCTGTACTGGCCCCATCTTTATTCAACTTATATATTTCCGATATACCACCTGCGCTATCAACAAAGTTCTCTTATGCTGATGACCTGGCATTAGCATATAGCCACAAGGACATCGAAGTTACAGAAGGTGTACTTACAGCCGACCTTACAACTCTGAGCACATACTTCCACCAATGGAGGCTAATCCCAAGCGTAAGCAAAACAGTTACATCATGTTTCCACCTTAATAATAAATTGGCAAAAGAGAACTCAATGTATACCTAAATAATAAATTGCTCCCATATGAGACTACACCAAAATAGCTGGGGGTCACCCTAGACAGGACTCTGTCTTTTAAAAAACATATTCAGAATTTGGCTGCCAAGGTTAACAGCAGAAACAACATTCTGCAAAAACTATGCGGAACAACTTGGGGAGCTTCAGCTCCAACTCTTCGATGCGCAGCCCTTGGGCTTTGCTACTCTGTAGCGGAATATTGTGCACCTGTATGGATAAACAGCCCACATACAAGACTTGTCGATGTTTAACTTAACCATACGATGAGATTAATTACTGGGTGCATAAAATCTGCACCTATTCACTGGTTACCAGTTCTTAGCCATATACTCCCCCCACACTTACGACAACAAGAAGCTCTCATTCGGGAGTATAGTAAGATCCTGTTAAACTCCTCCCTACCCATTCATGGTTATACCTCTGTTCTCTTAAGATGTCAATTAAAGTCAAGAAATCCACCACTCCTCACAGCGCTTAAGCTGCTGGCTGAACATCAGAGCACCACACAAAAGTGGATGGAAGCATGGAATAGCTATACCTCCCAAGATATTTTTGAGCATATTAATCCTAATAATATACCTCCAGGGGTGACATACAATAGAATTAGAACGACTCATGGGGTGTGTGCCGACTCTTTGTATAAATGGGGAAAGACATCTTCAGCACAATGTGATTACGGGGCTCCCCGACAGACTATCCAACATATAGTGAGGGAATGCACTAATAGAAAATACCCAGGAGATTTTAAGGACTTCCTCTGCGTAACAACGGTAGCTACTGACTGGATTTCCAAACTCAACATCAAACTCTGAAATGCTATTTCTGTTTTCCTCTTAGGTTTTATTACTGCTTCTTTTTAATTGTTTTAACTGTTTTAACTTGTAAATATGAAATGTTTTTAATATTGTGTGTGACCAGCCATACGCTAAATAAAATAAATAATAGTTATTTCACTTAATGTCTCCTTCTTTGATATTCCACTTCCTCCCCACCAACTGTCGTTCTTCCATACAGTCAAGCAAATCATGTCTCCTACTGCTACTTTCCTATTCTTTCTTTGTCTTTCATAACATACTTTCCCTACTAAATTTGTGGTTAATGCCTAAGTTCCCTCTTTTCCTTTTGTGAACTTGAGAGTTTTATTTTTCCACATTTCCACCAATTGCACAAACATATTCACTGCTTTCTTAGGAAATTCAGGTAATTCTAATTTCTCAAATTCCTGATAATATGACCAAAATATACTTTTGCATATAGGTTTTACCTTAGTTGTTTCTATTTTAATACTAGCCACCCCTATGGGTCCTTTCCGGTTCCGTCGATTCCTATTCCAATTTCTTTATATTGGATTCCTTTTTCCAGTGACTGATTTATATATATACAAATTGGGTAACATTTTCCTTGAGTGCAATCAGTCCTGGTACTCCCCATACTGATGTTCATTTCCTTTGGTCCTATACTTCTCTCATTTGGGACTGTAGTAGTGTACCAATAATCATAGCTTGGAGCAAAGGCAACATGTCCTGTACTTAATGTAGACACTCTCTGAAATTATTATTATTATTATTATTATTATTATTATTATTATTATTATTATTATTATTATTATTATTATTATTATTATTATTATTTATTAAATTTATATGCCGCCCTTCTCCCTAAGGACTCAGGGTGGCTCACAACAATAAAAAATTTAAAAACATATAATACAAAGATTAAAAAAGAATTAAACAATAAATAAAGAAATAAAGGACAATTTCAGCCGATAAAAACCAAATTTAAAAAACCATGATCAGTCCAAGCCCGCTTGTTGGAACAACCATGTCTTCAGGTCGTGGCGGAAGGATCGAAGGTCAGGGGCCGTCTGCAGCTCCGGAGGCAGTTCATTCCAGAGGGTCGGCACGCCCACAGAGAAGGCTCTCCCCCTGGGGGTCGCCAGCCGGCATTGCCTGACCGACGGCACCCTGAGGAGGCCGACTCTGTGGGAGCGAACCAGGCGATGGGAGGTTGACATTGGCAGCAGGTGGTCTCGCAAGTACCCCGGGCCTAAGCCATGTAGGGCTTTAAAGGTTATTACCAGCACCTTGAATCGCACCTGGAGGGCAACCGGAAGCCAATGCAGCTCGCGCAGGAGTGGTGTAACATGGGAGTATCGAGATACTCCCATAAGCACCCGCGCAGCCGCATTTTGCACCAGTTGAAGCCTCCGGGTGCACCTCAAGGGCAGCCCCATGTAGAGAGCATTACAGTAATCCAGGCGAGAAGTGACAAGGGCATGGGTGACTGTGCATAGGGCATCTTGGTCCCAAAAGGGGCGCAACTGGCGCACCAGGCGAACCTGTGCAAAGCCCCCCCTGGTCACAGCAGTTAGATGATCCTCCAAATTAAGCCGTGAATCCAGGAGGACACCCAAGTTGCGGGCCCTTTCTGAGGAGGGCAATAGCTCCCCCCATCAAAAGAGATGGAACATGTTGGACAATACAAGATGCCAGTATCCACAGCCACTCGGTCTTGGAGGGGTTCAACCTGAGCCTGTTCCTTCCCATCCAGACCAGCACCGCCTCCAGGAACCGGGACATCACGTCAAGGGAATCACTGGGTTGGCTCGGGGTGGAGATAAACAACTGGGTAGCATCGGCATATTGGTGATACCTCACCCCAAAGCCACGGATGATCTCACCCAGCGGCTTCATATAGATGTTAAAAAGGAGGGGGGAGAGAACCGACCCCTGAGGTACCCCACAAGAAAGGGGCCTCGGGGTAGATCTCTGCCCCCCTGCCACTACAAACTGCGAACGGCCCAAGAGGTAGGAGGAAAACCACCGTAAAACAGTGCCTCCCACTCCCAACCCCTCGAGCCGTCGCAGCAGGATACCATGGTCGATGGTATCAAAAGCCGCTGAGAGGTCAAGTAGGACCAGGACAGAGGAGCAACCCCTCTCCCGGGCCCGCCAGAGATCATCTACCAGTGCGACCAATGCCGTTTCCATGCTGTAACCGGGTCTGAAACCGGACTGGTACGGGTCCAGATAGTCCGCTTCATCCAGGAATTGCAGAAGCTGATGCACTACAACACTCTCAACAACCTTCGCTACAAAGCGAACGTTGGAGACAGGACGATAGTTATTTAAGGAGGCCGGGTCCAGAGCAGGCTTCTTGAGAAGGGGCCTCACCACTGCCTCTTTTAAGGCAGAGGGGAAGACAACTGCCTGGAGCCAGCCCCCTGTCACCTCCCCGGCGGCCAAAACCAGCCAGGAGGGACATGGGTCCAGTAAACAAGTTGTAGTGCTCAGTCTACGCATGATCCTGTCCACATCATCCAAAGACACAGGGTCAAACTCACCCCAAATGGTATAACCAAGACCTGCCCTCTCCACTCCACCGGATTCCGCCCAGTCGGAGTCCAAACCAGTCCGGATCTGAGCGATTTTGTCCTGCAGATACTGCACAAATTCCTCAGCCCTACCCTGCAAGGGGTCATCCCTCGGTCGCTGGTTGAGCAGGGAGCGGGTCACTCTAAACAGGGCAGCTGGGTGGTTATCTGCGGATGCAATGAGAGCAGAAAAGTAAGCATGCTTTGCCGCTTCCATCACCACTAGGTAAGACTTAAGATAAGTTCTTAGCCATGTTCGATCAGATTCGGATCTGCTGGACCTCCAACAGCTCTCTAGGCGTCTTTTGCTGCGCTTCATCTCTCGGAGTCCCTCGGTAAACCAGGGGGCCACCCGGAATCTGCGCTGGGTCAGAGGCTGCAAAGGCACAACTCGATCCAAGGCCCCAGCAGCAGCCCTATCCCAGGCTACCACTAGGGCCTCGGCAGAGTCGTGGGCAAGGGAAGCAGGAAATGTCCCAAGCTCTGTCTGGAACCTCTCAGGGTCCATCAGGTGCCTGGGGCGGAACCACCTGGTCGGTTCTGCCTCCCAGCAGCGGGGGGGTGGCATACTGAAAGTCTAGCCGGAGAAGGAAATGATCGGACCATGACAGGGGTTGGATAGTTAAATCCCCCCTACCCAGATCATTAATCCACTGCCCAGAGATAAAAACCAGGTCGAGTGTGTGCCCTCCATTATGGGTCAGGTCTTGAATTATTTGAGTCAGGTCCATGGCCGTCATGGAGGCCATGAACTCCCAGGCCAACTCAGATGCCTCACCTGCGGAGGGCAGATTGAAATCCCCCAGAACTATAAGCCTGGGGAACTCAATCGCCAACCCGGGCAAGACATCGAGGAGCTTGGGCAGGGTTGATGACACGCAGCTGGGAGACAGGTACATAATCAATAGGCCCAACTGAACTCTAAGACCCAACTTCAAAAGGAGAGAGTCACACCCGCCTATCTGAGGGACAGTGGCCACTCGCAGACAAAGACTCTCCTTAATAATAACCACCACCCCACCACCCCTGCCCTGGGCCCGCGGCTGGTGAAGCACCCGGAAGCCCAGTGGGAATAGTTCTGAGAGGGGGACACCTCCCTCTTGGCCCAACCAGGTCTCCGTGATGCAGGCCAGGTCTGCGTTCTCCTCCTCAATAAGATCATGTATGAGGGGAGCCTTGTTCACCATGGACCTGGCATTGAAATAAACCAACCTGAGCCCTGGGTCCTGCAGTCCAATGCCCCCGGGGAGGTGAGAAGAGCAACGAGGGCAGGAACAGGCAACCGCTTGAAGACAGCGGTGACCCGTTCCCCGATAGCGATAGAGCCCTCTGCTCCCACACTCTCTGCCCCTCCCAATCACCGTCAGGATAGGAAGAACCTCCACCCTCGGAGCTGAGTCCCCCGCCAAACCCCTACTCCCCCCCCGTGACCATCCGATGGTCTGGACTGCTGTCCAGGTCGAACTCCCCCAAGTTCGTTCCGGGTCCCTAAAGCCTTCCCCCTCCCGGGTCCCCTTAAAATTTTATATAAAAAACTTAATAAAAATCCCCTCAGCCTCTTCTTTGAAGCATGCCATCTCTCAGGGGTCCCACAACCCGTCATCAAGAAAGTTCTTATGTAGGACAGATGGGCATTCCTGCGAGAGGGGGGAATCTCGCAGCAAGTAAAGTTCTTCAAAGGTGTATGCTGGCATACAAAGGAAAGCGGTGCTATCCGACAATGAAGGGTGCCAGCAGACGAAGTCAATGGAAAATTCAGTCGACATGTGGCAGGTCCCAAAGCCACAATCGTGGTAACAGTGGAGTAGTCTACGGCGGCAACAGGAAAAGCCATAACAGGTGGTAATGACAGGTCCAAAAAAAGGAGGGAGGGCGGCCTGATGACAATGGCAACGGACCCAAAACAGCAAGATTCAAAGACAGCCATAAGGGCAGCTGCAACCTCCGCAGTGGCAGGGAAAGCAACAACAACAGCAGACCCCACAGCTGCAGCCACAGTGCTGGCAGGACCAGGTCCACTGCACTCACGGAGTTGAACTCGCCGAGTGGCAGAGGGGGAGGGGGGAAACAACATCGAAGCTCCCTTCCCCCTGCCACAACCCTGGTCTCGATAAAACAAACAGGCACGAGCAGAGCCCAGAAATTCCGACAAAGATCACTTGTCACAGCTCCGCTCGGCTTGGATGAGCAGGGAAACAGTCGAGTCGGCCCTGCCCAGCCGCCAGCGTCCTCTCACCAGTGAGTTAGAAAGTTGGCTTCTCCAGCTTCTCCTCCCCCGTCCTCAGCCATTCCAAGATGTATCCCGACAGGGGAGGGAGCTAACGCTCCGCCAGCAGTTCCACCAACCGAACGGGGGCCAAAACGATGACAAGCATAGATAACCATTCAGTTCTAAAAAAAATGCAACGTTTAGTCCTTACACCTCTATTACCCCTCCTTCTGTCAAGAAGATCGACTACTAGTCCGTTAAGTCCTTCAAAACTTTAACTTCAGTGGATCTCCTTGGTGAGATTCCACCTTCTACCTCTCTGGGGCTGGCACGGGCCCTTTCACTCGGGAGTAATGAGTCCAGCCTTTTTCAGCTTTCCGGATGGCCTTCTCAGTAGTTAACAAGACGATGTAAGGTCCTTCCCAAGTTGGAGTTAGTTTTTCATCTCTCCAGGCTTTTATCAACACCCACTGTCCTGCCATGTATTGGTGTACTGCAAACTCCAAGGGTGGAGTTGGAGCAAGAATGTCTGTCGCAAGAGAGAAAAACATCTGGACAATTCGAGTACATATTTTCTAATTATTTTATCTTTCAATTCAATCCTTGGTAATTCCTCCTTCCCCATATAAGGTATTCCAAACATGAGTTCAAATGATGACAACCCAATAACTTTATGTGGTTGCGTTTGTATTCTTAATAAGGCTAGGGGAGGCATTTATTCCAGGGTAAATTTATTTCCTCCATTAATTTAATCAGAGTTTGTTTAAATTTTTGATTCGAACATTCAGAAATCCCAGAACTACTGGGATTGCAAGCTGTGTGATAATCCCACTTAATTCCCATGGCCTCATTAATTTATTTGACTATCCTTGCAGTAAAATGCGTCCCCTGGTCACTATCTATTCCTTCAGGAAGACCATACGTGGGTATTATATTTTCTAGCAATATTCTGCCTGTGGTGCTAGCATTTGCATTCACACATGGAAAAGCTTCCACCCATCGAGTTAAATAATCCACTATGACAAGCAAAAACCTTATTTTTCCTGCTTTTGGTAATTCAGTATAGTCAATTTGAATTCTCTGAAAAGGTCGTATTGCCAACTCCCTTCCCCCCATTGGTTGTTTTTTTAGTGCTGCTTTGTTTGTTTTCAGACAGACCATACATTTTCTAACCATTTGTAAGGCCAGGCTATATATTCATTTACATACATATTTTCTTTGTATCAAATCTATTAAAGCCTGTGCCCCCCAGTGTGTCCCTTCATGTAGCCTCTCGATCAGATTTCTCATGATTGGTTTATTTAACATCTTTCTCCCATCTGGCAATATCCACTCCCCATCTGTATTTTGAGCTATCCCTTCTTTCCCCATTGCTTCTTCCTCTTCCTTGGAGAATTTTGGTGTCCCTTGTTCCTCTATTTCAGGTATCATTATAAAAACTTTTTCTTTTTATTTTTCCATGCATCCTGCTTCTTTAGCCCTTTCATCTGCTAAATTGTTGCCATAGATTTCAAACCTCTCCCCCTTCTGGTGCACTTCTACATGTATTATGGCTAATGTCTGAGGTATAGTTATTAAATTTAAAATTCAGTGACTAACTCTTCCTTTGCTAATCCCTTCCCTTTACTATTCACCAACCCTCTTTCTTTCCACATTTTTCCAAAAGTGTGTGCTATTCCAAAAGCATACATAGAATCTGTGTATATATTACCACCTTCCTTTCCCAATTCCTTCAGAGCTATTTTTAATGCATATAGTTCACAAGTCTGAGCAGACCACTGATTTGGTAATCTCTCAGCTAGCAGTTTCCCATGTTTCCCCTTCTACTATGGCATAGGCACTTCTTCGCTCCCCCTCTATCACCCTTGAGCTTCCAAAGTCCTTAGTCCCCCTATTTGAGTCTCTTTCAAATCATCCCTCACCTTTGTCTGATAGTCAATTGCTTCTAAGCATTCATGTTCTGTTTCTTGCGAATCTCTTTCTCCACTTAGAAACTGAGCTGGGTTTACATTAGCTTCAGTCACGATCACTAAACTTGGATCTTCTAATAAAATGCTTTCATATTTCATTAGCCTAGAGTTTGTCATCCACTTTTGAGCTTGCTGATTCAAAATATTCCTTACTTGGTGTGGACTACTCACTACAATTGCCCCTCCAAAACTTATCTTCCTGTTTTCTTGAACTAGCAAGGCAGTGGCCTCAATTGCTTATACACAGACCGGCCACCCTTTTATTACTGCCCTCCCCCAATTAAAACCCCTCAGTCTAGGCCCGACAGCTCAAAGAGCCAGGTTTTCAGGTCCCGGCGGAATGAGCGGAGGTCGGAGGCAGTCCTAAGTTCCATCGGAAGTTGGTTCCAAAGGGCAGGCGCACCCACAGAGAAGGCCCTCCCTCTGGGAGTCACCTGCCGGTAATCCTTCACCGGAGGTACCCTAAGAAGGCCCTCCCTGTGGGAGCGCACAGGACGATGGGAAGTTGATGCCGGCAGCAGGTGCTCCCTCAGATAATCCGGACCCAAGCCATTTAGGGCTTTATAGGTCATCACCAACACCTTGAATGTCACTCAGAGGGCAACCAGAAGCCAATGCAGCTCGCGGAGAAGAGGTGTTACACGGGAATATCAGGAAACTCCCATCACAACTCACGCAGCTGCATTCTGCACCAGTTGAAGCCTCCGAGTGGTCCTCAAGGGCAGCCCCATGTAGAGAGCGTTGCAGTAGTCTAGCCGGGAGGTCACGAGCGCATGGGTGACTGTGCGTAGGGCATCTCAGTCCAGATAGGGCCGCAACTGGTGCACCAGGTGAACCTGGGCAAAAGCCCCCCTGGTCACGGCTCCTATATGATCTTCAAAGCTGAGCCATGAATCCAGGAGGATGCCCAAGTTGCGAGCCCTATCAACGGGGGGTAACACCTCACCCCCCATCATTAATGATGGAACAAACTGGTTAACCCAAGATGCCGGTATGCACAGCCACTCAGTCTTGGCAGGGTTGAGACGAAGCCTGTTTCTCCCCATCCAAACCCAGACTGCCTCCAGGCAACGGGACATCACGTCGAGGGCATCACTGGGTTGGTTCAGGGTGGAAAGAAAAAGTTGGGTATCATCAGCATACTGGTGATACCCCACCCCGAAACCACGAATGAGCTCACCCAGCGGCTTCATATAGATGTTGAACAGGAGGGGAGAGAGGACCGACCCCTGAGGAACTCCACAAACGAGAGACCTCGGGGCGGACCTCTGCCCTCCCGTCAACACCGACTGCGAGCGGCCCAGGAGATAGGAGGAGAACCACTGTAAAACAGTGCCTCCCACTCCCAACCCCCTGAGACGCTGCAGTAGGATACCATGGTCGATGGTATCAAAAGCCGCTGAGAGGTCTAACAGGACTAAGACAGAGGAACATCCCCTGTCCCGAGCCCACCAGAGATCATTCACCAGCATGACCAATGCCGTCTCCATGCTGTACCCGGGCCTGAAGCCCGATTGGTAAGGGTTAAGATAATCAGTTTCCTCCAGGAACAGAGGAAGCTGATGCACCACCACACTCTCAGTAACCTTCGCCAAAAAGGTTGGAGACCGGACAATAGTTATTTAAAACAGCTGGGTCCAGGGCAGGCTTCTTGAGGAGGGGGTCTCACCACCGCCTCCTTCAAGGCGGCGGGGAAGATACCCTCCTTCAAGGAAGCAGAGATTTCCCCAGAGTACTTCAAATCCTTTTCAGACAGAGTCTTTCTGTTTATTTCTTTTGTTTATTTCTTTTCTTTTTTAGACTAATAGGTAGAATAGTCCATTTCTGTGAATATAGGAACTTTGGGCCAAAAGTAAAAAGGCAGTAAGTCCAATTAATCAGTATCATTTAGTACAGGGCTTTTTCTTTTCTCTCCCAATGTAGACAAAGGCTGTTATTAAGGAGGGTGGGGGGCTGAAAAAGAAATCTCTTCCCTCTCTCCTCACAAGGGAAAGCAAATTTGGAAAGCTTTTGACAGGCAAAGTAGACAATTAGGAAAAGAAGAAGGCAATTCTCACTCAGTTTTCAAGTGCTTTCAAGTGCTTTGTTGTGCTTTTGGCTTCAGCAGGAAACGGCTAAACGATGGGCCATGGGAAAGGCCGATCCTTTCTTCTTTGGTTTGGAGAGTAGCTCCAAGCTGACAGGAGGGCCACCGCCCTTCTACCGCTGACTGGAGAGACCTTTCCTCCGCTCATTGCCCCTCCAGGGCGACTTTCGACCCCTTTACAGGGCCCACCCCGATGAAGAAATCCAGGCGATGCAAGGAGCAATCCTCTCGAATGTCTGGCTGCACCGAAATCCAGAACCGGAAGCCCAGCCAGCCTACTTGTTAACTGCACACCCAGGAATTTGATGCTGGTAACCATTTCCACAGGTGAATCATTAATGCACAGCACAGAGTGCTGTGCCTGCCTTTTCAGAAATTGACAATAATCTCTCTGGTTTTTCTGGTACTTAAAACTAGGATGTTTTCCTTACTCCAGTTCACCAACCCCTCAACCTCCTTGCGGTAAGCTTCCAACTTGTCATCATGAATAAGGCCCACTACTGTTGTATCATCTAAGAACTTCACAATATGGTTGGTGGCAAACCTAGCACAACAGTCATGGGTCAACAGGGTGAACAGCAGCGGACTTAGGACACAGCCCTGAGGAGAACCTGTGCTCAAGAAAATGGTGTTAGAAGTATATATTGGGGCCTGTTAGTAAGAAAATCAAGAATCCAGTTGTACAAAGGAGTATTTAAGCCTAAAAGGTCCAGTTTGTCTACTAGATGCTGGGGAAAGATTGTGTTAAATGCCAAACTGAAGTCGACAAACAACAAACCACATGAGTATTTCTTTCCTCTAAGTGCTTCAAGCTCAGATGGAGAACAGAAGAAATAGCATCCTCCATAGATTGATTTGGTTGGTAAGCAAACTGAAGCAGGTCAAATGTTGCCAGGAGGCTAGATACAATAATGTCCTTTATCAGCTTCTCAAAGCATTTCATAATAATGGATGTCAGTGCAACCTGACGGTAATCATTGAGGCCTGTAATTGTGGACTTTTTTGGCACTGGCAAGATGATGGCCATCTTAAAACACGATGGCCTTTGTTTATGCTTCAAGCCAATAATTAATGCCAATCTTCTCTGATGTGTTGCTCAGAACCCCCATAGTATCTCATCTGCCTGGTAGGCAGCATGGCATTTTTTTACTTTTCAACCATATTGGGAATTAATAAAGGAGTATATTTGTAATTCAGGGTTGAAATGAGGGGTCCTTAGTGGTTTCTGGGCTTCGTTGTTTTCTTGCAGACATTTCATTACCCAAACTAGGTAACATCATCAGTGCTAGTAAGGAGTGGGGTTTGCTCTTGCTTTATATTCTAGTGGCTTGCCTTGTCAGTGTTGGTGGAGGTGGTCTTAGAGGTTCTGTTCTGACCCAAGTCATGCTGGCAAGGCAGAGGTTAAGTAGAGTCTGTTTATTGCACACTTAACACAGTGCCAAATGATCCACCAAGGGTGCCAGTGAAGCTCTGCCCAAGCCCTCAGTTTCCCCTCAGTCTGAATTCCCTGGTTCCACAAACTAAGTCCTAGCCAACCCATGAGGCAAAGAGGGAAGTAACAATACCTACAAGTACCAAGTCCACAACACAAGTCTAGAGTTCCAACTACCAAAGCACAGTCCAAGAGTCTGAAGTCAGAGAGCCAAGTCCAAAGTCCACAAGTGAAGTCCAAGGTTCAGAGTCCAAAAACACAGTACAAAGTTCAAGAAACAGGATCCAGCTAAGCTGGAAAGGTGCACATCAAAGCAGATGTTCCTGACAAAAAGACCTTCCCCCAGCATCTGGTTAAATCACCCTTCCCCAGGTGTTCCTTGTGAAGAGGGATGGGGCTGCTCTTCATTAGAGGTGGTCTGGAGCCTGTTAACTCCATTGGCCCTCTGTAGCTGCTCTGCTCTTGCAGGCAGCTCTCCGTTTGGTCACACACACACCCTCTACCAGACAGCCCTGGGACTGCCTCATCCTCAGCCACTGGCCTCTCCACTCATTCGGAGGGAACCATGCCCTTCCCATCGGACAGTCCTGGTTCTAACTCCTCTTCCTCCTCCAAACTGTGATCCAACAAAACCATAAGAGGTTCTTTGGTTGGGCTGTTTACAGTTGGGTTGTTTGGCAGTTCCTTGATTGGGGTATTGTTTACTTGATTGTTGGTTTGATGTTAAACTTGGAGTTAATCTATGCTCATCTGGGTGCTGGAGGGACGCGGTGGCTCAGTGGGTTAGGACGCTGAGCTTGTCGATCAGAAGGTCAGCAGTTTGGCGGGTCGAATCCCGAGTGCCGTGTAACAGAGTGAGCGCCTGTTACTCGTCCCAGCTTCTGCCAACCTAGCAGTTCGAAAGCACGTAAAAATGCAAGTAGAAAAATAGGGACCACTACGGTGGGAAGGTAACAGCGTTCCGTGCGCCTTTGGTGTCTAGTCATGCCGGCCACATGACCACGGAGATGTCCTCGGACAAGCACTGGCTCTTCGGCTTTGAAACGGAGATGAGCACTGGCCCCTAAAGTCGGAAACGACTAGCACGCATGTGCGGGGGAACCTTTACCTTTACATCTGTGTGCTGATTGCTGGTGGGGAGGTGTTTTGGTCTTTTTGTTCCCCTTTTGGTTTGTTAATTGTCTCTTTTGCACAGTATGTAGATATTGTTTATGTCTATGTGTCTATTGGTGGCTAATTTGTCAAAGTGTCAGGCTTCTAGAAATTCCCTAGCATTTTTGGACTTGGCTTGGTCTAGGATGGTCACAGTTTCCCAGTTGAAACTATGATTAAGTCTGTCCATATGTTGTGAAATTAAAGAGTTTTCATGATGTCTTCTGTCAGGTCTACGACAACTTGCCACAGCCAACTCACCACAGGACAACTTGTCACGGGACAATTCAACACTATTAATCATTTCATTCAGGTACTTCTATTATTGGTGACCACGTTTTCATCGAAATTATTGTAACTCTTGTATTTCTGGATTGACTTTATTTTATTATTATTGGCCATGATTCCATCAAAATTAATTTAACTTTTGTATTTGTTGAATTGTCCTGTGGTGAGTTGTCCCATGATGAGTTAGCTGTGGTGAGTTGACTGTGGCAAGTTGGCCATGGCGAGTTGTCCCATTCTGCCTTCTGCCTGCTAGTTGGTGTTCATGGATGCGTTTTGCTAGTCTTATGTCTGTCCTATGTAGTGGCTGTTGCAGACTGTTTCGACGCAGGTCACATAGGCAGATGCAGGCACCAATAAAGTTGTTTATTGCACTGGTAAACATGACAGATGACCCTCCAGGGGTGTTGGTAAAACTCCACTTTTCCCCACAAAACTACCACCAACAGTCAATTTAACCCAGTCCCACCAGCTGGGTCCATGTAACCAGAACCAAGTCCCCAAACAGGAAGAAAGTTAAAGTCCACAAACCCAGTGCAGAGGTTGCAAAACAAGGTCCATAAGCCACAATCCAGTGTTGGAGTCCGCAAAGCAAGGTATGCAAACCCAGAGGCTGAAATACGAGACAAAGTCAAGGTTTCCAAAAGTCAGGGGAGTGAGTACTGAGACAAACAGTTGTTCCCGATGAATGCAACCTCCCCCGGCCTCTGGTTAATTCACCCCAAGCCAGGTATTCCTTGTGAGGAGGGGCATGTCAGACTCTTCATGAGCAGCCTTGCAGACCTCTTCTGAGCTTCCTTTGCATCCATGGATCAGGTGGGGGAGGCAGCTGTTCCTCATCAGAAGGAATCTTGTTGTCTCTCATTGCTACTGCCCATCTGTAGTCAATCCTCCCCTGTGTTCATGGAGGCAAGTGGCTCCCTGTCCGGTTGACCACTTCCCTAATGCCAGAGGAGCCTGGGACAGCATCTTCCTCAGCCCCTGGACTCTGGACATTCCAGGGAAGATGTGCCTTCCTCCTCCTCTTCTGTACTGGGATCTGACAGGGCCATGACACAGTCATTACACTATGTGTTGTAAATGACTCCTGTTTTTTTTCTTCTGGGGCTGCTAGGTCTTTTGGTTTACTTAGGATGTTTTGAAGAGCTTTAGTTGGCTTGTGTGCTATGCTGATTCCATGTAGAAGTCTGTTGCTGGTTTCTGAGATGTTCTTGATGTATGGCAATGTTATTCTTTTTAGGGTTTGTGTTGCTTGTGCTGTACTGGGTTGAGTGGTCAGGCCCTTTTTGATGAAGTTGTGTGCATATCCATTTTGTTGGAAGATATTGTATAGATGCTCTGTTTCCTTTTTCTGCTGTTCAGGGTTGCTGCAGTGAGTTTGTACTCACCTAAATGAAGTCCTTACACAGCTTCTCTTGTGGAAGGTTGGATTATTGTTTTGGTAGTGGAACACTTGGTTTGTGTGGGTGGTTTTTCTGTAAACTTGTGTTTCCAGTTTGCCATTGTGGTCTCTGCTGATCAGGATATCCAGGAAGGGCATTATGTTGTTGTTTTCTTCTCTGGTAAACTGGATTCCTTTGAAGATGTTGTTGATGGTTTTGTGGGTGTTCTCCAATTGGTCCTTTTTATTATGGTAAAGGTGTCATGTACATATATGACCCATATTTTGGGATGTATTTGTGGAAGTGCTATGGCTTCCAGTTGTTGCATAATGACCTCTGCTATTAGTTCTGAAAGCAGTGATCCCATAGGTGTACCTTTAATTTGTTGGTAAGTTTGTCCATCAAATTGGAAGTACAGTATGTGGTTAGCCAGAGATTTATGGAATCCATAATCTTGGGTGTTTCAATCTTCGTGTGTTTGGTTAAGTCAGGTGTGCTGTGGAGCAATGTGGTCATAGATTCCTTGGCTAATTCTGGATCTATGGATGTGAAAAGTGCTGTGACATCAAACAAGACCATGATTTCATCCTCATCTATAGTAACATCTCTGATTATTTCAAGGCACTGAAGTGGAGAGTTGATGGAGTGTTTGCTTCCTCTTGTGAGGCTCCTAAGCTTTTTAATTAATTTTTTGAGATGTTGTGGTTAGGGGTCCCAGGTAATGATACAATTGGATGGAGAGGTATGTCAGACTTGTGTATTTTGAGGCATCTGTAGAAGTGTGGGAGGTTGGGTCCATTCTTTTACTTTTTGTAAATATTGTGATCTGTCCATAGTAACAATGGTTTGGCCTTTGTCTGCTGACATACCACTTCATACAGAACAGAACAGAACAGAATAAAAGATTTGGAAGGGACCTTGGAGGTCTTCTAGTCCAACCCCCCTACTCAAACAGGAGACCCTATACCATTGCAGACAAGTAGGTGTCCAGTTTCTTCTTAAGAGCCTCCATTGATGGAACACTCACAACTTCTGAAGGCAAGCCATTCCACTAGTTAATTGTTCTCACTTTTAGGAAATTTCTCCTTAGTTCTAGGTTGCTTCTCTCCTTCATTAGTTTCCATCCATTGATTCTTGTTTTGCCTTCTGGTGGTTTGGAAAATAGGTTGACCCCTTCTTCTTTCTGGCAGCCCCTCAAATATTGGAACACTGCTATCATGTCAACCCTAGTCCTTCTTTTCACTAGACTAGCCATACCCAATTCCTGCAACCGTTCTTTGTATGTTCTAGCCTTCAGCCCCCTAATCATCCCTATGGTGACCAAAACTGGATGCAGTATTCTAAGTATGGTCTTACTAAGGCTTTACAAAGTGGTACTAATATTTCATGTGATCTTGATTCTATCCCTCTGTTAATGAAAACTAGGATTGTGCTGGCTTTTTTGGTTGCTGCCACACACTGCTGGCTCATATTTAAGTAGTTTTCCGCTAGGATTCCTATATCCCTCTCACAGTTACTGCTATTGAGCCAGGTACCACCTATACTGTACCTGTGCATTTGGTTTTTCTTGCCTAAATGTGAAACCTTACTTTTCTATACATTGAATTTCATTTTGTTAGATAGGGCCCAATGTTCAAGTATGTTGAGATTCTTCTGGATCTTGAGCCTATCTTCTGGTGTGTTGGCGATTCCTGCCAGTTTACTGTCATCTGCAAATTTAATGAGTTCCCCTTCTATTCCCTCATCTAAATCATTTATGAAGATATTGAAGGGTACTGGGCCTAAAACAGAACCTTAGGGTACCCCACTGCTTACTTCCCTCCATGTAGATGTAGTTCTATTAAGGACTACATGTTGTATGCTGTTTGTCAACCAGTTATAAATCCACCTGGTGGTGATGCTGTCTATCCCAGATTTTTCTAGCTTACCAAGACGTAGGCTGTGGTCTACTTCGTCAAATGCCTTACTGAAAGCCAAATACTGTATACTATGTCCACTGCATTTCGCTGGTCCACTAATTTAGTCACTTTGTCAAAGAATGAAATAAGATTTGTTTGGCATGATCTGTTTTTAACAAACCCATGTTGGCTTCTGGTTATAAATTTGTTTGCTTCTTTGTTTGAGCCATGGTGGCACAGTGGTTACAATGCAGTACTGCAGGCTACTTCTGCTGACTGCCAACTGCCTGCAGTTTGGCAGGTTGATTCTCACCGGCTCAAGGTTGACTCAGCCTTCCATCCTTCCAAGGTCAGTAAAATGAGGACCCAGATTCTTGGCGGCAATATGCTGACTCTGTAAACCACTTAGACAGGACTGTAAAGCACTGTGAAGTGTTATATAAGTCTAAGTGGTATTGCTATTGCTATGTGTTTCCAGATCTGTTGCTTGATTATCTTTCCCAGGATCTTCCCAGGTATTGATGTCAGACTGATTGGTCTGTATTTTCCTGAATCTGTTTTCCCCCCCCTTTTTTGAAGATGGGAACCACATCAGCTGTTTTCCAGTCCTCTGGTAGATCCCTAGTGCTCCCAGACCTTTGAAAGATATATGGTTCAATGGTTCTGAGATCACATCTGCCAACTCCTTCACAACTCTGGGATGTAATCTGTCATATCCTGGTGATTTGAACTCATCTTGAGTGGACATTTTCTCGCTTATTTTAATTTGTATTCCTAGTCTGTTTTTACTGTTATGTTTTTGGTAGACTGGTCTGTATTAGCTTTTTGCATAAAGACAGATGCAAAGAAAGAATTAAGCAGCTCTGCTTTCTGTCTACTGTCTGTTACTTCCTTGCCATCTTCTCTCATGAGTGGACCGATTGTTTCCTTCATTTTTTCTTGTTTTTTATATGTATGTTGAAATAATTTTATTATTATTATTATTGACATTTGTTGCAAATCTTACTTCATTCTGAGTCTTAGCTTTCCTGACTTCATCTCTACAAGTTCAGGCTGTTTCTTGGTATTCTGCCTTTGTTATGTGCCCCTCTTTCCATTTTTTGTACTTATCCTTTTTATCTTTCAGTTTATCAGAGAGTTCTTTGTGAAAGCATGCTGGTTTCTTATTGGATGTCCTGTTTTTCTTTTTCAGTGATATTGTGCTGGACTGGGCTTTTATAGTCACAGTTTTCAGAGTTTCCCAAGCTTCTTGAGTTGTTTTCCCCTGTAAGATTTTCATCCATGGAATCCTTCCCAAGCTCCCTCTAAGTTTGTTGAAACCAGCTCTTTTAAAGTCTAAGACACTGGTTTTTTTATATTCTATGGTTTGTGTTTATATTATATTAAATTCCAATATGACAAGGTCACCCTCACCCAAAGTTCGAGCCACTTCAACCACCTCTATCACCTTTTCTCTGTTAGTAAGAATTAGGTCTAGTATAGTTGTGCTTCTAGTTCCTGCCTCTAGCTTTTGAATGACAAAGTTGTTAGCTAGGTTGGTCAAGAACCTGTTCGATCTCCTGTGTGATGGAGAGTTTTTCGTGAGCTGTGGTGGCGCAGTACTGCAGGCTACATCTGCTGACTGCCAGCTGCCTGCAGTTCGGCAGCTAAATTCTCACTGGCTCAAGGTTGACTCAGCCTTCCATCCTTCCAAAGTCAGTAAAATAAGGACCCAGATTGTTGGGGGCAACATGCTGACTCTGTAAATCACTTAGAGAGGGCTGTAAAGCACTGTGATGTGGTATATTAGTTTAAGTGCTATTGCTAAGTTATATTGCTAAGTGCTATTGTCTCCCAGTTGATGTCAGGGTAGTTAAAGTCCTCCATTACTACTGTGGTGTGTTTCCTACATACTGTGCATTGGTTAACTGATTAGCAAAAAGTTCATCTATTTCTTCTGCTTGGTTGGGTGGCCTGTAGTATACACCTATGGCAATGTCATTCTTTTATATTGATCCATATGCATTCTAGGAGGCTTTCATTCATGGTGAATGAAGGAATCCAATTGTGCCTTCAAACAATCAGAGACATCAGACCAACATCAAGTGAACTATACCCCAATCAAGATACTGCCAAAGAAGCCAACAATAAATAGCCCAACCAAAGAACCTACAAGACTACTCCCACCAACCCTGACAGGGCAAGCCACTAGAACATAAACTGGAGGATTTTAGAAATAAACCACTGACTTAAGGTCACCAGGGTCCAGTTCCATGGAGAGAGGTTTTTCCATGGACCAGAGGAGGAGTGGTTTTCTGTGCTGCCTGCATCCCATGGATGAGGCTTTCCTTGTTTACACAGCCTGGTTTCTGTCATGCCACAGCCCGGTGCCAATCCATGGACTGGGAGTTGGGGACCCCTGGCTTAAGGGATGATGCCGTTCAGAGAATTTCAGATTCCTAGACCATAGAATAGAATAAAATAGAACTAGAAGGGACCTTGGAGGCCTTCTAGTCCAGCACCCTGCTCAAGCAGGAGAACCTATAGAGGCTATAAAAAGGCAAAAAAATGATAAGACTCCAGGTCCAGATGGATTACCTGCAGAGCTTTATAAAGAATTACAAGATGTATTAAGTCCCACTTTGAAAGAACTGTGTAATAAAATACACCTGGAAGCTAAAATACCAAATATATGGACTGAAGCCAACATTACTTTAATACCCAAAGAAGACTCTGACCTAATGCAAATAAAAAACTCTAGACCAATATCACTATTAAATGTAGACTATAAAATTTTTGTCTCAATAACAGCAGAAAGACTAAAGAAATTTTTGACTGAATTTATACATATAGACTAAAATGGTTTTGTACCTAAAAGACAGATAAAAAGTAATTTACGAATGATTCTTGATGTGTTAGAGTACTATGAAATTCATCCAGGGAAACAGACGGCTTTAATATTCCTTGTTGCACAGAAAGCATTTGACAATGTAAACTGGCAATTCATGTTTCAGCAACTTGCGGAAATGGACTTTGGAGAAAACTTTATAAATGTAATTAAAACAATTTATCATAAACAAACAGCCAAAATAATTGTAAATGGACATTTCAGAGAAAACTTTAACATTAAAAAAGGCACAAGACAGGGATGCCCACTATCTCCATTACTATTTATACTAACACTGGAAGTATTGAATAGAAACATCAGACAAGATATAGAAATTAAAGGTCTGGAGATAAAAGATGAAAAATATAAACTACAAGCATTTACAGATGACTTGTTTTTTATTTTGGAAGATCCATTGGAAACAAGCACTAAACCTATGGAGAAAATAGAAAAATTTGGAGAAGTGGCAGGGTTGAAAATAAAGAGAAAAGACTAAAGTGCTAACAAAGAATCTAACAGAAAAACAAAAAAAATCATCTAACAAAAAAAAAAACCCAATCTTCAAATAGTTAAAAAAGTCAAATATTTGGAAATTATCTAACAGCAAGATGTGTAACAATAAAAGAAGATAACTATGTAAGACTGCTAAAACAAATAAATTTGGATCTGTAAAAGTGGAAAAACTTACAATTTTCAATGCTGGGGAGAATAGCAACAGTGAAAATGAATATCTTACCAAAAATACTCTTTTTATTTCAAATGATTCCTGTAAGGCTGGGAAAAGCCTTTTTTGATGAACTGAATACAATAATACTGAAATTTATCTGGCAAGGAAAAAAAGCTAGAATTGGACTGAAAATGCTACAAGAAGCGAAAGAAAGTGGAGGATTTGGACTGCCAGACTGGACGTTATACTACCAAGCAACTATTTTAACATGGCTTAAAGAATGGATAATGCTTAGAGACAAAAGACTATTATACCTAGAGGGGCATGACCTACAAATTGGTTGGCATGCCTTTCTGTGGTATGGGAAGAATAAAACATAGATACTTTCAAAACCACTTTATAATTAATGCACTTCTTTCAGAATGGGAAGAAATAAAAGCAAAAAATTATATTAAGATACCTGCATGGCTTTCAACAATGGAAGCTTTTGCTTACCCAAATTTAATTAATTACGACAAAGTTGTGACTTATAAAGATATTTTGGACAATGAAGGAAAATTGAAAGATGGACAAGACTTACAAGAACAAGGTATTGAACCGTCATGGTGGCGATATCTGCAAATTCAAACGAGATATGATAAAGATGTTAAAGCAATGGGATTCTATAAGTAACAGACAGAATTTGATCAGATACTGTTAAAAACAGATGAAAAGTTGGTTAAGAAACTCTATAAATTTCTGTTAAACGTAAAGATGGAGGAAGAACAAATTAAAGAAACGATGATAATATGGGCAAAGAACTTTGGATATAGTATAGAATTAGAAGACTGGCAGAAATTATGGGAAAGAAATGTTAAATTAACTAAAACAGTGGCATATAAAGAAAATTTATATAATATGTTTTACAGATGGCATATGACACCAGTGAGATTAGCAAAAATGTTTAAAAATACTTCAAACAAGTGTTGGAAATGCAAACAAAGACCAGGTACTTACTATCATATCTGGTAGACATGCTCAAAAGCAAAAAGATTTTGGGTAAAAATACATTTATGGCTGGAGAAAATGACTAAAAACAAATAGACTTTAAGCCAGAATTATTTTTATTTTAATTTTTATTTTAATTCCATTTATATCCCGCCCTTCTCCAAAGACTCAGGGCGGCTTACAAGCTTAGCAGTAACCTTCATTCTATGTATATGCCTGCTTATTAGGGCTTTCACACACACCCCAAGCGGCATTATTACAAAGTCAGCTTAATTGCCCCCAACAATCTGGGTTCTCATTTTACCTACCTTGGAAGGATGGAAGGCTGAGTCAACCTTGAGCCTGGTGGGATGCGAACCTGCACTAATTGCAGGCAGCTGGTGTTACTTAAGGAGGCATTAGCCCACTGCTCCACCAAGGAATAATAGGAGCAAATTATGAGAAAGATTGTATATACTTAATTCTACACCTACTAACTGAAGCAAGAATTGTATTTGCCCAACATTGGAAAAATGAAAATTTACCAACTGAAGTATTAATTAAGAAAATTTTAAAGTGTGCAGAAATGGATAGATTGACTTCAAAGATTAAAGAGAAAGAAGACTCAGTGTATTTTAGAACATGGGATAATTTCTATCAATGGCTAGAAACATGAGATAGAACAGGGCTTTTCAACCGGTGGTACACGTACCACCAGTGGTACACGAGCACCTGGCTGGTGGTACGTGAACCCTAGCTAATTGGAGTGGGGGAGGGAACCAGTTAAAACAGAGCTGCACAGACCTGGAGAAGATCAGCTGGAGCTGCAGAGGTTACCAGAATCCCCAGGATCTGTGGCGACATACTAATTAGAGCTTCTGGTGCATCCGGAAGAGAAGAGGAGGGCGGAGAGAAGAAAAGGGGCAGACCGGCCTGTTTTCAGAGGAACAGTGAGTGGAGCGGCCTGTTTTCGGAGGAACAGCAAGCGAGGGGTGAGTGAGCAAGTGGTGTGTTTGGGGGGGAAGGGCTAGCAAGCGAACGGCTCCTACCCAGCTCCCTTGTGGAAAACATGCTGCTTGCTAAGTGAAGCCCCAGGATCAGCGGGCTAGGGCTGATCCACGCTTCGGCTGTATCAGCTGTAGCCTGCTGATCCTGGAGCTTCACTTATCAAGCAGCATGTTTTCCTCAAGCAAGTGAGCTGGGCAGGAGCCCAGGATCAGTGTGTGCAGCTGAGCCATGCTTCTGCGCCTAGAATGCAGCTTCTGAGCATGGGCAGGGTGGCTTCTGAGCACAGGCAGCTTCTGAGAGTGGGTGTTTTCTGAGTGCCCCACATGGGTGGCTTCTGAGCACTGAGCACCGAGTAGCTTCTGAGCACCGAGCGGCTTCTGAGCATGGGCAGCTTCTGAGCACCGAGCATCAAGCAGCTTCTGAGCACCAAGCAGCTTCTGAGCACCCCACATGGGTAGCTTCTGAGCATCGGGCGGCTTCTGAGCACCAGGCGTCTTCTGAGTTGTTAAGGTATAAATCACCTTAGTAGAGGGCGAGGGACCGTGCTTCAGAGGATGCATGATGTGCATGAAGGAAGGAAATAAAACACGACGCATAATCTTACTAAATACCTTTTAATTACAAAAATATAAAAAACTAAATATATATTATAAAGAGAGCTATCTGACTACATCCTAACGTAACAGACAGTAACAGCAAAGTGAAAGACAATAAAGAATAACTGTGAGAACTTTTTCTAGACATGCACACTAAACAGACTGAAACCATAACATAACTGGTCATATGAGGGTCACTATGGTTACCAGATAGGTTATCACAACAGGTGCAGAGAGCAGGGGAAATGTACAGTTAGAAATGAACTTTTCTGACGAACAAAAAAAAACGTGCAGTGACATTCCCCTTCTTTCGTCAGCAAAGTGAAGACTCAAGTAAGGCACATTTTCTCACGCAGATACTCATGCTGGGCTGTAGGTAGTGGTTTGTTCAACATATCAGAAATTTGATCACGTGTAGGCACATACTGTAATGTCACAAAACCTTGTTTAACCAGTTGTCTTATGTTTTGATATTGGATGTCAATGTGTCTGGACCTTGAACCTGTAAAACGTGTTTCAGAAATATAAACCACAGATTCATTATCTTCCATCACAGTGATCGGTCGAATCGGATGTGTCCAGATATCTGTGACTAAAGCATCAAACCAGGTTAAAGAATTGCATGCATCAGACACACAAGCATACTCAGCTTCTGTAGAGGAACAAGAAACAAAATTCTGTTTACGCACATGCCAGTAAACAGGACATCCATTTAAGAACATCATGTAACCTGAAGTACTTTTCCGTGACTTCTTATCACTCGCCCAATCTGAATCTGCATAACAACATAACTCTGCATAATCAGTATGTGTGGGTTCCAACAACAACTTCATGTCTTTGGTGTGTTTTAGATACCTCAATAACTTTTTAACACATGTCCAATGAAACTGTTTTGCCTTACCTACATGTCGTGATAAAAGATTAACACTAAGTGCAATGTCGGGTCTAGTCCAACTACTAATATACAGCAGCGACCCAATGACTGAGCGATATAGTGTTTGATCGTAGAACTCAGGACTCAGTTCATGTGCCAAAATGTGAAAATCGGTTTGCATGGGTATACTCACTGGCTTAGCGTCCTCCATGTTCCAGTGATGTAACAGTTGTTCAATCTTTATCTTCCTGTGTGAGACTAAACCCCTTCTGAGGTTTGACAATTTGAACACCTAAATAAGTGTTAATACATCCTAAGGACTTCTATGTGAAAAACTTTTGTAAAGCTTTAGCAAAAACCTCACTCATCTGCTTATTTGGACCAATATAAACAATATCATCGACATAAACAAGAATTATCTCATACCTATTACGGGACCTTTTAGTAAACACGCATTCATCTGTTTCGGACTTAATAAAGCCCATTGAATTTAGTTTGTCAGACAGACATAAGTACCACATTAAACCAGACTGTTTCAGACCATAAAGACTTTTGTGTAGAAACCAAGTATCCCCTTCTTGCTGTCGGAAACCTGGAGGACCTTTGACATAAATTTCTTCATCAAGATCAGCGTGTAGATAAGCTGTTTCAACGTCGAACTGGAAAACTTCCAGGCCAAGGATAGTTGCAGTGGCTAAGGCGATTTTCACACTCTCAGTCCGCACTGTGGGTGAGTATGTATTTGTATAGTCCTCAGGATAACGTTGAGCGAAACCCTGGGGTACGAGTCTGGCCTTGTACAACGACTCACCATTCGGCTTCTTTTTGATCCTGTAGACCCACCGAGTGCCAATAACTTTCTTGTTTGCTGGAGGGCTTGCAGGTGTAAACACTTGAAGTTTCTTTAGACTGTCCATTTCAGCCTGCATTGCCTCAAACCATTTATCTTGCTCTGATTCAGGAAGATGTTTGATCTGTGTGAACTTCTCAGATGGAAGTGTAACATTACAAATCAAAGGTACAGGTGTTTTTGTTACTTGCCACGAATAACGTTTTGGAGGGATTCCCTTTGTGGACCTCTTGGAATGTCTCGGAACAACCGTCCATTCTTCTTCCGTGTCATCCTCGTCTTCATCATCGTCGCCAGCGGCAGCATCGGCAGCTTGCGAAGACGGAACAGTGGGTTGAGAAGAACTCGTGGAAGGAACATTATCCTGTGAATCTTGATCATCAGGTTGCGTGGCATCAGCAACATCATCTCTAGGAAAATAAACTCCAGGATCATTAGAATGAATCCTGGACCAGTCAGCATCTTCCTCAAAAGTAGCAGATTGTGAAATCACAATAACATGATGAGAGTCAATGTATTTGCTCCATTTTGAATTATCGTCAATACCCATAAATGAATGTCCTGCCTAAATTTTTATTTTTATTTCAAATGATACCGGTTCTTAAGAAAGATTCTAATCTGGAGGAATGGCAGCGAGGTATCAATAAATTTGTCTGGGCAGGGAAAAGGCCACGAGTTAAACTTAAGATTATGCAGGATACTCGTGAAAGAGGTGGCCTTAAAATGCCCAATCTTAAATTATATTATGAAGCTGCTGCGTTAGCAGGAATAAGTGATTGGATTAATTTGACACAAGAGAGATTATTAAATCTTGAGGGCCACGACTTGTTATTTGGCTGGCATGCATATTTGTTGTATGATAAGAAGGTAGATAATGTGTTCAAAGTGCATATTTTAAGACAGGCATTGTTGAGAGTCTGGAAGAAGTATAGACATAAGTTAGATTGTAAGATACCATTGTGGGTAATTCCAAAACACGCAATAGAAAATATAAATGTTGGTTTTAAACATGATGTGACTACGTATAAGGAGATTTTAAGTCTGGAAAGAAATGTCTGGTGTCTGAAACCGTACGGTCTCTTGCGAGATGAGAAGATTATTCAAACTTGGTTTCAATATATTCAGCTACGGGCCAGGTGGAAAGAAGATCTGAAAATTGGTTTTACAATGACTGATGAAAATCTGATAAAGCAAATTAGAAATCAGGGTCCTGCACATATCAAACGGATATATCTTGCATTGATAGAAATTGATTCAGAAACAGAACTTGTTAAAGATTGCATGATAAAATGGGCCCAAAATATTCAAGAAGTTATTACAATGGACACGTGGGAAAAGATCTGGGTGAGGAATGTAAAATTTACACAAGCTCAAAATTTAAGAGAGAACTTTTATAAAATGTTTTATAGATGGCATTTAGATCCTAAAAAGCTTGCAAGTATGTATCCGAACTATCAGCCTAAATGCTGGAGGTGTGGTGACGAAGATGCAACATATTTTCACATATGGTGGACTTGCAAAAAGGTTAAGGCCTTTTGGATAAAAATTTGGTGGAATATGCAGAAGATCTTCAAGCAAAAGATAAAGTTTTGTCCGCAATTCTTTCTGTTGGGTATAATTACAGAAGCTACTGTTGTGGACACTAAGTTGATGTTGAATTTGATTACGGCAGCAAGACTCTTAATAGGTCAGTATTGGAAGAAGGAGGAACTGCCGACTATAGAAGAATGGACTTTAAAGGTTTCAGACCTGGCAGAGATGGCAAAGATATCGGCTTATTTGAAAGATCACTCGCAAGAACGTTACATTATGGAGTGGAGAAAATGGATTGAGTATATCCAGAACAAATACGGGACTAAAAAGTTTCATGTAGCATTTGAATAAGTCTTCCTTTCTTTTCTTTTTTCTTTTTTTTATATTTAATAGTAACAGTGTTTGTAGTTATCCTATATGAGCTAGAGAGTGATAGATTTCAGAGTTTGTGGTTGTTAGCATTTGGATGTTTATGATTGTTTTTTTCTTGTTTTTATACCCTGTACTTAGCTCTGGGAAGTCGGGGGGGGGGAAGGGGGGAGGGGTAGGGAGGGATGGGTGTGGGAGGGGGAGGGGGATTGTTAAAGATAAAATGTATGTTAAAACTTTTCAATAAAAAAAAATACCCATAAATCTCATCCTTTTTGCTGCAGGACCCCCTTTCTTTCTTTGGGCTAAGGGAATATTCACCATAGCGTATGAACCAAAAATATGGAGATGTGAGAGATCAGGCTTGTGTCCATACAACATGAAATAAGGGGTCTGATTTATCACACTACTCCAAGTACGGTTGATGATATGGTTAGCATATTTGATAGCTTCACCCCAGTATGGAAGACTGAGGTTAGCATCTTCAAGGAGGCAACGCATCATGGTTTGCAGAACTCCATTTCTGCGTTCTGCCACTCCATTTTCAGCTGGAGTATAAGGAGCAGATGTCTGCTGTACTATCCCATTCTCACGCATCCAGTCCTGGAAACGCTGAGACATGAATTCAGCACCGCAATCACTCTGGATTCTGGCAATGTTGACCTCGAATTGGGTATAGACAAGACTAGCAAAGTCTTTAAGGATCTGAAAGGTCTCAGATTTTTCTTTCATAGGATATACATATCCATATCTAGAATAATTATCAACGATTGTCAAGAAATATCTTTTACCACCAAGTGTTGGTGCAAAAGGACCAACTATGTCAGTGTGTACCAAATCAAAAATGCGTGTTGACAGGCGTGTAGCGCGTTTTGGAATTGCTGCTGCTTTGGATTTGGCTTTCTTGCAGACAGCACAGTCCAAGAACACCTTACACCCCTTTAGATCCAAACCTCTTGCGAACTCTGGCATCTTCTTCAGAACACGGAAACTGGCATGACCCAATCTTCTATGCCACTTATGGATACACCTGGAATGCAAAGGTTTACCTGTTAGTGAATTCTCAACATTAGCATTTTTATTAGGAACCTCAGGCTTGCTGTGAGCAACCTGTGTCTTTTTTGTATTTTTATTATCTTTAGGAACCTTTGGAGTAGCAACAGGGTCTCTCTCTGGGACGTCTCTCTCTGGGCCTGTGCTTTTTGGAACGTGTATACTTGCCTGCTCTTGCTGCTTAGACTTTGGTTTTATGTAATAAACACCACCAATCAACATGGTTTCAGCAACAATATCTCTGTCTTTGACTATATAACTTGCTTTTTCAAGATGGTGGACCTGAAAATGAGAAAACCTAGACAAATGACTCTGACTAAGCAAATTACTACTGGCAGGCAGAATGTAGTAAACATCTGGAATGAGAGCACCGAGCTCTTCAATATAAACAGTTCCTTTTCCCATGATCTGAACAGGATGATTTGAAAAAGAGTAAAGTTCACGAAGTTCAGGTTCAGACTCGTGCATCTCTGTGTAAAGCTCTTTTCTGTAGGTAACATGTAATGCTGCTCCGCTGTCCAAAGTCCAAAGAAGTCGTCTGTCGTACTGTGGTTGAGGCTGTGGATCGTTGGTCACAACCAATGTGACAAGTGGAGCTTGTGGATCATGCCTGGAACCACAACCACGAGCTTGTCGTCTGCCTCTACCTCTGCCTCCTCTGGAATCTGTTCCTCTGGGCTGTTATGTGACGGGCGCTGGAACTCGTTGGGGACAATCCTGGGTGGCATGTCCCACACGATTGCAGATGTAGCATCTTGGCATCCTTGGAACGTAGGTCCTTCCATGGAAGGAATGCCTCGCTGGAGCTCTTGATGCAGGTGGTTCCCTTAAATGTGGCGCAGCTTGCATAAGTGCCTCTTCTTCGGTTAAAATTCTGCATACATGATCCACTGTGCGTTGAGCAATAGGCACTTGATTAATCTTGGAAATAGCATCTTTCCACTCATGATTCAAAGAATTGATGATAATGCTGATCATTTGAAAATTTAATTTAATTTAATTTAATTTTATTAAATTTATATACCGCCCTTTCCCAAAGGACTCAGGGCGGTTTACAGGGTATTTAAAATCAAACAGTACAAAATACAAAAGTTAAAAAAACAATTAAAAAGATTAAATTATCCCTTAACTAAAAACCTCAGTTAAAAAATTCTCAGCCTGGGCCGGAGAGCTCAAAGAGCCAGGTCTTCAGGTCCCGGCGGAATGAACGAAGGACAGGGGTGGTCCTAAGCTCCACGGGCAGCTGGTTCCAGAGGGCAGGCGCACCCACAGAGAAGGCCCTCCCCCTGGGTGTTATCTGCCGGCAATCTTTTACCGGCGGCACCCTGAGAAGACCCTCCCTGTGCGAGCGCACTGGACGAAGGGAGTTTGATGCTGGCAGGAGGTGTTCCCTCAAATATCCCGGACCCAGGCCATTTAGGGCTTTATAGGTCATCACCAGCACGTTGAATCTCACCCGAAGGGCAACCGGAAGCCAATGCAGCTCGCGGAGTAGAGGTGTTACATGGGAGTATCGGGAGGCCCCCATCACAACTCGCGCGGCCGCATTCTGCATCAGTTGAAGCCTCCGGGTGGTCCTCAAGGGCAGCCCCATGTAGAGAGCGTTGCAGTAGTCTAAACGGGAGGTCACGAGCGCATGAGTGACTGTGCGTAGGGCATCTCGGTCCAGGTAGGGTCGCAACTGGCGCACCAGGAGAACCTGGGCAAAAGCCCCCCTGGTCACGGCACCTATATGGTCTTCAAAATTGAGCTGTGAATCCAGGAGGACGCCCAAGTTGCGAGCCCTATCAACAGGGGGTAACACCTCACCCCCCCATCATTAAAGGTGGAATGAACTGGTTAGTCCGAGATGCCGATATGCACAGCCACTCAGTCTTGGCAGGATTGAGACGAAGCCTGTTTATCCCCATCCAGACCTGGACCGCCTCCAGGCAACGGGACATCACGGCGAGGGCATCGCTGGGTTGGTTCGGGGTGGAAAGAAAGAGTTGGGTATCATCAGCGTACTGATGATACCCCACCCCGAAACCACGAATGACCTCACCCAGTGGCTTCATATAGATGTTGAACAGGAGGGGAGAGAGAACCGACCCCTGAGGAACTCCACAAACGAGAGGCCTCGGGGCGGATCTCTGCCCTCCTGTCAACACCGACTGCGAACGACCCAAGAGATAGGAGGAGAACCACCGTAAAAACCCCCTGAAGCGTCGCAGTAGGATACCATGGTCGATGATATCGAAAGCCGCTGAGAGATCTAATAGGACTAGGACAGAGGAGCAACCCCTGTCCCTAGCCCGCCAGAGATCATTCACCAGCGCGACCAATGCCGTCTCCGTGCTGTGCCCAGGCCTGAAACCCAATTGGTACGGGTCCAGATAATCAGTTTCCTCCAGGAACAGAGGGAGTTGATGCGCCACCATGCTCTCGACAACCTTCGCCAGAAAGCGAAGGTTGGAGACTGGACGATAATTATTTAAAACAGCCGGGTCCAGGACAGGCTTTTTGAGGAGGGGTCTCACCACTGCCTCCTTCAAGGCGGCAGGGAAGACACCCTCCTTCAAAGAAGCAGTTATTACTGCCTGGAACCAGCCTCGTGTCCCCTCCCGGGCCACATAAACCAGCCAGGAGGGGCACGGATCCAACAAACAAGTGGTGCAGCTCAGCCTCCCCATGATCCTGTCCACATCATCAGGGGAAACAGGATCGAACTCAGTCCAGATAACATGCTCAAGACCGTCCGATTCCTCAACGTCAGACACCGCCCAGAGTCCAAACCGGCCCGGATCTGAGCGATTTTGTCCGTCAGATGATGACTAAACTCCTCGGCCCATCCCTGCAAGGGATCCTCCCTCACCTCCTGGTTAAGAAGGGAGCGAGTCACCCTAAACAGAGCGGCCGGGCGATGAGGGCAGCGAAGTAATTAGCCCTCGCCGTCCTCATCGCAGCAAGATAAGACCTTATAAAGGTTCTTAACTGCAATCGGTCAGATTCAGAACGGCTGGACCTCCAACCGCTCTCTAGACCCCGTCTCCGATGCTTCATCTCCCGGAGCTCCGCAGAGAACCAGAGGTCAGAGGTCGCAAGGGTACAACACAGTTGAGTGACTCAGTGGCTGCCCTTTCCCAGGCATCCACCAAGGCATCAGCTGGGCTGTGAGTGAGGGCAATAGGTATAGACCCAAGCGCCATCTGGAACCGTTCAGGGTCCATTAGGCGCCTGGGGCAGACCCATCTAGTTGGTTTCGCCGCCCAGCAGCGGGGGGTGGCATAACGGAAGACCAGCCGCAGGAGATGATGATCGGACCATGACAGGGGAGTAACAACAGGTAATCCCCCTCCCAAATCATCCAACCACTGTCCAGACAGGAACACCAGGTCGAGAGTGTGACCCCCCACATGGGTCGGGCCTTGAATTACCTGGGTCAGGTCCATGGCCGTCATGGAGGCCATGAACTCCCGGGCTAGCTCCGATGACTCTCCCAGGGAAGGCAGGTTGAAGTCTCCCAGCACTATAAGCCTGGGGAACTCCACCGCCAACCCTTAGAGGGTGTCGAGCAGCTCGGGCAGAGCTGTTGCCACACAGCTGGGCACCAGGTATGTAAGCAACAAGCTCATCTGAACCCGAGAACCACATCTCAGGAGGAGGGACTCACTCCTGCCAATCTGGACAATGGTGGTCTCCCGCGGAGATAACGTCTCCCTGATAACCACCGCCACCCCACCGCCCCTACCCTGAGCCCGTGGCTGGTGTAGCACACGGAAACCTGGGGGGCATAACTCAATCAGAGTGACCCCTCCCTCCGAGCCCAACCAGGTTTCCGTAATGCATGCCAGATCTGCGCATTCCTCCTCGATCAAATCTCGAACGAGGGGAGCCTTATTAACAACGGATCTGGCATTAAGGTAAGGTAAATCATCAATAGGATAGCCTTTTTCACCCAGTTCTTTTCTAATACCTTTCATTTCAGTCAAATGTGCTCCAATATGTTCACCAGGTTTTAATCTGGAACCATGGAACTCAGACAAAAGCAAACATGTAGACTCAATTGATGTAGGCCGATAACATGTCTCTAACTGAGTCCAAATTTGTTGGGCAGTTGCATCTTGTGAAAACGTGAGCTGCAATTCAGTGTCCATTGACATCAATAATGTTGTGCATGCTCTATTATCCAAGTCCCATATGTCAGGAGTCCATGGCTGGGCAGGAGGATTAAACACCATCATGTGAGTACCTTCTCTGCGTAGCAAAAGTCCAACCTCACTGACCCATGCCCTGTAATTCTGTCCTGACTTCTTTAATTTTGAGTCACCAGCCAGTGGTACAATAGAAGGTGTTTGATGAGGAATATACAATTGAGGTACTGGCTGTGCAGGTTGTGCTATCTGACCATAACCTGCAGGGGGCACCAGTGGCATCTGTGCCTGTGCCTGGACATGCGGCAGTTGCATTGAAGCTGCCGGTAGTATTGGTGCTGGCTGTGACTGTCTTTGAGCTGCTATTCCACCCTGGCCAGCAGGAGGCGCTGGGGCTGGGGCTGGTGCATTAGCATAACTAGCAGATGACACTGGCTTTCGCATATAAGAACCCGGTGGCAATTGCATGTGGGCTAAATATGGCTGTGCTCTGCCAGGTAGAGGGACTTGCATAGAAGCAATATTAACAGGAGAAGCAATAGTAACAGGAATCCTAGCACCATCAGGGGCTGGAGCCGCAGATAACGGCAGAAATCTTGTATCTCTGAGCAAAGATTCCTGCATGGACAGTTGCGAGAGTGAGAGCTCCAATTCATGTCTTAATGCAGCTTCACCAGTAGATGGTGCTATAACATTTGCTTCAGGCATCACTGTGGCTCTGTATGGCCTTTGGGACAGCCCATAATCATGTGACATAGGAGCCTCCGGTTCCCATTCGTCTGGCATGACACTCAATGATGGGCGTGACTTTGGCTTTGGGGAAGAAGGAGGCAATATGGCTTCTTCTTGTGGGTGTGGCAATATGGCCGGTTCTTGCTCATAACTCCTCTCATATTGCTGAACCATTGACACATATTCCTTTGCCTGCTGCAAACGCTTTTCAAAAACCCCAATTTGTTCACAGTAGCCTTGCATAGCCCTATCTGGCATAGTTTGCTTGGGGCTTGAAGGAGCAGAAGGAATTTTCTTCGGCTGAACTTTAGGTTTTGCTCCAAGCCTTTGAAATTCATCTTGAGCCCCTGGAGTGTGAACATTTTCAAGAGCAGCTGCCAGGGAGCTTGGAATAGTAGAAAAAGGAGTGACTGACCTTGCATCGTCGACAGGAGCAGGTGCGTCTTCTCCAAGGCGTGTGGCTGAAGCGATCAGAGTTTGTAAAGTTGAAGGGTGATGCCCCACAGACAAGCTCCTAGCCTCTCTTTTCAGCCGTGGCTTCCTTCCTGACATGTTTCAGCAGTTAATCACCACTGCCTCGCTAGCACTAACTAACTGATAACAGCCGCAGAAACATGCATCTCTAAAAACATAAATCAAACCATCCTCTGCTACCAAATGTTAAGGTATAAATCACCTTAGTAGAGGGCAAGGGACCGTGCTTCAGAGGATGCATGATGTGCATGAAGGAAGGAAATAAAACACGATGCATAATCTTACTAAATACCTTTTAATTACAAAAATATAAAAAACTAAATATATATTATAAAGAGAGCTAGCTGACTACAAGAGCCTTGGTGGAGCAGTGGGCTAATGCCTCCTTAAGTAACACCAGCTGCCTGCAATTAGTGCAGGTTCGCATCCCACCAGGCTCAAGGTTGACTCAGCCTTCCATCCTTCCGAGGTAGGTAAAATGAGGACCCAGATTGTTGGGGGCAATTAAGCTGACTTTGTAATAATGCCGCTTGGGGTGTGTGTGAAAGCCCTAATAAGCAGGCATATACATAGAATGAAGGTTACTGCTAAGCTTGTAAGCCGCCCTGAGTCTTTGGAGAAGGGCGGGATATAAATGGAATTAAAATAAAAATTAAAATAAAAATAATTCTGGCTTAAAGTCTATTTGTTTTTAGTCATTTTCTCCAGCCATAAATGTATTTTTACCCAAAATCTTTTTGCTTTTGAGCATGTCTACCAGATATGATAGTAAGTACCTGGTCTTTGTTTGCATTTCCAACACTTGTTTGAAGTATTTTTAAACATTTTTGCTAATCTCACTGGTGTCATATGCCATCTGTAAAACATATTATATAAATTTTCTTTATATGCCACTGTTTTAGTTAATTTAACATTTCTTTCCCATAATTTCTGCCAGTCTTCTAATTCTATACTATATCCAAAGTTCTTTGCCCATATTATCATCGTTTCTTTAATTTGTTCTTCCTCCATCTTTACGTTTAACAGAAATTTATAGAGTTTCTTAACCAACTTTTCATCTGTTTTTAACAGTATCTGATCAAATTCTGTCTGTTACTTATAGAATCCCATTGCTTTAACATCTTTATCATATCTCGTTTGAATTTGCAGATATCGCCACCATGACGGTTCAATACCTTGTTCTTGTAAGTCTTGTCCATCTTTCAATTTTCCTTCATTGTCCAAAATATCTTTATAAGTCACAACTTTGTCGTAATTAATTAAATTTGGGTAAGCAAAAGCTTCCATTGTTGAAAGCCATGCAGGTATCTTAATATAATTTTTTGCTTTTATTTCTTCCCATTCTGAAAGAAGTGCATTAATTATAAAGTGGTTTTGAAAGTATCTATGTTTTATTCTTCCCATACCACAGAAAGGCATGCCAACCAATTTGTAGGTCATGCCCCTCTAGGTATAATAGTCTTTTGTCTCTAAGCATTATCCATTCTTTAAGCCATGTTAAAATAGTTGCTTGGTAGTATAACGTCCAGTCTGGCAGTCCAAATCCTCCACTTTCTTTCGCTTCTTGTAGCATTTTCAGTCCAATTCTAGCTTTTTTTCCTTGCCAGATAAATTTCAGTATTATTGTATTCAGTTCATCAAAAAAGGCTTTTCCCAGCCTTACAGGAATCATTTGAAATAAAAAGAGTATTTTTGGTAAGATATTCATTTTCACTGTTGCTATTCTCCCCAGCATTGAAAATTGTAAGTTTTTCCACTTTTACAGATCCAAATTTATTTGTTTTAGCAGTCTTACATAGTTATCTTCTTTTATTGTTACACATCTTGCTGTTAGATAATTTCCAAATATTTGACTTTTTTAACTATTTGAAGATTGGGTTTTTTTTTTGTTAGATGATTTTTTTTGTTTTTCTGTTAGATTCTTTGTTAGCACTTTAGTCTTTTCTCTTTATTTTCAACCCTGCCACTTCTCCAAATTTTTCTATTTTCTCCATAGGTTTAGTGCTTGTTTCCAATGGATCTTCCAAAATAAAAAACAAGTCATCTGTAAATGCTTGTAGTTTATATTTTTCATCTTTTATCTCCAGACCTTTAATTTCTATATCTTGTCTGATGTTTCTATTCAATACTTCCAGTGTTAGTATAAATAGTAATGGAGATAGTGGGCATCCCTGTCTTGTGCCTTTTTTAATGTTAAAGTTTTCTCTGAAATGTCCATTTACAATTATTTTGGCTGTTTGTTTATGATAAATTGTTTTAATTACATTTATAAAGTTTTCTCCAAAGTCCATTTCCGCAAGTTGCTGAAACATGAATTGCCAGTTTACATTGTCAAATGCTTTCTGTGCAACAAGGAATATTAAAGCCGTCTGTTTCCCTGGATGAATTTCATAGTACTCTAACACATCAAGAATCATTCGTAAATTACTTTTTATCTGTCTTTTAGGTACAAAACCATTTTAGTCTATATGTATAAATTCAGTCAAAAATTTCTTTAGTCTTTCTGCTGTTATTGAGACAAAAATTTTATAGTCTACATTTAATAGTGATATTGGTCTAGAGTTTTTTATTTGCATTAGGTCAGAGTCTTCTTTGGGTATTAAAGTAATGTTGGCTTCAGTCCATATATTTGGTATTTTAGCTTCCAGGTGTATTTTATTACACAGTTCTTTCAAAGTGGGACTTAATACATCTTGTAATTCTTTATAAAGCTCTGCAGGTAATCCATCTGGACCTGGAGTCTTATCATTTTTTTGCCTTTTTATAGCCTCTATAGGTTCTCCTGCTTGAGCAGGGTGCTGGACTAGAAGGCCTCCAAGGTCCCTTCTAGTTCTATTTTATTCTATTCTATGGTCTAGGAATCTGAAATTCTCTGAACGGCATCATCCCTTAAGCCAGGGGTCCCCAACTCCCAGTCCATGGATTGGCACCGGGCTGTGGCATGACAGAAACCAGGCTGTGTAAACAAGGAAAGCCTCATCCATGGGATGCAGGCAGCACAGAAAACCACTCCTCCTCTGGTCCATGGAAAAACCTCTCTCCATGGAACTGGACCCTGGTGACCTTAAGTCAGTGGTTTATTTCTAAAATCCTCCAGTTTATGTTCTAGTGGCTTGCCCTGTCAGGGTTGGTGGGAGTAGTCTTGTAGGTTCTTTGGTTGGGCTATTTATTGTTGGCTTCTTTGGCAGTATCTTGATTGGGGTATAGTTCACTTGATGTTGGTCTGATGTCTCTGATTGTTTGAAGGCACAATTGGATTCCTTCATTCACCATGAATGAAAGCCTCCTAGAATGCATATGGATCAATATAAAAGAATGACATTGCCATAGGTGTATACTACAGGCCACCCAACCAAGCAGAAGAAATAGATGAACTTTTTGCTAATCAGTTAACCAATGCACAGTATGTAGGAAACACACCACAGTAGTAATGGAGGACTTTAACTACCCTGACATCAACTGGGAGACAATAGCACTTAGCAATATAACTTAGCAATAGCACTTAAACTAATATACCACATCACAGTGCTTTACAGCCCTCTCTAAGTGATTTACAGAGTCAGCATGTTGCCCCCAACAATCTGGGTCCTTATTTTACTGACTTTGGAAGGATGGAAGGCTGAGTCAACCTTGAGCCAGTGAGAATTTAGCTGCCGAACTGCAGGCAGCTGGCAGTCAGCAGATGTAGCCTGCAGTACTGCGCCACCACAGCTCACGAAAAACTCTCCATCACACAGGAGATCGAACAGGTTCTTGACCAACCTAGCTAACAACTTTGTCATTCAAAAGCTAGAGGCAGGAACTAGAAGCACAACTATACTAGACCTAATTCTTACTAACAGAGAAAAGGTGATAGAGGTGGTTGAAGTGGCTCGAACTTTGGGTGAGGGTGACCTTGTCATATTGGAATTTAATATAATATAAACACAAACCATAGAATATAAAAAAACCAGTGTCTTAGACTTTAAAAGAGCTGGTTTCAACAAACTTAGAGGGAGCTTGGGAAGGATTCCATGGATGAAAATCTTACAGGGGAAAACAACTCAAGAAGCTTGGGAAACTCTGAAAACTGTGACTATAAAAGCCCAGTCCAGCACAATATCACTGAAAAAGAAAAACAGGACATCCAATAAGAAACCAGCATGCTTTCACAAAGAACTCTCTGATAAACTGAAAGATAAAAAGGATAAGTACAAAAAATGGAAAGAGGGGCACATAACAAAGGCAGAATACCAAGAAACAGCCTGAACTTGTAGAGATGAAGTCAGGAAAGCTAAGACTCAGAATGAAGTAAGATTTGCAACAAATGTCAATAATAATAATAATAAAATTATTTCAACATACATATAAAAAACAAGAAAAAATGAAGGAAACAATCGGTCCACTCATGAGAGAAGATGGCAAGGAAGTAACAGACAGTAGACAGAAAGCAGAGCTGCTTAATTCTTTCTTTGCATCTGTCTTTATGCAAAAAGCTAATACAGACCAGTCTACCAAAAACATAACAGTAAAAACAGACTAGGAATACAAATTAAAATAAGCGAGAAAATGTCCACTCAAGATGAGTTCAAATCACCAGGATATGACAGATTACATCCCAGAGTTGTGAAGGAGTTGGCAGATGTGATCTCAGAACCATTGAACCATATATCTTTCAAAGGTCTGGGAGCACTAGGGATCTACCAGAGGACTGGAAAACAATTCAGCAGTTAATCACCACTGCCTCGCTAGCACTAACTAACTGATAACAGCCGCAGAAACATGCATCTCTAAAAACATAAATCAAACCATCCTCTGCTACCAAATGTTAAGGTATAAATCACCTTAGTAGAGGGCAAGGGACCGTGCTTCAGAGGATGCATGATGTGCATGAAGGAAGGAAATAAAACACGATGCATAATCTTACTAAATACCTTTTAATTACAAAAATATAAAAAACTAAATATATATTATAAAGAGAGCTAGCTGACTACAAGAGCCTTGGTGGAGCAGTGGGCTAATGCCTCCTTAAGTAACACCAGCTGCCTGCAATTAGTGCAGGTTCGCATCCCACCAGGCTCAAGGTTGACTCAGCCTTCCATCCTTCCGAGGTAGGTAAAATGAGAACCCAGATTGTTGGGGGCAATTAAGCTGACTTTGTAATAATGCCGCTTGGGGTGTGTGTGAAAGCCCTAATAAGCAGGCATATACATAGAATGAAGGTTACTGCTAAGCTTGTAAGCCGCCCTGAGTCTTTGGAGAAGGGCGGGATATAAATGGAATTAAAATAAAAATTAAAATAAAAATAATTCTGGCTTAAAGTCTATTTGTTTTTAGTCATTTTCTCCAGCCATAAATGTATTTTTACCCAAAATCTTTTTGCTTTTGAGCATGTCTACCAGATATGATAGTAAGTACCTGGTCTTTGTTTGCATTTCCAACACTTGTTTGAAGTATTTTTAAACATTTTTGCTAATCTCACTGGTGTCATATGCCATCTGTAAAACATATTATATAAATTTTCTTTATATGCCACTGTTTTAGTTAATTTAACATTTCTTTCCCATAATTTCTGCCAGTCTTCTAATTCTATACTATATCCAAAGTTCTTTGCCCATATTATCATCGTTTCTTTAATTTGTTCTTCCTCCATCTTTACGTTTAACAGAAATTTATAGAGTTTCTTAACCAACTTTTCATCTGTTTTTAACAGTATCTGATCAAATTCTGTCTGTTACTTATAGAATCCCATTGCTTTAACATCTTTATCATATCTCGTTTGAATTTGCAGATATCGCCACCATGACGGTTCAATACCTTGTTCTTGTAAGTCTTGTCCATCTTTCAATTTTCCTTCATTGTCCAAAATATCTTTATAAGTCACAACTTTGTCGTAATTAATTAAATTTGGGTAAGCAAAAGCTTCCATTGTTGAAAGCCATGCAGGTATCTTAATATAATTTTTTGCTTTTATTTCTTCCCATTCTGAAAGAAGTGCATTAATTATAAAGTGGTTTTGAAAGTATCTATGTTTTATTCTTCCCATACCACAGAAAGGCATGCCAACCAATTTGTAGGTCATGCCCCTCTAGGTATAATAGTCTTTTGTCTCTAAGCATTATCCATTCTTTAAGCCATGTTAAAATAGTTGCTTGGTAGTATAACGTCCAGTCTGGCAGTCCAAATCCTCCACTTTCTTTCGCTTCTTGTAGCATTTTCAGTCCAATTCTAGCTTTTTTTCCTTGCCAGATAAATTTCAGTATTATTGTATTCAGTTCATCAAAAAAGGCTTTTCCCAGCCTTACAGGAATCATTTGAAATAAAAAGAGTATTTTTGGTAAGATATTCATTTTCACTGTTGCTATTCTCCCCAGCATTGAAAATTGTAAGTTTTTCCACTTTTACAGATCCAAATTTATTTGTTTTAGCAGTCTTACATAGTTATCTTCTTTTATTGTTACACATCTTGCTGTTAGATAATTTCCAAATATTTGACTTTTTTAACTATTTGAAGATTGGGTTTTTTTTTTTGTTAGATGATTTTTTTTGTTTTTCTGTTAGATTCTTTGTTAGCACTTTAGTCTTTTCTCTTTATTTTCAACCCTGCCACTTCTCCAAATTTTTCTATTTTCTCCATAGGTTTAGTGCTTGTTTCCAATGGATCTTCCAAAATAAAAAACAAGTCATCTGTAAATGCTTGTAGTTTATATTTTTCATCTTTTATCTCCAGACCTTTAATTTCTATATCTTGTCTGATGTTTCTATTCAATACTTCCAGTGTTAGTATAAATAGTAATGGAGATAGTGGGCATCCCTGTCTTGTGCCTTTTTTAATGTTAAAGTTTTCTCTGAAATGTCCATTTACAATTATTTTGGCTGTTTGTTTATGATAAATTGTTTTAATTACATTTATAAAGTTTTCTCCAAAGTCCATTTCCGCAAGTTGCTGAAACATGAATTGCCAGTTTACATTGTCAAATGCTTTCTGTGCAACAAGGAATATTAAAGCCGTCTGTTTCCCTGGATGAATTTCATAGTACTCTAACACATCAAGAATCATTCGTAAATTACTTTTTATCTGTCTTTTAGGTACAAAACCATTTTAGTCTATATGTATAAATTCAGTCAAAAATTTCTTTAGTCTTTCTGCTGTTATTGAGACAAAAATTTTATAGTCTACATTTAATAGTGATATTGGTCTAGAGTTTTTTATTTGCATTAGGTCAGAGTCTTCTTTGGGTATTAAAGTAATGTTGGCTTCAGTCCATATATTTGGTATTTTAGCTTCCAGGTGTATTTTATTACACAGTTCTTTCAAAGTGGGACTTAATACATCTTGTAATTCTTTATAAAGCTCTGCAGGTAATCCATCTGGACCTGGAGTCTTATCATTTTTTTGCCTTTTTATAGCCTCTATAGGTTCTCCTGCTTGAGCAGGGTGCTGGACTAGAAGGCCTCCAAGGTCCCTTCTAGTTCTATTTTATTCTATTCTATGGTCTAGGAATCTGAAATTCTCTGAACGGCATCATCCCTTAAGCCAGGGGTCCCCAACTCCCAGTCCATGGATTGGCACCGGGCTGTGGCATGACAGAAACCAGGCTGTGTAAACAAGGAAAGCCTCATCCATGGGATGCAGGCAGCACAGAAAACCACTCCTCCTCTGGTCCATGGAAAAACCTCTCTCCATGGAACTGGACCCTGGTGACCTTAAGTCAGTGGTTTATTTCTAAAATCCTCCAGTTTATGTTCTAGTGGCTTGCCCTGTCAGGGTTGGTGGGAGTAGTCTTGTAGGTTCTTTGGTTGGGCTATTTATTGTTGGCTTCTTTGGCAGTATCTTGATTGGGGTATAGTTCACTTGATGTTGGTCTGATGTCTCTGATTGTTTGAAGGCACAATTGGATTCCTTCATTCACCATGAATGAAAGCCTCCTAGAATGCATATGGATCAATATAAAAGAATGACATTGCCATAGGTGTATACTACAGGCCACCCAACCAAGCAGAAGAAATAGATGAACTTTTTGCTAATCAGTTAACCAATGCACAGTATGTAAGCCCTAATAAGCAGGCATATACATAGAATGAAGGCAATAAGCTGACTTTGTAATAATGCCGCTTGGGGTGTGTGAAAGCCCTAATAAGCAGGCATATACATAGAATGAAGGCTACCGCTAAGTTTGTAAAGCCGCCCTGAGTCTTCGGAGAATTAAAATAAATAAATAAATAAATAAAATACATCCTAACGTAACAGACAGTAACAGCAAAGTGAAAGACAATAAGGAATAACTGTGAGAACTTTTTCTAGACATGCACACTAAACAGACTGAAACCATAACATAACTGGTCATATGAGGGTCACTATGTTTACCAGATAAGTTATCACAACAGGTGCAGAGAGCAGGGGAAATGTACAGTTAGAAATGAACTTTTCTGACGAACAAAAACACACGTGCAGTGACATGAGTCCCGAGCAGCTTCTGAGCACGGGCGGCTTCTGAGCACCCCACGTGGGTGGCTTCTGTCCACTGGGCAACTTCTGAACATGGGTGGCTTATGAGCACCCCACGCGGGTGGCTTCTGAGTGCTGAGCATGGGCAGCTTCTGAGCACTGAGCAGCTTCTGAGCACGGGTGGCTTCTGAGCGCAGCTCAGCTGTAGCTGCACACACCGAGCCTGGTTTTTGCAGGCAGCGGCATATTCTCCTTACCACACGGAGCGGCTGGTGAGGTGAACTGGCAACATCCTGGCCCTGCCTGTGTGCGCACAGAGGCTTAGGTGCATGCTCTCTCCTCTGCCTCTGCGCACACACAAGCAGGCACGTGATGTCACTGGTTCATCTCACCGGCTGGTCCGTGTGGTGAGAATGTGCCAGTGCCTGCCAAAGCCAGGCTGGGGTCTGGGTGGTGTAGCACAGGACAATGGAAGGTAGGGAGGAAAGGAAGGAAGGTACAAAGAGGGAAGGAAGGAAGGAAGGAAGGAAGGAAGGAAGGAAGGAAGGAAGGAAGGAAGGAAGGAATGGAGGGAGGGAGGGACAATGAGAGTGAGGGAGGGAAGGAGGAAGGGACAAAAAGGGAAGGAAGGAAGGAAGAACAATGAGAGAGAGGGAGGGACAATGGAAGGGAGGGAGGGAAGGAGGAAGGGACAAAAAGGGAAGGAAGGAAGGAAGGAAGGAAGGAAGGAAAATGAGAGAGAGGGAGGGACAATGGAAGTGAGGGAGGGAAGGAGGAAGGGACAAAGAGGGAAGGAAGGAAGGAAGGAGGGAAGGAAGGAAGGGACAATGAGAGTGAGGGAAGGAAGGAGGAAGGGACAAAGAAGGAGGGAAGGAAAGGAATGAAAGAAGGAAGGGACAATGGGAGAGAGGGAGGGAAGGAAGGCACCCACCCCAGTCCCATCCCCCTCCACTAGAGACCCCGCATTCCCCCGCACAGGCACCCTGCAACCTTAGTGATGAGCTGGCCATGCCCCCCGGCCATTGATCACATGACCCTGGGGCACTGTGAACGTCATAAGTATGAATCAGTTGCCAAGCATCTGAATGTAAATCACATGAGCCTGGGTCATAAGTCACTTTTTCAGTGCCATTGTAACTTCAAACAGTCACTAAGCGAATTGTTGTAAGTCGAGGACTACCTGTACTTTATCATTTTTTTCCTTTTTTTGGTCAGGTTTTTGACACCTTGCTGGGTGACGTGGTACTCAGATATTGCCTTATCCTAAAAGTGGTACAATGGGTGAAAAGGTTGAAAAGCCCTGATGTAAACTACTGGAGGAAAATGTAAGGGACTTAGAGGCAACTATAGGAAAACCCCAACGTACAAAAGAAAGCTCTACCCAAACTGAACCAAATAACAGTTTGGAGGAAGACAAATGGAGGTATGTCACACATAGAAGGAAATACAATATTCAAAGAAAAAAGCACCATACAACTAACAAACCCCTTCTGTCCAATCCAACCCAACCAGAAGCAGCCCCATTAAAACTGAGCAATCTATTTCTCCCCTTAGATGGAAACACGTAGACCCACATCCTCCTCCTCAAAGAAAACATGCAGACACCTAGCAAAGAAACAACTTCAAACATCCCTAAAAAAGCCACTTCAAATATCCCTAAAAATGTCACATCAACAAACACACCTGAGACAAACAGAAAAACACCCTAGATTGCAGCCCTCCGAAAAGGAAGGCGAGTATTGGTAATAGGAGATTCTATCCTCAAAGGAATGGAATCATCCATCTGCAGACTGGACATACAATCCAGGGAGGTATATTGTCTCCCTGGAGCAGACATGTCAAACACAAGGCCCGGGGGCCGGATCTGGCCCGTGAAGTGGTTTCATGCGGCCCACGAAGCCATCCTGGAAACAGTGAGGGAACGGCCCCCACTGCCTTGGCCCTGGCCCAGAGACCCTCCTTCTGCCAGAAACCCTCAGATCTGTCCCACTCCTGTCCAGGCCCCCATAGGCACCCTTGATGCAAACGATGTAGAGCTGGCCACGCCCACCCAGTAGGCCATACGCACTTTAGCCATGCCCACCCAGTAGACCACGCCCACCCGGGCCCCTGAGGGCAACTGCAATGCTGATGCGGCCCTCAATGAAATTGAGTTTGACACCCCTGCCCTGGAGCAAAAATCAAAGATGTGACTGAGAACCTAACCAAAATAATTAGGCCTACATATTACTACCCTTTCCTCCTCCTCCCACATTGGGATGAATGACACAACAAAGAACCTGAGTACAATAGTGAGAGATTATAAACAACTAGGCAATAAAGTTAAGAGGCTAGGAGCACAAGTAGTGTTCTCATCAATACTCCCAATGAAAGGTCAACACCCATTGAGGGGAAAAAAGAATGCTAGAAATAAACCATTGGCTAAAGGGTTGGTGTCGCCAAGAAAACGTTGGTTTCTTGGATCATGGACTGCATTTCTTATGCGAAGGACTCTTGGCAAGTGATGGGCTGCACCTCACGAAAACAGGGAAAAATGTACTCGGAAAAGAACTGGGCCAACTCATCAGGAGGGCTTTAAACTAAAATTGAGGGGGAAGGGTGACCAATCTTTAGAATCTCTAGAACACAAAAGCAATCATAAATCCCAAGAAAACAAATCAAACAATGAGGTAGGGAGTGATGAGAAAAAAAGAAAAACTCAAACAACAATCAGGAGATGCAGGAAACATAGCCACGGACAGGCATAAAAGCCTTAAATGCTTATATACAAATGCTCAAAGCTTGGGGAAAAAACAGGGTGAACTAGAAGCAATAGTACACAAGGGTGGGTATGACATAACTGGCATTATGTCAAGTTTCCGATGTATGGGCTTTTCAAGTGACTCTGAGGCATTGTTTACCTTAAAAGTCCTTTATTAGCCTAATATACCAGCAACTGCTTGCTCGAAGGAAGCTGGAATCTGAAATCTCCGCCCCTTGTACAATATATTAAAACACAATTCTCCACCTTTCTAATTTTGTCATTAATCATATTCTCCAATTAATTTAAAGAATCAGTTTCCCTTCCGTTGGAAAACCCGCCAAGGTCTTATCTTCTTTAAATTCAGATGGCCTTGAAGGTACAATCCTCCTCTTCCCCCATCCCAACCTTAAACTCAATCTCTTAAAGCAATACACCAGTTTAACATATGAAATGACTACTTCTTCATCTGTTGTGAAGCAATAACATTCGATGTTAGCAGGGTTGACATCCGGCCCCCCTTACAAAAAGGACAGATCCTGTATTGTAAACAAAACACAAGTTAGGAACTGGCTTTTGGTTAGTTGGGGTGTTTCTCATAAAACCTTTTGATAAGTCTGTCAGCTTTTACATGAGTAGATTTCACCCACATGGCTTCAGACAATGCGTATCCCTTCCATTGTACTAGGTATTGCAATTTTCCCTTAAAGATTCTAGAGTCAAGAATACGTTTCACTTCATAATGGGTCTGACCTGCTACCACGAGGGGTCCAGGTGCTTTCCTAGGGGGAGGTCTTAAAGTGGAGGTTCAAAAAGGTTTCAGCAAGCTACAATGGAACACTGTGTGAATTTTTCCCAAACGTCTGGGTAGTTTCAATTTTACTGTGACTGGGTTGATGATTTTCACAATGGGGAAAGGCCCCAAGAATTTTGGTCCCAATTTCTTATTGGGTAGTTTAAGGCGTAAGTGGTCGACAAATAGACCTTTTCCCCAACTTGGAATGTTCTTTGGGGAGCTCTCTTTTTGTCAGTTTGCTTTTTGTAGGTCTCAAAAGTCTTTTTTAAGGGCACCTTTATATTTTTCCAAACTTCTTCCCAACCCCTCAACCAATGATCAAGAGTCTGGAAAGCGTAGGGTAACTGAGGGTATTCCGGTATGGGGTTGAACTCTTTCCCTGTGGCTACACGGAAAGGAGTGTAGCCGGTGCTGCAATGTACTGAATTATTGTAAGCCACCTCTGCAAAAGGGAGGAGGTCGGTCCAGTTTGTTTGTTGGTAAGAGACGTAGCATCTAAGGTATTGTTCCACCATTTTGTTGGCGGATTCTGCGGCTCTGTTAGTAGCCAGATGAAAAGCAGTTGATAGGCCTTGAAATGATCCAATTAATTTAAGAAAGTTTCTCCAAAATTTCGCTGTGAACTGCACCCCTCGGTCCAAAATTATTCGCTTAGGGGCGCCATGTAGTTGATAGATATGTTTTAGGAAGAACTTAGTCAGGCATTGAGCCGATGGAAGTCCTTTGCAGGCGATAAAGTGAGCTTGTTTTGAAAATAGGTCTATCGCAGTCCAAATGACAGTATTTCCTCTACTGTCGGGTGGGTCTTCTATAAAGTCCATAGCTATTTCTTCCCATGGTTGAGAAGGTTCGGCCACTGGTTGCAGTAACCCAGGGGTCTTTCCTGGGATTCTTTTCATGGTGGCACATACAGTACAGCTCTTGACATAGTTTTCTACGTCTCGTTTTAGTCCCGGCCACCAAAATTGCCAGCGAGTGAGATGTAGAGTTTTTAGATATCCGAAATGTCCAGCCTGTTTGACATCATGGCTGTGTTTGAGGGCATTAAGATGGAGAGCTTGAGGCAAGTACAATTTTCCCCCCTTGTAAGCCAGACCATCCCTGCATGTTAGGGATGTCTGATTGTCTTTAAACCATTGATCAGTGAGAAGTTCTCGCTTTATTTTCTTTACCCCGGGGTCATCAGGATTAGGGGTCCTGTGAGGTGTGAGTTGGGCTGCAGTTTGTGGACCAGGGATAATTGCCTCGTGAACTTCTTCACGTTCGCTTTTGTACTGTGGCAATTGTGAGAGCGCATCAGCTAGGACGTTTTTTCTTCCTGGTATGTACTTTAGAGTAAAGTTAAAATGGTTGAAGTACTGTGCCCATCGTAATTGTTTTGGGGAAAATTTGCAGGGAGTTTTTAGTGCCTTGAAATTTTTGTGATCTGTCCATACTTCAAAAGGCACCTTGCTCCCTTCTAAGTAGTGCCGCCAGTTTAATAGACCCCACCTAATAGCGAAGGCCTCCTTCTCCCAGACTGTCCATCTCCTCTCGCTTTCAGTAAATTTCTTAGAGGCGTAAGCACAAGGTTGCAGGACCCCACTTTTATTCTTTTGCAATAACACCGGTCCAACTGCCACATCACTGGAGTCTGCCTGAATTACGAAGGGCTCCCCTGGGCAGGGGTGCTTTAGGACTGGTTCAGCTGCAAATAGTCTTTTTAAATTCTCAAAAGCTTTCTGACAACTCATAATCCATGCTAGTGGTTGGCCAGGTCGCAGTTTTCCCCCTCCCTTGCCCGTTTTGAGTAGTTCTGTAAGGCATAGAGCAATCTCGGCAAAAGAGGGAATAAATTGATGGCAGAAGTTGGCAAACCCTAGGAAGCTCTGGAGCTGTTTGCGGGTTTTGGGGGGCTGCCATTCAATTATGGTTTTTACTTTGGCTGGGTCCATTTCGATACCCTCATTGGAAATTCTATAGCCACGATAATCTAATCGGGTTTGGTGAAATTCACATTTCGACAATTTGACATAAAGTTTGGCATTCAATAGTTTCTTTAACACTTCTCTGACCAGGTTTATGTGGTCGGTCATATTCGTGCTTTATATCAGGATGACATCAAGGTATACTAGGACCCCTTTGTATAGGTGATCATGTAGGACCTCATTAATCAACTGCATAAATATGGCTGGGCCCCCCTGCAGTCCAAATGGCATGACTTTGAACTGGTAGCTCCCCAAGGGTCAGTTGAAGGCTGTCTTTCACTCATCCCCCTCCTTTATTCTCACCCAGTAATAAGCTTCTCTCATGTCTAATTTAGTGAAGACACTCCCCTTTGCCAGGTGGGTTAGTAAGTCTTTCAGGAGGGGGAGAGGGTATTTATTTTCCACACTCACTGCGTTCAGGCCTTTAAAGTCAATGCAGAGATGAAGAGACCCATCTTTTTTCTCTTTGAACAACACAGGGGCTCCCACAGTAGACTTGACCCATTCGGTGAATCCCCTCAGTAGGTTTGTATCTACATATCGCTGCATCTCCTCCATCTCAAGGGGGGACATAGCGTACATTCTTGGTCGGGGGAGTTTGGCCCCTGGTAACAGTTCAATGGAACAATCATTGGGACGGTGAGGAGGCAAGGTGTCGCATTCTTTTTCACTAAATGCCTCTGCTAGGTCCTGGTACTCGCTGGGGATGAGCGGCTCGCCAGGTGGCCGTAAGGCAGCCATGTGCGCTTGCTCATTGGGTGGGCTAAATTCTCCTGTAACATCTGTTGAATCAATGGGGGGGATCAGGCCCTATGGGTAGTCTCACAGTTATCATTCCCTTTTCCCACCAGATCAATGGCTTCCAATTGTCTAGCCAGGCTAGTCCTAGGATCACAGTTTCAGACATCTTTGGAGCTACCAGGAAGCAAATAAACTCCCAGTGCTCACCTATTTCTAGGCATAAGGGCTCCATTAATTGTGTGACTAAAGTCCCTCCCATTAGGGAGTCATCGGCTTAGTCAAACCTCACAGGTTTCGATAGTGGCTTAGCCCGTATGCCCAGTCTCAAGGCGCATGACAGGCTAATGATGCATCGGGAGCAGCCAGTATCGACTAGCACTTTCAGGTCTACTTGTGCCCCTGCAGGCAATAAAAAAGGTAGGATGCATCGACACACCATCGGGTCATTCTCCCCTTCATCGTCGCTGTCAAAACCGGGAAAAGTGGAGGTGGGTCCGGTCGGTAGGCCAGCGTCCTCCTGGGTGGGGCATGTAACCTGGGTAATGGGCTCCTGGGTGACCCAGTTGGACTTTTCTCTCGATGGCTGTTGTGCGGGTTTGTTCCTCGTTGTTGGATCTGGTCTACTCTGCTGTTGCAGGTAAGGAACTGGGCAGTTTTATTTATTTATTTTTATTTTAATCCTATTTATATCCCGCCCTTCTCCGAAGACTCAGGGCGGCTTACAATCTAAGCACAAATCAAATGTGCTTAGCAATAGCCTTCATTCTATGTATATGCCTGCTTATTAGGGCTTTTGCCCTCCCCCAAGCAGCATTATTACAAAGTCAGCTTATTGCCCCCAACAATCTGGGTCCTCATTTTACCTACCTTGGAAGGATGGAAGGCTGAGTCAACCTTGAGCCTGGTGGGATGCGAACCTGCAATAATTGCAGGCAGCTGGTGTTACTTAAGGAGGCATTAGCCCACTGCTCCACCAAGGCTCAGTTCGCTGCTCAATGTCCCTGCTGTCCACATCGAAAGCACTTGATTGATGGACCTGTAGTTGGTCTAGGTCTTTCGGCAGTAGCAGTCATTGGGGGTTTTGGGGGGAGTGGTAGCCGTCTGGATCCTGGTTTTGGTGCAGCTTCAGGTGGGAGAGGCTTTTTATAGCAGGCGAGCTGGACATCTAATTTAACCGCTGCCTGGTACCATTCATGCAGCTGGTCAGGCATGTCAGGGGAGGATTATTACTCCCCTATCAGAGGGCGACGAACCGTGGTTCATTTGATGCATGGTGAACATCAAAGAAAGAAATCTGAGGCATATTCTACTGTAAAACTTTTAATGAGAAAACAAAAGACCTAACTGACTACGTCTCTCATCAGGCAGAATACAAAGTAAAAGGAGAAAACTTTTTGTAGACATGTGCACTTAGTAGGACAAAACTGAGTAAAACCATAACATGGCTGAACATGTGACATTCACTATGATTACATGATAAGATAGTAACACAGGTGCAGAGAGCAGGGGAAAATGTACAGACAGAAATGAACAAAGCTGGCAAAACTAAAAAAAACACGCAGTGACATCCCCTTCTTTTGTCAGCGACGCAGATCTCAGATAAGGCACATCTTGTTGCGCAGATACTTGTGCTGAGCTGTAAGAAGTGGTTTGTTCAGCATATCAGCAATCTGGTCATGTGTAGGCACGTACTGCAATTTAACAAAACCTTGTTTAACCACTTGTCTTATATTTTGGTAACGGATTTCGATGTGTCTCGACCTGGAACCTGTAAAGCGATTCTCAGATATATAATCCACAGATTCGTTGTCTTCCATCACAGTGATCGGTTGAATCGGGTGTGTCCAGATATCTGTGACTAAAGCATCAAACCACGTTAGAGAATTACATGCATCTGAAACACAAGCATATTCAGCTTCAGTAGAAGAACAAGAAACAAAATTCTGTTTACGCACATGCCAGTAAACAGGACATCCATTTAAAAACATCATATAACCTGAAGTACTTTTACGTGATTGCTTGTCACTTGCCCAATCAGAATCTGCATAACAACATAGCTCTGCATAGTCGGTATCTGTGGGTTCTAACAATAACTTCATGTTTTTAGTATGTTTTAGGTATCTCAATAGTTTCTTAACACATGTCCAATGAAACTGTTTTGCCTTGCCTACGTGTCGTGATAGGAGATTAACACTAAGTGCAATGTCGGGTCTAGTCCAACTACTAATATACAACAGCGACCCAATGACTGAGCGATAAAGTGTTTGATCTTCGAACTCAGGACTTGGTTCATGTGTCAAGTTGTGAAAATCGGTTTGCATGGGTATACTCACTGGTTTAGCATCCTTCATGTTGCAGTGATGCAATAGTTGGTCAATCTTATCTTCTTGTGTGAGACTGAACCCCTTCTGAGTTTTGACAACTTGAACACCTAAATAAGTGTTAATATATCCTAAAGACTTCAATGTGAAAAACTGTTGTAAAGCTTTAGCAAAATTCTCACTCATCTGCTTATTTGGACCAATATAAACAATATCATCAACATAAACAAGAATTATCTCATACCTATTATCAGATCTTTTAGTAAACACGCATTCATCTGTTTCGGACTTAATAAAGCCCATTGAATTTAGTTTGTCAGAAAGACATAAGTACCACATTAAACCAGACTGTTTCAGACCATAAAGACTTTTTTTTTAATCGAAAAGTTTTACAATACATTTTTAAATACAAAAAACTCCCTCCTCCCCCTCCCCTCTCCCCAACCCTCGCCTACCCTCCCCTCCCCCCTCCCCGACTTCCCAGAGCTGAATACAGGGTATAGTGATACAAACATAAGCTAGAATATGCTAACAACAAAAATAAGACAATAAATTCTATCGCACTTTAACTCTCCATAGTCATAATTATATTACTAACAGATAACAAATAACTAATAATACATCATATAAAACCACTACTTATTCAAATGCTAAATGAAACTTTTTAGTCCCATATTTATTCTGAATATAATCGATCCATCTTCTCCATTCCACAATATATCTCTGTTGCGATTGTTCTTTCAAATATGCTGAAATCTTTGCCATTTCCGCCAAGTTAGAAACTTTCAAAGTCCACTCTTCTATAGTCAGCAGTTCCTCCTTCTTCCAATATTGTGCTACTAAAAGTCTTGCTGCCGTAATTAGATTCAACATCAACTTAGAGTCTATAACAGTAGTATCTGTAATTGTGGTTGTTGTTGTTAGCTGCGAAGTCGTGTCCGACCCATCGCGACCCTATGGACAACGTTCCTCCAGGCCTTCCTGTCCTCTACCATCTTCTGGAGTCCATTTAAGCTCACGCCTACTGCTTCAGTGACTCCATCCAGCCACCTCATTCTCTGTCGTCCCCTTCTTCTCTTGCCCTCAACCTTTCCCAGCATTAGGCTCTTCTCCAGTGAGTCCTTCCTTCTCATTAGGTGGCCAAAGAATTTGAGTTTTAGCTTCAGGATCTGGCCTTCTAAAGAGCAGTCAGGATTGATCTCCTCTAGGACTGACTGGTTTGATCGCCTTGCAGTCCAAGGGACTCGCAGGAGTCTTCTCCAGCACCATAGTTCAAAGGCCTCAATTCTTTGGCGCTCAGCCTTTCTTATGGTCCAACTTTCACTGCCATACATTGCAACTGGGAAGACCATAGCCTTGACTATACGCACTTTTGTTGACAGGGTGATGTCTCTGCTTTTTAGTGTGCTGTCTAGATTTGCCATGGCTTTCCTCCCCAGGAGCAAGCGTCTTTTAATTTCTTGGCTACAGTCCCCATCTGCAGTGATCTTGGAGCCCAGGAAAATAAAATCTGTCACTACCTCCATTTCTTCCCCATCTATTTGCCAGGAATTGAGAGGGCCGGATGCCATGATCTTGGTTTTCTTAATGTTAAGTTTCAACCCAAGTTTTGCACTTTCCTTCTTCACCCGCAACAAGAGGCTCTTTAGTTCTTCTTCACTTTCTGCCATTAGAGTGGTATCATCTGCGTATCTTAGATTGTTGATATTTCTTCCGGCAATCTTAATTCCAACTTTTGATTCATCTAGCCCTGCCTTTCTCATGATGTGCTCTGCATATAAGTTAAATAGGCAGGGCGACAGTATACAGCCTTGCCGGACTCCTTTCCCAATTTTGAACCAATCAGTGGTTCCGTGTCCAGTTTTCACTGTTGCTTCTTCACCCGCATATAGGTTTCTCAAGAGACAAATAAGATGGTCTGGTACTCCCATCTCTTTAAGAACTTGCCACAGTTTGTTATGATCCACACAATCAAAGGCTTTAGCATAGTCAATGAAGCAGAAGTAGATGTTTTTCTGGAACTCCCTAGCTTTCTCCATGATCCAGCGTATGTTGGCAATTTGATCTCTAGTTCCTCTGCCTCTTCGAAATCCTGCCTGTACTTCTGGTGGTTCTCGATCTACATACTGCTGAAGTCTAGCTTGTAGGATTTTAAGCATGACTTTACTAGCATGAGAAATGAGTGCAATGGTGCAATAGTTTGAACATTCTTTGGCACTGCCTTTCTTTGGAATTGGAATGTAAACTGATCTTTTCCAATCCTGTGGCCACTGTTGAGTTTTCCAAATTTGCTGGCAAATTGAGTGTAGCACTTTTACTGCATTGTCTTTTAAGATTTTGAATAGCTCAGCTGGAATACTGTCACCTCCACTAGCTTTGTTGTTGCTCAGCTTTTCTAAGGCCCACTTCACTTCACATTCTAGGATGTCTGGCTCGAGGTCAGTGACCACCTCATTGTAACCACCTCTAAAGCTTTCCCTGCGCAGAGCCTTAAGTAACACCAGCTGCCTGCAATTAGTGCAGGTTCACATCCCACCAGGCTCAAGGTTGAGTCAGCCTTCCATCCTTCCGAGGTAGGTAAAATGAGGACTCAGATTGTTGGGAGCAATAAGCTGACTTTGTAATAATGCTTCTTGGGGGGGGTGTGTGAAAGCTCTAATAAGCAGGCATATACATAGAATGAAGGCTATTGCTAAGCACATTGATTTGTGCTTTAAATTGTAAGCCGCCCTGAGTCTTCGGAGAAGGGCGGGATATAAATGGGATTTTTTTAAAAAAAGACCAAATGGGAGATCCGCTCCAGGTTTTCCAGCCAGCTCGCCCAGTTCCTGAGTCAAATGTGTCCTTAGAGCTAAGCAGCTGCTCTGGCTGCGGCATTCCCCACCTGCCTTTCAAGTTGGGATAGACTACAGCTGCTCTTCAATTTTAGAAGGAAAGACGCCCAGACCCCAGCCTGTAAAAAATCACAGACTGCAGCTTCTTCTCCAATTGGTCCCGCTTTCCCTGCGCAGACTAAATGGGAGATCCGCTCCAGGTTTTCCAGCCAGCCCTGTCCCTAAAGTTTCAGCACCCGGCGTATAAGACAACCCCTGACTTTTGAGAAGATTTTCATGGGTTAAAAAGTCGTCTTATACGCCGGAAACTACGGTATTGTCCAAACTGGTATTTTATAATTTAACTTATGTCTATACTTTTTCCAAACTCGCAACAGAGCATACCTTAGTATATGTATCTTAAACACATTATCCACCTTCTTATCATACAATAAATATGCATGCCAACCAAATAACAAATCATAACCCTCAAGATATAATAATCTCCCTTGTGTTAAATTAAACCAATCACTTATCGATGACAAAGCAGCAGCCTCATAATATAATTTAAAATTAGGCATTTTAAAACCACCTCTTTCACGCGTGTCTTGCATTATCTTAAATTTAACTCGTGGCTTTTTCCCTGCCCAAACAAATTTATTAATACCTTTTTGCCATTCCTCCAAATTTGAATCCTTTTTAAGTATAGGTATCATTTGAAATAAAAATAAAAATTTTGGCAAAACATTCATTTTCACTGCTGCAATTCTTCCCAGTAATGATAATTGTATTTTTTTCCAACTATCTAGTTCTTTTTGTATTTTTCCCCATAACATTTCATAATTATTCTTATATAACTTCACATTTGAGACTGACAGGTAAACCCCCAAGTATTTAACCTTTTTAACTATTTCAAATCCTGTTAGCTCTTCCAGAGCAACCTTTTGTTCTATAGTCATATATCTTAAATCCAGAAACTTTCCCATATAACATTATTATCTCCATCAATTCCACAACTGAGTAAACCAGTTGAGTTACTGTAATAACCAGGTCGTCCGCAAACGCCCTCAATCTGTAATCCTGATCTCTTATTTGAATTCCCCTAATTTTATTTGAATCTCGTATTTTAATCAGTAATATTTCCAATGTTAAAACGAACAATAAGGGTGACAACGGACACCCCTGTCTTGTGCCCTTTTCAATATTACATATTTCTGTCAAACTATTGTTTACTATTATACGAGCTGTTTGCTTCTGATATATTGCCCTAATAGGTTGTAAAAAAATTTCCCCAAATTCCATTTTCTCCAATACTTTCACCAAAAATTGCCAATCCAATTGATCAAAGGCTTTTTCAGCATCCAAAAAGATCAGCGCTGCGGAGACCTGATTATTCCTTTCCAAAAATTCCAATAAATCTACAATATGTCTCACATTATTTTTCATTTGTCTACCACTTATAAATCCAGTTTGACCACTATGAATCACTTGCTGTATTACCTTCATTAATCTATTGGCTAAAATTTTTGCAAATATCTTATAATCAGTATTTAAAAGCGATATTGGTCTGTAGTTTTTTGCTTGGGTAGCATCCTGATCTTCCTTCGGGATCAATGAAATAAAGGCTGTTTTCCACGATGGAGGCACTCCTCCTCCCAATTGAATTGTCTTAAACAATTCTCTCAAAGGTTCCACCATTTCTGACTGTAAATTTTTATAATAAACGGCAGTCAAACCGTCAGTTCCCGGTGCTTTACCCACTTTTAATTGTTTAATTGCTAAAAAAATTTCTTCATCAGTTGTCAATTCGTTCATCCCTTCCTTTTGTTCTTGTGTAAGAACAGGGATATTAGCTTCTAGCAAATATCCATCTATATCTACATCTCTAATCTTATCTCTAGCATACAACTTAGAATAAAAATCAACAAAAGTCTTTTTAATAAGATTCTGCTGGTACACTACTTTACCCTTATATTCTATTCTATCTATATTACTAACTCTTTGTTTCTTCCTTAGCAAGTAAGCTAACCATCTACCCGGTTTATTAGCATTACAAAAAGTATTATGTCTAGCATACCATAGGTTAGTTGCCACTTGATCTGCCATTAACATATCAAACTGACCTCTTAATAAAGTAATTGCCTCTTTAATCTTGCCATCAGATGGATTCCGAATTAGAGCCTTTTTTCCCCCTTAATTTCATCCTCTAATTCTTTCCTCTTGAATTCCAATTTACGTCTATGTTTATTATTCAAATATATTAATACACCTCTCATATAAGCTTTACTTGCATCCCAAACCATCTCAATAGAAGTACCTTTATACATATTAATTTTAAAAAATTCTTTCATCTGTTTTTTACACTCTTCCACATTTTCCTGATATCTAAACAAATTTTAATTTAAACACCAAGACCTTCTGTCTCCATTATCTTTTTCTATCTCCAACCATACTGGACTATGATCAGATATAGTTCTTGGACAAATCTTGATCTTCTTAATCCTAGAAAAAAAGTCATTAGTAATTAATACAAAATCAATCCTGGAAAAAGATTGATGCCTATCAGAGAAAAAAGTAAAGTCTTTTTCTTGCAAGTTCCTTTCTCTCCAGACATCTCTCAATTCCAAGTCATCCTTCATCTCAAAAAATGATTTAGGCAGTTTAGCATGACTTGGTGTACTTCTAAAAAGACCTCTCTTATCCATTTGTACATCCAAGACGCCATTCCAATCTCCCATAAAAATACAAGATTTATAATCCCACTGAATAATCTTGCTGTGTAGTAATTTGTAAAAGTCTCCTTGCTGCTGATTAGGAGCGTATAATCCAACCAAAAGTGTTTTCTTGCCTTCTAGTAATAGTTCAATTATAACATATCTTCCTTGTTTATCTGCTTCAATTAAACTCGCTGTTAAAGTATTCTTGACATAAATAACAACTCCATTTTTCTTGTCAGGCGCAGAAGCAATAAACTGTGTGCCCAACCTAAAGTTTATCAAGTACTTTTGATCAACCGCTCGAATATGTGTTTCCTGTAAGCAAATAACATCATTTTTAAATTGCTTTAGATATTGAAATACTTTCTTTCTCTTATGTGGTGAATTTAGACCATTAACATTCCAAGTTAGGAGCTTTGTCGCCATCTTTTGCGACCTGAAGCTTTTGGAGCGCCTCTTCCAACATCACCTGCACTCTCTTTGGCTTCGCTCCTCCCACTGCTTCACTATAAGTAAGTTTTTGAGATGAAATCATGGCTCTCTGCTGTTCTTGCTCTTGTCTCATTCGTCTAGCTGCAGCGCGTGTCATTCTTTGGTCTCTAACCTCCTCCGTTGGTACTGAAATCTGATCCACTCAAGTAGCTTTCTGGAATTCTCCATCTTTCAACTGCGTAACTCCTTCAGCAACTTGTATACTCTCACTTTGTGGTTGACGCTCCCCTTCACCATTCCTCCTTTTAGATTCCAGAAGTGGTAGGGGGCCTGCCTTCAAAATATTAGCATAAAAATCTCGTGCCTGTAAAACTGTGATGAGACGATATCTCGTGCCTGCGTGCATCACCACCATACCTACTGGGATCTCCCATTTAAACTGGATATCCCGTCTTCTTAATTTTTCTGCCAAAAAAGCAAATTCTTTCCTTCTGCTTAAAATTCTTGGAGGGATCTCTTTCAAAATTAAAACGTCTTGCTCTGCAACTGTAAATTTATTATTATAAAAGGCTTGAATAACCTCATTTCTAATTGCTCTCTTTGTAAAATAAACCACCACATCTCTAGGTAGCTTCCTTTGTCTTGCAATCCAGGAATTGACACAAAATATTTTATCTATATCCACCATAATATCTTCTGCTGAACGCCCCAGAATCTGTTCAAGAGCTTCTGAAAATACTTTTTTCAAATTTCCCTTAGGGTCTTCCTTCAAGCCTCTAATTCTCACAGCAAACTCCATCTCTCTATGCTGGACCAATAATAAATCGTCGTCCATCTTTTCCATCACTGTTTCAGCATCCATCATTTTGGCATCTAATCTCATATTATTTTGGCTAAGTTCTTCCACTTTCTCATCCAAGCGTTCAATACAAACAGCCATTCCTTGAAATGCAAGCAAAATGTCTGCCCTTATTTCTGTATTCTTCTCCTCAATAAGCTCAGCTAATTGTTGAGATTGTTTTTTCAAAGCCTCTTGGAAAACATCCTGCAGATCTTTTATTGTTAAAGCTGGTGCGGGTGCGGGTGCCGGAGGAGGGGGCATTAGAGCCTGTAATGAAGATTGCTGAACAGGCGAAGCCCCCGCGCTTCTGGTAACTTTAGTTGACTTGGCACTCTATTGCGCAGTTTCACTTTCCGCACCACTTAGAAGTTTCCCACAAAGTTTACTGAGTTAAAGTTCAAATACTTGCTCTTGCAGCATTCTCTTGCACAGCTCTGCCTGCATCCAAGTAATCCAAAGTTCACTCTTGCTGGCAGGGATGGTTGCAGCGTTCTGCTCTGCTCCAAAGCCTTGGAGCAGAGGCGCTCCGGAGTCTGGAGCAAACTCAGGCTTCGGGGGGGCTCACACCCTTCAACCACCAGAGTTTCAACTCTGGCGTTCTGGGGGAGCTCTACCCCTGCCTGGGCACTCACCCCCTCCTCTTCTCCCAAGGAGCGGGTTTCCGAGCCGCCAAACAGCTGATCGTCGCTGTTTTTGGTGGCTCTACGGAGACAGCGGGGCTGACAGCCGAAATGGCTGCCGTCAACGGAGCCATGCCACCTGGAAGTCAGACAATAAAGACTTTTGTGTAGAAACCAAATATCCCCTTCTTGCTGTTGGAAACCTGGCGGACTTTTCACATAGATTTCTTCATCTAGATCAGTGTTTAGATAAGCCGTTTCAACATCAAACTGGAAAGCCTCTAAACCAAGGATAGTTGCAGTGACTAAGGCGATTTTCACACTCTCAGTCTGCACTGTGGGTGAGTAAGTATTTGTATAGTCCTCAGGATAACGTTGAGCGAAACCCTGGGCTACAAGTCTGGCCTTATACAACGACTCACCATTTGGCTTCTTTTTAATTCTGTAGACCCACCGAGTGCCAATAACTTTCTTGTTTGCTGGAGGGCTTGCAGGCGTAAACACTTGAAGCTTCTTTAGACTGTCCATTTCAGCCTGCATTGCCTCAAACCATTTATCTTGCTCTGATTCAGGAAGATGTTTGATTTGTGTGAACTTATCAGGAGGAAGTGTAACATTACAAATCAAAGGTAAAGGTTCTTTCGTTACTTGCCACGAATACCGTTTCGGAGGGATTCCCTTTGTGGTCCTCTTGGAACGTCTCGGAACAACCATCCATTCTTCTTCTGTTTCATCCTCGTCTTCATCCTCGTTGCCAGCGGCAGCATCGGCGGCTTGCGAAGACGGAACAGTAGGTTGAGAAGAACTCATGGAAGGAACATTCGCCTGTGCATCCTGATCATCAGGCTGCATGGCATTAGCAGCAGCATCTCTAGGAAAATAAACTCCAGGATCGTTAGATTGAATCCTGGTCCAGTCAGCATCTTCCTCAAAGGTAGCGGATTGGGAAATCACAATCACATGAGAATAGTCGATGTATTTGCTCCATTTTGAATTATCATCAATACCCATAAATCTCATCCTTTTTGCTGCAGGACCCCCTTTCTTTCTTTGGGCTAAGGGAATATTCACCATAGCGTATGAACCAAAAATGTGGAGATGTGAGAGGTCAGGCTTGTGTCCATATAACATGAAATAAGGGGTCTGATTTATGACACTACTCCAGGTACGGTTGATGATATGATTAGCATATTTAATAGCCTCACCCCAGTATGGGAGACTGAGGTTAGCATCTTCAAGTAGGCAACGCATCATCGTTTGCAGAACCCCATTTCTGCGTTCTGCCACTCCATTTTCAGCTGGAGTGTAAGGAGCTGCGGTCTGGTGTAGTATGCCATTCTTACGCATCCAGTCCTGAAAATGCTGAGACATGAATTCAGCACCGCGATCACTCTGAATTCTGGCGATGTTAACTTCGTGTTGGGTATAGACAAGAGCGGCAAAGTCTTTAAAGATCTGAAAGGTCTCAGATTTTTCTCTCATAGGAAATACATATCCATATCTAGAGTAATTACCTACAATTGTCAAGAAATATTGTTTACCACCAATTGTTGGTGTAAAAGGACCCACTATGTCAGTGTGTACCAAATCAAAAATGCGTGTTGACAGGCGTGTAGCACGTTTTGGAATTGCTGCTGCTTTGGATTTGGATTTTTTGCAGACAGCACAATCCAAGAACACCTTACACCCCTTTAGATCCAAACCTCTTGCGAACTCTGGCATCTTCTTCAGAACACGGAAACTGGCATGACCCAATCTTCTATGCCACTTATGGATACACCTGGAATGCAAAGGTTTACCTGTTAGTGAATTCTCAACATTAGCATGTTTATTAGGAACCTCAGGCTTGCCGTGAGCAACCTGTGTCTTATTTGTCTTCCTTTTTGCTTTAGGAGCTTTTGGAGTAGCAACAGTATCTCTCTCTGGGACGTCTCTCACTGGGCCTGCGCTTTCCCTTTTTGGAGCTTGTGTACTTGCCTGCTCTTGCTGCTTAGGCTTTGGCTTTAAGTAATAAACACCACCAATCAACATGGTATCAGCAACAATATCTCCATCTTTAACTACATAACTTGCTTTTTCAAGATGATGAACCTGGAATTTTGATACCCTAGACAAGTGACTCTGACTAAGCAAATTACTATTCGCTGATGGTACGTAATAAACATCAGGAATGTATGCATCGAGCTCTTCAATATAAACAGTTCCTTTTCCCATGACCTGAACAGGATGATTTGAAAAAGAGTAAAGCTCACGAAGTTCAGGTTCAGGCTCGTGCATCTCTGTATAAAGTTCTTTTCTATAGGTAACATGTAATGCTGCTCCACTGTCCAAAGTCCAAAGAAGTCGTCTGTCGTACTCTGGTTGAGGCTGTGGATTGTTGGTTACAACCAATGTGGCAAGTGGAGCTTGCGGATCACGCCTGGAACCACAACCATGACCTTGTCATCCGCCTCTACCTCTGCCTCCTCTCGGATCTGTTCCTCTGGGCTGGTACATGGCAGGCGCTGGAAATCATTGGGGACAATCCCGGGTGGCATGTCCCACATGATTTCAGATGTAACATCTTGGCATCCTTGGAACGTAGGCTCTTCCATGGAAGGGACGCCTCGCTGGAGCTCTTGATGTAGGTGGTTCCCTTAAATGTGGCGCGGCTTGCATAAGTGCCTCTTCTTCGGTTAAAATTCTGCATACATGGCCCACTGTGCGTTGAGCAATAGGCACTTGATTAATCTTGGAAATAGCATCTTTCCATTCATAGTTCAATGAGTTAATAATAATGCTGATCATTTGAAAGTCATCAATAGGGTAGCCTTTTTCACCCAGTTCTTTTCTTATACCTTTCGTTTTAGTTAAGTGTTCTCCAATAAATTCACCAGGTTTTAATCTAGAACCATGGAACGTGGACAAAAGCAAACATGTAGACTCAATTGACGTAGGCCGATAACATGCTTCTAATTGAGTCCAAATCTTTTTTTTTTATTGAAAAGTTTTAACATACAATTTTTCTTTAAAACCCCCCCTCCCCCTCCCTTCACCCTCCCCCCCTACCTCTCCCCCCTCCCCCCCTCCCCCCCCGACTTCCCAGAGCTAAATACAAGGTATATATAAAAAAAACCAATCATAAACAATCATATACTAACAACTATAAGCTCTAAAATCCATCACTCTCTAGCTTATATAGGATAAAACAAACCTTAGTAATATTAAATATATATATAAAAAAAAAACTAAAAGAAAAAAAAAGGAAGAAAAAAGAAAGAAGACTTATTCAAATGCTACATAAAACTTCTTAACCCTATACTTATTCTGGATAAACTCAATCCATTTTCTCCATTCCATAATATAGCGTTCTTGCGAGTGATCTTTCAAATAGGCCGAAATCTTCGCCATCTCTGCCAGGTCGGAAACCTTTAAAGTCCACTCTTCTATAGACGGCAATTCCTCTTTCTTCCAATACTGACCTATCAAGAGTCTTGCTGCCATAATTAAATTCAACATCAACTTAGTGTCCACAACTGTAGCATCTGTAATTATTCCCAACAAAAAAAGTTGCGGACAAAACTTTATCCTCTGTTTAAAAATCTTCTGCATGTTCCACCAAACTTTTATCCAAAAGGCCTTAACCTTTTTACATGTCCACCATATATGAAAATATGTTGCATCTTCATCACCGCACCTCCAACATTTAGGCTGATAATTCGGATACATACTTGCGAGCTTTTTGGGATCTAAATGCCATCTATAAAACATTTTGTAAAAGTTTTCTCTTAAATTTTGAGCTTGTGTAAATTTTACGTTCCTCACCCAAATCTTTTCCCACGTGTCCATTGTAATAACTTCCTGGATGTTTTGGGCCCATTTTATCATACAATCCTTAACAAGTTCTGTTTCTGAATCAATCTCTATCAATGCAAGATATATCCGTTTAATATGTGCCGGTCCCTGATTTCTAATTTGCTTTATCAAATTTTCATAAGTCATTGTAAAACCATTTTTCTGATCTTCTTTCCATCTGGCCCGTAACTGAGTATATTGGAACCAGTTTTGAACAACCTTCTCTTCTCGCAAGAGACTATATGATTTCAAACACCATACATTTCTTTCCAAACTTAGGATCTCCTTGTACGTAGTCACATCATGTTTGAAACCAGCATGTATATTTTCTATTGCGTGTTTTGGAATTGCCCACAGTGGTAACTTGCAATCTAGCTTATGTCTGTACTTCTTCCAAACTCTCAGCAATGCCTGTCTTAAAATATGCACTCTAAACACATTATCTACCTTCTTGTCATACAACAAATATGCATGCCAGCCAAACAACAAATCATGGCCCTCAAGATTTAATAATCTCTTCTGTGTCAAATTAATCCAATCACTTATTCCTACTAATGCAGCAGCTTCATAATATAGTTTAAGATTGGGCATTTTAAGCCCACCTCTCTCACGAGTATCCTGCATAATCTTAAGTTTAACTCGTGGCTTTTTCCCTGCCCACACAAATTTATTGATACCTCGCTGCCATTCCTCCAAATTAGAATCTTTCTTAAGAATCGGTATCATTTGAAATAGAAATAAAAATTTAGGCAGGACATTCATTTTCACTGCTGCAATCCGTCCCAACAAAGACAATTGCAATTTTTCCCAATTCTCCAATTCTTTTTGAATTTTCCCCCATAGTTTTTCATAATTATTTTTATATAACTTTGTATTAGAGGGCGACAAAAACACCCCCAAATATTTAACCCTTTTAACAATCTCAAATCCAGTTAGTCCTTCTAAAAGAGCCTTTTGCGAGACTGTCATATTTCTGACCAAAATTTTGGTTTTCTGTATATTAACTTTAAATCCAGAAACCTTCCCATATTGTGTTATTATCTCCATCAGGTCCACAACAGAGTTCTCTGGCTGGGTCACTGTAACAACCAGATCATCTGCGAATGCTCTCAATCTATAATCCTGATCTCTAATTTGTATCCCCTTAATTTTTTCCGAATTCCGTATTTTAACCAATAATATCTCTAATGTTAACACAAATAACAAGGGCGATAACGGACAGCCTTGCCTTGTGCCCTTCTCAATATTACATGCTTCTGTCAAGCTATTATTAACTATAATTCGGGCAGTTTGTTTTTGATATAATGCCCTAATCGGTTGCAAAAAATTTTCCCCAAAATCCATTTTGTCTAAAACTTTCAACAAAAATTGCCAATTCAATTGATCAAAAGCTTTTTCAGCATCTAAGAAAATTAGTGCCGCAGAGATCTGGTTGTTCCTTTCCAAAAACTCTAACACATCAACTATATGCCTCACATTATTTTTCATTTGCCTACCACTAATAAACCCCGTTTGGTCCCCATGAATCACCTGTTGCAGAACCCTCATCAATCTATTAGCCAAAACCTTAGCAAATATCTTGTAATCTGTATTTAAAAGCGATATCGGTCTATAATTTTTAACTTGAGTAGCATCTTGGTCTTCCTTCGGAATCAAGGAAATAAAAGCTGTTCTCCAAGACGGTGGCACCTTTCCCCCCCTCTGGATTGTATGGAACAGTTCCTTTAACGGTTTTATCATCTCTATTTGTAGATTTTTGTAATAGGCCGCAGTCAAACCATCCGTACCTGGTGCTTTATCCACCTTCAATTCCTTAATTGCTGTAACAATTTCTTCTTCTGTAATCAATTGATTAATCCCTTCTTTTTGTACTTGCGTAAGAACCGGGATGCTAGCATTTTCCAAATATATATCAATATCTTTTTCATTAATTTTCTCCTTAGCATATAATTTAGAATAAAAATCCACAAAAGCGTCCTTAATAAGGTCCTGTTGAAACACAACCCTTCCTTTATGCTCAATCTTGTCTATATTAGAAGCCCTTTGTTTTTTCCTCAATCTATAAGCTAACCATCTACCTGGTTTATTAGCGTTGCAAAAAGTATTATGCCTGGCAAACCGCAAATTGGTTGCCACTTGGTCAGCCATTAATTTATCAAATTGTCCTCTTAACAATTTAATAGCTTCCTTAGTTTTCACATCCTCTGAATTCAAAATCAAAGCCTTTTCTTTTTCCTTTATTTCATTCTCCAGTTCTTTCCTCCTTGCTTCCACAGCACGTCTATGTTTATTATTCATATATATCAACACCCCTCTCATGTAGGCCTTGCTAGCATCCCACACCATATCCATAGAGGTACCTTTGTTCATATTAGTTTCAAAAAAATCCTTCATCCGCTGTTTACATTCTTCCACATTTCTCTGATTTCTAAACAAATTCTCATTTACGCGCCACGAGCGCCTGTCTCTTTTCTCCTTATCAATCTCTAACCAAACTGGACTATGATCAGAGATAGTTCTTGCACAAATCTTCACCTTTTTAGTCCTCAAAAAAAAAGTCATTAGTCACCAAAATAAAATCAATCCTCGAAAAAGATTGATGTCTATCAGAATAAAAAGTATAATCCTTTTCCTGCAAGTGTCTCTCACGCCAAATATCTCGCAGTTCCAAGTCATCCTTCATTTCAAAAAAAGATTTAGGCAGTCTAGCATGACTTGGAATGCGCTTAAAAGCTCCAGCCTTATCCATCTGTACATCCAAAACACCATTCCAGTCCCCCATAAAAATAAAAGATTTATAATCCAACTGGGTAAGCTTTGTATGAAGTAAACTAAAAAAGTCAGCCTGTTGTTGTTGTTGATTAGGGGCGTACAGTCCAACTAAAAGCGTCTTTTTGCCTTCTAGCAACAAGTCTATCAGTACATATCTTCCATGCTTGTCTGCTTCAATTAAGTCCGCTGTTATAGCACTTTTAATATAAACAACCACTCCATTTTTCTTATTCATTGCAGAGGCAACAAAGTGCGTACCCAGTCTTGAGTTCAATAAAAGCTTTTGGTCCATAGCCCTAATATGCGTTTCTTGCAAACATATAACATCTATCTTGAATTGTTTTAAATATTGAAAAACTTTCTTTCTCTTCTGTGGTGAATTTAGTCCATTAACGTTCCAAGTCAAAAATTTAGTTGCCATGCATATCCTCCCAAAGCTCTTGAAGCACTGCTTTGATAGGACTATCTTCTTTAGGCCGTGCTCCTCCCACTGCTTGGCTATGAGTACGTTGTGAAGATTCCGAAGACTTTTGCTGGTCTTGTTCTTTTATTTTCTTTGCTCGTTTTAAAGCAGCACGCATTACCCTTTGCTCTCTAGGGTCATCCAAAGAAGCTATAGCTTGATCTCCTCCAGCACCGTTTTCCTCTACTTCAACCTCTTGATGTTCTCCCTCTCCAGATCCCTTTGCAGCTTCCAGAAGTGTTAATGGGGTTGCTTTTAAAACGTTATTATAGAAATCACGCGCTTGCTTCACAGTAATCAGCCGATACCTTTTACCTTCATACATCACCATCAACCCATCTGGAATCTCCCATCTGAACCTTATATCTCGTTGCTTGAGCTCTTGCACAAGAAATGTGAAGTCTTTCCTTTTCCTTAAAATCTTTGGAGGAATTTCTTTTAAAACCAAGACTTCTTGATCAGCAATCACAACTTTAGCATCATAGGCAGCTTGTATAACTTCATCTCTAATTTCTCTTTTTGCAAAGTAGACCACCACATCTCTAGGCAGCTTTCTCTGTCTAGCAATCCATGAATTCACACGGAACACTTTATCCATAGCTCCTCTTATTTCAGATGCTGGCTGATTCAATACCACTTCGAGAGCCTCAGAAATCAGCTGCTTTAAATCTTCCTTAATATTCTCTTTTAAGCCTCTGATTCTAACAGCAAACTGCATCTGGTAATATTGAGCAAGACTTAATTCCCTTTCCATTTTATCTCTTAAATCTTCATTCTCCCGTACTTTTGCTTCTAATATGGCATTCTTTTGAGTCAAGTCATCCACTTTTTCATCCAAATCATCCACACATTCCGCCACTTTATGCACTGAAGACAAAATGTCTACCTTCATCACGCTGCACTTCTGTTCCATCCTCTCTTCTATTCTCTCCTCCAGTTTCTCCAATTTCTCCTCCATCTGTGCAAATTTATCACCCATTGATTGATTAATTGATTCCAAAACTTTATCCAGAGCATCTCGTAAGTCCTTCGGTGTCAATACATCAGGAGGGTGCAACGCCTATAATGATGATTGTTGCACCGGAGAAGATCCACCACTCCGAAGAGTTTTAGGGGGAGGTTTAGCCGCCATCTTTTACTTTCACTTGTGACGCACTTTCACTTAAAGTTTAAAAAATCCATCAAGCTCGAGAGTAAAATAAAATAATCCTCTTCACCTTTTCCTCTTGTACCGCTCTGCCTGCTCCTTTTAATCCATAGTCCTTTCTTCAGGCAGGGGTGGTCGCAGACGCCTGGCTCTGCTCCAAGAAATCCAGAGCAGAGACGCCGGCCAGCTGGGAGCAACCCAGGCTTCGGGGGAGTTCAATCCTTCAGCCGCCCAAGCTGCAAGCTCAGGCGGCCCCGGAGAACTCTACCCCTACCTGGGGCCTCACCCCCTCCTCTTCTCCCGAGGAGGGGGCTTCAAATTCGCCCGAACAGCTGATCGGCGCTGTTTCGGGCGAAAAAACACTCAGCTGAGCCGCGGGCAGCCCGGGAAGGCTGTCTCCGTCACCGCGGAGCCACCGGAAGTCTAATTGAGTCCAAATCTGTGGAGCAGTTGCATCTTGTGAAAATGTGAGCTGCAATTCAGTGTCCATTGACATCAATAATGTGCATGCTCTATTATTTAAGTCCCATATGTCAGGAGTCCATGGCTGGGCAGGAGGATTAAATACTATGGAAAGAGTACCTTCTCTGCAGAGCAAGAGTCCAACCTCACTGACCCATGCCCTGTAATTCTGTCCTGACCGCTTCAATTTTGAATCACCAGCCAGTGGTACAATAGAGGGTGCCTGTTGAGGAACATGCAATTGAGGTACTGGTTGGGCAGGTTGTGCAATTCGGACTTGGCCTGCAGGAGGTGCCTGTGCCTGTGCCTGGACTTGCAGCAGTTGAATTGGAGCTGCCATGGGTACTGGTGCTGGGTGTGGCTGTACTGGAGCTGCAATTCCACCCTGGCCAGCAGGAGGCGCTGGCACTTGAGCTGCTACATTAAATTGGCCTGCAGTTAGCACTGGCCTTTGTATCTGAGAAACCAGTGGAGGCTGCACTTGGGCTGAAGGCTGCTGTGCTCTATCTGGAACAGGAACCTGGATAGTAGCACTATTAATAGGAACTCTAGCTGGAGCACCAGATGCTTGGAGCAATAATTCATTAATAGACATCTTTGAAAAAGAGAGCTCCAATCTTTGCATTTTCTCACATAAGCCACATAGTAACTCATTTCTGTCTTGTGAAACAGCTTCACCAGCAGATGGTGCTATAACATTAGATTCAGGCATCATTGTAGCCTTGATATCTTTGTGTGTCATTTGAGACTGCACTTGGTCAGGAGACTGTGACGTGGGAGCCTCCTGTTCCCATTCGTCTGGCACAACAGTCAATTGTGGGTGTGGCAATGGCTTTGGAGAAGAAGGCAATATGGCTGACTCTGGAATGTGTATGCCAGCAGAGTCTCTCCCCTGCTGCTTAATCATGGATGCATATGCCTTCGCCTGCTGCAGCTCTCTGTCAAAAGCCTCAATTTGTTCATAATAACTTTGCAAAACCTTCTCCTGCACAGTTTGTTCAGGGCTGGGAGAATACTGACTCACTCCCTTTTCTACTGAGCCTTTTGGTCTAGCACCAAGCCCCTCGAAAATAGCCTGTGCTCCATGAGTATAAATTATTTCTGGAGGGCTTGTAATATCAGAAAACGGTGAAAGTGACCTTGACTCAGAGGCTGCTTCTCCAAGACGTGTAGCAGATGCCAGCGGAGTCTATAAACTTGAAGGGAGATGTCCCAGTGAAGTAACTGTCTCCTCCGCAGCAGGCTGATAATGAGTCTTCTTCTTCTTTTTCTTTGGCATATTTGCAGCAATTAATCACAGCTTCTTCAGTGCCGGGCTAACTAGCTATATGTGTATCAGTAGCAATAAATCTTCAAAATAAAAACAAACCATCCTCTGCTACCAAATGTCAGGGAAATTAATACCTCCCTTATCAGAGGGCAACGAACCGTGGTTCATTTGATGCATGGTGAACATCAAAGAAAGAAATCTGAGGCATATTCTACTGTAAAACTTTTAATGAGAAAACAAAAGACCTAACTGACTACATCTCTCATCAGGCAGAATACAAAGTAAAAAGAGAAAACTTTTTCTAGACATGCACACTTAGTAGGACAAAACAGAGTAAAACCATAACATGGCTGAACATGTGACATTCACTATGGTTACATAATAGGATAGTAACACAGGTGCAGAGAGCAGGGGAAAATGTACAGACAGAAATGAACAAAGCTGGCAAAACTAAAAAAACGCAGTGACAAGGCACAGCTCAGTAGATACATGCCTGAGAAAGGTGTTTGTCTAACCCTTCTCTAAAAAGATGAATTATTGATTGCTCAGGCCATCCCTCTATCTGACCTGCCATCTTTTGAAACTCCCGCGCGTAATCTAGGGCAGGCCGGCCAGCTTGCTTTATCTTATGGATTTGTTATTCTGCTTTGAGGGCAATGGATGGGTCCTCAAATCTTTCCCTCAGCCCCAGGAGGAAAAGGTGGGGGTCCTCCAATTCAGGGGCCTGCTTGTTATATAAATTGTTCAACCATTCAGATGCTTCTCCTTCTAGGTTGGATGCAATCACATTGACCATCGCACCCGGGTCCAGGTAAGTGTGACCCCATTGATTCAAGTGAGAGCGTACTTGGTTGAGGAAAGAAATCAGTTTCTGGGTCCCCATCAAAGGTTGCTTTGAAGGGTGGGCTCCTCATTGCTTGCTGGGGCCCACATTGCTGCTGCCCCCCCTTGATTGTTGGATCAACAGTTGCTGGGGCCCCCACTGCTGTTTTTGTGCCCTCAGTTGCTCCTGGCCCCCTCCTCGTTGTTGATTCACTGGCTGCCAGGGCCCCCACTGCTGCTGCTGGACTCCCAAATGCTGTGTACCCCATTGGTGCTGCTGTAGGCCCAGGGGTTGCATGTTTGGGCCCTGCTGCTGCCTCCTCTGCTGTGGTTGTCTGAGGGGAGGGTGATTTTGGTCAGTGTGATGTTTTGGCACCATCTGCTGTTGTAGGCCCCTCAATGGTTGTTGGATGGACGGGGGTTGCTGTTGTCTACTCTGGATTTTGGCTGCAGGGAATGGTGGCGCCCTCTGCTGCTGATCTACTAACAGTTGTGTTAGTCTCAAAGGCTGTGGTGCCTCCCTCACTTGCGGGCCCCTCAGTGGTTGCTTGTCACTCGGGGGTGGTGACCAGTCTCCATAGGATTGTCGTCCCCCAATTGGCTGTTGCTCTCCAGGCTTCTGCAACACCCCAATCTGCTGCAAGGCCTCTATCAGCTGATTTAGGCACAGAGGTTGCTGTCCCTCCTTCTGTGGGGGCTGCCACACTGCCCACTGCTGAGGGGGCCCTAGTTCCTCTTCTTCTGTGGGACTGGAGGGCCTAGCAGGGAACTCCAGGGGTTGGAGGGCTATTAGCTCTGCGAAAAGGGGGCTGGGGGCCTCTTTTGGCAGGAGCTGTTCTGTGCTTCTCACTTCTAGTTCTTCAAACCTTTCTGCTAAATTGTCAACTGATTGGCTTTGGGCTGCAGACAGATATTTCCTCTCACCTGAGTCTTCAACCTCAGCTGGCCTGGCTGCTCCCCACCAGTCTGGGGAATACAATGTGCAGGATTCTCTTTGTTGTCATCCCACCTCCTCTGCCTTTGAAGCCCTTGGGGATGGCAAGGCTTCTCCAAGGTGCCTGGAGTCTCCGCTGGGCTTAATCCACTCTGACGACCAATTTTTCTGGTTGTTTGGGTCTAGCTCCCAGCTGGGAGGATTGCTGAAACTCTTTCCCTGCCAGCTTCTTTGCTGGCCCTTCCCCCACTAGGGTGGCTGCTGGTGCCGGGGAGCTGGCTTCAGGCAATTTTTCTTCCTCTATTGTGGGATCTTCCCCAACTCTTTGCCAGACTGCCTCCCAAACTTGGAGACAGCGACGGGAGGTCAGGACTCCCTAATTAGTTTAAAAAGTAAGTAGATTCCAGCTTGAAGTCAAGTTTCTGACATATGGGCTTTTCAAGTGACTCTGAGGCATTGTTTACCTTAAAAGTTTTTTATTAGCCTAATACACCAGCAAATGCTTGCTCGAAGGAAGCTGGAATCTGAAATCTCCGCCCCTTGCACAATATATTAAAACACAATTCTCCACCTTTCTAATTTTGTCATTAATCATATTCTCCTATTAATTTAAAGAATCAGTTTCCCTTCCATTAGAAAAACCGCCAAGGTCTTATCTTCTTTAAATTCAGATGGCCTTGAAGGTACAATCCTCCTCTTCCCCCATCCCAACCTTAAACTCAATCTCTTAAAGCAATACACAAGTTTAACATATGAAATGGCTACTTCTTCATCTGTTGTCAAGTAATAACATTCGATGTTAGCAGGGTTGACATCCGGCCCCCCTTACAAAAAGGACAGATCCTGTATTGTAAACAAAACACAAGTTAGGAACTGGCTTTTGGTTAGTTGGGGTGTTTCTCATAAAACCTTTTGATAAGTCTGTCAGCTTTCACATCAGTAGATTTCACCCACATGGCTTCAGACAATGGGTATCCCTTCCATTATAATAGGTATTGCAATTTTCCCTTAAAGATTCTATAGTCAAGAATATGTTTCACTTCATAATGGGTCTGATCTGCTACCACGAGGGGTCCAGGTGCTTTATTTATTTATTTTATTTTATTAAATTTATATACCGCCCTATTCCTGGAGGACTCAGGGCGGTGTACAGTGAAGATTAAAACAAACATACAAAAATTAAAATCAGATTAAAACAATTAATTAAATAAAGTCCCCGAAATTTAAAACTAAAGCCTAATAAAAAATTAAAACCCCTCAGCCTGGCCCAGACAGCTCAAAGAGCCAAGTTTTCAGGTCCCTGTGGAATGAGAGAAGGTCGGGGGCAGTCCTACGTTCCATGGGGAGCTGGTTCCATAGGGCCGGCGTGCCCACAGAGAACGCTCTTCCCCTGGGAATAACCCGCTGACATTCCCTAACCGGCAGTATCCTGAGAAGGCCCTCCCTGTGGGAGCGCACGGGACGAAGGGAGCTTGATGCCGGCAGCAGGTGTTCCCTAAGAAAGATCCCTTTCTTAGGGGGAGGTCTTAAAGTGGAGGTTCAAAAAGGTTTCAGCAAGCTACAATGAAACACTGTGTGAATTTTTCCAAAAAGTCTGGGTAGTTTCAATTTTACTGTGACTGGGTTGATGATTTTCACAATGGGGAAAGGCCCAAGAATTTTGGTCCCAATTTTTTACTGGGTAGTTTAAGGCGTAAAAAGAGAAAAAAAAGTGACATTGCCATAGGTCAGTGGTGGCAAAACTTTTATAGAACGAGTGCCCAAACTGCAACCCAAAACCCACTTATGCATCGCCAGGTGCCAAGTGGGCATGGCCCACTGAGTGGGTGTAGCCCACCGAGTGGGTGTGGACACTGAGTGAGCATGGCTATGGTAGTCATGGCAGCATGGGTGGGCATGGCCAGGGTGGGCATGGCCACCTCGATGCTGCTCCTGGGGATGCCTGTGGGGACTGGGCAGGGTTGGGGGAGATCCAGGGGGTCTCTGGCAGGTGGGACGGTGGGCAGGAGACTTGTCCTCCAGAGTGAGGCAAGGCGAGGTGAGGCAGGGGCCGGGGCCGGGGCAGGCAAAGGGGGGCTCCGGTGAGGAGGAGAAGGTGGAAGAGGGTTTAAGAAAGCTTAGCAACCGGAGTGGGGATCCCCCCAAAACAAAAGTGCTTTGTGGGTAACCTCAAACCACGACAGAAGAGACCACAACCTGTTGCAACCACCCAGCAGATGGGAGGGGAATAAAAACTAAACAGCTGGCCCCCAGCCAATCCTCAACAAGGTGTCAAAAACTTGATGACCAAAAAAAGGAAAAAAGTGATGAAGTACAGGTAGTCCTTGACTTACAACAGTTCGCTTAGTGGCTGTTTGAAGTTACAATGGCACTGAAAAAAGTGCCCCCCAAGCCACAGCCAAGCAAGACACCTGCTTGTCTGCCCGGCGGCGGTCTTCCTCCTGTCCGAGGTTTTCATTGTTGTGAGCATTTCTGTTGAAGATTGCAGCAGGGGTGGGGTGGGGTGGGGTGTTTGGTTTTTATTCCCCCCCCCCCGTCTTCTGGGTGGTTGCAGCAGGTTTTGGTCACTTCACATGACCCTGATTAAATATTAATCAGTTGCTAAGCATCTGAATGTAAATCACAAGACCGTGGGGATGCTGCAACATTCCAGCTGATCAGCGCTTCTTCTGGGCTCAGCAGAAGCACCAGGATCAGCGCCGAGCTCCAGCTGGAGCCTGGCACTGATCCTGGTGCTACCGCTGATCCCTGACAGCCCTGAAGAAGCACTGATCCTGGCGCTTCCGCTGAGCCCTAACTACCCTGCAGCTCCAGCCATCTCTCGCTCAGACTTGTGCGGTGCTGCCACCGGTTCAGCTCATTCCCCTCCCCTGCTACCACTTTTATAGGATGGTTGTGTACCACCTGCCAGGTGCCAATGTACCACAGGTGGTACCTGTACCACTGTTTGAAAAGCCCTGCTCAACAGAAATGCTCTCGACAACGAAAGCCTCGGACAAGGGGAAGAACGTGGGCAGGCAGGTGTCTTGCTCAGCTGATGGCTTGGGGGGGAAGGGGGCAGCTACACCCCTTCCCAAACACTGCCCTCTCACAAAAGCAGGATGAAAACTCCCAAAAGTGACAAGGAAAAAAAGTTAAAACAGAAGAGTGTCTCGCGATGGTTTTCTTCCCCACTTCCTTCTAGCTGCAGTTTAAATATGTAAAGACCACAAACTAAAAACTTGGCTTTCTCTTGTTTTAATTCAGAAGGCAGAAATGGGACAATTGGGGAGGTTGTTTGTTTCAAAGGAAGGGAGGATGCTGGCTGAGGAATTCTGGGAGTTGAAGTCCACAAGTCATAAAAAGGCCAAGTTTGAAGAGCCCTGTTGTAAGCCAATGTTTGGAAATGCCTCCATGAGAGCCAGGTTTTGCACAAACGTGTATGTTTTGGACTACATCACCCCATTCCAGTCTGATCTCTCTTGAACATGGGTGTCCACTTAAAATTAGGGAGCTCCTAATTTTTTAGCCCTTCCAATGCACAACTCCCCTCCTTCATCAAACCAACACCCAACAGGACAGGAATTGCCTGCAGACAGAAACCAATGAAAGTTGAATCGGTTTTCAAGGTGGCCCACTCACCACCAGAGCTTGCCCAGCGTCTTGCTGAGCTCGGCGTTGTGCAGGTGCGGGTACTGGTCAGCCAGCTTCCTGCACCCCACCTGCGCCCAGACCTGGAAGGCATTCATGGGCCGCTTGACATGTGGTTTGGCCTTCAGCACCTCGTGGCCCCGCACTGGCATGGGCACCAGGCTCCAGTCATAGCCCTTCAGTACCTGCGAGACGGCATCCCAGATGCAGGTGGGGAAGCACTCATCCCTGCTCGTCCCTGCCTGGCTTAATCAGAGCCTGCCCGGCCCGCCTCCGCCACCAACACCATGCACGTGGCTGAGCAGGCAACTTCTCCTCGGCCCCTGGATGAGGTAAAAGTGGCCAGATCCTGATCCTCCCACCGAACCCTGCTCTTGCTTGGTCGTCCCTGCTTGGCTCTGCCTGGCTTACCAGTGCCTGCCCGGGTCACCTCTGCTTCCGCCGCCTCCACCGTGCACGTGGCTGAGCAGGCAACTTCTCCCTATCCCCTGGATGAGGTAAAAGGGGCCAGATCCCGATCCCCCTACCCAAACCTGCTCTCGCTGGCTGGCTACCAGTCTTAGCAGAGCCGCCCGGGCCGCCGCCGCCGTTTCCCACCCACCCACCGTGCGGATCACCCTGCCGCCACCGCTGCTTGGAAAAGTGCTTTTCCAAGCCTCTGGAGCTCGCATCCATGGACACAGTGCGATTTTGCAGTGCCTCAGTGGCCCGATCGGCCAGGGGGTGCAAACTTGCTGTGCAGCCCTAAATCCATGGGGCAGAGGCCTTTTCCAGGCCTCCAGAGCCCAGATCGGGTCACTGGCACTCTGCAAAATCACCCCGCAGGTGGTATGCAAGCTCCAGAGGCTTTGAAAAGGCCTCTGCCCCACGGATTGGCCATGGGGGTGTGTGCAAAATCGCTGTGCTGCTCTAGATCCATGGGGAAGAGGCCTTTTCCAGGCCTCCGGAGCCTGGATCAGGCCACTGGCACTCCTCAAAATTGCCCCGCGGCCATGGATGTGAGCTCCAGAGGCTTTGAAAAGGCCTCTGCCCCATGGATCAACCGTGGGGGGGGCCCGCAAAATTGCTCCAGAGGCTTACCTGGACTTGTGCTGGCAGCTGCCTCACACATCCGCCCAGCTCTTGCAGCTGCTCCAACTCATAGTGCACAGAGAGTGAGAGCAGAGGTGCACATGGAGAGGCAGAGGGGAGCAGACTGGCCCTGCGTCCCTCTGTGGCGATGGCGCATGTGCCCACAGGGATTGCTCTGCATGCTGCCTGTGGCACACGTGACATAGGTTCGCCACCACTGTGCTATACCATTTGAGACAAGTGGCTGTCCAGTCTCTTCTTAAAAACCTCCAGTGATGAAGCACCCACAACTTCTGACGGCAAGCTGTTCCACTGGTTAATTGTCCGTACTCTTAGGGAGTTACTCCTTAATTCCAGGTTGCTTCTCTCTTTGATTAGTTTCAATCCATTGTTTCTTCTCCTGCCCTCTGGTGCTTTGGAAAATAAATTGACCCCCTCCTCTATGTGGCACCCTCTCAAATACTGGAATATTGCTGTCATGTCCCCCACAGTCCTTCTTTTCTCTAGACTGGCCAAACCCAAATCCTGCAACCGTTCTTTATATGTTTTAGTCTCCAGGCCTTTAATCATGTTAGTTGCTCTTTTTTGCACTTTTTCCAGAGTCTCAACATCTTTTTTGTAATGTGGTGACCAAAACTGGATGCAGTATTCCAGGTGTGCTCTTACTAAGGTTTTATAAAGTGGTACTAATACTTCACGTGATTTTGATTCTATGTCTCTGTTTATACAACCAAGGATTGTATTAGCTTTTTTTGGCTGCTGCCACATACTGCTGACTCATGTTTAAGTGATCTGCCACTAGGACTCCAAGGTCCCTCTCACAGTTACTGTTTTTGAGGAAGGTTTCATCTAATCTGTACTTGTACCTTTGGTTTTTCCTGTCCAGGTGTAAAACCTTGCTTTTCTCCACATTAAATTTCATTTTGTTGTTCAAGTCAGTCAAGAACTTTTTGGATCCTGAGCTTGTCTTCTGGGGTGTTGGCTATTCCTTCCAGCTTAGTGTCATCTGAAAATGTGATGAGTTTCCTTTTTATTTCTTTGGTTTATTAGAAGAACGGTCCACTTCTCTGTCAGACACCTCCTTTTGTGACCTCGGTTCTTATGGTCCATCATTGCTACCTTGAATGGGGTGAACCCAGTACTGCTATGTACAGAACTATTGTAGGATAGCTTTGCAAAAGGCAGAGGTTCCACCCAATCTCATAGCAGCATAAGTATTGCTCTATCACTGAGTTAGCTCTCTCTGCTGCCCCATTGGTACTCATATGGAACTCAGAACTAAGCCCCTGTGAGGACCCTACTAATTTGACAAACTCCTGCCAGAACTTTGTGATAAACTGCACCCCCTGGTCAGAGATGATGTGCCTTGGAACTCCATGCGGCCTATATATATGCTGCACAAATAGCTTGGCTAAGGTCTGAGCTGATGGGAGTTTGGGGCATGCCACAAAATGTGGTTGTTTTGAAAACAGGTCAATCTCAGTCCAGATTACAGTATTCCTGGAACTCTCAGGCAGTTCCACAATGAAGTCCATGGCTATCTCCTCCCATGGGCTGTGGGGGTTAGCCACCAGTGGCAACAGTCCAGGAGGCTTTCCTGGCAGTCCTTTTATAGAAACGCAGGTTGGGCACCCAGCAATGTAGTTCTCTATGTCTTTGTACATCTTGGGCCACCAAAATTGCCTCCTGGCTAAGTGGAGGGTCTTCACAAAACCAAAATGACCCTCTAGCTTCATGTCGTGACACCTTTGCAAAATTTGGACCCTTAGGTTGAGTGGCATGTACAGTTTGGAACCCTTCCAAGCCAGACCCTCTTTCATTGTCACGTCCCCATTATGGTTCCTAAACCATTCGTCTCCCTCCAGGGCTTCCCTCAGCTTTTGGGTGACCTTATCAGCTGGCTGTGGGGGAGTCGGCAGAATTGGTCTCGTAGATCCTTGTGCTGCTAGCTGCCCCTAGGGAATGATCAAGTTAACTAATTCCTCCCTGGAGCTCTTGTACTGTGGTAGGTGTGATAGCGCATCTACCAAGACATTTTTTCCCCCTAGCAGGTACCAAAGGGTAAAATTAAATCGATTTAAGTATTGAGCCCACCGGACCTGCTTGGGGAACAGTTTCCTTGGACTCTTCAGAGACTCCAAATTCTTGTGGTCCATCCACACCTCGAAAGGGATTTTGCTACCCTCCAGGAACTGCCTCCAAGTGAGCAATGCCCAATGGACCACATAAGCCTCCTTCTCCCACACCACCCAGCGCCTCTTGGTGTCATTTAACTTGTGAGAGGTGTAGGCACACAGTTGGAGTTTCCCTTCTTGGTTCTTTTGAAGGAGGACAGCCCACACAGCTACATCGCTAGCATCTGCTTGGATTACAAAGGGCACTGTTGGGTCCAAGTGCTTAAGGGTTGGTTCAGCCGTGAAAAGCCGTTTGAGTGGCAGTCCATACTCCAGTTGAGCGTCTGGCTCTCCTTTGGTTTCAGCCCTCCCCCTCCCATTTTTAATAGCTCTGTAATAGGCAAGGCTATCTGTGCAAAGGAGGGGATGAATTGTCAGTAGAAGTTGGCAAATCCCAGAAAGCTCTGTAGCTGCCTCTGGGTTCAGGGGGCTTCCCACTCTAATATGGCTTTCACTTTCCCAGGGTCCATTTCCACTCCCTTGCTTGATATGTGATACCCTAAAAAGTGCAAGCTACTTCTGCAGCACTTCCCTCACTAGTTTCATGTGCTCTTCCATTGTCTCTGAGTAGATGAGAATATCATCCAGGCAGACTAGCACCCCTTTGTACAAATGATCATGCAGCACCTGGTTAATTAGCTGCATGAACACTGTAGGTGCCCCTTGCAGTCCAAAAGGCATCGCCCTGAACTGGTAGCATCTCAAGGGACAATTGAAAGCAGTCTTCCATACATGGCGAAAAAGAATAAAGAAAAAGACAACAATGTGTGTTATTAAGAGAAGAATTTAAAAAGTTAGAATTAGAACTACAAATAAATCCACAAAATTAAGTATTGAAAAGACAAATGGAAATAATGAAACATAAACTACATTTAATAGAATCAAAAAAATTGGCACAACAAATTAAAAGAGCAAAACATTTTTTTTGAAAATGCAAATAAACCAGGTAGATGGCTAGCTTACAAACTTAAAAAACAGAAGGAGAAAAATTTGATAAGCGATTTAGTAGATGAAAAAGGCTGTCTACAATTTAAAAATGAGGCAATTAAAATGATAATTAAAAAATATTATGAGAAACTGTACAATATGGAAGAAATTCCACGGGTGGAAACAATTGAATATATGGAAAAAAATAACTTACCAAAAATTCCAGAAAATTTTAAGACTATATGAAATGAGAAAATAACAATGATGGAATTGACAGAGGCTATAAAAAGACAAAAAAAATGAAAAAACACCAGGACCAGATGGGCTACTGGCAGAGTTTCACAAATGCCTACAAGACACACTAAGTTTACCCTTGAAAGATGTCTGTAATTAAATCTTATTGGAGGCCAAACTCCCAAATACATGGACAGAAGCAAATATCACTCTTATACCAAAAGAAGACTCAGATCTGACACAGATAAAAAAAACTATAGACCGATATCATTATTAAACGTGGATTATAAAATCTTTACTTCAATAATAGCTGAGAGACTGAAAAGATTTTTGACTGAATTTATACATCCAGACCAAAACGGACTTTTACCAAAGAGAGAAATAAAAAATAACTTAAGGGCTACCTGAGTGGGCTTTGTACTATCAAGCATCTGTATTAACATGGGTGAAAGAATGGATAACTCTCAGGAATAAAAGGTTGTTATATTTGGAGGGACACGATTTACAATTGGGGTGGCATGCTTTTTTGTGGTATGGGAAAAATAAAATTCATAAGTATTTCCAAAATCACTATATTGGAAATGCTTTGATAACAGTATGGGAAAAAATTAAAACTAAAATATATGTAAAAATTCCAGGATGGCTATCAACGATGGAAGCTTTTTTACATCCAAACTTGGTAGACTTTGAAAAAATTTGGACATATAGAGATATTCTAAATACTGATGGGACATTCAAATCGAGACAAGAACTGGAAAATCAGGGTATCAACCTGTCATGGTGGGCACAACTACAAATGCAAAATAGATATGAAAAAGATGTGAAACTGGATTTTATAAAGAGCAAACTGTATTTGATAAGATATTGTTAACCTCTGATGAGAAATTAATTAAGAAAATGTATAACTTTTTGTTAATTTTGGAGATAGAAAGTGAACAAATCAAAGAAACAATGACAAGGTGGGCGAAAAATTTTGGTTATAATATAGAACTAGAAAAGTGGCAAAAATTATGGGAGAGAAATTATAAATTGACAATGTCAACTTCGTATAAAGAAAATCTATATAAAATGTGTTGTGTACTGGGTTCATTGCTTGAGTGAAGAGACGAGGCATGTGAGTTCAGGCAGGAACATTCTTTATTTGCTTGCAGGAACTGAACTGAGAAACAGGGCTGTGAATGCAGCTATTTATACCCTGGCCTCTAGATGGCGGCCAATAGGTTTAAAGCAACCTATTGCCACCCTAGAGGCAGCCAATGGCAGCTCCGGAGATGGGTTGTCTGAGGAGCTGGGAGCCGTTAGCCAGCTCCTTGCTTAAGCAACCTTCCAGCATTCAAAACCCAAGTGGTACACTCAGCAAAACAAGGCCCAATACATTACACCCCTCCCCCCTAGAATGTGTTGTTGTTGTTAGTTGCGAAGTCGTGTCCGACCCATCGCGACCCTATGGACAATGTTCCTCCAGGCCTTCCTGTCCTCTACCATCTTCTGGAGTCCATTTAAGCTCACGCCTACTGCTTCAGTGACTCCATCCAGCCACCTCATTCTCTGTCGTCCCCTTCTTCTATTGCCTTCAATCTTTCCCAGCATTAGGCTCTTCTCCAGTGAGTCCTTCCTTCTCATTAGGTGGCCAAAGTATTTGAGTTTTAGCTTCAGGATCTGGCCTTCTAAAGAGCAGTCAGGGTTGATCTCCTCTAGGACTGACCGGTTTGATCGCCTTGCAGTCCAAGGGACTCGCAGGAGTCTTCTCCAGCACCATAGTTCAAAGGCTTCAATTCTTTGGCGCTCAGCCTTTCTTATGGTCCAGCTTTCACTGCCATACATTGCAACTGGGAAGACCATAGCCTTGACTATACGCACTTTTGTTGACAGGGTGATGTCTCTGCTTTTTAGTGTGCTGTCTAGATTTGCCATGGCTTTCCTCCCCAGGAGCAAGCGTCTTTTAATTTCTTGGCTACAGTCCCCATCTGCAGTGATCTTGGAGCCCAGGAAAATAAAATCTGTCACTACCTCCATTTCTTCCCCATCTATTTGCCAGGAATTGAGAGGGCCGGATGCCATGATCTTGGTTTTCTTAATGTTTAGTTTCAACCCAAGTTTTGCACTCTCCTTCTTCACTCGCAACAAGAGGCTCTTTAGTTCCTCTTCACTTTCTGCCATTAGAGTGGTATCATCTGCATATCTTAGGTTGTTGATGTTTCTTCCGGCAATCTTAATTCCAATTTTTGCTTCATCTAGCCCTGCCTTTCTCATGATGTGCTCTGCATATAAGTTAAATAGGCAAGGCGACAGTATACAGCCTTGCCGGACTCCTTTCCCAATTTTGAACCAATCAGTGGTTCCGTGTCCAGTTCTCACTGTTGCTTCTTGGCCCGCATATAGGTTTCTCAAGAGACAAATAAGATGGTCTGGTATGCCCATCTCTTTAAGGACTTGCCACAGTTTGTTATGATCCACACAATCAAAGGCTTTAGCATAGTCAATGAAGCAGAAGTAGATGTTTTTCTGGAACTCCCTAGCTTTCTCCATGATCCAGCGTATGTTAGCAATTTGATCTCTAGTTCCTCTGCCTCTTCGAAATCCTGCCTGTACTTCTGGTAGTTCTCGATCCACATACTGCTGGAGTCTAGCTTGTAGAATTTTAAGCATAACTTTACTAGCATGAGAAATGAGTGCAATGGTGCGATAGTTTGAACATTCTTTGGCACTGCCTTTCTTTGGAATTGGAATGTAAACTGATCTTTTCCAATCCTGTGGCCACTGTTGAGTTTTCCAAATTTGCTGGCAAATTGAGTGTAGCACTTTTACTGCATCGTCTTTTAAGATTTTGAATAGCTCAGCTGGAATACTGTCACCTCCACTAGCTTTGTTGTTGCTCAGCTTTTCTAAGGCCCACTTCACTTCGCATTCTAGGATGTCTGGCTCGAGGTCAGTGACCACCTCATTGTGATTATCAGGGACGTTAAGCTCATTCTTGTATAGTTCTTCTGTGTAATTTTGCCACCTCTTCTTAATCTCTTCTGCCTCTGTTAGGTCCTTGCCATTTTGGTCCTTTATCATGCCCATTTTTGCATGAAACGTTCCTTTCATCTCTCCAATTTTCTTGAAAAGATCTCTGGTCCTCCCTATTCTATTGTTTTCTTCTATTTCTTTGCATTGTTCATTTAAGAAGGCATTCTTATCTCTTCTAGCTATTCTAGAATGCTATCTCTTCTAGCTATTCTAGAATGTACACACATTATAATAACAAAAGTAGAAAAATAAAATTCAGCAATTACAGAATTTGCAATACTACAAAATAGCAAAAGTACAGTATTGTTCAAGTGTATTCACTAATATAGAGGCTTTCCTGAGCAGGCAGCAATTACAGTAATCACACAACATTACAGCACAATTATTTAAGGACAAAATACTGTAAATAAGCTGGAGGTTTGCGAACCCTTGTAGATCGCCTGGGGGTCCCAAGCAACTCCCGGTCTACCAGCTTGCTCGCCGGGCTAGGTAGACCAGGACTCTTGAGTCCATGAGAGTCAGGCTGACTCGAGTCCTTCTGGCTGGCCATTCCAGGTCAGCCCAAGCCAAAGTCCATTGTTGGAGCAGAGTTAGCACAGCGACTGTATTGGTCGGGTTGACTTTCCCCGTCAGGGGACCCATGTTGCACTCCCAGGCTTTGCCCATCTATGACCACTTCCCCATTGCTCTGACTTTTAGGGTCCTCAGAGCATGTGAATTGTCCTGCTTGGCTGCTGGTTTCTGGCTCTATCAGCGGACCTGTGACGAGGTCCTCGCTTTGTGGCTGTTCTGGGAACCGCTTCCGCAGCTGATCAATATTTATTTATTTATTTATTTATTTATTTATTTATTTATTTATTTATTTATTTATTTATTTATTTATTTATTTATTAAATTTTTATACCGCCCTTCTCCTGAAGGACTCAGGGCGGTGTACAGGGCAATAAATATCAAAATATAAATACAAAAGTAAAAAAAGAAGTTTAAAAGGATTAAATAATTATGCCCAATATAATACAATAATAAAACTGTGTTAAAACTAAATCCAACCCCTAACCCATCAGACCAGGCCAGATTGCTCAAATAAATAAGTTTTTAAATCGCACCGAGAGGAGCGAAGGTCGGGGGCCATCCGGAGCTCAACCGGCAAGCGGTTCCATAGGTCTGGCGCGCCCACAGAGAACGCCCTCCCCCTGGGGGCCACCAATCGACATTCTCTGATCGGAGGCACCCTGAGGATGCCCACTCTGTGGGAGCGCACTGGACGGAGGGAAGTTGATGCCGGCAGCAGGTGCTGCCGTAGGTAATCCGGACCCATGCCATGTAGGGCTTTATAGGTCATTACCAGCACCTTGAATCTCACCTGGAGGGCAACTGGCAGCCAATGCAGCTCGCGGAGCAGAGGTGTAACATGGGAGTATCGGGAGATCCCCAACACAACTCGCGCGGCTGCATTCTGCACCAGTTGAAGCCTCCGAGTAGTCCTCAAGGGCAGCCCCATGTAGAGAGCGTTGCAGTAGTCCAAACGAGAGGTCACGAGAGCATGAGTGACTGTACGCAAGGCATCCCGGTCTAGATAGGGCCGCAACTGGCGCACCAGGCGAACCTGGGCGAAGGCCCCCCTAGTCACAGCTCCTATATGATCTTCTAAGGAGAGCTGTGAATCTAGAAGGACCCCCAAGTTGCGAGCCCGATCTATGGGGGGTAATAACTCACCCCCCATATTAAGAGTTGGAAAATTCTGCATTTCCCGGGATGCCAACACGCACAGCCACTCAGTCTTGTCAGGGTTGAGCTGAAGCCTGTTCCTCCCCATCCAGACCCGGACCGCCTCCAGGCAATGGGACATCACGTCGAGGGCATCACTGGGGTGGTTTGGGGTTGAAATAAAAAGCTGGGTATCATCAGCGTACTGATGATAACCAACTCCAAAACCACGAATGATCTCACCCAGAGGCTTCATGTAGATGTTGAACAGGAGAGGCGAGAGGACCGATCCCTGAGGAACTCCACAAACAAGGGGCCTCAAGGTCGACCTCTGCCCTCCTGCCAACACCGACTGCGAATGCCCCAGAAGGTAGGAGGAGAACCACTGAAGAACTGTGCCTCCCACTCCCAACATGTGGCGGTGAACGACTCACCCGCCATCTAGAGTCATTTCGTATGAGAGAGGGCCCGAGATTTTAGCAATTTTGCCTGGCACCCACAAGTTCCCATGCCCATAGTTCTGGGCCCACACCCCATCACCCACTTGCAACCCCCTCGGAGGCTTTGGGCAAGAGGCGTCTGCTGCCACCCGGTCTGGGTGCAGCCTGTCCAGTTTAGTGATGAGCCTCCTTCCCCAGCAAAACTCTGCTGGGCTCTTGCCTGTTGCTGTGCAAGGCGTAGTATGCTGGCAAAGCAAAAAATCACCCAGCCTGTGGTGCCAATCCCCAGTCACTATGCGCTTTAGTGAATCCTTTGTAGTGCACACCATCCGTTCAGCCTGCCCATTACTTGAAGGGTGAAATGGAGCCGATGTCGCATTATAAAGAATTAGATACTGGGGCTGTCTTTTGCTTTGTCTTTTCTCAGGAAGCAAGAATTGCTAGCCCAGACACTTCCATTGGAGTTTGGAGTTTACAAGTTGCAGCCTGGTGATTGGTTCCTGATAAAAAGCTGGCGTGAAGAAAAACTTCAGCCTGGGATGGTCCATACCAAGTCCTCTTAAACACTGAAACAGCAGACCGCACAAAAGAGAAGGGGTGGACTCACCATACCAAAGTGAAAGCCAGCACTGAACCAGTTTGGACCATAGACCCCAACTAGAATCCTCTGAAATTCAAAATTCACCAGTGCTCTAAATCAGGGCTTTTCAACCTTTTCACCCATTGTACCACTTTTAGGATAAGGCAATGTCCGAGTACCACCAGTCGCCCAGCAAGGTGTCAAAAACTTGACCCCCCCAAAAAGGAAAAAAATGATAAAGTACAGGTAGTCCTCGACTTACAACAATTCGCTTAGTGACTGTTCGAAGTTACAACGGCACTGAAAAATGTGACTTATGACCATTTTTCATACATATGACTGTTGCAGCATCCCCAAGGTCATGTGATTTACACTCGGATGCTTGGCAACTGATTCATACTTATGATGGTCACAGTGTCCCAGGGTCATGTGATCACCTTTTGTAACTTTTTGACAAGCGAAGTCAATGGCCGGGGGTCGGGGAGCTCATCATTCAGGTTGTAGGGTGCCTGTGAGGGGGGAATCCATGGGTCTCTGGTGGAGGGGGGTGGGACTGGGGTGGGTGACCTCCCTCTCTCCCATTGGCCCTTCCTTCCTTACTTCCTTCCTTTCTTCCCTCCTTCTTTGTCCCTTCCTCCTTCCCTCCCTCCCTTCCATTGTCACTCCCTCCCTCCCTCAGGTTGCAGGATGACCTGTGGGGGGGAATCCGTGGGTCTCTGGTGGAGGGGGGTGGGACTGGGGTGGGTGCCCTCCTTCCCTCCCTCTCTCCCATTGTCCCTTCCTTCCTTCTTTCCTTCCTTTCTTCCCTCCCTCTTTGTCCCTTCCTTTTGCCAGCAGGAAATCTTGCACAGGAATTGCAGCCAGGGATTTCCCCCCCTCACCCCCACACTCTTTCCCTGGCTTGCCTCGCATCTGGGCTTTCCTTATTTCTTCCTCCCTCCCTCCCCTTCCTTCCCTCTTTGTCCCTTCCTTTTCCAAGCAGGAAATCTTGCACAGAAATTGCAGCCGGGGATTTCTCCCCCCCCCCAAACACACACACACACACACACACTCTTTCCCTGGCTTGCCCGGCATCTGGGCTTTCCTCATTTATTCCTCCCTCCCTCCCTCCCCTTTCTTCCCTCTTTGTCCCTTCCTTTTTCCAAGCAGGAAATCTTGCACAGGAATTGCAGCCGGGGATTTCTCCCCCCCCAAACACACACCAACCACTCCACCCCACCGAAACATCAAGGGGGCATCACTGCTCCCTCCCCTTCCCTGCAGATGCAGGTTCATCTGTTGTGCTTTTGCCACAGACTGCTACAGATTTCAAGCAAACTTTCCCAGCCCCACGTGGAAAGAGCGAGACCCAACAGGAAATACTGAAGGCAAAGCGGGTGCTCGCTCCCCACCCCCACCCCTCAGAGTGCTTTCCTCTTCTCTTGTATTTATTTTGGGAAATTAAACTGCATCCCAGGGGAAGAAAGGCATCGACGGTAGCCACAAGGTGTTCGGCAGGTGCTGAACCCCAAACCGGGAACAGTTCTCCTTCTTGTCCGTCCTCTCCCATTAGTTCTTCCACCCCCAGCTACTTACGATCAGCGGCAGGGAGCAGGTGGTGAAAAGGGCAGTCCTGAGTGCCAGCAGGACCAACTGGCCTAGCTCCTCAGTGCGCCTGGAGGAAGCGAGTATGAAAGGCGCGGCTGCACCCTGTGGGTCAATCAGGTGGGTCCTGCGCGGGGGCTGCCAGCGCGCCATCCGATGCCCGAACAGTACTGCACATTGCTGCCAAAGCCCAGGAACAGCAGGGCGCAGAAGAGCACGCAGAGGATGGCTGCCGTGCAGCATGGGGATTTCTCCCTCCCCCTTTCCCTGGCTTGCCCCGCATCTGCAAAGTTGGTCAAATTATTTTTGGCCACTGAAGGCAGAGTAACCAACAGGCACCTAGAAATAAAAAAAAATGCTTTTCTAGTAAAAATGCAGCGTTTTCACCAAAACACTGGAGCCCGTTGGCAGAGGTCGGGGCCAGCCATACGGGGCCGTAAGGGGTATCGCAAGCTTGCGGGGCGGGGGGGGAAGAGGAAAAGAAAATGGAAGAGGCTGCAACAGAGAGAGAGAGAGAGAGAGAAGGGGGAAAGAAGGAGGGGGCGGTTGTGAGGTTGGCGCTCAGGGCCTCGACGTGAGCGGTCTCAAAACACCTACCTGCCGAGGGAGTGGATGGCTCTGTCCCCTTGCTTCTGAAGTAAGAAGAGGGGGGGAAGGACGACACAGATCCCGCATGAGAAGAGTTCAATCTGGTTTCTGCACAATATGTCCCTGGGGAAGGCGGGGCCTCGCTCTGCGCCTGCGCTCTACGCGCACCCTCGGTAGGGTTCCTGCAGGACAGACTGCCGCCAAGCAGCATGTTTTCCAGCAGCAAGTTCTGGGAAGGAGCGGGGGGGGAGGGGAGGCGGGGAGGGGGGGAGGAAGGCAATGCCGCGTACCACCAGCCAGGTGCTCGCGTACCACCAGTGGTATGCATACCACCAGTTGAAAAGCCCTGCTCTAAATGACTCCAAATGTGGTTGAAATAGGGGGATTTATGCTCACTGGAGCATTGGTCATTGTATGGTTGGTGGTTTTGTCCTTCTTTTGCAGGGAAAATTGGATGTCCATACAGTTATTTGGCAAACCACAACAAGAGGAGATTGAACTACCCATCCAGAATACTGAACAAATACCTGATGTGCTGGTTCTGTGATTGCAGGTGCTGGTATAACTGTTGATGTACCCATTGTTGTGATTGTGCCCCTATTCATGGTGATTGTGTAGAGGAGTGTGATATAGTCATAGTTGAGTACCTGGTGGTACTTGAGTGGATTGCTGATGGGCATGTGTGGGCAAGTGAGGAAGAACAACTGTGAACCATGTATGATAAGAACCAAAATGGGAAATCAAATAACTAAGACTCTTGTGTATCACTCTTTCCTTGAGTGTAATAATATTTATTTATTTATTTATTTATTTTATTATATTTGTATACTGCCCTTCTCCCGAAGGACTCAGGGCAGTGAACAGGGCAATACATGTTAAAAAACAAGAATACAAAAGTTAAAAAAGATTAAACAAGATGCCCAAAAACTATAACAATAAGTTAAGTTAAAATACATAAAAACAATAAAACCCAAACCTGTCACCTGGCCAGGCTGGCTTGTTCGAACAGGTAAGTGTTTAGATCGCGCCGGAAGGAGCGAAGGTCGGGCGCCATCCGGAGCTCAACCGGAAGATGGTTCCATAAATCCAGCACGCCCACAGAGAACGCCCTCCCCCTGGGGGCCACCAGTCGACATTCTTTGACCGGTGGCACCCTGAGGATGCCCTCTCTGTGGGAGCGCACTGGGCGGAGGAAAGTTGATGCCGGCCGCAGGTGCTCCCTGAGGTATTCCGGACCCATGCCATGAAGGGCTTTGTAGGTCATTACCAGCACCTTGAATCTCACCCGGAAGACAACTGGGAGCCAATGCAGCTCGCGGAGCAGGGGTGTAACATGGGAGTATCGGGAGACTCCCAACACAACTCTCGCGGCTGCATTCTGTACCAGTTGGAGCCTCCGAGTGGTCCTCAAGGGCAGCCCCATGTAGAGAGCGTTGCAGTAGTCCAAACGAGAGGTCACGAGCGCGTGAGTGACCGTACGCAAGGCATCCCGGTCTAGATAGGGCCGCAACTGGCGCACCAGGCGAACTTGGGCGAAGGCCCCCCTAGTCACATTTACTATATAGTCTTCTAAAGAAAGCTGTGAATCTAGGAGGACTCCCAAGTTGCGAGCCCTATCTACGGGGGGTAATAACTCACCCCCCATGGAAAGAGATGGAATATTCTGAATATCCTGAGATGCCGGTACGCACAGCCACTCAGTCTTGTCAGGGTTGAGTCGAAGCCTGTTCCTCCCCATCCAGACCCGAACCGCCTCCAGGCAACGGGACATCACGTCGAGGGAATCACTGGGGTGGTTTGGGGTCGAAATGAAAAGCTGGGTATCATCCGCATACTGATGATACCCAACTCCAAAACCACAAATGATCTCACCCAGCGGCTTCATATAGATGTTGAACAGGAGAGGCGAGAGGACCGACCCCTGAGGAACTCCACAAGCGAGAGGCCTCGAGGTTGACCTCTGCCCCCCTGCCAACACCGACTGCGAACGTCCCAGGAGATAGGAGGAGAACCACTGAAGAACCGTGCCTCCCACTCCCAACCCCCTGAGACGCCGCAGCAGGATACCATGGTCGATGGTATCGAAAGCCGCTGAGAGGTCTAATAGGACTAGGACAGAGGAATATCCCCTGTCCCGAGCCCTCCAGAGATCATTCACCAGAGCGACCAATGCCGTCTCCATGCTGTACCCGGGCCTGAAGCCCGATTGGTACGGGTCTAGATAATCCGCTTCATCCAGAACCAGAGGGAGCTGATGTGCCACCACGCTCTCAACAACCTTCGCAAGAAAGCGAAGGTTGGAGACCGGATGAAAGACACAGCTGGGTCCAAGGCAGGCTTCTTGAGGAGAGGTCTCACCACCGCCTCCTTCAAGACGGCGGGGAAACTACCCTCACTCAAAGATGCAGATATAACCGCCTGGAACCAGCCTCGTGTCCCCTCCCGGGCCGCATAAACCAGCCCGGAAGGGCACGGGTCCAATAAACACATGGTGGAGCTCAGCCTCCCCATAATCCTGTCCACTTCCTCCGGAGTCACAGGATCGAATTACTGTCATGCCTCCGTCCGACCCTGACTCCAAGGATGACATGGAGTGCTTTGTTGAGGCCCAGGAGGGGTTGTCTGTCGCTTTGGAGGACTGTAGGGAAAAACAGACTGAGGCAGGCAAGGGCCTTTCAGGTTTGCAACAGGAAAGGCACAGTGCAGGAGAGGAGCAAGCCCCCCCCCCATCCTAGAGCAAGGAGAGCAGAGAGGAGGAGAGAACAATGGAGGCAGGCTCAATTGCTCGGGAGGAGAGCGTCCCGGCCCACTTCACAAGGCACACCTGGGGACTAGGACATAAGGAGACGCTGTGGGGTGGGGCATTTGCCAGGAACAAATGTGTTATCTGGAGATGTGAATTGTGCTCTTGTCTAACCTGGTCACTTTGAAATCCAGACTGGTCGGTTTACTGCTTCACAGCCACAGAAGACATTTCTGAGTCTTTCCTTACAGACTGCAGGCAAGCCGAGAGTTAAAAGGACTATTTATATTCTGTTTTTGTGTTATCTGTCTTGCCTGTGTGTGCATTGCTTGAACTCTTGCCAGCTTCTGTGGGAGCTTTTGGAGAACTTGGGCAGTAATTAAACAACTGTTTCTTTGCTAGCTGACTGCTTGTCTCTGTTTGGGGCCCTGGGTCATCACAATTACAGGAATGTGTGAACACAATCAAACAAGGTATCAGGTATGCAATACTAAAGGAAAAATTGCTTGGTTTGACCCCCAAGGAATTAAATACCAAAAGATTATTAAAATTTGGGCATATAGTAATAATAAACAGCAGGGCCACTTATTGGGAACCAATCGGACAACTTCAAGGTTTAAAGAGGTACAAATATGCTTTGATTCCTGCAAGGCTATAGAAAAAGGTAAAGGTAAAGGTTCCCCTGCACATGCGTGCTAGTCGTTTCCAACTCTAGGGGCCGGTGCTCATCTCCATTTCAAAGCTGAAGAGCCAGCACTTGTCCGAGGACATCTCCATGGTCATGTGGCTGGCATGACTAGACGCCAAAGGCTCACGGAACGCTGTTACCTTTCCACCGTAGTGGTCCCTATTTTTCTACTTGCATTTTTTACATGCTTTGGAACTGCTAGGTTGGCAGAAGCTGGGACGAGTAACAGGCGCTCACTCTATCACGCGGCACTCGGGATTCAACCCACCAAACTGCTGACCATCTGATCGACAAGCTCAGTGTCCTAACCCACTGAGCCACCACGTCCCTTATAGAAAAAGGGGTAGGTACAAAATGTGGCTCTCTAAGTTGGGGACGAGGCTATATGCCAGAAAAGAAATATGTTTACTCTGTGCTAAAACGAAATAGTTTCTCAGGAAGAAGGGGGGGAGGTTTGAAGACTATTGGTATTCCTTTCAACCTGGCCCAAGGGAAACACAAGTAATAGCAAGAGCTGGTTCAATTTAACTGAGGGAGTGAGCCAATCTAATTGTGGCATCGAAGAGTGCACTCCTGTTTGTTTTAAATTTCATGATCCTAAGAGTGGACCTAAATAATATGGATGTGGAATAGATGGGACAGGTAAGGACCCATATACTTTAACATATATACAGGTAATTCAAAAAAAACCTAACTCCCACACAACATAGGCTTTTTCACTCTTTCTATGAAGAAATGGCAACAAAAATTGAGATCCCAACCGTAACTAAGAATCTATTTATTGATTTGGCTGAAAGGATAGCAGACTCCCTAAATGTCACTAATTGTTATGTCTGTGTTGGCACTAAAATGGGAAAACAATGGCCTTGGGAGACAAGATAGATACTGTAGATCTCTCTGGTATAGCCGAGATGAACCTCACCTGGACATCACAGGATAGACCCCCCTCAGTGGACTACCCAATCTTCTACAGGTGAAACTCAAAAAATTAGAATATCGTGCAAAAGTTCATTTATTTCAGTAACGCAACTTAAAAGGGGAAACTAATATATGAGATAGACTCATTACATGCAAAGCAAGATAGTTCAAGCCGTGATTTGTCATAATTGTGATGATTATGGCTTACAGCTCATGAAAACCCCAAATCCACAATCTCAGAAAATTAGAATATTACATGCAATCAATAAAACAAGGAGTGTACATAGAACAATATTGGACCTCTGAAAAGTAAAAGCATGCATATGTACTCAGTACTTGGTTTGGGCCCCTTTTGCAGCAATTACTGCCTCAATGCGGCGTGGCATGGAAGCTATCAGCCTGTGGCACTGATGAGGTGTTATGGAAGACCAGGATGCTTCAATAGCGGCCTTCAGCTCTTCTGCATTGTTCGGTCTCATGTCTCTCATCTTTCTCTTGGCAATGCCCCATAGATTCTCTATGGGGTTCAGGTCAGGCAAGTTTGCTGGCCAATCAAGCACAGTAATCCCACGGTCATTGAACCAGGTTTTGGTGCTTTTGGCAGTGTGGGCAGGTGCCAAGTCCTGCTGGAAAATGAGGTCAGCATCCCCATAAAGCTCGTCTGCGGAAGGAAGCATGAAGTGCTCCAAAATCTCCCAGTAGATGGCTGCGTTGACTTAATGAAGCACAGTGGACCAACACCAGCAGATGACATGGCTCCCCAAATCAACAGACTGTGGAAACTTCACACTGGACTTCAAGCATCTTGCAGTGTGTGCCTCTCCATTCTTCCTCCAGACTCTGGGTCCTTGGTTTCCAAATGAGATGCAAAAGTTGCTCTCATCAGAAAAGAGGACTTTGGACCACTGAGCAACAGACCAGGTCTGTTTTTCTTTAGCCCAGGTAAGACGCTTTTGACGTTGTTTGTTGTTCAGGAGCGGCTTGACAAGAGGAATATGACATTTGAAGCCCATGTCCAGGATCCATCTGTGTGTGGTGGCTCTTGATGCACTGACTCCAGCCTCAGTCCACTCCTTGTGAAAGTCCCCAACACTTTTGAATGGCCTTTTCCTGACAATCCTCTCCAGGCTGCGGTCATCCCTGCTGCTTGTGCACCTTTTTCTTCCACACTTTTCCCTTCCACATAACTTTCTATTAATGTGCTTTGATAGAGCACTTGGGGAACATCCAACTTCTTTTGCAATTACCTTTTGAGGCTTTCCCTCCTTGTGGAGGGTGTCAATGATGGTTTTCTGCACAACTGTCAGGTCAGCAGTCTTCCCCATGATTGTGATTCCTACTGAACCAGACTGAGAGACCATTTAAAGGCTCAGGAACCCTTTGCAAGTGTTATGGCTTAATTAGCTGATTAGAGTGGGACACTTTGAGCCTAGAATATTGCACCTTTTCACAATATTCTAATTTTCTGAGATTGTGGATTTGGGGTTTTCATGAGCTGTAAGCCATAATCATCACAATTATGACAAATCACTGCTTGAACCATCTTGCTTTGCATGTAATGAGTCTAACTCATATATTAGTTTCCCCTTTTAAGTTGCATTTCTGAAATAAATGAACTTTTGCACGATATTCTAATTTTTTGAGTTTCACCTGTATACCGTTTGCGCGGGATTTTCCCCAGATCTTGCCTTGACTTCCCTACTGTCATTGACCCCTAACAAAAGTATCCTTTTGAGACAATGCCTGTTTAAAGAGTTCTGTAGAGATAGAGGTCATATAAAAGTTACGAAGGGGCCGTGTGCAGCAAACTGCCATGCCTCAGTATCTTGTTTCCCTCATGTCTATGAGCTCACCTCAATTAGCACTACCAGGGACTACCAGGAACCATCAAGATATATGAGACTCTACCCTGGCTGGGATGTTCTTAAAGATTGACAAGGGAATACACCAATAACCATGCTGTTGCTGTGTGCTCTTTGCTGCTTGTTAAAACTTTATAAAAGTAATAAACTCTGCGTAAGCGGACAAACATTTTGGGACACCCTGCTATGACTGGTTTCTGAATCCCACAGCTGGCACCCGAACAGGGACATCCCTCCTGGGGAGCAACTCCCAACATACTTCCCTTCATCTGGAATAGACCCCAAGGTGCACCTTCCTCCTACGGGACCCCTCAAAGGTAAGTATGGGTTGCAATCTATCTCACCAACAGCAACAGCATGTACAGGAACTTCGAGTCCTGCTACAAAAGTCAGGGCTTACAGTGCCTGAGGCAGAAATAAGGAAGCTGGTTGGAGAGATAGGGAAACATTGTCCCTGGTATCCGGAGCACGGGACGCTCCGGTTACAGGACTGGGCAAAGATAGAACATACTTTACATCTTGAACCCCAGGCTCCAGTTCAGATATTACATCTATGGTTTCAATGCCGTCACGGAGTGGAGAAATTTGGCTCTGATGGTTTGGCAGGACAACAATTGATCACAAAACCTCCACCTGATTACGATCAAATAATTTCCCCCCCCCCCCAAATCATCTTCAATTGAAACTTCAGCTCCTCATGAAGAGGTTGATTCTTCATGCCCCCATGAGGCAAATTTTAGAGGAACAATTAGCAAAAGGGGGGGAATGTAGAAGAAATTGCTGATGGGTCTGGTCCTTTTGCTCTAGTTGATGCTCAGATTGTTTTACCAGCTGCCACTTTACAGGTTTCTTCTGAATGCGTTTACCGAGCATTTGGAAAAGTGCCTGTTTCTGGAAAGCCTCAATCAACCTTCTCTAACATCAGGCAGAAGGCTACTGAGCCGTATCCTGATTTTGTTAACAGATTACAGGATATAGGAACAGCCTCTTATCAAACCAATTTATTGGCAGCCACTTTATCGCAAGGCAGCAAGCCTCAAGGAAAGTGTTATAACTGTGGTAAAGCTGGTCATTATAAAAGGGAATGTCAAAATCCAGGGGGGGTATGTCTGAAGCATCCCACAGCCCTTTCTATCAGAGGTTGAAACCAAAAGCATGTTTTTTTTCTGTCTTTTCTTTTAATCTGGCTCTTTGGACTATTCGATTCCTTTTGTTGGAGGTAAGGACACCTCCCACTTCACACCTGCAAAAGACCCCAGGTTTAATATTCCTTTTAGTCTTTCCCCACTGTCTTTTGAAGATGGTGGGATAAATTGTAAGTAACCATAAACCATAAACCGAAAGCATTTATACTTTGTTTTTCACATACGCAGTCACTCATCTCTTCCTGGACCTCTTTCTGAAGGCAACAGTCATGCTGATGCTGCTGTTCATGCTTTACCCACTTTGTTTTCAGATCCTTTCTTCAGTCACTCTTTTTTCCATCAAAATGCCAGGGGGCTGACACAAGCTTGCCATATTCCATTCGACCAAGCCAAACAAATTGTTTCATCCTGTCCCTAATGTTCTGGGGCATCCCCCTCGGGGGACACAAGAGTTAATCCCCATGGTTTTGCCTCTAATCAACTATGGCAAATGGATGTCACCCATGTTCCCTCCTTGGCTCCCTGGAAGTATATTCATTTATCTATTGATACCTATTCAGGAGCACTTTGGGCCACACCTCAACGAGGGGAAACGGCTAATCATGTTATTTCTCATCTTTTTTCAGCCATTATTGCCTTGGGCAAACCTTCCTCTTTAAAAACTGATAACGGCCCGGCCTATTCTTCATCGGCCTTTTTGCAATTTTGTACAACCTGGAATATTGTTCTTACTCATGGGCTACCCTACAATTCCACAGGTCAAGACATTGTGGAATGCACTAATTGGTCCTTTAAGGACTGTCTTCACAAACAAATAAAAAAGGAGGGATCTCAGGTACCCAATTTGTCGTGGGTAACACAACAGGTTAAAAAACTATTATTTACCTTAAATCAATTGAATGTCTCCATTCATAATTCGACCGCTTATCAGAGACACTTTCAACAGAAAACAAGCTTGCCTCCCCCTCTAGTATATTATTGGGCATTACCAGACAAAACATGGTTAGGGCCGGTCCCTCTGATTACTTGGGAAGGAGGTTATGCTGCTGTGCTTGCTCCTACAGGACCCTTGTGGATTCCAGCACGTTGCGTCCGCCCAGCTAAGGATGTCGTGGCACCAGTCCCCGAATCTGGTTCCAGAAATGGCCAAGGTGACTCTACAGACGGCGCAGCGGCCAATACGATCTCGCCGGATCATCCGTCCAGTAACGTGGGGAGATGTGAAAAACCTGACCACCAAAGCGCAGGCAGTGCTGCAACAGCAACACGTGGAGCAAACCTCCGAGAATTTATGCGCTGCCATTTTTGCAGTTTTAACTGCCAATTCCTTAGCCATTATTTGTTTATTATTAATTGCTGCCCTTTAGCGACAGCAGCTGTCATCTCACCCAAACACTCACTTGAGCAGCAAATGAAGCAAAACCTATGGGTGCAGCTAGCTAACTTCACACAAAATGAAGTCTTTTGCTTATCTGAATTGTATGACATGGAAAATTTGCTTTCTACATGTCTGGTCCCTGTTTCTACCCCATCTGCAGCAATTCAAAACTTCACTGGCTTGAGCAAATTTCTATTAAATAAAAATTTTAACTATGGGACTATATCTAGTTGGGGGTTGACTGCCTATGATCCACCCCCTGACGCAATTGCTTTGCACACTCCGATAGTAGCAGGCCCTGAGAATATAACATGCGCAAAAATAGTTAATTGTACATCTTCAAGTAAAAAACCTTCCAAGCTGAGCAATGCTGGCTCAGGAATTCTGGGAGTTGAAGTCCACGAGTCATAAAAGAGCCAAGGTTGCCTACCCCTGGTATAGGTTCTCCTGATTGAGCGGGGGGCTGGACTAGAAGACCTCCAAGGTCCCTTCCAGATTCTATTCTATTCTATTCTATTCTATTCTATTCTATTCATAAAGGTGTCTCAAAATCTTTGCTGCAGAACCTTCCCTAGAAGTTAACATAAGCTGGGGTTCTTTAAGGCAGAAAACTAAATAATTCAATAATATAAAATATAATAGTAATTCAAGAAATAATAATTTAAACTATTGCAGTTAGCACCATATAACATTCATATTACAGATTTAGGATTGTGGTAACATTCATAGAAGCAACCATACTACCATTTCTGTTATACTGTACAGATGAAACTCGAAAAATTAGAATATCATGCAAAAGTTCATTTATTTCAGTAATGCAACTTAAAAGGGGAAACTAATATATGAGATAGACTCATTACATGCAAAGCAAGATAGTTCAAGCCGTGATTTGTCATAATTGTGACGATTATGGCGTACAGCTCATGAAAACCCCAAATCCACAATCTCAGAAAATTAGAATATTGTGAAAAGGTGCAATATTCTAGGCTCAAAGTGTCCCACTCTAATCAGCTAATTAAGCCATAACACCTGCAAAGGGTTCCCGAGCCTTTAAATGGTCTCTCAGTCTGGTTCAGTAGGAATCACAATCATAATTTGTTTGCAAGAAACGCATATAAAAGCACAACATTATAAACTATTGGAATATCCAAAAATTGGAAAACTTTATTATGCATCGGCACAACAAAAAAAGAGGAGTAGCTCTATATATTAAAGAGACAATAAATTTGAAAATGGTGTATTCAGATGAATAAGGAAGAATATTAATGGTAGAGATTTATTTGCATCAAAAACAAATATTATTAGTGGCAATATACGCACCGAATAACAATCAGGACAAATTTTATAAAAATCTACTTTAAAAAATAATAGAAATGGAGTATCAAAATATTTGTTTACTAGGAGACTTTAATGCAATAATAGATGGAAGAATTGACTACAAAAGTAACAAAGTAAAGAAAAATGGTAGAGGAAGACTACCTAAGACATTTTTTGATATGGCAGAGGAAATTGGAATTCAAGATGTTTGGAGGGAAATAAACCCACAAAAATTACAATATACTTTTTACTCAAATAGAGAATACTTCATCTTGAGGGATGGGATTTGGTATATGGATGGCATGCATACTTGCTGTACGATAAGAAGGTGGACAGGGCTTTTAAATCCCATATTCTTAGATTTGCTTTATTGCGTGTCTGGAAAAAGTATTATTATAAGTTAAATTATAAAATACCGATTTGGGGAATTCCTGGACACGCGATAGAGGGCGTATCTATGGGAGTGAGTTTGGATATGGTTTCTTATAAGGAACTACTTAGATTGCAAGGGAATGATTGGCAACTTAAATCATTACATGAGTTAAGACAAGAAAACATAAGTTACTCTTGGTTTCAATATACCCAATTGAAAGCTAGGTGGAAGTTAGACCAAAAGGTTGGCATCACAATTAAAGATCAAAATTTAGTAAAACAAATTAGAGATTTAAATTGTGCACATATAAAGAGGATATATAATGTTTTAATTGAATTGGATTCGGAAACGGAATTAGTTAAAGATTGTATGATAAAGTGGGCACAAAATATTCAGGAACCAATTTCGTTGGACACTTGGGAGATAATTTGGGTCAGAAATGTTAAATTTACTCAGGCTCAAAACTTAAGAGAAAATTTTTATAAAATGTTTTATAGATGGCATCTGGATCCCAAGACGTTGTCTAACATGTATCCTAATTTACAGTCTAAATGTTGGAGATGTGGTAGTTTAGAAGCCACCTATTTTCATATGTGGTGGACTTGTAGAAATATAAAAGCTTTTTGGATTAAAATTTGGTGGAACATTCAAAAGATTTTTAAGAGAAAGATAAAGTTTTCTCCGCAATTGTTTTTATTGGGTATTGTTGTAGATTGTGATGTTAAAGAAACTAATTTGATGTTGAATATGATAACAGCAGCACGGTTACTGGTGGGACAATATTGGAAGAAGGATAGTTTGCCTACTATAGAAGAATGGGTGTTTAAAGTTTCGAATCTTGCAGAAATGTCTAAGCTTTCTGCTTACTTGAAAGATCATTCACAGGAAAGATATATTTCAGTTTGGAGGAGATGGATAGATTATATTCAGAACAAATATGGGACTAAAAAGTTCCATTTAGCTTATCAGTAGATTTTAGTGGGATATTGTTATTGGTACTTTGTATGTAGTTATGTTAAAGGGGAGTTAAAGCACATTATGAATTTGGTTAATTGTATATTATGCATAATTTTTATTTAGAATATGATTATTATAACTATAATCCTGTATTTAGCTCTGGGAGGTGGGGGGGGAAGTGGCCGGGTTTGGGGTGGGGGGGATTTGGGGAAATATTGTAAAATTTTGTTTTTGTAAAACTCTTTAATAAAAAAAGATGTTTGGAGGGAAATAAACCCACAAAAATTACAATATACTTTTTACTCAAATAGCCAGAAATCCTGGTCAAGAATTGATATGATTTGGATGACCGCGGAACTGAGAATGAATGTGCAGGACATTGAAATAGAAATAGGTACATGGGCAGATCATAACCCTTTGAAAATGACTTGGAAAGAGATACAAAAAAGGCTAAGATGGACTTTAAACTGTTCTATATTAAAAGAAAAAGAATTTATAGAATTAACAAAAAAAGTAATGGATTTTTTTTTAAAGAAAATAAAAAAGAAGATACTAAGATACAAAATTTATGGGACACAGCTAAAGCATATTTCAGAGGTATAGCAATATCGTACATGGCAAAGAAAAATAAACAGAGAAAACAGCAATATACATTACTAAGAGAGGAATTTGGAAAATTAGAATTAGAATTGCAAAAAAATCTGCAAAAAAAGACTTTAAAAAGAGATATGGATATGATAAAACATAAACTAAACTTGTTAGACTCAGAAAAAATGGCAGAACAGATTAAAAGAGTGAAGCAAATTTTTTTTGAAAACGCCAACAAACCGGGAAGATGGTTAGCTTATAAACTTAAAAAACAGAAAGAAAAAAAATGATATACAATTTGCTGGATGAGAAAGGTTATTTACAATATAAAAATGAAGAAATAAAAAAGATAGTTAAAGAATTTTATAAAGACTTATATGATAACAAGGAGATTCCGAGAGAGAAGATTGTAAAATATTTAGAAAATAGTAATCTTCCGAAGATTTCAGAGACATTTAAAAATATGTTAGACGAAGGAGTTACAATGATGGAAATAACAGAGGCTATAAAGAGACAAAAAAATGGTAAAGCTCCTGGCCCAGATGGACTTCCGGCAGAACTATATAAAAGTTTGCAAGAGATACTAAGTGATCCGTTGAAAGATGTTTGTAATGGACTTTTAATAGAAGCTAAAATGCCAGTGACGTGGATTGAAGCAAATATTTCTTTAATACCAAAAGACGATTCAGATCTGACCCAGATCAAGAATTACAGACCGATTTCACTACTTAATGTGGATTATAAAATTTTTACTTCAATAATGGCGGAGAGATTGAAGAAATATTTGGTTGAATTTATACATCCGGACCAAAATGGCTTTTTACCAAAGAGACAAATTAAAAACAATTTAAGAATGATAATAGATATACTGGAATACTATGAACTACATCCAGGGAAACAAATGGCATTAGTATTTTTAGATGCTCAAAAGGCATTTGATAATCTTTCATGGCGGTTTTTAATTTATCAATTACAAGCAATGGATTTTGGACAGAACTTTGTAAATATGGTAAAAACAATATATAGCAAACAAACTGCCAAAGTAATTGTGAATGGAGATTGTACTGAAAGTTTTGAAATAAGGAAAGGCACAAGGCAAGGATGTCCTCTGTCTCCTCTGCTATTCATTTTCACTTTGGAAGTTTTAAATCGAAATATAAGACAAGATACAGAAATTAGAGGTTTGGAATTAAAAGGTGAAACATATAAATTACAAGCATTTGCTGATGATTTGGTATTCATTTTGGAAGATCCTTTGAAGATGATTTCAAAATTGTGGAAGAAATTGGAACAAAATGGTGAAGTAGCGGGATTAAAAATTAATAAGGAAAAAACTAAAATAATAGTGAAAAATGTTACGGATAAGCAAAAAAATTGAATATCAGAGGTGATAGAGGTACAGATAGTGAAAAAGGTAAAATATTTGGGTATATTTTTATCAGCTAAATGTTCAACATTAAAAGAAGACAACTATATAAGACTATTGAAACAAATAAAGTTAAACCTGGAAAAGTGAAAGAATTTGAAATTGTCCTTACTAGGAAGGATAGCTACAATTAAGATGAATATATTGCCTAAGATTCTATTTTTGTTCCAGACAATCCCGATAAAACTTGGGGGACTTTTTTTTAAAGAGTTGGATTCTTTAGTTTTGAAGTTTATATGGCAGGGAAAAAAAGCTAGAATAAAAAAGAAAACTTTGCAAGATACTAAAGAAAATGGGGGGTTTGGTTTACCTGAGTGGACTTTGTATTATCAAGCATCAGTATTGACATGGGTGAAAGAATAAATAATGCTTAGGAATGGTATGGAAAAAACAAAATTCATAGATATTTTCAAAACCACTGTATTAGAAATGCTTTGATAACTGTATGGGAAAAAATCAAAATGAAAATATATGTAAAAATTCCAGGGTGGTTATCAACAATTGAAGCTTTTTCACATGTAAACTTGTTAGATTTTGAAAAAACGTGGACATATAAAGATATTTTAAATATTGATGGGACATTGAAATCAAAGCAAGAACTGGAATATCAGGGTATCAACATGTCATGGTGGGTACGTTTACAAATACAAAATAGATATGAAAAAGATATGAAAATGTATGGATTTTATAAAGAACAAAATGTGTTTGATAAGATATTATTAACGTCTGATGAGAAATTAATTAAAAAATTGTCTAACTTTTTGTTAACTTTAGAGATGGAAAGTGAACAAATTAAAGGGACAATGACAAGATGGGCGGAGAATTTTGGTTATACTATAGAGTTAGAAGAATGGCAAAAACTATGGGAGAGAAATTATAAATTGACAATGTCAACTGCATATAAAGAAAATCTGTATAAAATGTTTTATAGATGGCATTTACCTCCAGCTAGATTAGCAAAAATGTTTAAAAATGTATCAGGCAAATGTTGGAAATGTAAACACAATATAGGTACATATTACCATATTTGGTGGACATGTGATAAAGTTAAAGCCTATTGGAGAAAAATACATTTTTATTAGGTATATTACCAGAAAAGACTGATAAACAAAATACATACTTGGTTCTACGTATCATAAGCGCAGCAAGAATAAGCTATGCACAATGCTGGAAAAATGAACAAGTACCATCAGAAGAAGAGCTAATAAAGAAGATATTGGAATGCGCAGAGATGGACAGACTAACTATGAGACTAAAAGACAAAGAAGAAACAGAATATTATGAAAGCTGGAATTTATTTTATAAATGGTTGGAAAAAAGAACCAAAGAGTGAGATTTGTATATGTATTAATGAATTATAAACTCAGTTCACATGTTGTTTGGAAAATTAACATATGTTTATAAAGAATAAAAATTATATATATATATATAAAAGGAATCACAATCATGGAGAAGACTGCTGACCTGACAGTTGTGAAAGATGAGAGACATGAGACCGAACAATGCAGAAGAGCTGAAGGCCGCTATTGAAGCATCCTGGTCTTCCATAACACCTCAGCAGTGCCACAGGCTGATAGCTTCCATGCCACGCCGCATTAAGGCAGTAATTGCTCCAAACCAAGTACTGAGTACATATGAATGGTTATACTTTTCAGAGGTCCGATATTATTCTATGTATACTCCTTGTTTCATTGATTGCATGTAATATTCTAATTTTCTGAGATTGTGGATTTGGGGTTTTCATGAGCTGTACGCCATAATCATCACAATTATGACAAATCACAGCTTGAACTATCTTGCTTTGCATGTAATGAGTCTATCTCATATATTAGTTTCCCCTTTTAAGTTGCATTACTGAAATAAATGAACTTTTGCACAATATTCTAATTTTTCGAGTTTCACCTGTAATTTTTCGAGTTTCACCTGTATACTAATGCTTTCTCAAAGGTCTTGTCCAAATGGATCTAAATAAAGCATTGTTATACTGTTTGCTCTAGGAGCAGATAGTTCTTATCTCTGTGGACATAGCCTGATAAATCCTTTATAACTTAATGTAAAATATGAATGTGATGTGTACAGTTATTTGCTGCAATAAAAACAGTATGACTTAACAGATTTCATCATATGTAGCTCTCTGGAATTCCATTTCATTCAAACACTGCTACTTGGACATCATGCATCTTCTGTGGAAATATACAACAACATAAACTGGAATTAATTTACTTGTTTGCAAATAGAAACATCAAATTTACAGAAGACCTGTTTTTCAGACTGAAGTACAGGTTGTTCTTGAATTACAACTGTAATAGAGCCTGCCCATTACAGCTGTAAGTCGTGATGGTCGTAAAGTGGGTCACCCACATGACTGGCCCAATTTTAAGACCTTTTTTACGGCTGTGGTTAAGCAAATGCCACAGTCATTAAGCAAACCCATTGTTCGCTATGGGGCATTTTTGCCAAAAAATGGAAGTAAAGAGCAGTTTTCAGGAAAAACATTGTAAATTGCAGTCACATGACCATGGGACACAGCAAACAGTTGTAATTGTGGGCCATTTGCTGAGCACCTGAAATATGGCCATGTGACCTCAGCGGGGTGGGGCTGTTGGAACTTCAGAATGGGGTCATAAGTACCTTTTGAGGGATCTGTCATAAGTTTAAACAGTTGCTAAGTGACCAGTTGTAAGTCAAGAATTTTTTTTATTATTTAAAAATAATAATTTTTGCTGTAATGTTACAGTTCACTATCTATGATTTATGTGAAACAACAGGTATTCTTCAAAAGTCCAGAAACTATTTACAATGCAATGTTGTATTTCTTTACAGTGTCCCAATGTAATCTCAGTTTGAAAAAGCGGAGGAGTTGAAGCATCTTTAGCACTTTTTTCTGCTGCTTTCATGACTACAATATTGAGTCACCCTCTCCCAACAGCACCAGTGTCCTTCCTCCATTGGTGGAAGAAAATGGCGGGCTTCAAAGGGTGAGTTTTTCTCTTGGTGGTATTACGTAGCTGGATCTGAAAAATGGCCAAAAACCTCCTTTAAAGTGTTGGTGGTATATCTCTTTCTGAAAAGGCTTTTCCTGGATCCAGCTATTTAGGACAGCACCCTGTTCCCAACCTTTTTTGGGGGGAAGATTGTTGAGAAGATGGTGGGACTTCAGTTGAGTTTCAAGCATGGCATAAAATGGAAATGCCACCTGTTATGTATATAGGGGATGTGTCCGGTTGAGATGAGCCACTGACACCACCAGGTGGCATGGTACCCTGTCCGGATTGGCAGGGTAGTCCTTGGCGGGAAATTCAGATAAGGGGATTGGTTCCAGGTATACCTGGCTAGGTATATAAAAGAGGCTAATAGCCCTTTGTCTCCAGTCTTTACTATCTTCAATAAAGTATACTATGTTGAACCCTGATGTCTGGAGTCTTCCATGCGGTCCAGGACCCACTACACAATACCACCGGTCACTCTGTTGGATGACCTGAATGAAATAGTAAGCTCTTCATGGTGCTGCTTCATCTCCCATTGGTGTTTGGTACTGTCGTGGCATCTTCCTGGACTGCTTATGAAATCTGGAGACAACGTTTTTACAATGATTCAACTATTTCCTAAATGGTTAGCGGTGGGGATGGGGGATAAAGATCTGCCCAATGGATGCTCTTTTGTATAGTCCACATTAGTTTGTTCAGTCACCCCTACTTTTTAATAACTACATGAAACCTCTCAGAGAAGTCATTTGTTGGTTTGGGGTGAAAAATCATCTGTATGTTGATGATAGCCAGCTGTTCATCATCAGAAGAAGGATGAGTAATGTATTGGAAGTTTTAATTCAGCATTTGGAGACTTTGAAGGGCTGAATGCAATGAAACAGGTTGAAGTTGGGCTAGAGGGAGCTTCTGTTTATGTAGAAACCATTTACTTCTAACTCTGGTTGGGTTGTCACCCCTCCAAAGGAAATACACAGCTCAAGAATCTTTCTGGATTGATAGCTACCACTCTATTTGCCAGTAGATGCCACTGCTGGTGTATGTATGCCTGTTGTGATCCTATCTGCAGTGGAAGAACCTGCTAGCAATAACTCATTCCCTCCTTGCCACTAGGTTAGACTACCGTAGTACACATGATTGGGGGCTGCCTTTGGAAACTATTTAGAAAGTTCAGTTGTTGCAAAATACAGCCACAATGTGCTTGAGGGTAAAAGCTGTTCCAGCTTTATTATACTTGTATTGTGGGTGCTGCACTGGCTTCCAGTAGATTTCCATTCACAAATTAAAATGCTAGGTTTAATCTAGAAAGCTCTATGTAGCTTGGCTTTCAGGTACCTTCCAGATTGTTTTCTCCAAGTAGAACTGGCCCATATTTCATGCTTATCTCAGATGGAGATGCTTAGAGTTCCCCATAGAAGGTAACTGTGACCCAGAATGACCCATATCTCTGTCATGTTCCTCATCCTGTGGAACAACGTCCCCCCAGAAGCCTAGCTGGTACCTCTGCTAGCCTCCTTCCAGAAGGTGGCTAAAAGAGAAATTCTCTGAAGGACTTTTGAGTTACAGTATAATTTTATTATACTATATTATTATCCTATTGAGAATGTTTATTATTCTTGAGATTGAAATTAATTTTAAATTGAAATTGATTTTATTGTAATTTTAGTTTTGTTTCCACTGTAAACTACCATGTGGCAGTTTGATTCAATGGTACATAAACATAATGAATATACTTTTATCCTACTCTATATAAAGCTATTAGAATAAGCAGTCATCACTTCACTTTGAAATACGACTTACAACCATCCATTTAGTGACCAAAGTTACAGTGGCACTGAAAAAAAGTGACTTATAACCTTTTTTCACACTTACAACCATTGCAGCATCCCCATGGTCACGTGATCAAAATTCAGATGCTTGGGAACTGGCATGTATTTATGACAGCTGCAGTGTCATGGAGTCATGTGATCACCTTTTGTGACTTTCTGACAGGCAAAGTCAATTGGGGAAGCCACATTCACTTAACCGTGTTACTAACTTAACAACTGCAGTGATTTATTTAACAACTGTGGCTAGAAATGTTGTAAAATGGAGCAAAACTCATTTAACAACTGTCTTGCTTAGCAACAGAAAGTTTGGGCTCAATTGTGGTCATAAATGGAGGACTATATGCATATAATTGGTTCTCCCTGAATTCAATAATATTAAATTATACAAGTAAAATCAATTGATTTGAGATACAATGATTAGCTGCAGTGGATGTGCTCTTAAGTATGTGTCACAATCCATTTATATCTCATTTCTAACTGTCTCTTCTGCGCAAAACCCAAATCTCCCCCCTCCCCCACCTTGGATTCTGCCATTCCCAAGGAGGAGAGGGAATAAACATCAGGTTTTATTGCTTCCACTTCCTTTCCTTAGATATAACTTTTGGTTATTTCGCCTGCCTGTTACACAGCACAATAAAATCGATGAGAAGCATTCTCCCTCTCATCTTACGGGCAACTAAGAAAGGGGGTGGGGGAATCTGGTTTGTTTCTCCGGATGGAATGTGAAGGGGTGGGATTGATTCTCCTACAAATGGACAGATGTTTCTCCTTTTCCCACGAGGGGCTTACCACATGGAACTTGGCTGATCCGGAACTGACCGAATGAACTGAGGGGTGGAGTTTGCTTGGGGACACTTTAAAAATATAGATCTGTGAGGGGATTCTTCAGATCCTGTCTATTATACCCTCTATCATCTATATTTTAGTAAAAGTTCCTGCTTGGATAATCTTGTCTCCAAGAGTCTTTGTTTCTTAAGATGTGGATTGAAGTGGGTTCTAACAGTATGACTATATCTGGATCCAGGTCCTATTTAAACATAGTTACTGAGCCTAAGGAAGGTTTTGGTAATGGTTTTCAAGGCCCTACATGGCATGGGTCCGGAGTACCTCGGGGATCACCTGCTGCCGGCGTCAACTTCCCTCCGCCCTGTGCGTTCCCACAGAGAGAGCATCCTCAGGGTGCCACCGGTCAGAGAATGTCAGCTGGTGGCCCCCAGGGGGAGGGCCTTCTCTGTGGGCGACCCGGCTTTATGGAATCAGCTGCCGGTTGAGCTCCGGATGGCACCTGACCTTCGGTCCTTCCGACGCGGCCTGAAGACCTACCTATTTGAGCAAGCCGGCCTGGCCTGATGGGGGATGTGCTGGGGTTTTTATTGGGGATTTTTATTACTTTACTGTTTTTAGCTCGGGCTCTTATTTAATTCTTTTTTAATTTTTGTATTTTGTATTTTTATGTGCCCTGTTCACCGCCCTGAGTCCTTCGGGAGAAGGGCGGTATACGAATATAATAAAGATAAAGATAAAGATATAATCTCCTTGTTAATTACAATCACAATTTATAGATGAATGTCTGGCCTGGTTCTGATGTCATGTTCTATAAACAGCAGACCAAAATTGTGTGATAAAGAGTGTTCAGTGGTGGAATACCACCACACCAAGACTGTAAAAAAGCCTGGTACCCCTTTGGAAATATCTGTTGAGAATACAGGTAGTCCTCGATTTATGACCACAATTAAGCCCAAAATTACTGTTGCTAAACAAGGCAGTTAAGTGAGTTTTGCCCCATTTTATGACCTTTTTGCCATGGTTGTTAAGTGAATCACTGTAGTTGTTAAGTGAATTATGCAGTTTTTAAGTGACTCTGGCTTCCCCCATTGACTTTGCCTGTCAGAAGCTGGCTGGGAAGATTACAGATGATGATTACATGACCCCAGGACTGTGCAATTGTCACAAATACATGCTAGTTGCCAAGTGCCCAAATTTTGATCATGTGATCATGGGGCTGCTGCAACAGTGTGAAACTGGTCATAAGTCGCCAATTTTTCAGTGCCATTGTAATTTTGAATGGTCACTAGACAAATAGTTGTAACTATCACTACCTGTAGTGCAATTTTAGTAACAATTACAGTATTTTACAGTTCCTTGATCATTTCTGTTCACATAGTATTGATCTCTTTTAATTTAACCCATTTCTTAAATTTCTTTTTGAGTTTTAGTTGGAACAGCTTTATTAAATATGACATGTCATTTTATATTCTACTGTTTTGAAATCTTACAATTTTACAATGATTTTTGACAGACTTAGCCATAGTTTTAATTGGGAAACTGACCATCTTAGACCAAGCCAAGTCCAAAAATGCCAGGGAATTTCTAGAAGCCTGGCACTCTGACAAATTAGCCATCGATAGACACATAGACATTAACAACATTTAATTTGGGCTCAATTGTGGTCATAAATGGAGGACTATATGCATATAATTGGTTCTCCCTGAATTCAATAATATTAAATTATACAAGTAAAATCAATTGATTTGAGATACAATGATTAGCTGCAGTGGATGTGCTCTTAAGTATGTGTCACAATCCATTTATATCTCATTTCTAACTGTCTCTTCTGCGCAAAACCCAAATCTCCCCCCTCCCCCACCTTGGATTCTGCCATTCCCAAGGAGGAGAGGGAATAAACATCAGGTTTTATTGCTTCCACTTCCTTTCCTTAGATATAACTTTTGGTTATTTCGCCTGCCTGTTACACAGCACAATAAGATCGATGAGAAGCATTCTCCCTCTCATCTTACGGGCAACTAAGAAAGGGGGTGGGGGAATCTGGTTTGTTTCTCCGGATGGAATGTGAAGGGGTGGGATTGATTCTCCTACGAATGGACTGATGTTTCTCCTTTTTCCACAAGGGGTTTACCACATGGAACTTGGCTGATCTGGAACTGACCGAATGAACTGAGGGGTGGAGTTTGCTTGGGGACACTTTAAAAATATAGATCTGTGAGGGGATTCTTCAGATCCTGTCTATTATACCCTCTATCATCTATATTTTAGTAAAAGTTCCTGCTTGGATAATCTTGTCTCCAAGAGTCTTTCTTTCTTAAGATGTGGATTGAAGTGGGTTCTGACATTAGACAGGATCTGCATTAAGAGTCAACTTGGAAGGAAGGACCTTACCGGGGGACTTTGCAAAAAATACAATTTCTAACGATGAGGCAGGGAAGGAGGGGAGCCCCATGGAAAGGGAACTTTCCTTCTGACTGAAATCCCACAAACTATCGATGTTATGTATCCAGGTACAGCCTCTGCATAGCAGCAGCCACCAGGGGGCGTTGGTCTGGACGGTTTTGGCGGGAAACCCAGTTTCGGCGGGAAACCTAGGGCCAACCCCATTGGCTAGCCACCTACCTGGTGAGGTATATAAGGAGGCCAGGTAGCCCTTGTCCTTCAGTACGAACCCCCCCACAATAAAGAGCTGAACTCGTACTCCGGCTGGCATCTCTTCCTTCCGTCGAACCCACTACACTACAGTGGTGACGAGGATGTGATTCTGCCGACAGAAGAGCTGAAGTCACTAGGGGAACGCACCGCGAGCTGAAGGGAAAAGGCATTTTTCTCTTCCTCCTTCCTCCGACACGACCGCCAGCCACCCGGACCACGCCGGTCACCGCAGCCGCGACTCAAGACCCACAAGCAACCATGCGATGGCACGGGCCGGACAACCCCGTGAATTCGACACCTGCCACCCCGGGACATGGGCCCAGTACGTGGCACACGCCGAGCTGTACATGCGGTTCAACCAGATCTCGGAGGACGGCGCGAAGGCGGCAGCCCTGCTCTGCATCGGGGGACCCGCACTCCTAGAGATCGCTGCAAACCTGTTCGCCCCAGAAGCCATCAATACCGTCTCTTACCGGGACCTCGTTGCCAAGCTCAACGCTAACTTCCGGCCCCGGCGGTCCAAATTGGCCGCGAGGTCGCAGTTCGAAAAAAGGGACCAGCGTCCCGACGAGTCCAGTGCCGAATTCCTTGCCGCCCTATGAGAAGCTGCCGTCACCTGCAAGTTTTCGAACTTGGAGGAGCGGCTATGGGACAGGCTGGTTTGCGGCCTACGAGACAGGCGGCTGCAAGAGCGCCTGTTTGAAAAAGAGGAGGTTTCGCTCCAGGAAGCCGAAGACGCCATCCTGGCCCACGAAGCGGCCTGCAGGGCCATCCAAGCAGTCCAGGAGACCAGAACCGGCAGCCAGGTGGCCAGCATCCACCGGCAGGTCGCCACAGGCGAGGACGAGTGGAGCATCGACCTCCTCCAGCGAAAGTCGACCCCCGACCATCGAGGCGGACGCCCAGACAAGCCCAGGCCCTCTAGCAACGCTACCAACCCGCAGAAGTGCGCAGGGTGTGGTGAAAACCATGTGCGCAGCCTCTGCAAGTTCCGGTCGGCCACATGTAGGGCCTGCAAGAAAACAGGCCACATAGCCGCGGTCTGTTGTAGCCGTCGCCCCCGAGAGGAGATCCACGAGCTGCAACCGGAGGAATCGCTGTTCGAAGGTACTGGGGCCCCGACCAAAACGTGAATTGGCTATGTTGAGAGCCGGCTGGCCATCCACCACACGGGTAGCCGCCGGCTGCTCAAACCCAAAATTAGATTAACAATCTGTTTGCAAGGCGTTCCTTGCAGCATGGAGCTCGACTCCAGATCCGCGGTCTCCATCATTTCGGATGAGACCCTTAACTACATTAATAGCCGGAGCAAGCAGCAGATTAAATTACGGCCTACAAATTTAACCCTGACCGATTTCCAGAATTTGCCGGTCAAGGTAAGGGGGGAGGCTACCGTTTCGGTAGGGTCGCGAAGAGCACCTGGAGGTTGTAGTGGTAGAGGGCCGGAGAACCAGCCTAGTCGGTCTAGACTGGTTTGAGGCCCTGGGGATCACAGTCTCCGGGATCCACCGGATCCAGGGAGACTCCATCGAGGCCGTCTGCAAGGAGTTCGCAGACGTCTTCGATGGGACGCTGGGCAGGTACACAGGGCCCCCCATCTCTTTCAAGCTAAACCCGAACGTTCCCCCCATTAGGGTCCGGCCGCGGCGAGTCCCCTTCGCACTCAAACACAAAATCGAGTGCAAGCTGGATAAGCTGGTGGCCCAGGGAATCTTAGAGCCCGTAGATGGGGGGGAGTGGGAAACCCCAATCATCACCCCGCTCAAATCCAATGGGGAGATAAGGATCTGCGCCGACTACAAGTGCTCGGTGAACCGCGCCTTAAACCCGCACGCTTACCCAGTCCCCACAGTCAGCCACGTTCTCGCTTCCCTCCAAGGCGGCGCCATTTTTGCAAGGCTCAATCTTGCGCAGGCGTACCAGCAACTCACGGTTACTAGGGCAACAGCTGACATTCAGACTATAGTAACACACAGGGGAGTGTTCCGGGTGAACAGGCTGCAGTTTGGGATAAGCGTAGCTCCTGGCATTTTCCAGGAAATTATGGAGAAAACACTCAGGGGCATCCCAGGAGTCTGCCCTTATTTTGATGACGTCCTGATTGCAGGAGCATCAGCAGAAGAGCTGGCAGGTAGGCTGAGGGAGGTACTATCCAGGCTGCGCACAGCTGGCCTCAAAGTAAAGAGGGAGAAATGCAGCATAGGTGTTCCCTCCACAGAATTCTTGGGATTCAGGGTAGATGCCAAGGGAATCCACCCCACAGAGTCCAAGGTGAGGGCAATCAAACTGGAACCCACACCCAAGAACAAGGCAGAGCTACAGGCATTCCTGGGTCTGCTAAATTTCTATCATACATTCCTCCCACACAAGGCAGCCATTGCAGAGCCACTTCACAGGTTACTGGATAAAAAGGCAGCATGGGCCTGGACTTCCGTCCAGGAGCAAAGCTTTAGAGCATTAAAGGCACTACTGTCTGACAAGTCCACAGTAACACACTTCATAGAAACAAAGCCCATATGCATTGCGTGCGATGCATTCCCTTATGGAGTGGGCGCTGTTCTCAGTCACCTTGAGCCTAATGGGGCTCAAATTCCCATTGCCTACTATTCCAGGACACTGTCTGGAGCAGAAAGGAACTACGCCCAAATTGATAGGGAAGCCCTGGCAATCGTGGCAAGAATTAAAAAGTTCCACGATTATCTGTATAGCTGTTCTGTACCAGCCTGCTACCGGCCCTGCAGAAAAGGCAACCCCTTTACAAACGGCAAGAGGCTGGAATTACACCTGCCAAATTTATTACTACAAAAACAAACAAGACACGAACCAAGAAACAGGAGCTTTGAAACACTATCCGAGCGGTTGCCTTCAGCAAACCAGCCCTCCCCACACATTCCCCTTATATAGAGTTCAGGGCGTGGCTTCTCTCTGCCTCCTTCCGAGAAGCCCCATTGCCTTCCTCTGTTTACTCCTAATTGACTGCCTCCTGCGTCGGGCGTCCTTGAACAGGGCCAGCTGTGGGTCATCTTCATCCACACTGTCAGGCTCACACAGCTGGGTCTCCGTGGTGACCAAGTGGGAGGGGCCTGGCTGAGGGCTATCATCAGCAAGATCTTCAACCCCCTCAGCAAGGTCTTCAACACCCCCCTCCTCCTCTGAGTCATCCGACCCAACTGCCGAACCCACAGGCTGACCCTGAATCACAACACTATCCCGCACCGCAGGGCCCTTCCCCCGGGTCTGCCGATCCGGATGCGGTCGGGATGGAAATTGTTCATGAAAAGCGGTCACCAACCCAGGGGCATGAACGGCGGTCGCGTCTTCCCAGGTGAAGTCCTCTGGTCCGTAACCTTTCCATTCAATCAGGTACTGGAAACGGCCTTTCAGCCAACGGGAATCCCTGATGCTGGCGACCTCGTACTCGGGGGTGCTGCCTCCATCACGAGGTCCTGATGGGGGAGGTTCCGCTCGGCGGAGTGGACAGGCCGATTGCTCAGGGACCAACAGAGACCGATGAAAGACTGGGTGTACGCGCAGGGAACGTGGCAGAGTTAAGCGATAGGCGACCGGATTGATGACAGCCTCGATTGGGAACGGTCCTAAATATCGGTGATCTAACTTCCTCACCGGCCGTGTTGACGGGAGGTTCCTGGTGGACAACCAGACCCGATCTCCCACCGATAGTGGATGCGTATCCCGTCTTGACCGATCAGCAAACCTTTTGTAATCGGCCTTGGCCTTCTCTAACTGACGTCGCACCAATCGATGGATCGCTTGTAACTCTGCCATGAAGTCGTTCGCTGCCGGCTCCGGTGAGTCCACGGGAGAAAGGGGGAAAAACCGGGGGTGATATCCCACATTGGCCAAGAACGGTGTCATCTGTGTGGAGGTGTGCTGCGAATTGTTAAATGCAAACTCAGCTATGGCCAGATAGTCCACCCAATTGTTTTGCTGCAGATTGACGTAGCAGCGCAGATATTGTTCCAGGATACCGATGACTTTCTCAGTTCCCCCGTCAGTTTGAGGATGATGCGCGGACGAGAGGCAAATCTTGATATCCAACGCATGCATCAACTCCTGCCAGAAGCGGGCTGTAAACTGGGCCCCCCTATCAGAGACGACTCTATCAGGGAGGCCGTGCAGCCGAAACACCTGCTGAATGAACATACGACTAGTAGTGCCGGCTGACGGTAAGCCGCGACAGGGGATGAACTGCGCCATCTTGGTCAGCATGTCCACCACCACATACACTGTCATAAAACCAGAGGATGGGGGTAAATCCGTCAGAAAGTCCATGGGCACAGCCCCCCAGGGTCTTTTGGGTGTCGGCAAAGGCTGCAGTAATCCAGGCGGGGCCCCTGTCGCTGACTTGGCCTGCCTGCATGGGATGCAGGAGGTAACATAGGACTGGACGTCGTGTCGGACTCGGGGCCACCAGAAGGTACGGGAGACCAGGTTCAGGGTCTTGAACAGGCCAAAATGCCCCGCCGCCGGGTTATCGTGACACTGGCTGAGGATGAGTCCCCTGAGTGGCCCTCCCAGAACGTAGAGCCGGTCACGATAATACAAGAGTCCATCCGTGACCGTCCAAGGAGAATCTGGCCCCACCTCCTCCTTCCGCTGAGCCACGCACACCTCCTGCTGCTGTGCCTCCCGGATCCGAGCCCGTATATCAACCGGCTCCCGCACCGCAGCAAAAGACTCGTCGGGGATCACTGTCCTGGGCAGAAGCTTGTCTTCCACTCGGGAATATTCGGGCTTCCTGGACAGAGCATCTGGAGCATCTGGACAGACAGCTTAACACAAACCCCACCTTATCCCGGTCAGTGGGGAAATCAGCTGCTCTCACGCTGATAAAGAGCTGGCATTGTCCCAGGAAAGCAGGAAACAGTTCTGGAGTGCCTGTAAATTTATCCGGCATTGCAACTTGGCATTTTCTCCTGGATGGGGGTGATGGTGGGGGTGCAGCATGAACCTGAGCTTGCAGTTGAGCCACCTGAGCTGCCAGCAAAGTGAGTTGCTGGGTGAGCTGGGCATTCTCAGCACGTAGCTGCTCCATAATATTAGTAAGGGGTGGGAGGCTGAAGGCAAACTGTTCTGTACCAGCCTGCTACCGGCCCTGCAGAAAAGGCAACCCCTTTACAAACGGCAAGAGGTTGGAATTACGCCTGCCAAATTTATTACTACAAAAACAAACAAGACACGAACCAAGAAACAGGAGCTTTGAAACACTATCCAAGCGGTTGCCTTCAGCAAACCAGCCCTCCCCACACATTCCCCTTATATAGAGTTCAGGGTGTGGCTTCTCTCTGCCTCCTTCCAAGAAGCCCCATTGCCTTCCTCTGTTTACTCCTAATTGACTGCCTCCTGCGTCGGGCGTCCTTGAACAGGGCCAGCTGTGGGTCATCTTCATCCACACTGTCAGGCTCACACAGCTGGGTCTCCGTGGTGACCAAGTGGGAGGGTCCTGGCTGAGGGCTATCATCAGCAAGATCTTCAACCCCCTCAGCAAGGTCTTCAACACCCCCCTCCTCCTCTGAGTCGTCCGACCCAACTGCCGAACCCACAGGCTGACCCTGAATCACAACAATAGCAGGGAGTTCACTGTCTACACGGACCACAAACCACTCCTGGGCCTGTTCACAACGGACAAGCAGACGCCCCAAATTCTGTCCCCCAGAATGCTCCGGTGGTCCATCTTCCTTGCAGCTTACAATTGCAAGCTGGTGCACAAGCCAGGGAAGGAGATGGGCCACACAGATGGCTTAAGTAGGTTACCCCTTGGCACCACTGAACCAGACCCGGCACCAGCAACGCAGATCCTAGCTCTGCAGGAATTACCAGAATGCCCAGTTCATGCCAAGGACATTGCCAGCAACACAGCCACTGACAACATCATGAGCAGGGTACACTCATGGGTTTGCACAGGGTGGCAGGACAAGTCCCCGGGGTCTGAGTTCCAGGCCTATTTCACCAGGCGTCACGAGCTCTCCACGCACAGGGGTTGCCTCCTCTGGGGAAGCAGGGTCATTATCGTCACCGCAGTCCGGGGCAGGGTATTGGAATCCTTACATGAAGGACACCCGGGGGTGGTTAGGATGAAGGCACAGGCCAGAAGCTACCTCTGGTGGCCAGGGCTGGACAAGGACATTGAGAAACGGGTCAAGGCCTGTTACACGTGCCAGAGATCCAGGCCAGAAATGCCCCACGCACCAGTACACAGGTGGGAGGCCACACACACACCCTGGTCCCGCATCCACATTGACTATGCCGGGCCGTTCCAGGGCCAACTGTTCTTAGTGGTAGTGGACAGCCACTCCAAGTGGCTGGAGGTAGTCCCTGTTCCCAACATGACCTCGGCTAGGACAATCCAGGTGCTCAGAGCTCTCTTTGCCACACACAGCCTCCCTGACGTCATTGTATCAGATAACGGGACTCAGTTTACCGCTAATGATTTCCAGGCGTTCTTGAAGGCGAATTGGATTAGACACGCCACCTCCGTGCCCTTCCACCCATCGACTAACGGGCAAGCTGAACGGATGGTAAGGACGACCAAGGACGCACTCCGGCGCATCATCAGCGGGGACTGGCATCACAGACTGGCAAAATTTCTGCTCGCCCAACACACCACACCGTGTGTTGCCACCGGGAAGAGCCCAGCAGAACAACGATGGGGACGGCGCCTCATCACCAAGCTTGACCGTTTGCACCCTGACTGTGTGGCAGCAGACACAGACAGGCCCACATCACATAGGGTACTCAACATGGGGGACCTGGTTTGGGCAAGGAACTATGGGGCAGGACACACATGGATTCCAGGGACAGTGGTTGACAAAACGGGGCCTCTATCCTACATTGTAGGGGTAGAGGGGGATCAACACATCAGGCGTCATATAGACCAGCTCAGAGGAAGGGTCCCTGAGTGCACCACACACGCCCAACCTGACAATCACACCCCAGAAGAGGCCAGACCAACTGCAAACCACACAAACCCCGAACCGGAGGAAGATGGCCTCCTACAACCAGCCCTACAGCAGCAGGGCATCATTGGCGGCAGGAACCTGGCAGCCGGACCTGACGCAGTGCAAGAACTTCGTGAGCCAGACAGGATGGGCCAGGGAGTCACCACACCCAGACGGTCCACCAGGCCCCACAGGACACCTACATACCTAGCAGACTATGTGTGCAAGTGACACGCACAAGTATTCAGCATGTTGTGTTGTAAATAGTTATGCATGTGTTATAGTTCCAAGTGGTTCTTCTCTAAGGGGGGGAGGGGTGTTATGTATCTAGGTACAGCCTCTGCATAGCAGCAGCCACCAGGGGGCGTTGGTCTGGACGGTTTTGGCGGGAAACCCAGTTTCGGCGGGAAACCTAGGGCCAACCCCATTGGCTAGCCGCCTACCTGGCGAGGTATATAAGGAGGCCAGGTAGCCCTTGTTCTTCAGTACGAACCCCCCCCCACAATAAAGAGCTGAACCCGTACTCCGGCTGGCGTCTCTTCCTTGCGTCGGACCCACTACACTACAATCGGTGTCAATGTTTGCAGAATTGTCTCATTCATTGGAACCATGACAATCGGAAGCTGAAACATCATATTCCTCTGGGGAAGAGGTGGTGGAGACGCGCGACCACAAACCGTGGTGGTTGATGGGCGTTGGAAGGAAAAACGAGTGGGGAAAGGCATTGAGGAAAGTGACCCTGAGGCGGGGCGGCCACCAACCCGAATGGAAGCAAGAGATGGAGATCTCTCTGCACATCAGTCAAGAGAACAGGAGTTATGCACCACATGCAGACTGGATCCTAGAGAAAGCTATTGACCTGATGGTAAAAACCCTTGGCTCACTAAGGAAGGAGAAACCTGAGTCCCACAGATGCACCAACGCCTGGAGCTGCAGCTGGAGAGACAGTGGGGGGGATCCGGAACCTGTAGCACCGGGGGCATCCGCTGAACCCAGAGCTACCACCTCAGCAGCACCCAACCCCTGCCGACCTGCAGACAGGGATCAGGATGGGGGGCAATACCACCAACGGCATAGGCACCGATCCATTCAAAGACTCCCACCTCTGGAAGCAAAATTCAAGGGGGAGCCGCCACGCTTGGGGTTTTTCCTAACTCAAGTCCTCAGCTATATGGAAGAATATGGACAGGACATCTCCAGTGACAAACCCCGCATCGGCATCATGCAATCCACCCTGGACAGACCGGCTGCAGACTGGGTGGTGAACCTGCATGACTCCAACGTCCCAGAACTCAATGACTTCAAATGGTTCATGTCATCCTTGAGGAGGCAATTTGAGGACCCTTTGGCTGATTGTAAGGCCCAAGAGAGAATTAAAACGGTGAGGCAGGGCAGACGGCCGGTGGCTGAATATACACAAGAATTCTGGGCCATTGCCAACAAGCTGAACTGGCTGGAAGACATCCTCCTTAGCCATTTCAAAGACGGGCTAAACTACGACCTGTATGATGCTTGCCTGCCTCGAGGAGACCCACACCACCTCGATGACTGGTACGTCCTGGCAGAGGAGGCGGAGATAGACCTACTGAAGAGGCACCGCTGAGGGAAACCATGGGCCCGCCTGCCGCCCGAGCAAACACGCAAGCCAGCGAAACCACCGGCTATGGCTAAGAAATCAATGGGCTGTTTCAAATGCGGGAGAGAGGGCCACTGCACCACAGAATGCCACTCAAAAGCCCCTCAGCACAAATCAGACCCAGCACCGGCCAGGAGATCAGGGAAGTCCCCAGCCGAACCAAAAGAACCTGCCATGAGGGGGATAGAGGCTGTAGAGTCCCCAACCCCTGCCAAGGACTGGGAGGGGACTCCGGCCTACACCGCAGGGGCGGTGGACACCTCAGAGGACAGCTTGGAGGGCGAAACCCTGGTAAGTGGATCCATTCCACCAATCCTCAGGGAACACCTGCTGCCGGCGTCAACTTCCCTCCGCCCTGTGCGTTCCCACAGAGAGGGCCTCCTCAGGGTGCCACCGGTCAGAGAATGTAGATTGGTGGCCCCCAGGGGGAGGTCTTTCTCTGTGGGCGCTCCGGAGCTATGGAACCAGTTACCGGTTGAGCTCCGGACGGCGCCCGATCTTCGCTCCTTTCGCCGCGATCTGAAAACATACCTGTTCGAACAAGCCGGCCTGGCCTGAGGGGGGATTGGTGGGGTTTTTACTATCACTTTATTGGGGTTTTATTAATGTATTTATTGTTGGGCATGTATTTAATTACTTTTTAATTTTTGTAGCTGTGTGTTTTATTCTTGCCCTGTACACCGCCCTGAGTCCTTCGGGAGAAGGGCGGTATACAAATATTAATAAATTAAATTAAATTAAATTAAATCCTTAAGACAGTGACTATATTAGCTTCCTCCATGCCTGAAGCCATCAAAGTAAAAGCCCTAATAGACTCTGACTGCACCTGCTGCCTCATTAGCCCGACACTAGTGGGGAATTTGGGCATTCTGGTGAGGAGACTAAAGCAACCAATCTCCTTTGGCCAGTTAGATGGGTCCATAGCGGGGGGGGGGTGTACCAGCTACCCTAGCCACCTTACCAGTTCACCTGTCCCTGTGGACCCATGAAAAAGACATAACGTTTGTAGTGACCCCAGGCATGGAATGCCCAATGATATTAGGACTGGAATGGTTAAAGAAATGGAACCCCTGGGTAAATTCAAGGTGCTGGTGCTGATTCAAGGTGCTGGTGATGACCTATAAAGCCCTAAATGGCGAGGGTCCGGGATATTTGAGGGAACACCTGCTGCCAGCATCAAGTTCCCTTCGTCCAGTGCGCTCCCACAGGGAGGGTCTCCTCAGGGTGCCGCCGGTTAAAGACTGCCGGCGGGTAACACCCAGGGGTAGGGCCTTCTCAGTGGGTGCGCCTGCCCTGTGGAACCAGCTGCCTGCGGAGCTTAGGACTGCCCCCAACCTCCGTTCATTCCGCCGGGACCTGAAGACCTGGCTCTTCGAGCTCTCTGGCCCAGGCTGAGAATATTTTTAATTTTAATTTTAACTGGGTTTTAATTTTCTCAGGGTTCTATTTAATCTCTTTTAATTTGTTTTAACGTTTGTATTGACTGTTTTTTAAATGCCCTGTAAACCGCCCTGAGTCCTTCGGGAAAGGGCGGTATATAAATCTAAATAAAATAAAAAATAAAATAAATAAATTGGCGAACAGCAGAACTCAACTTCCTGGAGGGGGAGCATACGAACTTAAAACCCCAGAGGACCCCCCAAACCCGAGGAGCGGAGACAGCATCAGTGGGGGAAGAGAAGGGGTTACCAGAAATACCAGAAGAATACTGGGACCTTGCTGAAGTTTTCAGTGAGGAAGGGGTGGATGAGCTCCCCCCTCACCAACCCACAGACTTTGCTATAGAATTCAAACCCGTGGCAAAACTCCCGAAGCCCAGGCTGTACTCCATGAGCCCTAAAGAGACGGCAGAGATGGAAAGATTCATAAATAAAAACTTAGGGGATTTATTGAGCCTGCCAAACCCAAAGTGTCTGCTCCGGTCCTGTTCAGGTAGAAGAAGGATGGCATGATGCACTTACACATGGATTACCGGGCCCTAAATACAATTAGTGAAAGTAATCTGTATTCCCTACCCCTAATGAAAGTTATGCTATCCCACCTATCGAAAGGAAGGATTTTTTACCAAACTAGACCTAAGAGAAGCATACTACCACATTAGGTTCAAGGAAGGGGACAAATGGAAGACTGCATTCAATTGTCCAATGGGTTGCTAACAGTTCAAAGTTTTGCCATTTGGACTGCAAGGGACCCCTGCAGTTTTTATGCAATTAATTAATGAAGTGCTAAGAGAGCACCTATATAAGGGGGTCCTGGTTTACTTAGATGACATCCTTATCTTCACTGAGACCAAAGAGGAGCATATTAATCTAGTCAGAGCAGTTCTGGAAAAATTGCGGGCCGCCCACCTATATGCAAAATTATCGAAATGTGAATTCCACCAGGAAAGAATAGACTACCTGGGGTATCGCATATCCCCACAGGGCATCGAAATGGACCCCAAGAAAGTCAGGGCAGTATTATAATGGGCACCACCCCACACAAGGAAGCAATTGCAAAGCTTCCTGGGGTTTGCAAACTTCTACCGCCAATTCATCCCTTCATTTTCCCAATAGCCCTGCCCCTCACAAACTTGTTGAAAATGAGGGGGGGGGTCCCCCAGTGAAACCCAGCCAGCCCCTGAAGTGGACAATGGAATGTCAAGCGGCATTTGAGAGGCTAAAGAGACTTTTTTCTGCCAAACTGGTACTGAGACACCCAGATCCCGATAAACCTTTCGTAATACAGGCAGACGCAAGCAATGTGGTGGTGGGAGCTGTATTATTACAGGAAAACGACGAGGGGGCATTGCAACCATGTGCATATACGTCCAGGAAACTCACGAAGACAGAACAACGTTGGACCGTGTGGGAGAAGGAGGCGTACGCTGTGAGGTGGTCATTACTTACATGGCATCATTTCCTTGAAGGAAATAAAATCCCCTTCTAGGTCTGGACAAACCACAAAAATTTGGAAGCGCTAAAAACACCTAGGAAACTCACTCCTAAGCAAGCCCACTGGTCTCAACATTTTCACCGATTCCGTTTCACACTCCACTTACGAGGGGGAAAGAATTTCCTGGCGGATGCATTATCTCGCATGCCCCAATATAACAGCACACGAGCCACTGACTCTAAATCACTTATGCCCGAACAACAACTGGCAGCACCAGTAACCACCAGGGCCCAAGCTAAAATAAAGCTGCAGGTGGATAGCCAAACTGGAATCGAATTCCAAAAGTCTTTGGAAACTGATGAATGGTTCCAGAAAAATAGACATGTGTGCACAATCAAATACGGACTACCCTGGGTGGGTGAGAAGTTATACATACCTGCCACCCAGAGGATCAATTTCATGTAGTTGTGCCATGATACAAAATCAGCAGGACACTTTGGGTTTGTAAAAACCTTACACTTAACTAAAAGGCAATTTTGGTGGCCATCCATGAAAAAGGACATAGAAAGCTACGTGGCCAGCTGCCAAAAATGTGTGACGGCTAAGAGGCTGCAAGGAAAGTTGCCTGGACTGTTACAACCAGTGGCGAACCCCTCAGCCCCCTGGAAAGAAATAGCCATGGATTTTATAGTGGAATTACCAGAAAGCAATGAGAACACTGTCATCTGGTGTGTGTGTGTGTGTGTGTGTGTGTGTCACAGATTTGTTTTCCAAACAGGTGCACTTTATCCCATGCCAAAAGATTCCCACCGCAAAAGCCCTAGCAAAACTATCCATGCAGCACATTTACAGACTGCATGGAGCACCCCAACGCATCATATCTGACAGGGGAGTACAATTTACGTCAAAGTTTTGGAAGGAATTTTTGTCCCTCTTAGGAACTACTCAGGGACTGACATCTAGTCACCACCCTCAAGGGAACGGTCAATCGGAACGCGGGAACTCTGTACTTGAGCAATACTTAAGATGCTTTATTAATTTCCAACAATCAAATTGGACAGACCTACTCCCTTTTGCAGAAGTTACTTACAATAATGCAGTCCACTCCAGCACAGGCTACACTCCTTTTCAAATAGCCACCAGTCAAAGTTTCAACCCTATGCCAGAACTAATCCCAAACAAACTGGAAATCCCATCGCTGAAAGAATGGATTGCACAATTACAAAACACCTGGCCAATCATTAGGAAAGCTTTAGACGAAGCTAGACAAGCATACAAAACACAGGCAGACAAAAAGAGAGTCGATCCCACACCATTCACGGTGAGAGAGATGGTATATTTATCCACAAAATACCTAAAATCCCTACAACCCTGTAAGAAACTCAGACCAAAATATATTGGACCTTTTCCAATTAAAAGAATCATAAACCCAGTAACAGTAGAATTAGAACTACCCCAAAATCTTAGGCAGATACACCCAATTTTTCACTGCAGTTTACTAAAAAAGGAACAACAGTCACCCTTACGACAAAAAACCCAACCACCACCTCCTATCATGGTTGAAGGAGAACAACAGTTCGAGGTAAAAGAAATCCTAGATTCTAGGAAGTACCATGGAGCAATTCAGTACTTAGTAGCTTGGAAACACCTCCCCTCCTCAGAAAATGAGTGGGTCAATAAATGTCACATTAGAGCACCCACATTGCTAAAGAAGTTTCATACAGAATATTCCAGCAAAAGGGGCTAACATCTATATTTTTGTTTCCTCTACAGGTGGGTCTCTCCTATTTTTAAAGGGGGGCAGGATGTCAGAATCCATTTATATCTCATTTCTAACTGTCTCTTCTGTGCAAAACCCAAATCTCACCACCACCACCCCCTTGGATTCTGCCATTCCCAAGGAGGAGAGGGAATAAACATCGGGGTTTATTGCTTCCACTTCCTTTCCTTAGATATAACTTTTGGTTATTTCGCCTGCCTGTTACCCAGCACAATAAGATCGATGAGAGGCATTCTCCCTCTCATCTTACGGGCAACTAAGAAAGGGGGTGGGGGAATCTGGTTTGTTTCTCCGGATGGAATGTGAAGGGGTGGGATTGATTCTCCTACAAATGGACTGATGTTTCTCCTTTTCCCACGAGGGGCTTACCACATGGAACTTGGCTGATCCGGAACTGACTGAATGAACTGAGGGGTGGAGTTTGCTTGGGGACACTTTAAAAATATAGATCTGTGAGGGGATTCTTCAGATCCTGTCTATTATACCCTCTATCATCTATATTTTAGTAAAAGTTCCTGCTTGGATAATCTTGTCTCCAAGAGTCTTTGTTTCTTAAGATGTGGATTGAAGTGGGTTCTAACAGTATGACTATATCTGGATCCAGGTCCTATTTAAACATAGTTACTGAGCCTAAGGAAGGTTTTGGTAATGGTTTTCAAGGCCCTACATGGCATGGGTCTGGAGTACCTCGGGGATCACCTGCTGCCGGCGTCAACTTCCCTCCGCCCTGTGCGTTCCCACAGAGAGGGCCTCCTCAGGGTGCCACCGGTCAGAGAATGTCAGCTGGTGGCCCCCAGGGGTAGGGCCTTCTCTGTGGGCCCCGGCTTTATGGAATCAGCTGCCGGTTGAGCTCCGGATGGCACCTGACCTTCGCTCCTTCCGACGCGGCCTGAAGACCTACCTATTTGAGCAAGCCGGCCTGGCCTGATGGGGGATGTGCTGGGGTTTTTATTGGGGATTTTTATTACTTTACTGTTTTTAGCTCGGGCTCTTATTTAATTCTTTTTTAATTTTTGTATTTTGTATTTTTATGTGCCCTGTTCACCGCCCTGAGTCCTTCGGGAGAAGGGCGGTATACGAATATAATAAAGATAAAGATATAATCTCCTTGTTAATTACAATCACAATTTATAGATGAATGTCTGGCCTGGTTCTGATGTCATGTTCTATAAGCAGCAGACCAAAATTGTGTGATAAAGAGTGTTCAGTGGTGGAATACCACCACACCAAGACTGTAAAAAAGCCTGGTACCCCTTTGGAAATATCTGTTGAGAATACAGGTAGTCCTCGATTTATGACCACAATTAAGCCCAAAATTACTGTTGCTAAACAAGGCAGTTAAGTGAGTTTTGCCCCCATTTTATGACCTTTTTGCCATGGTTGTTAAGTGAATCACTGTAGTTGTTAAGTGACTCTGGCTTCCCCCATTGACTTTGCCTGTCAGAAGCTGGCTGGGAAGATTACAGATGATGATTACATGACCCCAGGACTGTGCAATTGTCACAAATACATGCTAGTTGCCAAGTGCCCAAATTTTGATCATGTGATCATGGGGCTGCTGCAACAGTGTGAAACTGGTCATAAGTCGCCAATTTTTCAGTGCCATTGTAATTTTGAATGGTCACTAGACAAATAGTTGTAACTATCACTACCTGTAGTGCAATTTTAGTAACAATTACAGTATTTTACAGTTCCTTGATCATTTCTGTTCACATAGTATTGATCTCTTTTAATTTAACCCATTTCTTAAATTTCTTTTTGAGTTTTAGTTGGAACAGCTTTATTAAATATGACATGTCATTTTATATTCTACTGTTTTGAAATCTTACAATTTTACAATGATTTTTGACAGACTTAGCCATAGTTTTAATTGGGAAACTGACCATCTTAGACCAAGCCAAGTCCAAAAATGCCAGGGAATTTCTAGAAGCCTGGCACTCTGACAAATTAGCCATCGATAGACACATAGACATTAACAACATTTATAAACTGTGCAAAAGAAACAACCAACCAAAAAGGGAATAAAAAGACCCAAGCACCTCTCCACCAGCAATCAGTACCCTGATCAGCATAGATTAACTCCAGGATTAACATCAGACCAACTATCAAGTAAACAATACCCCAATCAAGAAACTGCCAAAGAAGCCAACAGTAAACAGCACAACCAAAGAATCTCTTAAGACCACTCCCACCAACACTGACAGGGCAAGCCACTAGAAGATAAACTGACAGCAAACCACACTCTTTACTAGCATTTGTCTGGGACGTGGCTCAAGATCCGAAAGACAAACAAACTCAATTGGAATTCCAAGAACAAAGTTTTTGTCTGGATAAATAAAGCTTTTGCAAAAGCTGGTGGACTTAACTCATGCAGGAGAAAAAGCCACACCCACAATTTTTAAAAGCATATATTTATAACCTCTCACAAAGCTGGTTCCCCTCACCCCTATCACACTCAACAGCCCACCTGCTCATCCCAATCAGCTAATCTGAAGCACCTAAACAAAATACATTTCTTTTTCCCCTCCCAGGAAAAAGCCCCTTTTGTCTGTACCTGTTGTGTTAACTATGACCTAATTTTGCTAGCATAAGCTCTATCTTTATATTTCCTCTGCTTGCAGTTATGGCTGACTTCCTAAGAACAAGCTACATGTCTGAGATCTAAGCAACAATCTTGCACTTCTAAAAGCTCAAGTAACTCCATTTTACAACTATTAGGCCATTAGGAATAATTTTCTTCATAAGATCATTAAAAAAATTCTTATTATCCCTTACAATCCACCCTTTTCTCTTTTCATCCTTTCAGAACGTTTTTACTCCTCATTTAAATTAGACAATGGTACCAAACTTACACACTCTTCTTCATCCATAGATTTACCTTTCACTCTTAGCATGAACATCTTTTCTCCATTCTGTATTTGTTTCTGCACCAAAATTACTTGCATATGTTCAATGGAATATTGAATTGTTATTACTAAAAAGGTGTAAGGACCCACTTCAACTAACCACCCAAGAAAGCAGAACTCTTGAAACAGGCATTGTCTCAAAAGGATACTTTTATTAGGGGTCAGTGACAGTAGGGAAGTCAAGTTGAGTTCTGGGGAAAATCCCGCACAAACGGTATAGTTAAGCAAGCAATATTCCTCCTGCCACCAAAGTCATAATGTCCATTTAAAATTCAGCCAATCCACAGGTGGTATGATGTGTGGGTCCCTGGCACAGTTGGCGCACATCTCAAGCTCTTCTCCAGCTTTTGATTCTCTGTAACCGTCTCCCCCCCCTTCATGGATTACTGCCTTGTCGTGGCGAAGGGACTTGCGTAATTCAATGAAGCTATGAGCTATGCCGTGCAGGGCCACCCAAGACGGACAGGTCATAGCTGAGAGTTCTGACAAAACGTGATCCACTGGAGAAGGAAATGGCAACCCACTCCAGTATCTTTGCCATGAAAACCCTATGGACAGTACCAAAAGGCAAAACGATATGACGCTGGAAGATGAGCCCCTCAGGTCGGAAGGCGTCCAATATGCTACTGGGGAAGAGCAGAGGGCTAGTACTAGTAGCGCCAGAAAGAATGAAGCGACTGGGCCAAAGCCGAAAGGACGCTCAGCTGTGGATATGTCTGGTGGTGAAAGGAAAGTCCGATGCTGTAAAGATTTTTTCTCCATAGGAACCTGGAATGTAAGATCCATGAATCAAGGAAAGCTGGACGTGGTCAAACAAGAGATGACAAGACTGAACATCGACATCTTAGGTATCAGCGAACTAAAATGGACAGGAATGGGTGAATTTAATTCAGATGACCATCAGGTATACTACTGCGGGCAAGAATCCCTCAGAAGAAATGGAGTAGCCTTCATAGTCAATAAAAGAGTAGGAAAATCAATACTGGGATACAATCCTCAAAATGACAGAATGATGTCAGTTCGAATCCAAGGCAAACCATTCAATATCACAGTAGTCCAAGTCTATGCCCCAACCACCAGTGCTGAAGAGGATGAAATTGACCGGTTCTATGAAGCCCTACAGCACCTTATAGAAGTAACACCAAAAAATGATGTCCTTATCATCATGGGGGATTGGAATGCTAAAGTAGGAAGCCAAAAGATAACTGGAATAACAGGCAAGTTTGGCCTTGGAGTACAAAATGAAGCAGGGCACAGGCTGATAGAATTTTGTCAAGAGAATACGATGGTCATAGCAAACACTCTTTTCCAACAACCCAAGAGACGGCTCTACACATGGACATCACCAGACGGTCAACACAGAAATCAGATTGACTATATGCTCTGCAGCCAAAGATGGAGAAGCTCTATACAGTCGGTAAAAACAAGACCAGGAGCTGACTGTGGCTCAGACCATGAGCTTCTTGTTGCAAAGTTTAGGCTTAAACTGAAGAAAGTAGGGAAAAGCACTAGGCCACTCAGGTATGAATTAAATCATATCCCTGTTGAATATACAGTAGAGGTGACAAATAGATTTAAGGAATTAGATCTGATAGACAGAGTGCCTGAAGAACTATGGACAGAGGTTCGCGACATTGTACAACAGGTAGCATCCAAAACCATCCCAAAGAAAAAGAAATGCAAGAAAGCAAAATGGCTGTCTAAGGAAGCTTTGCAAATAGCTGAGGAAAGGAGGGAAGCGAAAGGCAAGGGAGAAAAACATAGATATACCCAATTGAATGCAGAATTCCAAAGAATAGCTAGAAGAGATAAGAATGCCTTCTTAAATGAACAGTGCAAAGAAATAGAAGAAAACAATAGAATAGGGAGGACCAGAGATCTTTTCAAGAAAATTGGAGAGATGAAGGGAACGTTTCATGCAAAAATGAGCATGATAAAGGACCAAAATGGCAGGGACCTAACAGAGGCAGAAGAGATTAAGAAGAGGTGGCAAAATTACACAGAAGAACTATACAAGAATGAGCTTAATGTCCCTGATAATCACAATGAGGTGGTCACTGACCTCGAGCCAGACATCCTAGAATGTGAAGTGAAGTGGGCCTTAGAAAAGCTGAGCAACAACAAAGCTAGTGGAGGTGACAGTATTCCAGCTGAGATATTCAAAATCTTAAAAGATGATGCAGTAAAAGTGCTACACTCAATTTGCCAGCAAATTTGGAAAACTCAACAGTGGCCACAGGGTTGGAAAAGATCAGTTTACATTCCAATTCCAAAGAAAGGCAGTGCCAAAGAATGTTCAAACTATCGCACCATTGCACTCATTTCTCATGCTAGTAAAGTTATGCTTAAAATCCTACAAGCTAGACTCCAGCAGTATGTGGACTGAGAACTACCAGAAGTACAGGCAGCATTTCGAAGAGGCAGAGGAACTAGAGATCAAATTGCCAACATACGCTGGATCATGGAGAAAGCTAGAGAGTTCCAGAAAAACATCTACTTCTGCTTCATTGACTATGCTAAAGCCTTTGATTGTGTGGATCATAACAAACTGTGGCAAGTTCTTAAAGAGATGGGAGTACCAGACCATCTTATTTGTCTCTTGAGAAACCTATAAGCGGGTCAAGAAGCAACAGTGAGAACTGGACACGGAACCACTGATTGGTTCAAAATTGGGAAAGGAGTCCGGCAAGGCTGTATACTGTCGCCCTGCCTATTTAACTTATATGCAGAGCACATCATGAGAAAGGCAGGGCTAGATGAATCAAAAGTTGGAATTAAGATTGCCGGAAGAAATATCAACAACCTAAGATACGCAGATGATACCACTCTAATGGCAGAAAGTGAGGAGGAACTAAAGAGCCTCTTGTTGTGGGTGAAGAAGGAGAGTGCAAAAGTTGGGTTGAAACTTAACATTAAGAAAACCAAGATCATGGCATCTGGCCCTCTCAATTCCTGGCAAATAGATGGGGAAGAAATGGAGGTAGTGACAGATTTTGTTTTCCTGGGCTCCAAGATCACTGCAGATGGGGACTGTAGCCAAGAAATTAAAAGACGCTTGCTCCTAGGGAGGAAAGCCATGGCAAATCTAGACAGCACACTAAAAAGCAGAGACATCACCCTGTCAACAAAAGTGCGTATAGTCAAGGCTATGGTCTTCCCAGTTGCAATGTATGGCAGTGAAAGTTGGACCATAAGAAAGGCTGAGCGCCAAAGAATTGAGGCCTTTGAACTATGGTGCTGGAGAAGACTCCTGCGAGTCCCTTGGACTGCAAGGCGATCAAACCGGTCAGTCCTAGAGGAGATCAATCCTGACTGCTCTTTAGAAGGGCAGATCCTGAAGCTAAAACTCAAATACTTTGGCCACCTAATGAGAAGGAAGGACTCACTGGAGAAGAGCCTAATGCTGGGAAAGATCGAGGGCAATAGAAGAAGGGGACGACAGAGAATGAGGTGGCTGGATGGAGTCACTGAAGCAGTAGGCGTGAGCTTAGATGGACTCCAGAAGATGGTAGAGGACAGGAAGGCCTGGAGGAAAGTTGTCCATAGGGTCGCGATGGGTCGGACACGACTTCGCAGCTAACAACAACAACAACAAACCGTCTCCCTGATAAGGGAGACGCATTCCTTTCTCAAGGATGGAGGGAGGAGAGGGAAAGTAGAAAGCGAAAATTATCCCAAGATCCCCCTCCCCCCAGCAGAATGACAGGCCCCAAAAGTAGAATATATATGCAAAGGAAAACACAGAGGTTTGGGGGACCTGACATAGGCTCCCCCTAGAAGACCGGGAAATACACCTAGAAAACAAAAAGTGAAAAGGGAACAACAGCAACATAGAAAGTCAATGAGGTTTGTCAGGATATTTAGAATGAAAGCGTTTTAAAAGCGTAGGGGCCCTATTGTGTCTCTTGTATACCCACTCATTCTGGGCAGAAGGGAGATTCTTCCAAGCCACTAGGTACTGTGTGACCACATGGTGTGTTCAAGAGTCTAAAATGTCTTTGATTTCAAAATGTTGTTCTCCCTCAACCATGATAGGTGTAGGCACCGGTGGTGGAGGAGGCCTGATATTGGAGTTGACTTCTGCTTTGAGCAAACTGCAGTGAAAAACAGGGTGGATTTTCCATAGATTCTTTGGCAAATCTAATTCAACTGTCACAGGGTTGATAAGGCGCTTAACAGGAAAAGGTCCTATAAATTTAGGCCCAAATTTCTTTGAAGGTTGTAGAGGCTGTAAATATTTTGTAGAGAGGAATACACGGTCGCCAACTTTGTACGGTTTCTGTTCTATCCTCCGTTTGTCAGCTTGGGCTTTATAGGCCTCCCTGGCTTCATCCAGGGCCTTCCTGACCACTGGCCAGGTGTTTTGCAATTGTTTGATCCCCTCCTCCAAGGAGGGGATCTCAGGTTCTTTGGTGGGGAGTTCAGGCATGGCCACAAAGGTTTGACCATTTGCTACTTGAAATGGAGTGAAACCAGTACTAGAGTGTACAGCATTATTATAAGCAACCTCAGCAAACGATAGCAGGTTGGCCCAATTGTCTTGTTGGTAATTAATAAAACATCTCAGGTACTGTTCTAGAACTGAGTTAAGCCTCTCTGTCCCCCCATTAGTTTGAGGATCATGCAAAGATGATAGCCCCTGACTAGAACCCATTAAGTCCAGAAAAGCCTTCCAGAACTTAGAAGTGAATTGAACCACTCAGTCTGAAATTATATGTTGCAGAGCTCCATGAAACCAATATATGTTCTGCACAAATAGTTTAGCTAAAGTTTTTGCAGTTGGAATCTTACGGCATGGGATGAAGTGAACTTGTCTAGAGAACAAGTCTGTTACAACCCAAATTACCGTGTTGGCAGCATGGTTAGGCAGTTCTACAATGAAATCCATAGAAATCTCTCTCCAGGGTGCTGACGGACTCACTACTGGTTGCAGCAGACCTGGGGATTTCCCTTGTCGCCTCTTGGCAGCTGCACATGTGGGGCAGCTGGCCACATAACTTTTTATGTCCTTTTTTGAATGCAGGCCACCAAAATTGTCTCTTAGTAAGATGTAAGGTTTTTACAAAACCAAAGTGTCCAGCAGTTTTCAAATCATGTCCTGCTTGCATCACATTTAGTCTCAAGGCTGCTGGGACATAAAGTTTCTGTCCAATCCATGCTAATCTATCCTTTAATGTACAGAGGTTATTACGGTTATGAAACCATCTGTTTCTAAAGTGACTTTAAATTCCTGTAATAAGTTACTTCTAACAGGTTCCACTGGTTTTGATTGGGCCCTAGTGGTTACCGGGGCTGCCAGTTGATGAGGATGCAGAAATGGTTTGGCCACTTCTGCTTTCTTACTGTTATATTGTGGTAACCTTGGTAAGGCATCAGCCAGAAAATTGTAATGAATTGTAAATTTGAAACAATGGAAATGTTGGGACCACCTTGCTTGTTTAAGGGAGAGTTTTCTGGGTGTTTTCATGGCTTCAAGGTTCTTATGATCAGTCCATACTTGAAATGGTATTTTATTTCCTTCAAGGAAATGCCTCCAAATGAGCAAAGCCCACCATACGGCATAGGCCTCTTTCTCCCAGGCTGCCCACCTCTGTTCAGTCTCTGACAATTTTCTCAAGGTGTAAGCACAAGGTTGCAATTGTCCATCTTTATTTCTTTGGAGCAAAACTCCTCCCACAGCCACATCGCTGGCATCAGCCTGAATTATAAAGGGTTGTTCTGGGTTCGTGTGTTTCAAAACTGGCTCCATAGAAAAAAGTCTCTTAAGTTTCTCAAAAGCCACTTGACTTTCTCCTATCCATTTTAATGGTTGACTAGGCTTTGGCTTATCCCCCCCTCTGGTCTTTAACAGGTTCGTCATTGGGAGGGCAATCTGTGCAAAAGATGGGATGAACTGTCTGTAGAAATTGGCAAATCCTAGGAAACTGGGACGCGGTGGCTCAGTGGGTTAGGACGCTGAGCTTGTCGATCAAATGGTCGGCAGTTTGGTGGGTCGAATTCCGAGTGCTGCGTAACAGAGTGAGCGCCTGTTACTCGTCCCAGCTTCTGCCAACCTAGCAGTTCGAAAGCACGTAAAAAATGCAAGTAGAAAAATAGGGATCACTACGGTGGGAAGGTAACAGTGTTCCGTGCACCTTTGGCATCTAGGCATGCCGGCCACATGACCACAGAGATGTCCTTGGACAAGTGCTGGCTCTTTGGCTTTGAAACAGAGATGAGTACTGGCCCCTAGAGTTGGAAACGACTAGCACGCATGTGCGGGGGAACCTTTACCTTTACCTTATATATACATATATATCCCATTCTCAAGGCAAATATATTAGAATTCTGCTTTGCTTCCATTATGGATGGATTATTAGAGCTAGCAGATATGGAGTTTGCTTTGAGGATAGAAACAGAATAGAAACGCAAGTTAAGATAGGCAAGAAAATGGTAAGTGAGCACCTGTCCAGCCTAGACGAGTTCAAATCACTAGGACCAGATGGATTACACCCCAAGGTTCTCAAGGAACTGGCAGACGTGATCTCAGAACCACTGAACTATATTTTTCAAAGATCCTGGAGCACTGGGGAACTACCAGAGGACTGGAAGAGAGTTGATGTAGTTCCCATCTTCAAAAAAGGGAAAAAAATAGATCCAGGAAACTACAGACCTATCAGCCTGACCTCAATACCTGGGAAGATTCTGGAAAAGATAATCAAACAACAAATCAGCGAACACCTTGATGCAAACAAAGTAATCACTAAAAGTCAACATGGGTTTGTCAAAAACAGATCATGCCAGACAAATCTTATTACATTCTTTGACCAAGTGACAAAACTAGTGGACCAGAGGAATGCTGTAGATATGATTTACTTGGACTTCAGTAAGGCATTTGATAAAGTAGATCACAACCTACTACTTGATAAGATAGAAAAATGTGGGTTAGATAGCATTACCACCAGATGGATTCGTAGCTGGCTGACAGGCCGTACTCAGCGTGTGGTCCTCAATGGAACCGCATCTACATGGAAGGAAGTGTGTAGTGGGGTGCCCTAGGGCTCTGTTCTGGGCCCAGTGCTCTTCAATATCTTCATTAATGATTTGGATGAGGGGATAGATGGGGAACTCATCAAATTTGCAGACGACACCAAGCTGGCAGGAATAGCCAATACTCCAGAAGATAGGCTTAAGACACAGAAGGATCTGGACAGACTCGAACACTGGGCACTATCTAACAAAATGAAATTCAATGGTGAAAAAAGTAAGGTTCTACATTTAGGCAGGAAAAATCAAATGCATAGGTATAGTATAGGTGGTACCTTGCTCAATAGTAGCAACTGTGAGAGGGATCTCGGAGTCTTAGTAGACAATCACTTCAATATGAGCCAGCAGTGTGCTGCAGCTGCCAAAAAAGCCAACACAGTGCTAGGCTGCATTAACAGAGGGATAGAATCAAGATCAAGTGAAGTACTAATACCACTTTACAATGCTTTGGTAAGGCCACACCTGGAATACTGCATCCAGTTTTGGTCACCACGATGTAAAAAAGATGTCGAGACTCTAGAAAGGGTACAGAGAAGAGCAACAAAGATGATTAGGGGGCTGGAGGCTAAAACATATAGGGAACGGTTGCTGGAATTGGATATGTGTAGTTTAATGAAGAGAAGGGTGAGGGGTGACATGATAGCAGTGTTCCAATATCTCAGGGACTACCACAAAGAAGAGGGAGTCAAGCTATTCTCCAAAGCACCTGAAAGCAGGACAAGAAGCAACGGATGGAAACTAGTCAAGGAGAGAAGCAACCTAGAACTAAGGAGAAACTTCCTGACAGTTAGAACAATTAACCAGTGGAAAAACCTGCCTCCAGAGGTGGTGAATGCTCCAACACTGGAGGTTTTTAAGAAGAGACTGGCCAGCCATGTGCCTGAAATGGTATAAGGTTTCCTGCCTGAGCAGGGGGTTGGACTAGATGACCTCCAAGGTCCCTTCCAACTTTATTATTATTATTATTATTATTATTATTATTATTATTATTATTATTATTATTATTATTATTATTATTATTATTATTATTATTATTATTATTGGATTGAAAGAGGATCCAAAGGAAAACTTGAAAGTGTTACTGGCAGAAGCCCTGCAACCGATTTTGGGCTGTCATGCGGAAGAAATTATAAGGGATATAGATAAAATCTTTTGTGTTAACTCTTGGATTGCCAGGCAAAGGAAACTACCTAGAGATGTGGTTGTTTGTTTTACAAAGAGATTGATCAGAAAAGTGATTATCCAAGCTTTTTATCACAATAGATTTAAAGTTGCTGATCAAGAAGTTTTAATTTTGGAAGAAATTCCACCAAGAATTTTAAGGAGAAGGAAAGAATTTACTTTTTTGGCAGATGAATTAAAGAAACGTCAGCTTCAGTTCAGATGGGAGATATCATTAGGTTTGGTGGTGAATTATTTAGGCACGAGATACCGTCTCAACACAGTTTTGAAGGCACGAGACTTTTATTCTAATATATTGAAAGCAGGTTCTCCGCCATCCCCAGAATTTAAAGGAAGGAAGGAAGATGGAGGGCGACAGACACAAATGGAGAGTACACAGGGAGATGAAGAAGTCATCTCGCGGATGGTTAAAGAACTTCAGCAAACTTCGGAAACTGTGCAGCCCCAGGCATCGTTAGAAGAGGTTAAGGAACAAAGAATGACTTCGTCTGCAACCAGACGAATGAGACAAGAACAAGAAGAACAGACGTCCGGGTGGCAAGGCTCTGTTGATGGCAGCCATTTCGGCTGTCAGCCCCGCTGTCTCCACAGAGCCACCAAAAACAGCGACGATCAGCTGTTTGGCGGCTCGGAAGCCCGCTCCTCGGGAGAAGAGGAGGGGGTGAGCGCCCAGGCAGGGGTAGAGCTCCCCCGGACCACCAGAGTTGAAACTCTGGTGGTTGAAGGGTTGAGCCCCCCCGCAACCTGAGTTTGCTCCAGACTTCGGGACGCCTCTGCTCCAAGGCTTTGGACATTTTTAAAAGTGAAAGTGCGCAATAGAATTAAGTGGGTGAAAATGGCTGCCAAGTCAACTAAACTTCCTAGAAGCGCCAGTTCAGCAATCTTCATTACAGGTTTAATGCCCCCCCTCCAGCACCCGTACCCGCACCAGCCTTGACAATAAAAGATCTGCAGGATGTTTTGCAAGAGGCTTTGAAAAAACAATCTCAGCAATTAGCTGAGCTTATTGAGGAGAAGAATACAGAAATAAGGGCAGACATCTTACTTGCATTTCAAGGCATGGCTGTTTGTATTGAACGTCTGGATGAGAAAGTGGAAGAACGTAGCCAAAATAATATGAGATTAGATGCCAAAATGATGGATGCTGAAACAGTGATGGAAAAGATTGACGACGATTTATTATTGGTCCAGCATAGAGAGATGGAGTTTGCTGTGAGAATTAGAGGGTTGAAGAAAGACCCTAAGGGAAAATTTGAAAAAAGTAGTTTCAGAAGCTCTTGAACAGATTCTGGGGCACTCAGCAGAAGATGTTATGGTGGATATAGATAAAATATTTCGTGTTAATTCCTGGATTGCAAGACAAAGGAAGCTACCAAGAGATGTGGTGGTTTATTTTACAAAGAGAGCAATTAGAAATGAGGTTATTCAAGCCTTTTATAATAACAAATTTACAGTTGCAGAGCAAGAAGTTCTAATTTTAAAAGAGATCCGTCCAAGAATTTTAAGGAGAAGGAAAGAATTTGCTTTTCTGGCAGAAGAATTAAGAAGACGGGAGATCCAGTTCAGATGGGAGATCCCAGTAGGTATGGTGGTGATGCATGCAGGCACGAGATACTGTCTTCTCACAGTTTTACAGGCACGTGATTTTTATGCCAATGTTTTGAAGGCAGGCCCCATACCACTTCTGGAATCTAAAAAAAAGAATGGCGAAGGAGAGCGTCAACCACAAAGTGAGAGTATACAAGGTGCTGAAGGAGTTACGCAGTTGAAAGATGGAGAATTCCAGAAAGCTACAGGAGTGGATCAGATTTCAGTACCAACGGAGGAGGTCAGAGACCAAAGAATGACATGCGCTGCAGCTAGACGAATGAGACAACAGCAAGAACAGCAGAGAGCTATGATTGCATCTCAAAAACTTACTTACAGTGAAGCAGTGGGAGGAGCGAAGCCAAAGAGAGTGCAGGTGATGTTGGAAGAGGGGCTCCAAAAGCTTCAGGTCGCAAAAGATGGCGACAAAGCTTCTAACTTGGAATGTTAATGGTCTAAATTCACCACATAAGAGAAAGAAAGTATTTCAATATCTAAAGCAATTTAAAAACGATGTTATTTGCTTACAGGAAACACATATTCGAGCGGCTGATCAAATGTACTTGGTAAACTTTAGGTTGGGCACACAGTTTATCGCTTCTGCGCCTGATAAGAAAAATGGAGTTGTTATTTATGTCAAGAATACTTTAACAGCGAGTTTAATTGAAGCAGACAAACAAGGAAGATATGTTATAATTGAATTATTAATAGAAGGCAAGAAAACGCTTTTGGTTGGATTATACGCTCCTAATCAACAGCAAGGAGATTTTTACAATTTATTACACAGCAAGATTATTCAGTGGGATTATAAATCTTGTATTTTTATGGGAGATTGGAATGGCGTCTTGGATGTACAAATGGACAAGGGAGGTCTTTTTAAAAGCACGCCAAGTCATGCTAAACTGCCTAAATCTTTTTTCGAGATGAAGGATGACTTGGAATTGAGAGATGTTTGGAGAGAAAGGAACTTGCAAGAAAAAGACTTTACTTTTTTTCTCTGACAGGCATCAATCTTTCTCCAGGATCGACTTTGTATTAATTACTAATGACTTTTTTTCTAGGATTAAGAAGATCAAGATTTGTCCAAGAACTATATCTGATCATAGTCCAGTATGGTTGGAGATAGAAAAAGATAATGGAGATAGACGGTCTTGGCGTTTAAATGAAAATTTGTTTAGATATCAGGAAAATGTGGAAGAGTGTAAAAAACAGATGAAAGAATTTTTTAAAATTAATATGCATAAAGGTACTTCTATTGAGATGGTTTGGGATGCAAGTAAAGCCTATATGAGAGGTGTATTAATATATTTGAACACTAAACATAGACGTAAATTGGAATTTAAGAGGAAAGAATTAGAGGATGAAATTAAGGAAAAAGAAAAGGCTTTAGTTCTGAATCCATCTGATGGGAAGATTAAAGAGGTAATTACTTTACTAAGGGGTCAGTTTGATATGTTAATGGCAGATCAAGTGGCAACTAACCTACGGTATGCTAGACATAACACTTTTTGTAATGCTAATAAACCGGGTAGATGGTTAGCTTACTTGTTAAGGAAGAAGCAAAGAGCTTGCAATATAGATAGAATAGAACATAAGGGTAAGGTAGTGTATCAGCAGAATCTTATTAAAAAGACTTTTGTTGATTTTTATTCTAAGTTGTATGCTAGAGATAAGATTAGAGATGTAGATATAGATGGATACTTGATGAATGCTAATATTCCTGTTCTTACGCAAGAACAAAAGGAAGGGATGAACCAATTGATAACTGATGAAGAAATTTTTCTAGCAATTAAACAATTAAAAGTGGGTAAAGCACCGGGAACTGACGGTTTAACTGCCGTTTATTATAAAAATTTACAGTTAGAAATGGTGGAACCCTTAAGAGAATTGTTTAAGACAATTCAATTGGGAGGAGGAGTGCCTCCATCGTGGAAAACTGCCTTTATTTCGTTGATCCTGAAGGAAGATCAGGATGCTACCCAAGCCAAAAATTATAGACCAATATCGCTTTTAAATACTGATTACAAGATATTTGCAAAAATTTTAGCTAATAGATTAATGAAGGTAATGCAACAAGTGATTCATAGTGATCAAACTGGATTTATAAGTGGTAGACAGATGAAGAATAATGTGAGGCATATTGTAGACCTATTGGAATTTTTGGAAAGAAATAATCAGATTCCCGCAGCGCTGATCTTTTTGGATGCGGAAAAAGCTTTTGATCAATTGGACTGGCAATTTTTGATGAAAGTATTAGAGAAAATGGAATTTGGGGAACATTTTTTGCAACCTATTAGGGCAATATATCAGAAGCAAACAGCTCGTATAATAGTAAATAATAGTTTGACAGAATCATGCAATATTGAAAAGGGTACAAGACAGGGGTGTCCGCTGTCACCTTTATTGTTTGTTTTAACAATGGAAATATTACTGATTAAAATACGAGATTCAAATAAAATTAGGGGAGTTCAAATAAGAGATCAGGATTACAGATTGAGGGCGTTTGCGGACGACCTGGTTATTACAGTAACTCAACCGGTTTACTCAGTTGTAGAATTGATGGAGATAATAATGTTATATGGGAAAGTTTCTGGATTTAAGATAAACACACAAAAAACTAAAATATTGTCTAAGAATATGACTGTACCACAAAAGGCTGCTTTAGAAGAGCTAACGGGATTTGAAATAGTTAAAAAGATTAAATATTTGGGGATATATCTGTCAGCCTCAAATGTGAAGTTATATAAAAATAATTATGAAATGTTATGGGGAAAAATACAGAAAGAATTAGATAGTTGGAAAAAATTACAATTGCCTTTATTGGGAAGAATTGCAGCAGTGAAGATGAATGTTTTGCCAAAATTTTTGTTTTTGTTTCAAATGATACCTATACTTAAAAAGGATTTAAATCTGGAGGAATGGGCAAAAAGGAATTAATAAATTTGTTTGGGCAGGGAAAAAGCCACGAGTTAAATTTAAGATAATGCAAGATACACGTGAAAGAGGTGGTCTTAAAATGCCTAATTTTAAATTATATTATGAGGCTGCTGCTTTGTCAGCGATAAGTGAGTGGTTTAACACAAGGGAGATTATTAAATCTTGAGGGTCATGATTTGTTATTTGGTTGGCATGCATATTTATTGTATGATAAGAAGGTGGATAATGTGTTTAAGATACATATTTTAAGGTATGCTCTGTTGTGAGTTTGGAAAAAATATAGACATAAGTTAAATTATAAGATACCAATTTGGGCAATATCTAAACATGCAATAGAAAATATAAATGTGGGATTCAAACAGGATGAGACTACATATAAGGAAATTTAAAGTCTAGAAAGGAATGTATCGCAATTAAAGCCATATAATATTTTAAAAGAAGAAAAGATTGTACAAACTTGGTTTCAGTATGGGCAATTACAGGCAAGATGGAAAGAGGACCAGAAAGCTGGCTTTTCGATGACTGATGAAAATTTGGTAAAACAAATTAGAGATCAAGGTCAAGCACGTATTAAAAGGATATATAATGCATTGATAGAAATTGACTCAGAAACGGAACTTGTTAAAGATTGCATGATAAAGTGGGCCCAGAATTTTCAAGAAGTTATAACAATGGACACTTGGGAAAAGATCTGGGTTAGAAATGTAAAATTTACACAGGCCCAAAACTTAAGAGAGAATTTTTATAAAATGCTTTATAGGTGGCACTTAGACCCTAAAAAATTAGCAAGTATGTATCCGAACTGCCAGCCCAAATGTTGGAGGTTTGGTTGTGAGGATGCAACATATTTTCATATATGGTGGACTTGTAAAAAGGTTAAAGCTTTTTGGATTAAAATTTGGTGGAATATGCAAAAGATATTTAAGAAAAGGAAAAAGTTTTCCCCGCAATTGTTTTCATTGGGTATTATTACAGATACTACTGTAATAGACATTAAGTTGATGTTGAATCTAATTACGGCGGCAAGACTTTTAGTTGTGCAATACTGGAAGAAGGAGGAATTGCCGACTATAGAAGAGTGGACTTTGAAAGTTTCCAATTTGGCGGAAATGGCAAAGATTTCGGCATATTTGAAACATCAATCGCAACAGAGATATATTGTGGAATGGAGAAGATGGATTGAATATATTCAGAATAAATATGGGACTAAAAAGTTTCATTTAGCATTTGAATAAGTAGTGGATTTTTATGATGTATGATTAGTCATTTGTTATTTTATTAATATTATGACTATGGAGAGTTAAAGTCCGATAGAACTTAATGTGTTATTTTTGTTGTTAGCATATTTTAGTTTATGTTTGTATCACTATACCCTGTATTCAGCTCTGGGAAGTCGGGGAGGGGGGAGGGGAGGGGAGGGGAGGGTTGGGGAGAGGGGAGTTTAGGAGGGAGTTTTTTGTATTTAAAAATGTATTGTAAAACTTTTCAATAAAAAGAACAAGAAGAACAGAAATCCACAATTATATCTTAAGAAACTACTTATAGTGAAGCAGTGGGAGGAGCGAGACCGAAGAGGCAGGTGCTTGTGGTTTTGCAAGACATGCTCTGAAAGCTTCAGGTCGGAAAAGATGACGACAAAGTTTCTAACCTGGAATCTTAATGGATTAAACTCCCCGCAAAAGAGAAGGAAAGTATTTCAGTATTTGAAACAATTTAAAAATGATGTTGTGTGCTTACAGGAAACGCACATTTATGTATCAGACCAAAAATATTTGATAAATTCCAGACTGGGTGTACAGGTTAGCGCGTCTGCTTTAGATAAGAAAAATGGAGTAGTTATTTATGTAAAGAAGAATTTAACAGCCAATTTAATTGAAGCTGATAAACAAGGAAGCTATGTTATAATTGAACTTTTAATAGAATGCAAGAAAATACTTTTAGTTGGACTATATGCACCTAATCAACAACAAGGAGACTTTTATAAATTTTTACATAATAAAATAATTCAATGGGATTATAAATCATGTATTTTGATGGGAGATTGGAATGGAGTCCTGGATGCACAGAAAGACAAAAAAGGTCTTTTTAAAAGTACTCCAAATCATGCCAGATTGCCTAAATCTTTTTTTGAGATGAAAGATGATTTGGAATTGAGAGACGTTTGGAGAGAACGAAATCTGGAAGAAAAAGATTTTACCTTTTTTTCTGATCGACATCAATCCTTTTCTAGGATTGATTTTGTATTAACTACTAATGATTTTTTTTCTAGGGTTTAGAAGATTAAGATATGTCCAAGAACTTTATCAGATCATAGTCCAGTATGGTTGGAATTGGATAAGGAGAGGAAAGATAGAAGATCTTGGAGATTAAATGAAAATTTGTTTAGATATCAAGAGAATGTGGATGAATGTAAAAAACAGATGACAGAATTTTTTAATATAAATATGCATAAGGGTACTCCTATTGAAATGGTTTGGGATACAAGTAAAGCTTATATGAGAGGAGTTTTAATATATTTGAATAATAAATATAGACGTAGATTGGAATACAAGCGTAAAGAGTTAGAGGAGGAAATCAAGAGGAAAGAGAAGGCTCTAACTTTGAATCCATCTGATAAGAGGGTGAAGGAAGCAATTACCGTAGTTTCCGGCGTATAAGACTACTTTTTAACCCATGAAAATCTTCTCAAAAGTCAGGGGTCGTCTTATACGCCGGGTGCTGAAAATTTAGGAACAGGGCTGGCTGGAAAACCTGGAGCGGATCTCCCATTTAGTCTGCGCAGGGAAAGCGGGACCAATTGGAGAAGAAGCTGCAGTCTGTGATTTTTTACAGGCTGGGGTCTGGGCGTCTTTCTTTCTAAAGTTGAAGAGCAGCTGTAGTATATCCCAACTTGAAAGGCAGGTGGGGAAGGCAGCAGCCAGAGCAGCGGCTTAGCTCTAAGGACACATTTGACTCAGGAACTGGGCGGGCTGGCTGGAAAACCTGGAGCGGATCTCCCATTTGGTCTTTTTTTAAAAAATCCCATTTATATCCCGCCCTTCTCCGAAGACTCAGGGTGGCTTACAATTTAAAGCACAAATCAATGTGCTAAGCAATAGCCTTCATTCTGTGTATATGCCTGTTTATTAGGGCTTTCACACACCCCAAGCAGCATTATTACAAAGTCAGCTTATTGCCCCCAACAATCTGGGTCCTCATTTTACTTACCTTGGAAGGATGGAAAGCTGAGTCAACCTTGAGCCTGGTGGGATGCGAACCTGCACTAATTGCAGGCAGCTGGTTTTACGTAAGACTCTGCGCAGGGAAAGTTTTAGAGTGAATTAGGAAAAGTGAAAAAGTGAATTAGGAAAATAGGGAACGGTTGCTGGAATTGGGTATGTGTAGTTTAATGAAGAGAAGGGTGAGGGGTGATATGATAGCAGTGTTCCAATATCTCAGGGGCTGCCACAAAGCAGAGGGAGCCAAGCTATTCTCCAAAGCACCTGAAAGCAGGACAAGAAGCAATGGATGGAAACTAGTCAAGGAGAGAAGCAACCTAGAACTAAGGAGAAACTTCCTGACAGTTAGAACAATTAACCAGTGGAACCACCTGCCTCCAGAAGTGGTGAATGCTCCAACACTGGAAGTTTTTAAGAAGAGACTGGACAGCCATTTGTCTGAAATGGTATAGGGTTTCCTGCCTTAGCAGGGGGTTGGACTAGATGACCTCCAAGGTCCCCTCCAACTACTACTACTTCTTCTTCTTCTTCTTCTTCTTCTTCTTCTTCTTCTTCTTATTATTATTATTATTATTATTATTATTATTATTGTTGTTGTTGTTGTTGTTGTTGTTGTTGTTGTTGTTGTTGTTATTATAGTTTAATCCACTTGCACTGTTTTATGTTTACATGTTTGATGACAAACAGCCTTATGTTTATAAGTGACAGTTTTCCTACTAAGCACCTGCATGTCATAAGCATTTGAATTAAAATTACCATATTAAAATCAAATCTGATGTTTTTTAATTTTTATTTGGTGTGCGTTGGAAGAGGGGTAGTCTTATACGGCGAGTATAGCCCAAACCCTATAATTTAACAGAAAATTTAGGGGGTCGTCTTATACGCCCAGTCGTCTTATACGCCGGAAAATACGGTACTTTGTTAAGAGGTCAGTTTAATATGTTGATGGCAGTTCAAGTGGCATCTAACCTGCGGTATGTTAAACACAATACTTTTTGTAATGCTAATAAGCCAGGTAGGTGGCTAGCTTATTTGTTAAAGAAAAAACAAAGGTCACGCAACATAGATAAGATAGAATATAAGGGTAAAGAGATGTTTCAGCAAAATTATATTAAAAAGGCTTTTGTTGAATTTTATTCTAAGTTATATGCCGGGGATAGAATTCAAAGTTTAGATATAGATAGATATTTACAAGAAGTGAATATCCCTGTACTTACACAAGAGCAAAGGGAAGGGATGAATCAATTGATAAATGCTGAAGAAATTATTTTGGCAATTAAACAATTAAAAGTGGGTAAAGCACCAGGAACAGATAGTTTGACTGCCATTTATTATAAAAATTTACAGTTAGAAATGGTGTAACCTCTAAAAGAGTTATTTAGAACAATTCAATCTGGAGGAGAAGTGCCTTTATCATGGAAAACAGCTTTTATATCGTTGATTCCAAAGAAAGATCAAGATCTTACCCAAACCAAAAATTATAGACCAATATCGCTTTTAAATACTGATTATAAGATATTTGCAAAAATTTTAGCAAATAGATTAATGAAGGTTATGCAGCAAATGATTCATAGTGACCAAACAGGATTTATAAGTGGTAGACAAATGAAAAATAATGTGAGACATATTGTAGATTTATTGGAATTTTTGGAGAGAAATAACCAGGTCTCTGCAGCGCTGATGTTTTTGGATGCTGAAAAGGCTTTTGATCAATTGAATTGGCAATTTTTATTTAAAGTATTAGAGAAGATGAAGTTTGTGGATGAGTTTTTACAACCTATTAAAGCAATATATCAGAAGCAAACAGCTCAAATAATAGTTAATGGTAGTTTGACAGAAGCATGTAATATTGAAAAGGGTACACGACATGGGTGCCTGTTGTCACCTTTGTTGTTTGTTTTAACACTGGAAATATTATTGATTAAGATACGTGATTCAAATAAAATTATGGGAATTAATATAAGAGATCAAGATTATAGATTGAGAGCGTTTGCGGATGACCTGGTTATTACATTAAGTCAACCGACTCAGTCAGTTGTAGACCTGATGGAGATAATATTGTTATATGGAAAAGTTTCTGGATTTAAGATAAATACGCAAAAAACTAAAACATTGCCTAAAAATATGACCACGGAACAAAAGGTAGTCTTAGAAAAATTAACAGGATTTGAAATAGTTAAAAAGATTAAATATTTGGGGGTATATCTTTCAGTTTCAAATGCGAAATTATATAAAAATAATTATGAATTGTTATGGTTAAAAATACAAAAAGAGTTAAATAGTTGGAAAAAATTACAACTGTCTTTATTGGGAAGAATTGCAGCAGTGAAAATGAATGTTTTACCAAAATTTTTATTTTTGTTTCAAATGATACCTATACTCAAAAAAGATTCAAATTTGGAAGAATGGCAGAAAGGTATTAATAAATTTGTTTGGGCAGGGAAAAGACCAAGAGTAAAATTTAAGATAATGCAAGATGTACATGAAAGAGGTGGTCTTAAAATGCCCAATTTTAAACTATATTATGAGGCTGTGGCTTTATCATCAATTAGTGATTGGTTTAACCTAACACAAGGGAGATTACTGAATATTGAGGGATCTGATTTATTATTTGGTTGGCACGCATATTTATTGTATGATTTTATTTATTTATTTATTTATTTATTTATTTATTTATTTATTTATTGAATTTCTATACCGCCCTTCTCCCAAAGGACTCAGGGCGGTGTACAGGGCAATAAAATACAACATACAAAAGTTAAAAATTAAATTAAATTAATTTAGCCCCAACAATAAATAGTTAAAAATAAACCCAAACCCTTAGTCCAGGCTGGCCTGTTCAAACAACCAAGTCTTCAGGTCACGGCGGAAAGAGCGAAGGTCAGGAGCCATCCGGAGCTCAACAGGCAGTTGATTCCAAAGGTCTGGCGCACCCACAGAGAATGCTCTCCCCTTGGGGGCCGCCAGCCAGCAATCCCTGACTGACGGCACCCTGAGGAGGCCTTCTCTGTGGGAGCGCACAGGACAAAGGGAGGTTGACACTGGCAGCAGGTGCTCCCGTAGGTAATCCGGACCCATGCCATTTAGGGCTTTATAGGTCATCACCAGTACCTTGAATCTTACCCGGAGGGCAACTGGAAGCCAGTGCAGCTCGCGGAGGAGAGCTGTTACATGGGAGTATCGGGAAACCCCCATCACAACTCGCGCGGCCGCATTCTGCACCAGTTGAAGCCTCCGAGTGGTCCTCAAGGGCAGCCCCATGTAGAGAGCATTGCAGTAGTCTATCTGAGAGGTCACGAGCGCATGAGTGACAGTACGCAGGGCATCCCGGTCCAGATAGGGCCGCAACTGGCGCACCAGGCGAACCTGGTGGATAAGAAGGTGGATAATATTTTTAAGACACATATATTAAGGTATGCCCTGTTGCGAGTTTGGAAAAAATATCGACATAAGCTAAATAATAAAATACCAATTTGGGCAATACCTAAAAATGCAATAGAAAATATAAGTGTGGGATTCAAATATGATGTGACTACATATAAAGATATTCTTAGAATGGAAAGGAATGTATGGCAATTAAAGCCATTCAATATTTTAAAAGAAGAAAGAATAGTGCGGACTTGGTTTCAGTATGGTCAGTTACAAGCTAGATGGAAGGAGGATCAGAACGTTGGTATTTCGACAACCGATGAAAATTTGGTTAAACAAATAAGAGATCAAAGTCCAGCACATATAAGGAGGATATATAATGCACTGATAGAAATAGATTCAGAAACGGAACTTGTTAAAGACTGCATGATAAAATGGGCCCAGAATTTTCAGGAGCCCATAGCGATGGATATCTGGGAAAAGATATGTGTCAGAAATGTGAAATTTACACAGGCACAAAATCTAAGAGAGAATTTTTATAAGATGTTTTATAGATGGCATTTAGATCCAAAAAAATTAGCATGTATGGGGCTTCCGGTGGTGATGCGACGCTGAAGACAGCCATCTCTGGGCTGTCCGCTCCGCAGCTTTGTTGAATCACTGAAAAACAGCGCCGATCAGCTGTTTTGGTGATTCGGAAGCCTCCTCCCCGGGAGAAGAGGAGGGGGTGAGGCCCCAGGTAGGGGTTGAGCTCTCCGGGGCCGCCTGAGCTTTAAGTTTGGCCGGCTGAAGGATTGAGCCCCCCCGAAGCCTGGGTTTGCTCCGGGCTGTGCAGCGTCTCTGCTCTGTGATTTTTGGAGCAGAGCCAAGCGTTAGCAACCACCCCTGCCAGAAGGAAAGACTCTTGAGTATCAAGACGCAGGCAGAGCGGTACAGGAGGTCAAGGTGAAGTGGACTTTTATCTTTACTCTCTAGCTCAGTGGATTTTATGGATTAAAAGTGAAAGTGCGCAACAAGTGAAAGTGGGGGAAGATGGCGACGAAAGCCTCTAAAGTTCTTCGGAGTGCGGGGGCTTCCCCGGTGCAACAGACTTCGTTGCAAGCTTTGCTCCCTCCCGCACCTGCTCCGGCACTGACTCTTAAAGATTTACAGGATGCCTTTGAAAAGCAAACACAATTAATGTCAGATATGATGGAAAAGCTGGAGGAGAAATTGGAGGAGAAAATGGAAGAGAAGTTGGAAGAAAAGTTTAGAGCAATGAGGGCAGACATCTTGTCTACAATTGAAAATGTGGTTGTATGTGTGCAAAGCTTGGATGAAAAAGTGGAGGATCTTAGTCAAAAGAACTCTATATTAGAAGTAAAAGTATTAGAGAATGAAAATATAAGGGATAAAATGGATGGAGACTTGAGTCTGGTCCAGTACCATCAGATGGAGTTTGCTATCAGAATCAGGGGCTTAAAAGAGAACCCTAAAGAAGATTTAAAGCAGCTGATCTCCGAGGCTTTGGAAGTGATACTGGGCCAATCAGCAGCTGAAATTGAAGGAAGTATAGATAAAATCTTTCGTGTGAACTCCTGGATTGCAAGGCAGAGGAAGTTACCTAGAGATGTGGTGGTTTACTTTACAAAGAGAACAATTAGGGATGAAGTTATTCAAGTTGCTTATGATACTAAGTTTGTGGTTGCTGAGCAAGAAGTTCTGGTTTTAAAAGAGATTCCTCCAAAGATTTTAAGGAGAAGGAAAGATTTTGCCTTCCTAGCACAGGAACTTAAGAAATGTGACATCAAGTTTAGATGGGAGATCCCAGTGGGCATGGTGGTGATGCATGAAGGTAAAAGACACCGTCTGGTTACAGTGACTCAGGCACGTGATTTTTACAGCAAAGTTTTAAAAGCAACCCCTCTATCACTTCTGGAAGCTGTAAAGGGATATGGCGAGGGAAAGCCTCAAGATGCTGATGGAACACAGACAGAGGAGAATGGTGCTGGAGGGGATCAAATTACAGTTTCATCGGTAGCTGCTGGAGAGCAGAGGATGACGCGTGCCGCTTTAAGACGAGTGAGACAAGAGCAAGAACAAGATCAGCAGAAAGTTATGGAACCTCCAAAGCATACTTACAGTGAAGCTGTGGGAGGGGCGCGGCCTAAGAAAGTTACAGGGGTACTGGCAGACGTGCTCCAGAAGCTTCGGGATGCCAAGAATGGCGACTAAGTTCCTAACCTGGAATGTTAATGGATTAAATTCACCACAGAAGAGAAAGAAAGTTTTTCAATATTTAAAACAATTTAAGACTGACGTTATTTGCTTGCAAGAAATGCATATTAGGGTTATAGACCAAAAGTACTTGTTGAATTCAAGGTTGGGTACGCAATTTATTGCTTCTGCAATGAATAAGAAAAATGGAGTGGTTATTTATGTTAAGAATACTCTGACAGCGGAACTAATTGAAGTAGATAAGCAAGGAAGATATGTTATGATAGATTTGCTGTTAGAAGGCAAAAAAACGCTTTTAGTTGGACTGTATGCTCCAAATCAACAACAAGCTGACTTTTATAGTTCACTACATACAAAGATTACCCAGTTGGATTATAAATCTTTTATTTTTATGGGAGATTGGAATGGTGTCTTGGATGTACAGCTGGACAAATCGGTTTTTTTTAAACATGCCCCGAGTCATGCTAGACTGCCTAAATCTTTTTTTGAAATGAAGGATGATCTGGAATTACGAGACATTTGGCGTGAAATGCATTTACATGAAAAGGATTATACTTTTTTTTCTGATAGACACCAATCTTTTTCTAGGATTGATTTTATATTACTGACTAATGATTTTTTTTCTAGGATTAAGACGATAAAGATCTGTGCAAGAACTATTTCTGACCATAGTCCAGTCTGGTTAGAGATCAATAAGGACAATAGAGATAGGCGCTCCTGGCGCGTAAATGAGAATTTGTTTAGAAATCAGAGAAATGTGGAAGAATGCAAAAAGCAGATGAAAGACTTTTTTGAAATTAATATGAACAAGGATACTTCTATGGACATGGTTTGTGATGCTAGCAAAGCTTATATGAGAGGGGTGTTAATATATACGAATAATAAATACAGACGTAATATGGAAATTAGGAGGAAAGAACTGGAGAATGAAATTAGGGAAAAAGAAAAGGCCCTAATTTTGAATCCATCGGATGTGAAGATTAAAGAGGTTATTAACTTGTTAAGAGGACAATTTGATAAGTTGATGGCTGATCAGGTGGCAACTAACTTACGGTTTGCTAGGCATAACACTTTTTGCAATGCCAATAAACCAGGTAGGTGGCTAGCTTACAAGTTAAGGAAAAAATAAAGGGCCTCTAACATAGATAAAATTGAATACAAAGGAAAGGTTGTGTTTCAACAGGCTCTTATCAAGGAAGCCTTTGTGGATTTTTATTCTAAACTATATGTTAAGGAGAAGATTAATGAAACAGATATTGATGTATATTTGAAGAATGCTAGCATCCCGGTTCTTACACAGGAACAAAAGGAGGAGATTAATCAATTGATAACAGAAGAAGAAATTTTTATAGCAATTAAGGAATTGAAGTTGGATAAAGCGCCAGGTACGGATGGTCTGACTGCGGTCTACTACAAACATCTACAATTGGAGCTGATAAAGCCATTAAGGGAATTGTTTCAGACAATTCAGAAGGGGGGAAAGGTGCCTCCGTCTTGGAGAACTGCTTTTATTTCTTTGATTCCGAAGGAAGATCAAGATGCTACTCAAGTAAAAAACTACAGACCAATATCACTTTTAAATACAGACTACAAGATATTTGCTAAGGTATTAGCTAATAGATTGATGAGGGTTTTGCAACAGATGATTCATGGGGATCAAACCAGGTTTATTAGTGGTAGACAAATGAAAAATAATGTGAGGCATATAGTTGATGTGGTGGAGTTTTTGGAAAGGAACAACCAGATCCCTGCGGCGCTAATTTTCTTAGATGCTGAAAAAGCTTTTGATCAATTGAATTGGCAATTTTTGATGAAAGTTTTAGATAAAATGAACTTTGGGGATAAATTTTTACAACCAATTAAGGCATTATATCAAAAACAAACTGCCCGAATAATAGTTAACAATAGTCTGACTGAAGTATGCAATATTGAGAAGGGCACAAGACAAGGGTGTCCGTTATCACCTTTATTATTTGTTTTAACATTGGAGATATTATTGATAAAAATACGGAATTCGGAAAAGATTAAGGGTATTCAAATTAGAGATCAGGATTATAGATTGAGGGCGTTTGCAGACGATCTGGTTGTTACGGTGACTCAGCCAGAAAGCTCTGTTGTGGACCTGATGGAGATAATAATGCAATATGGGAAGGTTTCTGGATTTAAGGTTAATGTACAAAAAACAAAAATTTTGGCCAAAAATATGACAATACCGCAAAAGGCCCTTTTAGAAGGATTAACTGGATTTGAGATTTTTAAAAGGGTTAAATATTTGGGGATGTATCTGTCACCCTCAAATGCAAAGTTATATAAAAATAATTATGAAAAGTTATGGGGAAAAATTCAAAAAGAATTGGAGAGTTGGGAAAAATTGCAATTGTCTTTACTGGGAAGAATTGCAGCAGTGAAAATGAATGTCCTGCCTAAATTTTTATTTTTATTCCAAATGATACCGGTCCTTAAAAAAGATTCTAATTTGGAAGAATGGCAACGGGGTATCAATAAATTTGTTTGGGCAGGGAAAAGGCCACGAATTAAACTTAAGATTATGCAGGATACTCGTGAAAGAGGTGGTCTTAAAATGCCTAATCTTAAATTATATTATGAAGCTGCTGCGTTGTCAGGAATAAGTGATTGGATTAATTTGACACAAGGGAGATTATTAAATCTTGAGGGCCACGACTTGTTATTTGGCTGGCATGCATATTTGTTGTATGATAAGAAGGTAGATAATGTATTTAAAGTGCATATTTTAAGACAGGCATTGTTGAGAGTTTGGAAGAAGTATAGACATAAGTTAGACTGCAAGATGCCGTTGTGGGCAATCCCGAAACATGCAATAGAAAACATAAATGTAGGCTTCAAACATGATGTGACTACGTATAAGGAGATCTTAAGTTTGGAAAGGAACGTCTGGTGTTTGAAGCCGTACAATCTCTTGCGAGATGAGAAGATTGTTCAAACTTGGTTCCAATATACTCAATTACGTGCCAGGTGGAAAGAAGACCAGAAAATTGGTTTCTCAATGACTGATGAAAATTTGATAAAGCAAATTAGAAATCAGGGTCCAGCACATATTAAACGGATTTATCTTGCATTGATAGATATTGACTCAGAAACAGAACTTGTTAAAGACTGTATGATAAAATGGGCCCAGAATATCCAAGAAGTTATTACAATGGATACTTGGGAAAAGATCTGGGTGAGGAACTGTTGTGATTCAGGGTCAGCCTGTGGGTTCGGCAGTTGGGTCGGATGACTCAGATGAGGGGGAGGAGGGGGGTGTTGAAGAACTTGCTGATGATGGCTTTGAGGCTCCGCAGAGCCCCCAGCCAGGCCCCTCCTACCTGGTGGAGACCCAGACCCAGCTGTGTGAGCCTGACAGTGTGGATGAAGATGACCCACAGCTGGCCCTGTTCAAGGACGCCCGACGCAGGAGGCAGTCAAGTAGGAGCAAGCAGAGGAAGGCTGTGGGACTTCTCGGAAGGAGGCAAAGAGAGGCCATGCCCTGAACTCTTTATAAAGGGAATGTTTGGGGGAGGGCTGGTTTGCTGAAAGCAACCGCTCCGATAGAGTTTCAAAGCTCCGGTATCTTGTTTCATGTTTTGTTTGTTTTTGTAATAAATTTGGCAGACGTATTCCAGCCTTTTGCCGTCTGTAAAGGGGTTGCCTTTTCTGCAAGGCCGGTAGCAGGCTGGTACAGAACAGGAACGTAAAATTCACGCAAGCCCAAAACCTAAGAGAGAACTTTTATAAAATGTTTTATAGATGGCATTTAGATCCTAAAAAGCTTGCAAGTATGTATCCGAATTATCAACCTAAATGTTGGAGATGTGGTGGTGAAGATGCAACGTATTTTCATATATGGTGGACCTGCAAAAAGGTTAAGGCTTTTTGGATAAAAATTTGGTGGAATATGCAGAGGATCTTTAAGCAAAGGATAAAGTTTTGTCCGCAATTGTTTTTGCTGGGCATAATTACAGATGCTACTGTTGTGGACATTAAGTTGATGTTGAATTTAATTACAGCAGCAAGACTCTTAATAGGTCAATATTGGAAAAAGGAGGAACTGCCGACTATAGAAGAATGGACTCTAAAGGTTTCTGACCTGGCGGAAATGGCAAAGATTTCGGCTTACTTGAAAGATCATTCGCAAGAACGTTATATTATGGAGTGGAAAAAGTGGATTGATTATATTCAGAACAAATATGGGACTAAAAAGTTTCATTTAGCATTTGAATAAGTTTCCTTTTCTTTTTTCTTTTTTTTCTTTTTATATGTAACATTAGTATTGCTTGTAGTCATTTTATATGAGCTAGAGGGCGATAGAATTAATAGTTTATTGTTTTTAGCATATGGATGTTTATGATTGTTCTTTGTTTTTATACCTTGTACTTAGCTCTGGGAAGTCGGGGGGGAGGGGGAATGGGGGGGAGGGATAGGGAGGTGGGGGGAGGGGGGATTGGTAAAGATAAAATGTACTGTAAAACTTTTCAATAAAAAAAATTAGCATGTATGTATCCAAATTATCAGCCTAAATGTTGGAGGTGTGGTTGTGATGATGCAACCTATTATCATATATGGTGGACTTGTAAAAAAGTTAAAGCTTTTTGGATTAAAATTTGGTGGAATATGCAGAAGATATTTAAGAAAAAGATAAGGTTTTCTCCACAGTTATTTCTGTTGGGTATTACTACAGATTGTACTGTTATAGATACTAAATTGATGTTAAATTTAATTACTGCAGCAAGACTCTTGGTAGCGCAATATTGGAAGAAGGAGGAACTGCCTACTATAGAAGAGTGGACTTTAAAAGTTTCAAACCTGGCGGAAATGGCAAAGATTTCAGCATATTTGAAAGAACACTCGCAACAGAGATATATTTTGGAATGGAGAAGATGGATCGATTATATTCAGAATAAATATGGGACTAGAAAGTTTCATTTAGTATATGAATAAATATTAGTATTATATGATGTATTATTAATTAGTTATTATTATTTAGTTATTTAGTTATGTTAAGAGGAGTTAAAGTGCGATAGAATCTAAAGTGTCTTTTTTTAGTTGGTTAGCATATTTTAGCTTAAGTTGGTTAAAGTTTATACCCTGTATTCAGCTCTGGGAACTCAGGGGGGAGGGGAAGGGTGGGGAAGTGGGGGGGAGGGGGAGGGAGGGAGTTTATGTTTTTAAAAATGTATTTTAAAACTTTTCAATTAAAAAAAATACTGCAGGGCCCCCTTGTAACCCAAAGGGGAGAACTTTAAATTGAAATCAACCCAATGAACAATGGAAAGCAGTATTCCACTCATCTTGTTTCTTTATTCTTATTCTATAATAAGCCTCTCTCAAGGCCAGATTTGAGAAAATGTTTCCTTTTGATAGGTGCGCCAACATGTCTTTCATTAAAGGGAACGGATACATGTTTTCCATGCACACAGCATTGTTGTGATTCAGGGTCAGCCTGTGGGTTCGGCAGTTGGGTCGGACGATTCAGAGGAGGAGGAGGGGGGTGTTGGAGAGCTTGCTGAGGATAGCCTTGAGGCTCCGCAGAGCCCTCAGCCAGGCCCCTGCCATCTGGTTACGACGCAGACCCAGCTGTGTGAGCCTGACAGCGTGGATGAAGATGACCCACAGCTGGCCCTGTTCAAGGACGCCCGATGCAGGAGGCAGTCAATCAAGAGTAAACAGAGGAAGACAATGGGGCACCTCGGAAGGAGGCAGAGAGAAGCCACGCCCTGAACTGTTTAAAAGGGGAATGTGTGGGAGGGCTGGTTTGCTGAAGGCAACCGTTTGAATAGCTCCTGTTTCATGGTTCGTGTTTGCTCTGTTTGCTCTGTTTTATGTTAATAAATTTGGCAGGCTTAGTTCCAGCCTCTTGCCATTTTGTAAAGGGGTTGTCCTTGCCTTTTCTGCAGGGCCGGTAGTAGGCTGGTACAGAACAAGCATTGAGACTTCTATAATCCATGCAGAGATGAAGAGAACCATCTTTCTTCTCTCTGAATAACACAGGGGCTGCTACCTGGGGTCTAGCTGGCTCGATAAACCCCCGCTCTAAGTTCTTTTTGATAATTTTTCCCAGTTCGTTCAACTCTCTAGGAGTCATTGAGTACATTTTAGGTTTTGGTAATTTTGTCCCTGGGATGATTTCTATTGCACAGTCTGTGGGCCAGAGAGGGGGGAGTTTGTCTGCCCTGTGCTAGCTGAAAGCTTCAGCCAAATCTCGGTATTCCATTGCAAGACTGACTCACTGAGGGCAGAGGCAAAATCATGATTTAATCCACATCTCCTTCCATTTTCGTTAGTGACGGGCGGGGCTTCCCCCTGTGGGAATCTCAGTTGCCCTTCCCTCCAGCTGATCGTAGGGTTCCACTTCTTTAGCCAAGCCAGTCCCAGAACTAATGGCCACTCCATTCCTGGGGCCACAATAAATGTTAAAGTCTCTGACTTCCCGTTTGCCAAGTTCTTTTTTCCAACCATTTATAAAATAAATTCCAGCTTTCATAATATTCTGTTTCTTCTTTGTCTTTTAGTCTCATAGTTAGTCTGTCCATCTCTGCGCATTCCAATATCTTCTTTATTAGCTCTTCTTCTGATGGTACTTGTTCATTTTTCCAGCATTGTGCATAGCTTATTCTTGCTGCGCTTATGATACGTAGAACCAAGTATGTATCTCTACATGGGGCTGCCCTTGAAGACCACTCGGAGGCTTCAACTGGTGCAGAATGCGGCCGCGCGAGTTGTAATGGGGGTTTCCCGATACTCCCATGTAACACCTCTACTCCGCGAGCTGCATTGGCTTCCGGTTGCCCTCCGGGTGAAATTCAAGGTGCTGGTTATTACCTATAAAGCCCTACATGGCCTGGGTCCGGGCTATTTGAGGGAACACCTGCTGCCGGCATCAAACGCCCTTCGCCCAGTGCGCTCCCACAGGGAGGGTCTGCTCAGGGTGCCGCCGGTGAGAGATTGCCGGCGGGTGACACCCAGGGATAGGGCCTTCTCTGTGGGAGCGCCTGCCCTTTGGAACCAGCTGCCGGTGGAGCTGAGGACTGCCCCCGACCTCCGGTCATTCCGCCGGGGCCTGAAGACCTGGCTCTTTGAGCTCTCAGGCCCAGGCTGAGGAGAAATTTTTAATTCGGGTTTTAATGTATACAGGGTAATTTAATATCTTTTAATTGGTTTTTTAACTTTTGTATTGTGGATTTTTAATTCCCTGTAAACCGCCCTGAGTCCTCAGGGAATAGGGCGGTATATAAATGCAAATAAATAAATAAAAATAAATAAATAAATATTTTGTTTATCAGTCTTTTCTGCTAATATACCTAATAAAAATAATTCGGGATTAAATGCTACATGTTCTCCTAGTATATTTTCTAGCCAAACATGTATTTTTCTCCAATAGGCTTTAACTTTATCACATGTCCACCAAATATGGTAATATGTACCTATATTGTGTTTACATTTCCAACATTTGCCTGATACATTTTTAAACATTTTTGCTAATCTAGCTGGAGGTAAATGCCATCTATAAAACATTTTATACAGATTTTCTTTATATGCAGTTGACATTGTCAATTTATAATTTCTCTCCCATAGTTTTTGCCATTCTTCTAACTCTATAGTATAACCAAAATTCTCCGCCCATCTTGTCATTGTCCCTTTAATTTGTTCACTTTCCATCTCTAAAGTTAACAAAAAGTTATACAATTTTTTAATTAATTTCTCATCAGACGTTAATATCTTATCAAACACATTTTGTTCTTTATAAAATCCATACATTTTCATATCTTTTTCATATCTATTTTGTATTTGTAAACGTACCCACCATGACATGTTGATACCCTGATATTCCAGTTCTTGCTTTGATTTCAATGTCCCATCAATATTTAAAATATCTTTATATGTCCACGTTTTTTCAAAATCTAACAAGTTTACATGTGAAAAAGCTTCAATTGTTGATAACCACCCTGGAATTTTTACATATATTTTCATTTTGATTTTTTCCCATACAGTTATCAAAGCATTTCTAATACAGTGGTTTTGAAAATATCTATGAATTTTGTTTTTCCCATACCATTCCTAAGCATTATTTATTCTTTCACCCATGTCAATACTGATGCTTGATAATACAAAGTCCACTCAGGTAAACCAAACCCCCCATTTTCTTTAGTATCTTGCAAAGTTTTCTTTTTTATTCTAGCTTTTTTTCCCTGCCATATAAACTTCAAAACTAAAGAATCCAACTCTTTAAAAAAAAGTCCCCCAAGTTTTATCGGGATTGTCTGGAACAAAAATAGAATCTTAGGCAATATATTCATCTTAATTGTAGCTATCCTTCCTAGTAAGGACAATTTCAAATTCTTTCACTTTTCCAGGTTTAACTTTATTTGTTTCAATAGTCTTATATAGTTGTCTTCTTTTAATGTTGAACATTTAGCTGATAAAAATATACCCAAATATTTTACCTTTTTCACTATCTGTACCTCTATCACCTCTGATATTCAATTTTTTTGCTTATCCGTAACATTTTTCACTATTATTTTAGTTTTTTCCTTATTAATTTTTAATCCCGCTACTTCACCATTTTGTTCCAATTTCTTCCACAATTTTGAAATCATCTTCAAAGGATCTTCCAAAATGAATACCAAATCATCAGCAAATGCTTGTAATTTATATGTTTCACCTTTTAATTCCAAACCTCTAATTTCTGTATCTTGTCTTATATTTCGATTTAAAACTTCCAAAGTGAAAATGAATAGCAGAGGAGACAGAGGACATCCTTGCCTTGTGCCTTTCCTTATTTCAAAACTTTCAGTACAATCTCCATTCACAATTACTTTGGCAGTTTGTTTGCTATATATTGTTTTTACCATATTTACAAAGTTCTGTCCAAAATCCATTGCTTGTAATTGATAAATTAAAAACCGCCATGAAAGATTATCAAATGCCTTTTGAGCATCTAAAAATACTAATGCCATTTGTTTCCCTGGATGTAGTTCATAGTATTCCAGTATATCTATTATCATTCTTAAATTGTTTTTAATTTGTCTCTTTGGTAAAAAGCCATTTTGGTCCGGATGTATAAATTCAACCAAATATTTCTTCAATCTCTCCGCCATTATTGAAGTAAAAATTTTATAATCCACATTAAGTAGTGAAATCGGTCTGTAATTCTTGATCTGGGTCAGATCTGAATCGTCTTTTGGTATTAAAGAAATATTTGCTTCAATCCACGTCACTGGCATTTTAGCTTCTATTAAAAGTCCATTACAAACATCTTTCAACGGATCACTTAGTATCTCTTGCAAACTTTTATATAGTTCTGCCGGAAGTCCATCTGGGCCAGGAGCTTTACCATTTTTTTGTCTCTTTATAGCCTCTGTTATTTCCATCATTGTAACTCCTTCGTCTAACATATTTTTAAATGTCTCTGAAATCTTCGGAAGATTACTATTTTCTAAATATTTTACAATCTTCTCTCTCGGAATCTCCTTGTTATCATATAAGTCTTTATAAAATTCTTTAACTATCTTTTTTATTTCTTCATTTTTATATTGTAAATAACCTTTCTCATCCAGCAAATTGTATATCATTTTTTTTCTTTCTGTTTTTTAAGTTTATAAGCTAACCATCTTCCCGGTTTGTTGGCGTTTTCAAAAAAAATTTGCTTCACTCTTTTAATCTGTTCTGCCATTTTTTCTGAGTCTAACAAGTTTAGTTTATGTTTTATCATATCCATATCTCTTTTTAAAGTCTTTTTTTGCAGATTTTTTTGCAATTCTAATTCTAATTTTCCAAATTCCTCTCTTAGTAATGTATATTGCTGTTTTCTCTGTTTATTTTTCTTTGCCATGTACGATATTGCTATACCTCTGAAATATGCTTTAGCTGTGTCCCATAAATTTTGTATCTTAGTATCTTCTTTTTTATTTTCTTTAAAAAAAAATCCATTACTTTTTTTGTTAATTCTATAAATTCTTTTTCTTTTAATATAGAACAGTTTAAAGTCCATCTTAGCCTTTTTTGTATCTCTTTCCAAGTCATTTTCAAAGGGTTATGATCTGCCCATGTACCTATTTCTATTTCAATGTCCTGCACATTCATTCTCAGTTCCGCGGTCATCCAAATCATATCAATTCTTGACCAGGATTTCTGGCTATTTGAGTAAAAAGTATATTGTAATTTTTGTGGGTTTATTTCCCTCCAAACATCTTGAATTCCAATTTCCTATGCCATAACAAAAAATGTCTTAGGTAGTCTTCCTCTACCATTTTTCTTTACTTTGTTACTTTTGTAGTCAATTTTTCCATCTATTATTGCATTAAAGTCTCCTAGTAAACAAATATTTTTTTATTAAAAAGTTTTACAGTACATTTTATCTTTAACAAAACAAAACAAAACCCCTCCCAACCCCCTCCCCTCCTCCCAACCCTCCCCAACACCTCCCTCCCTATCCCCCCTCCCCGACTTCCCAGAGCTAAATACAAGGTATAAAAGTAGAAACAATCATAATCTAACATATGCAAACAACAGTAAACTATTAAATCTATCGCACTTTAACTCTTATAAAACAACTACAAGCAGTATAAACATCACATCAATACTTATTCAAATGCTAAATGAAACTTTTTAGTCCCATATTTGTTCTGGATGTAGTCAATCCATTTTTTCCACTCCACAATATATCTCTGTTGCGAATGATCTTTCAAATACGCTGAGATCTTTGCCATTTCTGCCAGGTTGGAAACTTTTAAAGTCCATTCTTGTATAGTCGGCAGTTCTTCCTTCTTCCAGTATTGCCCTACTAAAAGTCTTGCTGCCGTAATTAAATTCAACATCAACTTAATGTCCACAACAGTAGTGTCAGTAATAATGCCCAGTAAAAACAATTGCGGACAAAACTTTATCCTTTTCTTAAATATCTTCTGCATATTCCACCAAATTTTAATCCAAAATGCTTTAACCTTTTTACAGGTCCACCATATACGAAAGTACGTTGCATCTTCACCACCACACCTCCAACATTTAGGCTGACAATTCGGATACATACTTGCTAGTTTTTTAGGATCTAAATGCCACCTATAGAACATTTTATAAAAGTTCTCTCTTAAATTTTGAGCTTGCGTAAATTTTACATTTCTCACCCAAATCTTTTTCCAGGTATCCATTGTAATAACTTCTTGAAAATTCTGAGCCCACTTTATCATACAATCTTTAACAAGTTCTGTCTCTGAATCAATTTCTATCAGTGCAAGATATATCCGTTTGATATGTGCTTGACCTTGATTTCTAATTTGCTTTACCAAATTTTCATCAGTCATTGAAAAACCAATTTTCTGATCTTCTTTCCACCTGGCCTGTAATTGCCCATACTGAAACCAAGTTTGAACAATCTTTTCTTCTCGTAAGATATTATACGGCTTCAAATACCATACATTCCTTTCCAAACTTAAATTTTCCTTATATGTAGTCACATCATGTTTAAACCCAACACTTATATTTTCTATTGCGTGTTTCGGTATTGCCCATAAAGGTATCTTATAATTTAGCTTATGTCTATACTTTTTCCAAACTCGCAACAGAGCATATCTTAAAATATGCACCTTGAACACATTATCCACCTTCTTATCATACAATAGATATGCATGCCAACCGAATAACAAATCATGACCTTCAAGATTTAATAATCTCACTTGTGTTAGATTAATCCAATCACTTATCGCTGACAAAGCAGCAGCTTCATAGTATAGTTTAAAATTAGGCATTTTAAGACCACCTCTCTCACGCGTATCCTGCATAATCTTAAATTTAACTCGTGGCCTTTTCCCTACCCAGACAAATTTATTAATACCCTTTTGCCATTCCTCCAAGTTTGAATCCTTTTTAAGAATAGGTATCATTTGAAATAGAAATAGAAATTTCGGCAAAACATTCATTTTCACTGCTGCAATTCTTCCCAATAAAGACAATTGTAGTTTTTTCCAACTATCCAATTCTTTTTGAACTCTTCCCCATAACTTTTCATAATTATTTTTATATAGCTTTGCATTTGAGGGTGACAAATATACCCCCAAATATTTAACCCTTTTAACAATTTCAAATCCAGTTAACCCTTCTAAAGCAGCCTTTTGTGATACTGTCATATTCTTAGACAACATTTTAGTTTTTTGTATGTTAACCTTGAATCCAGAAACTTTCCCATATTGCATTATTATCTCCATCAATTCTACAACAGAATTTTCTGGCTGGGTCACCGTAACAACCAGATCGTCTGCAAACGCCCTCAGTCTATAATCCTGATCTCTTATTGGAATTCCCTTAATTTTTTCCGAATCCCGTATTTTAATCAATAATATCTCCAATGTTAAAACAAATAGTAGAGGTGACAACGGACACCCCTGCCTTGTGCCCTTTTCAATATTACATACTTCGGTCAGACTATTATTTACTATTATACGGGCTGTTTGCTGTTGATATAGTGCCCTAATTGGTTGTAAAAATTTATCCCCAAAGTTCATTTTATCTAATACTTTCAACAAAAATTGCCAATCCAATTGATCAAAGGCTTTTTCAGCATCCAAAAAGATCAACGCTGCAGGGATCTGGTAGTTTCTTTCCAGAAATTCCAACAAATCAACTATATGCCTCACGTTATTCTTCATTTGTCTACCACTTATAAACCCAGTTTGGTCACCATGAATTACCTGTTGCAGTACCCTCATTAATCTGTTAGCTAACACCTTAGCAAATATCTTGTAGTCCGTATTCAAAAGTGATATTGGTCTATAATTTTTTGCTTGAGTGACATCCTGATCTTCCTTCGGAATCAAAGAAATAAAAGCAGTTTTCCAAGACGGAGGCACCCCTCCTCCCATTTGAATTGTCTGAAACAATTCCCTTAATGGCTTTACCATCTCTAACTGTAAATTTTTATAATACACAGCAGTCAGCCCATCCGTCCCTGGCGCCTTGCCCACTTTCAATTGTTTAATTGCTGAAAAAATTTCTTCCTCAGTTATCAATTGATTCATCTCTTCCTTTTGTTCTTGTGTAAGAACAGGAATACTAGCATTCATCAAATATACATCAATATCTGCCTTGCTAATCTTATCTCTAGCATATAACTTAGAATAAAAATCAACAAAAGTTTCCTTAATAAGATTCTGCTGATACACTACCTTACCCTTATGTTCTATTCTATCTATATTAGAAGCCCTTTGCTTCTTCCTTAACAAATAAGCTAACCATCTACCTGGTTTATTGGCATTGCAGAAAGTATTATGTCTAGCATACCATAGATTAGTTGCCTCTTGATCAGCCATCAACTTGTCAAACTGTCCCCTTAATAAATTAATTACCTCTTTAATCTTCACATCCGATGGATTCAGAATTAAAGCCTTTTCTTTTTCCCTAATTTCATTCTCTAATTCTTTCCGCCTAAGTTCCAAATTACGTCTATGTTTGTTATTCAAATATATTAACACACCTCTCATGTAAGCTTTGCTAGCATCCCAAACCATTTCAATAGAAGTACCCTTATGCATATTAATTTCAAAAAAACCTTCATCTGTTTTTTACATTCTTCCACATTTTCCTGATTTCTAAACAGATTCTCATTTAGACGCCAGGAGCGCCTATCTCTATTATCCTTATCTATCTCTAGCCAGACTGGACTATGATCAGACATAGTTCTTGGACAGATCTTAATCTTCTTAATCCTAGAAAAGAAATCATTGGTAATTAATATAAAGTCAATCCTAGAAAAAGATTGATGTCTATCAGAAAAAAATGTATAATCCTTTTCTTGCAGATTCCATTCTCTCCAAATATCTCGCAGCTCCAAATCATCCTTCATCTCAAAAAAAGATTTAGGCAGTTTAGCATGACTTGGAACACTTTTAAAAGAACCACTCTTGTCCATTTGTGCATCTAAAACACCATTCCAGTCTCCCATAAAAATAAAAGATTTATAATCCAACTGAGTAATCTTGCTGTGTAGTAAACTATAAAAGTCCGCTTGTTGTTGATTAGGAGCATATAATCTAACCAAAAGCGTTTTTTTGCCTTCTATTAACAAGTCTATTATAACGTATCTTCCTTGTTTGTCTGCTTCAATTAACTCCGCTGTCAAAGTATTCTTAACATAAACAACCACTCCATTTTTCTTGTTCGTTGCAGAGGCAATAAATTGTGTACCCAGTCTTGAATTTAATAAGTACTTTTGGTCCATAACTCTAATATGTGTTTCTTGTAAGCAAATAACATCAGTCTTAAATTGTTTTAAATATTGAAAAATTTTCTTTCTCTTCTGCGGTGAATTTAAACCATTAACATTCCAAGTTAGAAGCTTAGTCGCCATCCTTCGCGACCCAAAGCTTTTGGAGCGCTTCTTCCAGGATCCCCTTTACATTCTTAGGTCGCGCCCCTCCCACAGCTTCGCTATAGGTACGTTTTGGAGGTCCCATGACTTGCTGCTGGTCTTGTTCTTGCTCTCGTCTCATTCGTCTCGAAGCAGCACGCGTCATCCTCTGGTCTCTAGCCTCTTCCGATGATACTGAAATTTGATCCACTCCTGTAGCTTTCTCATCTGTCTGCGTTGTTCCTTCAGCACCTTGTAGATTCTCACTACGTTGTGGAGGCTCTCCCTCGCCATTCTTCTTTGTAGATTCCAAAAGTGGTATGGGGGTTGCTTTTAAAACATTACTGTAAAAATCACGTGCCTGCATCACTGTAATAAGACGATGTCTCGTACCTTCATGCATCACCACCATACCCACTGGTATCTACCATCTGAACTTAATATCACGTCGCCTTAATTCTTGTGCTAAAAAAGCAAACTCCTTCCTTCTCCTTAAGATTCTTGGAGGGATCTCTTTTAAAACCAAGACTTCTTGCTCAGCAATTACAAATGTAGTATTGTAAGAGGCTTGAATGACCTCATTTCTAATTGCTCTCTTTGTAAAATAAACCACCACATCTCTGGGTAATTTCCTTTGTCTTGCAATCCACGAATTGACACGGGAAATTTTATCTATATCTTCCATAATTACATCTGCTGGTCGCCCCAGCAGGGCCTCAGAGACTATTTCCTTCAGATTTTCTTTAGGATCCTCTTTCAAGCCTCTGATCCTTACAGCAAACTCCATCTCATGATACTGTACCAAGATCAAATCACTATCAATTTTCTCAACCACATTCTCAGTCTCTGACATTTTTGCATCTAATCTGATATTATTTTGGCTAAGATCTTCCACTCTTTCATCCAAACGCTCGATACATATAGCCATGCCTTGAAATGCAAGTAAAATGTCTGCCCTTATTTCTGTTAGCTTCTCATTCAGCTTTTCTGTTAACTTCTCATCCAGCTTTTCATCTATAATCTCAGCTAATTGTTGTGATTGCTTTTCCAAAGCTTCTTGCATCACATTCTGCAAATCTTTAACTGTAAAGGCTGGTGCAGGTGCAGGTGCAGGGGGCAATAAAGCTTGCAGCGAAGACTGCTGCACCGGAGAAGCCCCCGCGCTTCTAAGAACTTTAGAAGATTTAGCCGCCATTTTCACCCACTATTACCTGCTACGCACTTTCACTTTCCAGCTCCGCAAAGTCCATTGAGTTAAAGATCAAAAGTCCACTTTCACCTGAATCTCCTGTATCGCTTTGCCTGCATCCTAGTTCTACAAAGTTCTTTCTTGCTGGCAGGGATGGTTGCAGACGCCCTGTTCTGCTCCAAAAAGCCCGGAGCAGAAGCGCCTCGCAGCCCGGAGCAAACCCAGGCTTCGGGGGGGCTCAATCCTTCAGCCACCAAAACTTTAAGTTCCGGCGGCACCAGAGAGCTCTACCCCTACCTGGGTACTTGCCCCCTCCTCTTCTCCCAAGGAGGGGGCTTCCGAGCCGCCAAAACAGCTGATTGGCGCTGTTTTCGGCGGCTCTACGGAGCCGCGGGGCTGACAGCCTGAGAATGGCTGCCTCCGGCGACGCCTTGCCACCCGGAAGTCCCATAGTAAACAAATATTTTGATACTCCATTTCTATTATTTTTTAATGTAGATTTTTATAAAATTTGTCCTGATTGTTATTCGGTGCGTATATTGCCACTAATAATATTTGTTTTTGATGCAAATAAATCTCTACCATTAATATTCTTCCTTATTCATCTGAATACACCATTTTCAAATTTATTGTCTCTTTAATATATAGAGCTACTCCTCTTTTTTTTTGTTGTGCCGATGCATAATAAAGTTTTCCAATTTTTGGATATTCCAATAGTTTATAATTTTATATGCGTTTCTTGCAAACAAATTATGATTGTGATTCCTACTGAACCAGACTGAGAGACCATTTAAAGGCTCAGGAACCCTTTGCAGGTGTTATGGCTTAATTAGCTGATTAGAGTGGGACACTTTGAGCCTAGAATATTGCACCTTTTCACAATATTCTAATTTTCTGAGATTGTGGATTTGGGGTTTTCATGAGCTGTACGCCATAATCGTCACAATTATGACAAATCACGGCTTGAACTATCTTGCTTTGCATGTAATGAGTCTATCTCATATATTAGTTTCCCCTTTTAAGTTGCATTACTGAAATAAATGAACTTTTGCACGATATTCTAATTTTTCGAGTTTCATCTGTACAGTATAACAGAAATGGTAGTATGGTTGCTTCTATGAATGTTACCACAATCCTAAATCTGTAATATGAATGTTATATGGTGCTAACTGCAATAGTTTAAATTATTAATTCTTGAATTACTATTATATTTTATATTATTGAATTATTTAGTTTTCTGCCTTAAAGAACCCCAGCTTATGTTAACTTCTAGGGAAGGTTCTGCAGCAAAGATTTTGAGACACCTTTATGAATAGAATAGAATAGAATAGAATAGAATAGAATAGAATAGAATAGAATAGAATAGAATAGAATAGAATAGAATAGAATAGAATAGAATAGAATAGAATAGAATAGGATAGAATAGAATAGAATAGAATCTGGAAGGGACCTTGGAGGTCTTCTAGTCCAGCCCCCCGCTCAAGCAGGAGAACCTATACCAGGGGTAGGCAACCTTGGCTCTTTTATGACCCGTGGACTTCAACTCCCAGAATTCCTGAGCCAGCATGACTCAGCTTGGAAACCTCTCTCTTTCCCCTCAGCATGGCTGGCTCAGGAATTCTGGGAGTTGAAGTCCACGAGTCATAAAAGAGCCAAGGTTTCCTACCCCTGACCTATACCATCTCAGACAAGTGATTGTCTAGTCTCTTCTTAAAAACCTCCAGTGATGGAGTGGCCACAATTTCTGAAGGCAAGCTGTTCCACTGGTTAACTGTCATCACTGTCCTTAATTCCAGGTTTCTTCTCTCTTTGATCAGTTTCCAACCATTGTTTCTTGTCCTGCCCTCTGGTGCTTTGGAGAATAATTTGACCCCCTCTTCTTTGTGGCAGCCTCTCAAATACTGGAATACTGCTATTATGTCACCCGTTTCTTCTTTTCTTTAGACTAACCAAACCCAAGTCCTGCAGCCATTTTTCATATGTTTTAGTCTCCAGGCCTTGGATCATCTTAGTTGCTCTTCTCTGAACTTTTCCAAAGGTCTCAACATCTTTTATGTAGTACGGTGACCAAAATTGGTTGCAGTATTCCAGGTGTGGTCTCACTAGGGTTTTATAAAGTGGCACTAATACTTTGCATGATCTTGATTTATGCCTCTGTTTACACAACCCAGGATTGTATTAGCTTTTTTGGCTGCTGCTGCACATTGCTGGCTCATAGTCAAGTGGTCATCCACTAGGACTCCAAGGTCCCTCTCACAGTTACTGTTTTTGAGCCACGTCTCACCTAATCTGTACTTATATCTTTGATTTTTCCTGCCTAAATGTAAAACTTTGCTTTTCTCCACATTAAAACTCATTTTGTTGGATAGGGCCCATTGTTCAAGTTTGTCAAGATCTTTTTGAATCCTGAGCTTTATTGCATGTTAATGATTTAATTTGGGCACTAGCTAGATTTTTTAAAAGATAGATAACCTTTATTGTCATTTTTTACTGTGAGCACACTGGCATAATGATTTATGTAGAAAGTCAGGCTGGTGTAGTGCTGAATGCATCAGGCTAGAAATTGGGAGGCCATGAGTTGTAGTCCTGCCCTAGGCACAAAGCCAGCTGGGTGACCTTGACCCAGTCACTTTCTCTCAGCCCTAGGAAGGAGGCAATGGCAATCCACTTCTGAAAAACCTTGCCAAGAAAACTGCAGGAATTTGTTCAGGCATTCTCTGAGAACCTGCACAATTGTACAGGGGAAAAAAATATGTAATCCCAAGTGACTTTTCCGGAGTGAGTAGAAGGGCAGAAGGAAACCTAAGCCCTACACCACATGATGAGACTACAGTACTCACTGCATGGGTCCCATTTGTAAACACTCATCTAATGTGATGACTCCCCCGATGCTTCCCCAGATACCTCTCTATATGTCACCTAAGAGGATATATTTATATTTATATTTATTAAATTTTTATACCACCCTTCTCCCGAAAGACTCAGGGCGGTGTACAGGGCAATAAATATTAAAAACGAAGTACAAAAGTTAAAAAACAATTAAATATTATGCCCGATATAAACAGTAATTAAAACCATGTTAAAAACCCAACCCTTAACCCATCAAACCAGGCCGGATTGCTCAAATAAATAAGTTTTTAGATCCCGCCGGAAGGAGCGAAGGTCGGGGGCCATCCGGAGCTCGACCGGCAAGCGGTTCCACAGGTCTGGCGCGCCCACAGAGAACGCCCTCCCCCTAGGGGCCACCAATCGACATTCTTTGATCGGAGGCACCCTGAGGAGGCCCTCTCTGTGGGAGCGCACTGGACGGAGGGAGGTTGACGCCAGCCGCAGGTGTTGCCGTAGGTAATCCGGACCCATGCCATGTAGGGCTTTGTAAGTCAATACCAACACCTTGAATCTCAGCCGGAGGACAACCGGCAGCCAATGCAGCTCGCGGAGCAAAGGTGTAACATGGGAGTATCGGGAGACTCCCAACACAACTCGCGCGGCTGCATTCTGCATCAGTTGGAGCCTCCGAGTGGTCTTCAAGGGCAGCCCCATGTAGAGAGCATTACAGTAGTCCAGACGAGAGGTCACGAGCGCATGAGTGACTGTACGCAAGGCATCCCGGTCCAGATAGGGCCGCAACTGGCGCACCAGGCGAACCTGGGCGAAGGCCCCCCTAGTCACAGCTCCAATATGCTCTTCTAAAGAGAGCTGTGAGTCTAGGAGGACCCCCAAGTTGCGTGCCCTATCTACGGGGGGTAATAGCTCACCCCCCATGGCAAGAGATGGAGTAATCTGAATTTCCCGGGATGCCGGCACGAACAGCCACTCAGTCTTGTCAGGGTTGAGCTGACAACTGGATGAACCAGTTCCAGGCACATCTGGAGGGGAGTTGATCAATGGCTCCGAGCAGCCATCTGAAAGGGATTTAGCTGAACCACAGTTGCAGCAGGACAGCCCTGAGGCTGAAATTCAGGTGGGGAAAGCATGCAGCTGCAGCCAGTCAGTGTTGAGTCAGAGGAACTGCCTTCTGCACCTGATCCAAGAACATGTAGGGCAGAGAAAAGCAGGAGCAGAGAAAGTCAGCTACCTGTAGATTACTCATGAGGAGAAAGCCTCGCCCTTCTTGATGGGCTGCACCAGAAGCTGGCTATTTAGCACAGCAGACAAATGGAGGCAATGCTGGGAATGTGTTCATTTCCTAGCTGTGTGTTTTCTGGTAGTTGTGATTCCTGCCTTGCTTTGGAATATGGTTCCTTGACTTGGAGTGTGCCTTGTGAACCCTCTTGTATTGTGGATTTAATTTTGCCTGGTGGGTTTATTTTGATTGGGAAACTTTCAAGTGCCTTGTGGACTCATTGGCCATTGCTCTGTGAACTAGCATTGGCCTGCTTGTGGCTGGACTTAATTGGGACAGTTCTGGGTTTTTGGTGAAGGGAGTTGCTGGTGGATATTAATAAACCCACTAAACCACAGTTATGTATGTGTGTGAGTGGGACAGCAAAGCTAAAAACCCACAAAACCTTGTTAACAATACTTCCAAGTCAAATGTCTGTGGTGCTATCAATAAGGCCTTGTGCAGCTATTTTGCCTTTTTCTCCTTACTGGATATTTTCCCCTGGAAGTTGCTGTGAGAAAACATGGGAAATGTATAAACAGAGCATGATAACCATTTACAAGGGACTTCCAAATAAGCAGTGGGGGAAGCTGGATTTGCTTAATGACTGCATGATTCTCTTAACAATCACATTGATTAGCTTAACTATAGCAAAAAAAGAAATCATAAAATCAGGTGCAACTCACTTAACTGCATTGCTTAGCAATGGAAGTTCTAGTCCCAACTGTCATAAGTTGAGGACTACCCATATTTCCTTATATTGCATGAATGTGGTATCAAATACATCATGGGCAGGAGGCTTTTTGCAGTCACCCATTCTGCATCAGCTGAGGGGAACCATTTCCATAACACCAAATGCTGCAACTTCCCTTTGTGGTGCTGAGAATCAAGGATTTCCTTGATTTCAAAATGCTTCTCTCCCTCCACTACTAAGGGAGGGGGAGGTGACTTCTTAACCGGTCTTAGCTGTGAACTACAGAAAGGTTTTAATAGACTGCAGTGAAACACTGGATGAATACAGTTTTTTGGCAGTTCCAATTCCACTGTCACCAGATTTATAATCCAGATAATTGGGAAAGGTCCCAGGTACTTAGGTTCTAGCTTTTTATAGGGCTGCCTCAGGTTCAGAAACTTCATGGATAGATATACTTTGTCCCCTTTTCTGAAATCCCACTATGGTGCCCTCCTCTTATCTGCTTGTCTCTTTTGCGCTTCCCTTGCTTTCTCTAGCGCCCTGTGCTTTATGACCCAAGTAGCTTTCAAAGCATCCATCCACTTAGCTAATGAGGCTGAAAAAGGTCTCTCCTGAGGGAGTTCTGGTATTGGTGCGAACTCTACTCCAGTGGCCACCCAGAAAGGGGTAAACCCAGTGCTTCTATGCACAGAGTTGTTATATGCCACTTCTGCGAAAGGCAAAAGCTCAGTCCAGTTGGTTTGCTGGTAGTTCACGTAACACCGAAGGTACTGCTACAGTACTGAATTTGAACATTCACAGGATCTATTCGTTTGGGGATGATGGGCAGAGCTAAGCCCCTGAGAAGAGCCTATCAACCTCAAGAATTTGCAGCAAAACGTAGACTTGAATTGCAGCCCCCAGTCTGAAATGATGCGCTTTGGGACACCATGCAGCCGGTATACATGCTGCATGAATAGCTTCTCTAAGGACTGGGCTGAAGGAATCCTAGGGAATCCAAGGGGGAATTAAATGCTGTCTTCCATTCGTTCCCCTCCTTGATCCTCACTTGATAATATGCCTCCCTCAAGTTCAATTTGGTGAAGATCCTCCCTTTGGCTAGGTGTCCTAGCATGTCCTTCATTAATGGGAGGGGGTACATGTTTTCTATGCATATACAGTTCAGTCCTCTATAGTCCACACATAGTCTAAGGGTCCCATCCCTCTTTTCTTTGAAGAGCACAGGGGCCGCCATCCTTGACTTTACTGGCTGAATAAAACCCCCAGATAAGTTTTTGTCTATAAACACCCAGAGCTTTTCCATTTCCCTGTGTGTCATCAAGTATATCTTTGACTCAGGTAATTTAGCCCCCGGCATGATCTTGATTGCACAGTCTGTGGGCTGGTGGGGTGGGAGCACATCTGATTTCCTTTCACTAAAGACCTCAGCTAGGTCACAATATTCCTCAGAAATCAGCAGCTCAAGCTCATCGCCTCCCTTCAGTGTATTGGTGGTTTCTGCTCTCACTTCTCTAATTGCTGGCACGTGGCTGGCTCTCAACACTTTCACTAACCCTTAGGCTTTTCTCTGTATCCGCCACTTGTTTCTGTCCCAATCAACAGAGGGGTTCCATTTTTTCAGTGACGCCACTCCTAGGACCATGGCTTCAGTCATTCCAGGGTCTACAATGAACTGAAGAGTCTTTACTGTTGTCTGGTTGCAAGCAGAGATGTATGAGCAGTCAACCATGACATCCCCGTTGGGGCCCCAAGCCCACTGGCAGAGAGAGATCTTCAGGCCCTTACAGAAGGTCAGGAGGGTCAGTGAAGTGTAGAGCAAATAAGTGACAAAAGGGGACTGATAATCAAAAGATTTGGAGACAAATTTAAGTGCCACTTTTTCACCTTTTTCTTTTATACAACACCCATTGGACATCTTTTCTAATAATAAAGTAAGGCATTAACTACAAATATTTCAAAGTTAAGACTTGTAAAGGAAGTTGAGCTTATATAGTTTTCTCTGACTCAAAAGAACGTCATGCTGTATTGCAACAAAATAGGTTTCACTGTAAAGCCAAGCTATTGAATTGTGCTTGTAAAACAAGAAATGTTTTCCTTTGGTTCATTGGAATAATGCAGACTTCTCCAAGTCTGGGACTGATTCCTAAGAAAAATGGAAGCATTCCTGTGAACGTCACATTAAATTCCATATAAGGACTTTTGTCATTAAACAAGTGTTAAGTATTTTTTTCACTAGCTAAACATTTAAGATTCTCTCAGAATGTCAGCAACTGGTTTGTCTTTTGCCTAAAAATAATTGTTGTTGGCTTTACTGGTACTATCCCATCTATCCCCTCATCCAAATCGTTAATGAAGATATTGAAGAGCACTGGGCCCAGAACAGAGCCCTAGGGCACCCCACTACACACTTCCTTCCATGTAGATGCAGTTCCATTGAGGACCACACGCTGAGTACGGCCTGTCAGCCAGCTACGAATCCATCTGGTGGTAATGCTATCTAACCCACATTTTTCTATCTTATCAAGTAGTAGGTTGTGATCTACTTTATCAAATGCCTTACTGAAGTCCAAGTAAATTATATCTACAGCATTCCTCTGGTCCACTAATTTTGTCACTTGGTCAAAGAATGTAATAAGATTTGTCTGGCATGATCTGTTTTTGACAAACCCATGTTGACTTTTAGTGATGACTTTGTTTGCATCAAGGTGTTCGTTGATTCGTTGTTTGATTATCTTTTCCAGAATCTTCCCAGGTATTGAGGTCAGGCTGATAGGTCTGTAGTTTCCTGGATCTATTTTTTTCCCTTTTTTGAAGATGGGAACTACATCAGCTCTCTTCCAGTCCTCTGGTAGTTCCCCAGTGCTCCAGGATCTATGAAAAATATAGTTCAGTGGTTCTGAGATCATGTCTGCCAGTTCCTTGAGAACTTTGGGGTGTAATCCATCTGGTCCTGGTGATTTGAACTTGTCTAGGCTGGACAGGTGTTCACTTACCATTTTTTGCCTATCTTAACTTGTGTTTCTATTCTGTTTTTTATGGCACTGGTTTTGGTAGGTTGCTCTGTTTTTCCCCTTTGTGTAAAGACAGATGCAAAAAACGAGTTAAATAGTTCTGCTTTCTCCCTATTGCTTGTCACCTTCTTGCCACTTTCCCCCACTAATGGACCAATCATTTCCTTAACTTTTTTCTTGTTTTTTATATGTTGAAAGAAGCATTTTTTGTTATTTTTGACTTTGGTCGCAAGCCTTAGTTCATTTTGAGCCTTAGCTTTCCTCACTTCATCTTTGCAGGCACGGGCTATTTGCTGATATTCTGTCTTAGTTATGTGCCCCTCTTTCCAATTCTTATACTTGTCCTTTTTATCTTTCAGTTTATCAGAGAGTTCTTTATGCAGCCATGCTGGTTTCTTTTGAGAGCTGTTATTTTTCTTCTTTGTTGGTATTGTACTAGACTGGGCCTTTATTATCTCACTTTTCAAAATTTCCCAAGCTTCTTGAGTTGTTTTCCCCTTTAGGATTCTCATCCATGGAATTCTTCCCATGGTCTCTCTAAGTTTATTGAAATTAGCTCTTTTAAAGTCCAAGACTCTAGTTTGGCTGTGTTCTATTGCTTGTGCCTCCAGAATGTTGAATTCCAATATTGCATGATCACTTCCCCCCAAGGTTCCTGTGGCTTCGACACCTTCTATCATTTCATCTCTGTTTGTGAGAATTAAATCCAATATGGCTAATCCCCTAGTTCCCTTCTCTACTTTTTGGGAGAGAAATTTGTCTGCTAGGTTTGACAGGAATCTGTTTGATCTTCCACTTGGTGCAGAGTTTGTCTCCCAGTTGATATCAGGGTAATTAAAGTCCCCCATTACTATTGTGATGTGCTTCTTACATACCTTAGTTAGCTGACTAGCAAAAAGTTCATCTATTTCCTCTGCTTGGTTGGGCGGCCTATAGTATACACCTATGGCAATGTCATTTTCCCCCTTTTATATTGACCCAAATGCATTCAAGTTTACAGTTTTCGTCATTTTTGTGCTCTATTTCTGTAGAGATAAAGTTATTTCTTATATAGAGAGCAACTCCACCTCCTCTTTTGTTTAGTCTGTTTCTTTTAAATAGTTTAAATCCCTCTAGCTGTGTGTTACATTTGTAGGTTTCATCCCACCATGTTTCTGTAATGGCAACAATATCATATCTGCCCTCATGTACCTGAATTTCTAGTTCACCCTGCTTACTGTTCATACTCTGTGCATTGGTGTATAGACAATTGAGTCCTTTATGACTGACCCTGTGTTTACTTGCTGCATATCTTGTGTGGTGCCTGGCTTCCCCTATTTTCTTAGATTGCCGGGGACAGTGATGTTCTGTATCAATTAACTCACTATCCCCATTATTTAGTTTAAATGTTCCTCCAAAAAAGCTGTGATTTTATTGCCAAGTAACTCAGTCCCTTTCTTGGATGGATGCAGACCATCTCTTTTACACATTTTTTCATTGGACCAGCTACAGACATCGTGACTAATATAACCAAAGCCTTCTCCTTTACACCACTCCTTTAGCCACATATTAAATTCTGCTATACGCCGGCCTTTTCCATTTTGCTCCTTATACACTGGTAAAACCTCTGAAAAAGTAAGCCTACAGCCTATTCTGCTAAGTTCCTGCCCCAAGCTCTGGAAATCATTCTGCACAGAGAGTACATCTTTTTGGGACAGATCATTAGTGCCAAGATGTACAATAGGCTCCACATCACAGTCCTTGCTGGCATTCTTGATTATTTTAGAAATACGCTTCTTGTCCCTACTGGCAGTAGCACCTGGAAGACACCTGACCTCTTTCAAAACCTCTGTGTCCTTTCCTAAATTTACATCCCTTATAATTGAATCACCAACCAGAAGGTGGCTTCTCTTTTCAGGTGCCTTTCTGTTCTTGCATGACTGGTGTGTAATACCAGATTCACACTTCTCCCTGTCGAAAACAAGTTTTTCATCTTGGACCACGATCCCCTGCTTATTTGAGTTATTATCACAGATACCTTTACCTGTCTCCTTAATGTCCCTATTAAGGTCAGAAAGGGCACTGTATCTGTTGTGCAGGGACACAGCGAAAGCTTTGGGTTTATGGTTCACAGATCTCACCCTGGCAGATCCCACGGTTGTCCACACTGCCCTTCTCCTGCAGGATCTTTGCGGTAGAGGGGGCTGATAGCACAGAGGCTCAATAGGGTAGAAGGGCTGAACTGGACACCTAATTTCTGCCTGAAGAGCACAGATTACAGACCCTAGATAAATAATCTGTCCTTGTAGACGAGTGATTTGTTTACAGATAGGACAGTTTCCAAGTTTGAAAAGGGTACTGCGAAAGACAGCTGCAAAACAAGTGTTGCACTGAACTAAGCCAGACATGCTGAGTTACAACGAATCTCAGATGCACTTGCCCTGAATGTACCGCTGCTGTTTTTGAATCAGGGCTCTAGCTACTATTTTGGTGCAGCCTTTCCAAAACTTACAGCATGTAGCACTTCCCAGCAGCTCCGAACAGTTGAAATTCTGCTGAAAAGCGATGGAGATCCAATCAGGGCCCCAAATGCAGTTCAAATACAATGCAAACCAATCAGGGCTCTAGCTCCTTTTTTGGTGCAGCCCTTCCAAAACTTAACATTAGTACAATGCAAGGTTAGGTTTTGAAATTGCCACAGATTATATTAACTATCTAGTGTTTTATATTTCTTAAATATGTGGAATGAAGTATGTCAAATGTTTTAGAGAACACATATTAGTAAATGGATCAAAATTCCATTAAGTTGGTAGGGTAAAATTAATGGTATTAAAATGAATATTGCCCTAGAATTAATTTATGTATTAAGAGGTATTCTAATGTTAATGCCAAATAAGTATTTTCTTTAGGTAGGTAAGTTATAGAGGAAATTTTATAGGGCAAAATAGGATTTCATTGGTTACAGCAAAGTTATCTATTGAAGACAGTGTTTGTAATTTACCAGATTAAAAAATAATAATTTTGGGCTTATATTTTTTCAACTACATCGATGTGGAATGATTACTTAGTACAAGTAGTCCTTGCTTTCTGACTGTATTGTTAGATAGCACTTAGCAATAGCACTTAGACTTATATACCACTTCACAGTGCTTTACAGCCCTCTCTAACCAGTTTTACAGAGTCAGCATATTGCTTCCAACAATCTGGGTCCTCATTTTACCGACCTCGAAAGGATGGAAGGCTGAGTCAACCTTGAGACAGTGAGACTCGAACTGCCAAACTGCTGGCAGTTGCACAGTGAGCAGATTTAGCCTGAAATACTGCATTCTAACCACTGTGCCACCACGTCTCATAGATGTTACAATGGTGTACAGTGTTCTGTTCCAGCCTACAACCGGCCCTGCAGAAATGTCAGGGACAACCCCTTTGTTATATTCAAGAGGCTGGAATTAAGCCAACCAAATTTATTTACAAAAACTAAACGAAACAGTTCAAAACAGAGTAAAACAAATACAGACCAAGACTATATCAGAAGCTCTGCAAACGGTTGCCTTCAGCAACCAGCACCTCCCACACATTCCCCTTTTAAACATCAGTCTCAGGGTGTGGCTTCTCTTTGCCTCCTCCCGAGGTGCCTCATTGCTTTTCTTTGTTCACTTCTGCTTGTCTGTCTCCTGCTTCGAGCGTCATTGAACAAAGCCAGCTGTGGATCGTCTTCATCTAATCTTTCAGGCTCACACAGCTGGGTCTGAGGAGGAACAAGATGGGAGGGGCTTGGCTGAGAGCTCTGCGATGCATCTGCAACCAAAGGCTCTCCAAACCCCTCCTCCTCCTCCTCCTCCTCAGAATTGTCTGATTCAGCTGCTGAAACCACAGGCTGACGCTGAATCACAACATACAGTAAAAAAAAACCCAAAGCTTTACAACCAAACCTTACATTTATGATTGCCACTGCATCTTGCAGTCACATGATCACTATTTACATGCTTCTCAACCAGCTTGTAACAAGCAGAATTAATGGAGAATACATAAGTAAAATCGCAAATCAGTCATGTGATGTTTCACTTAAAAACCATGGTGTCTTGCTTAATGACCAAATGGAAAATGTCAATGATTTTCCTCTTAACCACTGCAGCGCTTAGCAATGGAGTTGCTATTCCCAATTGTGGTCGCTAAGTGGACTCTATTGCATTTCTATTAGGACTGTAGCAAATGCTAAGGTCAATATATAATAGAAAGGGTATTTTGTCCCCTAGTGTCATGGTTCCAATAGATGAGACCAGTAGAAATAAGAACTCCGAGGCAATTGCTTTCCTCAAAGAACACATTTAATGGCTACATAATATCAGCACGAACAAAGGTGAAACCAACACTGAAAGTTCCCACCCCCAGGTTACAAAGTAACAAGTTGAACTCCCCACCCCTGCAGTATGTCATAAATCACAATCACCAATTAACTACTTTGGCGGGCTTTCTAACAGAAGCTTCAGCCTGCCAAAACTTAGGTAGCTTGACCTTGGTTCCCACAGAACAGTTATTGTTATGTCTAAACTAAGAGAATACATCTCCCCCCTCCCATTACTGTGGAAACCGAAAACAAAGCAAAGATGGCTGCAGCCAAATTCATTTGAAGGTTGACAGTCGGGATCCTCTAGAGAAGAGAGAAATCCTGTAGGCAGAAAAGCAATTAGAGTCGAGAATCACCTCTAGGCTTATTTGGATGTTTATCATAAAATTTACGTACTAATCTATCAGCCTTTACATCAGTATTTTAACCCAGGTGGCCTCCGATAGTGGGTATCCTTTCCACTGCACCAGATACTGTAACTTTCCCTTGTACAATCTTGAATCAAGGATTTGTTTTATTTCATAATGAGTCTCTCCCTCCACGACAAGGGAACCAGGTGCCTGTCTTGGAGGAGATCTCAATGAGGACTCTGTATGGCTTCAATAGGCTGCAGTGGAATACAGGGTGAACTTTCCCTAAAAGACGAGGGAGCTTCAACTCCACAGTGACTGGGTTTATAATCCACACTATGGGAAAAGGTCCAAGGAATTTTGGTCCCAATTTTTTACTAGGCAACTTAAGTTTGAGAAACGGGAGGGTCTTGAGGGAGTTCAGGCATGGGAATGAATTCCCTACCAGTAGCTATTTTAAAAGGAGTGAGTCCAGTACGGCTATGCACCGTGTTATTATAAGCCACTTCAGCAAAGGGGGGAGAGGTCAGCCCATGTCATTTGCTGGTAGTCAACATAACATCTAATGTATTGCTCCACCATTGCATTAGCTTTTTCAGTGGCTCCATTCGTAGATGGATGAAAAGCCAACGACAGTCCCTGCGTGGAGCCAATTACTTTAAGAAAGTCCCTCCAAAATATGTCAGTAAATTGTCTCCTTTATCTGAAATAATCTGTTTTGGAGCTCCATGGAGTTGGTAGATATGTTTGAGAAACATTCTTGCTAGTTTCTTTGCAGACGGAAGACCGAAACAGGCAATGAAGTGAGCTTGCTTTGAAAAAAGGTCAATCACAGTCCATATTACCATATTCCCCCTACCTTCTGGTAATTCCACAATAAAGTCCATGGCAATCTCCTCCTAGGGTTGGGAAGGATCTGCATCTTGCTGCAATAATCCAGGGGGCTTACCTGGACATTTTTTCATTGTTGCACAATTTGCACAGCTTTTCACATAATTCTCAATATCCTTCTTTAACCCTGGCTGACCCAATTTGACTTTTCTTGTTCTGGTTGAGGCTATCTATTTGGCTTTGTGGGAACTGTGGTCACACTTTCCAGGGGAGGGAAAGGGACAGGACAGTCTGCTGCTCGATGCCCAGGTTGCCCACACCTGAAGCACTTGATCTGGGATCCAACAGGAGCCCTTGTGGATCCAGTTGCCATGGCAGGTAGGGGGCACTGTGACATTTGGCACCTCACTGGATTTCACCTTGGTCAGGATCCTGAAGTAGCAGTCTTGTGGTACCGGGTCAGCTCGACATCAAAATTCGTAGCCAAACGGTACCAATCATGGAGTTGATTGGGATTTCCCCTGCAGATGCACGTCTGGTACAGATTGTGGTCCAGCCCCGGTTTGAAGTAGTGGATCAATGACTGTTCAGGCCACTGCCTGATCCATCCCGCCACCCTTTGAAATTCTCTTACTCTCTTGCAGGCCGACCCCTCTGCTTCACATCGTGGATGTCCTTTTCAGCTTGCACAGCCTGGGATTCATGTTCAAACCTGGTTCTCAGCCCACAGGTGAATAGGTCGAAATCCCATAGCTCTGGTGCCTGCTCCTCACATAGGGTAGCTATCCACTCTGTGGTTTCCCCTTCTAAATTTGCGGCTACAATATTAATCATTTCAGCATTGTCTAATAAGCACAGCTGTAACAATTTACATGAGACCACACCTGGTTCAGGAAAATAGTCACTTTCTCGCGGTCATCATCGAAAGTCGGCTTGAGGGAGATGGATCTGCAGGTCGTTGGTCCCAGAGAGCCTGCAGCAAACCAGGCAACTGGGGTTGGGGTTACTGAAATCCCCCTCAATGGAAGACTCTTGGCGGGGGTCCCAGGCTGGCTGGGTGCCGATGGTCAGGGCTGGCATGACGTCGGTAGCGGTCAGGACCTGCTGGGCATTGGTAGTGGTTGGGGCTAGCATAGTGCCAATAATGGTCAAGGCTTATCAGGCGTTGGTAGCGGTCAGGGCTAGGAGAACGTTGGCGATGGTCTGGGCTACCGTGATGCTGGCATCGGTTGGGACTGGCAGAATGCCAGTAATACTCGGGACTAACCTGTTGTTGGGGTCGATCTGGACTAGCGTGGCATTGGTAGTGGTCAGGGCTCCGCCAGTGCACTGAACTCATTAGGTCTGGCTTTGGTAGCGGGGAGGCGGCCTGTGCCATCGCTACAGGACTGGGACTTCATTGGAGCAGTGGAGGCTCACAGGACTGCCTGTCTTTTTGCCCATCTGAGATCACCTGGCGCGTGGCCTGTCCTCTGCCCATCTCCAGCCTGTCAAACTTCTCCTGTTGTGATTCAGTGTCAGCCTGTGCTCCCAGCAGCTGAGTCCAATGAATCTGAGGAGGAGGAGGAGGGGTTTGGAGAGCCTTTGGTGTCGGAGGGAGGCTCTGATGCACTGCAGGACTCTCAGCCTGGCCCCTCCAGTCATGTTCCTCATGAGGCTCAGCTGTGTGAGTATGAGGTGTCAGACTCAGAGGAGTCACAGCTGAATCTGTTCAGAGATGCTAGAAGCAGAAGACAATCCAGCAGAGCAAAGCAGAGAAAATCAATGAGGCAACTCAGTGAAAAGAGAAGAAGGCAGTGAGAAGCCACGCCTTGTGACTGATAATAAAAGGGGAAGGTGTGGGTGGGGTTGGTTGCTGAAGGCAACCGTTTGGAGACATTCTAAGAGAATCCTGGTCTGTTCTTGCTACTTCTGTTTAACTCTTGTTTGTTGACTCTTGTTTGATATTTTGAATCATTTATTGAACGAAATATTCTGTTGCTTTTTTGTTTGAACTGTAAATAAATTTGGGTTGGGTTTTTCCAGCCTATTGACTGTTAAAAGGAAAAAGGGGTTGTCCCTGACAAACAAACAGGGCTGGTCGTAGGCTGGAACAGAACATCTCCCTCAGGCATTCAACTGAGTGGCTGTGGATAGCAGTCAGGTACTTCCATTCCCCTGACTCGTCCCAAGCGGCCGGTCATTTTGCCTTCATCATAGGTGAATGGAAACCCTGTGGCGAGATCAGTGGGAACTCGACCTCTGCAGCTTTCACTGTTCTCTTGAGCGGTAGGGCTGCGTCTGACTGCCAGGTCCCCCCGAGGATGAACGGTTCTTCTCTCTGCATCAGAACTCTCCCTAGCCACTATAACAGCTGAGTCTTGACTTGCAGATCTTAAAACATTTTTAAGCAGCCCCAGGCAAATGCTTCCAAAGCTGCCTCCTCCAATCACTACCCTGAACCTTGCTACCTTGGATTTCAATGCTGAAGAGACAATGGAAATTGGAGCAGTCAGAAAAGCCCTGGGTGGCAAGGCTCCGTTGCCGGCAGCCATTTAGGCTGTCAGCCCTGTCGTTCCGTAGAACCGCCGAAAACAGCGCCGATCAGCTGTTTTGGTGGCTCGGAAGCCCGCTCCTCGGGAGAAGAGGAGGGGGTGAGCGCCCAGGCAGGGGTAGAGCTCTCCCAGACTGCCAGAGTTGAAACTCTGGTGGTTGAAGGATTGAGCCCCCCTGAAGCCTGAGTTTGCTCCGGACCTCGGGATGCCTCTGCTCCAGGACTTTGGAGCAGAGCAGGACGCAGCAACCATCCCTGCCAGCGAGAGTGAACTTTGGATTACTTGGATGCAGGCAGAGCTGTACAGGAGAATCATGTCAGAGCAAGTATATGATCTTTAACTCAGTGGATTTCGTGGAGATTTTTAAAAAGTGAAAGTGCGCAACAGAATTGAGTGGGTGAAAATGGCTGCCAAATCATCTAAAGTTCCTAGAAGCGCGGGGGCTTCCCCGGTGCAGCAATCCTCGTTACAGGCTTTAATGCCCCCTCCCCCTGCACCTGCACCTGCACCAGCTTTGACAGTAAAAGATTTGCAGGATGTTTTGCAAGAGGCTATGAAAAAGCAATCCCAACAATTAGTTGAACTTATGGATGAGAAGCTTACAGAACTTATGGATGAGAAGCTTACGAAATGAGGGCAGACATTTTACTTGCATTTCAAGGCATGGCCATTTGCATTTAACGTCTGGACGAGAGAGTGGAAGAACTTAGTCAAAATAATATCAGATTAGATGCTAAAATGATGGATGCTGAAACTGTGATGGATAAGATTGATGACGATTTAACCATGGTGCAGTACCATGAGATGGAGTTTGCTGTGAGAATTAGGGGCTTAAAAGAGGATTCTAAGGAAAATTTGAAAAAAGTAGTTTCAGAAGCCCTGGAAGGCGTTTTGGGGTGTTCAGCAGAAGATATTATGGTGGATATAGACAAAATATTTCGTGTTAATTCATGGATTGCAAGACAAAGGAAATTACCTAGAGATGTGGTGGTTTATTTTACAAAGAGAGCAATTAGAAACGAGGTTATTCAAGCTTTTTATAATAGTAAATTTGCAATTGCAGAGCAAGAAGTTTTGATTTTAAAAGAGATCCCTCCAAAAATTTTAAGAAGAAGAAAGGAGTTTGCTTTTTTGGCAGAAGAATTAAGAAGACGGGATATCCAGTTCAGATGGGAGATTCCAGTGGGTATGGTGGTGATGTATGCAGGCACGAGACATCGTCTTCTTACAGTGTTACAGGCACGTGACTTCTACGCCAATGTTTTAAAGGCAGTCCCTATACCACTTTTGGAATCTAAAAAGAAGAATGGTGAGGGAGAGTGTCAATCACAAAGTAAGAATGCACAAGGTGCTGAAGGAGTTATGCAGTTGAAAGATGGAGAATCCCAGAAAGTTACACGAGTGGATCAAATTTCAGTATCATCGGAGGAGGTTAGAGACCAAAGAATGACACGTGCTGCTGCTAGACGAATGAGACAAGAGCAAGAACAGCAGAGAGTTATGACGGCGCCTCAAAAACTTACTTACAGTGAAGCAGTGGGAGGAGCGCGACCAAAGAGAGTGCAGGTGATGTTGGAAGAGGCGCTCCAAAAGCTTCAGGTTGCAAAAGATGGCGACAAAGCTTCTAACCTGGAATGTTAATGGTCTAAATTCACCACATAAGAGAAAGAAAGTATTTCAATATTTAAAGCAATTTAAGAACAATGTTATTTGTCTACAAGAAACACATATTAGAGCTACGGATCAAAAGTATTTGTTAAACTCGAGGTTGGGTACACAATTTATTGTTTCTGCGACTGATAAGAAAAATGGAGTGGTTATTTATGTTAAGAATACTTTGACAGCGACTTTAATTGAAGCAGATAAACAAGGAAGATATGTTATGATTGAACTATTAATAGAAGGCAAGAAAACGCTTTTGGTTGGATTATATGCTCCTAATCAACAACAAGGAGATTTTTACAGTTTATTACATAGCAAGATCATCCAGTGGGATTATAAATCTTGTATTTTTATGGGAGATTGGAATGGAGTTTTGAATGTACAAATGGACAAGGGAGGTCTTTTTAAAAGCATCCCAATTCATGCTAAACTGCCTAATTTTTTTTTTTTAAATGAAGGATGACCTGGAACTAAGAGATGTTTGGAGAGAAAGGAATTTGCAAGAAAAAGACTTTACTTTTTTTCTGATAGGCATCAATCTTTTTCTAGGATTGATTTTGTATTAATTACTAATGATTTTTTTCTAGGATTAAGAAGATCAAGATTTGTCCAAGAACTATATCTGATCATAGCCCAGTATGTTTAGAGATAGAAAAAGATGATAGAGATAGACGGTCTTGGCGTTTAAATGAAAATTTGTTTAGATACCAGGAAAATGTGGAAGAATGTAAAAAACAGATGAAGGAATTTTTTAAAATTAACATGCATAAAGGTACTTCTATTGAGATGGTTTGGGATGCAAGTAAAGCTTATATGAGAGGTGTATTAATATATTTGAACAATAAACATAGACGTAAATTGGAATTTAGGAGGAAAGAATTAGAGGATGAAATTAAGGAAAAAGAAAAGGCTTTAATTCTGAATCCATCTGATGGGAAGATTAAAGAGATAATTACTTTATTAAGGGGTCAGTTTGATAAGTTAATAGCAGATCAAGTGGCAACTAATTTACGGTATGCTAGACATAATACTTTTTGTAATGCTAATATACCAGGTAGATGGCTAGCTTATTTGTTAAGGAAGAAGCAAAGGGCTTCTAATATAGATAGAATAGAGTATAAGGGTAAAGTAGTGTACCAGCAGAGTCTTATTAAAAAGACTTTTGTTGATTTTTATTCTAAGTTGTATGCTAGAGATAAGATTAGAGATGTAGATATAGACGACTATTTGATAAAAGCTAATATTCCTGTTCTTACGCAAGAACAAAAGGAAGGGATGAATCAATTGATAACTGATGAAGAAATTCTTTTAGCAATCAAACAATTAAAAGTGGGTAAAGCCTCGGGTACTGACGGTTTAACTGCCGTTTATTATAAAAATTTACAGTTAGAAATGGTGAAACCTTTAAGGGAATTGTTTAAGACAATTCAAATGGGAGGAGGGGTACCTCCATCTGGGAAGACTGCTTTTATTTCATTGATTCCGAAGGAAGATCAGGATGCTACTCAAGCTAAAAATTATAGGCCAATATCGCTTTTGAATACTGATTACAAGATATTTGCAAAAATTTTAGCTAATAGATTAATGAGGGTATTACAACAAGTGATTCATAGTGATCAAACTGGATTTAAAAGTGGTAGACAAATGAAGAATAACGTGAGACATATTGTAGATTTATTGGAATTTTTGGAAAGAAACAATCAGATCCCCACAGCTTTGATCTTTTTGGATGCTGAAAAAGCCTTTGATCAATTGGATTGGCAATTTTTGATCAAAGTACTAGAGAAAATGGAATTTGGGGACAAATTTCTACAACCAATTAGGGCAATATATCAAAAGCAAACAGCCCATATAATAGTCAATAATAGTTTGACTGAGCTATATAATATTGAGAAGGGCACAAGGCAGGGGTGCCCGTTGTCACCTCTATTATTTGTTTTAACATTGGAAATATTACTGATTAAAATACGAGATTCAAATAAAATTAGGGGAGTTCAAATAAGAGATCAGGATTACAGATTGAGGGCGTTTGCGGACGACCTGGTTATTACAGTAACTCAGCCGGATTACTCAGTTGTAGAATTGATGGAGATAATAATGTTATATGGGAAAGTTTCTGGATTTAAGATAAACACACAAAAAACTAAAATATTGTCTAAGAATATGACTGTACCACAAAAGGCTGCTTTAGAAGAGCTAACGGGATTTGAAATAGTTAAAAAGATTAAATATTTGGGGATATATTTGTCAGCCTCAAATGTGAAGTTATATAAAAATAATTATGAAATGTTATGGGGAAAAACGGTGGCTCAGTGGGTTAGGACGCTGAGCTTGTCGATCAGAAGGTCGGCAGTTTGGCGGGTCGAATCCCGAGTGCCGCGTAACAGAGTGAGCGCCTGTTACTCGTCCCAGCTTCTGCCAACCTAGCAGTTCGAAAGCATGTAAAAATGCAAGTAGAAAAATAGGGACCACTACGGTGGGAAGGTAACAGCGCTCCGTGCACCTTTGGTGTCTAGTCATGCCGGCCACATGACCACGGAGATGTCCTCGGACAAGCGCTGGCTCTTCGGCTTTGAAACGGAGATGAGCACCGGCCCCTAGAGTCGGAAATGACTAGCACACATGTGCGGGGGAACCTTTACCTTTACCTATGGGGAAAAATACAAAAAGAATTAGATAGTTGGAAAAAATTACAATTATCCTTATTGGGAAGAATTGCAGCAGTGAAAATGAATGTTTTGCCAAAATTTCTATTTTTATTTCAAATGATACCTATACTCAAAAAGGACTTAAATCTGGAGGAATGGCAAAAAGGAATTAATAAATTTGTTTGGGCAGGGAAAAAGCCACGAGTTAAATTTAAGATAATGCAAGATACGTGTGAAAGAGGTGGTCTTAAAATGCCTAATTTTAAATTATATTATGAGGCTGCTGCTTTGTCAGCGATAAGTGACTGGTTTAATTTAACGCAAGGGAGATTATTAAATCTTGAGGGTCATGATTTGTTATTTGGTTGGCATGCATATTTATTGTATGATAAGAAGGTGGATAATGTGTTTAAGATACATATTTTAAGGTATGCTCTGTTGCGGGTTTGGAAAAAGCATAGACATAAGTTAAATTATAAGATACCCATTTGGGCAATACCTAAACATGCAATAGAAAATACAAATGTGGGATTTAAACATGATGTGACTACATATAAGGAAATTTTAAGTTTAGAGAGGAATGTATGGAAACTAAAGTCATATAAAATTTTAAAAGAAGAAAAAATTGTACAAACTTGGTTTCAGTATGGGCAATTATAGGCTAGATGGAAAGAGGACCAGAAAGTTGGTTTTTCGATGACTGATGAAAATTTGGTAAAACAAATTAGAGATCAAGGTCAAGCACATATAAAAAGGATATATAATGCATTGTTAGAAATTGATTCAGAAACGGAACTTGTTAAAGACTGTATGATAAAGTGGGCTCAGAATTTTCAAGAAGTTATAACAATGGATACTTGGGAAAAAATCTGGGTTAGAAATGTAAAATTTACACAAGCCCAAAATTTAAGAGAGAATTTTTATAAAATGTTTTATAGGTGGCACCTAGACCCTAAAAAATCAGCAAGTATGTATTCGAATTGCCAGCCCAAATGTTGGAGGTGTGGTTGTGAGGATGCAATGTATTTTCATATATGGTGGACTTGTAAAAAGGTTAAAGCTTTTTGGATTAAAATTTGGTGGAATATGCAAAAGATATTTAAGAAAAGGATAAAGTTTTCTCCGCAATTGTTTTTATTGGGTATTATTACAGATACTACTGTTATAGATGTTATGTTGATGTTGAATTTAATTAAGGCAGCGAGACTTTTAGTAGCTCAATATTGGAAGAAGGAAGAACTGCCAACTATAGAAGAATGGACTTTAAAAGTTTCTAACTTGGCGGAAATGGCAAAGATTTCAGCATATTTGAAAGACCAATCTCAACAGAGATACATTGTGGAATGGAGGAGATGGATTGAATATATTCAGAATAAATATGGGACTAAAAAGTTTCATTTAGCATTTGAATAAGTAGTGGATCTATATGATGTATAATTAGTTAATAGTTATTTTATTAATAATTTGACGATGGAGAGTTAAAGTGCGATAGAACTTAATGTTTTATTGTTGTTAGCATATTTTAGATTATGTTTGTTTGTATTTTTATACCCTGTATTCAGCTCTGGGAAGTCGGGGAAGGGGGAGGGTAGGGTAGGGAGGGGTTGGGGAGAGGGGAGGGGGAGGAGGGGGGCTTTTTTGTATTTAAAAATGTATTGTAAAACTTTTCAATAAAAAAAAGAAAAGCCCTGGGAGCTGAAGAATCGAAATGGCACAGAGTGCTCGCCCTTTGTTTCTATTGCGGAGAGCCTGGCCACATGGTCAAAAACTGCCCAACTAAACCGCCCAGAAGAGGCAACAGGCAGCCCAGTAATGTCTCCACTACTCACTGCCTGGATGATGATGTTGTGATTCCGTGCCAGCCTGTGATCCCAGCAGCTGAGTCTGGGGAATCAGAGGAGGAGGATGAGGGGCCTGGGGAGCCATCAGAGTCAGAGGAAGGCACTGATGAGTTACAAGACTTACAAAGTGAGGAAGAACCTGGCCCCTCCACTCGTGATCAAGCTGAAAGCCAGCTGTGCTAGGAGGCTGAGTCAGACTCAGAGGAAGCACAGCTGGAAGACCTCAAAGACACATGTAAATGTAGACAGGTCACACGAGTAAATCAGAGGGAGGCAATGGGGCGACTCCAGGGGAGAAGGAAAAAGCAGTGAGAAGCCATGCCTTGGGGGCTGTGTAACAAAAAGGGAATGTGTGGGCAGGGCTGGTTGCTGGAGGCAACCGTTTGCAAAGAACCTCTGTGTCAAGAGATGATGGTCTGTTTATTTTACCAGTGAGTTATTTCCTGTTTTGGCTCGTGCTCCTTTTTTTGTGTGGACAAGGTCTGTAACTCAAATAAAAAAGGGTTTATTTTTCCAGTCTACTGTTAAAAGAGGGGTTGCCTTGTGAAGTAATAAGGACGTACATAGGCTGGGACAGAACAGACAAGCCCTAAGGCTAGGGAAACAAGAAATGCCCTCCCTCCAAGAGCTCATGGGGGGGCACCCAAACACTGAACACTCGTATCACCTCGCTTCGCTCCGCGGTGGTGGCGGTGGCACTGGCAGCAGGCGGAGACAGAGGCATGGGGGAGGCATGCAATCTGCCCCACCGGACGCACCAGGCAGCCAACTGCCCTATCCCAGCCGTGGCAGCCACAGGCAAGCAAAGACAGACAGTGGGACGGAGCAGGTGGGCAGGCTGGATCACATGACTCCCCCCCTTGCTTCTGCCTCTTCCTGCTGCTTGGAGGACCGGACCGGCAGTCACAGCGCTTGGACCAACCTGCACTGCATGGGTTGCAAAACCCCAAAGTGTGGTGGCCAAGGGGTTGGCAAGCTGCGGCTGCTGCCAGACACTGTCACACCCCCCCGCGTGCTCACTGCCTCCTGTGCATGTGACAGGCGGGCTCCCTCACCATTTCCAGGGCAGCCCCATGGGCCAGATCTGGGCCTAAAGGGCCTAACAACAGTGGGAACACCCCCACTGAGAGTGGTCCATAATTACAAGACTTTGAACTCAGTCAGAGTAAGAGACCATTAAGCACTGCCATTAATTCCAGACCTATTAGATAGACTGCAGAAAGCAAGCATTTTAAGAAACTGGACCTCCACAATGCATACAACCTCATTAGGATCAAAGAAGGCCATGAATACTTAACCACCTTTGACATCAGATATGGTAGACTTAAATACACAGTCCTGCCTTTTGGCCTATGTAATGTGAGGCCCATATTTTCCATATTCATGAATCAAGTCTTTGCAAATTTAATAGATAAATTTGTGGTTATCTATCTGAACAACATTTGAGTCTACTCTAAGAATGAGTCTTAGCACACATACCACGTGTACACAGTCCTATATAGACTAAGAGATAACCATCTCCTTCCCAAGCCAGAAAAATGTCCCTTTGACCTACAACAACTAGACTTCTTGGGTTACCATATTTCCACAAAAGGCATCCAAATGAACCCCCAGAAGGGCCAAGCTGTCCTAGACTGGCAAGCCCCTTGCACAGCCAAAGACGTTCAATACTTCCTAGGCTTTGCTAACTTCTACAGGAAATTTATACCAGGTTTTGCTTATAAAGTCAAGCCACTGACCCAACTGCCTAAGAAAGGAGTCAAATTTGCTTGGACTTCTACACACCAATCAGCATTTGAGGAGTTAAAGCAAGTTTTTGCTTGCCAGCCCCTCCTTCAGCACCAAGACATATCAAAGAAACGTACTATCCACACACATGCCTCAGATGTAGCCACTGAAGCTATTCTTTTACAAGAAGGGGTGGGAGAAAATGGTGTTCTGCCATGTGCCTTCTTTTCCAGAGCCCTGACTGCCCCAGAATGCAATTATGGCATCTTTAATAAGGACGTCCTTGCCATTAAATCAGCATTTCAATGCTGGAGACACTTCCTGGAAGGTGCATGCTTTCCTATACAGGTCAACATTGACCACAAGAATCTACACACCCTGGAAAAAACCAAACTGCTTTCACCCAGACAAATCAGATGGAGCCAATTCTTCTCACATTTTGATTTTTATCAGGGTCCAAGAACTTGATGCCAGATGTGCTCTCTCACAAACTACAATATTCCCTTGTCCAACAGACTCCAGCACCCACAACAATCCTACAACCTTCCAATTTCCAGCTTCAGCAATCACCACCAACCACTGAGAGTTTGGGAGCTGCCCAGCTGCACCAGGATTATTCACAAAGATAAAGACGCAGCAACGAAATCACTCCTCAAGGGCCAGGATAGATCAGGGATTTTCAACCGGTGGTACGTGTACCACTGGTGGTACGCAAGCACTGGGCTGGTGGTACTCAGCGTCGCCTTCCTCCCCCCCCATCGTGCCCATGCACCAGCCTTGCTGCGTCGACCCACCGGGAGCTCTCTGTGGACTGGAGCCCATCAGCTGAGGTTAGGGCCAGCTGTACACGCCGATCAGCTGGCAACTCCATAGGCTGGCCCCAACCTCCGACGATGGGCTCCAGTCCACAGAGAGGTCCCGGCAGGTCAATGGCTTCCCAGCGGCAGCCCCGGCCAGTGAGGAGGCTGGGAGGGATGTTGTGTCTGGTCCAGCGAGAGATCACGCAGAGGCAGTTTAGGGTTAAAGCGTTTATTCTAGTACACGTGGCCAAACTGGCCCTACCTGCCCGGCTGCCCATATGTGTATGCCCGGAGTGCCTGACGCTAGCCAACCCGCGGGGTCTGATCTCCCGCGCTTGCCCTGGACACCCAACCCAGTGTCCAGGGATTCCCGCCGCACGGGTTAGCCAATCAGGTGGTCGGACAGGTGTATACATAACAAGGGAGGTGGCGGCCCGGCGCTGGGGCTGCCAGGGCTCAAGCGCCAGGATCAGTGCCGCTTTGCAACTGATCGGGCTGAGGGCTCGGCAAGGATAAGGCCGCTTTGCAGTTGATTGGGGCTTTTTTGGGGCTGCCAGGGTTCAAGCGCCAGGATCAGCGCCGCTTTGCAGCAGATTGGCGCTTTTTCGGGGCTGCCAGGACTCAAGCGCCAGGATCAGTGCCACTTTGCAGCTGATCGGGGCTTTTTCAGGGCTGCCAGGGCTCAAGTGCCAGGATCAGGCTTTTTTAAAGCTGATCGGCGCTTTTTCTGGGCTGCAAGGATCAGCTCCGCTTTGCAGCTGATCGGCACTTTTTTGGGGCTGCCAGGGCTCAGCAAGGATCAGCGCCGCTTTACAGCTGATCGGCACTTTTTCGGGACTGCCAGGTCTCAGCAAGGATCAGTGCCGCTTTGCAGCTGCTCGACGCTTTTTCGGGGCTACCAGGGCTCAGCAAGGATCAGCGCCGCTTTGCAGCTGATCGGTGCTTTTTCGGGGCTGCCAGGGCTCAGCAAGGATCAGAGCCGCTTTGCAGCTGATCGGTGCTTTTTTGGGGCTGCCAGGGCTCAAGCGCCAGGATCAGTGCCACTTTGCAGCTGATCGGGTCTTTTTCGGGACTGCCAGGGCTTAGCAAGGATCAGTGCCGCTTTGCAGCTGATCGGCGCTTTTTGGGGGCTGCCAGGGCTCAGCAGGGATCAGCGCCACTTTGGAGCTGATCGGGGCTTTTTCGGGGCTGCCAGGGTTCAAGCCCCAGGATCAGTGCCACTTTGCAGCTGATCGGGTCTTTTTCGGGACTGCCAGGGCTTAGCAAGGATCAGTGCCACTTTGCAGCTGATCGGTGCTTTTTCGGGGCTCCCAGGGCTCAGCAAGGATCAGCGCCACTTTCCAGCTGATCGGTGCTTTTTCGGGGCTGCCAGGGCTCAGCAAGGATCAGAGCCGCTTTGCAGCTGATCGGTGCTTTTTCGAGGCTGCCACGGTTCAAGCGCCAGGATCAGGCCGCTTTGCAGCTGATCGGGTCTTTTTCGGGACTGCCAGGGCTCAGCAAGGATCAACGCCGCTTTGCAGCTGATCGGGGCTTTTTCAGGGCTGCCAGGGCTCAAGCGCCAGGATCAGGCCGCTTTGCAGCTGATCGTGGCTTTTTCGGGGCTGCCAGGGCTCAGCAAGGATCAGTGTCGCTTTGCAGGTGATCGGGGCTTTTTCGGGGCTGCCAGGGCTCAGCAAGGATCAAAGCCATTTTGCAGCTGATCGGGGCTTTTTCGGGGCTGCCAGGGCTCAGCAAGGATCAGTGCCACTTTGCAGCTGATCGGTGCTTTTTCGGGGCTCCCAGGGCTCAGCAAGGATCAGCGCCACTTTCCAGCTGATCGGTGCTTTTTCGGGGCTGCCAGGGCTCAGCAAGGATCAGAGCCGCTTTGCAGCTGATCGGGTCTTTTTCGGGACTGCCAGGGCTTAGCAAGGATCAGTGCCGCTTTGCAGCTGATTGGCGCTTTTTGGGGGCTGCCAGGGCTCAGCAAGGATCAGCGCCACTTTGCAGCTGATCGGTGCTTTTTCGGGGGTCCCAGGGCTCAGCAAGGATTAGCGCCACTTTGCAGCTGATCGGTGCTTTTTCGGGGCTGCCAGGGCTCAGCAAGGATCAGCGCCGATTTGCAGCTGAGCGGTGCTTTTTCAGGACTGCCACGGTTCAAGCGCCAGGATCAGGCCGCTTTGCAGCTGATCGGGGCTTTTTCGGGGCTGCCAGGGCTCTGCAAGGATCAGCGCCACTTTGCAGCTGATCGGTGCTTTTTCGGGGGTCCCAGGGCTCAGCAAGGATTAGCGCCACTTTGCAGCTGATCGGTGCTTTTTCGGGGCTGCCAGGGCTCAGCAAGGATCAGCGCCGATTTGCAGCTGATCGGTGCTTTTTCAGGGCTGCCAGGGCTCAAGCGCCAGGATCAGTGCCACTTTGCAGCTGATCGGGTCTTTTTCGGGACTGCCAGGGCTTAGCAAGGATCAGTGCCGCTTTGCAGCTGATTGGAGCTTTTTGGGGGCTGCCAGGGCTCAGCAAGGATCAGAGCCACTTTGCAGCTGATCGGTGCTTTTTCAGGACTGCCACGGTTCAAGCGCCAGGATCAGGCCGCTTTGCAGCTGATCGGTGCTTTTTCGGGGCTGCCAGGTCTCTGCAAGGATCAGCGCCACTTTGCAGCTGATCGGTGCTTTTTCGGGAGTCCCAGGGCTCAGCAAGGATTAGCGCCACTTTGCAGCTGATCGGAGCTTTTTCGGGGCTGCCAGGGCTCAGCAAGGATCAGCGCCCCTTTGCAGCTGATCGGTGCTTTTTCGGGGCTGCCAGGGCTCAAGCGCCAGGATCAGTGCCACTTTGCAGCTGATCGGGGCTTTTTCGGGGCTGCCATGGTTCAAGCACCAGGATCAGGCCGCTTTGCAGCTGATCAGGTCTTTTTCGGGACTGCCAGGGCTCAGCATGGATCAGCGCTGCTTTGCAGCTGATTGGGGCTTTTTCGGGGCTGCCAGGGCTCAAGCGCCAGGATCAGTGCCCCTTTGCAGCTGATCGGCGCTTTTTCGGGGCTGCCAGGGCTCAGCAAGGATCAGCGCCGCTTTGCAGCTGATCGGGTCTTTTTCGGGGCTGCCAGGGCTCTGAAAGGATCAGCGCCACTTTGCAGCTGATCGGAGCTTTTTCAGGGCTGCCAGGCCTCAGCAAGGATCAGCGCCGCTTTGCAGCTGATCGGTGCTTTTTCGGGGCTGCCAGGGCTCTGAAAGGATCAGTGCCACTTTGCAGCTGATCGGTGCTTTTTCGGGGGTCCCAGGGCTCAGCAAGGATTAGCACCACTTTGCAGCTGATCGGTGCTTTTTCGGGGCTGCCAGGGCTCAGCAAGGATCAGCGCCGATTTGCAGCTGATCAGTGCTTTTTCGGGGCTGCCAGGGCTCAAGCGCCAGGATCAGTGCCACTTTGCAGCTGATCGGGTCTTTTTCGGGACTGCCAGGGCTTAGCAAGGATCAGTGCCGCTTTGCAGCTGATTGGCCCTTTTTGGGGGCTGCCAGGGCTCAGCAAGGATCAGAGCCGCTTTGCAGCTGAGCGGTGCTTTTTCAGGACTGCCACGGTTCAAGCGCCAGGATCAGGCCGCTTTGCAGCTGATCGGGGCTTTTTCGGGGCTGCCAGGGCTCTGCAAGGATCAGCGCCACTTTGCAGCTGATCGGTGCTTTTTCGGGGGTCCCAGGGCTCAGCAAGGATCAGCGCCCCTTTGCAGCTGATCGGAGCTTTTTCGGGGCTGCCAGGGCTCAGCAAGGATCAGCGCCCCTTTGCAGCTGATCGGTGCTTTTTCGGGGCTGCCATGGTTCAAGCACCAGGATCAGGCCGCTTTGCAGCTGATCAGGTCTTTTTCGGGACTGCCAGGGCTCAGCAAGGATCAGCGCTGCTTTGCAGCTGATTGGGGCTTTTTCGGGGCTGCCAGGGCTCAAGCGCCAGGATCAGTGCCACTTTGCAGCTGATCGGCGCTTTTTCGGGGCTGCCAGGGCTCAGCAAGGATCAGCGCCGCTTTGCAGCTGATCGGGTCTTTTTCGGGGCTGCCAGGGCTCAAGCGCCAGGATCAGGCCGCTTTGCAGCTGATCAGGGCTTTTTCGGGGCTGCCAGGGCTCTGAAAGGATCAGCGCCACTTTGCAGCTGATCGGTGCTTTTTCGGGGGTCCCAGGGCTCAGCAAGGATTAGCACCACTTTGCAGCTGATCGGTGCTTTTTCGGGGCTGCCAGGGCTCAGCAAGGATCAGCGCCGATTTGCAGCTGATCAGTGCTTTTTCGGGGCTGCCAGGGCTCAAGCGCCAGGATCAGTGCCACTTTGCAGCTGATCGGGTCTTTTTCGGGACTGCCAGGGCTTAGCAAGGATCAGTGCCGCTTTGCAGCTGATTGGCGCTTTTTGGGGGCTGCCAGGGCTCAGCAAGGATCAGAGCCGCTTTGCAGCTGAGCGGTGCTTTTTCAGGACAGCCACGGTTCAAGCGCCAGGATCAGGCCGCTTTGCAGCTGATCGGGGCTTTTTCGGGTTTGCCAGGGCTCTGCAAGGATCAGCGCCACTTTGCAGCTGATCGGTGCTTTTTCGGGGGTCCCAGGGCTCAGCAAGGATCAGCGCCCCTTTGCAGCTGATCGGAGCTTTTTCGGGGCTGTCAGGGCTCAGCAAGGATCAGCGCCCCTTTGCAGCTGATCGGTGCTTTTTCGGGGCTGCCAGGGCTCATGCGCCAGGATCAGTGCCACTTTGCAGCTGATCGGTGCTTTTTCGGGGCTGCCGTGGTTCAAGCGCCAGGATCAGGCCGTTTTGCAGCTGATCAGGTCTCTTTCGGGACTGCCAGGGCTCAGCAAGGATCAGCGCCGCTTTGCAGCTGATCGGTGCTTTTTCGGGGCTGCCAGGGCTCAGCAAGGATCAGCGCCACTTTGCAGCTGATCGGTGCTTTTTCGGGGCTCCCAGGGCTCAGCAAGGATTAGCGTCACTTTGCAGCTGATCGGTGCTTTTTCGGGGCTGCCAGGGCTCAGCAAGGATCAGAGCCGCTTTGCAGCTGATCGGTGCTTTTTCGGGCCTGCCAGGACTCAAGCGCCAGGATCAGCGCCGCTTTGCAGCTGATCGGGGCTTTTATGGGGCTGCCAGGGCTCAAGCTCCAGGATCAGGCTGTTTTCCAGCTGATCGGCGCTTTTTCGGGGCTGCCAGGGCTCAGCAAGGATCACCGCCGCTTTGCAGATGATCGGCGGTTTTTCGGGGCTCCCAGGGCTCAGCAAGGATCAGCGTCGCTTTGCAGCTGATCGGGGCTTTTTCAGGGCTGCCAGGGCTCAAGCGCCAGGATCAGGCTGTTTTCCAGCTGATCGGCGCTTTTTCAGGGCTGCCAGGGCTCAGCAAGGATCAGCGCCACTTTGCAGCTGATCGGTGCTGTTTCGGGGCTCCCAGGGCTCAGCAAGGATTAGCGCCACTTTGCAGCTGATCGATGCTTTTTCAGGGCTACCAGGGCTCAGCAAGGATCAGAGCCGCTTTGCAGCTGATCGGTGCTTTTTTGGGGCTGCCAGGGTTCAAGCGCCAGGATCAGTGCCACTTTACAGCTGATCGGGTCTTTTTCGGGACTGCCAGGGTTCAAGCGCCAGGATCAGGCCGCTTTGCAGCTGATCAGGTCTTTTTCGGGACTGCCAGGGCTCAGCAAGGATCAGCGCTGCTTTGCAGCTGATTGGGGCTTTTTCGGGGCTGCCAGGGCTCAAGCGCCAGGATCAGTGCCACTTTGCAGCTGATCGGCGCTTTTTCGGGGCTGCCAGGGCTCAGCAAGGATCAGCGCCACTTTGCAGTTGATCGGTGCTATTTCGGGGGTCCCAGGGCTCAGCAAGGATTAGCACCACTTTGCAGCTGATCGGTGCTTTTTCGGGTTTGCCAGGGCTCTGCAAGGATCAGCGCCACTTTGCAGCTGATCGGTGCTTTTTCGGGGGTCCCAGGGCTCAGCAAGGATCAGCGCCCCTTTGCAGCTGATCGGAGCTTTTTCGGGGCTGTCAGGGCTCAGCAAGGATCAGCGCCCCTTTGCAGCTGATCGGTGCTTTTTCAGGGCTGCCAGGGCTCATGCGCCAGGATCAGTGCCACTTTGCAGCTGATCGGTGCTTTTTCGGGGCTGCCATGGTTCAAGCGCCAGGATCAGGCCGTTTTGCAGCTGATCAGGTCTCTTTCGGGACTGCCAGGGCTCAGCAAGGATCAGCGCCGCTTTGCAGCTGATCGGTGCTTTTTCGGGGCTGCCAGGGCTCAGCAAGGATCAGCGCCACTTTGCAGCTGATCGGTGCTTTTTCGGGGGTCCCAGGGCTCAGCAAGGATTAGCACCACTTTGCAGCTGATCGGTGCTTTTTCGGGGCTGCCAGGGCTCAGCAAGGATCAGCGCCGATTTGCAGCTGATCAGTGCTTTTTCGGGGCTGCCAGGGCTCAAGCGCCAGGATCAGTGCCACTTTGCAGCTGATCGGGTCTTTTTCGGGACTGCCAGGGCTTAGCAAGGATCAGTGCCGCTTTGCAGCTGATTGGCGCTTTTTGGGGGCTGCCAGGGCTCAGCAAGGATCAGAGCCGCTTTGCAGCTGAGCGGTGCTTTTTCAGGACAGCCACGGTTCAAGCGCCAGGATCAGGCCGCTTTGCAGCTGATCGGGGCTTTTTCGGGTTTGCCAGGGCTCTGCAAGGATCAGCGCCACTTTGCAGCTGATCGGTGCTTTTTCGGGGGTCCCAGGGCTCAGCAAGGATCAGCGCCCCTTTGCAGCTGATCGGAGCTTTTTCGGGGCTGTCAGGGCTCAGCAAGGATCAGCGCCCCTTTGCAGCTGATCGGTGCTTTTTCGGGGCTGCCAGGGCTCATGCGCCAGGATCAGTGCCACTTTGCAGCTGATCGGTGCTTTTTCGGGGCTGCCGTGGTTCAAGCGCCAGGATCAGGCCGTTTTGCAGCTGATCAGGTCTCTTTCGGGACTGCCAGGGCTCAGCAAGGATCAGCGCCGCTTTGCAGCTGATCGGTGCTTTTTCGGGGCTGCCAGGGCTCAGCAAGGATCAGCGCCACTTTGCAGCTGATCGGTGCTTTTTCGGGGCTCCCAGGGCTCAGCAAGGATTAGCGTCACTTTGCAGCTGATCGGTGCTTTTTCGGGGCTGCCAGGGCTCAGCAAGGATCAGAGCCGCTTTGCAGCTGATCGGTGCTTTTTCGGGCCTGCCAGGACTCAAGCGCCAGGATCAGCGCCGCTTTGCAGCTGATCGGGGCTTTTATGGGGCTGCCAGGGCTCAAGCTCCAGGATCAGGCTGTTTTCCAGCTGATCGGCGGTTTTTCGGGGCTGCCAGGGCTCAGCAAGGATCAGCGCCGCTTTGCAGATGATCGGCGGTTTTTCGGGGCTCCCAGGGCTCAGCAAGGATCAGCGTCGCTTTGCAGCTGATCGGGGCTTTTTCGGGGCTGCCAGGGCTCAAGCGCCAGGATCAGGCTGTTTTCCAGCTGATCGGCGCTTTTTCAGGGCTGCCAGGGCTCAGCAAGGATCAGCGCCACTTTGCAGCTGATCGGTGCTGTTTCGGGGCTCCCAGGGCTCAGCAAGGATTAGCGCCACTTTGCAGCTGATCGATGCTTTTTCAGGGCTACCAGGGCTCAGCAAGGATCAGAGCCGCTTTGCAGCTGATCGGTGCTTTTTTGGGGCTGCCAGGGTTCAAGCGCCAGGATCAGTGCCACTTTACAGCTGATCGGGTCTTTTTCGGGACTGCCAGGGTTCAAGCGCCAGGATCAGGCCGCTTTGCAGCTGATCAGGTCTTTTTCGGGACTGCCAGGGCTCAGCAAGGATCAGCGCTGCTTTGCAGCTGATTGGGGCTTTTTCGGGGCTGCCAGGGCTCAAGCGCCAGGATCAGTGCCACTTTGCAGCTGATCGGCGCTTTTTCGGGGCTGCCAGGGCTCAGCAAGGATCAGCGCCACTTTGCAGTTGATCGGTGCTATTTCGGGGGTCCCAGGGCTCAGCAAGGATTAGCACCACTTTGCAGCTGATCGGTGCTTTTTCGGGTTTGCCAGGGCTCTGCAAGGATCAGCGCCACTTTGCAGCTGATCGGTGCTTTTTCGGGGGTCCCAGGGCTCAGCAAGGATCAGCGCCCCTTTGCAGCTGATCGGAGCTTTTTCGGGGCTGTCAGGGCTCAGCAAGGATCAGCGCCCCTTTGCAGCTGATCGGTGCTTTTTCAGGGCTGCCAGGGCTCATGCGCCAGGATCAGTGCCACTTTGCAGCTGATCGGTGCTTTTTCGGGGCTGCCATGGTTCAAGCGCCAGGATCAGGCCGTTTTACAGCTGATCAGGTCTCTTTCGGGACTGCCAGGGCTCAGCAAGGATCAGCGCCGCTTTGCAGCTGATCGGTGCTTTTTCGGGGCTGCCAGGGCTCAGCAAGGATCAGCGCCACTTTGCAGCTGATCGGTGCTTTTTCGGGGCTCCCAGGGCTCAGCAAGGATTAGCGTCACTTTGCAGCTGATCGGTGCTTTTTCGGGGCTGCCAGGGCTCAGCAAGGATCAGAGCCGCTTTGCAGCTGATCGGTGCTTTTTCGGGGCTGCCAGGACTCAAGCGCCAGGATCAGCGCCGCTTTGCAGCTGATCGGGGCTTTTATGGGGCTGCCAGGGCTCAAGCTCCAGGATCAGGCTGTTTTCCAGCTGATCGGCGCTTTTTCGGGGCTGCCACGGCTCAGCAAGGATCAGCGCCGCTTTGCAGATGATCGGCGGTTTTTCGGGGCTCCCAGGGCTCAGCAAGGATCAGCGTCGCTTTGCAGCTGATCGGGGCTTTTTCGGGGCTGCCAGGGCTCAAGCGCCAGGATCAGGCTGTTTTCCAGCTGATCGGCGCTTTTTCAGGGCTGCCAGGGCTCAGCAAGGATCAGCGCCACTTTGCAGCTGATCGGTGCTGTTTCGGGGCTCCCAGGGCTCAGCAAGGATTAGCGCCACTTTGCAGCTGATCGGTGCTTTTTCGGGAGTCCCAGGGCTCAGCAAGGATTAGCGCCACTTTGCAGCTGATCGGAGCTTTTTCGGGGCTGCCAGGGCTCAGCAAGGATCAGCGCCCCTTTGCAGCTGATCGGTGCTTTTTCGGGGCTGCCAGGGCTCAAGCGCCAGGATCAGTGCCACTTTGCAGCTGATCGGTGCTTTTTCGGGGCTGCCAGGGCTCAAGCGCCAGGATCAGTGCCACTTTGCAGCTGATCGGGGCTTTTTCGGGGCTGCCATGGTTCAAGCACCAGGATCAGGCCGCTTTGCAGCTGATCAGGTCTTTTTCGGGACTGCCAGGGCTCAGCATGGATCAGCGCTGCTTTGCAGCTGATTGGGGCTTTTTCGGGGCTGCCAGGGCTCAAGCGCCAGGATCAGTGCCCCTTTGCAGCTGATCGGCGCTTTTTCGGGGCTGCCAGGGCTCAGCAAGGATCAGCGCCGCTTTGCAGCTGATCGGGTCTTTTTCGGGGCTGCCAGGGCTCTGAAAGGATCAGCGCCACTTTGCAGCTGATCGGAGCTTTTTCAGGGCTGCCAGGGCTCAGCAAGGATCAGCGCCGCTTTGCAGCTGATCGGTGCTTTTTCGGGGCTGCCAGGGCTCTGAAAGGATCAGTGCCACTTTGCAGCTGATCGGTGCTTTTTCGGGGGTCCCAGGGCTCAGCAAGGATTAGCACCACTTTGCAGCTGATCGGTGCTTTTTCGGGGCTGCCAGGGCTCAGCAAGGATCAGCGCCGATTTGCAGCTGATCAGTGCTTTTTCGGGGCTGCCAGGGCTCAAGCGCCAGGATCAGTGCCACTTTGCAGCTGATCGGGTCTTTTTCGGGACTGCCAGGGCTTAGCAAGGATCAGTGCCGCTTTGCAGCTGATTGGCGCTTTTTGGGGGCTGCCAGGGCTCAGCAAGGATCAGAGCCGCTTTGCAGCTGAGCGGTGCTTTTTCAGGACTGCCACGGTTCAAGCGCCAGGATCAGGCCGCTTTGCAGCTGATCGGGGCTTTTTCGGGGCTGCCAGGGCTCTGCAAGGATCAGCGCCACTTTGCAGCTGATCGGTGCTTTTTCGGGGGTCCCAGGGCTCAGCAAGGATCAGCGCCCCTTTGCAGCTGATCGGAGCTTTTTCGGGGCTGCCAGGGCTCAGCAAGGATCAGCGCCCCTTTGCAGCTGATCGGTGCTTTTTCGGGGCTGCCATGGTTCAAGCACCAGGATCAGGCCGCTTTGCAGCTGATCAGGTCTTTTTCGGGACTGCCAGGGCTCAGCAAGGATCAGCGCTGCTTTGCAGCTGATTGGGGCTTTTTCGGGGCTGCCAGGGCTCAAGCGCCAGGATCAGTGCCACTTTGCAGCTGATCGGCGCTTTTTCGGGGCTGCCAGGGCTCAGCAAGGATCAGCGCCGCTTTGCAGCTGATCGGGTCTTTTTCGGGGCTGCCAGGGCTCAAGCGCCAGGATCAGGCCGCTTTGCAGCTGATCAGGGCTTTTTCGGGGCTGCCAGGGCTCTGAAAGGATCAGCGCCACTTTGCAGCTGATCGGTGCTTTTTCGGGGGTCCCAGGGCTCAGCAAGGATTAGCACCACTTTGCAGCTGATCGGTGCTTTTTCGGGGCTGCCAGGGCTCAGCAAGGATCAGCGCCGATTTGCAGCTGATCAGTGCTTTTTCGGGGCTGCCAGGGCTCAAGCGCCAGGATCAGTGCCACTTTGCAGCTGATCGGGTCTTTTTCGGGACTGCCAGGGCTTAGCAAGGATCAGTGCCGCTTTGCAGCTGATTGGCGCTTTTTGGGGGCTGCCAGGGCTCAGCAAGGATCAGAGCCGCTTTGCAGCTGAGCGGTGCTTTTTCAGGACAGCCACGGTTCAAGCGCCAGGATCAGGCCGCTTTGCAGCTGATCGGGGCTTTTTCGGGTTTGCCAGGGCTCTGCAAGGATCAGCGCCACTTTGCAGCTGATCGGTGCTTTTTCGGGGGTCCCAGGGCTCAGCAAGGATCAGCGCCCCTTTGCAGCTGATCGGAGCTTTTTCGGGGCTGTCAGGGCTCAGCAAGGATCAGCGCCCCTTTGCAGCTGATCGGTGCTTTTTCGGGGCTGCCAGGGCTCATGCGCCAGGATCAGTGCCACTTTGCAGCTGATCGGTGCTTTTTCGGGGCTGCCGTGGTTCAAGCGCCAGGATCAGGCCGTTTTGCAGCTGATCAGGTCTCTTTCGGGACTGCCAGGGCTCAGCAAGGATCAGCGCCGCTTTGCAGCTGATCGGTGCTTTTTCGGGGCTGCCAGGGCTCAGCAAGGATCAGCGCCACTTTGCAGCTGATCGGTGCTTTTTCGGGGCTCCCAGGGCTCAGCAAGGATTAGCGTCACTTTGCAGCTGATCGGTGCTTTTACGGGGCTGCCAGGGCTCAGCAAGGATCAGAGCCGCTTTGCAGCTGATCGGTGCTTTTTCGGGCCTGCCAGCACTCAAGCGCCAGGATCAGCGCCGCTTTGCAGCTGATCGGGGCTTTTATGGGGCTGCCAGGGCTCAAGCTCCAGGATCAGGCTGTTTTCCAGCTGATCGGCGCTTTTTCGGGGCTGCCAGGGCTCAGCAAGGATCAGCGCCGCTTTGCAGATGATCGGCGGTTTTTCGGGGCTCCCAGGGCTCAGCAAGGATCAGCGTCGCTTTGCAGCTGATCGGGGCTTTTTCGGGGCTGCCAGGGCTCAAGCGCCAGGATCAGGCTGTTTTGCAGCTGATCGGCGCTTTTTCAGGGCTGCTAGGGCTCAGCAAGGATCAGCGCCACTTTGCAGCTGATCGGTGCTGTTTCGGGGCTCCCAGGGCTCAGCAAGGATTAGCGCCACTTTGCAGCTGATCGATGCTTTTTCAGGGCTACCAGGGCTCAGCAAGGATCAGAGCCGCTTTGCAGCTGATCGGTGCTTTTTTGGGGCTGCCAGGGTTCAAACGCCAGGATCAGTGCCACTTTACAGCTGATCGGGTCTTTTTCGGGACTGCCAGGGTTCAAGCGCCAGGATCAGGCCGCTTTGCAGCTGATCAGGTCTTTTTCGGGACTGCCAGGGCTCAGCAAGGATCAGCGCTGCTTTGCAGCTGATTGGGGCTTTTTCGGGGCTGCCAGGGCTCAAGCGCCAGGATCAGTGCCACTTTGCAGCTGATCGGCGCTTTTTCGGGGCTGCCAGGGCTCAGCAAGGATCAGCGCCACTTTGCAGTTGATCGGTGCTATTTCGGGGGTCCCAGGGCTCAGCAAGGATTAGCACCACTTTGCAGCTGATCGGTGCTTTTTCGGGTTTGCCAGGGCTCTGCAAGGATCAGCGCCACTTTGCAGCTGATCGGTGCTTTTTCGGGGGTCCCAGGGCTCAGCAAGGATCAGCGCCCCTTTGCAGCTGATCGGAGCTTTTTCGGGGCTGTCAGGGCTCAGCAAGGATCAGCGCCCCTTTGCAGCTGATCGGTGCTTTTTCGGGGCTGCCAGGGCTCATGCGCCAGGATCAGTGCCACTTTGCAGCTGATCGGTGCTTTTTCGGGGCTGCCATGGTTCAAGCGCCAGGATCAGGCCGTTTTGCAGCTGATCAGGTCTCTTTCGGGACTGCCAGGGCTCAGCAAGGATCAGCGCCGCTTTGCAGCTGATCGGTGCTTTTTCGGGGCTGCCAGGGCTCAGCAAGGATCAGCGCCACTTTGCAGCTGATCGGTGCTTTTTCGGGGCTCCCAGGGCTCAGCAAGGATTAGCGTCACTTTGCAGCTGATCGGTGCTTTTTCGGGGCTGCCAGGGCTCAGCAAGGATCAGAGCCGCTTTGCAGCTGATCGGTGCTTTTTCGGGGCTGCCAGGACTCAAGCGCCAGGATCAGCGCCGCTTTGCAGCTGATCGGGGCTTTTATGGGGCTGCCAGGGCTCAAGCTCCAGGATCAGGCTGTTTTCCAGCTGATCGGCGCTTTTTCGGGGCTGCCACGGCTCAGCAAGGATCAGCGCCGCTTTGCAGATGATCGGCGGTTTTTCGGGGCTCCCAGGGCTCAGCAAGGATCAGCGTCGCTTTGCAGCTGATCGGGGCTTTTTCGGGGCTGCCAGGGCTCAAGCGCCAGGATCAGGCTGTTTTCCAGCTGATCGGCGCTTTTTCAGGGCTGCCAGGGCTCAGCAAGGATCAGCGCCACTTTGCAGCTGATCGGTGCTGTTTCGGGGCTCCCAGGGCTCAGCAAGGATTAGCGCCACTTTGCAGCTGATCGATGCTTTTTCAGGGCTACCAGGGCTCAGCAAGTATCAGAGCCGCTTTGCAGCTGATCGGTGCTTTTTTGGGGCTGCCAGGGTTCAAGCGCCAGGATCAGTGCCACTTTACAGCTGATCGGGTCTTTTTTGGGACTGCCAGGGTTCAAGCGCCAGGATCAGGCCGCTTTGCAGCTGATCAGGTCTTTTTCGGGACTGCCAGGGCTCAGCAAGGATCAGCGCTGCTTTGCAGCTGATCGGGGCTTTTTCGGGGCTGCCAGGGCTCAAGCGCCAGGATCAGTGCCACTTTGCAGCTGATCGGCGCTTTTTCGGGGCTGCCAGGGCTCAGCAAGGATCAGCGCCACTTTGCAGCTGATCGGTGCTATTTCGGGGGTCCCAGGGCTCAGCAAGGATTAGCACCACTTTGCAGCTGATCGGTGCTTTTTCGGGGCTGCCAGGGCTCAGCAAGGATCAGCGCCGATTTGCAGCTGATCAGTGCTTTTTCGGGGCTGACAGGGCTCAAGCGCCAGGATCAGTGCCACTTTGCAGCTGATCGGGTCTTTTTCAGGACTGCCAGGGCTTAGCAAGGATCAGTGCCGCTTTGCAGCTGATTGGCGCTTTTTGGGGGCTACCAGGGCTCAGCAAGGATCAGAGCCGCTTTGCAGCTGATCGGTGATTTTTCGGGGCTGCCACGGTTCAAGCGCCAGGATCAGGCCGCTTTGCAGCTGATTGGGTCTTTTTCGGGACTGCCAGGGCTCAGCAAGGATCAACGCCGCTTTGCAGCTGATCGGGTCTTTTTCGGGACTGCCAGGGTTCAAGCGCCAGGATCAGGCCGCTTTGCAGCTGATCGGTGCTTTTTTGGGGCTGCCAGGGTTCAAGCGCCAGGATCAGTGCCACTTTACAGCTGATCGGGTCTTTTTCGGGACTGCCAGGGTTCAAGCGCCAGGATCAGGCCGCTTTGCAGCTGATCAGGTCTTTTTCGGGACTGCCAGGGCTCAGCAAGGATCAGCGCTGCTTTGCAGCTGATTGGGGCTTTTTCGGGGCTGCCAGGGCTCAAGCGCCAGGATCAGTGCCACTTTGCAGCTGATCGGCGCTTTTTCGGGGCTGCCAGGGCTCAGCAAGGATCAGCGCCACTTTGCAGCTGAGCGGTGCTTTTTCAGGACTGCCACGGTTCAAGCGCCAGGATCAGGCCGCTTTGCAGCTGATCGGGGCTTTTTCGGGGCTGCCAGGGCTCTGCAAGGATCAGCGCCACTTTGCAGCTGATCGGTGCTTTTTCGGGGGTCCCAGGGCTCAGCAAGGATTAGCGCCACTTTGCAGCTGATCGGTGCTTTTTCGGGGCTGCCAGGGCTCAGCAAGGATCAGCGCCGATTTGCAGCTGATCGGTGCTTTTTCAGGGCTGCCAGGGCTCAAGCGCCAGGATCAGTGCCACTTTGCAGCTGATCGGGTCTTTTTCGGGACTGCCAGGGCTTAGCAAGGATCAGTGCCGCTTTGCAGCTGATTGGAGCTTTTTGGGGGCTGCCAGGGCTCAGCAAGGATCAGAGCCACTTTGCAGCTGATCGGTGCTTTTTCAGGACTGCAACGGTTCAAGCGCCAGGATCAGGCCGCTTTGCAGCTGATCGGTGCTTTTTCGGGAGTCCCAGGGCTCAGCAAGGATTAGCGCCACTTTGCAGCTGATCGGAGCTTTTTCGGGGCTGCCAGGGCTCAGCAAGGATCAGCGCCCCTTTGCAGCTGATCGGTGCTTTTTCGGGGCTGCCAGGGCTCAAGCGCCAGGATCAGTGCCACTTTGCAGCTGATCGGTGCTTTTTCGGGGCTGCCAGGGCTCAAGCGCCAGGATCAGTGCCACTTTGCAGCTGATCGGGGCTTTTTCGGGGCTGCCATGGTTCAAGCACCAGGATCAGGCCGCTTTGCAGCTGATCAGGTCTTTTTCGGGACTGCCAGGGCTCAGCATGGATCAGCGCTGCTTTGCAGCTGATTGGGGCTTTTTCGGGGCTGCCAGGGCTCAAGCGCCAGGATCAGTGCCCCTTTGCAGCTGATCGGCGCTTTTTCGGGGCTGCCAGGGCTCAGCAAGGATCAGCGCCGCTTTGCAGCTGATCGGGTCTTTTTCGGGGCTGCCAGGGCTCTGAAAGGATCAGCGCCACTTTGCAGCTGATCGGAGCTTTTTCAGGGCTGCCAGGGCTCAGCAAGGATCAGCGCCGCTTTGCAGCTGATCGGTGCTTTTTCGGGGCTGCCAGGGCTCTGAAAGGATCAGTGCCACTTTGCAGCTGATCGGTGCTTTTTCGGGGGTCCCAGGGCTCAGCAAGGATTAGCACCACTTTGCAGCTGATCGGTGCTTTTTCGGGGCTGCCAGGGCTCAGCAAGGATCAGCGCCGATTTGCAGCTGATCAGTGCTTTTTCGGGGCTGCCAGGGCTCAAGCGCCAGGATCAGTGCCACTTTGCAGCTGATCGGGTCTTTTTCGGGACTGCCAGGGCTTAGCAAGGATCAGTGCCGCTTTGCAGCTGATTGGCGCTTTTTGGGGGCTGCCAGGGCTCAGCAAGGATCAGAGCCGCTTTGCAGCTGAGCGGTGCTTTTTCAGGACTGCCACGGTTCAAGCGCCAGGATCAGGCCGCTTTGCAGCTGATCGGGGCTTTTTCGGGGCTGCCAGGGCTCAGCAAGGATCAGCGCCCCTTTGCAGCTGATCGGTGCTTTTTCGGGGCTGCCATGGTTCAAGCACCAGGATCAGGCCGCTTTGCAGCTGATCAGGTCTTTTTCGGGACTGCCAGGGCTCAGCAAGGATCAGCGCTGCTTTGCAGCTGATTGGGGCTTTTTCGGGGCTGCCAGGGCTCAAGCGCCAGGATCAGTGCCACTTTGCAGCTGATCGGCGCTTTTTCGGGGCTGCCAGGGCTCAGCAAGGATCAGCGCCGCTTTGCAGCTGATCGGGTCTTTTTCGGGGCTGCCAGGGCTCAAGCGCCAGGATCAGGCCGCTTTGCAGCTGATCAGGGCTTTTTCGGGGCTGCCAGGGCTCTGAAAGGATCAGCGCCACTTTGCAGCTGATCGGTGCTTTTTCGGGGGTCCCAGGGCTCAGCAAGGATTAGCACCACTTTGCAGCTGATCGGTGCTTTTTCGGGGTTGCCAGGGCTCAGCAAGGATCAGCGCCGATTTGCAGCTGATCAGTGCTTTTTCGGGGCTGCCAGGGCTCAAGCGCCAGGATCAGTGCCACTTTGCAGCTGATCGGGTCTTTTTCGGGACTGCCAGGGCTTAGCAAGGATCAGTGCCGCTTTGCAGCTGATTGGCGCTTTTTGGGGGCTGCCAGGGCTCAGCAAGGATCAGAGCCGCTTTGCAGCTGAGCGGTGCTTTTTCAGGACAGCCACGGTTCAAGCGCCAGGATCAGGCCGCTTTGCAGCTGATCGGGGCTTTTTCGGGTTTGCCAGGGCTCTGCAAGGATCAGCGCCACTTTGCAGCTGATCGGTGCTTTTTCGGGGGTCCCAGGGCTCAGCAAGGATCAGCGCCCCTTTGCAGCTGATCGGAGCTTTTTCGGGGCTGTCAGGGCTCAGCAAGGATCAGCGCCCCTTTGCAGCTGATCGGTGCTTTTTCGGGGCTGCCAGGGCTCATGCGCCAGGATCAGTGCCACTTTGCAGCTGATCGGCGCTTTTTCGGGGCTGCCAGGGCTCAGCAAGGATCAGCGCCGCTTTGCAGCTGATCGGGTCTTTTTCGGGGCTGCCAGGGCTCTGAAAGGATCAGCGCCACTTTGCAGCTGATCGGAACTTTTTCAGGGCTGCCAGGGCTCAGCAAGGATCAGCGCCGCTTTGCAGCTGATCGGTGCTTTTTCGGGGCTGCCAGGGCTCTGAAAGGATCAGTGCCACTTTGCAGCTGATCGGTGCTTTTTCGGGGGTCCCAGGGCTCAGCAAGGATTAGCACCACTTTGCAGCTGATCGGTGCTTTTTCGGGGCTGCCAGGGCTCAGCAAGGATCAGCGCCGATTTGCAGCTGATCAGTGCTTTTTCGGGGCTGCCAGGGCTCAAGCGCCAGGATCAGTGCCACTTTGCAGCTGATCGGGTCTTTTTCGGGACTGCCAGGGCTTAGCAAGGATCAGTGCCGCTTTGCAGCTGATTGGCGCTTTTTGGGGGCTGCCAGGGCTCAGCAAGGATCAGAGCCGCTTTGCAGCTGAGCGGTGCTTTTTCAGGACTGCCACGGTTCAAGCGCCAGGATCAGGCCGCTTTGCAGCTGATCGGGGCTTTTTCGGGGCTGCCAGGGCTCTGCAAGGATCAGCGCCACTTTGCAGCTGATCGGAGCTTTTTCGGGGCTGCCAGGGCTCAGCAAGGATCAGCGCCCCTTTGCAGCTGATCGGTGCTTTTTCGGGGCTGCCATGGTTCAAGCACCAGGATCAGGCCGCTTTGCAGCTGATCAGGTCTTTTTCGGGACTGCCAGGGCTCAGCAAGGATCAGCGCTGCTTTGCAGCTGATTGGGGCTTTTTCGGGGCTGCCAGGGCTCAAGCGCCAGGATCAGTGCCACTTTGCAGCTGATCGGCGCTTTTTCGGGGCTGCCAGGGCTCAGCAAGGATCAGCGCCGCTTTGCAGCTGATCGGGTCTTTTTCGGGGCTGCCAGGGCTCAAGCGCCAGGATCAGGCCGCTTTGCAGCTGATCAGGGCTTTTTCGGGGCTGCCAGGGCTCTGAAAGGATCAGCGCCACTTTGCAGCTGATCGGTGCTTTTTCGGGGGTCCCAGGGCTCAGCAAGGATTAGCACCACTTTGCAGCTGATCGGTGCTTTTTCGGGGTTGCCAGGGCTCAGCAAGGATCAGCGCCGATTTGCAGCTGATCAGTGCTTTTTCGGGGCTGCCAGGGCTCAAGCGACAGGATCAGTGCCACTTTGCAGCTGATCGGGTCTTTTTCGGGACTGCCAGGGCTTAGCAAGGATCAGTGCCGCTTTGCAGCTGATTGGCGCTTTTTGGGGGCTGCCAGGGCTCAGCAAGGATCAGAGCCGCTTTGCAGCTGAGCGGTGCTTTTTCAGGACAGCCACGGTTCAAGCGCCAGGATCAGGCCGCTTTGCAGCTGATCGGGGCTTTTTCGGGTTTGCCAGGGCTCTGCAAGGATCAGCGCCACTTTGCAGCTGATCGGTGCTTTTTCGGGGGTCCCAGGGCTCAGCAAGGATCAGCGCCCCTTTGCAGCTGATCGGAGCTTTTTCGGGGCTGTCAGGGCTCAGCAAGGATCAGCGCCCCTTTGCAGCTGATCGGTGGTTTTTCGGGGCTGCCAGGGCTCATGCGCCAGGATCAGTGCCACTTTGCAGCTGATCGGTGCTTTTTCGGGGCTGCCGTGGTTCAAGCGCCAGGATCAGGCCGTTTTGCAGCTGATCAGGTCTCTTTCGGGACTGCCAGGGCTCAGCAAGGATCAGCGCCGCTTTGCAGCTGATCGGTGCTTTTTCGGGGCTGCCAGGGCTCAGCAAGGATCAGCGCCACTTTGCAGCTGATCGGTGCTTTTTCGGGGCTCCCAGGGCTCAGCAAGGATTAGCGTCACTTTGCAGCTGATCGGTGCTTTTTCGGGGCTGCCAGGGCTCAGCAAGGATCAGAGCCGCTTTGCAGCTGATCGGTGCTTTTTCGGGCCTGCCAGGACTTAAGCGCCAGGATCAGCGCCGCTTTGCAGCTGATCGGGGCTTTTATGGGGCTGCCAGGGCTCAAGCTCCAGGATCAGGCTGTTTTCCAGCTGATCGGCGCTTTTTCGGGGCTGCCAGGGCTCAGCAAGGATCAGCGCCGCTTTGCAGATGATCGGCGGTTTTTCGGGGCTCCCAGGGCTCAGCAAGGATCAGCGTCGCTTTGCAGCTGATCGGGGCTTTTTCGGGGCTGCCAGGGCTCAAGCGCCAGGATCAGGCTGTTTTCCAGCTGATCGGCGCTTTTTCAGGGCTGCCAGGGCTCAGCAAGGATCAGCGCCACTTTGCAGCTGATCGGTGCTGTTTCGGGGCTCCCAGGGCTCAGCAAGGATTAGCGCCACTTTGCAGCTGATCGATGCTTTTTCAGGGCTACCAGGGCTCAGCAAGGATCAGAGCCGCTTTGCAGCTGATCGGTGCTTTTTTGGGGCTGCCAGGGTTCAAGCGCCAGGATCAGTGCCACTTTACAGCTGATCGGGTCTTTTTCGGGACTGCCAGGGTTCAAGCGCCAGGATCAGGCCGCTTTGCAGCTGATCAGGTCTTTTTCGGGACTGCCAGGGCTCAGCAAGGATCAGCGCTGCTTTGCAGCTGATTGGGGCTTTTTCGGGGCTGCCAGGGCTCAAGCGCCAGGATCAGTGCCACTTTGCAGCTGATCGGCGCTTTTTCGGGGCTGCCAGGGCTCAGCAAGGATCAGCGCCACTTTGCAGTTGATCGGTGCTATTTCGGGGGTCCCAGGGCTCAGCAAGGATTAGCACCACTTTGCAGCTGATCGGTGCTTTTTCGGGTTTGCCAGGGCTCTGCAAGGATCAGCGCCACTTTGCAGCTGATCGGTGCTTTTTCGGGGGTCCAAGGGCTCAGCAAGGATCAGCGCCCCTTTGCAGCTGATCGGAGCTTTTTCAGGGCTGTCAGGGCTCAGCAAGTATCAGCGCCCCTTTGCAGCTGATCGGTGCTTTTTCGGGGCTGCCAGGGCTCATGCGCCAGGATCAGTGCCACTTTGCAGCTGATCGGTGCTTTTTCGGGGCTGCCATGGTTCAAGCGCCAGGATCAGGCCGTTTTGCAGCTGATCAGGTCTCTTTCGGGACTGCCAGGGCTCAGCAAGGATCAGCGCCGCTTTGCAGCTGATCGGTGCTTTTTCGGGGCTGCCAGGGCTCAGCAAGGATCAGCGCCACTTTGCAGCTGATCGGTGCTTTTTCGGGGCTCCCAGGGCTCAGCAAGGATTAGCGTCACTTTGCAGCTGATCGGTGCTTTTTCGGGGCTGCCAGGGCTCAGCAAGGATCAGAGCCGCTTTGCAGCTGATCGGTGCTTTTTCGGGGCTGCCAGGACTCAAGCGCCAGGATCAGTGCCGCTTTGCAGCTGATCGGGGCTTTTATGGGGCTGCCAGGGCTCAAGCTCCAGGATCAGGCTGTTTTCCAGCTGATCGGCGCTTTTTCGGGGCTGCCACGGCTCAGCAAGGATCAGCGCCGCTTTGCAGATGATCGGCGGTTTTTCGGGGCTCCCAGGGCTCAGCAAGGATCAGCGTCGCTTTGCAGCTGATCGGGGCTTTTTCGGGGCTGCCAGGGCTCAAGCGCCAGGATCAGGCTGTTTTCCAGCTGATCGGCGCTTTTTCAGGGCTGCCAGGGCTCAGCAAGTATCAGCGCCACTTTGCAGCTGATCGGTGCTGTTTCGGGGCTCCCAGGGCTCAGCAAGGATTAGCGCCACTTTGCAGCTGATCGATGCTTTTTCAGGGCTACCAGGGCTCAGCAAGGATCAGAGCCGCTTTGCAGCTGATCGGTGCTTTTTTGGGGCTGCCAGGGTTGAAGCGCCAGGATCAGTGCCACTTTACAGCTGATCGGCTCTTTTTCGGGACTGCCAGGGTTCAAGCGCCAGGATCAGGCCGCTTTGCAGCTGATCAGGTCTTTTTCGGGACTGCCAGGGCTCAGCAAGGATCAGCGCTGCTTTGCAGCTGATCGGGGCTTTTTCGGGGCTGCCAGGGCTCAAGCGCCAGGATCAGTGCCACTTTGCAGCTGATCGGCGCTTTTTCGGGGCTGCCAGGGCTCAGCAAGGATCAGCGCCACTTTGCAGCTGATCGGTGCTATTTCGGGGGTCCCAGGGCTCAGCAAGGATTAGCACCACTTTGCAGCTGATCGGTGCTTTTTCGGGGCTGCCAGGGCTCAGCAAGGATCAGCGCCGATTTGCAGCTGATCAGTGCTTTTTCGGGGCTGACAGGGCTCAAGCGCCAGGATCAGTGCCACTTTGCAGCTGATCGGGTCTTTTTCAGGACTGCCAGGGCTTAGCAAGGATCAGTGCCGCTTTGCAGCTGATTGGCGCTTTTTGGGGGCTACCAGGGCTCAGCAAGGATCAGAGCCGCTTTGCAGCTGATCGGTGATTTTTCGGGGCTGCCACGGTTCAAGCGCCAGGATCAGGCCGCTTTGCAGCTGATTGGGTCTTTTTCGGGACTGCCAGGGCTCAGCAAGGATCAACGCCGCTTTGCAGCTGATCGGGTCTTTTTCGGGACTGCCAGGGTTCAAGCGCCAGGATCAGGCCGCTTTGCAGCTGATCGGTGCTTTTTTGGGGCTGCCAGGGTTCAAGCGCCAGGATCAGTGCCACTTTACAGCTGATCGGGTCTTTTTCGGGACTGCCAGGGTTCAAGCGCCAGGATCAGGCCGCTTTGCAGCTGATCAGGTCTTTTTCGGGACTGCCAGGGCTCAGCAAGGATCAGCGCTGCTTTGCAGCTGATTGGGGCTTTTTCGGGGCTGCCAGGGCTCAAGCGCCAGGATCAGTGCCACTTTGCAGCTGATCGGCGCTTTTTCGGGGCTGCCAGGGCTCAGCAAGGATCAGCGCCACTTTGCAGCTGATCGGTGCTTTTTCGGGGGTCCCAGGGCTCAGCAAGGATTAGCACCACTTTGCAGCTGATCGGTGCTTTTTCGGGGCTGCCAGGGCTCAGCAAGGATCAGCGCCGATTTGCAGCTGATCAGTGCTTTTTCGGGGCTGCCAGGGCTCAAGCGCCAGGATCAGTGCCACTTTGCAGCTGATCGGGTCTTTTTCAGGACTGCCAGGGCTTAGCAAGGATCAGTGCCGCTTTGCAGCTGATTGGCACTTTTTGGGGGCTGCCAGGGCTCAGCAAGGATCAGAGCCGCTTTGCAGCTGAGCGGTGCTTTTTCAGGACTGCCACGGTTCAAGCGCCAGGATCAGGCCGCTTTGCAGCTGATCGGGGCTCTTTCGGGGCTGCCACGGCTCTGCAAGGATCAGCGCCACTTTGCAGCTGATCGGTGCTTTTTCGGGGGTCCCAGGGCTCAGCAAGGATCAGCGCCCCTTTGCAGCTGATCGGTGCTTTTTCGGGGCTGCCAGGGCTCAAGCGCCAGGATCAGTGCCACTTTGCAGCTGATCGGTGCTTTTTCGGGGCTGCCATGGTTCAAGCGCCAGGATCAGGCCGTTTTGCAGCTGATCAGGTCTTTTTCGGGACTGCCAGGCCTCAGCAAGAATCAGCGCCGCTTTGCAGCTGATCGGTGCTTTTTCGGGGCTGCCAGGGCTCAGCAAGGATCAGCGTCGCTTTGCAGCTGATCGGGGCTTTTTCGGGGCTGCCAGGGCTCAAGCGCCAGGATCAGGCTGTTTTCCAGCTGATCGGCGCTTTTTCGGGGCTGCCAGGGCTCAGCAAGGATCAGCGCGGCTTTGCAGATGATCGACGGTTTTTCGGGGCTCCCAGGGCTCAGCAAGGATCAGCGTCGCTTTGCAGCTGATCGGGGCTTTTTCGGGGCTGCCAGGGCTCAAGCGCCAGGATCAGGCTGTTTTCCAGCTGATCGGCGCTTTTTCAGGGCTGCCAGGGCTCAGCAAGGATCAGCGCCACTTTGCAGCTGATCGGTGCTTTTTCGGGGCTCCCAGGGCTCAGCAAGGATTAGCGCCACTTTGCAGCTGATCGGTGCTTTTTCGGGGCTGCCAGGGCTCAGCAAGTATCAGCGCCGATTTGCAGCTGATCAGTGCTTTTTCGGGGCTGCCAGGGCTCAAGCGCCAGGATCAGTGCCACTTTGCAGCTGATCGGGTCTTTTTCGGGACTGCCAGGGCTTAGCAAGGATCAGTGCCGCTTTGCAGCTGATTGGCGCTTTTTGGGGGCTGCCAGGGCTCAGCAAGGATCAGAGCCGCTTTGCAGCTGAGCGGTGCTTTTTCAGGACTGCCACGGTTCAAGCGCCAGGATCAGGCCGCTTTGCAGCTGATCGGGGCTCTTTCGGGGCTGCCACGGCTCTGCAAGGATCAGCGCCACTTTGCAGCTGATCGGTGCTTTTTCGGGGGTCCCAGGGCTCAGCAAGGATCAGCGCCCCTTTGCAGCTGATCGGAGCTTTTTCGGGGCTGCCAGGACTCAGCAAGGATCAGCGCCCCTTTGCAGCTGATCGGTGCTTTTTCGGGGCTGCCAGGGCTCAAGCGCCAGGATCAGTGCCACTTTGCAGCTGATCGGTGCTTTTTCGGGGCTGCCATGGTTCAAGCGCCAGGATCAGGCCGTTTTGCAGCTGATCAGGTCTTTTTCGGGACTGCCAGGCCTCAGCAAGAATCAGCGCCGCTTTGCAGATGATCGGTGCTTTTTCGGGGCTGCCAGGGCTCAGCAAGGATCAGCGTCGCTTTGCAGCTGATCGGGGCTTTTTCGGGGCTGCCAGGGCTCAAGCGCCGGATCAGGCTGTTTTCCAGCTGATCGGCGCTTTTTCGGGGCTGCCAGGGCTCAGCAAGGATCAGCGCCGCTTTGCAGATGATCGGCGGTTTTTCGGGGCTCCCAGGGCTCAGCAAGGATCAGCGTCGCTTTGCAGCTGATCGGGGCTTTTTCGGGGCTGCCAGGGCTCAAGCGCCAGGATCAGGCTGTTTTCCAGCTGATCGGCGCTTTTTCAGGGCTGCCAGGGCTCAGCAAGGATCAGCGCCACTTTGCAGCTGATCGGTGCTTTTTCGGGGCTCCCAGGGCTCAGCAAGGATTAGCGCCACTTTGCAGCTGATCGATGCTTTTTCAGGGCTACCAGGGCTCAGCAAGGATCAGAGCCGCTTTGCAGCTGATCGGTGCTTTTTTGGGTCTGCCAGGGTTCAAGCGCCAGGATCAGTGCCACTTTACAGCTGATCGGGTCTTTTTCGGGACTGCCAGGGTTCAAGCGCCAGGATCAGGCCGCTTTGCAGCTGATCAGGTCTTTTTCGGGACTGCCAGGGCTCAGCAAGGATCAGCGCTGCTTTGCAGCTGATTGGGGCTTTTTCGGGGCTGCCAGGGCTCAAGCACCAGGATCAGTGCCACTTTGCAGCTGATCGGCGCTTTTTCGGGGCTGCCAGGGCTCAGCAAGGATCAGCGCCACTTTGCAGCTGATCGGTGCTATTTCGGGGGTCCCAGGGCTCAGCAAGGATTAGCACCACTTTGCAGCTGATCGGTGTTTTTTCGGGTTTGCCAGGGCTCTGCAAGGATCAGCGCCACTTTGCAGCTGATCGGTGCTTTTTCGGGGGTCCCAGGGCTCAGCAAGGATCAGCGCCCCTTTGCAGCTGATCGGTGCTTTTTCGGGGCTGCCAGGACTCAAGCGCCAGGATCAGTCCGTTTTGCAGCTGATCAGGTCTCTTTCGGGACTGCCAGGGCTCAGCAAGGATCAGCGCCGCTTTGCAGCTGATCGGTGCTTTTTCGGGGCTGCCAGGGCTCAGCAAGGATCAGCGCCACTTTGCAGCTGATCGGTGCTTTTTCGGGGCTCCCAGGGCTCAGCAAGGATTAGCGTCACTTTGCAGCTGATCGGTGCTTTTTCGGGGCTGCCAGGGCTCAGCAAGGATCAGAGCCGCTTTGCAGCTGATCGGTGCTTTTTCGGGGCTGCCAGGACTCAAGCGCCAGGATCAGCGCCGCTTTGCAGCTGATCGGGGCTTTTATGGGGCTGCCAGGGCTCAAGCTCCAGGATCAGGCTGTTTTCCAGCTGATCGGCGCTTTTTCGGGGCTGCCAGGGCTCAGCAAGGATCAGCGCCGCTTTGCAGATGATCGGCGGTTTTTCGGGGCTCCCAGGGCTCAGCAAGGATCAGCGTCGCTTTGCAGCTGATCGGGGCTTTTTCGGGGCTGCCAGGGCTCAAGCGCCAGGATCAGGCTGTTTTCCAGCTGGTCGGCGCTTTTTCAGGGCTGCCAGGGCTCAGCAAGGATCAGCGCCACTTTGCAGCTGATCGGTGCTGTTTCGGGGCTCCCAGGGCTCAGCAAGGATTAGTGCCACTTTGCAGCTGATCGATGCTTTTTCAGGGCTACCAGGGCTCAGCAAGGATCAGAGCCGCTTTGCAGCTGATCGGTGCTTTTTTGCGGCTGCCAGGGTTCAAGCGCCAGGATCAGTGCCACTTTACAGCTGATCGGGTCTTTTTCGGGACTGCCAGGGTTCAAGCGCCAGGATCAGGCCGCTTTGCAGCTGATCAGGTCTTTTTCGGGACTGCCAGGGCTTAGCAAGGATCAGTGCCGCTTTGCAGCTGATTGGCGCTTTTTGGGGGCTACCAGGGCTCAGCAAGGATCAGAGCCGCTTTGCAGCTGATCGGTGATTTTTCGGGGCTGCCACGGTTCAAGCGCCAGGATCAGGCCGCTTTGCAGCTGATTGGGTCTTTTTCGGGACTGCCAGGGCTCAGCAAGGATCAACGCCGCTTTGCAGCTGATCGGGTCTTTTTCGGGACTGCCAGGGTTCAAGCGCCAGGATCAGGCCGCTTTGCAGCTGATCGGTGCTTTTTTGGGGCTGCCAGGGTTCAAGCGCCAGGATCAGTGCCACTTTACAGCTGATCGGGTCTTTTTCGGGACTGCCAGGGTTCAAGCGCCAGGATCAGGCCGCTTTGCAGCTGATCAGGTCTTTTTCGGGACTGCCAGGGCTCAGCAAGGATCAGCGCTGCTTTGCAGCTGATTGGGGCTTTTTCGGGGCTGCCAGGGCTCAAGCGCCAGGATCAGTGCCACTTTGCAGCTGATCGGCGCTTTTTCGGGGCTGCCAGGGCTCAGCAAGGATCAGCGCCACTTTGCAGCTGATCGGTGCTTTTTCGGGGGTCCCAGGGCTCAGCAAGGATTAGCACCACTTTGCAGCTGATCGGTGCTTTTTCGGGGCTGCCAGGGCTCAGCAAGGATCAGCGCCGATTTGCAGCTGATCAGTGCTTTTAAGGGGCTGCCAGGGCTCAAGCGCCAGGATCAGTGCCACTTTGCTGCTGATCGGGTCTTTTTCGGGACTGCCAGGGCTTAGCAAGGATCAGTGCCGCTTTGCAGCTGATTGGCACTTTTTGGGGGCTGCCAGGGCTCAGCAAGGATCAGAGCCGCTTTGCAGCTGAGCGGTGCTTTTTCAGGACTGCCACGGTTCAAGCGCCAGGATCAGGCCGCTTTGCAGCTGATCGGGGCTCTTTCGGGGCTGCCACGGCTCTGCAAGGATCAGCGCCACTTTGCAGCTGATCGGTGCTTTTTCGGGGGTCCCAGGGCTCAGCAAGGATCAGCGCCCCTTTGCAGCTGATCGGTGCTTTTTCGGGGCTGCCAGGGCTCAAGCGCCAGGATCAGTGCCACTTTGCAGCTGATCGGTGCTTTTTCGGGGCTGCCATGGTTCAAGTGCCAGGATCAGGCCGTTTTGCAGCTGATCAGGTCTTTTTCGGGACTGCCAGGCCTCAGCAAGAATCAGCGCCGCTTTGCAGATGATCGGCGGTTTTTCGGGGCTCCCAGGGCTCAGCAAGGATCAGCGTCGCTTTGCAGCTGATCGGGGCTTTTTCGGGGCTGCCAGGGCTCAAGCGCCAGGATCAGGCTGTTTTCCAGCTGATCGGCGCTTTTTCAGGGCTGCCAGGGCTCAGCAAGGATCAGCGCCACTTTGCAGCTGATCGGTGCTTTTTCGGGGCTCCCAGGGCTCAGCAAGGATTAGCGCCACTTTGCAGCTGATCGGTGCTTTTTCGGGGCTGCCAGGGCTCAGCAAGGATCAGAGCCGCTTTGCAGCTGATCGGTGATTTTTCGGGGCTGCCACGGTTCAAGCGCCAGGATCAGGCCGCTTTGCAGCTGATTGGGTCTTTTTCGGGACTGCCAGGGCTCAGCAAGGATCAACGCCGCTTTGCAGCTGATCGGGTCTTTTTCGGGACTGCCAGGGTTCAAGCGCCAGGATCAGGCCGCTTTGCAGCTGATCGGTGCTTTTTTGGGGCTGCCAGGGTTCAAGCGCCAGGATCAGTGCCACTTTACAGCTGATCGGGTCTTTTTCGGGACTGCCAGGGTTCAAGCGCCAGGATCAGGCCGCTTTGCAGCTGATCGGGGCTTTTTCGGGGCTGCTAGGGCTCAGCAAGGAACAGCGCCGCTTTGCAGCTGATCGGGGCTTTTTCGGGGCTGCCAGGGCTCAGCAAGGATCAGATCCGCTTTGCAGCTGATCGGGGCTTTTTCGGGGCTGCCAGGGCTCAAGCGCCAGGATCAGGCCACTTTGCAGCTGATCGGTGCTTTTTCGGAGCTGCCAGGGCTCAGCAAGGATCAGCGCCACATTGCAGCTGACCGGTGCTTTTTCAGGGCTGCCAGGGCTCAGCAAAGGTCAGGCCGCTTTGCAGCTGATCGGTGCTTTTTCAGGGCTTCCAGGGCTCAGCAAGGATCAGCGCCGCTTTGCAGCTGATCGGGGCTTTTTCGGGGCTGCCAGGGTTCAAGCACCAGGATCAGGCCGCTTTGCAGCTGATCGGCGCTATTTCAGGGCTGCCAGGACTCAGCAAGGATCAGCGCCGCTTTGCAGCTGATCGGGGCTTTTTTGGGGCTGCCAGGGCTCAGCAAGGATCAGATCCGCTTTGCAGCTGATCGGGGCTTTTTGGGGGCTGCCAGGGCTCAGCAAGGATCAGCGCCGCTTTGCAGCTGATCGGGGCTTTTTCGGGGCTGCCAGGGCTCAAGCGCCAGGATCAGGCCACTTTGCAGCTGATCGGTGCTTTTTCGGAGCTGGCAGGGCTCAGCAAGGATCAGCGCCACATTGCAGCTGACCGGTGCTTTTTCAGGGCTGCCAGGGCTCAGCAAGGGTCAGGCCGCTTTGCAGCTGATCGGTGCTTTTTCAGGGCTTCCAGGGCTCAGCAAGGATCAGCACCGCTTTGCAGCTGATCGGGGCTTTTTCGGGGCTGCCAGGGTTCAAGCGCCAGGATCAGGCCGCTTTGCAGCTGATCGGCGCTATTTCGGGGCTGCCAGGGCTCAGTAAGGATCAGCGCCGCTTTGCAGCTGATCGGGGCTTTTTCGGGGCTGCCACGGTTTAAGCGCCAGGATCAGGCCGCTTTGCAGCTGATTGGGTCTTTTTCGGGACTGCCAGGGCTCAGCAAGGATCAACGCCGCTTTCCAGCTGATCGGGTCTTTTTCGGGACTGCCAGGGTTCAAGCGCCAGGATCAGGCCGCTTTGCAGCTGATCGGTGCTTTTTTGGGGCTGCCAGGGTTCAAGCGCCAGGATCAGTGCCACTTTACAGCTGATCGGGTCTTTTTCGGGACTGCCAGGGTTCAAGCGCCAGGATCAGGCCGCTTTGCAGCTGATCGGGGCTTTTTCGGGGCTGCCAGGGCTCAGCAAGTATCAGATCCGCTTTGCAGCTGATCGGGGCTTTTTGGCGGCTGCCAGGGCTCAGCAAGGATCAGCGCCGCTTTGCAGCTGATCAGGGCTTTTTCGGGGCTGCCAGGGCTCAAGCGCCAGGATCAGTGCCACTTTGCAGCTGATCGGTGCTTTTTCGGGGCTGCCAGGGCTCAGCAAGGATCAGCGCCGCTTTGCAGCTGATCGGGTCTTTTTCGGGGCTGCCAGGGCTCAAGCGCCAGGATCAGGCCGCTTTGCAGCTGATCAGGGCTTTTTCGGGGCTGCCAGGGCTCTGCAAGGATCAGCGCCACTTTGCAGCTGATCGGTGCTTTTTCGGGGGTCCCAGGGCTCAGCAAGGATCAGCGCCCCTTTGCAGCTGATCGGAGCTTTTTCGGGGCTGCCAGGGCTCAGCAAGGATCAGCGCCCCTTTGCAGCTGATCGGTCCTTTTTCGGAGCTGCCAGGGCTCAAGCGCCAGGATCAGTGCCACTTTGCAGCTGATCGGTGCTTTTTCGGGGCTGCCATGGTTCAAGCGCCAGGATCAGGCCATTTTGCAGCTGATCAGGTCTTTTTCGGGACTGCCAGGGCTCAGCAAGGATCAGCGCCGCTTTGCAGCTGATCGGTGCTTTTTCGGGGCTGCTAGGGCTCAGCAAGGATTAGCGCCGCTTTGCAGCTGATCGGTGCTTTTTCGGGGCTCCCAGGGCTCAGCAAGGATTAGCGCCACTTTGCAGCTGATCGGTGCTTTTTCGGGGCTGCCAGGGCTCAGCAAGGATCAGCGCCGCTTTGCAGATGATCGGCGGTTTTTCGGGGCTCCCAGGGCTCAGCAAGGATCAGCGTCGCTTTGCAGCTGATCAGGGCTTTTTCGGGGCTGCCAGGGCTCTAGCGCCAGGATCAGGCCGCTTTGCAGCTGATCGGAGCTTTTTCAGGGCTGCCAGGGCTCAGCAAGGATCAGCGCCACTTTGCAGATGATCGGCGGTTTTTCGGGGCTCCCAGGGCTCAGGAAGGATCAGCGTCGCTTTGCAGCTGATCAGGGCTTTTTCGGGGCTGCCAGGGCTCAAGCGCCAGGATCAGGCCGCTTTGCAGCTGATCGGAGCTTTTTCAGGGCTGCCAGGGCTCAGCAAGGATCAGCGCCACTTTGCAGCTGATCGGTGCTTTTTTGGGGCTCCCAGGGCTCAGCAAGGATTAGCGCCACTTTGCAGCTGATCGATGCTTTTTCAGGGCAACCAGGGCTCAGCAAGGATCAGAGCCGCTTTGCAGCTGATCGGTGCTTTTTCGGGGCTGCCACGGTTCAAGCGCCAGGATCAGGCCGCTTTGCAGCTGATTGGGTCTTTTTCGGGACTGCCAGGGCTCAGCAAGGATCAACGCCGCTTTGCAGCTGATCGGGTCTTTTTCGGGACTGCCAGGGTTCAAGCGCCAGGATCAGGCCGCTTTGCAGCTGATCGGTGCTTTTTTGGGGCTGCCAGGGTTCAAGCGCCAGGATCAGTGCCACTTTACAGCTGATCGGGTCTTTTTCGGGACTGCCAGGGTTCAAGCGCCAGGATCAGGCCGCTTTGCAGCTGATCGGGGCTTTTTCGGGGCTGCCAGGGCTCAGCAAGGAACAGCGCCACTTTGCAGCTGATCGGGGCTTTTTGGGGGCTGCCAGGGCTCAGCAAGGATCAGCGCCGCTTTGCAGCTGATCGGGGCTTTTTCGGGGCTGCCAGGGTTCAAGCGCCAGGATCAGGCCACTTTGCAGCTGATCAGGTCTTTTTCGGGACTGCCAGGCCTCAGCAAGAATCAGCGCCGCTTTGCAGCTGATCGGTGCTTTTTCGGGGCTGCCAGGGCTCAGCAAGGATCAGCGTCGCTTTGCAGCTGATCGGGGCTTTTTCGGGGCTGCCAGGGCTCAAGCGCCAGGATCAGGCTGTTTTCCAGCTGATCGGCGCTTTTTCGGGGCTGCCAGGGCTCAGCAAGGATCAGCGCCGCTTTGCAGATGATCGGCGGTTTTTCGGGGCTCCCAGGGCTCAGCAAGGATCAGCGTCGCTTTGCAGCTGATCGGGGCTTTTTCGGGGCTGCCAGGGCTCAAGCGCCAGGATCAGGCTGTTTTCCAGCTGATCGGCGCTTTTTCAGGGCTGCCAGGGCTCAGCAAGGATCAGCGCCACTTTGCAGCTGATCGGTGCTTTTTCTGGGCTCCCAGGGCTCAGCAAGGATTAGCGCCACTTTGCAGCTGATCGGTGCTTTTTCGGGGCTGCCAGGGCTCAGCAAGGATCAGCGCCAATTTGCAGCTGATCAGTGCTTTTTCGGGGCTGCCAGGGCTCAAGCGCCAGGATCAGTGCCACTTTGCAGCTGATCGGGTCTTTTTCGGGACTGCCAGGGCTTAGCAAGGATCAGTGCCGCTTTGCAGCTGATTGGCGCTTTTTGGGGGCTGCCAGGGCTCAGCAAGGATCAGAGCCGCTTTGCAGCTGAGCGGTGCTTTTTCAGGACTGCCACGGTTCAAGCGCCAGGATCAGGCCGCTTTGCAGCTGATCGGGGCTCTTTCGGGGCTGCCACGGCTCTGCAAGGATCAGCGCCACTTTGCAGCTGATCGGTGCTTTTTCGGGGGTCCCAGGGCTCAGCAAGGATCAGCGCCCCTTTGCAGCTGATCGGAGCTTTTTCGGGGCTGCCAGGGCTCAGCAAGGATCAGCGCCCCTTTGCAGCTGATCGTTGCTTTTTCGGGGCTGCCAGGGCTCAAGCGCCAGGATCAGTGCCACTTTGCAGCTGATCGGTGCTTTTTCGGGGCTGCCATGGTTCAAGCGCCAGGATCAGGCCGTTTTGCAGCTGATCAGGTCTTTTTCGGGACTGCCAGGCCTCAGCAAGAATCAGCGCCGCTTTGCAGCTGATCGGTGCTTTTTCGGGGCTGCCAGGGCTCAGCAAGGATCAGCGTCGCTTTGCAGCTGATCGGGGCTTTTTCGGGGCTGCCAGGGCTCAAGCGCCAGGATCAGGCTGTTTTCCAGCTGATCGGCGCTTTTTCGGGGCTGCCAGGGCTCAGCAAGGATCAGCGCCGCTTTGCAGATGATCGGCGGTTTTTCGGGGCTCCCAGGGCTCAGCAAGGATCAGCGTCGCTTTGCAGCTGATCGGGGCTTTTTCGGGGCTGCCAGGGCTCAGCAAGGATCAGCGCCACTTTGCAGCTGATCGGTGCTTTTTCGGGGCTCCCAGGGCTCAGCAAGGATTAGCGCCACTTTGCAGCTGATCGGTGCTTTTTCGGGGCTGCCAGGGCTCAGCAAGGTTCAGAGCCGCTTTGCAGCTGATCGGTGATTTTTCGGGGCTGCCACGGTTCAAGCGCCAGGATCAGGCCGCTTTGCGGCTGATCGGGTCTTTTTCGGGACTGCCAGGGCTCAGCAAGGATCAACGCCGCTTTGCAGCTGATCGGGTCTTTTTCGGGACTGCCAGGGTTCAAGCGCCAGGATCAGGCCGCTTTGCAGCTGATCGGTGCTTTTTTGGGGCTGCCAGGGTTCAAGCGCCAGGATCAGTGCCACTTTACAGCTGATCGGGTCTTTTTCGGGACTGCCAGGGTTCAAGCGCCAGGATCAGGCCGCTTTGCAGCTGATCGGGGCTTTTTCGGGGCTGCCAGGGCTCAGCAAGGAACAGCGCCGCTTTGCAGCTGATCGGGGCTTTTTCGGGGCTGCCAGGGCTCAGCAAGGATCAGATCCGCTTTGCAGCTGATCGGGGCTTTTTGGGGGCTGCCAGGGCTCAGCAAGGATCAGCGCCGCTTTGCAGCTGATCGGGGCTTTTTCGGGGCTGCCAGGGCTCAAGCGCCAGGATCAGGCCACTTTGCAGCTGATCGGTGCTTTTTCGGAGCTGCCAGGGCTCAGCAAGGATCAGCGCCACATTGCAGCTGACCGGTGCTTTTTCAGGGCTGCCAGGGCTCAGCAAGGGTCAGGCCGCTTTGCAGCTGATCGGTGCTTTTTCAGGGCTGCCAGGGCTTAGCAAGGATCAGCGCCGCTTTGCAGATGATCGGCGGTTTTTCGGGGCTCCCAGGGCTCAGCAAGGATCAGCGTCGCTTTGCAGCTGATCGGGGCTTTTTCGGGGCTGCCAGGGCTCAAGCGCCAGGATCAGGCTGTTTTCCAGCTGATCGGCGCTTTTTCAGGGCTGCCAGGGCTCAGCAAGGATCAGCGCCACTTTGCAGCTGATCGGTGCTTTTTCGGGGCTCCCAGGGCTCAGCAAGGATTAGCGCCACTTTACAGCTGATCGGTGCTTTTTCGGGGCTGCCAGGGCTCAGCAAGGATCAGAGCCGCTTTGCAGCTGATCGGTGATTTTTCGGGGCTGCCACGGTTCAAGCGCCAGGATCAGGCCGCTTTGCAGCTGATTGGGTCTTTTTCGGGACTGCCAGGGCTCAGCAAGGATCAACGCCGCTTTGCAGCTGATCGGGACTTTTTCGGGACTGCCAGGGTTCAAGCGCCAGGATCAGGCCGCTTTGCAGCTGATCGGTGCTTTTTTGGGGCTGCCAGGGTTCAAGCGCCAGGATCAGTGCCACTTTACAGCTGATCGGGTCTTTTTCGGGACTGCCAGGGTTCAAGCGCCAGGATCAGGCCGCTTTGCAGCTGATCGGGGCTTTTTCGGGGCTGCCAGGGCTCAGCAAGGAACAGCGCCGCTTTGCAGCTGATCGGGGCTTTTTCGGGGCTGCCAGGGCTCAGCAAGGATCAGATCCGCTTTGCAGCTGATCGGGGCTTTTTGGGGGCTGCCAGGGCTCAGCAAGGATCAGCGCCGCTTTGCAGCTGATCGGGGCTTTTTCGGGGCTGCCAGGGCTCAAGCGCCAGGATCAGGCCACTTTGCAGCTGATCGGTGCTTTTTCGGAGCTGCCAGGGCTCAGCAAGGATCAGCGCCACATTGCAGCTGACCGGTGCTTTTTCAGGGCTGCCAGGGCTCAGCAAAGGTCAGGCCGCTTTGCAGCTGATCGGTGCTTTTTCAGGGCTTCCAGGGCTCAGCAAGGATCAGCGCCGCTTTGCAGCTGATCGGGGCTTTTTCGGGGCTGCCAGGGTTCAAGCGCCAGGATCAGGCCGCTTTGCAGCTGATCGGCGCTATTTCGGGGCTGCCAGGGCTCAGCAAGGATCAGCGCCGCTTTGCAGCTGATCGGGGCTTTTTTGGGGCTGCCAGGGCTCAGCAAGGATCAGATCCGCTTTGCAGCTGATCGGGGCTTTTTGGGGGCTGCCAGGGCTCAGCAAGGATCAGCGCCGCTTTGCAGCTGATCGGGGCTTTTTCGGGGCTGCCAGGGCTCAAGCGCCAGGATCAGGCCACTTTGCAGCTGATCGGTGCTTTTTCGGAGCTGCCAGGGCTCAGCAAGGATCAGCGCCACATTGCAGCTGACCGGTGCTTTTTCAGGGCTGCCAGGGCTCAGCAAGGGTCAGGCCGCTTTGCAGCTGATCGGTGCTTTTTCAGGGCTTCCAGGGCTCAGCAAGGATCAGCACCGCTTTGCAGCTGATCGGGGCTTTTTCGGGGCTGCCAGGATTCAAGCGCCAGGATCAGGCCGCTTTGCAGCTGATCGGCGCTATTTCGGTGCTGCCAGGGCTCAGCAAGGATCAGCGCCGCTTTGCAGCTGATCGGGGCTTTTTTGGGGCTGCCAGGGCTCAAGCGCCAGGATCAGGCCACTTTGCAGCTGATCGGTGCTTTTTCAGGGCTGCCAGGGCTTAGCAAGGATCAGCGCCACTTTGCAGCTGATCGGTGCTTTTTCGGGGCTCCCATGGCTCAGGAAGGATTAGCGCCACTTTGCAGCTGATCGATGCTTTTTCGGGGCTGCCACGGTTTAAGCGCCAGGATCAGGCCGCTTTGCAGCTGATCGGTGCTTTTTTGGGGCTGCCAGGGTTCAAGCGCCAGGATCAGTGCCACTTTACAGCTGATCTGGTCTTTTTCGGGACTGCCAGGGTTCAAGCGCCAGGATCAGGCCGCTTTGCAGCTGATCGGGGCTTTTTCGGGGCTGCCAGGGCTCAGCAAGTATCAGATCCGCTTTGCAGCTGATCGGGGCTTTTTGGCGGCTGCCAGGGCTCAGCAAGTATCAGCGCCGCTTTGCAGCTGATCGGGGCTTTTTCGGGGCTGCCAGGGCTCAAGCGCCAGGATCAGTGCCACTTTGCAGCTGATCGGTGCTTTTTCGGGGCTGCCAGGGCTCAGCAAGGATCAGCGCCGCTTTGCAGCTGATCGGGTCTTTTTCGGGGCTGCCAGGGCTCAAGCGCCAGGATCAGGCCGCTTTGCAGCTGATCAGGGCTTTTTCGGGGCTGCCAGGGCTCTGCAAGGATCAGCGCCACTTTGCAGCTGATCGGTGCTTTTTCGGGGGTCCCAGGGCTCAGCAAGGATCAGCGCCCCTTTGCAGCTGATCGGAGCTTTTTCGGGGCTGCCAGGGCTCAGCAAGGATCAGCGCCCCTTTGCAGCTGATCGGTCCTTTTTCGGAGCTGCCAGGGCTCAAGCGCCAGGATCAGTGCCACTTTGCAGCTGATCGGTGCTTTTTCGGGGCTGCCATGGTTCAAGCGCCAGGATCAGGCCATTTTGCAGCTGATCAGGTCTTTTTCGGGACTGCCAGGGCTCAGCAAGGATCAGCGCCGCTTTGCAGCTGATCGGTGCTTTTTCGGGGCTGCTAGGGCTCAGCAAGGATTAGCGCCGCTTTGCAGCTGATCGGTGCTTTTTCGGGGCTCCCAGGGCTCAGCAAGGATTAGCGCCACTTTGCAGCTGATCGGTGCTTTTTCGGGGCTGCCAGGGCTCTGAAAGGATCAGCGCCACTTTGCAGATGATCGGCGGTTTTTCGGGGCTCCCAGGGCTCAGCAAGGATCAGCGTCGCTTTGCAGCTGATCAGGGCTTTTTCGGGGCTGCCAGGGCTCAAGCGCCAGGATCAGGCCGCTTTGCAGCTGATCGGAGCTTTTTCAGGGCTGCCAGGGCTCAGCAAGGATCAGCGCCACTTTGCAGATGATCGGCGGTTTTTCGGGGCTCCCAGGGCTCAGCAAGGATCAGCGTCGCTTTGCAGCTGATCAGGGCTTTTTCGGGGCTGCCAGGGCTCAAGCGCCAGGATCAGGCCGCTTTGCAGCTGATCGGAGCTTTTTCAGGGCTGCCAGGGCTCAGCAAGGATCAGCGCCACTTTGCAGCTGATCGGTGCTTTTTTGGGGCTCCCAGGGCTCAGCAAGGATTAGCGCCACTTTGCAGCTGATCGATGCTTTTTCAGGGCAACCAGGGCTCAGCAAGGATCAGAGCCGCTTTGCAGCTGATCGGTGCTTTTTCGGGGCTGCCACGGTTCAAGCGCCAGGATCAGGCCGCTTTGCAGCTGATTGGGTCTTTTTCGGGACTGCCAGGGCTCAGCAAGGATCAACGCCGCTTTGCAGCTGATCGGGTCTTTTTCGGGACTGCCAGGGTTCAAGCGCCAGGATCAGGCCGCTTTGCAGCTGATCGGTGCTTTTTTGGGGCTGCCAGGGTTCAAGCGCCAGGATCAGTGCCACTTTACAGCTGATCGGGTCTTTTTCGGGACTGCCAGGGTTCAAGCGCCAGGATCAGGCCGCTTTGCAGCTGATCGGGGCTTTTTCGGGGCTGCCAGGGCTCAGCAAGGAACAGCGCCACTTTGCAGCTGATCGGGGCTTTTTGGGGGCTGCCAGGGCTCAGCAAGGATCAGCGCCGCTTTGCAGCTGATCGGGGCTTTTTCGGGGCTGCCAGGGTTCAAGCGCCAGGATCAGGCCACTTTGCAGCTGATCGGTGCTTTTTCGGGGCTGCCAGGGCTCAGCAAGGATCAGCGCCACATTGCAGCTGATCGGTGCTTTTTCGGGGCTGCCAGGGTTCAAGCGCCAGGATCAGCCTGCTTTGCAGCTGATCGGTGCTTTTTCAGGTCTTCCAGGGCTCAGCAAGGATCAGTGCCACTTTGCAGCTGATCGGTGCTTTTTCAGGGCTGCCAGGGCTCAGCAAGGATCAGGCCGCTTTGCAGCTGATCGGTGCTTTTTCAGGTCTTCCAGGGCTCAGCAAGGATCAGCGCCACTTTGCAGCTGATCGGTGCTTTTTCGGGGCTCCCAGCGCTCAGCAAGGATTAGCGCCACTTTGCAGCTGATCGGTGCTTTTTCGGGGCTGCCAGGGCTCAGCAAGGATCAGCGCCGCTTTGCAGCTGATCGGGGCTTTTTTGGGGCTGCCAGGGCTCAAGCGCCAGGATCAGGCCGCTTTACAGCTGATCGGTGCTTTTTCAGGGCTGCCAGGGCTTAGCAAGGATCAGCGCCACTTTGCAGCTGATCGGCGCTTTTTCGGGGCTGCCAGTACTCAGCAAGGATCAGCGACGCTTTGCAGATGATCGGCGGTTTTTCGGGGCTCCCAGGGCTCAGCAAGGATCAGAGCCGCTTTGCAGCTGATCGGTGCTTTTTCGGGGCTACCACGGTTCAAGCGCCAGGATCAGGCCGCTTTGCAGCTGATTGGGTCTTTTTCGGGACTGCCAGGGCTCAGCAAGGATCAACGCCGCTTTGCAGCTGATCGGGTCTTTTTCGGGACTGCCAGGGTTCAAGTGCCAGGATCAGGCTGCTTTGCAGCTGATCGGTGCTTTTTTGGGGCTGCCAGGGTTCAAGCGCCAGGATCAGTGCCACTTTACAGCTGATCGGGTGTTTTTCGGGACTGCCAGGGTTCAAGCGCCAGGATCAGGCCGCTTTGCAGCTGATCGGGGCTTTTTCGGGGCTGCCAGGGCTCAGCAAGGAACAGCGCCGCTTTGCAGCTGATCGGGGCTTTTGCGGGGCTGCCAGGGCTCAGCAAGGATCAGATCCGCTTAGCAGCTGATCGGGGCTTTTTGGGGGCTGCCAGGGCTCAGCAAGGAACAGCGCCGCTTTGCAGCTGATCGGGGCTTTTGCGGGGCTGCCAGGGCTCAGCAAGGATCAGATCCGCTTTGCAGCTGATCGGGGCTTTTTCGGGGCTGCCAGGGCTCAAGCGCCAGGATCAGGCCACTTTGCAGCTGATCGGTGCTTTTTCGGGGCTGCCAGGGCTCAGCAAGGATCAGCGCCACATTGCAGCTGATCGGTGCTTTTTCAGGGCTGCCAGGGCTCAGCAAGGATAAGGCCGCTTTGCAGCTGATCGGTGCTTGTTCAGGGCTTCCAGGGCTCAGCAAGGATCAGCGCCGCTTTGCAGCTGATCGGGGCTTTTTCGGGGCTGCCAGGGTTCAAGCGCCAGGATCAGGCCGCTTTGCAGCTGATCGGCGCTATTTCGGGGCTGCCAGGGCTCAGCAAGGATCAGTGCCGCTTTGCAGCTGATCGGGGCTTTTTTGGGGCTGCCAGGGCTCAAGCGCCAGGATCAGGCCGCTTTGCAGCTGATCGGTGCTTTTTCAGGGCTGCCAGGGCTTAGCAAGGATCAGCGCCACTTTGCAGCTGATCGGTGCTTTTTCGGGGCTCCCATGGCTCAGCAAGGATTAGCGGCACTTTGCAGCTGATCGATGCTTTTTTGGGGCTACCAGGGCTCAGCAAGGATCAGAGCCGCTTTGCAGCTGATCGGTGCTTTTTCGGGGCTGCCACGGTTCAAGCGCCAGGATCAGGCCGCTTTGCAGCTGATTGGGTCTTTTTCGGGACTGCCAGGGCTCAGCAAGGATCAACGCCGCTTTGCAGCTGATCGGGTCTTTTTCGGGACTGCCAGGGTTCAAGCGCCAGGATCAGGCCGCTTTGCAGCTGATCGGTGCTTTTTTGGGGCTGCCAGGGTTCAAGCGCCAGGATCAGTGCCACTTTACAGCTGATCGGGTCTTTTTCGGGACTGCCAGGGTTCAAGCACCAGGATCAGGCTGCTTTGCAGCTGATCGGGTCTTTTTCGGGGCTGCCAGGGCTCAGCAAGGAACAGCGCTGCTTTGCAGCTGATCGGGGCTTTTTCGGGGCTGCCAAGGCTCAGCAAGGATCAGATCCGCTTTGCAGCTGATCGGGGCTTTTTGGCGGCTGCCAGGGCTCAGCAAGGATCAGCGCCGCTTTGCAGCTTATCGGGGCTTTTTCGGGGCTGCCAGGGCTCAAGCGCCAGGATCAGGCCACTTTGCAGCTGATCGGTGCTTTTTCGGGGCTGCCAGGGCTCAGCAAGGATCAGCGCCACTTTGCAGCTGATCGGTGGTTTTTCAGGGCTGCCAGGGCTCAGCAAGGATCAGGCCGCTTTGCAGCTGATCGGTGCTTTTTCAGGGCTTCCAGGGCTCAGCAAGGATCAGCGCCGCTTTGCAGCTGATCGGGGCTTTTTTGGGGCTGCCAGGGTTCAAGCGCCAGGATCAGGCCGCTTTGCAGCTGCTCGGTGCTTTTTCAGGGCTGCCAGGGCTCAGCAAGGATCAGCGCCACTTTGCAGCTGATCGGTGCTTTTTTGGGGCTCCCAGGGCTCAGCAAGGATTAGCGCCACTTTGCAGCTGATCGATGCTTTTTCAGGGCAACCAGGGCTCAGCAAGGATCAGAGCCGCTTTGCAGCTGATCGGTGCTTTTTCGGGGCTGCCACGGTTCAAGCGCCAGGATCAGGCCGCTTTGCAGCTGATTGGGTCTTTTTCGGGACTGCCAGGGCTCAGCAAGGATCAACGCCGCTTTGCAGCTGATCGGGTCTTTTTCGGGACTGCCAGGGTTCAAGCGCCAGGATCAGTGCCACTTTACAGCTGATCGGGTCTTTTTCGGGACTGCCAGGGTTCAAGTGCCAGGATCAGGCCGCTTTGCAGCTGATCGGGGCTTTTTCGGGGCTGCCAGGGCTCAGCAAGGAACAGCGCCACTTTGCAGCTGATCGGGGCTTTTGGGGGGCTGCCAGGGCTCAGCAAGGATCAGCGCCGCTTTGCAGCTGATCGGGGCTTTTTCGGGGCTGCCAGGGTTCAAGCGCCAGGATCAGGCCACTTTGCAGCTGATCGGTGCTTTTTCGGGGCTGCCAGGGCTCAGCAAGGATCAGCGCCACATTGCAGCTGATCGGTGCTTTTTCAGGGCTGCCAGGGCTCAGCAAGGATCAGGCCGCTTTGCAGCTGATCGGGGCTTTTTCAGGGCTGCCAGGGCTCAGCAAGGATCAGGCCGCTTTGCAGCTGATCGGGGCTTTTTCGGGGCTGCCAAGGCTCAGCAAGGATCAGATCCGCTTTGCAGCTGATCGGGGCTTTTTGGCGGCTGCCAGGGCTCAGCAAGGAACAGTGCTGCTTTGCAGCTTATCGGGGCTTTTTCGGGGCTGCCAAGGCTCAGCAAGGATCAGATCCGCTTTGCAGCTGATCGGGGCTTTTTGGCGGCTGCCAGGGCTCAGCAAGGATCAGCGCCGCTTTGCAGCTGATCGGGGCTTTTTCGGGGCTGCCAGGGCTCAAGCGCCAGGATCAGGCCACTTTGCAGCTGATCGGTGCTTTTTCGGGGCTGCCAGGGCTCAGCAAGGATCAGCGCCACTTTGCAGCTGATCGGTGGTTTTTCAGGGCTGCCAGGGCTCAGCAAGGATCAGGCCGCTTTGCAGCTGATCGGTGCTTTTTCAGGGCTTCCAGGGCTCAGCAAGGATCAGCGCCGCTTTGCAGCTGATCGGGGCTTTTTTGGGGCTGCCAGGGTTCAAGCGCCAGGATCAGGCCGCTTTGCAGCTGCTCGGTGCTTTTTCAGGGCTGCCAGGGCTCAGCAAGGATCAGCGCCACTTTGCAGCTGATCGGTGCTTTTTTGGGGCTCCCAGGGCTCAGCAAGGATTAGCGCCACTTTGCAGCTGATCGATGCTTTTTCAGGGCAACCAGGGCTCAGCAAGGATCAGAGCCGCTTTGCAGCTGATCGGTGCTTTTTCGGGGCTGCCACGGTTCAAGCGCCAGGATCAGGCCGCTTTGCAGCTGATTGGGTCTTTTTCGGGACTGCCAGGGCTCAGCAAGGATCAACGCCGTTTTGCAGCTGATCGGGTCTTTTTCGGGACTGCCAGGGTTCAAGCGCCAGGATCAGTGCCACTTTACAGCTGATCGGGTCTTTTTCGGGACTGCCAGGGTTCAAGCGCCAGGATCAGGCCGCTTTGCAGCTGATCGGGGCTTTTTCGGGGCTGCCAGGGCTCAGCAAGGAACAGCGCCACTTTGCAGCTGATCGGGGCTTTTTGGGGGCTGCCAGGGCTCAGCAAGGATCAGCGCCGCTTTGCAGCTGATCGGGGCTTTTTCGGGGCTGCCAGGGTTCAAGCGCCAGGATCAGGCCACTTTGCAGCTGATCGGTGCTTTTTCGGGGCTGCCAGGGCTCAGCAAGGATCAGCGCCACATTGCAGCTGATCGGTGCTTTTTCAGGCCTGCCAGGGCTCAGCAAGGATCAGGCCGCTTTGCAGCTGATCGGTGCTTTTTCAGGTCTTCCAGGGCTCAGCAAGGCTCAGCGCCGCTTTGCAGCTGATCGGGGCTTTTTCGGGGCTGCCAGGGTTCAAGCGCCAGGATCAGGCCGCTTTGCAGCTGATCGGTGCTTTTTCAGGTCTTCCAGGGCTCAGCAAGGATCAGCGCCACTTTGCAGCTGATCGGTGCTTTTTCAGGGCTGCCAGGGCTCAGCAAGGATCAGGCCGCTTTGCAGCTGATCGGTGCTTTTTCAGGTCTTCCAGGGCTCAGCAAGGATCAGCGCCACTTTGCAGCTGATCGGTGCTTTTTCGGGGCTCCCAGGGCTCAGCAAGGATTAGCGCCACTTTGCAGCTGATCGGTGCTTTTTCGGGGCTGCCAGGGCTCAGCAAGGATCAGCGCCGCTTTGCAGCTGATCGGGGCTTTTTTGGGGCTGCCAGGGCTCAAGCGCCTGGATCAGGCCGCTTTGCAGCTGATCGGTGCTTTTTCAGGGCTGCCAGGGCTTAGCAAGGATCAGCGCCACTTTGCAGCTGATCGGCGCTTTTTCGGGGCTGCCAGGGCTCAGCAAGGATCAGCGCCGCTTTGCAGATGATCGGCGGTTTTTCGGGGCTCCCAGGGCTCAGCAAGGATCAGAGCCGCTTTGCAGCTGATCGGTGCTTTTTCGGGGCTACCACGGTTCAAGCGCCAGGATCAGGCCGCTTTGCAGCTGATTGGGTCTTTTTCGGGACTGCCAGGGTTCATGTGCCAGGATCAGGCAGCTTTGCAGCTGATCGGTGCTTTTTTGGGGCTGCCAGGGTTCAAGCGCCAGGATCAGTGCCACTTTACAGCTGATCGGGTCTTTTTCGGGACTGCCAGGGTTCAAGCGCCAGGATCAGTGCCACTTTACAGCTGATCGGGTCTTTTTCGGGACTGCCAGGGTTCAAGCGCCAGGATCAGGCCGCTTTGCAGCTGATCGGCACTTTTTTGAGGCTGCCAGGGCTCAGCAAGGATCAACGCCGCTTTGCAGCTGATCGGGTCTTTTTCGGGACTGCCAGGGTTCAAGTGCCAGGATCAGGCAGCTTTGCAGCTGATCGGTTCTTTTTTGGGGCTGCCAGGGTTCAAGCGCCAGGATCAGTGCCACTTTACAGCTGATCGGGTCTTTTTCGGGACTGCCAGGGTTCAAGCGCCAGGATCAGGCCGCTTTGCAGCTGATCGGGGCTTTTTCGGGGCTGCCAGGGCTCAGCAAGGAACAGCGCCGCTTTGCAGCTGATCGGGGCTTTTGCGGGTCTGCCAGGGCTCAGCAAGGATCAGATCCGCTTTGCAGCTGATCGGGGCTTTTTGGCGGCTGCCAGGGCTCAGCAAGGATCAGCGCCGCTTTGCAGCTGATCGGGGCTTTTTCGGGGCTGCCAGGGCTCAAGCGCCAGGATCAGGCCACTTTGCAGCTGATCGGTGCTTTTTCGGGGCTGCCAGGGCTCAGCAAGGATCAGCGCCACTTTGCAGCTGATCGGTGGTTTTTCAGGGCTGCCAGGGCTCAGCAAGGATCAGGCCGCTTTGCAGCTGATCGGTGCTTTTTCAGGGCTTCCAGGGCTCAGCAAGGATCAGGCCGCTTTGCAGCTGATCGGTGCTTTTTCAGGGCTGCCAGGGCTCAGCAAGGATCAGCGCCACTTTGCAGCTGATCGGTGCTTTTTTGGGGCTCCCAGGGCTCAGCAAGGATTAGCGCCACTTTGCAGCTGATCGATGCTTTTTCAGGGCAACCAGGGCTCAGCAAGGATCAGAGCCGCTTTGCAGCTGATCGGTGCTTTTTCGGGGCTGCCACGGTTCAAGCGCCAGGATCAGGCCGCTTTGCAGCTGATTGGGTCTTTTTCGGGACTGCCAGGGCTCAGCAAGGATCAACGCCGCTTTGCAGCTGATCGGGTCTTTTTCGGGACTGCCAGGGTTCAAGCGCCAGGATCAGTGCCACTTTACAGCTGATTGGGTCTTTTTCGGGACTGCCAGGGTTCAAGCGCCAGGATCAGGCCGCTTTGCAGCTGATCGGGGCTTTTTCGGGGCTGCCAGGGCTCAGCAAGGAACAGCGCCACTTTGCAGCTGATCGGGGCTTTTTGGGGGCTGCCAGGGCTCAGCAAGGATCAGCGCCGCTTTGCAGCTGATCGGGGCTTTTTCGGGGCTGCCAGGGTTCAAGCGCCAGGATCAGGCCACTTTGCAGCTGATCGGGGCTTTTTCGGGGCTGCCAGGGCTCAGCAAGGAACAGCGCCGCTTTGCAGCTGATCGGGGCTTTTGCGGGGCTGCCAGGGCTCAGCAAGGATCAGATCCGCTTTGCAGCTGATCGGGGCTTTTTGGCGGCTGCCAGGGCTCAGCAAGGATCAGCGCCGCTTTGCAGCTGATCGGGGCTTTTTCGGGGCTGCCAGGGCTCAAGCGCCAGGATCAGGCCACTTTGCAGCTGATCGGTGCTTTTTCGGGGCTGCCAGGGCTCAGCAAGGATCAGCGCCACTTTGCAGCTGATCGGTGGTTTTTCAGGGCTGCCAGGGCTCAGCAAGGATCAGGCCGCTTTGCAGCTGATCGGTGCTTTTTCAGGGCTTCCAGGGCTCAGCAAGGATCAGGCCGCTTTGCAGCTGATCGGTGCTTTTTCAGGGCTGCCAGGGCTCAGCAAGGATCAGCGCCACTTTGCAGCTGATCGGTGCTTTTTTGGGGCTCCCAGGGCTCAGCAAGGATTAGCGCCACTTTGCAGCTGATCGATGCTTTTTCAGGGCAACCAGGGCTCAGCAAGGATCAGAGCCACTTTGCAGCTGATCGGTGCTTTTTCGGGGCTGCCACGGTTCAAGCGCCAGGATCAGGCCGCTTTGCAGCTGATTGGGTCTTTTTCGGGACTGCCAGGGCTCAGCAAGGATCAACGCCGCTTTGCAGCTGATCGGGGCTTTTTCGGGACTGCCAGGGTTCAAGCGCCAGGATCAGGCCGCTTTGCAGCTGATCGGGGCTTTTTCGGGGCTGCCAGGGCTCAGCAAGGAACAGCGCCACTTTGCAGCTGATCGGGGCTTTTTGGGGGCTGCCAGGGCTCAGCAAGGATCAGCGCCGCTTTGCAGCTGATCGGGGCTTTTTCAGGGCTGCCAGGGTTCAAGCGCCAGGATCAGGCCACTTTGCAGCTGATCGGTGCTTTTTCGGGGCTGCCAGGGCTCAGCAAGGATCAGCGCCACATTGCAGCTGATCGGTGCTTTTTCAGGGCTGCCAGGGCTCAGCAAGGATCAGGCCGCTTTGCAGCTGATCGGTGCTTTTTCAGGTCTTCCAGGGCTCAGCAAGGATCAGCGCCGCTTTGCAGCTGATCGGGGCTTTTTCGGGGCTGCCAGGGTTCAAGCGCCAGGATCAGGCCGCTTTGCAGCTGATCGGTGCTTTTTCAGGTCTTCCAGGGCTCAGCAAGGATCAGCGCCACTTTGCAGCTGATCGGTGCTTTTTCAGGGCTGCCAGGGCTCAGCAAGGATCAGGCCGCTTTGCAGCTGATCGGTGCTTTTTCAGGTCTTCCAGGGCTCAGCAAGGATCAGCGCCACTTTGCAGCTGATCGGTGCTTTTTCGGGGCTCCCAGGGCTCAGCAAGGATTAGCGCCACTTTGCAGCTGATCGGTGCTTTTTCGGGGCTGCCAGGGCTCAGCAAGGATCAGCGCCGCTTTGCAGCTGATCGGGGCTTTTTTGGGGCTGCCAGGGCTCAAGCGCCAGGATCAGGCCGCTTTGCAGCTGATCGGTGCTTTTTCAGGGCTGCCAGGGCTTAGCAAGGATCAGCGCCACTTTGCAGCTGATCGGCGCTTTTTCGGGGCTGCCAGGGCTCAGCAAGGATCAGCGCCGCTTTGCAGATGATCGGCGGTTTTTCGGGGCTCCCAGGGCTCAGCAAGGATCAGCGCCGCTTTGCAGCTGATCGGGGCTTTTTTGGGGCTGCCAGGGCTCAAGCGCCAGGATCAGGCCGCTTTGCAGCTGATCGGTGCTTTTTCAGGGCTGCCAGGGCTTAGCAAGGATCAGCGCCACTTTGCAGCTGATCGGCGCTTTTTCGGGGCTGCCAGGGTTCAGCAAGGATCAGCGCCGCTTTGCAGATGATCGGCGGTTTTTCGGGGCTCCCAGGGCTCAGCAAGGATCAGAGCCGCTTTGCAGCTGATCGGTGCTTTTTCGGGGCTGCCAGGGTTCAAGCGCCAGGATCAGTGCCACTTTACAGCTGATCGGGTCTTTTTCGGGACTGCCAGGGTTCAAGCGCCAGGATCAGTGCCACTTTACAGCTGATCGGGTCTTTTTCGGGACTGCCAGGGTTCAAGCGCCAGGATCAGGCCGCTTTGCAGCTGATCGGCACTTTTTTGGGGCTGCCAGGGCTCAGCAAGGATCAACGCCGCTTTGCAGCTGATCGGGTCTTTTTCGGGACTGCCAGGGTTCAAGTGCCAGGATCAGGCAGCTTTGCAGCTGATCGGTGCTTTTTTGGGGCTGCCAGGGTTCAAGCGCCAGGATCAGTGCCACTTTACAGCTGATCGGGTCTTTTTCGGGACTGCCAGGGTTCAAGCGCCAGGATCAGGCCGCTTTGCAGCTGATCGGGGCTTTTTCGGGGCTGCCAGGGCTCAGCAAGGAACAGCGCCGCTTTGCAGCTGATCGGGGCTTTTGCGGGGCTGCCAGGGCTCAGCAAGGATCAGATCCGCTTTGCAGCTGATTGGGGCTTTTTGGGGGCTGCCAGGGCTCAGCAAGGATCAGCGCCGCTTTGCAGCTGATCGGGGCTTTTTCGGGGCTGCCAGGGCTCAAGCGCCAGGATCAGGCCACTTTGCAGCTGATCGGTGCTTTTTCGGGGCTGCCAGGGCTCAGCAAGGATCAGCGCCACATTGCAGCTGATCGGTGCTTTTTCAGGGCTGCCAGGGCTCAGCAAGGATAAGGCCGCTTTGCAGCTGATCGGTGCTTGTTCAGGGCTTCCAGGGCTCAGCAAGGATCAGCGCCGGTTTGCAGCTGATCGGGTCTTTTTCGGGGCTGCCAGGGTTCAAGCGCCAGGATCAGGCCGCTTTGCAGCTGATCGGCGCTATTTCGGGGCTGCCAGGGCTCAGCAAGGATCAGCGCCGCTTTGCAGCTGATCGGGGCTTTTTTGGGGCTGCCAGGGCTCAAGCGCCAGGATCAGGCCGCTTTGCAGCTGATCGGTGCTTTTTCAGGGCTGCCAGGGCTTAGCAAGGATCAGCACCACTTTTCAGCTGATCGGTGCTTTTTCGGGGCTCCCATGGCTCAGGAAGGATTAGCGCCACTTTGCAGCTGATCGATGCTTTTTCGGGGCTACCAGGGCTCAGCAAGGATCAGAGCCGCTTTGCAGCTGATCGGTGCTTTTTCGGGGCTGCCACGGTTCAAGCGCCAGGATCAGGCCGCTTTGCAGCTGATTGGGTCTTTTTCGGGACTGCCAGGGCTCAGCAAGTATCAACGCCGCTTTGCAGCTGATCGGGTCTTTTTCGGGACTGCCAGGGTTCAAGCGCCAGGATCAGGCCGCTTTGCAGCTGATCGGTGCTTTTTTGGGGCTGCCAGGGTTCAAGCGCCAGGATCAGTGCCACTTTACAGCTGATCGGGTCTTTTTCGGGACTGCCAGGGTTCAAGCGCCAGGATCAGGCCGCTTTGCAGCTGATCGGGTCTTTTTCGGGGCTGCCAGGGCTCAGCAAGGAACAGCGCTGCTTTGCAGCTGATCGGGGCTTTTTCGGGGCTGCCAAGGCTCAGCAAGGATCAGATCCGCTTTGCAGCTGATCGGGGCTTTTTGGCGGCTGCCAGGGCTCAGCAAGGATCAGCGCCGCTTTGCAGCTGATCGGGGCTTTTTCGGGGCTGCCAGGGCTCAAGCGCCAGGATCAGGCCACTTTGCAGCTGATCGGTGCTTTTTCGGGGCTGCCAGGGCTCAGCAAGGATCAGCGCCACTTTGCAGCTGATCGGTGGTTGTTCAGGGCTGCCAGGGCTCAGCAAGGATCAGGCCGCTTTGCAGGTGATCGGTGCTTTTTCAGGGCTTCCAGGGCTCAGCAAGGATCAGCGCCGCTTTGCAGCTGATCGGGGCTTTTTCGGGGCTGCCAGGGTTCAAGCGCCAGGATCAGGCCACTTTGCAGCTGATCGGGGCTTTTTCAGGGCTGCCAGGGCTCAGCAAGGATCAGCGCCACTTTGCAGCGGATCGGTGCTTTTTCGGGGCTCCCATGGCTCAGCAAGGATTAGCGCCACTTTGCAGCTGATCGATGCTTTTTCGGGGCTACCAGGGCTCAGCAAGGATCAGAGCCGCTTTGCGGCTGATCGGTGCTCTTTCGGGGCTGCCACGGTTCAAGGGGCCAGGATCAGGCCGCTTTGCAGCTGATCGGGTCTTTTTCGGGGCTGCCAGGGCTCAAGCGCTAGGATCAGTGCCACTTTGCAGCTGATCGGCACTTTTTCGGGGCTGCCAGGGCTCAGCAAGGATCAATGCCGCTTTGCAGCTGATCGGGTCTTTTTCGGGACTGCCAGGGTTCAAGCACCAGGATCAGGCCGCTTTGCAGCTGATCGAGGCTTTTTCGGGGCTGCCAGGGCTCAGCAAGGATCAGCGCCGCTTTGCAGCTGATCGGGGCTTTTTTGGGGCTGCCACGGTTCAAGCGCCAGGATCAGGCCGCTTTGCAGCTGATCGGGTCTTTTTTGGGGCTGCCAGGGCTCAAGCGCTAGGATCAGTGCCACTTTGCAGCTGATCGGCACTTTTTCGGGACTGCCAGGGCTCAGCAATGATCAGTGCCGCTTTGCAGCTGATCGGGGTTTTTTCGGGGCTGCCAGGGCTCAAGCGCTAGGATCAGTGCCACTTTGCAGCTGATCGGCACTTTTTCGGGGCTGCCAGGGCTCAGCAAGGATCAATGCCGCTTTGCAGCTGATCGGGTCTTTTTCGGGACTGCCAGGGTTCAGGCGCCTGGATCAGGCGGCTTTGCAGCTGATCGGTGCTTTTCGGGGCTGCCAGGGTTCAAGCGCCAGGATCATTGCCACTTTGCAGCTGATCGGGTCTTTTTCGGAACTGCCAGGGTTCAAGCGCCAGGATCAGTGCCACTTTGCAGCTGATCGGGTCTTTTTCGGGACTGCCAGGGTTCAAGCACCAGGATCAGGCCGCTTTGCACCTGATCGAGGCTTTTTCGGGGCTGCCAGGGCTCAGCAAGAATCAGCGCCGCTTTGCAGCTGATCGGGGCTTTTTTGGGGCTGCCAGGGCTCAAGCGCCAGGATCAGGCCGCTTTGCAGCTGATCGGTGCTTTTTCAGGGCTGCCAGGGCTTAGCAAGGATCAGCGCCACTTTGCAGCTGATCGGTGCTTTTTCGGGGCTCCCATGGCTCAGGAAGGATTAGCGCCACTTTGCAGCTGATCGATGCTTTTTCGGGGCTACCAGGGCTCAGCAAGGATCAGAGCCGCTTTGCAGCTGATCGGTGCTTTTTCGGGGCTGCCACGGTTCAAGCGCCAGGATCAGGCCGGTTTGCAGCTGATCCGGTCTTTTTCGGGACTGCCAGGGCTCAGCAATGATCAGTGCAGCTTTGCAGCTGATCGGGGCTTTTTCGGGGCTGCCAGGGCTCAAGCGCTAGGATCAGGCCGCTTTGCAGCTGATCGGTGCTTTTTCGGGGGTCCCAGGGCTCAGCAAGGATTAGCGCCACTTTGCAGCTGATCGGTGCTTTTTCGGGGCTGCCAGGGCTCAGCAAGGATCAGCGCCGATTTGCAGCTGATCGGTGCTTTTTCGGGGCTGCCAGGGCTCAAGCGCCAGGATCAGTGCCACTTTGCAGCTGATCGGGTCTTTTTCGGGACTGCCAGGGCTTAGCAAGGATCAGTGCCGCTTTGCAGATGATTGGCGCTTTTTGGGGGCTGCCAGGGCTCAGCAAGGATCAGAGCCGCTTTGCAGCTGATCGGTGCTTTTTCAGGACTGCCACGGTTCAAGCGCCAGGATCAGCGCCACTTTGCAGCTGATCGGTAATTTTTCGGGGGTCCCAGGGCTCTGCAAGGATCAGCGCCACTTTGCAGCTGATCGGTGCTTTTTCGGGGGTCCCAGGGCTCAGCAAGGATCAGCGCCCCTTTGCAGCTGATCGGTGCTTTTTCGGGGCTGCCAGGGCTCAAACACCAGGATCAGTGCCACTTTTCAGCTGATCGGTGCTTTTTCGGGGCTGCCATGGTTCAAGCGCCAGGATCAGGCCGTTTTGCAGCTGATCGGTGCTTTTTCGGGGCTCCCAGGGCTCAGCAAATATTAGCGCCACTTTGCAGCTGATCGGTGCTTTTTCGGGGCTGCCAGGGCTCAGCAAGGATTAGAGCCGCTTTGCAGCTGATCGGTGCTTTTTTGGGGCTGCCAGGACTCAAGCGCCAGGATCAGCGCCACTTTGCAGCTGATCGGGGCTTTTTTGGGGCTGCCAGGGCTCAAGCGCCAGGATCAGGCCGTTTTGCAGCTGATCGGTGCTTTTTCGGGGCTCCCAGGGCTCAGCAAAGATTAGCGCCACTTTGCAGCTGATCGGTGCTTTTTCGGGGCTGCCAGGGCTCAGCAAGGATCAGAGCCGCTTTGCAGCTGATCGGTGCTTTTTTGGGGCTGCCAGGACTCAAGCGCTAGGATCAGTGCCACTTTGCAGCTGATCGGCACTTTTTCGGGGCTGCCAGGGCTCAGCAAGGATCAACGCCGCTTTGCAGCTGATCGGGTCTTTTTCGGGACTGCCAGGGTTCAAGCGCCTGGATCAGGCCGCTTTGCAGCTGATCGGTGCTTTTCGGGGCTGCCAGGGTTCAAGCGCCAGGATCAGTGCCACTTTGCAGCTGATCGGGTCTTTTTCGGGACTGCCAGGGTTCAAGCACCAGGATCAGGCCGCTTTGCAGCTGATCGGGGCTTTTCCGGGGCTGCCAGGGATCAGCAAGGATCAGTGCCGCTTTGCAGCTGATCGGGGCTTTTTCGGGGCTGCCAGGGCTCAGCAAGGATCAGAGCCGCTTTGCAGCTGATCTGGGCTTTTTGGGGGCTGCCAGGGCTCAGCAAGGATCAGCGCCGCTTTGCAGCTGATCAGGGCTTTTTCGGGGCTGCCAGGGCTCAGCAAGGATCAGGCAGCTTTGCAGCTGATCGGTGCTTTTTCAGGGCTTCCAGGGCTCAGCAAGGATCAGGCCGCTTTGCAGCTGATCGGTTCTTTTTCGGGGCTCCCATGGCTCAGCAAGGATCAGAGCCGCTTTGCAGCTGATCGGTGCTTTTTCGGAGCTGCCACGGTTCAAGCGCCAGGATCAGGCCGCTTTGCAGCTGATCGGGTCTTTTTCGGGACTGCCAGGGCTCAGCAATGATCAGTGCCACTTTGCAGCTGATCGGGTCTTTTTCGGGACTGCCAGGGCTTAGCAAGGATCAGTGCCGCTTTGCAGCTGATTGGCGCTTTTTGGGGGCTGCCAGGGCTCAGCAAGGATCAGAGCCGCTTTGCAGCTGATCGGTGCTTTTTCAGGACTGCCACGGTTCAAGCGCCAGGATCAGCGCCACTTTGCAGCTGATCGGTGCTTTTTGGGGGGTCCCAGGGCTCTGCAAGGATCAGCGCCACTTTGCAGCTGATCGGTGCTTTTTCGGGGGTCCCAGGGCTCAGCAAGGATCAGCGCCCCTTTGCAGCTGATCGGTGCTTTTTCGGGGCTGCCAGGGCTCAAGCGCCAGGATCAGTGCCACTTTGCAGCTGATCGGGGCTTTTTCGGGGCTGCCATGGTTCAAGCGCCAGGATCAGGCCGTTTTGCAGCTGATCAGGTCTTTTTCGGGACTGCCAGGGCTCAGCAAGGAGCAGCTGATCCTTTGCAGCTGATCGGTGCTTTTTCGGGGCTCCCAGGGCTCAGCAAGGATTAGCGCCACTTTGCAGCTGATCGGTGCTTTTTCGGGGCTGCCAGGGCTCAGCAAGGATCAACGCCACTTTGCAGCTGATCGGGTCTTTTTCGGGACTGCCAGGGTTCAAGCGCCTGGATCAGGCCGCTTTGCAACTGATCGGTGCTTTTCGAGGCTGCCAGGGTTCAAGCGCCAGGATCAGTGCCACTTTGCAGCTGATCGGATCTTTTTCGGGACTGCCAGGGTTCAAGCACCAGGATCAGGCCGCTTTGCAGCTGATCGGGGCTTTTTCGGGGCTGCCAGGGCTCAGCAAGGATCAGAGCCGCTTTGCAGCTGATCTGGGCTTTTTGGGGGCTGCCAGGGCTCAGCAAGGATCAGGCTGCTTTGCAGCTGATCGGTGCTTTTTCAGGGCTTCCAGGGCTCAGCAAGGATCAGGCCGCTTTGCAGCTGATCGGTGCTTTTTCAGGGCTGCCAGGGCTCAGCAAGGATCAGCGCCGCTTTGCAGCTGATCGGGGCTTTTTCGGGGCTGCCAGGGTTCAAGCGCCAGGATCATGCCGCTTTGCAGCTGATCGGCGCTATTTCGGGGCTGCCAGGGCTCAGCAAGGATCAGGCTGCTTTGCAGCTGATCGGTGCTTTTTCAGGGCTTCCAGGGCTCAGCAAGGATCAGGTCGCTTTGCAGCTGATCGGTGCTTTTTCAGGGCTGCCAGGGCTCAGCAAGGATCAGCGCCGCTTTGCAGCTGATCGGGGCTTTTTCGGGACTGCCAGGGTTCAAGCGCCAGGATCAGGCCGCTTTGCAGCTGATCGGTGCTTTTCGGGGCTGCCAGGGTTCAAGCGCCAGGATCAGTGCCACTTTGCAGCTGATCGGGTCTTTTTCGAGACTGCCAGGGTTCAAGCACCAGGATCAGGCCGCTTTGCAGCTGATCGGGGCTTTTTCGGGGCTGCCAGGGCTCAGCAAGGATCAGTGCCGCTTTGCAGCTGATCTGGGCTTTTTCGGGGCTGCTAGGGCTCTGCAAGGATCAGCGCCACTTTGCAGCTGATCGGTGCTTTTTCGGGGGTCCCAGGGCTCAGCAAGGATTAGTGCCACTTTGCAGCTGATCGGTGCTTTTTCGGGGCTGCCAGGGCTCAGCAAGGATCAGCGCCGATTTGCAGCTGATCGGTGCTTTTTCGGGGCTGCCAGGGCTCAAGCGCCAGGATCAGTGCCACTTTGCAGCTGATCGGGTCTTTTTCGGGACTGCCAGGGCTTAGCAAGGATCAGTGCCGCTTTGCAGATGATTGGCGCTTTTTGGGGGCTGCCAGGGCTCAGCAAGGATCAGAGCCGCTTTGCAGCTGATCGGTGCTTTTTCAGGACTGCCACGGTTCAAGCGCCAGGATCAGCGCCACTTTGCAGCTGATCGGTGCTTTTTCGGGGGTCCCAGGGCTCTGCAAGGATCAGCGCCACTTTGCAGCTGATCGGTGCTTTTTCGGGGGTCCCAGGGCTCAGCAAGGATCAGCGCCCCTTTGCAGCTGATCGGTGCTTTTTCGGGGCTGCCAGGGCTCAAACACCAGGATCAGTGCCACTTTGCAGCTGATCGGTGCTTTTTCGGGGCTGCCATGGTTCAAGCGCCAGGATCAGGCCGTTTTGCAGCTGATCGGTGCTTTTTCGGGGCTCCCAGGGCTCAGCAAGGATTAGCGCCACTTTGCAGCTGATCGGTGCTTTTTCGGGGCTGCCAGGACTCAAGCGCCAGGATCAGCGCCACTTTGCAGCTGATCGGGGCTTTTTTGGGGCTGCCAGGGCTCAAGCGCCAGGATCAGGCTGTTTTCCAGCTGATCGGCGCTTTTTCGGGGCTGCCAGGGCTCAGCAAGGATCAGCGCCGCTTTGCTGATGATCGGCGGTTTTTCGGGGCTGCCAGGGCTCAGCAAGGATCAGCGTCGCTTTGCAGCTGATCGGGGCTTTTTCGGGGCTGCCAGGGCTCAAGCGCCAGGATCAGGCCGCTTTGCAGCTGATCGGAGCTTTTTCAGGGCTGCCAGGGCTCAGCAAGGATCAGCGCCACTTTGCAGCTGATCGGTGCTTTTTCGGGGCTCCCAGGGCTCAGCAAGGATTAGCGCCACTTTGCAGCTGGTCGATGCTTTTTCAGGGCTACCAGGGCTCAGCAAGGATCAGAGCTGCTTTGTAGCTGATCGGTGCTTTTTCAGGGCTGCCACGGTTCAAGCGCCAGGATCAGGCCGCTTTGCAGCTGATCGGGTCTTTTTCGGGACTGCCAGGGCTCAGCAAGGATCAGTGCCGCTTTCCAGATGATCGGGGCTTTTTCAGGGCTGCCAGGGCTCAAGCGCTAGGATCAGTGCCGCTTTGCAGCTGATCGGGGCTTTTTCGGGGCTCCCAGGGCTCAGCAAGGATCAGAGCCGCTTTGCAGCTGATCTGGGCTTTTTGGGGGCTGCCAGGGCTCAGCAAGGATCAGCGCCGCTTTGCAGCTGATCAGGGCTTTTTCGGGGCTGCCAGGGCTCAGCAAGGATCAGTCTGCTTTGCAGCTGATCGGTGCTTTTTCAGGGCTTCCAGGGCTCAGCAAGGATCAGGCCGCTTTGCAGCTGATCGGTGCTTTTTCGGGGCTCCCATGGCTCAGCAAGGATCAGAGCCGCTTTGCAGCTGATCGGTGCTTTTTCGGAGCTGCCACGGTTCAAGCGCCAGGATCAGGCCGCTTTGCAGCTGATCGGGTCTGTTTCGGGACTGCCAGGGCTCAGCAATGATCAGTGCCGCTTTGAAGCTGATCGGGGCTTTTTCGGGGCTGCCAGGGCTCAAGCGCCAGGATCAGTGCCACTTTGCAGCTGATCGGGTCTTTTTCGGGACTGCCAGGGCTTAGCAAGGATCAGTGCCGCTTTGCAGCTGATTGGCGCTTTATGGGGGCTGCCAGGGCTCAGCAAGGATCAGAGCCGCTTTGCAGCTGATCGGTGCTTTTTCAGGACTGCCACGGTTCAAGCGCCAGGATCAGCGCCACTTTGCAGCTGATCGGTGCTTTTTGGGGGGTCCCAGGGCTCTGCAAGGATCAGCGCCACTTTGCAGCTGATCGGTGCTTTTTCGGGGGTCCCAGGGCTCAGCATGGATCAGCGCCCCTTTGCAGCTGATCGGTGCTTTTTCGGGGCTGCCAGGGCTCAAGCGCCAGGATCAGTGCCACTTTGCAGCTGATCGGGGCTTTTTCGGGGCTGCCATGGTTCAAGCGCCAGGATCAGGCCGTTTTGCAGCTGATCAGGTCTTTTTCGGGACTGCCAGGGCTCAGCAAGGAGCAGCTGATCCTTTGCAGCTGATCGGTGCTTTTTCGGGGCTCCCAGGGCTCAGCAAGGATTAGCGCCACTTTGCAGCTGATCGGTGCTTTTTCGGGGCTGCCAGGGCTCAGCAAGGATCAGAGCCGCTTTGCAGCTGATCGGTGCTTTTTTGGGGCTGCCAGGACTCAAGCGCCAGGATCAGCGCCACTTTGCAGCTGATCGGGGCTTTTTTGGGGCTGCCAGGGCTCAAGCGCCAGGATCAGGCCGCTTTGCAGCTGATCGGGTCTTTTTCGGGACTGCCAGGGCTCAGCAAGGATCAGTGCCGCTTTGCAGCTGATCGGGGCTTTTTCGGGGCTGCCAGGGCTCAAGCGCTAGGATCAGTGCCACTTTGCAGCTGATCGGCACTTTTTCGGGGCTGCCAGGGCTCAGCAAGGATCAACGCCGCTTTGCAGCTGATCGGGTCTTTTTCGGGACTGCCAGGGTTCAAGCGCCTGGATCAGGCCGCTTTGCAGCTGATCGGTGCTTTTCGGGGCTGCCAGGGTTCAAGCGCCAGGATCAGTGCCACTTTGCAGCTGATCGGGTCTTTTTCGGGACTGCCAGGGTTCAAGCACCAGGATCAGGCCGCTTTGCAGCTGATCGGGGCTTTTTCGGGGCTGCCAGGGCTCAGCAAGGATCAGAGCCGCTTTGCAGCTGATCTGGGCTTTTTGGGGGCTGCCAGGGCTCAGCAAGGATCAGCGCCTCTTTGCAGCTGATCGGTGCTTTTTCAGGGCTTCCAGGGCTCAGCAAGGATCAGGCCGCTTTGCAGCTGATCGGTGCTTTTTCAGGGCTGCCAGGGCTCAGCAAGGATCAGCGCCACTTTGCAGCTGATCGGGGCTTTTTCGGGGCTGCCAGGGTTCAAGCGCCAGGATCATGCCGCTTTGCAGCTGATCGGCGCTATTTCGGGGCTGCCAGGGCTCAGCAAGGATCAGCGCCGCTTTGCAGCTGATCGGGGCTTTTTCGGGACTGCCAGGGTTCAAGCGCCAGGATCAGGCCGCTTTGCAGCTGATCGGTGCTTTTCGGGGCTGCCAGGGTTCAAGCGCCAGGATCAGTGCCACTTTGCAGCTGATCGGGTCTTTTTCGAGACTGCCAGGGTTCAAGCACCAGGATCAGGCCGCTTTGCAGCTGATCGGGGCTTTTTCGGGGCTGCCAGGGCTCAGCAAGGATCAGTGCCGCTTTGCAGCTGATCGGGGCATTTTCGGGGCTGCCAGGGCTCTGCAAGGATCAGCGCCACTTTGCAGCTGATCGGTGCTTTTTCGGGGGTCCCAGGGCTCAGCAAGGATTAGCGCCACTTTGCAGCTGATCGGTGCTTTTTCGGGGCTGCCAGGGCTCAGCAAGGATCAGCGCCGATTTGCAGCTGATCGGTGCTTTTTCGGGGCTGCCAGGGCTCAAGCGCCAGGATCAGTGCCACTTTGCAGCTGATCGGGTCTTTTTCGGGACTGCCAGGGCTTAGCAAGGATCAGTGCCGCTTTGCAGATGATTGGCGCTTTTTGGGGGCTGCCAGGGCTCAGCAAGGATCAGAGCCGCTTTGCAGCTGATCGGTGCTTTTTCAGGACTGCCATGGTTCAAGCGCCAGGATCAGCGCCACTTTGCAGCTGATCGGTGCTTTTTCGGGGGTCCCAGGGCTCTGCAAGGATCAGCGCCACTTTGCAGCTGATCGGTGCTTTTTCGGGGGTCCCAGGGCTCAGCAAGGATCAGCGCCCCTTTGCAGCTGATCGGTGCTTTTTCGAGGCTGCCAGGGCTCAAACACCAGGATCAGTGCCACTTTGCAGCTGATCGGTGCTTTTTCGGGGCTGCCATGGTTCAAGCGCCAGGATCAGGCCGTTTTGCAGCTGATCGGTGCTTTTTCGGGGCTCCCAGGGCTCAGCAAGGATTAGCGCCACTTTGCAGCTGATCGGTGCTTTTTCGGGGCTGCCAGGACTCAAGCGCCAGGATCAGCGCCACTTTGCAGCTGATCGGGGCTTTTTTGGGGCTGCCAGGGCTCAAGCGCCAGGATCAGGCTGTTTTCCAGCTGATCGGCGCTTTTTCGGGGCTGCCAGGGCTCAGCAAGGATCAGCGCCGCGTTGCTGATGATCGGCGGTTTTTCGGGGCTGCCAGGGCTCAGCAAGGATCAGCGTCGCTTTGCAGCTGATCGGGGCTTTTTCGGGGCTGCCAGGGCTCAAGCGCCAGGATCAGGCCGCTTTGCAGCTGATCGGAGCTTTATCAGGGCTGCCAGGGCTCAGCAAGGATCAGCGCCACTTTGCAGCTGATCGGTGCTTTTTCGGGGCTCCCAGGGCTCAGCAAGGATTAGCGCCACTTTGCAGCTGGTCGATGCTTTTTCAGGGCTACCAGGGCTCAGCAAGGATCAGAGCCGCTTTGCAGCTGATCGGTGCTTTTTCGGGGCTGCCACGGTTCAAGCGCCAGGATCAGGCCGCTTTGCAGCTGATCGGGTCTTTTTCGAGACTGCCAGGGCTCAGCAAGGATCAGTGCCGCTTTGCAGCTGATCGGGGCTTTTTCAGGGCTGCCAGGGCTCAAGCGCTAGGATCAGTGCCACTTTGCAGCTGATCGGCACTTTTTCGGGGCTGCCAGGGCTCAGCAAGGATCAACGCCGCTTTGCAGCTGATCGGGTCTTTTTCGGGACTGCCAGGGTTCAAGCGCCTGGATCAGGCCGCTTTGCAGCTGATCGGTGCTTTTCGGGGCTGCCAGGGTTCAAGCGCCAGGATCAGTGCCACTTTGCAGCTGATCGGGTCTTTTTCGGGACTGCCAGGGTTCAAGCACCAGGATCAGGCCGCTTTGCAGCTGATCGGGGCTTTTCCGGGGCTGCCAGGGCTCAGCAAGGATCAGTGCCGCTTTGCAGCTGATCGGGGCTTTTTCGGGGCTGCCAGGGCTCAGCAAGGATCAGAGCCGCTTTGCAGCTGATCTGGGCTTTTTGGGGGCTGCCAGGGCTCAGCAAGGATCAGCGCCGCTTTGCAGCTGATCAGGGCTTTTTCGGGGCTGCCAGGGCTCAGCAAGGATCAGGCTGCTTTGCAGCTGATCGGTGCTTTTTCAGGGCTTCCAGGGCTCAGCAAGGATCAGGCCGCTTTGCAGCTGATCGGTGCTTTTTCGGGGCTCCCATGGCTCAGCAAGGATCAGAGCCGCTTTGCAGCTGATCGGTGCTTTTTCGGAGCTGCCACGGTTCAAGCGCCAGGATCAGGCCGCTTTGCAGCTGATCGGGTCTTTTTCGGGACTGCCAGGGCTCAGCAATGATCAGTGCCGCTTTGCAGCTGATCGGGGCTTTTTCGGGGCTGCCAGGGCTCAAGCGCCAGGATCAGTGCCACTTTGCAGCTGATCGGGTCTTTTTCGGGACTGCCAGGGCTTAGCAAGGATCAGTGCCGCTTTGCAGCTGATTGGCGCTTTTTGGGGGCTGCCAGGGCTCAGCAAGGATCAGAGCCTCTTTGCAGCTGATCGGTGCTTTTTCAGGACTGCCACGGTTCAAGCGCCAGGATCAGCGCCACTTTGCAGCTGATCGGTGCTTTTTTGGGGGTCCCAGGGCACTGCAAGGATCAGCGCCACTTTGCAGCTGATCGGTGCTTTTTCGGGGGTCCCAGGGCTCAGCAAGGATCAGCGCCCCTTTGCAGCTGATCGGTGCTTTTTCGGGGCTGCCAGGGCTCAAGAGCCAGGATCAGTGCCACTTTGCAGCTGATCGGTGCTTTTTCGGGGCTGCCATGGTTCAAGCGCCAGGATCAGGCCGTTTTGCAGCTGATCAGGTCTTTTTCGGGACTGCCAGGGCTCAGCAAGGAGCAGCTGATCCTTTGCAGCTGATCGGTGCTTTTTCGGGGCTCCCAGGGCTCAGCAAGGATCAGTGCCACTTTGCAGCTGATCGGCACTTTTTCGGGGCTGCCAGGGCTCAGCAAGGATCAACGCCGCTTTGCAGCTGATCGGGTCTTTTTCGGGACTGCCAGGGTTCAAGCGCCTGGATCAGGCCGCTTTACAGCTGATCGGTGCTTTTCGGGGCTGCCAGGGTTCAAGCGCCAGGATCAGTGCCACTTTGCAGCTGATCGGGTCTTTTTCGGGACTGCCAGGGTTCAAGCACCAGGATCAGGCCGCTTTGCAGCTGATGGGGGCTTTTCCGGGGCTGCCAGGGCTCAGCAAGGATCAGTGCCGCTTTGCAGCTGATCGGGGCTTTTTCGGGGCTGCCAGGGCTCAGCAAGGATCAGAGCCGCTTTGCAGCTGATCTGGGCTTTTTGGGGGCTGCCAGGGCTCAGCAAGGATCAGCGCCGCTTTGCAGCTGATCAGGGCTTTTTCGGGGCTGCCAGGGCTCAGCAAGGATCAGGCTGCTTTGCAGCTGATCGGTGCTTTTTCAGGGCTTCCAGGGCTCAGCAAGGATCAGGCCGCTTTGCAGCTGATCGGTGCTTTTTCGGGGCTCCCATGGCTCAGCAAGGATCAGAGACGCTTTGCAGCTGATCGGTGCTTTTTCGGAGCTGCCACGGTTCAAGCGCCAGGATCAGGCCGCTTTGCAGCTGATCGGGTCTTTTTCGGGACTGCCAGGGCTCAGCAATGATCACTGCCGCTTTGCAGCTGATCGGGGCTTTTTCGGGGCTGCCAGGGCTCAAGCGCCAGGATCAGTGCCACTTTGCAGCTGATCGGGTCTTTTTCGGGCTGCCAGGGCTTAGCAAGGATCAGTGCCGCTTTGCAGCTGATTGGCGCTTTTTGGGGGCTGCCAGGGCTCAGCAAGGATCAGAGCCTATTTGCAGCTGATCGGTGCTTTTTCAGGACTGCCACGGTTCAAGCGCCAGGATCAGCGCCACTTTGCAGCTGATCGGTGCTTTTTTGGGGGTCCCAGGGCACTGCAAGGATCAGCGCCACTTTGCAGCTGATCGGTGCTTTTTCGGGGGTCCCAGGGCTCAGCAAGGATCAGTGCCCCTTTGCAGCTGATCGGTGCTTTTTCGGGGCTGCCAGGGCTCAAGAGCCAGGATCAGTGCCACTTTGCAGCTGATCGGTGCTTTTTCGGGGCTGCCATGGTTCAAGCGCCAGGATCAGGCCGTTTTGCAGCTGATCAGGTCTTTTTCGGGACTGCCAGGGCTCAGCAAGGAGCAGCTGATCCTTTGCAGCTGATCGGTGCTTTTTCGGGGCTCCCAGGGCTCAGCAAGGATTAGCGCCACTTTGCAACTGATCGGTGCTTTTTCGGGGCTGCCAGGGCTCAGCAAGGATCAGAGCCGCTTTGCAGCTGATCGGTGCTTTTTTGGGGCTGCCAGGACTCAAGCGCCAGGATCAGCGCCACTTTGCAGCTGATCGGGGCTTTTTTGGGGCTGCCAGGGCTCAAGCGCCAGGATCAGGCTGTTTTCCAGCTGATCGGCGCTTTTTCGGGGCTGCCAGGGCTCAGCAAGGATCAGCGCCGCTTTGCTGATGATCGGCGGTTTTTCGGGGCTGCCAGGGCTCAGCAAGGATCAGCGTCGCTTTGCAGCTGATCGGGGCTTTTTCGGGGCTGCCAGGGCTCAAGCGCCAGGATCAGGCCGCTTTGCAGCTGATCGGAGCTTTTTCAGGGCTGCCAGGGCTCAGCAAGGATCAGCGCCACTTTGCAGCTGATCGGTGCTTTTTCGGGGCTCCCAGGGCTCAGCAAGGATTAGCGCAACTTTGCAGCTGATCGATGCTTTTTCAGGGCTACCAGGGCTCAGCAAGGATCAGAGCCGCTTTGCAGCTGATCGGTGCTTTTTCGGGGCTGCCACGGTTCAAGCGCCAGGATCAGGCCGCTTTGCAGCTGATTGGGTCTTTTTCGGGACTGCCAGGGCTCAGCAAGGATCAGTGCCGCTTTGCAGCTGATCGGGGCTTTTTCGGGGCTGCCAGGGCTCAAGCGCTAGGATCTGTGCCACTTTGCAGCTGATCGGCACTTTTTCGGGGCTGCCAGGGCTCAGCAAGGATCAACGCCGCTTTGCAGCTGATCGGGTCTTTTTCGGGACTGCCAGGGTTCAAGCGCCTGGATCAGGCCGCTTTGCAGCTGATCGGTGCTTTTCGGGGCTGCCAGGGTTCAAGCGCCAGGATCAGTGCCACTTTGCAGCTGATCGGGTCTTTTTCGGGACTGCCAGGGTTCAAGCACCAGGATCAGGCCGCTTTGCAGCTGATCGGGGCTTTTCCGGGGCTGCCAGGGCTCAGCAAGGATCAGTGCTGCTTTGCAGCTGATCGGGGCTTTTTCGGGGCTGCCAGGGCTCAGCAAGGATCAGAGCCGCTTTGCAGCTGATCTGGGCTTTTTGGGGGCTGCCAGGGCTCAGCAAGGATCAGCGCCGCTTTGCAGCTGATCGGTGCTTTTTCAGGGCTGCCAGGGCTCAGCAAGGATCAGCGCCGCTTTGCAGCTGATCGGGGCTTTTTCGGGGCTGCCAGGGTTCAAGCGCCAGGATCATGCCGCTTTGCAGCTGATCGGCGCTATTTCGGGGCTGCCAGGGCTCAGCAAGGATCAGTGCCGCTTTGCAGCTGATCAGGGCTTTTTTGGGGCTGCCAGGGCTCAAGCGCCAGGATCAGGCCGCTTTGCAGCTGATCGGTGCTTTTTCAGGGCTGCCAGGGCTCAGCAAGGATCAGCGCCACTTTGCAGCTGATCGGTGCTTTTTTGGGGCTCCCATGGCTCAGCAAGGATTAGCGCCGCTTTGCAGCTGATCGATGCTTTTTCGGGGCTACCAGGGCTCAGCAAGGATCAGTGCCGCTTTGCAGCTGATCGGGGCTTTTTCGGGGCTGCCAGGGCTCAAGCGCTAGGATCTGTGCCACTTTGCAGCTGATCGGCACTTTTTCGGGGCTGCCAGGGCTCAGCAAGGATCAACGCCGCTTTGCAGCTGATCGGGTCTTTTTCGGGACTGCCAGGGTTCAAGCGCCTGGATCAGGCCGCTTTGCAGCTGATCGGTGCTTTTCGGGGCTGCCAGGGTTCAAGCGCCAGGATCAGTGCCACTTTGCAGCTGATCGGGTCTTTTTCGGGACTGCCAGGGTTCAAGCACCAGGATCAGGCCGCTTTGCAGCTGATCGGGGCTTTTCCGGGGCTGCCAGGGCTCAGCAAGGATCAGTGCTGCTTTGCAGCTGATCGGGGCTTTTTCGGGGCTGCCAGGGCTCAGCAAGGATCAGAGCCGCTTTGCAGCTGATCTGGGCTTTTTGGGGGTTGCCAGGGCTCAGCAAGGATCAGCGCCGCTTTGCAGCTGTTCAGGGCTTTTTCGGGGCTGCCAGGGCTCAGCAAGGATCAGGCTGCTTTGCAGCTGATCGGTGCTTTTTCAGGGCTTCCAGGGCTCAGCAAGGATCAGGCCGCTTTGCAGCTGATCGGTGCTTTTTCAGGGCTGCCAGGGCTCAGCAAGGATCAGCGCCGCTTTGCAGCTGATCGGGGCTTTTTCGGGGCTGCCAGGGTTCAAGCGCCAGGATCATGCCGCTTTGCAGCTGATCGGCGCTATTTCGGGGCTGCCAGAGCTCAGCAAGGATCAGCGCCGCTTTGCAGCTGATCAGGGCTTTTTTGGGGCTGCCAGGGCTCAAGCGCCAGAATCAGGCCGCTTTGCAGCTGATCGGTGCTTTTTCAGGGCTGCCAGGGCTCAGCAAGGATCAGCGCCACTTTGCAGCTGATCGGTGCTTTTTTGGGGCTCCCATGGCTCAGCAAGGATTAGCGCCGCTTTGCAGCTGATCGATGCTTTTTCGGGGCTACCAGGGCTCAGCAAGGATCAGAGCCGCTTTGCAGCTGATCGGGGCTTTTTCGGAGCTGCCACGGTTCAAGCGCCAGGATCAGGCCGCTTTGCAGCTGATCGGGTGTTTTTCGGGACTGCCAGGGCTCAGCAATGATCAGTGCCGCTTTGCAGCTGATCGGGGCTTTTTCGGGGCTGCCAGGGCTCAAGCGCTAGGATCAGTGCCACTTTGCAGCTGATCGGCACTTTTTCGGGGCTGCCAGGGCTCAGCAAGGATCAACACCGCTTTGCAGCTGATCGGGTCTTTTTCGGGACTGCCAGGGTTCAAGCGCCAGGATCAGGCCGCTTTGCAGCTGATCGGGGCTTTTCGGGGCTGCCAGGGTTCAAGCGCCAGGATCAGTTCCACTTTGCAGCTGATCGGGTCTTTTTCGGGACTGCGAGGGTTCAAGCACCAGGATCAGGCCGCTTTGCAGCTGATCGGGGTTTTTTCGGGGCTGCCAGGGCTCAGCAAGGATCAGTGCCGCTTTGCAGCTGATCGGGGCTTTTTCGGGGCTGCCAGGGCTCAGCAAGGATCAGAGCCGCTTTGCAGCTGATCTGGGCTTTTTGGGGGCTGCCAGGGCTCAGCAAGGATCAGCGCCGCTTTGCAGGTGATCAGGGCTTTTTCGGGCCTGCCAGGGCTCAGCAAGGATCAGGCCGCTTTGCAGCTGATCGGGGCTTTTTCAGGTCTTCCAGGGCTCAGCAAGGATCAGCGCCACTTTGCAGCTGATTGGTGCTTTTTCAGGGCTGCCAGGGCTCAGCAAGGATCAGGCCGCTTTGCAGCTGATCGGTGCTTTTTCAGGTCTTCCAGGGCTCAGCAAGGATCAGCGCCACTTTGCAGCTGATCGGTGCTTTTTCGGGGCTCCCAGGGCTCAGCAAGGATTAGCGCCACTTTGCAGCTGATCGGTGCTTTTTCGGGGCTGCCAGGGCTCAGCAAGGATCAGCGCCGCTTTGCAGCTGATCGGGGCTTTTCCGGGGCTGCCAGGGTTCAAGCGCCAGGATCAGGCCGCTTTGCAGCTGATCGGGGCTTTTTCGGGGCTGCCAGGGCTCAGCAAGGATCAGCGCCGCTTTGCAGCTGATCGGAGCTTTTTTGGAGCTGCCAGGGCTCAGCAAGGATCAGTGCCGCTTTGCAGCTGATCGGGGCTTTTTCGGGGCTGCCAGGGCTCAGCAAGGATCAGAGCCGCTTTGCAGCTGATCAGGGCTTTTTCGGGGCTGCCAGGGTTCAAGCGCCAGGATCAGGCCGCTTTGCAGCTGATCTGTGGTTTTTCGGGGCTGCCAAGGCTCAGCTCCACTTTCCAGCTGTTCGTCGCTTCTTCGGGGCAGTCAGGGCTCAGCGGAAGTGCCAGGATCAGTGGCAGGCTCCAGCTCGAGCTGCTGAGCCCCAAATACGCACCAATCACCTGGAAAGCAGCACTGATCCCAGCACATCTGCTGAGCCCCAAAGAAGCACTTATCACCTGGAAAGCAGCATTGATCGCTGCTCACACACACACACACACACACACACAAGCAGTTACAGCTGAAGGCATTTCAGGCTTCAACTACGGCTCCCAGTCCTCCAGCATTTCCAGCGAGAGAGACAGAGGCTCTCTCTCTCTGTCTTCATGCCGGCTTGCCCCCTAGCAGGGCTCCTGATTGGCCTTGCGCCCGCTCCTCTTCCATCGCCCTTTGCAGGAAGTGAAGCGCCCGGGGAAAGAGCCGCGGAGGTGGCCGGCTGGCCGGGTAGCGAGTTACATTTATATTTATATCTATTAAATTTTTATACCGCTCTTCTCCCGAAGGATTCAGGGCGGTGTACAGGGCAATAAATATTAAAAACGAAGTACAAAAGTTAAAAAACAATTAAATATTATGCCCGATATAAACAGTAATTAAAACCATGTTAAAAACCCAACCCTTAACCCATCAAACCAGACCGGATTGCTTAAATAAATAAGTTTTTAGACCCCGCCGGAAGGAGCGAAGGTCGGGGGCCATCCTGGGCAAAGGCCCCCCTCGTCACAGCTCCAATATGCTCTTCTAAAGAGAGCTGTGAGTCTAGGAGGACCCCCAAGTTGCGCGCCCTATCTACGGGGGGTAATAGCTCACCCCCCATGGCAAGAGATGGAGTAATCTGAATTTCCCCGGATGCCGGCATGAACAGCCACTCAGTCTTGTCAGGGTTGAGCCGAAGCCTGTTCCTCCCCATCCAGACCCAGATCGCCTCCAGGCAACGGGACATCACGTCGAGTGCATCACTGGGGTGGTTTGGGGTCGAAATAAAAAGCTGGGTATCATCAGCATACTGATGATACCCAACTCCAAAACCACGAATGATCTCACCCAGCGGCTTCATATAGATGTTGAACAGGAGAGGTGAGAGCACCGATCCCTGAGGAACTCCACAAATGAGAGGCCTCAAGGTCGACCTCTGCCCCCCTGCCAACACCAACTGCGAACGTCCCAGGAGGTAGGAGGAGAACTACTGAAAAACTGTGACTCCCACTCCCAACCCCCTGAGACGTCGCAGCAAGATACCATGGCCGATGGTATCAAAAGCCGCTGAGAGGTCTAAAAGGACTAGGACAGAGGAGCAACCCCTGTCCCGAGCCCGCCAGAGATCATTCACCAGCGCGACCAATGCCGTCTCCGTGCTGTATCCGGGCCTGAAGCCCAATTGGTACAGGTCTAGATAATCAGCTTCATCCAAGAACAAAGGGAGCTGCTGCGCCACCACGCTCTCAACAACCTTCGCAAGGAAGCGAAGGTTGGAGACCGGACAAAAGTTGTTTAATATTGCTGGGTCCAAGGCAGGTTTCTTGAGGAGGGGTCTCACCACCGCCTCCTTCAAGGCGGCGGGAAAGCTACCCTCACTCAAAGAAGCAGTTATCACTGCCTGGAGCAAGCCTCGTGTCCCATCCTGGGCCGCATAAATCAGCCAGGAGGGACACGGGTCCAACAAACACGTGGTGGAGCTCAGCTTCCCCATGATCTTTTTTTTTATTAAAAAGTTTTACAATACATTTTATTTTTAACAAACAAAACACAACCCCTCCCCACCCCCTTCCCACTCCCCAACCCTCCCCAACCCCTCCCTCCCTTCCCCCTCCCTCTTCCCTGACTTCCCAGAGCTAAGTACAGGGTATAAGAATACGAACAATCATAATCTACCTTATGCAAACAATCATAAACTATTAAAACTATCGCACTTTAACTCTTATGAATTAACTCCAAGCAGTATAAATATCACATCAATAATTATTCAAATGCTGGATAATACTTTTTAGTCCCATATTTACTCCACAGTATTTCTCTGTTGCAAATAGTCTTTCAAGTACACTAAAATCTTTGCCATATCCTCCAAGTTGGAAACTTTTACAGTCCATTCTTCTATAATCGGCAGTTCTTCCTTCTTCCAATATTGCCCTACTAAAAGTCTTGCTGCCGTAATTAAATTCAGCATCCTCTTGATATCCATAACAGTAGTGTCAATAAAAATACCCAATAAGAACAATTACAGACAAAACAAATTTACATCAATCATTAAAAAACCAATTTTCTAATCTTCTTTCCACCTGGCCTGTAATTTCCATACTAAAACCAAATTTATGCAATCTTTCCTTCTCTTAAGATATTATACAGCTTCAAGTACCATACATTTCTTTCCAAACTTAAAATTTCCTTATATGTAGTCACATCATTTTTATATTTTCTATTACGTGTTTGATTATTGCCCATATAAGTAGCTTACAAGTTAACTTGCATCTATACTTTTTCCCAAACTCGCAACAGAGCATGTCTTAAAATATATACCTTAAACACATTATCCACCTTCTTATCACACAATAAATATACATACCAACCAAATAACAAATCATGACCTTCAAAATTTCAGTAAGCACTACTACAATTCTTCCCAATTAAGTTTTCATAATTATTTTAAAATTAAAACAACATAAAATATTACAAAACATAATTATTTTATATAACTCTACATTTGAGGGTGAAAAATATATCCCCAAATATTTAACCCTTTTAACAATTTCAATTCCCGTTTACTCTTCTAAAACCGCCTTTTATGATACTATCATATTCTTAAACAACATTTTAATTTTTGTATGTTAAGCTTAAATCCAAAAACTTTCCCTTATTGCATTATTATCTCCTTCAGTTCTACAACTAAATCTTCAGGCTCGTCTCATTCGTCTAGAAACAGCACGCCTCCTCCAATTTCTGGCCTCCTCCAATGATACTGAAATGTGATCCACTCCTGTAACTTTCTCATCTGTCTGCATTGTTCCTTCAGCACCTTGTAAATTCTCTCTGTGTCGTTGAGACTCTCCCTCACCTTTCTTCTTTGTAGATTCCAAAAGTGGTATGGGGGCTGCTTTTAAAACATTACAATAAAAATCACATGCCTGAATCACCGTAGTAAGACGATGCCTCATACCTTCATACGTCACCACCATACCCACTGGTATCTCCCATCTGAACTTGATATCACGTCGTCTTAATTCTTGTGCCAAAAAAGCAAATTCCTTCCTTCTACTTAAAATTCTTGGAGGGATCTCTTTTAAAATCAAGACTTCTTGCTCAGCAATTGCAAATTCAGTATTGTAGGAGGCTTGAATAACCTCATTTCTAATCGCTCTCTTTGTAAAATAAACCACCACATCTCTGGGTAGTTTCCTTTGTCTTGCAATCCACGAATTAACACGGAAAATTTTATCTATATCTTCCATTATTTCATCTGCTGATCGCCCCAGCACCCCTTCCAGAGCCTCAGAAACTATTTTCTTCAAATTTTCTTTAGGATCCTCTTTTAAGCCTCTGATTCTCACGGCAAACTCCATCTGATGATACTGTACCAAGGTCAAATCACAATCAATTTTCTCCACCACATTTTCAGTTTCTGTCATTTTTACTTCTAGTCTAGTATTATTTTGGCTGAGATCTTCCACTCTTTTGTCCAAACGCTCAATACATATAGCCATGCCTTGAAATGCAGATAAGATGTCTGCCCTTATTTCTGTTAGTTTCTCTGTGATCTTTTCATCCATAACCTCAGCTAGTTTTTCTGTTAACTTCTCATCCAGCTTTTCATCCATTATCTCAGCTAATTGTTGCAATTGCTTTTCCATAACCTCTTGCATCACATTCTGCAAATCTTTAACTGTAAGGGCTGGTGCAGGTGCGGGTGCAGGGTGCAATAAAGCTTGCAATGAAGACTGCTGCACCGGAAAAGCCCCCGCACTTCTAAGAACTTTAAAAGATGTAGCCGCCATTTTCACCCACTATTGTCTGCTACGCACTTTCACTTTCAAACTCGGCAAAATCCATTGAGTTAAAGATCAAAAGTCCACTTTCACCTGAATCTCCTGTATCGCTCTGCCTGCATCCTAGTTCTCCAAAGTTCTTTCTTGCTGGCAGGGATGGTTGCAGACGCCCTGTTCTGCTCCAAAAAGCCTGGAGCAGAAGCGCCTCGCAGTCCGGAGCATACCCAGGCTTCGGGGGGGCTCAATCCTTCAGCCGTCAAAACTTTAGGTTCTGTCGGCCCCGGAGAGCTCTACGCCTACCTGGGCGCTCACCCCCTCCTCTTCTCCCAAGGAGGGGGCTTCCGAGTCGCTGAAACAGCTGATCGGCGCTGTTTTCGGCGGCTCTACGGAGCTGCGGGGCTGACAGCCTAAGAATGGCTGCCTCCGGCGATGCCTTGCCATCCGGAAGTCCTGCTTCCCCATGATCTTGTCCACGTCTTCAGGAGTCACAGGATCGAACTCCTCCCAGATAACATCGACAAGACTGCCTGTATCCTCATCATCAGACTCTGCCCAGTCGGAGTCCAGACCGGTCCAGATCCGAGCGATTTTGTCCGACAGATATCGACTAAACTCCTCGGCACAACCCTGCAAGGGCTCCTCCCTCACCTCCTGATTAAGGAGGGAGCGAGTTACTCTAAACAGGGCGGCCAGGCGATTATCTGCGGACGCGATGAGGGTGGCAAAGTGGTTAGACCTTGCCACCCTCATCGCCACGAGATAAATTCTCGTGAACGACCTTAGTCGTAACCGGTCGGATTCAGATCGGCTGGACCTCCAACAGCTCTCTAGGCCCTGTCTCCGACGCTTCATCTCCCGGAGCTCCATGGAGAACCAAGGAGCCCATTGGGATCTGCGCCGGGTCAAGGGCCGCATGGGTACAACTCGGTCGAGTGCCTCTGTGGCTGCCCTTTCCCAGGCTTCCACTAGTTCCCTCCGAAGTGTTTCCTCCAGGCTGCGCCCCCACCCAACGCCTCCGTCTGCGCATCTCCGATAAGGAGCAAGGCCCCTCGCATCTTCTGAGGCAGCCAAAGCCCACGTGGGAAAGAACGATCTTTATTGAAGCAAAATAAGCCCAATTTCGGGACTTTAAGGGCAACTGCAACAGAAGCGTGACTGTGTCTGATACCTCCCTATCTTGGACTTCAGAAAGCGGTTTTCCTAAACCGAGAGTCCCTGGTAGCAAATGGAAATAATGGGGAAAGGAGACGGGGTGGGGTGGGGAAGTTGGAGTTGTTGAAAGCACAATTGCTAGGAGAATGGAGGAGAAAAGAAAAGAAGAAGTGACCCAAAAAATCTTAGGGAAGAACTGGGAAAACAAAAAGGTGATGTAGGAAGAAAAGTCTCCATCATGGTTCCTCCAAGCGGGGAATAAACATGGCAACTGCTTTGGGAAGAAGGTTGTAGTTTATTGCAGAGTAAAGGCAGACAGAAAGATGAATCCAACAGGAAAAGAAGGGCTGAGCACATGTGGGTAGTGGGTTTTTATACCCCTTGGACTCTATTGTCTGGAGTTATTTCCTGTTTCAAGCTTTGTATTTCCTTTGTCATGTATTCTGTCCTGAGCCTAGGTGTACCACTCTAGGATTCTTGCTGGTTGTCTGTCCAAGCCCACCTCCCTGGGGCTGGGGTATGTAGATTTCAGAAGTCTTCTTAGCTTTAACCTTCCTGAATGGTTTACATCTGCATTTCTATAGAGTTGGTTTCTGCTTGGGGGAGGGAGACTTGGGGCTATTAAGAAAACCTGGGCATGCTTTTCTGCCTTTTAACTTCTTTTTAGGAAATGTATTTTCCTGCCCTTTTAATATTTTCTTCTCTGGGGAGATGACTTCCCACAATCCCCCCTTTGTGCCCTAAGTGTGTGAATGACACACTTACTGGCACAAGATTAAAATTGGTCTCATCAGGTATACTTGGTAAACAAGCTTTAAACTGTTAATGCAAAAGGAAAAACACTAATGGAGGCAGCAGAAAAGGATTCCTGCCCATAAAGTTCTAAAAAGTCAGGGCGAAAATTAGGTGGAAAAGAAATTTATAGTTACCAATATTCTGTGCCAATTATTTACAAATGTTAGATGCCACCTTTAGCTTCCAGTCAGGTTTGCACATTGCTCCCAAAAAATCTTCACAGCCATGGTTTGCCTCAGTACCTAACCACTGGCTGCCCATTTTCAAGAGTTGTTTCCTGCCTTAGCTCTTAATTCAGTGCATCCAGGTTTGTAATTTGTAATGTCCAATTAATGTTAGCCAATATCCAAGTAAGGCTATTCCATCCTTTAAATTGCACATAGTGAGCCCAATCTGAGTCCACCAGAGCAAGATATTCAGGGCTTAGATCTCTTTCCTGATACCTCCTCATGTCATATGAATTGCAAATCACCTGAGGGGTACTGGTTCCCTCCCCCTTGGAATTTTACTGGAGGCTGGAGCTTTACTGAAGGTAAGTAGAAGGGAGACTCAATGTGATTCTAAATGGTGTGTGTGTGTGTTTGTAGCTACTAATACAAACAGGCAATACAAACATTCTGGATAAATTTTTCCTCCCACCATACAGAAGTCCCAAGGTGTTCAGGACTTGCTGTGCCAACTATTCCCAAATGCCATCTCTCCATAAATACATTTAACTGGCTATTACAATATAAATGAAGCAAGCAAGAAAACTACAATGAGTTTCCACCCTCTCCCCATAGTCCAATTTTTCTTCTAAGGCTTCGTGTGGGGTCCCATGGCACCTTCCTTCAGCTTTTCACAGGTATCTGGGGGACTGGTAGAACTTGGGACTTCCTCAGGTTGTATGGTGGCTTTTTTGTAGATGGCTGGATTCAAAACTCATTTCCATGACTCCATGGCATCTGTGTCAGTGTGCTCTTCTTCAAAAGGTTTGGGGGGGGGTGTCATCTGTGCAGAGCTGAAAGACATGAGAACAAGAACTCCTCCCCCCTTTCTGGGTGGACTCTCCCAAAAGAGGCAGACAAAGGCATGGGAAACAAAAGGATAAGAATTGGGAGGGGGGTAATTTGCAGGCAGAGTTTTGAAAAGGCATTAATACTGCAGTTTTTAAAGATTCTGGTAAGAGAACATAAAAGGACATCCCCTCCTCATCCCATAGAAAAAATATCTTGGTAAATACAAGAACCCAATAACTAGTCTGACTCAGTGGCATCCTGAGGCTAAATAAACAAACACTTAACACACACACTGGCCACAAGGAATGTAGAACTGGCTAACAGCAATTAGAACTGATAGAATTAGAATAGGAACAACAAAAGGTACACAACAATAAAATAATTAACACTGGAACCCTCCTGAAGCAAATGTTAACACCTTTTAGACAGATTTGAGATAGAAATTAACCCAAACCCAACAATAGACACTGACCAACAAATCTGAAAAGACAAATTTAACTCACCAAAAGAAATGACAATTTTGGAAACCATGAAAAGGTATAAGAACTCGTGCTTAGGACCATTCTGTCTCGCTAGCTGGGGTTTTATGCTGAACTGTCACTCAACTTTAATCTCTGTGATCAAACCTATTTTTCCAGTACCTGGCTTCACATTCTATTTGTTCCCCTCTGTGCTGCTTGTGAGAATCCCAGCTGGAAGAGTCTCAACGGGAGAATTCCTCCCAACAGTCTCATTCCTGAACTGAACATTTTTAACGTGTTAGGACTTAAGTTATACTGTATTAGTCACAACGTCTGTAACTGGTCCAATGAAACAACAACAACACGGTTTGCATCCATCAAATCTGCAATAAACTTACAGATTTTCTGGAGGAATATTTAAGCTAAACAATGGGGACAGTGAATTAATTGATACAGAACATCCCTGTCCCCGGCAATCAAAAACTCGCAGGGTTAGCAGTGCCTGTAACATAGATATGTGTATGGACAAGAATATCAACCTTGCTATCAAGCAAAATCAAACTTTTAATAGCAAGTGCCAAACAGGTGGTAAGAAAATAAGGGACTGTCAGGACCCACCTCAATCCACATCTTAGGAAATAAGAACTCTTGGATGCAAGTTTAGTCCAAAAGGAAAATGTTTACTAGGATGGAATCGATTGTGGCAATACAAGACGGAATCTAACAAAGTTACATTTCAATCCTATATAAAGCATTCCCATTTCAGCCCCTCCCCTCATCCATTTGGTCAGGCCCCCATCATTTGCTTATGTGTCAGGCCCTTCCATGGGAAAGGGAACTCTCCTTGGTTTTATGGTTATTGCTTTCCTTTTCAGTTGTAAATGAAGATGCGATCCAGATGTCTCTCCCCCTCTCTCCCCCAGTTCAAACGTTCCCTGTTGTTTGAAGATCGCCTTAAGTAACCATCCTCTCCCCCCCCCTCAGAGAGATGGCAGAATCCCCAGAATAAGCCCAATGTTCTACCTATACATTTATGAAATGTGATATAAATGGATTCTGACATTCGGCTCTCCTTTCAGAAAAAAGATGAGTCCTTCTGTGGGGAAAAGAAAACATATAAATGTTAGCCTGGTTTGTTCGGATATTCTGTATGAAACCTCTTAAGCAACTTAGGTGCTTTAACATGGAGTTTGTTAACCCACTCATTTTCTGTGGAGGGGAGGTGTTTCCATGCCACTAAATATTGTATCGTTCCATGGTGTTTTCTGGAATCTAAGATTTCTTTCACTTCAAAATGTTGTTCTCCTTCCACCATGATGGGGGGTGGTGGTGGTGGGATTTTTGCTCGTAGTGGTGATTGTTGTTCTCTCTTTAATAGACTGCAGTGAAAGGTTGGGTGTATTCGTCTAAGATTTTTGGGTAGTTCTAATTCAACTGTTACTGGGTTTATGATTCTTTTAATTGGAAAGGGTCCAATATATTTTGGTCCTAGTTTTTTACAGGGTTGGAGTGATTTCAGGTATTTTGTGGATAAATATACCATCTCTCCTACCCTAAATGGTGCGGGATCGGTTCTTTTTTTGTCTGCCTGTGTCTTGTATGCTTTTCTGGCATCTTCCAACGCTTTCCTAACGATTGGCCATGTATTTTGCAATTGAGCAATCCATTCCTTCAGATCAGGGATGACCGGTTCTTTTGGGGTTAGTTCTGGTATTGGGTTGAAACTCTGGCCTGTAGCTACTTGAAAAGGGGTGTAACCTGTGCTTGAGTGGACTGCATTATTATATGCTACTTCTGTGAAAGGCAGTAGGTCCGTCCAGTCGGACTGCTGAAAATTAATAAAGCATCTCAGATATTGTTCAAGTATATTATTAAGTCTTTCAGAAGCTCTGTCTGTCTGAGGATGGTGACTAGATGACAGTCCTTGGGTGGTTCCTAAGAGGGATAAAAATTCTTTCCAAAATGCCGACGTAAATTGCACCCCTCTATCAGATATGATGCGTTGTGGTACCCCGTGCAATCTGTAAATATGCTGTACAAAAAGTTTTGCTAATGCTTTTGCGGTCGGGATTTTTTGGCAAGGTATGAAATGTACTTGCTTAGAGAACAGATCTGTGACAGTCCAGACTACGGTGTTTCCATTACTTTCTGGCAGTTCTACGATAAAATCCATGGCTATTTCTTTCCATGGGGCTGAGGGGTTTGCCACCGGTTGTAACAGACCTGGCGGTTTCCCTTGCAGTCTTTTGGCCATCACGCAAATTTGACAGCTACCCACATAGCTTTCTATGTCCTTTTTCGTAGATGGCCACCAAAATTGCCTTTTAGTTAAGTGTAAGGTTTTTACAAAGCCAAAGTGTCCTGCTGATTTTGTATCATGGCACAGTTGCATGAAATTGATTCTCTGTGTGGCAGGTATATATAGCTTCTCCCCCACCCATGGCAGTCCATCTTTAATTGTGCACACATGTTTATTTTTCTGGAACCATTCATCATTTTCCAAAGATTTCCTGAATTCTATTCCAGTTTGGCTATCTACCTTCGGCTTCATTTTTTCTTGTGCCCTGGTGGTGACTGGTGCTTCCAGTTGTTGTTCCGGTACAAGTGGTTTAAAGTCAGTAACTCTTGTGCTGTTATATTGGGGCATGCGGGATAATGCATCTGCCAGGAAGTTCTTTCCCCCCGGTAAGTGTTTGAGAGTGAAATTGAATCGGTGAAAGTGTTGGGACCAGCGGGCTTGCTTAGGAGTGAGCTTCCTGGGCGTTTTTAGTGCTTCCAAATTCTTGTGGTCTGTCCAGACCTGGAAAGGTATTTTATTTCCTTCTAAAAATTGGCGCCATGTTAGTAATGCCCACCTCAACGAGAATGCCTCTTTTTCCCATATTGGCCAGCATTGTTCTGTTTCTGTGAGTTTTCTGGATGTGTATGCGCATGGTTGCAACGTCCCCTCATCATTTTCCTGTAGTAATACGGCTCCGACTGCTACGTCGCTCGCATCTGCCTGTATTACAAAAGGTTTGTCGGGATCTGGGTGTTTTAGGACAGGTTCAGCAGAAAAAAGTCTCTTTAGCCTCTCAAATGCTGCTTGACATTCCATTGACCATTTTAAAGGCTGGCTGGGTTTCACGGGTGACCCCCTCTTCGTTTTCAACAAATTTGTGAGGGGTATGGCTATTTGGCCAAATGCGGGGATGAATTGGCGGTAGAAATTTGCAAACCCCAGGAAACTTTGCAATTGCTTCCGTGTGCGGGGGGGTGCCCACTCTAGTACTGCCCTGACCTTCTCAGGGTCCATTTCGATGCCCTCTGGAGATATGCGATATCCCAGGTAGTCGATTTTTTCCTGATGGAATTTACACTTCGATAATTTAGCATATAAATGGGCAGCTCGCAACTTCTTCAGGACTGCTCTGACTAGTTTGATATGTTCCTCTTTGGTTTCTGTGAAGATAAGGATGTCATCGAGGTAAACCAGGACCCCTTTATATAGGTGCTCTCTCAGCACGTCATTAATTAATTGCATAAAGACTGCGGGGGCTCCTTGCAGTCTGAATGGCAATACTTTGAATTGATAGCACCCCATTGGGCAGTTGAATGCAGTCTTCCATTCGTCTCCTTCCTTAATCCTAATACGGTAGTATGCTTCCCTCAGGTCTAGTTTGGTAAAAATCTTTCCTTTCGATAGATGGGATAGCATATCCTTCATTAGGGGAAGGGGGTACAGATTACATTCACTAATTGTGTTCAAATTTCTATAATCCACAACCAAGCGAAAAGACCCATCCTTCTTCTCCCTGAACAGAACCGGGGCGGCCACTTTGGGTTTGGCAGGCTCAATAAATCCTCTTTCTAAGTTTTTCTTTATGAATCTTTCCATTTCTGCCATTTCCCTTGGGCTCATGGCATACATCCTGGGTTTTGGGAGTTTTGCCCCAGGTTTGAATTCTATGGTGCAGTCTGTGGGGCGGTGGGGGGGAAGTTCATCTGCTCTTTCCTCACTGAAGACCTCAGCCAGGTCCCTGTATTCCTCTGGTATCTCTGGTAACCCCTTCTCTTTTCCCACTGCTGCTGTCTCCTCCCTCTGGGTTGGGGGTGTGTTTGGGGGTTTTACGTTTTCCTGTTCCACTTTTGGGAAGTTGAGTTCTGCTGTCCTCCAGTTTATCCCGGGGTTCCATTTCTTCAGCCATTCCAGTCCTAAAATCATTGGGCATTCCATGCCTGGGGCCACTATAAACGTTATGTCTTCCTCATGAGACCCCAGGGACATGTGGATTGGTAGAGTGGCTAGGGTAGCTGGTCCCCCCCCGCTATAGTCCCATCTAATTGACTAAAAGAGATTGGTTGTTTTAGCCTCCTCACTGGGATGCTCAATCTCTCCACCAGCGTTGGGCTAATAAGGCAGCGGATGCACCCAGAGTCTATCAGAGCTTTTATTTTGGCTGCTTCAGGCATAGGGGAAGCTAATATAGTCACTGTCTTAAGTATGGGTGGAAGGGGTCCACTTACCAATGGTTCTCCCTCTGAGCTGTCTTCCAAGTTGTCCACCGTCCCTGCGATGCAGGCCGGAGTCCAATCCCAGTTCCTGGCAGGAATTGTGGACTCTACAGCCTCTGTCCCCTTCATGGAAGATTCTTTTGTGTTGCCTTGGGGCTTCCCCGGCTTCTTGGAGGATGATGCCTCTGGTTTTCGTGGGGGGGCTTTTGAACGACATTCTGCAGCATGGTGGCCCTCTCTCCCGCAGTTGAAACAACCCGTTGATTTTTTGGCTGTGGCTGGTGGCTTTTTCCCCTCGCGTGTTTGCTTGGGTGGCAGGCAGCCCCATGGTTTTCCTCTGCGGTGTCTCTTCAGTAGGTCTATTTCCACTTCCTCCGCCAGGATGTACCAGTCGTCGAGATGGGGTGGGTCTCCTCGAGGCAGGCAAGCGTCATACAGGTCGTAGTTTAGACCGTCTTTGAAGTGGCTAAGGAGGATGTCTTCTGGCCAGTTCAGCTTGCTGGCAATGGCTCGGAATTCTTGGGTATAATCAGCCACTGCTCGCCTGCCCTGCCTCACCGTCTTGATTCTCTCCCGGGCCTTACGGTCAGCCAAAGGATCCTTGAACCGCCGCCTCAAAGATGACATTAATCGGTTGAAGTCGTTGAGTTCTGGGGCGTTGGAGTCATGCTAGTTCACCACCCAGTCTGCAGCCAATCCGTCCAGGGCAGATTGCACAATTCGGATGCGTGTTTTGTCACTAGGGATATCCCGGCCATACTCTTCCATGTAGCTGAGGACTTGGGTTAGGAAGAATCCCAGTCGTGATGGCTCCCCCTTGAATTTTACTTCCAGGGGCGGGAGTCTTTGGCTGGAGCATTGTCTGCGCCGTGGCCGGTATCGCTCCTCATCCTGGTCCCCATCTGTGGTTCTGGGGGGGGGGTACTGCTGAGGCAGCAATTCCTGTTCCATTGGACGGCCCTGGGGTTTCAGGTGTTGGATCCCCTCCATTACCTTTCCAGTTGCGTCCCCAGGCGCTGCCTCGGTTGCGATTTTCAGCTCTCTCCTCCCTTAGTGAGCTCAGGGTTGCTTTCATCAGATCAATGGCTTTTTCCAGGATCCGCTCCTCCTCACTGGCGTGCAGGGAACTCTCCATCTCTTGCCTCCGTTGCGGTTGGTGGTTACTCTGCCTCAGGGTCACTTCTCCCGAAGCCTTTTCCCACTCACTTTTCCTTCCAACGCCCATCGACCACCGGGGTTTTCGGTCGTACTGCTCCACCGCTTCTTCCCCAGGGGAATATGCCGCTTCAGCTTCCCATCATCTCTGGGATTCCATTTGGGGGGAAGACTCGCCCTCCATGGGGCTTCCCTCCTCTCTTGCTTCGTCGCCAGACATTGTATTTGTTGCAAAGTCCCTCGGTAAGGTTTTCCCTTCCAGGTTGACTCTTATAGCAGATTCCGTCTACTGTCAGGACCCACCTCAATCCACATCTTAGGAAATAAGAACTCTTGGATGCAAGTTTAGTCCAAAAGGAAAATGTTTACTAGGATGGAATAGATTGTGGCAATGCAAGACGGAATCTAACAAAGTTACATTTCAATCCTATATAAAGCATTCCCATTTCAGCCCCTCCCCTCATCCATTTGGTCAGCCCCCCATCATTTGCTTAGGTGTCAGGCCCTTCCATGAGAAAGGGAACTCTCCTTGGTTTTATGGTTATTGCTTTCCTTTTCAGTTGTAAATGAAGATGCGATCCAGATCTGTCTCTCCCCCTCTCTCCCCCAGTTCAAACGTTCCCTGTTGTTTGAAGATCGCCTTAAGTAACCATCCTCTCCCTGCCCCCCTCGGAGAGATGGCAGAATCCCCAGAATAAGCCCAATGTTCTACCTATACATTTATGAAATGTGATATAAATGGATTCTGACAATAAGGGGAACTCAGGCACCACATACAGGTTATGTAGAAAGTAAACACAGGGTCAGTTATAAAGGACTCAAATGTCTGTACACCAATGCACAGAGTATGAACAGTAAACAGGGTGAACCAGAAGTTCAGGTAAATGAGGGCAGATATGATAATGTTGCCATTATGGAAACCTGGTGGGATGAAACCCACAAATGGAACCATTTAAAGGAAACAGACCAAATAAAAGAGGTGGAGTTCCTCTATATAAGAAATGACTACATCTCCACAGAAATAGAGCACAACAATGATGAAAAATCTTGAATGCATTTGGGTCAATATAAAAAGGAAAAAATGACATTGCCATAGGTCTATACTATAGGCCAACCAACCAGAGAAAATAGATGAACCTTTTGCTAGTCAGCTAACTAAGGTATGTAGGAAGCATAAGCAATAGAACATAGTCAAACTAGAGTCTTGGACTTTAAGAGCTAATTTCAATAAACTTAAGAGAGGGCTTGGGAGGGATTCCATGGATGAGAATCCTCAAGGGAAAAACAATTTAAAAAGCTTGGGAAATTTTGTAAAAAAAAGTTTAGCACAATACCAACAAAGGAAAAGAATAACAGCTCTCAAAAGATATTAGCATGGCTGCATAAAGAATTTTCTGATAAATTGAAAGATACAAAAGACAAGCATAAAAAGTGGAAAGGGGCACATAACTAAAGCAGAATATCAGCAAATAGGCCAAGCCTGCAAACATGAAGTCAGAAAAGTTAAGGCTCAAAATGAACTAAGGCTTGTGACCCAAGTCAAAAATAACAAAAAAAAAAACTTCTTTCAACAAGAAAAAAGAAAAAAAATTAAAGAAATGATTATGGCAAGAAGGTGACAACAGGGAGAAAGCAGAACATTTAACTCTTTTGCGTGTGGCTTTACACAAAAGAAAAAGTTATCAAAAACAATACATAAAAATAGATTAGAAACACAAACTAAGATAGGCAAGCAAATGGCAAGTGAGCACCTTTCCAAATTTACTAGGACCAGATGGATTTATTTATTTATTTATTTATTTATTTTAATTCCATTTATATCCCGCCCTTCTCCGAAGACTCAGGGCGGCTTACAAGCTTAGCAGTAGCCTTCATTCTATGTATATGCCTGCTTATTAAGGCTTTCACACACACCCCAAGCGGCATTATTACAAAGTCAGCTTAATTGCCCCCAACAATCTGGGTCCTCATTTTACCTACCTCGGAAGGATGGAAGGCTGAGTCAACCTTGAGCCTGGTGGGACTCGAACCTGCACTAATTGCAGGCAGCTGGTGTTACCTTTGGATTACACCCAAAGGTTCTCAAGGAACTGGCAGATATGATCTCAGAACCACTGAACTATATTTTTCAAGGATCCTGGAGCACTAGGGAACTACCAGAGGACTGGAAAAGAGCTGATGTAGTTCCTTTTTTTTAAGAAAGGAAAGAAAAAATAGATCCAGGAAACTACAGACTTATCAGCCTGACCTCACCTGGACAGATTCTGGAAAAGATAATCAGACAACAAATCAACGGAATACCTAGAGGCAAACAAAGTCATTACTAAAAGCCAACATGGGTTTGTCAAAAACAGATCATGCTAAACAAATCTTATTGCATTCTTTGATCAAGTGACAAAATTGGTGGACCAGAGGAATGCTGTTGATACAATTTACTTGGGCTTCAGTAAGGCATTTGATAAAGTTGGCATAGGGTTTCCTGCCTGAGCAGAGGGTTGGACTAGATGACCTCCAAGGTGCCTTCCAACTTTATCATTCTTATTAAATGCAAGAGTGAAACTTTTCCAGCAGATGAACTTAAAAACATTCCCTCCTGCTACAGTAACTTTGGGCTGTTCTTAAGAGTACATAGAGAGAAAGAGAAGAAAAACAAACAAACACATTTTTCTTCATTCTGTTTGTTGGCCAGACAGACAGAGTGAGGGTATTTTCTTTTTGGTAGCTTATTTTAAGCAGAATTTCTAGCAGAATTTTAAAATTCTTTTCTCTTTGGATTAGACAGTTAACAGTCACATTTACCTATCGCACAAAGACTTTGACACACATATACACACAAAGACAGGGGAACAGAAAAGGAAACAGAAGTCTTAATTTTACACATCCTAGTCATACCCACCATAAATCTCAGTTAAATTAGGGAAGGCACATATTTTAAACATACCACGTGGTTGCATAGAGAGAGAGAGAGAGAGAAAGAGAGAGAAGCACTATTTCTTATTTTCCCTTTGACTACCTTTATTTAGCCAATTGGTTTCCCAGCAAAGCCCTAGCAAAGTCCATTTTCTTTATATATATTTTCTCTACCTATCTCTTTTTCATACCTGCCTGAACGGGTAGCTGATTCCCATCCCAGGCTTCAAGCAAGCTTTTCTGGGGAGCCTATCTCGGCCCTTTAACTAGAACCCACCTTGGTTCTATCGGGCTTGGCGCACTGAAGCCTCCTTGTGAGACTTCCACCTACCTCCACAGTTTTTTCTTGGGTCAAAAAGGGACCCAAGGAGCACTCTGGATCCCTCACAGAGTACTGGGACGCTCCTTTAGGGATCTACCACCACGGTTTCAGACCAAAAAGGGTCTGTCGAGGACCTTCTGCTCCCCTGCAGAAGGTACGGGACGCTCTTACCGGCTTTACCTTCACTTTTCACCACCGCTGTTTGCAGACGTCAAATGTCTGGGAGGACCTCTGCTTGCTTTCCAGAGGTAAGGGACGCTCCTTGCCTGGGGCTTAATTTCCTAACTTTGCTTTGCTTTGCTTACAGGGCTTAACCAGCTAGTTACCTAAATCCAATTTTCTCATTCCACAGTTTTTCACAGTCTCTCCCTTTTCCTTAACAAAAGGTCCTGCGCTCTGGCCAAACCCCCATACTTTCCAGGGTCTGCAACTTGAACAGATCCTTTCTGCGGCTAGGAAAGGCCAGAGGGAGCAAAATCCAACTGTGATTGGGGAAAAAGGTCTTCTCACTCACACACACAGAAACATACACACATTTCTTTTACCCCCCTGGGCTTTAAACTTAAAATTTAGAGGTACTCACCTTCACCTTCTTTCCAAAGCAGCCCTTGAGCTCAAACCCAAAACTCCCTTTACTACCCTGACTCCACATGGGCAGGGCCTGTGAGATGGTCTCATGAGGTCGATGGATCGTTAAGGTGCTTCCAAGTGAAAGGCAGAACGCAGAGATGCAATCATATATATGAAGCTTTATTCAACGATAGATTAGAGAGAAAGAATTACTTGGCATGGAGGCATCCATGCCTGCGTGTGAGAGAGAACAACAGAACAGAACTAGACTAGAAGAGACAAGAAGAAAGAGCAGCCCCTTGAGCAGAGGTATTTATGGGGGTCTCAGCCCCTCCCTATCCATAAAACTCTCTCGCCAATGGGGCTGCAGGGGCCGGGGACCCCTGACCCACCAGTGGAAGCAAAGAAGCCTCTTTGCTCCCATCTGATGACCTTTTTGGGGAACTGCCATGGCTGGCACAAAACATCTAACAATTCCCCTTCTTGCCAGCCAATGACAGGGACCAGTGAATGTGTGTGAGGGGCGAGCAGGTGTCATAGACATGCATAAAAACGTTCAGAAGACCAAACACAAACGCTTACACAGAAGGTTGTGCCGGTCAATGGGAACAGGTTTGGTGAACAGATCTGCTATCTGGTCAGTTGTGTTACAATGCTCAACATGTATAAACCCTCTTTGGCAAGCTGCCTGACATTTTTATAGCGTATGTCTATGTGGCGGGACCTAGAGCCCACCGCATATGCCCCCGATATTGCAATTGCGGCTATATTATCCTCTTGAATTTGGATGGGCAGAGGAGGAGATGCCCAGATGCTCGTTATCAGAGCATTGAACCAAATCAAATCATTGGCCGTGTCTGACAGGCTGGCATATTCAGCCTCGGCCGTGGAGCAAGAAACAAATTTTTGCTGCCTAACATGCCAATGGATAGGACAGCCATTTAGCAATATGAGGAAACCAGAGGTGCTCCGTCTACTCTTGGTGTCGCCAGCCCAGTCTGCGTCTGAGTAAGCGGAGAGCTGGGCCGTCTTCCCCTTCTCTGGTTCCAGCACAAGGAGGGCATCAGCCGTGCCCCTGAGGTATCTAAGTACCCTTTTAACAGCAGTCCAGTGGAATTCCTTTGGGTGTTCCACGTGCCTGGACAGTAGATTCACAGCTAAAGCTATGTCAGGCCTGCTCCAATTGCTGATATATAGCAAGGAGCCAATCACAGATCTGTAAAGCTTATTATCTGTGAACTCAGGACCGTCCTTGTGAGTGTGATTGTAATAGTCACTTTGCATCGGGCTATGCATTGGGTTAGATTCTGCCATTTTGCATTTGGCCAATAACTCCTCTATCTTTTCTTTTTGAGATAGAGCGAACCCCCCCTTAGTGGCCAAGATGTGCACACCGAAGTACTTGTCAACCCGCCCCAAAGACTTCAGGGTAAACTTTTCTTCCAGGGCCTTGGCAAATTCATCACACCCTTCCTTGTCAGGCCCTACATATAGTAGGTCATCCACATAAACTAACACCCGTTCTGTGGTACCCTTGGAGTTGCGTGTGAAAACACATTCATCTGCATGGGATGCAGTGAAACCAACTCATTCTAAACTTTTTCTAAGGCAGTCATACCATAATTTCCCCGACTGCTTGAGGCCATATAACCCTTTGTGGAGCAACCATGTATTTCCCCCTTCCTGCTGGTAGCCAGGAGGGGCCCTCACGTAGATCTGCCGGTCCAAGTTGGCGTGGAGGTAAGCCGTCTGGATGTCGAATTGGAAGACTTCCTCACCCAGAGCGGCTGCAGTTACGAGGGCGGCCTTGACGCTCTCTGCCCAGACGGTTGGAGAGTAGGTCTCCCCGTAGTCCTCCATGTAGCGCTGAGCGAACCCCTGAGCTACCAAACGGGCCTTATACAGGTAGAGGCCATTGGCAAGTGGTTTGGCCTTGTAAACCCACCTTGTGCCAATGACTTTCCTCTCCTTTGGTGGTTGCTGGGGGGTGAAGACCTTGAGTCTTCTTAGGCTGTCCATTTCCTTCTCCATCGCGAGCTGCCATTTCTCCTGTTCTTCGATGGGCAGCTCCTGGATGTCAGAGAAGGATTTTGGGGTGACCACAACACTGTTGACAGATGCGATGTGCCCAATGTCAATTCTCTTTGGCGGGATCCCTTTGTTGGACCGCTTTGACCTCCTTACCTTCTGCCACTCACCGCCCTTTTCTTCCGCGGGTCCCTGAGGCGTCGCTGGGGGTGAAGACGGCATGTCTTCCCCCATGGGACTGGACGGCTCATCCTCCCCATCTGATCCAGGTAGGATGACATCTTCGTCTTGTTCCTCACTTTCGTCGGTGGCAGGGTATGTGGTCGCCTCAGGTGATGTCGTGGTTGGTGTGTCCTTGCTGGGTCGGTTGACATATGGGCTCAGATCATTGGAGTGGATCTGTGTCCAATTGGAGTCCTCTTCGAAGGAGGCAGATTGGGAAGTCACAGTCCTGCCCCCTTCTCCCAGGAAACGATAGGCCTTGGAGCCAGGAGCATAGCCCAAGAACCTCAGTCTCTGGGAGACAGATCTCCCCTTCTTCCGCAGCTGCTTTGGGATGTGCATCCATGCGTAAGAGCCAAACACACGTAAATGTCCCAGACTTGGTTTCCTACCGTGGACCAGGAAATATGGGGTCTGGTCCACAACACTGCTCCAGGTGCGGTTTAAGGTGTAATTGGCATAGTGCACCACCTCTGCCCAGTATGATTCTGCGACCCCAGCGTCTGCAATCAGACTACGCATCATAGTTTGCAGGATTCCATTTCTTTTCTCAGCCACGCCATTCTGAGCAGGAGTGAATGGCGCGGTAAGGAAATGGCGGATGCCCTTACGCCTTACCCAGTCCTGGAATTTTCGGGACATGAACTCAGCCCCGCGATCGCTCTGCAGTTGTGCGATCTTGGTCTTGTACTGGGTCTCTACAAAGTTGTACAGTGACTTTATGGCATCAAAGGCTTCGGATTTTTCTGTGAGGGTATACACGTGGCCGTATCGTGAAAAATCATCAACGTCAGTGAGAAAATACTGTCTTTTCCCTAGGGATGGTGTGAAAGGCCCAACCAAATCAACATGTACTAGTTGGTACGGGTATTGGGCCTTACGCAGTGACACCTTAGGGATGGGGGCAGCCTTCCTCTTTGTCTTCTTGCAAATGGCACAGTCCAGGAACACCTCACAATCCTTGAGCTGGACTCCCTCAGCAAATTCTCCCATCTTTTTAACTACAGAGAAGCTCGCATGACCTAATCTTCTGTGTAAGAGATGGGCACACTTATCGTGGAGCGGCTTCCCCACTGACACCCTCTTGGCTCTGGTTGCCTTGAGCAGTGCTGGCGGAGGTGGCTTGGGTGCAACCGCTTCGGCCTTGCGCTCCTTAAACAGCCTTGGGGCTGGCTGTGGGGGCTTTCTATCATTCCGTGCGCAGGCCCCTTCTGAGGTGGGTGGGTTCTCAGGGGAGAAGTATGGCAAACCATTTATGATGGCAATATTTCCAATGACCCTCTGGTTCCGGGTGACATGACCTCCCCCTTTGCGAAATAAAACTTCCACCTTGTCATCGTCACATAATTTGATAATGCTTAATAGGTTGTTGGCAATGGAGGGAGCATGCAATACCCCTTCAACTTTTCCCAGCCCGGGTACAGAAACAGTGCCCTCCCCAACAACCAAAGCCTTATCACCATTTGCCACCTTGACAGATGAGTTAATTTTCTTTAACCTTTTAAACCCTTGACTCATATTGGTAATGTGAGATGAAGCTCCAGAGTCCAGTAACCATACGTCAGTGGGGCTGTCAGCCTTTGTGGTGGGGGTGAGAGAACAAGTATGCACAAAATTGCCCTTGGCACTACCTCCGCCCCCGCCACGCCCCCTTCCATGCCCCTTGCCCCTTCCTTGATTGGGGCCGCGCTTGGGGCCTTGTTGGTGATGGGGGCAGTCTTTCTTCAGATGTCCCTCAGAGCCACAGATGAAACACTTAAGTAGAGCATTAACCTGCTCTGAGTTCGGATAGTTGCTCCAATCTCTGCTATAGCAGTCTCGGCTGGGCAGGCATTGGGGGCATCAAAAGCCTTGAGGCTTTCCGGTGGGGAAGACCAGGCAGTTTCCGTGCCACTTTGGCTGGATGCTATAGATTGCTGGGCCTCCAGGCTTGGTTGAGGCCTATCTTTATTAGACCATGTGGGTGTACTGGGGGCCGCCATCTTGTTTCCAGTATCAGCCCATGTGGTTGTCCTGGGGGCCGCCATCTTGCTTCCGGTTGCCCCAGGAAGCTGTAGGTCACAGTTTGGCGGGAAATTTCACGCCAAAAGCTCTGGGGTCCCAGGGTCACTCAGGGTGGCCGGCGCCATGTTGGGGGGCCTCGTGGGCGCTGGGGGAGGACTTACCCGGCGTCCAGAGTCCCTCTGCGCTGATATCCCTGGTAGGGGGGGCTTGTGGCGTCCTTTGTGCTGTAAGGAGTGTTAAGAGCAACTCCTCGCGTTCCTGTTCAGTCATCTGGCCCACGCGCCGTTTGGCTTGGGCCCGGGCCATTTCCGCTGCATCTGGGCAATGTTGGGTAGACTGCAAGCCTTCCATGCTTCCCTCTGTGGCATGCAGAGTGGTCCCTGGCGCCGCATCTGTGCTCTCACCTGGAGCGGAGCTCGCATCAGGGGGTGGATGCAGGGCTGCTGTCTTTGATTGAAGACTTCTTGTCACAATCGGGGACCTCCTGCAATCCGTTTCAAATGGGTTCTTGCTGGAACCTTTAGACATCTTGCAGTAGCCGCTGGCTTGGAAGCGTTGCCTTAAACCATCCTCTGCTACCAACTTGTGAGATGGTCTCATGAGGTCGATGGATCGTTAAGGTGCTTCCAAGTGAAAGGCAGAACGCAGAGATGCAATCATATATATGAAGCTTTATTCAACGATAGATTAGAGAGAAAGAATTACTTGGCATGGAGGCATCCATGCCTGCGTGTGAGAGAGAACAACAGAACAGAACTAGACTAGAAGAGACAAGAAGAAAGAGCAGCCCCTTGAGCAGAGGTATTTATGGGGGGTCTCAGCCCCTCCCTAACCATAAAACTCTCTCGCCAATGGGGTTGCAGGGGCTGGGGACCCCTGACCCACCAGTGGAAGCAAAGAAGCCTCTTTGCTCCCATCTGATGACCTTTTTGGGTAACTGCCATGGCTGGCACAAAACATCTAACAGGGCCTGGAAAATCTATCCACAGACACAAAGGGGTCTGCTGCCGGCAGGATGGGCTTACCAGTCTCAGTCCATTGGAGAGGTTAGCTTGGAGTCCCTTCGTGGTCGCCAAATTGTAGGAAGAAAAGTCTCCATCATGGTTCCTCCAAGCGGGGAATAAACATGGCAACTGCTTTGGGAAGAAGGTTGTAGTTTATTGCAGAGGAAAGGCAGACAGAAAGATGGATCCAACAGGAAAAGAAGGGCTGAGCACATGTGGGTAGTGGGTTTTTATACCCCTTGGACTCTATTGTCTGGAGTTATTTCCTGTTTCAAGCTTTGTATTTCCTTTGTCATGTATTCTGTCCTGAGCCTAGGTGTACCACTCTAGGATTCTTGCTGGTTGTCTGTCCAAGCCCACTTCCCTGGGGCTGGGGTATGTAGATTTCAGAAGTCTTCTTAGCTTCAACCTTCCTGAATGGTTTACTTCTGCATTTCTATAGAGTTGGTTTCTGCTTGGGGGAGGGAGACTTGGGGCTATTAAGAAAACCTGGGCATGCTTTTCTGCCTTTTAACTTCTTTTTAGGAAATGTATTTTCCTGCCCTTTTAATATTTTCTTCTCTGGGGAGATGACTTCCCACAGTGACAAAAGAAGAAGCCCAGAACTGTGAACTGCTGAAAATGAACTGAGGTTTGTGGAGGAATAAAAAGAACTTCTTCAAATATGATCAAGTTAAAAGAAAAAAAGGAAGGAAGGAAGGAAAGAAGAAAGGTAGGGACAGTGGGAGAGAGGGAGGGAATGAAGAAAGGAAGGGAAGAAGAAAGGTAGGGATATTTTCCCTTCAGAGTATAAACAGTAACATGCCTATTGAAAAGTTTTGTTTCCCTCCTGCCCATTCACAATAGTAACCCATGGATTTCCCACACACACACACAGGCACCCTGCAACCTGAGGGAGGGAGGGAAGGAGGAAGGGACAAAGAAGGAGGAAAGAAAGGAAGGAAGGAAGGGACAATGGGAGAGGAGGAAGGAGGGCACCTACCCCAGTCCCACCCCCCTCCACCAGAGACCCATGGATTCCCCCCAACACAGGCACCCTGCAACCTGAGTGATGAGCTGCCCCTCCCTCCCCGGCCATTGACTTCACTTGTCAAAAAGTTGCAAAAGGTGATCACATGACCCTGGGACACTGTGACTGTCATAAGCATGAATCAGTTGCCAAGCATCCAAATGTAAATCACATGACCTTGGGGATGCTGCAACAGTCATTAGTGTGAAAAATGGTCATAAGTCACTTTTTCAGTGCCGTTGTAACTTCAAACGGTCACTAAGTGAATTATTGTAAATCGAGGACTACCTGTATTTTATTATTTTTTCCTTTTTTCGGTCAAGTTTTTGACACCTTGCTGGGCGACTGGTGGTACTCGGACATTGCCTTATCCTAAAAGTGGTACAATGGGTGAAAAGGTTGAAAAGCCCTGGGATAGATGACCTCAAGGATACTCCAGCAGGTACTGTAACCCCGTTTGTGATGGAGGGATGTGCCTTCCACACAGAGGCAAAATAGTTGTTCCCCCCTCCCCATGCAGGGAAGAGGTACTGTAGCTTTGCCATGATAATCAAACAGCAGGGCATACAGGCATGTTCAAAACTCTGCACAAAATCTTAAGAGACTTTTGGTGGCCTAGGATGGCTGCAGATATCAGGGAATATGTGGCCTCTTGCCAGATGTGCAGGAGGGCCAAACCCCTCCATCAGAAGCCTGCAGAACTTTTGCAACTGCTATCTACGCCCCGCCACCCCCACTCTTGGTATACGGTCTCTCTGGATTTCATTATTGATTTACCCCCTGTCCAAGGCTTCACTACCATTCAGGTAGTGGTAAATCTTTTCACCAAGATGGCCCATTTCATACCCTGCAAGGGATTGCCCAATGCCAAAGACACAGCCCAACTTTTTTTAGACACATCTTTCGCTACCATGGCATGGTCTCAGGACTCATGTCAGACAGGTGTGTCAACGCTCCAAACATTGGATGTTTTTGCTCTGACAATATAAGAGGCAGTCTTTTCCTTTAAACTGTTTTGCTTTGAATCAATGAAGCTGATGTTAACCCGGTTGTTTTAAACAAGATAAGGTGTGGGGCGCTACAGAAAGGAAGTGAAACTTGGCATGTTAAACTAATTGGAGAATGTGATTTATGATATGCAATTAAGGGAGGGAATTGTGTATGATACAATGTGTTCAGGGGAGGAGAATTCAGATTCTGACATCCATCCATGAGTGCCGATGCTTCGTTCTATTATAGACTTTTTAGAATAAACAATGCTGGAAAGTTCTTTGATCTGTCTCATTAGTCGGAACCATGACATCATGCCAGAATCCCTTTTCTTTTAAACAACCAGGGGGGCCTGAGCCCCAGCCACTGTCTCTAGCCTTTAAAGAAGTTGGCAAAGATTCAGGGAAAAATCTTCATCATGGGAAAAGAGAAACTGCTTGGAGACAGTGACCTGGCAGCTACTGACACCTCAGAGGAGGAAGTAACAGACAGCATGCTGTGGGAAGATGAGTTTGTGCAGGTCTCCCAGTTTCAGGGAGATCACAAGCAGTTAGAAGAGCTTATCTGGTCGTCAGGCTGGAACCACTGCAGTGGACACTCCAGATGCCTCGAGACTGCCCTGCCAAGGACTTCAAAAGCAGAATGGTGGAGAGCTACCAGATTGTCTGCCACTGAGAATTTGGGTGAGTGGAAAATCCTGTCTGCAGACCAGACAGCCTGCCAGCCCCAGGAGTCCCCTGCCAAGCCCTCCAGACCGAGAACCCCAGCCTTGGGCCTCTACAGCAATGGGAGGTTGGGGAACCCCCACAAGTGAAAGGCCAACAACCTCTGAGCTTGCCACAGCTAATAGAGGCCTTGCAACAGCTTTGGGGTGGTGCAGAAGGCTGGAGGTCAGAAACTGGTGGGAGGACGACCACAATAAGAGGATTGGTCACCGCACCCAAATGTACAGCAACTGCTGAGGGGCCTGCAAATGAGGGAGTCCCAGCAGCCTCACCTCAGACAACCACAGCAAGGGGGGCAGCAGCAGGGCCCAAACGTGCAACCCCTGGGCATACAGAAGCACCAATGGGGTTGCTAGCAACTGGGGGTTAAACAGCAGCAGTGGGGGCCCTGGCAGCCATTGAATCAACAACCAGGATGGGGCCAGCAGCAACTGGGGGCACAAAAGCAGCAATGGGGGCCCCAGCAGCCATTGAATCAACAACCAGGATGGGGCCAGCAGCAGTGGGGACCCAGCAACCAATGATGGCCCCACTCTTCAGAGCAACCTTTGATGGGGACACAGAGAAACTGATTTTTTCCCCTCAACCAAGTATGCTCTCATTTGAATCACTGGGCCTATCTCTACCCGGACCCAGGTGCTATGGTCGATGTGATTGCGTCCAGCCTAGAGGGAGAAGCATCCGAATGGTTAAACAATTTATATAATGAACAAGCCCCTGAATTGGAGGACCCCCACCTCTTCCTCCTAGGGCTGAGAGAAAGGTTTCAGGACCCATCCATTGCCCTCAAAGCAGAAGAACAAATCCACAAGATAAAACAAGCTGGCCAGACTGTCCTGGAGTACGTGCAGGAGTTCTGCAAGATAGCCAGTCGGATAGAGAGATCGCCTGAGCAATCCATAATTCATCATTTCAGGGAAGGGTTGGACGACTACCTTTCTCAGGCCTGCATATACCGAACTGTACCTGACCAGCTGCATGAATGGTACCGGGCAGCGGTAAGATTAGATATTCAGCTTGCCCGCTATAAGAAGCCTCTTTCACCTGAAGCTGAGCTGAGGCCAGAACAACCTGAATGGCAATCACCACCATGAAAATCTCCAACTACTGTGATGGCTGAAAGACCCAGACCACCTGTAGGCCTGTCAATTAAGTGTTTCCGGTGCGGACAGCAGGGACATCGAGCAGTGAATTGCCCAGTTTCCTACCCCCAATTGCAGAATAGACCAGGACCAGCAGTGAGAAAGAAACCTGCACAGCAGCTAACGGGATAGAAATCCAACCGGATAATGTAGGAACCTGTTGCCCCGGTCACATTCCCCACACAGAAGGACGCCGGAACTCAGGCTGGATCCGCCACCATTCTACCCTCTTTCGACAGCGACAGCAAAGGAGAGAACGACCCGATGGTGAGCCGACACGTCCCACCTTTCTCATTACTTGCCAAGCTCATAATCACTAAGTCGGGTACGCAGGTAGATTTAAAGGTGCTAGTTGACTCTGGATGCTCCCGATGTGTCATTAGCTTGCCATTTGCCCTGAAACTGGGCATACAAGCAAAACTGCTCTCCAAACCTGTGAGGTTCGAGCAAGCCGATGGCTCCCTGATGGGAGGGACTTTAGTCACGCAATTAACGGAGCCCCTATGCCTAGAAATAGGAGAGCACTGGGAGTTTATTTGCTTCTTGGTGGCTCCAAAAATGACTGAGGCTGTGATCCTAGGATTAGCCTGGTTGGACAAATGGAAGCTGTTTATCTGGTGGGAGAAAGGAATGAGAACTGTGAGACTACCTATAGGGCCCGATCCCCCCATTGATTCAACAGATGTTACAGGGAATTTTAACCCACCCAATGAGCGAGCGCACATGGCTGCCTTATGGCCACCTGGCGAGCTGCTCATCCCCAGCGAGTACCGGGACCTAGCGGAAGCGTTTAGTGAGAAAGGATGCAATACCTTGCCTCCTCACCAGCCCAATGATTGTTCCATTGAACTGTTGCCGGGGGCCAAACTTCCATGACCAAGAATGTACGCTATGTCCCCCCTTGAAATGGAGGAGATGCAGCGATATGTGGATACAAACCTAGCGAGGGGATTCATTGAACGGGCCAAGTCTACTGTGGGAGCCCCTGTGTTGTTAAAAAAAAAAGATGGGTCTCTTTGTGTCTGTGTGGACTATAAAGGTCTGAAAGCAGTGAGTGTGCAAAATAAATACCCCCTCCCACTCCTGAAGGACTTTTTTTTCCAGCAGAATTTCAACTTTCAGAGCTGCTGGGAAGTGCTCCATGCTGTAAGTTTTGCAAGGGCTGCACCAAAAAAGGAGCTAGAGCCCTGATTGGTTTGCATTGTATTTGAACTGTATTTGGGGTCCTCATTGGATCTCCATCCCTTTTCAGCAGAATTTCAACTTTCAGAGCTTCTGGGAAGTGCTCCATGCTGTACGTTTTGCAAGGGCTGCACCAAAAAAGGAGCTAGAGCCCTGATTGGTTTGCATTGTATTTGAACTGTATTTGGGGTCCTCATTGGACCTCCATCCCTTTTCAGCAGAATTTCAACTTTCAGAGCTGCTGGGAAGTGCTACATGCTGTAAGTTTTGCAAGGGCTGCACCAAAAAAGGAGCGAATTATATAAGTAAATATCAAAAACAGCAGCGGTACATTCAGGGCAAGTGCATCTGAGATTCGTTGTAACTCAGCATGTCTGGCTTAGTTCAGTGCAACACCTGTTTTGCAGCTGTCTTTCGCAGTACCCTTTTCAAACTTGGAAAATGTCCTATCTGTAAACAAATCACTAGTCTACAAGGACAGATTATTTATCTAGGGTCTGTAATCTGTGCTCTTCAGGCAGAAATTAGGTGTCCAGTTCAGCCCTTCTACCCTATTGAGCCTCCGTGCTATCAGCCCCCTCTACCACAAAGATCCTGCAGGAGAAGGGCAGTGTGGACAACCGTGGGATCTGGCAGGGTGAGATCTGTGAACCATAAACCCAAAGCTTTCGCTGTGTCCCTGCACAACAGATACAGTGCCCTTTCTGACCTTAATAAGGACATTAAGGAGACAGGTAAAGGTACCTGTGATAATAACTCAAATAAGCAGGGGATCGTGGTCCAAGATGAAAAACTTGTTTTCGACAGGGAGAAGTGTGAATCTGGTATTACACACCAGTCATGCAAGAACAGAAAGGCATCCGAAAAGAGAAGCCACCTTGTCCTCTGCATTTGAATCTGTATCAGCTTTTACAGCAAAAGATTTGCAGAATCTATTGCAAGAGACTATGGAAAAGCAAATGCAGCAATTTGTTGAGGTAATGGAGAAAAAGTTGGAGGAGAAGTTTACAGAGAAATTAGCAGAAATGAGAGCAGACATCACATCTGTAATGTCAAATATGGCTAAAAGCATTGAGATTTTGGATGAAAGAGTGGAAGATCTTGTTCAAAATGATATTAGAATGGAAGCCAAAATGACAGAAACTGAAAATGTGATAGAGAAAATGGATTATGATTTGATTTCGACACAGTATTCTCAGATGGAGTTTGCTTTGAGAATCAGAGGCCTAAAAGAAAATCCTAAGGAAAATTTGACGAAAATGGTTTCTGAGGTTTTGGAAGGGGTGTTGGAGCGACCAGCAGATGAAATTACGGAAGATATAGATAAAATCTTCCGTGTTAATTCGTGGATTGCAAGACAAAGGAAATTACCCAGAGATGTGGTGGTTTATTTTACAAAGAGAAAGATTAGAAATGAAGTTATCCAGGCCTCCTATAATATTGATTTTGTAATGGATGAGCAAAAAGTTTTGATTTTAAAAGAGATTCCTGCAAGAATTTTAAGAAAAAGGAAGGAATTTGCTTTTTTGACACAAGAATTGAGACGATGTGATATTAAGTTTAGATGGCAAATACCAGAGGGTATGGTGGTGACTTATGAAGGTACGAGGCATTGTTTTACCACGGTGATTCAGGCACGTGACTTTTACAGTAATGTTTTAAAAGCAGTCCCCATACCGTCTTTGGAGTCTACAAAGAAAAAAGGTGACAGAGAGCCTCAACGCTCCAGAGAGAATCCACAAGATGTTGAAGGGTTAACGCAGACAGATGTGAAAGCTACAGGAGTGGGTCAAATTTCATCACCACGGGAGAAGGCCAGAAATTGGAAGAGGTGTGCTGCTTCTGGAAGAATGAAGCAAACCTGAGGATTTAGTTGCATAATTGCAAGAGATAATAATGTAATAAGGATGCTAGAAGGATTAAGTATTTGGGGATTCATTTTTCACCCTTATGAAATAATTATATAATATTTTGTGTTGCTTTAGTTTTAAGATGATTATGAAAATTTAATTGGGAAGATTTGTAGTAGTGTTTATTGATATTCTGTAGGTTATGCTTTTTTATTTGGATGGAAAGTTTTAAGCCTGGAAGGTAATGTATGGTATTTTAAGTTGTATAATACATTAGGAGAAGGAAAGGTTGTATAAACTTGGTTTTAGTATGTTAAAGTTTAGTTGGATAGAAGAATAGTTTTATAAAACTGATATAAATTGTTTTATGTGTGATTGAAATTAATTTGTAATACTTTTATGGGCAATATTGGAGTAGGTAATAGAATATAAGAATATAAGAATGATGTGATTATATAAAAAAATTTTAAGTTTGGAAGTAATCTATGGTATTTTAATTTGTATAATAGATCAGGATAATATGAATTTAAAGCTTAGTTGGGAAGAAGAACAGCTTTAGACAATTGATATAAATTGTTTTATTTGTGATTGTTTTTATTGGGTAGATTGAAAAGTATTATCTTGTTTTTGAATAATTATTGATATGATGTATATATATATGTTTGGAGTTTATCTATATGAGTTAAAGTTCGATAGTTTATATAGTTCAGGATTGTTTGCGTAAGTTAGATTATGATTGTTTGTATTTTTATACCCTGTATTCTGCTCTGGGAAGTGGGTGGGGAGGGGAAAGGGAGGGAGGGGTTGGGGAGGGTTGGGGAGGGTGGGAGGGGAGGGGGCTGGGGGTTTTCTTTTTCTTTTTTTGTTGTTTGTTAAAGATAAAATGTATTCTAAAACTTTTTAATAAAAAAAAGAAAAGAGAAGCCACCTTCTGGTTGGTGATTCAATTATAAGGGATGTAAATTTAGGAAAGGACACAGAGGTTTTGAAAGAGGTCAGGTGTCTTCCAGGTGCTACTGCCAGTAGGGACAAGAAGCGTATTTCTAAAATAATCAAGAATGCCAGCAAGGACTGTGATGTGGAGCCTATTGTACATCTTGGCACTAATGATCTGTCCCAAAAAGATGTACTCTCTGTGCAGAATGATTTCCAGAGCTTGGGGCAGGAACTTAGCAGAATAGGCTGTAGGTTTACTTTTTCAGAGGTTTTACCAGTGTATAAGGAGCAAAATGGAAAAGGCCAGCGTATAGCAGAATTTAATATGTGGCTAAAGGAGTGGTGTAAAGGAGAAGGCTTTGGTTATATTAGTCATGATGTCTGTAGCTGGTCCAATGAAAAAATGTATAAAATAGATGGTCTGCATCCATCCAAGAAAGGGACTGAGTTACTTGGCAATAAAATCACAGCTTTTTTGGAGGAACATTTAAACTAAATAATGGGGATAGTGAGTTAATTGATACAGAACATCACTGTCCCCGGCAATCTAAGAAAATAGGGGAAGCCAGGCACCACACAAGATATGCAGCAAGTAAACACAGGGTCAGTCATAAAGGACTCAAATGTCTATACACCAATGCACAGAGTATGAACAGTAAGCAGGGTGAACTAGAAATTCAGGTAAATGAGGGCAGATATGATATTGTTGCCATTACGGAAACATGGTGGGATGAAACCTACAAATGGAACACACAGCTAGAGGGATTTAAACTATTTAAAAGAAACAGACTAAACAAAAGAGGAGGAGGAGTTGCTCTCTATATAAGAAATAACTTTATCTCTACAGAAATAGAGCACAACAATGACGAAAACTGTAAACTTGAATGCATTTGGGTCAATATAAAAGGGGGAAAAATGACATTGCCATAGGTGTATACTATAGGCCGCCCAACCAAGCAGAGGAAATAGATGAACTTTTTGCTAGTCAGCTAACTAAGGTATGTAAGAAGCACATCACAATAGTAATGGGGGACTTTAATTACCCTGATATCAACTGGGAGACAAACTCTGCACCAAGTGGAAGATCAAACAGATTCCTGTCAAACCTAGCAGACAACTTTCTCTCCCAAAAAGTAGAGAAGGGAACTAGGGGATTAGCCATATTGGATTTAATTCTCACAAACAGAGATGAAATGATAGAAGGTGTCAAAGCCACAGGAACCTTGGGGGGAAGTGATCATGCAATATTGGAATTCAACATTATGGAAGCATTCTGGAGGCACAAGCAATAGAACACAGCCAAACTAGAGTCTTGGACTTTAAAAGAGCTAATTTCAATAAACTTAGAGAGACCATGGGAAGAATTCCATGGATGAGAATCCTAAAGGGGAAAACAACTCAAGAAGCTTGGGAAATTTTGAAAAGTGAGATAATAAAGGCCCAGTCTAGTACAATACCAACAAAGAAGAAAAATAACAGCTCTCAAAAGAAACCAGCATGGCTGCATAAAGAACTCTCTGATAAATTGAAAGATAAAAAGGAAAAATATAAGAATTGGAAAGAGGGGCACATAACTAAGTCAGAATATCAGCAAATAGCCCGTGCCTGCAAAGATGAAGTGAGGAAAGCTAAGGCTCAAAATGAACTAAGGCTTGCGACCAAAGTCAAAAATAACAAAAAATGCTTCTTTCAACATATAAAAAACAAGAAAAAAGTTAAGGAAATGATTGGTCCATTAGTGGGGGAAAGTGGCAAGAAGGTGACAAGCAATAGGGAGAAAGCAGAACTACTCAACTCGTTTTTTGCATCTGTCTTTACACAAAGGGAAAAAACAGAGCAGCCTACCAAAACCAGTGCCATAAAAAACAGAATAGAAACACAAGTTAAGATAGGCAAAAAATGGTAAGTGAACACTTGTCCAGCCTAGACGAGTTCAAATCACCAGGACCAGATGGATTACACCCCAAGGTTCTCAAGGAACTGGCAGACGTGATCTCAGAACCACTGAACTATATTTTTCAAAGATCCTGGAGCACTGGGGAACTACCAGAGGACTGGAAGAGAGCTGATGTAGTTCCCATCTTCAAAAAAGGGAAAAAATAGATCCAGGAAACTACTGTACAGACCTATCAGCCTGACCTCAATACCTGGGAAGATTCTGGAAAAGATAATCAAACAACAAATCAACGAACACCTTGATGCAAACAAAGTCATCACTAAAAGCCAACATGGGTTTGTATATAAATGGCGGTATATAAATGTTATTAAATTAAATTAAAATTAAATTAAATTGTCAAAAACAGATCATGTCAGACAAATCTTATTACATTCTTTGACCAAGTGACAAAACTAGTGGACCAGAGTAATGTTGTAGATATAATTTACTTGGACTTCAGTAAGGCATTTGATAAAGTAGATCACAACCTACTACTTGATAAGATAGAAAAATGTGGGTTAGATAGCATTACCACCAGATGGATTCGTAGCTGGCTGACAGGCCGTACTCAGCGTGTGGTCCTCAATGGAACCGCATCTACATGGAAGGAAGTGTGTAGTGGGGTGCCCCAGGGCTCTGTTCTGGGCCCAGTGCTCTTCAATATCTTCATTAACGATTTGGATGAGGGGATAGATGGGGAACTCATCAAATTTGCAGACGACACCTAGCTGGCAGGAATAGCCAATACTCCAGAAGATAGGCTTAAGATACAGAAGGATCTGGACAGACTCGAACACTGGGCACTATCTAACAAAATGAAATTCAATGGTGAAAAATGTAAGGTTCTACATTTAGGCAGGAAAAATCAAATGCATAGGTATAGTATAGGTGGTACCTTGCTCAATAGTAGTAACTGTGAGAGGGATCTCGGAGTCCTAGTAGACAATCACTTCAATATGAGCCAGCAGTGTGCTGCAGCTGCCAAAAAAGCCAACACAGTGCTAGGCTGCATTAACAGAGGGATAGAATCAAGATCAAGTGAAGTACTAATACCACTTTACAATGTTTTGGTAAGGCCACACCTGGAATACTGCATCCAGTTTTGGTCACCACGATGTAAAAAAGATGTCGAGACTCTAGAAAGGGTACAGAGAAGAGCAACAAAGATGATTAGGGGACTGGAGGCTAAAACATATAGGGAACGGTTGCTGGAATTGGGTATGTGTAGTTTAATGAAGAGAAGGGTGAGGGGTGACATGATAGCAGTGTTCCAATATCTCAGGGGCTACCACAAAGAAGAGGGAGTCAAGCTATTCTCCAAAGCACCTGAAAGCAGGACAAGAAGCAATGGATGGAAACTAGTCAAGGAGAGAAGCAACCTAGAACTAAGGAGAAACTTCCTGACAGTTAGAACAATTAACCAGTGGAACAACCTGCCTCCAGAGGTGGTGAATGCTCCAACACTGGAGGTTTTTAAGAAGAGACTGGACAGCCATTTGCCTGAAATGGTATAAGGTTTCCTGCCTGAGCAGGGGGTTGGACTAGATGACCTCCAAGGTCCCTTCCAACTTTATTATTATTATTATTATTATTATTATTATTATTATTATTATTATTATTATTATTATTATTATTATTATTATTTACTAACCCACCTGGCAAAGGGGAGTGTCTTCACTAAATTAGATCTGAGAGAAGCATATTACCGGGTAAGAATAAAGGAGTGGGATGAGTGGAAAATTGCCTTTATCTGTCCCTTGGGAAGCTACCAATTGAAAGTCATGCCATTTGGACTGCAGGGGGCCCCAGCCGTATTTATGCAGTTGATTAATGAGGTCCTACATGATCACTTATACAAAGTTGTTCTGGTGTATCTTTTTTTTTTAGAAAATTTTATTAAATATACATTTAAAAACAAAAGTGGACATGATTCAACTTCCCTAGCTACAACACTACTATTAGTATTATCTTATGTTACAGAAAGAAATAACAAAAACATAAAATACAGTCTATAACAGGACAGAGTATAACAAACTGTACATATAACATTTGTCGGTTTTTTTAGTAAACTGTCATTCAGTCCTCAGTGTTATATTTACATATCTTTCAGTTATGTCCATTATATAGATGCTAATAAGAAATCCTTACATTATCAACCAATCAAACAATGGTCATCTCAGCGATCCTTAACTCTAACCAATTGTACAAATTTTACCAAATTTCATAATACTCCGTTTCGTTCTTATTTTTGATCTCTAGGGTTAACCTGTCCATTTCAGCGCAGGATAAAATTGTATCTATTATTTCTTCTTCAGTGGGTGTTTCCTTTCTTTTCCATTTTTGGGCATATGCCAGTCTTGCTGCGGTTAAGATATGTACTAATAAGTAGAGAGATGCTTTACTGAGATTATCGTTAATAATCCCTAATAAAAAGATTTCTGGTTTTAAATCAATTTTTTGTCATAGTATTTCTTCCAACCAGTTTTTTATCCACTGCCAAAAATTTTGTGCTTCTGAACATTCCCACCACATATGATAGTAAGTCCCTGCATTTCCAGCACATTGGTGAGATATTTTATCTATTTTTGCTAACCTTGTAGGGGGAAGATGCCATCTATAAAACATCTTGTACAAATTCTCTTTATAGGAGGTGGCTAGCGTTAACCTCCTATTTCTATCCCATAGTAATTGCCAATTATCTAAGTCAATATTATAACCAAAATTTTTACTCCAGGTTAACATTGTTTCTTTTACCTGTTCTTCTAATAAATCCTGTTCTAATAAATATTGATATATCTTTTTTATCATTCGATCTTCTGTTCCTAGAAGAATTTTATCTAATTGTGTATGCTCTAATTTTATCCCTGGTTCTTTTTTATCTTTTCTGTATCGTGACTGTATTTGTAAGTACGCTTACCATTCCAACTCTACACCATCTTCTGATAATCTTTTTCTTGTTTTCAGGTCTCCATTTTCGTCTAAGAGAACTTTATATATAATTACACTTCCTAGATTTATAAATTTGGGGTGCATACAAATCTCTAATATAGATAGCCAATTGGGAATTTCTATATAGTTAATTTTTTTAATTTTTATCCACACATCTAATAGTGCCCGTCTAATATAATGATTCTGGAAGTACTGCTGAGCCCTATATTTTCCATCCCACATTATAGCATGCCACCCAATTTGCATGTCATGACCTTCTAATGCTAGTAGTCTTCTGTTCCTTAAATGTATCCAATCCTTTATCCATACCGCTATTGCTGCTTGATAATATTTTTCCCAATCTGGGAGGCCGAGCCCTCCTCTTTCCTTTGCATCCTGTAATAATTTTAACTTGATTCTCGGTTTTCTACCTTGCCAGATAAATTTAGATGAAATTCTATTTAAATTTTCAAAAAAATTCTTACCTAATGTAATTGGTACACATTGGAATAAAAAGAGTAATTTGGGCAGTATATTCATCTTGATTGTTGCTATTCTTCCCATAAAAGAGAGCTGCAAGTTTTTCCATCTATCTAGGTCTACTATAATTTGGTCCATTAACTTATCATAATTTTCTCTTTTAAGTGTAGTACATCTTGCTGATAGTTGTATCCCCAAGTACTTTACTCTTTTAGATATCTGGATGTTAATTTTTTCTACTAGCTCAGTTTCTTGTAAGTTGGACATATTTTTAACTAGCATTTTAGTTTTTTCTTTGTTGATTTTTAATCCCGCAACCTCTCCATAATTTTCCAGCACCTGTAATAATCTTGTTCCAGATTCTAAAGGGTATTTCAGAATGAAAACTAAATCATCCGCATAAGCCTGTAATTTAAATATCTCTTTTCTGAATTCTAATCCTTTAATCTTCTTATCTTTTCAGATTATTCTTGTGAGTGCTTCTAAAGAAAGAATGAATAATAAAGGAGATAGTGGACAGCCTTGTCTCGTACCTTTTTGTATTTGAATGCTATTTGTTAATTCTCCGTTTATGATTACTTTTGCCTCTTGCTTGGAATAGATTGCTTTAAACATATTTACAAATTTTTCTCCAAATTCCATCTGTTTGAGTTGAGTCAACATAAAATTCCATTTGACATTATCAAACGCTTTCTGAGCATCAACAAAAATTAATGCCACTTGTTTTTCGCTATGAAATTCATAGTATTCTAAGATGTCTAGTATGATCCTGACGTTATGTCTAATTTGTCTTTTAGGCAAGAAGCTGTTTTGGTCAGTATGGATAAATTCAGCTAAATATTTTTTTAATCTTTCTGCCATTATAGTCGTGAAAATCTTGTAATCCCTGTTCAGTAAAGAAATGGGCCTATAGTTTTTAATACAGGTCAAATCAGAGTTTTCTTTAGGGATTAGTGAGATGATTGCTTCTTTCCATGAGTTTGGAATTTTTGCTGTGTTTAGTACCTCATTAAATAAATCCAATAGTGTTGGGACCAAAAGTTCTTGGAGGTTTTTATATATTTCGGACAGTAATCCATCAGGGCCAGGTGTTTTATTACTTTTTTGTTTTTTAATAGCTTCCATAATTTCCTGGACTGTTATATCTTTATTTAATATATTTTGAAATTCTTCTGAAACCTTTGGTAGGTCTGCTTTCATAAGATATCATGATATTCTTTCCTCAGTGATCATTTCCTCCTCTTTATAAAGATTTTTATAGAATTCATATGTCACCCATTTTTCCCATCATTTTGATGTACTATCTCCCCTGCTTGATTATGTAATTTACTAATCCATCTATTATCTTTTTGTTTTTTCAATCTATAGGCCAGCCATCTCCCAGGTTTATTTGCCTGCTCAAAAAATTTTTGTCTAATGCTTTTTATTTTTTGTGCCATTTCTCCCTTTTCTATAATATTCAATGTATGCTTATTTAAATCTAACTGTTGTTTTAAATCTCTACATTGTGAGTTTTTTTGTAGTTCTAATTCTAATTTTTTATGTTCATCCTCTAAACTTTTTCGATATTGCCTTTTATTTTTATATTCATTGGCCATATACGCAATTGCAGTTCCTCTCATAACTGCTTTAGCCGTATCCCATAAATTTTGAGTGCTAGTCTCCTCTTTATTTATCTGGAAGAATGTCCGCATTTGTTCCTCCTTCTTATGCTTAAATTCTGTTTGGTTTAGGATTGCCTTTTTAAGAGTCCACCTCCTTGTTGTTGTCTTCTGTTCTTTCCATTTAATTACAATGGGATTATGATCTGCCCAAGTATTAATATCTATTATTATATCATCAATATCTGAATTTAGTTCTTTCGCTGTCCAGACCATATCAATTCTAGACCACGATTGATGCCGCCCTGAATAGTATGTAAATTGCTTTTCATTCAAATTTCTCTCCCTCCAACTATCTTGAATATTTAATTCCTCCACCATTTTAAAAAAAGTACCGGGTAATTTTCTCCTGGTTCGTTTCCTAACTTCCTCACTCTTATAATCTAATTCTCTGTCTATAATTGCATTAAAATCGCCAATTATACAAATTTTCTCATATTCCATATCAGCAATAACCTTATGCAGTTTCTTATAAAATTGTCTTTGTTTTTCATTGGGGGCATAAATTCCTACCAGGGCAACCTTTTTTTATTCAAGGAAATTTCAATAATCAATATTCTACCTTCCTCATCTCTATAAATTTGTCTTGCTGGGATTCTTTCTTTAACGTATATCACATTTCCTCCTTTCTTCTGCTGTGAAAGCGATACAAATTTAATTCCTAACTTAGGGTAGTTTAATAGATCCTGATCTTGAGTCTTTATATGTGTTTCTTGTAGAATTGTTATATCTAAATTTTTCTTACTAAGCTTATTCAAAATTATATTTCTCTTAGCTGGGGAGTTTAGTCCATTCACATTTAATGATAATACTGTTAATATTTCTATATTACTGCCTCTGTTTTGATCTTGTTGCCCTTGTCGGTCTATCTTCCTTAACTTCTTTGTGTCTATGTAGTCTCATCATTGTTGTCATGGTGCATTCTCATTTTTTCTCTTCTCTCTGTTTCCTGTTCTTTGTCTTGTGATTCCCGTGTCTTTATTATATCTCTCTGCATTGTTCCCTTCTCTTAACTCTCTTTCTTCTAGTTCATCTTCATTGCCTAGATGCTGCTGGAAAAACTCTTCTGCTTTATCAATCGAATCTAACCTATATCTTTTTTCTTGTCAGGTCACCACAATCCCTTCCAGCATCAGCCACCTAAAATTAATATTTTGTCTTATTAATTTTGATGTAATATGTTGGTAGGGCCTTCTCAGATCTCTTACCCTCCTAGGGACTTGTTTGAGGACAATTAGTTGTTTACCTCTATATTCTATTGGGTCGTCCCTTGTTCTGTGCAAAATCTCATCCCTAATTAACTTCTTCACAAATCTGATATGTACCTCCTTGGGTAAGTTATTTCTTCTCGCATAATTTGTGTGAATTCTATATATCTCATCAATCTCATTTGCCATCTCATCTTTCCCTGTCCCTAGGGCCCTTGCTAGCAAGTCTGTCATCATTTCTGGGAGGTCCTCCCCCTTCTCTTCCTTCACATTTTGGAAACATAAATAGTGGTCTGCTTTCTCAGTTTCAAGCAGTATGATGGTTTCTTCTAACTCTTTATTTGCTTGCAAAAGTTTTTCATTCATTTCATCTACTCTTCTTTCCTCCTTATTCATTCTATCCTCCATTTCTAATAATTTCTGTTCATTTTTCAATATTTGCTGTTGGAAACATTCAAATTTTCCATCCATTGCTCATATCCTCTCTTTAAGTTCTCCAGTATCATTCCTTATTTCACCTATTTCTCTTTCTAAATCCTCATGATTTCTCAACATAACCTCTTGCATGGATTGTAATATTGCTTTTATGTCTTTAAGTGAGCTTGCTCTCTCCCACGGCATCATCTCCTCTATAGATCTTTGCCCTGCTGGGCTTAATTCTGCTGATGAGGCTTGGGTCATCTGCCTTCTTCCAGTCCCAACCCTTGTGAGATTTGGGATGCTTGTCATCTTTCTAAATGACGTCAGCCAACCCTCCCACTTATACACAATCTTTGTCTTTCCCTCCACCACACCAGAGGAATTTATCGTTCTTCCAAGGTTATAATCACTAGTGCCTTATATCTTAACAATGCTAGATTTTGTTGCTATCACAATATCCAACCTATTACACCTATTACACTAACGCTTCTAAAACATAATAATCAATATTAATCAATTTCAAATGTCTATATTCCAAACAGTCCTAACTTTCCTATATAGAAACATGTAACAATAATATAACCATTAAATTACCTCAATAATATAACCAATATTATTCAATTCTTTAACAATAAAAACCAGATTTCACAGTCAGTTCAGTTATGAATATTATTATATACAACAAGGGGACAAATAGATTTTCTCTCCCTCCTTAAACATTCAACTTTTTGTTCCTAATTAGTCTCCTCCAAATTAATCATTCCATAGGTTATATTCAGTTAATTCTTATTGATCTAAATTCTCAAAACAATTACCATTTATCCCTTTTGTTTTAGAAACTTTTTGAAACAAATAGTTCACTTCTTAAGTTATGAGTATCACTCTTCCCTCCTTTGATACTAATTGGCCATTAGTTCTTCTTCAAGATGTCCGCTCTCTCAGCTCAGTCCGCACTGTCACTCTTCAAGTTTATTTTGTTTTTTTGTTAAACTCCTTCTTGGCTTTACTGCAACAGCCAGAAAGAGAAACCACCCTTGATCTCCAGTCCTTACAGCCTGTGAACCTGTTGCTTTAAGGTCAGATCTCTTTTTTCCCCTGTCTCCTTCTCGCCGTTATCTGACAGGGGAGGTGAATTCCCCTTTCGCTCTGGGGCCTCTCCTCTTATCTTCTCTTCTGTGAAATTCTCTGGAAAGATTTCACCATCCGGAACACTTACAAGAGTTCGCTGAGTGTTTCCTCTGCCAGGTTAGTTGAATCGCTGTCCCGCTGGCTCACCGCTATTTTTGACAGCTGTCATTTCTTCACGGCCACCATAATGGGCCGTCTCCTTCACCCGGCTCTCTCCTATGTTAAATCTGCTTCTCTGTATTTAACATTAAAACTGATTCATCAAAAGATCTTATTTTGAATTAACTGGACCCCACAAACAATGTTCAGGCAATAAAGTAGCAGTTTGGAATTGCTAAGTTCAGCTTTAAGGGTGACCAAACAAGTAGTTTTCATTTAGACTGCCACAAAACTTCCATTTTAATGAAAACTAAAACACAGGAACCAGACCTTATTATTCCTTCTATTTAATATTAGTAGTTCCTTCAATTCCCTTAGAAAAATAAATGCTTTCCTTCTCTTAACATCCAATTTACATATGTAGACCTAATATGATTCCATCTGTTCTCTGGTTTCTTTTTCCCTTGTAAGTTTACAGGTTATGTAATATTGACTAAGGAAGCAGACAAGCCACAAAAGAAAAGGCTATTGAATTCAATACATGTTTGTTACCCATTAAGAAATATTGAGGCAAAGACTATTCTGAGTCTTATTTTCCTTGAGAAAAAAAAGTAATTGAAGACTCTTTATTTAATCCTGAAAATGTATAACTTAGGGATGACAAGAGTTCATAATTTCAACAAACATATGTCAACTTGAAAATGAGCATGGCTGCAGCCATTTTCCCCACTCATTTTTGGATGACACATAGCATGGAGGGAGGGGGGTTTACCAGGTGCTTCGCTAAACAGATTTTCTCCCGTGGGAACGAAGGTCATTGGCTGCTCCCAGGACTGCAGGCTGGGCGTTTCGTGAAAAGCCTGCCAAGAAGATGTATTGGGGATCATAGTAGCTTGCATAGCTTTAGGGGTGGGATTTCTTAACTTTGTATTGGGGATTGTTACTGTCTATTCAGACTTGGTTTCACTTTTGACATGCTGATACTTTGTATCAATAAACATGTTCTTTGAGGAACTTGCAAGCCTCAGAGTTCTGCTTTATTTGTCTCTGTTGGAACCATGACATCATAAACTTTTTAAGTATGAAAAACATTGTTTAGGCAAAGGATGAAAATGGACTTCAAGACCCCCTATCTCTATGCTGCTACCTACTACAGTGTACAAAACCCAAGAAGATGGAATGTTTAATGTTCCTAATACCCCTACAGAAACTTTTCATATTTGAGTCTGTGCCCTGTACTTCCCAAATTTTGGACTTCAAAGAAGCAGGAAGAAGACCTGTTAACTTTAAAATATTCCGGCAAGAGCTAGATCATGGATGCTTATGAATTAAGCAAAAATGCTGTCCTGAATTGAATGCAATCTATCACACTATGAGCCCAGGCTAATAAAACCACTAAGAGATTCTAAATGTCAAGCTATAAACCCTACTGCCTTTAGGACCACTGTGTGTGTAAGGACCTACCTCAGCTAAGCCACCCAAAAAAGCAGAAGTCTTGAAACAGGGATTGTCTCAAAAGGAACTTTTATTAGGGGCAAGTGACAGCAAGGAATTAAGGCGAGGTCTGAGAAACCCCCCCCCCGCAAAGCAGTATATTAAAAGCAACATTCAATACTCCTCCCCCCACTGTCCCAGTGTTTGTTTGAATCCCAGCCAATCCACAGGTGGCATAGTGTTTTGGTAACTGGTCTTTTCGGCGGGCTCCTCAAGGTCTTTCTCACTTTCAATTTCTTCTGGCTCCATGCACAAACCGTCTCTCGGATAAGGGAGACATTCCATCCGGGGGGGGGAAGGGCATCATAGCAGACAGTACAAAGCAATCCCAAAGCTCCCCCCTCCCAACAGAATGGCAGGTCACAAAGAAGTAGAAAATAGGCATAGGATTAAAGTACATTTCTTTGGGGACCTGACAGTGTGCTTCTAGCTTGGCAACAGATGCGGGGAGGGAGATGGGGTGAACTTTGAATCCACAGGTGTTCTTATCACCGTGAGACCAAAAGATTTATTTTGGCGAACTAAAGTGTCTTCTCATAATAATTACTGGGAGATGTATTGGACAGTGTGACCTGAACTGTCAGAGAAGAGAGGAGGAGATTCATTCTTTTAATTAACTCCTTCCCACCATTTTGTCAGAGCTAGCTTTCACTTTGAACCTGCCATAATGATTCTGCTCAATAAAAGTCACATTAGAGTAATTAATGACTCTGGTGTTTTCCTTAGTTGGGCTTTTCAGCCGGAGGTTGACACTAAGGTAGCTCTATAAACAAGTTAAATTCCATTGAGGGGTCCCGAGCCCCTACACTCCACTGGAAGCCTCCAGAGGGATGGTGAAGACTCAGAAGATGCCTGAAACAGAGAAGCCGGCTGGAACTGGCTCGGGATGGATCAGTGGAACTCCAGCTGGAGCCAAGGGCAGCTTCGTAACCCCACCAGCCTCGACCTGACCCAAGCAGCGAGTTGAATGGAGGGAGCCAATCCCGGAGCGGATGGGGGGAGCAGCAATGTTCAATGGCCCAAGTTGGAGAGGTGGAGAAAAGAGCTGTGGAGAGCTGTCAAAGCTGAGTTCCAGTTGTACTGCCCCCAGCCCGAAGGAGCCAAGGGGATGGAGTGGTAGAGATTTGAAGCCTCGGAGGGAATGGCACCCAGGGAGTGCTACCTGCCAAGGTGCGGCAGCCAGTCAGTAGAGCACCTGAGGGAGCAGTTCAGCAGCCTGGAGGTCCGTGGGTAGGTCCCACAGCTGGATGCCAGACCCCAAGGGGGTTGAGCCCCAACCCTGAGACCAATGCCAATCCCTTCACCCCAGCACTCGGTGGGAGTGGCAGCTGCTATGTTTTCCTTAGTTCGGCTTTTCAGCTGGAGGTTAACAATAAATTTGAAAGTGGTGCAAAATAATGCACATTTCGTCTGATTCTCCTCCACCTTAATTCTTAAATACTCTAGGTATGCAATGTTCCTTATTATTTATTAGAGTGTCATTCTGGAGGTCTCTTCACAGCAAGCATCGGTGTGTGTGTGTGTGTGTGATGTCACTAAATAAAGTTGATATCTACTTACCACACTGTTTGATTTCTTTTTTGTGGTGTTTGTTGTTCAACAGAGCAGGCCAAATTGTTTTCTTTAGCAGAAAAGCATTTGAACTCGTCTAGGCTGGACAGGTGCTCACTTACCATTTTCTTGCCTATCTTAACTTGCGTTTCTATTCTGTTTTTTATGGCACTGGTTTTGGTAGGTTGGACTGTTTTTTCCCCTTTGTGTAAAGACAGATGCAAAAAACGAGTTAAATAGTTCTGCTTTCTCCCTGTTGCTTGTCACCTTCTTGTCACTTTCCCTCACTAATGGACCAATCATTTCTTTAACTTTTTTCTTGTTTCTTATACTGTATGTTGAAAGAAGCTTTTTTTGTTATTTTTGACTTTGGTCGCAAGCCTTAGTTCATTTTGAGCCTTAGCTTTCCTCACTTCATCTTTGCAGGCACGGGCTGTTTGCTGATATTCTGCCTTAGTTATGTGCCCCTCTTTCCACTAATAATAATAATAATAATAATAATAATAATAATAATAATAATAATAATAATAATAATAATAATAATAATAATAAAGTTGGAAGGGACCTTGGAGGTCATCTAGTCCAACCCCCTGCTCAGGCAGGAAACCTTATACCATTTCAGGCACATGGCTGTCCAGTCTCTTCTTAAAAACCTCCAGTCTTGGAGCATTCACCACTTCTGGAGGCAGGTCGTTCCACTGGTTAATTGTTCTAACTGTCAGGACGTTTCTCCTTAGTTCTAGGTTGTTTCTCTCCTTGACTAGTTTCCATCCATTGCTTCTTGTCCTGCTTTCAGGTGCTTTGGAGAATAGCTTGACTCCCTCTTCTTTGTGGTAGCCCCTGAGATATTGGAACACTGCTATCATGTCACCCCTCACCCTTCTCTTCATTAAACTACACATACCCAATTCCAGCAACCGTTCCCTATATGTTTTAGCCTAGAGTCTCGACATCTTTTTTACATCGTGGTGACCAAAACTGGATGCAGTATTCCAGGTGTGGCCTTACCAAAACATTGTAAAGTGGTATTAGTACTTCACTTGATCTTGATTCTATCCCTCTGTTAATGCAGCCTAGCACTGTGTTGGCTTTTTTGGCAGCTGCAGCACACTGCTGGCTCATATTGAAGTGATTGTCTACTAGGACTCCGAGATCCCTCTCACAGTTACTACTATTGAGCAAGGTACCACCTATACTATACCTATGCATTTGATTTTTCCTGCCTAAATGTAGAACCTTACATTTTTCACCATTGAATTTCATTTTGTTAGATAGTGCCCAGTGTTAGAGTCTGTCCAGATCTTTCTGTATCTTAAGCCTATCTTCTGGAGTATTGGCTATTCCTGCCAGCTTGGTGTCGTCTGCAAATTTGATGAGTTCCCCATCTATCCCCTCATCCAAATTGTTGATGAAGATATTGAAGAGCACTGGGCCCAGAACAGAGCCCTGGGGCACCCCACTACACACTTCCTTCCATGTAGATGCGGTTCCATTGAGGACCACACGCTGAGTACGGCCTGTCAGCCAGCTACGAATCCATCTGGTGGTAATGCTATCTAACCCACATTTTTCTATCTTATCAAGTAGTAGGTTGTGATCTACTTTATCAAATGCCTTACTGAAGTCCAAGTAAATTATATCTACAGCATTCCTCTGGTCCACTAGTTTTGTCACTTGGTCAAAGAATGTAATAAGATTTGTCTGGCATGATCTGTTTTTGACAAACCCATGTTGGCTTTTAGTGATGACTTTGTTTGCATCAAGGTGTTCGTTGATTTGTTGTTTGATTATCTTTTCCAGAATCTTCCCAGGTATTGAGGTCAGGCTGATAGGTCTGTAGTTTCCTGGATCTATTTTTTCCCTTTTTTGAAGATGGGAACTACATCAGCTCTCTTCCAGTCCTCTGGTAGTTCCCCAGTGCTCCAGGATCTTTGAAAAATATAGTTCAGTGGTTCTGAGATCACGTCTGCCAGTTCCTTGAGAACCTTGGGGTGTAATCTATCTGGTCCTGGTGATTTTAACTCGTCTAGGCTGGACAAGTGTTCACTTACCATTTTTTGCCTATCTTAACTTGTGTTTCTATTCTGTTTTTTATGGCACTGGTTTTAGTAGGCTGCTCTGTTTTTTCCCTTTGTGTAAAGACAGATGCAAAAAACGAGTTAAATAGTTCTGCTTTCTCCCTATTGCTTGTCACCTTCTTGCCACTTTCCCCCACTAATGGACAAATCATTTCCTTAACTTTTTTCTTGTTTTTTATATGTTGAAAGAAGCATTTTTTTGTTATTTTTGACTTTGGTCGCAAGCCTTAGTTCATTTTGAGCCTTAGCTTTCTTGTCCTTTTTATCTTTCAGTTTATCAGAGAGTTCTTTATGCAGCCATGCTGGTTTCTTTTGAGAGCTGTTATTTTTCTTCTTTGTTGGTATTGTGCTAGACTGGGCCTTTATTATCTCACTTTTCAAAATTTCCCAAGCTTCTTGAGTTGTTTTCCCCTTTAGGATTCTCATCCATGGAATTCTTCCCAAGGTCTCTCTAAGTTTATTGAAATTAGCTCTTTTAAAGTCCAAGACTCTAGTTTGGCTGTGTTCTATTGCTTGTGCTTCCATAATGTTGAATTCCAATATTGCGTGATCTCTTCCCCCCAAGGTTCCTGTGGCTTCGACACTTTCTATCATTTCATCTCTGTTAGTGAGAATTAAATCCAATATGGCTAATCCCCTAGTTCCCTTCTCTACTTTTTGGGAGAGAAATTTGTCTGCTAGGTTTGTCAGGAATCTGTTAGATCTTCCACTTGGTGCAGAATTTGTCTCCCAGTTGATATCAGGGTAATTAAAGTCCCCCATTACTATTGTGATGCGCTTCCTACATACTTTAGTTAACTGACTAGCAAAAAGTTCATCTATTTCCTCAGCTTGGTTGGGCGGCCTATAGTATACACCTATGGCAATGTCACTTTTTCCCCTTTTATATTGACCCAAATGCATTCAAGTTTACAGTTTTCATCATTGTTGTGCTCTATTTCTGTAGAGATAAAGTTATTTCTTATATAGAGAGCATCTCCACCTCCTCTTTTGTTTAGTCCGTTTCTTTTAAATAATTTAAATCCCTCTAGCTGTGTGTTCCATTTGTGGGTTTCATCCCACCATGTTTCCGTAATGGCAACAATATCATATCCACCCTCATTTACCTGAGTTTCTAGTTCACCCTGCTTACTGTTCATACTCTGCGCATTGGTGTATAGACATTTGAGTCCTTTATGACTGACCCTGTGTTTACTTGCTACATAACTTGTGTGGTGCCTGAGTTCCCCTATTTTCTTAGATTGCCAGGGACAGTGTTGTTCTGTATGAATTAACTCACTGTCCCTGTTGTTTAGTTTAAATATTCCTTCAGAAAAGCTGTGAATCTATTGCCAAGTAACTCAGTCCCTTTCTTGGATGGATGCAGACCATCTCTTTTGTACATTTTTTCATTGGACCAGCTACAGACATCATGACTAATATAACCAAAGCCTTCTCCTTTACACCACTCCTTTAGCCAAATATTAAATTCTGCTATACGCTTGCCTTTTCCATTTTGCTTCTTATACACTGGTAAGACCTCTGAAAAAGTGAGCCTACAGCCTATTCTGTTGAGTTCCTGCCCCAAGCTCTGGAAATCATTCTGCACAGAGAGTACATCGTTTTGGGACAAGATGTTAGTGCCAAGATGTACAATAGCATCCACATCACAGTCTTTTCTGGCATTGTTGACTATTTTGAAAATACGCTTCTTGTCCCTACTGGCAGTAGCACCTGGAAGACACCTCTTTTGAAACCTCTGTATCCTTTCCTAAATTTACATCCCTTATAATTGAATCACCAACCAGAAGGTGGCTTCTCTTTTTGGGTACCTTTCTTTTCTTGCATGACTGATGTGTAATACCTGATTCGCACTTCTCCCTGTCAAAAACAAGTTCATCTCTGACCATGGTCCCCTGCTTATTTGAGTTATCATCACAATTACCTTGACCTGTTTCCTTAATGTCGCTGTTAAGGTCAGCAAGGGCACTGTATCTGTTATGCAGGGACACAGCTAAAGCTTTGGGTTTATGGTTCACAGCTCTCACCCTGCCAGATCCCACAGTTGTCCACACTGCCCTTCTCCTGCAGGATCTTTGCGGTAGAGGGGGCTGATAGCGTGGAGGCTCAGTAGAGTAGGAGGGCTGAACTGAACACCTGATTTCTGCCTGAAGAGCACAGATTACAGACCCTAGATGAGTAATCTGTCCTTGTAGACTAGTGATTTGTGTACAGATAGGAGTTTCCCAGTTTGAAAAGAGTGCTGCAAAAGACAGATGCAAAACAAGTGTTGCACTGAACTCAGCCAGACATGCTGAGATGAAAGGAATCTCAGATGCACTTGCCCTGAATGTACCACCAGTATTTTTGATTTTGTTATATGCTACCGTGCTCCTCCACCCACCTTCTCCTTAACTCACAGTATTGTAGCTTTTCCCAGCAGCCTCTGGCAGTTTAAAAGCAAAGAGGGTCCAATCAGCAAGGACTTAGCTACTGTGCTCCTCCACCCACCTTCTCCTTAACTCACAGTATTGTAGCTTTTCCCAGCAGCCTCTGGCAGATTAAAAGCAAAGAGGGTCCAATCAGCAAGGACTTAGCTACTGTGCTCCTCCACCCACCTTCTCCTTAACTCACAGTATTGTAGCTTTTCCCAGCAGCCTCTGGCAGTTTAAAAGCCAGTTTAAATATCGAGGATATTTGGATTCTGTGGTTCATCTGCTGTTGAACTTTATGCAGCCTGTTTCTTTTCCAAAAGAAAGGTTTGTTTGTTGGATATTCTGTCAGGGCAGGAAAGGAATATAATGCATGTACAGACTTTGTAGCATTTCCTGTTACACTCCTGTTCTAAACCAATATACTGGGGGAAAATCCAGGGAGGACAACCCAATCCTTGATCTAAAATGAAGGAATCAAGCTCAATGTTTTATATATGCTGAGAAATTATCTACATAGGGAACGGCCAGCTGTAAATTAATACTGAATATATCTATTTTTTCGAGCAAACATTTAATTGCTTAAGAATGTTAACATACAGTTAAATGGTCAAGGTAGAGAAAGATTAACATTTTTTATCTCTTAGCAGACATAGAAGACTATTCCCTCAATCCCCCTTCAAAGAAAGGGTTAACACAGTACATGTGTAAGGTCCCACCCCAATCCACGTCTTAGGAAAGAAGAACTCTTGGAGACGGAATTGTCCAAAAAGGAACTTTTACTAAAACATAATTGTCAGTGGGAAATCTAGACAGGATCTGAAAACTGTGTTACAGGTTGGTACTTTTAAAGTGTCCCCGACTGAAACCCCCCCTCCCCTCAGTCCATTTGGCCAGTCCCAGATCAATTAAGGTTCAGGTGTCAAAACCTTCCAAGGGAAAAGGGATCTTCCATGCCTTTACAACATTTCCTTCCTCCCTTTCAGATTCTAATCGGAGATACAAACCAGATCTCTCCCCCCACTCCCTTTCTTTGTTCTTCTTAGTTCAAAGGTTCTTCCCCTGGTCTAATGACGGCCTCCAGGCAGGCTGAAATAAACACCCTTGCAACAAATGGATAAGGATAGCCAATTAACATCTTCTCTTCCCCTCCTTGGGAAAGGCAGAATCCAGTGAGGGATGTAAGATTTTAGAACATACAGATAGAGATTCTGACACCATGCAAACTTGAGATACTTTGAGCAAAGACAGAATAGGAACATCCTAAAATCACTTGTCACATCAACCTTTCACTGTTCCTTCTGATACTCCTATACATGGAACAGATAGGGGAGTTAATCATAAATGCCACTAATCTCTTCTGTTGTTTAGTGGAAAAAGGCTTTTTGTTTTTGCAGCCCAGAGGCACTGAGGATAAAACATTAATATGTAAACAAGTGAAAGTTTCAGGAAAAAAATAGTTGAGATTTTTGGGAGTGGAAGATTCCCTCGACAGCATTTATCTGAGGTACTGATACTCAGTGGTGGGAGCACACAAAGCAGCATAGAGTCAGGGAAGCGGTGCTGTTGTGATTCAGGGTCAGCCTGTGGGTTCGGCAGTTGGGTCAGACGAATCAGAGGAGGAGGGGGGTGTTGAAGACCTTGCTGAGGGGGTTGAAGATCTTGCTGATGATAGCCCTCAGGCAGGCCCCTCCCACTTGGTCACCATGGAGACCCAGCTGTGTGAGCCTGACAGTGTGGATGAAGATGACCCACAGCTGGCCCTGTTCAAGGACGCCCGACGCAGGAGGCAGTCAAGTAGGAGTAAACAGAGGAAGGCTGTGGGGCTTCTCGGAAGGAGGCAGAGAGAGGCCACGCCCTGAACTCTTTATAAAGGGAATGTTTGGGGAGGGCTGGTTTGCTGAAAGCAACCGCTCAGATAGTGTTTCAAAGCTCCGGTATCTTGGTTCGTGTCTTGTTTGTTTTTGTAATAAATTTGGCAGACGTATTCCAGCCTCTTGCCGTCTGTAAAGGGGTTGCCTTTTCTGCAAGGCCGGTAGCAGGCTGGTACAGAACAGTTTGCTGAGTCAGCAGAGCAACAGCCCAGCAAAGCAGCAGTGTCCCAGCAGAGCAGTGGCGCAGTGGGAGTGGGAGTATCCAGCACATGGAGTCGTGTGTGTGTGTAAACACACTGAAGGGAAAGCAGGCAGCAGTGGAGCAGCATTTTCTAAATACCAGTCTGAGATTCCCTGGATCAGTAGAAACAGGAATGGGCTGACGTGCAGCAACTGGGAATGGCGGAAGGGCAGAATAAGTTAAGGACAGACTTGAACAGACTTGACAGACTTGAACAATGGGCCCTATCCAACAAAATGAATTTTAATGTGGGAACAAGCAAAGTTTTACATTTAGGCAGGAAAAATCAAACGTATAAGTACAGATTAGGTGAGACCTGGCTCAAAACCAGTAACTGTGAGAGGGACCTTGGAATCCTAGTGGACAATCACTTGACCTAGTGGACAAGTGTCCACTTGACCTAGTGGACAATCACTTGACCAGCAGTTTGCAGCAGCAGCAGCCAAAAAAGCTAATACAATCCTGGGTTGTATAAACAGAGGCACAGAATCAAGATCAAACGAAGTATTAGTACTGCTTTATAAAACCCTAGTAAGACCACACCTGGAATACTGCAACCAATTTTGGTCACCATACTACAAAAAAGATGTTGAGACTTTCCTTCCCTTTTTCATCTATTTATTTATTTTCCTTCCTTTCCCCATCCACGTACTTTCCCTTTCCCTCCCTCCCCATTTGGTCAGCCAGTAAAATTGTCTGACAGATCCCTCCAGGGGAGTTAAAAAAAAAGAAAAAAGGAGAGACAAGGCAGCTTTCTCAACCGGGCACCCTCCAGCGGGTGGGAGGCTTGGTGTCCTCTCTGGCCAATAAGAATTCTGAGAATCGGGTGACCTGGAGGACCACCTGGTCTTGCTGGAGCTCCTTAATGTTCCTGGAAGGACAAGGGGGTTTCTCCGGGGACGTCAGGATGCCACCTTACTACCTGACAGGTAGAGACTCGGGGCTGCTCCTCTTTTTTTTTAAACAAGTTTTATTAGTTTTCTAATTTAACATGAAAATATTTAGAAAGCATCATGGTGACTGGGTAACCAAAGGTTCAATAGCAGAGTTTTTAGTACCTATCTCAGGTTACATTCTCAGTACATCCTTCTCTATTTCCCTTAACAATTAATATAACATGCTTAAACTAGCTCCCTTCGCGACCGGTGGAGTTTGTTCCTGGAGAGCGCAAGTCCTCCCTGTGTCCAAGCAGCCCGGCCTGGAAGGTGGCAGGGAGTCGCTCTGGCTCCCCTTTGCCCAAGGGGAAAACTGAGGCCAGGGGGGATCACATGCAGGCGCCCCGCAGCAGCGCTCCAGAGCTGCTCGGCCATTGCAATTTTGCCCCATTTTACAAATTTTTCTTGCCATGTTTGTTCGGTGAATCCCTGCAGTTGTTAAGTTAGTCCCAGAGTTGTTTGAATCCGGCTTGACTTTGCTTCTCAGAAGGTCGCAAAAGGGGATCATGTGATCTCCCTGGGACAATGCAACTTGCAAGCAAAATGTTTTCTGCAAGCGAGCTGGGTGTAAGAACAGGATCGGCGTGTGCAGCTACAGCTGACCTGCACTTCTGGGTGGCTCCGCAGAAGTACAGCTCAGCTGTAGCTGCAGACTCTGATCCTGGGCTCCTACCCAGCTCACTTGCTTGTGCTTCTGGAAAACATGCTGCTTGCTAACTGAAGCTCCAGGATCAGCACCGGGCTACAGCTGATCCATGCTTCTGGGTGGCTGTATCAGCTGTAGCCCCCACTACAATTAGCTAGGGCTTGCGTACCACCAGCCAGGTGTTCACGTACCACTAGTGGTATGCGTACCACCGATTGAAAAGCCCTGCACTAAGATACCTCATGCTTCCCCCTCCCTTCATACTGTGCCGGACTCACCTTGAAAAGATTCATCTCCTCTGTGCCACGGTTCCTACTGCCGCCTGGATCTGAGGCTGGGGTATGCTTCTGTGTGCCTCTGGAGGCCCCATCCAGGTATTGGAGGCCTTTTCCAGGCTGTTCCCGCCCAGAAACGGGCCTCTGGAGAGCTGTGGAAGTGTCCGCTGGCCTCAGATCCGGGAGGCAGAGGCCTGGAAAAGGCCTCTGATGCCCCAATCCAGCCTCTGGAGGGCCGTGGAAGCATCCCCTGGCTTTGGTTCCGTTCAGAGGCCTAAAGTACCATGAGATCATGCAAGATCAGTAGCGTGATAACTCTTGCCACTCATCTCACGTGATCTTGCATTACTTTAGGCCTCCATTCTCTGTGAACGCACCGAAGGCTTGGAGCAGCCAAGAAAGTGAAAGATCTCGATCTTTGCAGGGTGAGTATTAAAGGCCTAACACCTAGGAAGGCCCGGGGTGGGGAGGGAGGGAATAACCAGGGTGAGTGTTGCAGTGCCACTGCAGTGGCTCGTAAGGATGAACAACTGCCGTGGTGGTGCAATATTTGTAATTTCGGGATTTGCTCGTAAGCACTAGGGGGCACTTATCATGTAACTTCTTTTTTTATTGAAAAGTTTTACAATACATTTTTAAATACAAAAACTCCCTCCTCCCCCTCCCCTCTCCCCAACCCTCCCCTCCCCTCCCCCCTCCCCGACTTCCCAGAGCTGAATACAGGGTATAGTGATACAAACATAAGCTAGAATATGCTAACAATAAAAATAAGACAATAAATTCTATCGCACTTTAACTCTCCATAGTCATAATTATATTACTAACAGATAACAAATAACTAATAATACATCATATAAAACCACTACTTATTCAAATGCTAAATGAAACTTTTTAGTCCCATATTTATTCTGAATATATTCAATCCATCTTCTCCATTCCACAATATATCTCTGTTGCGATTGTTCTTTCAAATATGCTGAAATCTTTGCCATTTCCGCCAAGTTAGAAACTTTCAGAGTCCACTCTTCTATAGTCGGCAGTTCCTCCTTCTTCCAATATTGCGCTACTAAAAGTCTTGCTGCCGTAATTAGATTCAACATCAACTTAGAGTCTATAACAGTAGTATCCGTAATAATACCCAATAAAAACAATGCGGAGAAAACTTTATCCTTTTCTTAAATATCTTTTGCATATTCCACCAAATTTTAATCCAAAAAGATTTAACCTTTTTGCAAGTCCATCATATATGAAAATACGTTGCATCCTCACCACCACACCTCCAACATTTAGGCTGGCAATTCGGATACATACTTGATAATTTTTTAGGGTTTAAGTGCCACCTATAAAACATTTTATAAAAATTCTCTCTTAAATTTTGGGCCTGCGTAAATTTTACATTTCTAACCCAGATCTTTCCCCAAGTATCCATTGTTATAACTTCTTGAAAATTCTGGGCCCACTTTATCATACAAACTTTAACAAGCTCCGTTTCTGAATCAATTTCTATCAATGCATTATATATCCTTTTTATATGTGCTTGACCTTGATCTCTAATTTGTTTTACCAAATTTTCATCAATCATCGAAAAACCAACTTTCTGGTCCTCTTTCCATCTTGCCTGTAACTGCCCATACTGAAACCAAGTTTGTACAATCTTTTCTTCTTTTAATATATTATATGGCTTTAATTGCCATACATTCCTTTCTAAACTTAAGATCTCCTTGTACGTAGTCTCATCATGTTTAAATCCCACATTTATATTTTCTATTGCATGTTTAGGTATTGTCCAAATTGGTATCTTATAATTTAACTTATGTCTATACTTTTTCCAAACTCGCAACAGAGCATACCTTAGTATATGTATCTTAAACAGATTATCCACCTTCTTATCATACAATAAATATGCATGCCAACCAAATAACAAATCATAACCCTCAAGATTTAATAATCTCCCTTGTGAATTTCATCCTCTAATTCTTTCCTCTTAAATTCCAATTTACGTCTATGTTTATTATTCAAATATATTAATACACCTCTAATATAAGCTTTACTTGCATCCCAAACCATCTCAATAGGAGTACCTTTATACATATTAATTTTAAAAAATTCCTTCATCTGTTTTTTACACTCTTCCACATTCTCCTGGTATCTAAACAAATTTTCATTTAAACGCCAAGACCGTCTGTCTCCATTATCTTTTTCTATCTCCAACCATACTGGACTATGATCAGATATAGTTCTTGGACAAATCTTGATCTTCTTAATCCTAGAAAAAAAGTCATTAGTAATTAATACAAAGTCGATCCTGGAGAAAGATTGATGCCTATCAGAAAAAAAAGTAAAGTCTTTTTCTTGCAAGTTCCTTTCTCTCCAGACATCTCTCAATTCCAAGTCATCCTTCATCTCAAAAAAAGATTTAGGCAGTTTAGCATGACTTGGCGTACTTCTAAAAAGACCTCTCTTGTCCATTTGTACATTCAAGACGCCATTCCAATCTCCCATAAAAATACAAGATTTATAATCCCACTGAATAATCTTGCTGTGTAGTAATTTGTAAAAGTCTCCTTGCTGCTGATTAGGAGCATATAATCCAACCAAAAGTGCTTTCTTGCCTTCTATTAATAGTTCAATTATAACATATCTTCCTTGTTTATCTGCTTCAATTAAACTCGCTGTTAAAGTATTCTTAACATAAATAACAACTCCATTTTTCTTGTCAGGCGCAGAAGCAATAAACTGTGTGCCCAACCTAAAGTTTATCAAGTACTTTTGATCAACCGCTCGAATATGTGTTTCCTGTAAGCAAATAACATCATTTTTAAATTGCTTTAGATATTGAAATACTTTCTTTCTCTTATGTGGTGAATTTAGACCATTAACATTCCAAGTTAGGAGCTTTGTCGCCATCTTTTGCGACCTGAAGCTTTTGGAGCGCCTCTTCCAACATCACCTGCACTCTCTTTGGCTTCGCTCCTCCCACTGCTTCACTATAAGTAAGTTTTTGAGATGAAATCATGGCTCTCTGCTGTTCTTGCTCTTGTCTCATTCGTCTAGCTGCAGCACGTGTCATTCTTTGGTCTCTAACCTCCTCCGTTGGTACTGAAATCTGATCCACTCCAGTAGCTTTCTGGAATTCTGCATCTTTCGACTGCGTAACTCCTTCAGCACCTTGTATACTCTTGCTTTGTCGTTGACGCTCCCCTTCACCATTCCTCCTTTTAGATTCCAGAAGTGGTAGGGGGCCTGCCTTCAAAATATTAGCATAAAAATCTTGTGCCTGTAAAACTGTGATGAGACAATATCTCGTGCCTGCGTGCATCACCACCATACCTACTGGGATCTCCCATCTAAACTGGATATCCCATCTTCTTAATTCTTCTGCCAAAAAAGCAAATTCTTTCCTTCTCCTTAAAATTCTTGGAGGGATCTCTTTCAAAATTAAAACTTCTTGGTCTGCAACTGTAAATTTGTTATTATAAAAGGCTTGAATAACCTCATTTCTAATTGCTCTCTTTGTAAAATAAACCACCACATCTCTAGGTAGCTTCCTTTGTCTTTCAATCCAGGAATTGACACGAAATATTTTATCTATATCCACCATAATATCTTCTGCTGAACGCCCCAGAATCTGTTCAAGAGCTTCTGAAAATACTTTTTTCAAATTTTCCTTAGGGTCTTCCTTTAAGCCTCTAATTCTCACAGCAAACTCCATCTCTCTATGCTGCACCAATAATAAATCATTATCAATCTTTTCCATCACTGTTTCAGCATCCATCATTTTGGCATCTAATCTCATATTATCTTGACTAAGTTCTTCCACTTTCTCATCCAAGCATTCAATACAAACAGCCATTCCTTGAAATGCAAGCAAAATGTCTGCCCTTATTTCTGTATTCTTCTCCTCAATAAGCTCAGCTAATTGCTGAGATTGTTTTTTCAAAGCCTCTTGCAAAACATCCTGCAGATCTTTTATTGTTAAAGCTGGTGTGGGTGCGGGTGCGGGTGCCGGAGGAGGGGGCATTAGAGCCTGTAATGAAGATTGCTGAACAGGTGAAGCCCCCGCGCTTCTGGTAACTTTAGTTGACTTGGCAGCCATTTTCACCCACTTAATTCTATTGCACACTTTCACTTTCCGCACCACTTAAAAGTTTCCCACAAAGTTTACTGAGTTAAAGTTCAAATATTTGCTCTTATAGCATTCTCCTGCACAGCTCTGCCTGCATCCAAGTAATCCAAAATTTGCTCTTGCTGGCAGGGATTGTTGCAGCGTCCTACTCTACTCCAAAGCCTTGGAGCAGAGGCGCCCTGGAGTCCGGAGCAAACTCAGGCTTCGGGGGGGCTCACACCCTTCAACCACCAGAGTTTCAACTCTGGAGGTCTGGGGGAGCTCTACCCCTGCCTGGGCGTTCACCCCCTCCTCTAGGAGCGGGTTTCTGAGCCGCCAAACAGCTGATTGTCGCTGTTTTTGGTGGCTCTACAGAGACAGCGAGGCTGACAGCCGAAATGGCTGCCGTCAACGGAGCCTTGCCACCCGGATGTTCCCATGTAACTTCGAACATTCGTTAAGGGACTGCTCGCAACTCAGGGATTACCTGTAAAACATATGAAGAACAGCTGCAGGACTTGGGTTTGGCTAGTCTAAAGAAAAGAAGAAATGGGTGACATGATAGCAGTATTCCAGTATTTGAGGGGCTGCCACAAAGAAAAGGGGGTCAAACTATTCTTGCACCAGAGGGCAAGACAAGAAACAATGGTTGGAAATTGACCAAAGAGAAAAGCAACCTGGAATTAAGGAAAAACCTCCTAACAGTGAGGACAATTAACCAGTGGAACAGCTTGCCTTCAGAAATCGTGGGCACTCCATCACTGGAGGTTTTTAAGAAGAGACTAGACAGTCACTTCTCTGAAATGGTATAGGTTCTCCTGCTTGAGCAGGGGGCTGGAGTAGAAGACCTCCAAGATCCCTTCCACCTCTATTCTATTCTAAGATTCTAATTTGCAAAATATGTGCCTTGTACATACTCATAGCCATTGAGGACCCAAATTATATTTGTACCAAATGTAAACTAACTGAAACATTTGAGGGGAAAAAAGTCTAAAGGAAAAATCTGTCATGGTCCCATCGGAGCACGAGTCTGAGGAGGAGGAGGAGATGGAGCTGGGGCTGATGGAGGGTGATGGCACTGTCTCTCTGGCCCAGGAGGAACGACCGGAGGAGGATGAGGCAGTCCTGGGTCCCTCAGGCCTCGGAAGTGTTGCCAGGGAGGAACAGAGGGTGGAGGATGACTGAAGGGGGAGGAGATGGACAGGGCAGGCAGCAGAGCAGAGGAGCAACTGAGCTCTGGAGACAAGCAGCTGCCTCCCCTACCCAATCCCCGAGTGCAGAGAATGGAGAGGAGGCAGAGTCAGCACAGGGTGACTTGACTACTCAGGAGGAAGGTGCCCCACCCCTCTTCACAAGGGTCACCTTGGGAATAGGATTTAAGGAGACGCCGTGGGGATGGGTTTTGTCAGGAACAAGCATTGCATTTTTCTAGCTACACTTACTGTTATCGATGGCCTGCACACGAGCTTGCAGTTAAAAGACAAGAACAGCATTCGCAGGTGTGGGCGCACATGGCTACACACAACCATGCCTTCGATTTGGCGAGGGCTGAGGTGATTGCCCGGGATAACACCAAGGGTGGCCGATTATTTAAAGAAGCCTGGTTTTTGGACTGTTCATCAATTAACCGTCATATAGACCTCCTCCCTGCATACCAAGCCCTTAGGAGTTGGGAAGAAGAACGGCCCAGACAACACAAACACTCATGGAGTATACCGTCGAGCCGAGATGTGGATCGGATGGTCACACAGCAACACTGCATTACAAAAAGCAAGAAGGGGGAGGAGCAATCCCCAAGGACGTTTGGCATGAGGACACTCACAATGACGAGAGCATTGTTTGTGACCAGAAGAACAGGCAGCGATTCCCCACTGACAGCAAGCACCCAGAGGCAATCGCACTCCATGGGAACAAGTGCGAAGCAGTTCGAGATAATACGGCCGATGGAAACAAACAGACCAGTGACGCGCCAGTGATATAAATGTAGTTCCGCCTCTCCAGCAATTCTATCCTGACGAAGTTGGCAGTTGGCCAACAAAAGCTTGATTTTATTAAACTGCTTTGGTTTTTATCTTATCCCGGTGTTCGAACTTTTGTTTTAATTAATACACACACACACACACTAATAGTTGCATCACAGTTCACAGTTTCTATTGTAGGAATGAAACTGTGAATGAAGAATGGAATTGCAAATATCATACAGATATTTCCACTTTTTCAACACAATTTGAAATTTACATTCTTCATGGCAAAAATCCCAGAAGTTTCTGATAAAGCAAACCAGTCTTTCATTTATTACACATCCTATGAGGTGTTGAGTGTTTATTGGTTAGTATCATCAGCATTTATCCCTTGCGACCTCCTTTTAGTGTTGCTTCTGTGTTCTAGCTATTGCTTTTCTTCTTTTTCTTTTCTTTCTGTCTTTTCAACATCCGTCTTCCATCATACAACATCCACCTCTCACTTTCTTCTACTTCCCATGTTTCTCTCTTTCCATATTTCTATAGTACATTCTTGTTCCTTCAACATTCTAAGGCTTGTGTTAAGGCATACATTTCACACATTTGAGCTGACCCCATTAGTGGCAGTCTCCCTGCTTCCAACAATTTTAATGCATGCAATTCACAAATCTGTGCAAACTAACTTAAAAACAACTTTCCTGTTTCTCCCTTCTATTATCCATTAATTCACTGCCCATCTGCCACTCCTGCCTAACTTCTATCTTTTCTGCTTCCACAAGTACATCATCTATCAACTTTACATGAGCTAACTGTTTCCCTTAACTATTAATCAAACCTCTTCATTTCTCTTCTCCAAAGTATTCAAGACTCCATAAGCATACTTGGAGTAAGTGTATATATTCTCCTTCTCCATTATTAACAACCTCAGAGCCTGCTGTAACACATAAAATCCACAGGTTAGTGCTGACTAAGGGAGGTAAATTTTCCCAGCTTCCACTCACATTTTTTTTCTTCCCATCTACTATCACACCTTCATTATGTCTTTCTTTATCTTTTACTTTTTGTTTTCCCAACTACTTTGCTATGAACAAGTGGATACCTCCTTTCAGTTTTCTGATTAAAAATTACCCACACTTAACACCAAGACTTCTCAAATGTCAGCTTTAGACAAAAATGCCACTGGCTGCCTCTTTTCCTAACAGTTTTGCATACAAGTCGTTAGTCAAAACAACATAGCCATTCACAATCCTAAAAATCTTCTCAACTCCTTCCCTGTTCCAAACAAGGACAGAACCACAATTCCCCCAATTCTCCCAGATATCACCCTCCATCAATGTGTCCTGCACACAGACACAAAAACATAAAAAAACAAAAAAAACTCCACAAAAAGATAAACAAACCCAATGAGACATTCTGAGCCACTGAAACAGTTTTATATCAAACTCTAGTATTGCTTTTAATATAAAGTTAGTCAAATTCCAATTTAACCAGATTCCATTCAGATGGAAACAAACTTCCATCAAGTAGACGAAAACATATACAAATCTAACCAAAACAATTCAGAGTAATTTCTTTTGGGTGATGATACATATACAGGTCTAACTAAAACTCAGAGATTTCCCAAAAAATTGTCCAACAATTACTGTATCCTCTTTCCAAAAAAATAGCAAGCTGAAACTGCAAGAGTGGGCATTAAATTCCATATCCACCCCCTTCCTCAGATCAGAATTCTAAGCAGAGAAAAAAACAGTTAAAACAACCAGCCCCACCTTCTGTCTCTCTCTCTCTCACTGTTAACGGAGCGGTGTTATTGCAAAAGAATAAAAGTGGGGTCCTCCAACCTTGTGCTTACACCTCTAAGAAATTTACTGAAAGCAAGAGGAGATGGACAGTCTGGGAGAAGGAGGCCTTCACTATTAGGTGGGGGCTATTAAAATGGTGACACTACTTAGAAGGGAGCAAGGTGCCTTTTGAAGTATGGACAGATCACAAAAATTTAGAGGCACTAAAAACTCCCCACAAATTGTCCCCAAAACAAGTACGATGGGCACAGTACTTCAACCATTTTAACTTTACTCTAAAGTACATACCAGGAAGAAAAAACTTCCTAGCTGATGCGCTCTCCTGATTGCCACAGTACAAAAGCGAACGCGAAGAAATTCATGAGGCAATTATCCCCAGTCCACAAACTGTGGCCCAACTCACATCTCACAGGACCCCTAATCCTGATGACCCCGGGGTAAAGAAAATAAAGCGAGAACTCCTCACTGATCAATGGTTTAAAGACAATCAGACATCCCTAACATGCAGGGATGGTCTGGCTTACAAGGGGGGAAAATTGTACTTGCCTGAAGCTCTTCGTCTTAATGCCCTCAAACACAGCCATGATGTCAAACAGGCTGGACATTTTGGATATCTAAAAACTCTACATCTCACTCACCGGCAATTTTGGTGGCCGGGACTAAAACGAGACATAGAAAACTATGTCAAGAGCTGTACTGTATGTGCCACCATGAACAGAATCCCAGGGAAGACCCCTGGGTTACTGCAACCGGTGGCCGAACCTTCTCAACCATGGGAAGAAATAGCTATGGACTTTATAGTAGACCTGCCCGACAGTAGAGGAAATACTGTCAAATACTGTGATAGACCTATTTTCAAAACAGGCTCACTTTATCGCCTGCAAAGGACTTCCATCGGCTCAACACCTAAGTTGTTCCTAAAACATATCTATCGACTACATGGCGCCCCTAAGAGAATAATTTCGGACACGGGTGCAGTTCACAGAGGAATTTTGGAGAAACTTTCTTAAATTAATTGGATCATCTCAAGGCCTATCAACTGCTTTTCACCCGGCTACTAACAGAACCACAGAATCTGCCAACAAAATGGTGGAACAGTACCTTAGATGGTATGTCTCTTACCAACAAACAAACTGGACCAACCTCCTCCCTTTCGCAGAGGTGGCTTACAATAATTCAATACATAGCAGCACTGGCTACACTCCTTTCCGTGTAGCCACAGGGAAAGAATTCAACCCCATACCGGAATACCCTCAGGTGGCCTTAAAAAAGACTTTTGAGACCTACAAAAAGCAAGCTGACAAAAAGACAGCTCCCCAAAGAACATTCCAAGTTGGGGAAAAGGTCTATTTGTCGACCAAATACTTACACCTTAAACTACCCAATAAGAAATTGGGACTGAAATTCTTGGGGCCTTTCCCATTGTGAAAATCATCAACCCGGTCACAGTAAAATTGAAACTACCCAGACTTTTTGGCAAAATTCACCCAGTGTTCCATTGTAGCTTGCTGAAACCTTTTCAAACCTCCACTTTAAGACCTCCCCCTAAGAAAGGACCTGGACCCCTTGTAGTATCAGGTCAGACCCATTGTTGTGGCCCTGACCCCCGACCCTGTCCTACCCAAGGAAGAGGACTCTGAGGATGATGGGGAGGAACTGGCAAGGCCTCCCTCTCTGGGGCCCTCCCCTCTGGCAAGGTCTCCCTCTCCGGGGCCCTCCTTTCTGGCAAGGCTTCCGTCTCCATCTGAAGGCCAACAGGAGCAGCCTGTAATTAGCCAGGCTGGGAACGAGCCCGAGCAGCTGCAGCAGATGAGTGACGAAGATGAATCATGGCTGGATCCCCGAGAATGATGCAGAGCCAAGCGTTTACAGCAGCGTAAAAAGAGTAGGAGGGCCAAGGATCAGCTGAGTCACTGAGCCACACCCCACAAGGTACTAAAGGGGGTGTGGCTGCTCTCAGGACTTTGTGACGAACAATAATTCAAACAACTTCTGTTCATGTCTTTGGAACTCTGTCGGATTTTCTACCTGTGTGAAACCCTGGTCTGGCTTCTTGACAATGTTTCTGTATCTGTATTTCTGGACTGTTTGTTTGGACGTTATCTCATTTCAGCGGACGCTTGAGGTAACGAGTTTATTTTGGCAGACTGCTTGTATTTTGCTGCCAAGGCTTTATTGGATGGCAAATTACTTCAGCCAGAGCAATTAACCCTTGCTAGTCTTGCCTGCTTGTCTGTTTGTACCTCGGGGGGGAAACAGAACAACTTTTACCTAAGATGGACCAACAGCAGCAGCAGCAGCTGCAGCTGCAATAGCAGCTGCAGGCTGACAACCAACTCCTGCAACAGCAAGTGGCACAATTGACTGCACAACTCGCCTTGCTGAATGCTCCTGCAATTCCCCCTCCCCATCGGAAATGCCCGGTAGCAGTGCTGGATACGTTTTCTGGACAGCCTGAGATGTTCCTGGCCTTCATGGGACAGTGCCAATTGTTTATGGCCATGAGGCCGGAGGATTTCCCTGATGACCGACCTAGGGTGGGGTTTGTGATTAGCCTTCTTTCTGGCTCTGCCGCTCGATGGGCCACACCGTTGTTAACCCAGAACAGCCCCTTGTTAACCGATTACCAGGGCTTCTGGCAACAGATGAGGCTCATGTATGAGGACCCCATTCGCACCCATCTGTATCAAAGACCTCCGGCAAGGAAAACGCCCCCTGCAGGACTATATTGCCAAATTCCAGCTGTTGTCCCAAGACTCAGCTTGGAATGACGTGGCGTTACTGGATGCCTTCCAAGACGGGCTTTCAGACGAGCTTCAGGACGAACTGGTCCATGTAGAGGCTCCCCTGACCCTCAACGCCCTGGTGGTCCAATGCCTTCACATTGATGCTCGCCTCCAACATCGAAAGACCTGTCGGACCGTCCAGGAACTGCCCACGCCGCTGTCTGCACCTGTACATCCGTGTCCTGCACCAACAGCGTCTCGGGTCGCCCATTTCGTGGCAACTGCAGAGGAGCCAATGGAGCTGGGAGCGGCCAGACCTCACCTGACAGCCCAGGAGAGAACTCGGAGATGTCAAGGGGGAGTTGTGCTTATATTGTGGGGAGCCCAGACATTTCGCCGCCTCCTGTCCTAGGAAGCGAGGTGGGGTGCCAAAGTCTGGCTCTGGGTCTCAGGCTCGGACTGACCAGTCAGGAAACGGGGCTGGCCTGATCTAGGGGAAACCCTAGGCTGGGCACATACCACACCCCCGCCAGGAACAGCAGACGTGGACTCTGGACCCCCTCGACATCTGATTTTGGACACTTGGATCTTTTTGTCTGACTGACCGGGGGGGATCCAGGCGCATGCGCTGGTGGATTCGGGGGCCATGACCAATTTTATGGACCAGGGCTTTGCAGCCCATTTTGGCGTTCCCTTGACTCCGGTGGACCCTCGGTTGAGGGTATAGACCATTGATGGGCGGGAACTTGTCTTGGGTCCCATTAAGTCTGCCACCCAGCCTTTGCGCCTCGCCATCGGGGGGCATGAGGAGGCGATTCAGTTTTATATCACAGTGGACCTCCATTTCCCTTTGGTCCTGGGTATGGCCTGGCTTCGGACACACGATCCTCAGGTGGCGTGGTCGCAGAACACCATCTCTTTTCCGAGCCTGCAATGCGTAGACCACGTTTGCCACACCTGTGCCGGCCAGGAAGTCTCTGCCCCTGCCATCTCCTTGCCTCCTGACCTGGCGGACTTCACGGCTGTGTTCAGCGAGAAGGAGGCGGACCGTTTGCCCCCACACCGGTCCTACATTTGCCCCATGGACCTTCTGCCCAATGCTCCTCTGCCAGTGGGACGCCTGTACCCCATGTCGGAGCCCAGGTTGGCCACTTTGCGGGACTTTTTGGACAAGAACCTGGCCAGGGGATTCATTCGGCCTTCGTCGTCCCCTCTCTCGGCCCCAGTCCTCTTCATCAAGAAGAAGACGGGGGATCTATGCTTGTGCTGCGACTACAATCGACTGAATGCCATCACGGTGCAGAATCGGTACCCCCTGCCACTCATCCTGGAGCTGATGGAGAGGCTGCGTGAGGCAACCATCTTCACGAAGCTCGATCTCCGAGGGGCCTACAACCTAGTACGGATGCGAGAGGGGGATGAATGGAAGACGGTGTTTGGCACCCGATACGGCCATTTTGAATACACCGTTATGCCGTTAGGGCTGACCAACGCCCCAGCAGTCTTCCAACACCTGATGAACGATTTTTTTTTGGGACATGCTGGACCGGTTCATGGTGGTCTACCTGGTGACATTCTGATCTACTCCCGGTCCAGGGAAAGCCATCTGCAGCACATCTGCCTCGCCTTGCAGCGCCTTCGGGAGCATCAACTCTATGCAAAGCTGGAGAAATGCCTCTTCTTCCAGACTTCCATAGAGTTCCTTGGCCACATCATCTCTCCCGAAGGCATCGCCATGGACATGCGCAAGGTGGAGGCCTTGTGTAGCTGGGAACCCTGTCGGGTGAAGGATATCCAGTGCCTTCTGGGGTTCGCCAACTATTACCGCACCTTCATCCCGGGCTTCGCTACGCTGACAGTTTTGCTAACCCAGCTCCTTAAGAAGAAGGTCCCATTCTGGTGGGGTCCCCCGCAGCAACAGGCGTTCGAGGCCCTCAAGAAGGCCTTCATCACGGAACCTGTCCTGAGGCACCCCGACCTGAACTGTCCATTCGTAGTGGAGATGGACGCGTCCAACATGGCTCTTGGGGCGGTGTTATTACAGGCCCCGGTGGATGGCGGCACTCTTTTTCCCTGCGCTTACTATTCACGGAAACTCCCAACACACCTCCACCCAGACCACCCTGTTCTATGCCAACGTGGGGTACCATCCACGGCTGTTCCCTCTGGCTCCCTCAGATTCTCTGGTTCCCAAGACCCAGGACTTCCTGTTGGAGTTGCAGGCAGTCCAACAATTGGTACGGCGACAATTGATCCGGGCCAAGGAGGACTATAAATGGTTCACCGACCGCTCCCGACGGGCAACGCCACCGCTAGCGGTCGGAGATCGAGTGTGGTTATCCACGAAGCATCTCCCAACCGACCGCCCGGTAAAGAAACTGGACCATCGATACGTCAGCCCATTCCCGATCAAAGTGGTTATCAACCCTGTGGCCTACCAGTTGACCCTGCCACGCTCCATGCGGATCCACCCGGTCTTCCGCCTATCCCTGCTGGTCACCGAAGCCCCGTGTTCCCTCCGACACCCAACGACTCCTGCTCCACTGCCTACACCCGACCAGGACGACTCAGCAGAATACAAGGTGGCCAGTATCTGGGACTCCCGCTGGCTAAATGGGCGCTTCCAATATCTGGTCAAGTGGAAGGGGTATGGACCTGAGGACTTCTCCTGGGTAGACGCTTCCACAGTCCACGCCCCTGACCTCATGTGGGTTTTCCACGAACAATTCCCATCTCGACCGCATCCCGACCGTCAGACCCAGGGGAAGGGCCCTGCGGTGGGGGATAGTGTTTTTTTTTATTGAAAAGTTTTACAATACATTTTTTAACAAAGCAAACCCCCTCCCCACCCCCTCCCCTCTCCCCAACCCTCCCCAACACCTCCCTCCCTTCCCCCTCCCCCCTCCCCGACTTCCCAGAGCTCAATACAGGGTATAAAAATACAAACAATCATAGTCTACCTTATGCAAACAACAATAAACTATTAAATCTATCGCACTTTAACTCTTATAAACTAACTACAAGAAATATAAATATCACATCAATACTTATTCAAATGCTAGTGGGGGATAGTGTTGTGGCCTCGACCCCCAAGCCTGTCCTACCCGAGGAAGAGGACTCTGAGGATGATGGGGAGGAACTGGCAAGGCCTCTCTCTCTGGGACCCTCCCCTCTGGCAAGGTCTCCCTCTCCGCGGCCTTCCTTTTTGGCAAGGCTTCCGTCTCCATCTGAAGGCCGACAGGAGCAGCCTGTAATTAGCCAGGCTGGGAACGAGCCCGAGCAGCTGCAGCAGATGGGGAGTGACGAAGATGAATCATGGCTGGATCCCTGAGAACGACGCAGAGCCAAGCGTTTACAGCAGCGTAAGAAGAGTAGGAGGGCCAAGGATTAGCTGAGTCACTGAGCCACACCCCACAAGGTACTAAAGGGGGTGTGGCTGCTCTCAGGACTTTGTGACGAACAATAATTCAAACAACTTCTGGTCACGTCTTCGGAACTCTGTCGGATTTTCTACCTGTGTGAAACCCTGGTCTGGCTTCTTGACAATGTTTCTGTATCTCTGTATTTCTGGACTGTTTGTTTGGACGTTATCTCATTTCAGCGGACGCTTGAGGTAACAAGTTTATTTTGGCAGACTGCTTGTATTTTGCTGCCAAGGCTTTATTGGATGGCAAATTACTTCAGCCAGAGCAATTAACCCTTGCTAGTCGTGCCTGCTTGTCTGTCTGTTTGTACCTCGCGGGGGGGGGAACAGAACACCCGTTATGAAATGAAACGTATTCATGAATCTAGAATCTTTAAGGGAAAATTGCAGTACCTAGTACAATGGAAGGAATACCCATTGTCTGAGGCCATTTGGGTGAAATCTACTGATGTGAAAGCTGACAGACTTATCAAAATGTTTTATGAGAAACACCCCAACAAACCAAAAGCCAGTTCCTAACTTGTGTTTTGTTTACATTACAGGATCTGTCCTTTTTGTAAGGGGGGCCGGATGTCAACGCTGCTAACATCAAATATTATTGCTTAACAAGAGATGAAGAAGTAGCCTTTTCATATGTTAAACTTGTGTATTGCTTTAAGAGATTGGATTAAGGTTGGGAGGGGGGAAGAGGAGGATTGTGCCTCAAGGCCGTCTGAAATTAAAGAAGATAAGAACTTGGCAGGTTTTCTAACAGAAGGAAAACTGTTTCTTTAAATTAATTGGAGAATATGATTAATGACAAAATTAGAAGGGTGGAGAATTGTGTTTTAATATATTGTGCAAGGGGCGGAGATTTCAGATTCCAGCTTCCTTCGAGCAAGTATTTGCCGGTGTATTAGGCTAAATAAAGGACTTTTAAGGTAAACAATGCCTCAGAGTCACTTGAAAAGCCCATACGTTGGAAACTTGACACTCACTGTTAAAGTAACACCGGGGGGGGGGGGAGACAGAAAGAGACAGGAGAAAAAAAAGTAAAAGAAATTTTACAAAAAAATCTCACCACTAAGAAAAAATTGTTCTTCTTCACATGCATTTTCCATAAATTCTCTCACACATCCTCCATGGAACTCGTCTCATGCAAACACTTGCTGTTGCTTTTCCATTTACTCTTACAACAATAAAATCTGCAATTTACTGTTCCTTTCACAGCCTGGGAAAGGGTGGGGGTGGGTAGTGTTTGAGGGCTAACACACACACATTTACATATCAGCAAATTAACTCATTCACTTCCATTCTAACTGCTTGCATAAATAATTTCACATACAAAAATTTCATTTCATACTTTCTCCAGGCACACCATACATTTTTAAATAAAGCCTTTTTGTTTGGTGTCATCAGAGAGGATTTTGACCCTCTTCCAAGTCTTGGAAATAACACAGAACAACACAGACAGACATATATACACAGATACTATTAAAACATTTATTTAGACATATGGCTTGTCCTGCAAGAAGCGAGAAAAAAGGAGGGGAACATTTATGGTTACTTCCAATTTATCCCACCAACTTCAAAAGACAGTGGGGAAAGACTAAAAGGAATATCGAACCTGGGGTCTTTTGCAGGTGTGAAGGGGGAGGGGAAAAGTAGCAGCCTCCTCTCCTCACCTCTGACAAAGGGGAATTGAATAGTCCAAAGAGCCAGATTAAAAGAAAAAGAGAGAAAAAAACTTGCTTTCAATTCTTTGAATTTTCTTTTCTTTAGGTTTACAACAACTACAACAATTGCCCATCTTCTTGAGAGTTTCCCTGATTAGGGTTCCCTGAGGTTCCCGATTTAATGGCCACTCTAAATTCCCAACACCAGTTCGCTTCCCTTCGGGCTGGTCTTCCCCCTTGCAAGAGTTAAGGAAACATAACCTTTCAGGTCCACACTCACTCTGGACTCACCAGTGTTCCCAGAACACAGTCCAACACACATACAGCCAGGTACAATTGCGTGTTTCCCTCCTTCGGGGCAAAAGTTTCTTACCTGGGCCAGTGCACTGGGTTACCTGGTCCTGGGCCTCAGTTGTGGACTCTCTTCCTTTTTCCTATTCTTTGATTTTGTAGACCAGAGTTGTTAATTTAGTTTGGCTCGGAGCCTGCAATGGGAAGCTAGATCTCAGATAACTCCAGGCAGTTGAAATCAACAGGTGCGCCCCTGGATTTTACTGAGTACAGCACCCCCTAGAGGCCCTTTCAAGCCCCATGTTGGGTGCCAAGATTGTGAGATTTAAAAACCCAAATTTGATACTCACAACTTGAAGACAAGACAATCTTTGTTAACAAAAACAAAGGTTTATTGAAAAGACAATTGAACATAAAAAAGAAAAGCAGTTGCAAGCACGGCCTCTTAGACCCTTCCCAAATGGATTGAGTTCTAAGAGAGCAAAGAGCAGTTTTCAAGCTATGCATTTTATACTCTTTCACGATACACGCCACCCCTAAGAAGCTTAAGTCATTCTTTGAAGTTGCTTCACATTTCTAAAGGGTCATCCTGACAATTTCCGTATATCCATCACTATCTTATCTTGTTTACTTGTAATTTTCACCTTGGGCCGATGTTCCTTTCTTACCGATAGTAAGTTCCTGTCTCCTGGGAAGCTTTTAGCAAGTCATAATACATTGTTTTTACTGATTACCATTTGTGAGTCACTTTTATGGGCAGGATACAGATAGCCTCACACCTTGGTGTTACATTTTGTACAATTTATAAAGGAATAACCTTTATTTATTTCCTTTAAAAGGTTCTAGAGACAGGTTGAGCCATTCTGAGAGTCAAACAAAATGAGAAACCCCCAACTGAAGGAAGAAGCCTGAAACCAAACTGAACATAATAAGGAACACTTAACTAAAAGAGAAAATGAATACTTAGACCAATGGTGGCATGGCACTCATAGAAGGAAAAAGAAAGCAAATCCAGTCCAGTCTAGTCCAGCCCTGCTGGAGCTAAACAATCAATTTCATAACCTCCCCTTAGCAGACACCTAGAGAAGGGACATCATTAAATGTAGTAATTGCAGGGAAAAAATAGACTAGCCTTCCTTTAAATAATAAAAAAGGTGTGTGCTAGTAATAGGAGATTCACTGCTCGGGAACTAAACCAGACAATCTAACCAAGGAGGGTTGGTTAGTTATATGATTACAGCCTAACTGGTTGGGTTGGCAATATACAGTATAAGCCATGATTTGTAATGTATTGTATCCCTTTAAATGTGTAATGATTGGCCAACGCTGTGTTCTTTCAACGGCCATAAGAGGGAGCTAGAGACATAGCTTCTTTCTCTCTCTATGTTAGCTACTCTGTTACATTGCTTGCTGATTATTGTTGATTGTGGTTTCGCTACTGTTTGCTAAACCCGAAGAACTGTGTTTTTGACTTTTGGACTGGTAAGACGACTTTGTATTGGATAACTCTTGAACTGTTGATATCTTCTCTGTACCCGTGTATGACCTGGACTGTTTATTCTTGACTTGTGCTACTCCTAAAAGTAAAGTTGTTTCCTTCTTTACACACCTCAGTGTATTAGTGTGGTTGCTGACCACTCTCAGTACCACTTCTTCTTTGCATTCTCCTTGTTGGCTCAGGAGATTTATTTATTTTATTTATTTTAATCCCATTTATATCCCGCCCTTCTCCGAAGACTCAGGGCGGCTTACAATTTTAAGCACAAACCAATGTGCTTAGCAATATTCTGCACAAACAATATTCTGCACAAACCCTGTCATTGGTTATGGGCCCAGAGACGTACTGAGAGTTAGCATACACAGTACCATATCATAATAGCTGAGTTTTGTGTTACCTCTTCAACTGGAAAAATGGCACAAGAACAAGCAACAGGTATTTCCTGGATAACCCGGCTAGATGGGACAAACTATGTTTCCTGGTCCACGAAATGCTGCTTGCTTCTGCACAAGGAAGGACTATGGGCTGTAGTTCATGACCCACCAGACGTGACCGCTTGGGATCCAGAAGATGAGGACGATGCAAAGAAAATAGAGAAATTTAACTGAGACAACAAAAGAGCTCTTTGCCTAATTGGACTAACACTGGATGACCAGCAGCTTGTCCATATCCGTGGTGAGGAGTCTGCTGCTAGCTGTTGGGACATTTTGCGAAGAATTTATGTTCGTGATAGTGTGGGTGCACATATACACCTTACGCACAAACTGTTTAGGGCTCGTCTTCAGAAGGATGGGGACATGTTAGCTTATCTGGCATTCATGAAGAAAATTTTGCAAGAGCTACATGAAAAGGAGCTGATTTTCTCAGAGCTGAATCAGATGTATATCATTCTTTCATCTTTGGATGAGAGCTATGATTCGTATGTCTCGTCTTTAGAAGTCCTGACCAGAGAGGAACTAACATTAACAAACATAACTGGGAGATTGCTGGAAGAGTCCAGAAGAAGGCAAGACAGAGACCAGCTGAGAGAGACACAACCACAAGAGGAACAACAATCTACTACTGCTTATACTGTTAAGAAATGTTATTCTTGTGGGGCTAAAGGGCATATTGCTAGATTTTGTAAGAAGGGCAAGAAACAGAATGCAAATAGCAATGGAAGAATAAGAAAAGATGTTGGTTTAGCTGTTTCTGGTTCTCCAACATCCTTAAAGCATGATTTGTGGGTGGTTGACAGTGGGGCTTCTCAGTGTATAACCAAGACTAAAGAGAGATTTGCCCATATGACTAAGAGTAAACAGTATGTGTCTTTAGCAAATGGCTGGAGAATGAAAGCCTCTGGTGAAGGTAGTACATACTGTTCACATATTAATGAACGTTTACCAATGTTATATGTGCCTAAACTAAAGTTTAATTTGTTATCTGTGAAGGCATTGGTACAGGCTGGGTTTGTAGTGACCTTCAGGGGAGATAAATGTATTATTGAAAAGAATGGTACCAGAGCTACCGCTAACCTGAAGAATGATTTATTCGTTCTCACTGACAACCCAGGGATTATGGCTCATGTTGGTTCTGTCTATGAGAACAAAAAACCACATGATGATTGTATCCATCTGCTTCATAGACGTTTAGGGCATGTGAATTTCAATATGTTACAGAAGACTGTTGAACTGGCTAAAGGGATAACACTGAAACCGTGTCCGAAGTATTTGAATTGTAATGCGTGTAGCCAGGAGAAAAGCAAGGTAACCCCTGCAAACAGGACTAATGGTTTTAAGACCACTGTACCTTTAGAGGTAGTGTTTGCAGATATCATTGGCCCTATGAAACCTAATATTGGTGGAGCATGCTATATCCTGAGTATCATGGACCGTTATTCACGTTATGGTTTTTGTTATTTAATGAAAACAAAAGCAGACACATTTCAGAATTTCACAAACTGGCTGAAGTTTGTTGAAAGAAAAATGAAAAGGAAGGTTCAGTGTATTGTAACAGATAATGGTACTGAGTTTACCAATACACGTTTTGTAGCCATGTTACAGACAGCCTGTATTGAACATAGGCGTTCTGCCCCTTACAGACCCCAACACAACGCGTTTGTTGAGCGACAAGGGCAAATGCTGCAAGCTATGATAAGAACATTGTTGTCCGATTCTGGATTACCCGAGAAACTGTGGGGAGAGGCGGCAATGTGTGCCAACCACATCTTAAACGTTGTGGTTCATTCCACAACTGGTGAACTACCATACACACGTTGGCATGGTAGAAAACCTGATCTAGGTTACTTACACACATTTGGAGCCCCAGCATGGGTTCATATTCCAGCACAACTGAGGCGAAAGCGACAGCATAGAGCAAGACAATTGTTTTTTGTAGGCTACAACTCCAACCACAGGTCTTTTAGGTTTTGGGGACAAGGTACCACTACTGTGTATTGTAGTGCTAGTGCTAAGTTTCTAGAGCATGTAGGTTGGAACAAGCTAGAGCAGGAAAGCGTTGGTGTTGATCCTATTGTGTTTAGTGACACCCCTGTTACTGTAAAAGAATGTAATGATAAACCTTCTGTAGCTGTGAAAGAGGAGGTATCGATAGGGGAGGTAGAGGAAGCAGAAGAGGAGAGTCCAACACCAAGTCCTGTATTGCCTAGACGTTCGACATGCGATAGGCGTCCACCTGATAGATACCAGGCTAGTGTTGTATGTCAGGTGAATGTAGAACCGTCTAATTTTGAAGAGATTAAATTGTATCCCGAAAGAGAACAAAGAGCATGGAAGGGAGCAATAGATAAGGAGTTACAATCCTTGCAGGAGTTAGAAGTATATGAAAATATTAGACTCCCACCAGGTGAGCGTGCAATTGGTTGTAAGTGGGTCTATAAACTGAAGAAGGGTGTAGATGGGACTGTTACCCATAAGGCACGTTTAGTTGCTCAAGTGTTTGCTCAGTCAAACGAAGACTATGATGAAGTGTTTGCACCTAGTCTGAGGGCTACTATGTTGAGAGCAGCGTTAGTTTGGGCAGCTAGAAACCGGTATAAAATAAACCATGTAGTTGTAGAAACAGCATATCTGCATGCTCCCTTACATCACACTATGTACCTAACAAAACCACCAGGGGTTAACAAAATTCAGAAGAATGATTGTTGGAAACTAAAAAAGAGTCTTTATGGCTTGAAACAATCAGGTTTTGAATGGAACAGGTGTATAGTAGACGAATTGGTTGAAATGGGCTTTGTTGCCAGTATCGCAGATCCATGTTTATTTCGGAAGGAGAAGGATGGTGTATTTTCTTTATTATTGCTATTCACTGATGACATAGCAATCGTTACTAAGACTGACCAAGAAGCAATAAACATTGTTTCACGTTTAAAAAAGAAGTTCAGGATTAGGAATCTAGGAGATATTAATCACTATTTAGGTCTGGATGTTGTGAAGACTGATACAGGTTATAAGATTTCACAGGCTGGAAAAATAAGCCAACTGCTGAAGCGGTACAACATGGAGCTATGTAAGCCTGCAAAGACTCCAATGGCACAGGACTTTCAACACGCTAATACAGCAAGTCCTGCTTTTGACAAAACGGTGTATCAATCTTTGATTGGTAGCCTTTCATATCTCAGTAATTGGTCAAGGCCGGATATTTCTTACAGTGTGAAACAATTAGCCAGATATAATGCTGAACCTACTGTTAGGCACTGGCAGGCAGCTAAGTGAATATTGAGATATCTAAAACAAACCATATATTACTCCTTATATTTGGAGCCCAGTCGTGATTTAGTTCTAACTGCTTATGCAGATGCGAGTTTTGCTACTGATGCAACCACTCGAAAATCAACATCAGTTTTAGTGATTATGTTAGGTGGTTCGCTCATAAGGTGGAAATCCATCAGGCAGAAACATATCAGTCTATCCACTATGGAAGCTGAGTTTTCCTGTTTATCTGTTTTGTGTACTGAATTATTATTTTATAAACAAGTCTTAATTGACATGGGATTAACTGTAGAAAGTCCATTTCTCGTGTATGAAGATAACCAGTCTGCAATTAAGATGGCAACAAATGCAGCCATCAGAACACGGTCTAAGCATACTGATCTATGATACTTGAATGTTAGACAGTGTATAAAAGAGAAACTAATACGGTTGGAATACTGTGCAACCGACGTTAACATTGCAGATCATTTCACCAAAGTTCAGGGTGCTGTTAAGCACAAAGCTAGTTGTGAAGGTTATGGTCTACAATTATAAAAATAAGATATTGTCCTACCCAAAGGGGAGAATGTTAGTCATATGATTACAGCCTAACTGGTTGGGTTGGCAATATATAAGCCATGATTTGTAATGTATTGTATCCCTTTAAATGTGTAATGATTGGCCAACGCTGTGTTCTTTCAACGGCCATAAGAGGGAGCTAGAGACATAGCTTCTTTCTCTCTGTGTGTTAGCTACTCTGTTACATTGCTTGCTGATTATTGTTGATTGTGGTTTCGCTACTGTTTGCTAAACCCGAAGAACTGTGTTTTTGACTTTTGGACTGGTAAGATGACTTTGTATTGGATAACTCTTGAACTGTTGATATCTTCTCTGTACCCGTGTATGACCTGGATTGTTTATTCTTGACTTGTGCTACTCCTAAAAGTAAAGTTGTTTCCTTTTTTTACACACCTCAGTGTATTAGTGTGGTTGCTGTGCAAAACCTGACCACTCTCAGTACCACTTCTTCTTTGCATTCTCCTTGTTGGCTCAGGAGATATTCTGCACAAACCCTGTCAGGTATCTACCAGGAGCAAATATCAAAGGTGTGAGTGAGGGGCTTATTAAAATAATTAATCCCACAGATTATTATTTCTTTCTCCTATTTCATGTGGCGATGAATGATACAACAAAGAGCCTGAAAACAATATCAAGAGACTATAAGCAACTAGGCATAAAAGCCAAAGTGATGGGAGCACAGGTGGCATTCTCTTCTGTACTCCCAACAGAAGGCAGGCATCCAAAGAGGGAATGTAGAACCTTTGAAATAAACCACTGGCTTAGGAGATGGTGCCAGTGAGAGAACTTTGGATTCTTAGACCACAGTCTACAATACCTACATGAGGGGCTTCTGGCAAGGGATGGACTACACCTCACAATGGCCAGGAAGAACATCTTTGGAAACCAACTGGCTCGCCTTATCCAAAGGGCTTTAAACTAAAACTAGAGTGGAGGTGGGAGATGAATTTTCAGAAGCTAATTCACAGCACAAATCTCAGGGCAATCAACCAAGTGGTATGAAAGATGAGGAATTCAGATACAAAACAGGAGATGTAGGAAGCAAACACAGGGTCACTCAAAAAGGACTCAGATGCCTATACACTAACTGTCAAAGTATGAGGAACAAACAAACAGGGTGAACTTGAAATCCTAATACATGACAGCAGATATGACACTGTTGACATTACCAAACCGTGGGATGAAACCCATGACTGGAACATACAGTACACCTAGAGGGATTCAAATTGTTCAAAAGGAACGGACACAATAGAACCGGAGGTGGAGTTGCACTATACATAAGAAATAACTACACCTCTATAGAAATGCAACAAAACAAGGATGAAAGCCTTCTAGAATGCATCTGGGTTAATATAAAGGGAAAAGGGAATGACATTGCCATAGGTGTATACTACAGACCATCCAACCAAAGAGAGGAAATAGATGAACTTTTTGCTAAACAGCTAAGGTGTACAAGAAGCACACCACAGTTGTACAGGTAGTCCCCAAGGTATAAACCTAATGGAGCCTGGGCATTAGGCTCGTAAGTCAAAAAACTTGTCAAATGAATCAGACTTAATTTTACAAATTTTTAAAATAAAAATCATTAATTAAATCAAATGGGTTGTTAAATGAACAAAGATCTGACTATTTCCTCCAATAGCTGCCATGTTAATTGAGCTGGGAAGGTTTACTGCCAGCCGCCGATCAGTTGCTTCTGGTGAGCTTGGCTCAGGAACTAAATTGCCTCCAAGCAGGGCTTGTAAGCCATCACAGTTATTTTTTTAAAAAACAACTGCTGCTAGCCAGTTCAAGTGTCTTCAGCTGCCTGGGGGGATGGGACCGTTGCTTTAATAAAAACCCCTAGCTTAAGAGCTAGCCAGGCACCCAGTGGGAGATGGGATTTGCAGAACTCTTGGCTTGCAATAGTGACAGAGATGGAAGGGACCTTGAGGTCAGCTAGTCTACTCTCACTGCTCTCACGAGACATTATTTCTGATAAATGTCCATCCAGTCTCTTCTTAAAAGCTTCCAGTGATGACTTCCAGGTGGCGCTTCAGCGGCGTGGACAGTCAGGAACGACTGCCAGCCTTCTGATTTCGTTAAAGCCGTGGAGCAGCCGACGATCAGCTGTTCCGCGGCTCGAAAACCCTTCTCGGGCGAAAAGGGGAAGGGGAGAGACTGGGTAGGGGTAGAGCTCCCCTAGAGCCCCAGAATGTTTATTCTGGGGCTTGAAGTGTGAGAGCTCCCCCGAAGCCCGGAAATACTCCGGATCGGAGGACTTTTCCGCTTTTAAGCAGAACAAGGCACTGAATCCACTCCTGCTGGATTTGATTGTTATCTTGAGTAATTGATGCAGGCAGAGCGGATGCAGGAGCAATATAAACAGCAAGTATAAGACTTTAACTCTGGAACCTCAACTTTTTTCCTGTTTCAACGATCGTTTTTAAAAAGAAGGGGAAGATGGCGCCTGAGTGATTCTTTGTAACAAGAATTGAAAGCGTCTGGCTGGTGTTTTTTTCTCAAAGTGAAAGTGATTGTTTGGCTATTGAGGAGGAATATGCAAAGTGGATTCTCAAAACTTTAAAAGATTTTGTTAAACTTTGGAGCTCTTTAAAAGTGATTATAAGACTTCATATGTCTACCAGGTAAAAAAACATTAGGAATATAGTAGATATTTTGGAAAGGTTAGAGGCCAAAAAGAACTGTAAGGCTATATTAATGTTTATTGATGCGGAGAAGGCCTTTGACAACATTTCTTGGAGTTTTATGAAGAAGAATTTTGAAAATATGGAGGTTGGGCAGAGTTTTATGAATGGTTTAAACGCAATCTATTCTGAGCAAAAAGCAAAAATTATAGTTAATAATGTGGTGTCAGAGGAAATTAGAATTGAAAAGGGTACCAGGCAAGGGTGCCCACTCTCCCCTCTGTTGTTTATTACGGTTCTGGAAGTCTTGCTGAATATGATAAGGAAAGAGGAAGGTGTGAAAGGGATTGTAGTGGGTTCGAAACAATATAAGCTAAAAGCCTTTGCTGATGATTTGGAGTTAACATTACAAGATCCAGAGACCAGTGCAATTAAAGCACTGGAAATAATACAAGAGTTCGGACATGTTGCAGGTTTTAAATTGAATAAGAGTAAAACCAAAGTTTTAGGGGAAAACCTGTCATTAGAGGAAAAAAATAAGTTACAGGAAGCCACTGGTTTGATGTTTGTAAAAAAGGTGAAGTATCTGGGTGTAAATATGACGGCAAAAAATTTGAATTTGTATAAAGATAATTATGACAAAATGTGGAATGAAATTAAGAGAGATCTAGATATCTGGACAAATTTGAAATTGTCTTTGATGGGCCGAATCTCAGTTGTTAAGATGAATGTATTGCCAAAAATGTTGTTTCTATTTCAAGTACTTCCAATTATTGAAAAGTTGAATTGTTTTAAAGAATGGCAAAGGTATTATCTGTCGAGCAGGACGCGGGCGGTCTTGTCGATATCACCTGGGAGGAGTTTGATTCTGTGACTCCGGAGGAAGTGGACAGGATCATGGGGAGGCTGAGCACCACCACATGTTTATTGGACCCGTGCCCTTCCTGGCTGGTCTATGCAGCCCGGGAGAGGACACGCAGCTGGTTCCAGGCAGTTATATCGGCTTCTCTGAGTGAGGGTAGCTTCCCCGCCGTCTTGAAAGAGGCGGTGGTGAGGCCTCTCCTCAAGAAGCCTGCCTTGGACCCAGCTGTATTGAACAACTTTCGTCCTGTCTCCAACCTTCGCTTTCTTGCGAAGGTTGTTGAGAGTGTGGTGGCACATCAGCTCCCTCTGGTCCTGGATGAAGCGGATTATCTAGACCCGTACCAATCGGGTTTCAGGCCCGGGTACAGCACGGAGACGGCATTGGTCGCGCTGGTGAATGTTCTCTGGAGGGCTCGGGACAGGGGGCATTCCTCTGTTCTGGTCCTGTTAGACCTCTCAGCGGCTTTCGATACCATCGACCATGGTATCTTGCTGCGGCGTCTCAGGGGATTGGGAGTGGGAGGCACGGTTTTACAGTGGTTCTCCTCCTATCTCCAGGGACGCTCGCAGTCGGTGTTGGCAGGAGGGCAGAGGTCGACCGCGAGGTCTCTCATTTGTGGAGTTCCTCAGGGGTCGGTCCTCTCGCCTCTCCTGTTCAACATCTACATGAAACCGCTGGGTGAGATCATTCGTGGTTTTGGAGTTGGGTATCATCAGTATGCTGATGATACCCAGCTTTTCCTTTCGACCCCAAACCACCCCAGTGATGCCCTCAACGTGATGTCCAGTTGCCTGGAGGCGGTTCGGGTCTGGATGGGGAGGAACAGACTTCAACTCAACCCCGACAAGACCGAGTGGCTTTGCATACCTTCATCCCGGGTTTATTCGGACATTCCACCTCTTACTATGGGGGGTGAATTATTACCCCCCGTAGATAGGGCTCGCAACTTGGGAGTCCTCCTAGATTCACGGCTCACCCTGGAAGACCATATAGGAGCTGTGACTAGGGGGGCTTTCGCCCAGGTTCGCCTGGTGCGCCAGTTGCGGCCCTATCTAAGCCGGGATGATCTATGCACGGTCACTCATGCGCTCGTGACCTCTCGACTTGACTACTGCAACGCTCTCTACATGGGGCTGCCCTTGAGGACCACCCGGAAGCTCCAACTGGTACAGAATGCAGCCGCAAGAGTTGTGTTGGGAGTCTCCCGATACTCCCACGTTACACCTCTGCTCCGTGAGCTGCATTGGTTACCAGTTGCCTTCCGGGTGAGATTCAAGGTACTAGTAATGGTATTCAAAGCCCTACATGGCAGGGGTCCGGAGTACCTGAGGGAACACCTGCTGCCGGCATCGACTTCCCTCCGCCCTGTGCGTTCCCACAGAGAGGGCCTCCTCAGGGTGCCTCCGGTCAGAGAATGTCGACTGGTGGCCCCCAGGGGGAGATCCTTCTCTGTGGGCGCCCCGGAGCTATGGAATCAGCTCCCGGTTGAGCTCCGGACGGCGCCCGACCTTCGCTCCTTTCGCCGCGAGCTAAAAACATACTTTTTTGAACAAGCTGGCCTGGCCTGATGAGGGGATCGGGGGGTGGGTTTGCTATTGCTATTTATTAGGTTTTAAATATCTATTTTAGTATGTGGGCATTTATTTAATTTAGTTTTAACTTTTGTAATTTGTATTTTTATTCTTGCCCTGTTCACCGCCCTGAGTCCTGCGGGAGAAGGGCGGTATAGAAATATTATTAAATAAATAAATAAATAAATTATCGAAATTTATCTGGCAGGGGAAAAAACCTAGAATTAAGTTCAAGTTATTAACAGATTCAAAAGATAGAGGGGGCTTCTCCCTGCCAGATTTGAAACTTTATTTTGAAGCTGCTGCTTTTTGCTGGTTGAGAGATTGGTTTGTGTTAGAGAATACAGATGTATTAGATTTGGAAGGTTTTGACAATGTATTTGGATGGCATGCATATTTATGGTACGATAAGATAAAGGTCCACAAAGGCTTTAAAAATCATATAATTAGAAAGTCATTGATTAATGTGTGGATGAGATATAAAGACCTGTTAGAAAGTAAAACACCCAGGTGGATTTCACCACTAGAGGCTAAGACTCAGAAAAGGTCAAATATGGAAACCAAGTGGCTGAAATATAAGGATATATTGGTACAAGAAGGAGACCAATTTAAGATAAAAACATATGAGCATCTGAAAGATAATGTTGATGATTGGTTTCAATATTACCAAATGAATGAAGTGTATAAAATGGATAAAAAAGAGGTTTTCAAATAGAGAAATCCAAATTGGAAACGTTACTGATAGATACAAAATTAAAGAATCTTTCCAAGATGTATAATTTATTGCTGGAGTGGCACACAGAAGATGAACAAGTGAAATCAGTGATGATTGATTGGGCTAATGATGTGGGGCATAACATTATGATGGAGGACTGGGAGAGGATGTGGAAAAAGGGTATTAAGTTCACAGCATGTAATGTTTTGAAAGAAAATATGATGAAGATGATGTATAGGTGGTATTTAACACCGGTTAAACTTGCTAAAATTTATCATACATATGATAATAAATGCAGGAAATGTAAAGCTGTAGAAGGAACCTTTTACCACATGTGGTGGACTTGCCCCATAGTAAAAGACTTCTGGGAAAAGATTTATAATGAATTAAAGAAAGTTTTGAAAAATACATTTATTAAGAAACCAGAAGCCTTCTTATTGGGTATAGTCGGAAAAGAAATTCCCAAAAAAGATGTTACTTTCTTTCTGTATGTCACAACAGCGGCGAGAATTTTGATAGCTAAGAATTGGAAGACACAAGAAATACCAATGGTGGAAGAATGGCAGATGAAAATAATGGACTATATGGAACTCGCTGAACTGACAGGGAAAATCCGTGACCAGGGAGAAGAGTCGGTGGAAGAAGATTGGAAAAAATTCAAGGATTATTTGAAGAAATATTGCTATACCAACTAGTTTGAAATGGACTTGGAGGTGTTTATAGGTTGTAGTTTTAGAATTTAATGTTTAGTATTAAGGATAATATGAAATAATGATTGTTAAATGATAAGAAATTAAATATAGGTAGATATTAAATATGATTTAAAATTATGAAATAGAAATTGCTAATGAGGATTAACGAAGAAACGCAGATAGGGGGGATTCGAGGAAGTCACCTGAAAATGATTAGAAAGATTAGGAATAATGGAAGTTAAGTATTCTTTTTGTATTTTTGTTGTTGATTGTATTGTTTATGTCATGTCTTGCTTTTTATATGTATTTTTTTTGTTTAAATATATGTTTATATAAAAGCAAAAAAAAGTGATTATAAGACTTGGATATTTAACAGTTAAATTATAATAGCAAGTGGGGCGGAAAAGTGAAAGTGTGTAATGAAAGTTAATTAGGTGTTAAAATGGCTTTTACCGCCTAGAATCCCCGTTCCTAAAAGCCCGGGGGAATCGCCTGTTCAGCAATCTGGAATTCAATCTTTGATGTTACCTTCTGCAGCTGCTGCACCTGTATTGACTTTAAAAGACCTACAAGATTCTTTAAAAGATGCTTTAAAACGTCAGTCTGAAAAAATATCTGAGCAGGTGGCAGAACTTATTGAAGAAAAAAATAAGGAAATACGGGAGGATATTTTGATGGCATTTCAGGGGCTCTCAGGTTGTATTGAGAGTCTGGATGAACGTGTGGAAGAAGTGAAACAAAATAATCTGATGCTGGAGGCTAAAATGTGTGAAGTTGAGAATAAAATGGATAAAATTGATGATGAAGTGGTGATGATACAATATAGAGACATGGAGTTTACCCTGAGGATAAGAGGTTTAAAATAAAATCCACAGGAAAATCTGGAGGAGATGTTGGTGGATGCTCTGGCACCTATTTTGGGAATTCAACCAGAAGATTTTTTTGTGGAGATAGATAAAGTATTCCATGTTAATTCTTGGATTGCTAGGCAAAGGAAACTGCCAAGAGATGTGGTTGTGTATTTTACAGAGAAAGATCAGAAATGAGATCATTCAAGCTTTTTACAAATAGATTTAAAGTGGCTAATCAAGAGGTTTTGATTCTGAAAGAGATTCCCCCAAGAATTTTGAGAAAAAGGAAAGATTTTGTTTTTCTGGCAGATGAATTAAAAAAACAACAGCTTCAGTTCAGATGAGAGATACCAAAGGGGATTGTGGTGAATTATGCTGGAGTAAGATATCATCTTAATACAGTCCTGAAGGCACATGATTTTTATTCTAATGTATTGAAAGCAGGTTCACCGCCATCTTCAGAAGTTAAAGGAGGTAAAGAAGAAGTTAAAGGAGGAAAAGAAGAAGGAGAGCGACAGGTACAAGAAGTACAGCAAATTTTCGGAAACTGTGCAACCCTTGGTTTTATTAGAAGAATCTAAGACTCAAAGAGTGACACGGGCTGCATCTAGACGTAAGGAACAACAACAACAGAAACAGTGTTCTATAACTACAAGTCAGGAATCTACTTCTAGTGAAGCAGTGGGAGGAGCTAAGCCAAAGAGGCAGATGCTTATGGATCTGCAAGAAACGCTCCGAAAACTTCAAGTCGCAAAAGATGGTGGCAAAGTTTCTAACCTGGAATGTTAATGGACTAAATTCACCACAAAAGAGAAAGAAAGTATTTCAGTATTTGAAACAATTTAAAAATGATGTTATATGTTTGCAAGAAACGCATATTCGCGCATCTGATCAAAAATATTTGATAAATTCTAGACTGGGTATACAATTTATTGCATCTGCTCCAGAGAAGAAAAATGGAGTAGTTATCTATGTAAAGAAAGACTTAACAGCTAATTTAATTGAAGCAGATAAACAAGGAAGATATATTATAATTGAACTATTAATAGAAGGGAAGAAAACACTTTTAATTGGAGTTTAAAAGAGCCTTGGTGGAGCAGTGGGCTAATGCCTCCTTAAGTAACACCAGCTGCCTGCAATTAGTGCAGGTTCGCATCCCACCAGGCTCAAGGTTGACTCAGCCTTCCATCCTTCCGAGGTAGGTAAAATGAGGACCCAGATTGTTGGGGGCAATAAGCTGACTTTGTAATAATGCCGCTTGGGGGGGTGAAAGCCCTAATAAGCAGGCATATACATAGAAGGAAGGCTACTGCTAAGCTTGTAAGCCGCCCTGAGTCTTCGGAGAAGGGCGGGATATAAATGGAATTAAAATAAAATAAAATAAAAATATATGCACCTAATCAACAGCAAGGAGAATTTTATAAACTGTTACATAATAAAATAATTCAATGGGATTATAAATTGTGTATTTTAATGGGAGATTGGAATGGAGTGTTGGATACTCAGAAAGATAAAAAAGGATCTTTTAAAAATACTCCAAGCCATGCTAGATTGCCAAAACCTTGTTTTGATTTGAAAGATGACTTGGAATTGTGAGATGTCTGGAGAGAACGAAATTTGGAAGAGAAGGGTTTTACTTTTTTTCTGATAGACATCAATCTTTTTCTAGGATTGATTTTATATTAATTACTAATGATTTTTTTTCTAGGATTAAGAAGATTAAGATATGCCCAAGAACTCTATCAGATCATAGTCCAGTTTGGATGGAATTGGATAAGGGCATGGGGGAAAGAAGATCATGGAGATTAAATGAAAATTTGTTTAGATATGAACAAAATGTGGTAGAATGTAAAAAGCATATGCGAGAATTTTTTATTATGAATATGCATAAGGGTACTCCCATTGAAATGGTTTGGGATGCAAGTAAAGCTTATATGAGAGGAGTGCTAATATATTTGAATAATAAACATAGATATAGATTGGAATATAAGCGTAAAGAAATAGAGGAGGAAATAAAGTTGAAAGAGAAAGCTCTTATTCTGAACCCATCTGATAAGAGGTTGAAAGAAGTAATTAACTTGCTAAGAGGACAGTTTGATATGTTAATGGCAGATCAAGTGGCAACTAATTTACGATATGCCAAACATAATAATTTTAATAATGCTAATAAGCCGGGTAGGTGGTTCTTATTTATTAAGGAAAAAACAAAGATCACGTAATATTGATAAGATAGAATATAAGGGTAAAGAGGTGTTTCAGCAAAATCTTATTAAAAAAGCTTTTGTTGAATTTTATTCTAAATTATATGCTAGGGATATAAAGCAAGGTTTAGAAATGGATAGTTACTTACAGGATGTGAATATCCCAATACTTACACAAGAGCAACGGGAAGGGATGAATCAATTGATAACTGCTGAAGAAATTATTTTAGCAATTAAACAATTAATAGTGGGTAAGGCACCCGGTACAGATGGTTTATCAGCTATTTATTATAAAAATTTACAATCAGAAATGGTGGAGCCTTTAAAAGAATTATTTAGAACAATTCAATTTGGAGAAGAAGTGCCTCCATCGTGGAAAACAGCATTTATAACTTTGATCCCGAAGGAAGATCAAGATCTTGTTCAACTTAAAAATTATAGGCCTATATCGCTTTTAAATAATGATTATAAAATATTTGCAAAGATTTTAGCAAATAGATTAATGAAGGTTATGCAGCAAATGATTCATAGTGATCAAACAGGATTTATAAGTGGTAGACAAATGAAAAATAATGTGAGACATATTGTAAATTTATTAGAAGTTTTGGAAAGAAATAATCAAGTCCCCGCAGCACTGATCTTTTTGGATGCCGAAAAGGCCTTTGATCAATTAAGAGCCTTGGTGGAGCAGTGGGCTAATGCCTCCTTAAGTAACACCAGCTGCCTGCAATTAGTGCAGGTTCGCATCCCACCAGGCTCAAGGTTGACTCAGCCTTCCATCCTTCCGAGGTAGGTAAAATGAGGACCCAGATTGTTGGGGGCAATAAGCTGACTTTGTAATAATGCCGCTTGGGGGGGGGGGGCGAAAGCCCTAATAAGCAGGCATATACATAGAATGAAGGCTACTGCTAAGCTTGTAAGCTGCCCTGAGTCTTCGGAGAAGGGCGGGATATAAATGGAATAAAATAAATAAATAAAATAAATAAATAATTGAATTGGCAATTTTTATTTAAAGTTTTGGAGAAGATGGAGTTTGGTGATAAGTTTTTACAACCTATTAGGGCAATATATCAAAAACAAACAGCTCAAATAATAATTAATGGTAGTTTAACAGAAGCTTGTAAAATTGAAAAGGGTACAAGACAGGGTTGTCCGCTGTCGCCATTATTGTTTGTTTTAACATTGGAAATATTGTTGATCAAGATACGTGATTGAAAGAAAATTTTGTTGTTGTTAGTTGCGAAGTCGTGATTAAAGATCAAGATTATAGATTGAAAGCGTTTGCGGATGACTTGGTAATTACATTAAGTCAACCACCTCAATTGGTTATAGATTTAATGGAAATAATTTTACAATATGGACAAGTTTCTGGATTTAAGGTAAATAGGCAAAAAACTAAAATATTGTCTAAAAATATGACTAAAGAACAAAAGGAAGTTTTAGGAAAACTAACAGGATTTGAAATAGTTAAGAAGATCAAATACTTGGGGGTATATCTTTCAGCTTCAAATGCGAAATTATATAAAAATAATTATGAATTGTTATGATTAAAAATACAAAAAGAATTAGATAGTTGGAAAAAATTACAATTGTCCTTATTGGGAAGAATTGCAGCTGTGAAAATGAATGTTTTACCTAAATTCTTATTTTTGTTTCAAATGATACCTATACTTAAAAAAGACTCAAATTTGGAGGAATGGCAGAGAGGTATTAATAAATTTATTTGGACAGGGAAGAGACCGAGAGTTAAACTTAAGATAATGCAAGATGTACGTGAAAGAGGTGGTCTTATAATGCCCAATTTTAAATTATACTATGAGGCTGCGGCATTATCATCAATTAGTAATTGGTTTAATTTAACACAAGGGAGATTACTGAATATTGAAGAATATGATTTGTTATATGGTTGGCATGCTTATTTATTGTATGACAAAAAAGTGGATAATGTTTTTAAGACACATATATTAAGATATGCCCTGTTGCGAGTTTGGAAAAAATATCATTATAAGTTGAATTTTAAAATTCCAATTTGGGCAATACCTAAACATGCAATAGAAAATATAAGTGTGGGATTTAAACATGATGTGACTACATATAAAGAAATTCTTAGAATGGAAAGAAATGTATGGCAATTAAAGCCATTTAATATTTTAAAAGAAGAAAAGATAGTACAAACTTGGTTTCAGTATGGGCAGTTACAAGCTAGATGGAAACAGGATCAGAAAATTGGTATTTCCATAGTAGATGAAAATTTGGTTAAACAAATTAGAGATCAAAGTCCTGCACATATAAGAAGGATATATAATGCATTGATAGAAATAGATTCAGAAACGGAACTTGTTAAAGGTTGTATGATAAAATGGGCCCAGAATATTCAAGAACCAATAATGATGGATACTTGGGAAACAATCTGGGTCAGAAATGTAAAATTTACACAGGCACAACATTTAAGAGAAAATTTTTATAAGATGTTTTATAGATGGCAGTTAGATCCTAAGAAATTGGCATGTATGTATCCAAATTATCAGCCTAAATGCTGGAGGTGTGGTTGTGATGATGCAACGTATTATCATATATGGTGGACTTGTAAAAAAGTTAAAGCTTTTTGGATTAAAATTTGGTGGAATATGCAGAAGATATTTAAGAAAAAGATAAAGTTTTCTCCACAATTATTTTTGCTGGGTATTACTATAGACTGTACTGCTATAGAAACTAAATTGATGTTGTATTTAGTAACGGCAGCAAGACTTTTGGTAGCGCAATATTGGAAGAAGTAGGATTTGCCTACTATAGAAGAATGGACTTTAAAAGTTTCGAACCTGGCAGAAATGGCAAAAATTTCAGCATATTTCAAAGACCATTCGCAACAAAGATATATCTTGGAATGGAGAAGATGGATTGATTATATTTATATTTATATTTATAATGTCTTATGTTTATAATGTATCTGTAAAACCTTTTAATAAAAAAAGCTTCCAGTGATGGGGCACCCACAACTTCTGGAGGCAATTTAAATTTAAAACCTACAAACTACAGAAATATATGCTAATTTCCAAACTAAAAGCTCAATAGTTTACAAACACAATAGTTTGCAAAGTACAGTACTTAAAAAGCAGAGCAGTTCCCAAACTGCTTGCAAAGTGGGAACTGCTCTGCTTTTTAAGTACTGTACTTTGCAAACTATTGTGTTTGCAAACTATAGAGCAGGGGTCCCCAAGCTATGGTCCGCAGCCCAGGACTGTAGCCATGTGACTTGATTTCAGTCTCTACTGCAGCGGTAGCCATTGTTATCTCTTTGACTTTCCTGGGTTGTTCAGGGCTACGAGAAGCCAGAAGGGTTTTTTTCTTTTTTGTTTTGTCCCTGGTCACAGGGCCAAACGAGCTGAGGTGGCACCAGTTTTTGCTTTTGCTGCAATCTGCTGCTGCCTGGGCTCAAGTGCTACAATTACTTCTGTAAGTATTTTAAAATGGTTTTTTTTCTTACTCTATAGCAGAGGTCTCCAAACTTTCCAGGCTAGAGGACCGGAGGGAAGGACAGCAGCTTCAAAATTGGTGTGCGTGCACGGACCCACAAAGCCATGCACACTGGCACAGCACTAGCAGCCCCATTCATGCATGCACTGGTGCTGTGTGCATGCATGAATGGCCGCACACCCCCACACAGCGGCTAATGGCCTGTTTGCACATGCGTGAACGGGCTGCGCAAACTACCCAGGCTAGCGGTGCATGGGCAAACAGACTGTAGATACCCACCATGTGCTAGCATCCCTGTTCGCACCCGCATGTAACTTCAAGGGGGTTCTATCACCATTGTCCTGGAGAGCCTGAATAAACAACCTGTAACTCACACAGTAAGTCAGTACTCTGAAGAACCTGTAGAGACAAACCTGATTAACTTTCAGTACCCTGCCAGATGTTGAGCAAGTGGGTATTATAAAAAGGCTTGACAATCTGAGGGAATTATTAGCAACAACACATACAGCTGCCAAACCTCTAACAGAGCTGGTTACCCCTAACTGCCCAAGAAAATAATGCTTATTTTGAAAAACTATCTGCTGGTTCATCCCCTACAAGTAGTCGAGTTACAAGTGTAATGGAGCCTGCACAATCCACTTGTAAATCAAAAACTCTTGGGAGTGAATCTTGTACCTCGAAGGAGATCACTCCCTTGCTCGTTAAGACACACATGGCTCATTAAGTGCACATGAGGTATTCAGGGTGGGGAAGGCCATGGGGGACCTAGTGATGGAACAGGACCCCAAGGCCTCCCCGACCCACTAAGATACCTCATGCTTCCCCCTCCCTCCCTGCCGCGCCGAATTCACTTACCTTGCAAAAATCCTCTCTGCTGCAGTTTCTTTCCCGTTGAGGGAGAGGAGAGTCGGCTTGGAAATGCTTTTCACACTGACAATGGAAGCTCGTGGGTGCTGTAATATCGCGCGAGTTCAAAAGAGATCATGGCCCCCAGAACCTTCCATTCTGGGGGGGGAGTGTTTGCTTCATTTGCTTTGCCTATGGGGCAAAGTGTGGAAACAGAGTCGGCCAGGCACAGGAACCAATGCCCGAGTGCGCTTCTTGGTCATGTGCACTGGCCTTAGTTTGAGGGCAGGAACGAAGCCTTCAACTAAGCGGGGAGGCATTGTGGGGTGAGTCACCTTGCACCTTCATCCAAGCTGCTGCTGGTGGTGGGAGCCACCTGAGCCACCACGATCTCCCCTTCCCAGCCCGCCACCCAGCCCGCCCGACCTACTCCTTGCCTGACCGGCTGGTAGCCCAAATCCTGACCGCTCTTCTCTTTGTTGTCCTTCTAATTCAAGCGGCGGCAGCAGCTTGAGTTTTTCTGCTCCATCCTTAAGGAGGTAACCGGAGGTGCAGAACAGGACTGATCTCAAGAAGACGCTGGTGCGCTGCTCGCTCGCATGCGCTGGCCTTATTGAGATCAATCCTGCTCCGCGCCTCCAGTTTCTTCCTTTTGGACGGAGCATAGAAACTCCAGCTTCTGCTGCTCAAACACTTTTTATCTAAATGGAGACCTTGGGGAGATGGGGAGCATCTTCTGTGTGCAAGTCCAACACTAGAAAAGTCGGTGAATCACTGAGTTTTTAACCACCCCATTTCCTCACAGAAGGGGCTTCCCATCTCCCCAAGGTCTCCGTTCAGATAAAAAGTATTTGAGCAGCAGAAGCTTGAGTTTCTCTGCTCCATCCAAAAGGAAGAAACCGGAGGCACAGAGCAGGATTGATCTCAAGAAGACGCAGGTGTGCTGTGCACACCAGCCTTATTGAGAGCAATCCTGCTCTGCGCCTCCATTTCCTTCCACTCAGATGGAATGGAGAAATTCAAGCTGTTGTGGCTCAAGCACTTTTTATCTGAACAAAGACCTTGGGGAGATGCGGATCTCCTCCTGTGTGCGAATGCAATGCTTGAAAATACAGTGAATTGCTGCGTTTTCAAGGGACCCATAGGTGCTCAAACAACTTTTATCTGAAGGGAGACCTTGGGGAGATGGGGAGCTCCTTCTGTGTGCAAATGCAACACTTGGAAATGCAGCAAATTTGCTTCATTTTGAACCACCCCATTTGCTCACAGAGGGAGAATCCAGTTTCCCCAAGGTCTCCCTTCTGATAAAAAGTTTATGAGCAGCAGTGGCTTGGGTTTCTTGGCTCCATCTGAGTGGAAGAAAGCAGAGGCGCAGCAGCGGGATTGCTCTCAATAAGGCTGGTGCACGCAAGCAAGCAGCACACACAGGTCTTATTGTTTGAGAGCAATCCTGCTGCTGCGCCTTCACTTTCTTCCACTTGGATGGAGCCCAGAAATCCAAGCTGCTGCCGCCGCTTGAGTAAAGAGGATGAGGAGGAGAAGACCAGTGAGGATTTGTGCCAGCTGGCTGGCCAGGCAAGGAGTAGATCGGGCAGGGTGGCAGGGTGGCTGGCTGGCTGGGGAGGGGGATCGTGGCTGCTCAGGTGGTTGCCGCTGCTGCTGCCCTGGATGCAGGTGCCAGGGAACCGTCCCACGATGCCTCCCAACTCATTTGAAAGTTTTGTTCCTGCCCTCAGACTAAGGCCAGCGCATACAAGCGAGCTGATCAGCCAGGCCATGGACGATTCCACACTTTGCCCCATAGGCATGCAAACGAAGCAAACTCTCCCCCCCTTGAGAATGGAAGCTTCTGGGGCAATGATCTCTTTTGCAGAGAATGGGTGTTTGAACTTGCATGATATTACGGCACCCAGGAGCTTCCATTGTCGGTGGGAAAATCATTTCCAAGCCAACTCTCCACTCCCCCAAAGGGAAAGAAACCGCAGCAGAGAGGAGACAGATTTTTGCAAATAAAGTCCTGCGTGGGAGGAAGGGAGGAGGAAGCAGTTGTGAGGAGTGGGTGAATAGGATGAATGTTGCAGAGCCTCTGCAGTCATTCATAAGAGCGAACTACTGCCGTGGTGCTGCAATATTCATAATTTTGGGACTTGCTCGTAAACACTAGGGGACGCTGATCGAGTAACTTCGAATGAGTGTTAAGTGAACGCTCATAACTCAGGGATAATAATTAACAATAACAACAACAACAACAACAATAATAAAACATCAAAAACATCTGCCAGACTATCCCACCTCCTTGACATGGATGATCTGAAGCTGTATGGAAAAACATCCTCTGAAATAGAATCGCTGCTCAACACTGTCCATATATATAGCCAAGATATTGCAATGGAGTTTGGCTTGGACAAATGTGCCACACTTATTCTCAAACAAGGAAAAATAGTGAAAACTGAAGGAAATCAAGATGCCCCACGAAAATAACATTAAGAGTCTGGATGAGGAAGATTACTACAAATACTTGGGTATCCTTCAAGCTGACAACATCAAGCACACTGAAGTCAAGAAAAAGATTAGAGGTGAATACATCAAGAGAGTGAAGAAGATCTTAAAGTCCAAACTCAATGGAGGAAATACCATGAAGGCAATCAACACCTGGGCAATTCCAGTCATTAGATACACAGCTGGAATAGTAGACTGGACTCAAGCAGAACTAAAAGCAATGGATAGGAAGACCAGAAAAATAATGACAATGAATCATGCCCTTCATCCACGCAGTGACATTGACAGACTCTATCTACCAAGGCAAATAGGTGGACGTGGAATGCTGCAAGTACATCAGATGGTTGAAGAAGAAAAAAATGGATTTGGAAGACTATCTGAAGGACAATGATGAAGATGCACTGAAATTAGTATATCAGGAAGGCTTACTGACCACTGGAGAGACCAAACTGGCCTACAAGAAAGACCAAATGAAGAACAGAATAGAGGCATGGGAAGACAAAGCAATACATGGCCAGTACATTAAAAAAAAACTTGGAAAGCAGATAATAACAATACTTGGCAATGGCTAAGAGCAGGAAAGTTGAAGAAAGAGACTGAGGGACTAATTCTGGCTGCACAAGACCATGCCTTAAGGACAAATGCATACAAAGTCAAAATTGAGAAGAAAGCAACAGACAGTAAGTGCCGCGTATGCAAAGAAGCTGAATAAACAGTGGACCACCTGGTAAGCTGCTGCAAGAAGATCGCACAGACTGACTACAAGCAGCGGCATGACAAAGTAGCAACAATGGTGCATTGGAAGATCTGCAAGAAATATCATTTGCCTGTAAGCAAGAACTGGTGGGATCATAAAATAGAGAAAGTCATAGAAAATGATAAAGTTAAACTGCTCTGGGACTTCAGAATTCAAACAGACAAGGACCTGCAACATAACACCCCGGACTTAACAATTGTCGATAAGAAAGACAAAAAAGTCTGGATAGTGGGCGTGGCAATGCCTGGAGACAGCAGAATAGATGAGAAAGAACTGGAGAAGATAACAAAATAGAAAGACCAACAAATAGAAATCATTGATGAAGATGTTGAAGAGCACTGGGTCCGGAAAAGAGCCCTGGGGCACCCCACTACACACTTCCCTCCATGTAGATGCAGTTTCATTGAGGACCACACTGTCAATGCTGCAAACGTTGACATGTTTTTGCACTGACAATATAAGAGACAGACTGTTACTTTAATTGCTTCATTTGGTGGGGAGGACATCTACCCAGATGTTGTGAGAAGATTGGAAAAGCGCGCGTACAGAATGGGAAGTGAAACCTCATATGTAAAACTAATTGGATAATGTGATTTATGACGTGTAGATAAGGGCAGGGATTGTGTGTGTGTTATGATGGGTTTGGGGGTAGGAGATTTCAGATTCTGGCATCCCTCCATGAGTGCCGATGTTTCGTTTCATTACTAAGACTTTTTAGATAAATAATATGCCTGCAATTTGTTTGAATTGTCTCATTTATTGGAACCATGACACACACGCTGAGTATGGCCGGTCAGCCAGCTGTGAATCCATCTGGTGGTGATGCTGTCTAACCCACATTTTTCTATCTTATCAAGTAGTAGGTTGTGGTCTACCTTATCAAATGTCTTACTGAAGTCCAAGTAAATTATATCCACAGCATTCCTCTGGTCCACTAATTTTGTCACCTGGTCAAAGAATGCAATAACATTTGTCTGGTATGATCTGTTTTTGACAAACCGATGTTGGTTTTTGGTAATGACTTTGTTTGCCTCTAGGACTAGGTGTTCGCTGATTCGTTGCTTGATTATCTTTTCCAAGATCTTCCCAGGTATTGAGATCAGGCTGATAGGTCTGTAGTTTCCTGGATCCATTTTTTTTCCTCCTTTTGTGAAGATGGGAACTACATCAGCTCTTTTCCAGTCTTCTGGTAGTTCCCTAGTGCTCCAGGATCTTTGAAAGATATAGTTCAGTGGTTCTGAGATCACATCTGCCAGTTCCTTCAGAACCTTGGGGTGTAGTCCATCTGGTCCTGGTGATTTGAACTCATCTAGGGTGGACAGGTACTCACTTACCATTTTCTTGCCTATCTTAACTTGTGTTTCTAATCTGTTTTTCATGGTACTGTTTTTGATAGGTTGGACTGTTTTTTCCTTTGTGTAAATACAGATGTAAAAAACGAGTTGAGTAGTTCTGCTTTCTCCCTGTTGCTTGTCACCTTCTTGCCACTTTCTCCCACTAGTGGACCAATCATTTCCTTAACTTTCTTCTTGTCTTTTACATGTTGAAAGAAGCTTTTTTGTTATTAGTGTGAAAAACTTTCAGTGATATGCAGGCAATTCATTCCATTTTTCTCAAATTAAAAAATTAAACTTAATCTAATTGAAAGTTTAATATACTGATTTTTATCATTTATTCAACCATTTTTCCCTCCTAACTTACTAAAATTGCAATTTCTAGATGGAAACTTTTGGAAAAATTTTTAGAAACTTGATTCCTGGCTTTTGAGGGTGGCAGGTACCCCTGTGTTCTGTTCCAGCCTACGACCGGCCCTGTTTGAATGTCAGGGACAACCCCTTTTTATAGACAACAGGCTGGAAAAACCCAACCAAATTTATTTACAAAGAAATCAAAAGTTCAAACGAGTTAAACCAAAAGTTCAAACAAGAGTTAAACAGGAATAACAGACCAGGACTCTAGCAGAAGATCTTCAAACAGTTGCCTTCAGCAACCAGCACCTCCCACACCTTCCCTTTTTATCAGCAATCCCAAGGCGTGGCTTCTCATTGCCTTCTCCTCCTCTCATCGAGTTGCCTCATTGCCTTTCTCTGTTCTACTCTGCTGGATTGCCTCCTGCTCTTAGTGTCCCTGAATAGATCCAGCTGTGAATCATCTACGTCCAATACCTCATGCTCACACAGCTGAGTCTGATGAGGAACATGACGGGAGGGGCCAGGCTGAGTCCTGCAGTGCATCAGAGCCTCCCTCTGACACCAAAGGCTCTCCAAACCCCTTCTCCTCCTCCTCTTCTGAATCATCAGACTCAGCTGCCGGTATCACAGGCTGACGCTGAATCACAATACCCTGGGCCACAAGTTGTACACCTCTATCAATGCTTGAGCCCAGCTCTTGCTCCAGATCTACTTCATTTCTTTCCAGTACACTGGGAGAGGCCCTAATATATATATTTCTTCTGCTTGTAGAGCATCAGTAGTCTCTGGGTTTTGTTTGCTGACAACCATCTGGTGCCAAGCTGTGTCCTATTTATTACTTCTTTCTGATGACAGGCACCACATTTGGTTCAGGACTTGGCCTGTGGCAGTTGTGCCCAGCTGAAGCTTGTCTATTTTCAGTGTCAGAAATTAGAAATAGCTCACTGGCAGATTTCATGTTCTACTGTTCTCTGCTGTGATTTGTTTTCCTCATCCAAGAGTAGCAGACAGCTTTATAGTTATGTATGTGCTCCAGACACCCAGGTTCAGCTCTCCAGACCTCTATTAATTAGTATAGTCCTGAATTTTAATGTACTTATATTGTGGACCGTTAGTCTGTGCTTTCCAGTGTGAAGACTTCACATCTATTTTTCAGGACATGATACCAGGAAGTATTGTAAGCAAGAAACTTGCTAGAGCAGTAAAAAGCTTCTCAACTGCCAGTGACCAAATCATGACCATCAGAATTTGTGCCAAGCCCCTCAATATCACAGTTATTCAAGTCTATACCCCAATGACTGCTGCAACAGAGCTTGAAGTAGAGGGCTTTAAGCCATGGTCCAAGAAACTCTGAAACAAGTGTCCAAAAACCCCTCCCACGCTTCTATGGATGCCCCAAAATACACAAGCCTGACATACCTCTTCGTCCAATCATATCATTACTGGGTATCCCTATCTGCAACATTGCAAAAGAATTAACTAAAACGCTTGAGCACCTCACAAGTGGAAGCAAACACTCGGACGTCTGGTGTTGACGTCACGGCGAACGGGGGCAGGAAGACGGGGCTCCATCTTTCACATTCGATTTCAGCCCACTGGGGGACCCTGGAAAGGGTCGAAAGTTGCCCCGTAGAGGTGGCAAGCAAGGATGGGACCCTTGTGGATCATGGGGGGGGGGGCGGCAGCCCTCCCATTTGATCTGAGGAAGCCCTCCAAACCGGCAGGGAAAAGACTAGCTACATTCGCGTAGCCAGTCCTAAGCTGCTGACAACGGAAGACAATAAGCACCAACAAGCAACATTACAGCAATGTGGGTGAAACTGGGTGAGACCTGATCTTTATGATTTCAAGACCTCTTCCTGAAAAACTGCCCAAAGAACTCCCCCTGAGAGAGGGAAGGGGAATTTCTGCCCCATTCCCCCCCTCTCTATAGATAGATAGATAGATAGATAGATAGATAGATAGATAGATAGATAGATAGATAGATAGAAACAAAAGTTTGTAACACCGGGACAAGGTAAAAACCAAAGCAGTTTTAATAAAATTGAGCTTTCGTTGGCCAACTACCAACGTCGTCAGGATAAAATTGCTGGAGAGGTGGAACTACATTTATATCATTGGCGCTTTTGTGCCCCACTCATGGAGCACATCACTGGTCTGTTTGTTTCCATTGGCCGTATTTTCTCGAACTGTTTCGCACTCATTCTCGTGGAGTGCGGTTGCCTCTGGGTACTCTCTGTCAGTGGGGGGTCGCTATCCGTTCTTCTGGCCATGAGTGATGCCCTTGTCATTGAGCGTCTCCTCACTCCAAACGTTCTTGGGGATTGATCCTCCCCCTTCTTGCATTTTATGATGCGGGATTGCTGTGTGACCGTATGATCTTGATCTTGGCTCGACGGTATGCTCTGTGAGTATTCACGTTGTCTGCGCCATTCTTCCCAACTCCTAAGGGCTTGGTATGCAGGGAGGAGATCTATATGATGGTTAATTGAGGAACGGTCTGAAAACCAGGCCTCTTTGAATAATCGGCCACCCTTGGTGTTGTCCCGGGCAATTGCCTCAGCCCCCACCAAATCAAAGGTATGGTTGTATGTGGTCATGTGTGCCCACACCTGCGAATGCTGTTCCTGTCTTTTAACTGCAAGCTTGTGTTCATGTATCCTAGTCCCCAACCGTTTTGCCGTCTCCCCAATATAATTGCAGTGGCAGTTCTCACATGCCATCTTATATATAACTGAGGACTTCTCTTCATTGGGGAGCAGATCCTTTGGGTGCATGACATGGGCACGCAGGGTCTGATCAGGTTTGTGGGCAACACTGACTTTGTAGGGGGCCAATATGCGCGCCGTGGCTTCGGATACACCATGAATGTAAGGTAGTGTTATCCGTGCCATCGGCGTGCTTTCATGTTGGTTTCGGACCGGTTTATGTGGTTTGCTGTATCGTCTGATGAAGTTTAGTGGATACCCATTACTTCTGCAGGTGCGATAGAGATGGCACCTTTCCTCCTTTTTTGCCTTATGCATGCTGCAGTGCGTATCCACATGCTTAAAGAGCGTTCTAATACAGCTAAACATGTGAGTCATGGGATGGTTACTCTTATAATGAAGAATCCTGTCGGTGTGAGTAGGTTTACGGTAGACGGGTGTGTGAAGGGAACTGTCTGATTGGCGGTTAACCAACATATCCAAGAAGGCCAGAACTCCATTGGCTTCTTCCTTCTCCATGAAGTGGATATCGGGGTAGACAGAATTAAGCTCACCCATGAACCTATCCTTGTCCTGCCTCTTCTAATTCTATCTAGGAATTCACCTGAAGAGCTTACCATGGTGTTATTGTCCGTTACTAGATGTCTTATTCTACCATATAACCGTTTGGCCAGTCCTGAGGTTCAGTTTCCCCTAAATGACACAATAGGCTGTAGGGGAGCTCCCTCCTTACGAATTTTCTGGAGGCCATAAAATCTAGCCATGGGCACATCTTTAGGATGCATGGCTCTCAATGCGTCCTCCCCAATTTTTCCCTGTCATTTAAATTTATCAAGCACCTTAGTAAGCTGGTTTCTAAGGGTTGTCATTGGATCTTTTTTGACCACCCGATAAGCGCTGCGATCGCTAAGCAGCGTGAGGGCTTTGTGGATATAATCTGGTCTGTCCATCACAACCGTCACTCTACCTTTATCCGCTGGAAGGACTCCATGAGAACGAGTGCGAAGCGGTTCGAGAAAATACGGCTAATGGAAACAAACAGACCAGTGATGCACTCCATGAGTGTGGCGCAAAAGTGCCAATGATATAAATGTATATAATGTATATAAATGTAGTCCCACCTCTCCAGCAATATATATATATATATATATATATATATATATATATATATATATATATATATATATATATATATATATATATATATATATATATATATATATATATATATATATGTGTATATGTGTATATGTGTATATGTATATATGTATATATGTATATATGTATATGTATATGTATATGTATGTATATGTGTATATGTATATGTATATGTATATGTATGTATGTGTATGTGTATATGTATATGTATATATGTACTGTATATATATATATATATGTTAAGTGTTTGTTAAGTATTTTAGAATACCTTGTTGTTGTTGTTGTTAGCTGCGAAGTCGTGTCCGACCCATCGCGACCCTATGGACAACATTCCTCCAGGCCTTCCTGTCCTCTACCATCTTCTGGAGTCCATTTAAGCTCACGCCTACTGCTTCAGTGACTCCATCCAGCCACCTCATTCTCTGTCGTCCCCTTCTTCTATTGCCCTCGATCTTTCCCAGCATTAGGCTCTTCTCCAGTGAGTCCTTCCTTCTCATTAGGTGGCCAAAGTATTTGAGTTTTAGCTTCAGGATCTGGCCTTCTAAAGAGCAGTCAGGATTGATCTCCTCTAGGACTGACCGGTTTGATCGCCTTGCAGTCCAAGGGACTCGCAGGAGTCTTCTCCAGCACCATAGTTCAAAGGCCTCAATTCTTTGGCGCTCAGCCTTTCTTATGGTCCAGCTTTCACAGCCATACATTGCAACTGGGAAGACCATAGCCTTGACTATACGCACTTTTGTTGACAGGGTGATGTCTCTGCTTTTTAGTGTGCTGTCTAGATTTGCCATGGCTTTCCTCCCAAGGAGCAAGCGTCTTTTAATTTCTTGGCTACAGTCCCCATCTGCAGTGATCTTGGAGCCCAGGAAAATAAAATCTGTCACTACCTCCATTTCTTCCCCATCTATTTGCCAGGAATTGAGAGGGCCAGATGCCATGATCTTGGTTTTCTTAATGTTAAGTTTCAACCCAAGTTTTGCACTCTCCTTCTTCACCTGCAACAAGAGGCTCTTTAGTTCTTCTTCACTTTCTGCCATTAGAGTGGTATCATCTGCGTATCTTAGGTTGTTGATATTTCTTCCGGCAATCTTAATTCCAACTTTTGATTCATCTAGCCCTGCCTTTCTCATGATGTGCTCTGCATATAAGTTAAATAGGCAGGGCGACAGTATACAGCCTTGCCGGACTCCTTTCCCAATTTTGAACCAATCAGTGGTTCCGTGTCCAGTTCTCACTGTTGCTTCTTGACCCGCATATAGGTTTCTCAAGAGACAAATAAGATGGTCTGGTACTCCCATCTCTTTAAGAACTTGCCACAGTTTGTTATGATCCACACAATCAAAGGCTTTAGCATAGTCAATGAAGCAGAAGTAGATGTTTTTCTGGAACTCTCTAGCTTTCTCCATGATCCAGCGTATGTTGGCAATTTGATCTCTAGTTCCTCTGCCTCTTCGAAATCCTGCCTGTACTTCTGGTAGTTCTCGATCCACATACTGCTGAAGTCTAGCTTGTAGGATTTTAAGCATGACTTTGCTAGCATGAGAAATGAGTGCAATGGTGCGATAGTTTGAACATTCTTTGGCATTGCCTTTTTTTGGAATTGGAATGTAAACTGATCTTTTCCAATCCTGTGGCCACTGTTGAGTTTTCCAAATTTGCTGGCAAATTGAGTGTAGCACTTTTACTGCATTGTCTTTTAAGATTTTGAATAGCTCAGCTGGAATACTGTCACCTCCACTAGCTTTGTTGTTGCTCAGCTTTTCTAAGGCCCACTTCACTTCACATTCTAGGATGTCTGGCTCGAGGTCAGTGACCACCTCATTGTGATTATCAGGGACGTTAAGCTCATTCTTGTATAGTTCTTCTGTGTAATTTTGCCACCTCTTCTTAATCTCTTCTGCCTCTGTTAGGTCCCTGCCATTTTGGTCCTTTATCATGCCCATTTTTGCATTAAACGTTCCCTTCATCTCTCCAATTTTCTTGAAAAGATCTCTGGTCCTCCCTATTCTATTGTTTTCTTCTATTTCTTTGCACTGTTCATTTAAGAAGGCATTCTTATCTCTTCTAGCTATTCTCTGGAATTCTGCATTCAATTGGGCGTATCTTTCTTTTTCTCCCTTGCCTTTCGCTTCCCTCCTTTTCTCAGCTATTTGCAAAGCTTCCTCAGACAGCCATTTTGCTTTCTTGCATTTCTTTTTCTTTGGGATGGTTTTGGTTGCTACCTGTTGTACAATGTCGCGAACCTCTGTCCATAGTTCCTCAGGCACTCTGTCTATCAGATCTAATTCCTTAAATCTATTTGTCACCTCTACTGTATATTCGACAGGGATATGATTTAATTCATACCTGAGTGGCCTAGTGCTTTTCCCTACTTTCTTCAGTTTAAGCCTAAACTTTGCAAGGAGAAGCTCATGGTCTGAGCCACAGTCAGCTCCTGGTCTTGTTTTTACTGACTGTATAGAGCTTCTCCATCTTTGGCTGCAGAGCATATAGTCAATCTGATTTCTGTGTTGACCGTCTGGTGATGTCCATGTGTAGAGCCGTCTCTTGGGTTGTTGGAAAAGAGTGTTTGCTATGACCATCGTATTCTCTTGACAAAATTCTATCAGCCTGTGCCCTGCTTCATTTTGTACTCCAAGGCCAAACTTGCCTGTTATTCCAGTTATCTTTTGGCTTCCTACTTTAGCATTCCAATCCCCCATGATGATAAGGACATCGTTTTTTGGTGTTAGTTCTATAAGGTGCTGTAGGGCTTCATAGAACCGGTCAATTTCATCCTCTTCAGCACTGGTGGTTGGGGCATAGACTTGGACTACTGTGATATTGAATGGTTTGCCTTGGATTCGAACTGAGATCATTCTGTCATTTTGAGGATTGTATCCCAGTATTGATTTTCCTACTCTTTTATTGACTATGAAGGCTACTCCATTTCTTCTGAGGGATTCTTGCCCGCAGTAGTATACCTGATGGTCATCTGAATTAAATTCACCCATTCCTGTCCATTTTAGTTCGCTGATACCTAAGATGTCGATGTTCAGTCTTGTCATCTCTTGTTTGACCACGTCCAGCTTTCCTTGATTCATGGATCTTACATTCCAGGTTCCTATGGAGAAAAAATCTTTACAGCATCGGACTTTCCTTTCACCACCAGACACATCCACAGCTGAGCGTCCTTTCGGCTTTGGCCCAGTCGCTTCATTCTTTCTGGCGCTACTAGTACTAGCCCTCTGCTCTTCCCCAGTAGCATATTGGACGCCTTCCGACCTGAGGGGCTCATCTTCCAGCGTCATATCGTTTTGCCTTTTGGTACTGTCCATAGGGTTTTCATGGCAAAGATACTGGAGTGGGTTGCCATTTCCTTCTCCAGTGGATCACGTTTTGTCAGAACTCTCTGCTATGACCTTTCCGTCTTGGGTGGCCCTGCACGGCATAGCTCATAGCTTCATTGAATTACGCAAGCCCCTTCGCCACGACAAGGCAGTAATCCATGAAGGGGTAGAATACCTTGCTAGGCCCCAAACACGGGACAAATCTTATTGCCTGTTTCAGCCTAACCCAAGGCCATCCACAGGCTGTAGACACAACAGTGACAGCTCATATTTGTGTAAATTTTTTTGGATTGCTAACATCCTTTAATTCTTTGTTAGCAATCCAATATATATATATACATTGGATCCCAGCGAACACTGGGATGGAATAAGAAAAACAAACAGTTTTTATTGTTAAAAGATCAAGCTTTCGTTGGCTAACTGCCAAGGTCGTCAGGATGGAAACGCTGGGGTGGAGAGATCACGTTTATACTTTTGGTGTCTCTGCACTCCGCTCACGGAGTGCGCGTCACCGGTCTGTTTGTCTGTTTGTTGAGGCCAGCCGTATTCCTTTGAGTTGTCGCGCATCCGTTTTTGGGGGATGTAGTTGTCTCTGGGTGTCTCTTGTCACAAGTGGATTGTTGACAGTTCCGTGTGTTATAGCCATAGCTCGCTATTAGAAGACAAGAACAACATTCACAAGTGTGGGCACACATGGCCACACATAACCACGTCTTTAATCTAACAGGGACTGAGGCAATTGCCAGTGACAACACTAAAGGTGGCTGCTTGTTTAAGGAAGCTTGGTTTTCAAACCGCTCAACTATCAACCGGCACATAGACCTCCCACCTGCATACCAGGCACTAAGGAATTGGGAAGAGGAAAGACGTGCACAATATGGAGACAAACAGCACAAGTACTTACAGAGCGCCTCATTGTATCAAAATCAAGATTGCACAAACATACAACTACCCTGCATTGTAGAACACAGGGAAGAAGAGAAACAACTATTTAGAACTTCTGGTATAAGAACACGGGCAATGACTAAAGCTATGACTATAACACACAGAACTGTCAACAATCCACTTTTGACAAGAGACAGGTGAAACTCGAAAAATTAGAATATCCTGCAAAAGTTCATTTATTTCAGTAATGCAACTTAAAAGGGGAAACTAATATATGAGATAGACTCATTACATGCAAAGCAAGATAGTTCAGGCCGTGATTTGTCATAATTGTGATGATTATGGCGTACACCTCATGAAAACCCCAAATCCACAATCTCAGAAAATTAGAATATTACATGCAATCAATAAAACAAGGAGTGTACATAGAACAATATCGGACCTCTGAAAAGTATAAGCATGCATATGTACTCAGTACTTGGTCTGGGCCCCTTTTGCAGCAATTACTGCCTCAATGCGGCGTGGCATGGAAGCTATCAGCCTGTGGCACTGCTGAGGTGTTATGGAAGACCAGGATGGTTCAATAGCGGCCTTCAGCTCTTCTGCATTGTTCGGTCTCATGTCTCTCATCTTTCTCTTGGCAATGCCCCATAGATTCTCTATGGGGTTCAGGTCAGGCGAGTTTGCTGGCCAATCAAGCACAGTAATCCCACGGTCATTGAACCAGGTTTTGGTGCTTTTGGCAGTGTGGGCAGGTGCCAGGTCCTGCTGTTTTAGTTAGAAAAGATATTCTAAACTGATATTATTGATACTATTAGAAAACTGTAACAAATACTGATATTCAACTATATATTTATTAACAACAATAAGAATTGTATTTGCTTAATGTGGAAAAATATCTATTACCGGAAGAAGAGAGGGTGTATTGGATAGTGTAATATTGGATTTAGTTTGAAGAAGCTTACATGTACCACAGAATTACTAATGGACTCAGTCATCATGTTGTCTATTAAGCACTTGATTGTAAAAATAGAAAATTAATAAAATATTTATAAAAAAAGAGGAAGCAAACACTCCATCAACTCTCTGCTATAGTGCCTTCAAACAATGAGCGATGTGACTATAGATGAGGATGACATCATGGTTTCATTTGGTGTCACAGCCCTGTTCACATCCATAGACCTGGAATTACTGTAGCCAAGGAATCTATGATCACATTGTTCCAATGACTTAACCAAATACACGAAGATTGAAACACCCAGGATTATGGATGTCATAAACCTCTGTCTAACCACATACGTCCAATTTGATGGACAAACTTACCAACAAATTAAAGGTACACCTGTGAGATTACGGCTTTCAGGACTTAGTGTATAGTGGAGGTCAGTATGCAAAGTCTAGAAGCCATAGCAGTTCCACAAATACAACCCAAAATATGGATCAGATATGTAGATGACACCTTACCATAATAAAAAAGGACCAATTAGAGAACATGCACAGAAGCATCAAAAACATCTTCAAAGGAATCCAGTTTACCAGAGAAGAAGAAAACAACTCACTACCCTTCCTGGACATCCTTATCAGCAGAGACCACAATGGCAAACTAGAAACACAAGTGTACAGAAGAACCACCAACACCAACCAAGTCCTGCACTACCAAAGCAACAACCAACCTCCCATAAGAGAAGCTGCGTAAGAACTTTATTTAGACAAGCACAAACTCACTGTACCAACCTTGAGCAGCAGAAAAAAGAAACAAAGCATTTATACAACATATTCCAACAAAATGGATATCCATGCAACTTTATCAAAAAGTACCTGACCACTCAACCAAATACAGCACAACCAACACAAGCCCTAAAAAGAATAACACTGCCATACATCAAAAACATCTCAGAAACCATCAACAGACTATTACAAGCACAGGGAATAAGTGTAACACACAAGCTAACTAAAGCCCTTCAAAACATCCTAAGTAAACCAAAAGACCCAGCAGCCCCAGAAGAAAAAACAGGACTCAGTATAATGACTGCAACAGCCACTACGTAGGACAAACTGGCAGAAGACTAGCAGAATGTATCCATGAACACCAACTAGCAGTCAGAAGACATGATGAAAACTCTTTAATTTCACATCATATGGACAAACTTAACCATAGTTTCAGTTGGGAAACTGTGACAATCCTAGACCAAGCCAAGACCAAATACGCTAGCGAATTTCTAGAAGCCTTGCACTCTGACAAATTACCCATCAATAGACGCATAGACATAAACAACATCTACTGTAAATACTGTGCAAAAGAGACAAAACAACAAGCCAAAAAGGGAACAAAAAGACCAAAACACCTCCCCACCAGCAATCAACACCCAGATGAGCATAGATTAACTCCAAAATTAACATCAGTCCAACAATCAAATAAACACCTCAATCAAGGAACTGCCAAACAAGCCAACAGTAAACAGCCCAACCAAAGAACCTCTAAGATCACCCCCACCAACCTGGTCTTATATTTTTTGGCCTCCAAACAAGGCACTAGGGCTTATTATTTTTACATAGAGGAGGAGGAGAGTGCAGGGGCTGAAGGGAGTGGGAGTGCTGCTTCCTTCTGCCTGCTAGAAACCTGCTGAAGCCACACAGGTAAAGGCCGAAAATGGCCAGGGACAGCCCCACGCCTGCCTCACACAGCCGGCACGAGAGCTGCAGCGTCCATCAGGGCCTGAAGAGCATGGGGCTGCCCCTGCCCCTGGCTCCTGCTACTATGGAGCTGGAGAGATTGCCGCAATTGCCTTCACCTCCACCAAGAGTTTTTTCACTAACCTGCTTTTCAGCTGCATCGCGTTTCTCTGTCCGTTTCTCAGCCGCCGCCATGTGCAGGGAAACAAAAGTAGTTTGTGGGACTAAAAAAAAGTTCAATCAGACCTTCCAACTTCTCATGAAAAAAAAAGATCTTGCAAAGTGGGAAGGCCTGATTAAACTTTTTTTTAGGAGGAGTGGCAGCCCCATGCTCTTTGGGCCCTGGCGGGCGCTGCAGCTCTCATGCCAACTGTGCGAGGCAGGTGTGGGACTGCCCCTGGCCACTGTCAGCCTTTACCCCTTCAGCAGGTGTCTGGCAGGCAGAGGAAAGCATCTCCATTCCCCCACCACCTGCCTTGCCTCACATCATGATGGCAGCACCAGCCGGACAGGCTGGGCTGGGCGGAAGGCAAGCCAGTGGCAGCAGCCGGCGGCAGAGTAGCCACAGGTGAGGTAGAGGCCAAAAGCGGCCAGGGGCCACCTCATGTCTGCCTCGCACAGCTGGGATGAGAGCTGCAGAGCCTGAAGAGCGCTGGGCTCAGCCTGTAGCCCAGCGCTTGCAGCACCAAGTAGGCATGCAGGCTGGCACTCAGCAGCCTGAAGGCAGAGGCAGAGGTGGCACGGTTCCACCGGCGGCCGCTGGCGAAGAGGCCCTGGCAGGCCGGCAGCAGGGGATACTCCAGAGGTCGAATGGAAGATCTGGGCCGACTTGCCCCGCACCAGGCAGGAGCAGCCCAGCAGGGTGGCCCAGAGCAGTGGGGCCAGGAGGGCAAAGAGCCCCCGTGAGGCCAGAAGCAGCACAGGCAGCCACTCAGTGGCCACACAGCATCCAACACGGCCGAAAAATGTCCCAGCAGCATCAGGGCCAGGAGGCAAGGCGAGCGGAGACCGGGGTGTGCTGAGAGCTTGGCTGTGGGCAACACGAGAACAGCAGCAGAACTGCGAACAGAGCCGAGGTAAGGCAGGGCAGCAGCAGGTCTCACAGCAGCTGCATGGCCAGCACTGGGAGCCACTCCTGCCACTGCCTGTCACCCTGGCTGAAGAGCAGCCTGGCCCAGACACCACCGGCCCCCAGCAGCAGCAGGTACAGCAGGCCCAGTAGCCCGGCCTTGGGGCCAGCCAGGCAGCAGCAGCAGCTTCTAAAATTAATCCAGGGAAGAATGGATGGCTGAGAAGGCACTTTCTTCCCTTTCAGCCTCTTCTTCAGTCTCTTAAAGAGCCAAGCGGCATGTCAAGGTTCTGATAGACGAGACCAAATAAATCAGAACTCCAAGGTTAGAGAACATGTTTATTGGTTACATAGTATCGGCATAGTCAAAAGTGAAACCAAGTCTGAAATTCCCTTCAAAGAATTACCCTATTACAAAGTTAAACTTCCCACCCCAGTGCTATGCAAACAGCTATGTTTCCCAATAGAATGATTTGGCAGGCTTTTTACCCAGATGCTCTCCCTCTCAATCTAACTGGCAGAAATGACCTTGGTTCCCACTGGACAGTGACTTGTTTAGACTAGCAGAAATCCTCCACACCCCCTCCCATCTTTGTGGCAACCTAGAACAAGGAAGATGGCTGCATCCAGGTTCGTTGTAGAGTTGACATGGAAATTGCTCGGGGAGAAGGTAAGGGGGGGGTTAAAGAAATCTTCCTCCCCCCTCCCCCATAGGCACTCCCAACGCAAGCAACGTCAGCTGGCCACACACCCCGTCTGGTTCACGATCTTACCGTAGCTGGGTTTTATTTTCAGGGTAGGGCTTATATTAGACCCTCCCCCCCAAAATCGAGCTAGGGCTTACTTTTGGGGTAGGTCTTATTTTTGGGGAAAACATGATAGTTTGGGTGTTGAAACGTCTGCAAGAAAACAACCAAGCTCAGAGAGCACCAAGGACCCCTTGTGTCCAAAAAAAAGACATTGTTCACATTCTGGGTGACTTCAGTGCAAAAGTTGGCAAACAAGCAGAGACAGGCATCACTGGTCATTTTGGACTAGGTGAGGGAAATGATGCAGCTGATCGTTTGGTACAATTTTTCCAAAAAAAAAAAACAGATTTAGGATCATGAATGCATGGTTCAAACAGCACAAGTGCCACTTATACACTTGGACCTCACCAAATAGACTTCACCATAATCGGATTGACTGTCCAAGCAGTCAACAATAGACCAGAGTTCAGTCTGATGTCTTTAAAATCCCTACTACATACACAATTTGGGTAAAAAAATAGGTTTGAACTACTCGACACTGCTGAGAACTGTGGCAGGAAATTCAATCAACCATTATTGGAATTGCAAAAGAACACATACCATACAAGAAGCCAGAGAAAAAGTGCAAGTGGCTCTCAGATGAAACCACCAAAATAGCTGAGCAAAGTAAAGCTGCCAAGGCAGCAGGGAAATAGGAAGAAGTAAGAAGACTGAATGCAGCTTTCTAGAAGGCAGCAAGGAAGAATAATGTAGTTTACTGGGATGAGTGATGTAAACAGCTTGAAGTGGACTACATGAAGGAATGTATTTATGCAAGTCACAAAGATTTGAGCACCATTTATTGCTCATAAAGGCATCATTAAAGACAAGCAAAGGAAAGAACTGTTCAACCAACAAGGCATCAAGAACAGATGGTGAGAATATACAGAAGAGCTGTATGCAGGTAGCAAAGGGCCCCAGCCTCAGGATGACGAGGAAAGAGAAGTAGAAATAGAACAGGCCATCCTTGAGGAAGAGATCATATGGGCGATGAGCCAGCTGCCAAACAACAAGACTCCAGGTATTGACACAATCCCTACAGAATTACTGAGACCTGTACCATCCAGAGTCATTAGTCATTACCTGTGCCAGAAAATCTGGGAAACCAACATGTGACCACAAGATTGGAAATGCTCAGTGTTCATTCCACTGCTGAAATTGGGTGACTCTAAAATTGCTCCTATTATCATACAATTGCTCTCATCTCTCACATCAGTAAGATTCTGCTTAAAATTATACAACATTTAACACCAACCATTGAAAGGGAATTACCAGATGTCCAAGAAGCTTCTTCAGTTCTCACTGACTGTCAGTTAGAAAAAAAGCACCTTTGGAACAACCATGACCTGGATGATTGAGAATCTCCATAGTCTGTTACGATGGAACATCTAGAAGGCCCTGGCAATATAGGGGAGGAAACAGAACCATTGCCAAAGAGACACCTCAGCCCAGAGGAGGGCAGAAGTGTGAGAAAGTGACTCGGAATAACACCACTTAATTATGCTAGGTGTAAGTTGAACTGAAGAATTGCTTTAGTAGGCTTTTAAAATTTCCTACTTTACCTTATTAGCAATAAAGATCCAAATGGTTCTTTTTTAAGTATGCCTGCCCTGCAAAGTTTGACAATTGTTTGGAAAATTTGGTTCCCCGGTGATAAAGAAGTGTGGGGGCAATGAGAAGGCTTCCAGTGAGGATCATGGCAAACTAGACATCTCTAAAAGAGTGGAGATGACATTGCAGTGGAGATGGCAGCCAGAGAGTCAATGCTGGCTGGCAAAAATGTTCTGGACAAAGGAGAGATCATGAGATTACCCACTTGCGCTCTGGAGAGCTGCTCCTCATCAGTAATTGCAGAAACAGAGGTTTGTGCAGTTGGTTTGTGAGTTGAGTGTTGGGAGTCAAAGGATTCCATCTAAGCTCACAGCTGTAAAGTAACCTATATGGACATAGAGTTCAGCCAAACTTCATTTCTTAATCACTCTTGGAACTAATTAATTTATAGCTAAAGAAATTTTATTTGCAGCAGGATAAAACTCCACTTGGTAGGTTATCATTTTTTTCTGGATTACAAAATAATGAAGAGAAAAAGGTTTTAAAGACTTAACTTCTGACAAAGGATTAACAAGATGTTTTAAGAAGTTTAAAATGGATAAAAGGGACAATTATTGTGTAAGATTATTTTTTAGTGAAAGTGCTTTTGAATGCTAACTATCCAATGCCATTTGAGAGTAAACTTTTAAAGGCACAGGAAGACAAAAGGGAGGAGGGGAAAGCTTCCCTTTTCCTTTTCCCTTAAGCTGGAAAGATTCAGAATTACCCACAATGGAAGAATGGTTGGTAAAGATGATAGAATTTGCTGAGATGGCCAAATTGACTTCTTTGTTCAAAGAAGACAATATTTATGTTTACTGCTAACTGGAAATACTGTATAGGTTTTTTTCTGTTTTGTGTGAAGTAGGAAAAAAGGAACTTATGATTTATGGTTTTAATGATTAGAAAGAATAGATTATAGAAAAAAGTTATTTTGTAACAATAGAGCAAGAGGTAAATTTATAATTGTACTTATAACTGCTATAAAGAAAATTGGAAGGTACTTCTTTGTCTCTTTTTTTGCTTTTGCACTTTTAGCTCTTTCTTTGGTACTTTTATTCCTTTTATTTCCCCTACTTTATATTAGTTTCTGTTTTTATCTCTCTCTCTCTGTGAATAGGGAAGTGCAGGAAGTGGACAGTGGATTAAAACAGCTTGGATTTTGGCACTCTGTGAGCTTCTGTGGCAATTGCAAGTCCTCTTTGTCTCTCTTTCCTTTAGGCCTCCCCAAACCTAACCACACAGCAAGAAGCAGAGCGCCAGACCATCCAGTCATTGCGCCAGGGTGGTGCCTTGACAAGCAAGTTCCTCAGCATGTCATCTATTCCCAGTTGCCTTCTGGGGGTGGCCCTTGAGGGAGAGACCAACAATCAAGGGCACACTTCCTTGCTTCAACATGTCTTGCTTCTGGAGCAGGCTCGACAACAGAATACACTGATTGCTGGTGAGCAAGTCAAGATGTGACTTAGCATAGTGAATGTGTCCACAAGGGTTGGACATGGAATAGAAAATGTACTCGGTCACCATTGCTGGAAGGAGCTGAGAAATAAGGAGAGATGGAGTAGCTGGCACACCACTGTGTAGCATTCAATGAAAGTTAATGGCATTTAAGGCAGTGATCATACCTAATATTCCTTCCTCCTCCTATTTTCCTCACAGCAACAGCCCTGTGAGGTGAGTTGGACTGAGTGAGAGTGACTGGCCCAAAGTCACCCAGCTGGTTTTCATCCCTAAGGCAGGACTAGAATTCAGGTTCTCCTGGTTTTTAGCCTGGTGCCTTAACCACTAGACCAAACTGGCTCTTATTGTCCTGTATCTATCTTGGGCAGTTGTTGTGTCCGGACCGGCGGCAAATAACAGGGAGACGGATCCGGGGTTGAACTGTTTATTAGACTGCACGTGGATGATCTGAGGCTGGCAAGCCCCAGGTAACTATATACGTCGGGCAGCCCCTGGACGCTGGCCAACCCCCTGGCTGCAATCTCCCGCCTTGCCTCAGGCACCCAACCCGGTGTCCAGGGTTTCCCGCCAGTGGGATTAGCCAATCCGAGGCTGATCAGCTATGTACAGAACACCCCTTCCCCCCCAATTGTGGAACTGTCATTCCCTTACATAGTCCCTTAGGTATGCCGGAGGCCTATGTTCCCTGACCGGGTACCTTCCAGGTGGACTGTCCGGCCTCGTACCACTCTCCAGGGTTGGCCTATTGGTCTGTTGCAGGTCCCCCCCTTGTAGGGGGTCCTCTGGTTGGGTTGTTCCTGTGGAATCCCTTGGCACTGTCTCTGTGGCTGGCTCCATAGGTTCTGCCCCGCTCAAGGTTGACCTTGGGGACCCGGCCGCTGGTAGGTTGACCCGGCCCGATGGGTTAGGTTGGTTTGTCGGCATGTGGGATGGAAGTGGTTCGTATTGTGCGTTGTTTTGCAGTGATTGAGTCTCTTTGGGCGCCGGTGGGGTGTTCTCAGGGGCCCTTTTCCTGAGTTGGTCAATGTGCCTCCTGATCTGACATTCCCCTTCCCCCTCTATGATGTACGATAGTGGCCCCAGCTTGTCTACTACCACTCCCTGTGTCCACTTGTCCCCTTGGCCGTAGTTCCTGGCCCACACTAAGTCCCCAATGTTCAGCGATCTGGCTGAGCTGTCCTGTTCAGTTTCAGCTGTCAACTTATCTGGGTGAAGTCTGTCTAATTTGGTTGTCAGCCTTCTGCCCCACCTCATTTCCGCTGGGCTTTTCCCAGTTGCCGTGCACGGTGTTGTGTGCTGTGCCAGCAAAAACTGTGCCAGTCTTTGGTGCCAGTCCCCAACAATAATTCTTCGCAGAGCGTCCTTGGTTGTCCTCACGTTCCTTTCAGCCAATCCGTTGCTGGAGGGGTGGAAGGGTGTCGATGTTGCGTGCCTAATCCAGTTGGCCTTGAGGAAATCCTGAAATTCATTAGATGTGAATTGAGGTCCATTGTCAGACACAACTACGTCAGGTAATCCATGAGTGGCAAAGAGTCCCCTCAGGACCTGTATTGTCTTTGCAGACGTCATGCACTTAACAGGCACTACTTCTAACCACCGGGAGTAGCTGTCTACAACTATTAGGAAGGTCTGGCCCTGGAAGGGCCCCGCGTAATCTATATGTATCTGGGACCAGGGGTTGTGTGTCGCCTCCCACCTGTGTACGGGTGTGTGTGCTTGTTCTGGCCTAGACTTCTGGCACTGGTAACACCCTGATACCCTATCTTCGATGGCCTTGTCCAGCCCCGGCCACCACAGGTGACTCCTGGCCAGAGCTTTCATGCGTACAACCCCTGGGTGCCCTTCGTGTAGTTCGTGGACGACCTTGTCCCTATGCTTCTCTGGCACTACTACCCTGTTTCCCCATAGTAGACACCCTAAGTGTGATGACATTTCCTCCCTTCTCCTGAAGTATGGCATGAATTGTGGCTCTGGGCTTTCCCTTGACCACCCCCCTTGGACCCATGCTGCTACTCTGCTTAGTATTGGGTCCTTCCTGGTGACAGTGGCAATGTCCTTGGCTGTCAGGGGGCATTCTGGGAGTTCCTGTAGTGTGAAGATCTGGCCCACTGGTGCTGGGTCTGTGTCTGTGTCTGGTAAGGGTAGCCTGCTTAAAGCGTCTGCGTGGCCCATTTCCTTCCCCGGTCTGTGTTTGATGGAGAATGTATATGCTGATAAGAAGATTGACCATCTCAGCATCCTAGGTGACATTATCTGGGGGGTCTGTTTGTTGGTTGTGAACAGACCTAAGAGGGGTTTGTGGTCTGTGAATATAGTGAAGTTCCTGCCATAAAGGTAATCGTGGAACTTCTTTACACCTGCCACGATTGCTAGTGCTTCTTTGTCAATATGCGCATAATTCCGCTCTGCCTTGGTCAGAGTTCTGGAATAGTATGCTATTGGCTTTTGCTCCCCTTTGCTATCCATATGACTGATCACTGCCCCCACCCCATATGGTGATGCATCGCAAGCTAGGTATATTGGCTCACCCTCGATGAAGTGGGTGACAGTGGACCTGCTGGACAGTATCTCCTTCAGTGTTTGGAAACTCCGTTTGTGTTGTTCCTGCCACTGCCAGGTGGTGTTTTTGTCAAGTAGCCTGTGTAGTGGTTCACCTATGGCCGCTTTGTGTGGTAGGAATGTATGGTAAAAGTTTATGAGGCCTAAGAATGCTTGGAGTTCTGCTTTATTTTTTGGTTCTGGGGCTAGTTTGATTGCTTTTATTTTTCCCTCAGTGGGGTGTATGCCTTGAGCATCAATCCTGTATCCTAAAAATTCAGTGGATTTTACTCCTATGGAGCATTTTTCCTTTTTTAATTTCAGCCCTGCAGCTCTAAATCTCCCCAGTACCTTTTCCAGTCTCTCTGCTAGGATTCCCTCGGTTTTCCCTGCAATCAATACATCATCAAAGTAAGGGCATACCCCAGGTATGCCCTTTAAGGTCCTCTCCATCACTTCTTGGAAGATGCCTGGAGCTGCAGCAATCCCGAATTGCAAGCGGTGGACTCGGAACGCCCCCTTGTGGGTAACTATCGTCTGTGTGTCTGCGGCTTCCCGGGAAACTGTGAGTTGCAAATACACCTGCGCCAAGTCGAGCTTGGCAAAGATGGCGCCGTCCTGGATCGTCGCGAGGACCTGCTTCACTGTGGGGACCGGGTAAGCATGCTGTTTCATCGCTCGGTTTAGTGTCGCTTTATAGTCGGCACAAATCCTCACATCCCCGTTCGGTTTAAGGGGGGTGATGATGGGTGTCTCCCAGGGGCCCCCTTCTACCGGTTCCAGTACTCCCTGGCCTACTAGTTTGTCTAACTCTGCCTCAATTTTTTGTTTGAGTGCAAAGGGTACCCTTCTGGCCTTAAGCCTGATGGGGTTTACTGCTGGATCCAGGTTAAAGTTAATGGGTGGCCCCCTGTACCTCCCCAAAGAGCTGTCGAAGACGTTGGCGAAGCCTTCGCAGATGGATTTTAGGGTTCGGTGTTGTATGGTGTTAATTCCCCCGACCCATATGCCTAAAGGCCCGAACCAGTTGAGGCCGATTAAACTGGTTCTCTGGCCCTCGGTGACTAGGAGGTCTAACAGCCCCTTAAACCCCTTAAAACAGACATTGATAGTGACCTTCCCCTTCACACTGATGGGTGTCCTTTGAAAATCTGCTAGCTGTATTTGTGTGCTTTTTATGGGTACTCGCCGCCTGCTTCTGGCTTCAATGTGTGCCAGCGTGTCCCCCGAAATGATGGACACTGATGCCCCTGAATCTACCTCCATTCTGCAGGGGATGCCCTGCAGTCGGACCACGATTTTTAGTTTGGGGCTTAGTAACTGATTGATGACCGCCCCCTTCCCCCGGCTAGGGCCCTGTGCCTGTGGCCTGTGGGTCTCTTTGCCACTATTGTGGGGGGTTACCTTACCTGCGGCCCAGGCGTCGATGTCGTGGAGGTGATTGTCTCGTGGTCTGCTTCTGCAGATTATTTGAATGTGGCCGGTTTTCCCGCAGTTCCGGCATTTTGCATTTCAGAACCTACAGCTGGCACGGGGGTGGTTTCCCCCGCAGCTTCCGCACTTGGCTTTGGGGTCTCTCTGTCGGTTCGGGCCCTCTCTTGGTGATCTGTGCAGTTGCGGTGGTGGTGGTCTCCTGGGGTGGTCGGCGCTTTCCGAACGGTTGGTCCTCGCTGGGATTTTTCCGACTCTCGGGGTGATCTCGTCAATGTCCGTTTCCCACGGGTAGTCCTCCTCCCCACCGTCCACATGGCACTCTTGGTTGATGGCTCCCGCTGCGCCATTGCTGTTGTGGGGGGGTCGCATTGCCCTGTGGCCTCGTATGTGAGTAGTTCGTCCAGAACTTCTTGTAAGTTTCCGGTGGGCTTCGCAATGATTCTGTTTTGTAATTGTTCATCACGTAGCCCTAGGACCACTCTGTCCCTGATTCGCACCTCCAGATTGTGATATTTACAACGGAGTGCAGCTTCTCTTACTGCGGCCACAAATTTGGTTATGGATTCGCCCGGCTTTTGATTCCTTTTCTCGAAAATCCTTCTCCAGAAGAGCTCCGATCTCTTTGGGGTGAAGTGCTCTTTGAATTTCGCTAAGAGCTCGGCGTAAGACACGCTGGCTACGGCGGCCGGTTGGCACAACCCAACGGCGACCCGGTAGACTGGTGTGCCACTGATTGTTAGTAGTGCGGCAGCCTTCTTTCGGTCTTCGGTTATGCCGTTCACCAACATGTACCCCTCGACCTGGCCAACGTACTCCTCCCAGTCCTCCGGGTGTTGGGAGTCAAATTCCCTCACTGAGCCGACTTGAGCCATGCTTACTTCCGTCCGCGATTCGGCGCCGCTGGGTTGAAGATTCGCTATGCTGCTGACAGCTATTCGAATTTCCCGCTCCGCGCGCTTCTTGCTTACGTGCCTTTTTCTCCGCTATTCTGCCGTGATCCCATCCTCGTCGCCACTGTTGTGTCTGGACCGGCGGCAAATAACAGGGAAACGGATCCGGGGTTGAACTGTTTATTAGACTGCACGTGGATGATCTGGGGCTGGCAAGCCCCGGGTAACTATATACGTCGGGCAGCCCCTGGACGCTGGCCAACCCCCTGGCTGGAATCTCCCGCCTTGCCTCAGGCACCCAACCCGGTGTCCAGGGTTTCCCGCCAGTGGGATTAGCCAATCCGAGGCTGATCAGCTATGTACAGAACAGCAGTGCTAATAATTGACCAAATATGTACCCATGGCAGCTTTCTCTGCCTGACTGAGGTAGTTCACTTGTGAGACATTGAACTCCTTTTTATTGGTTGCTAGTCAGCAACAGGGTACTACATAAGTCTTCTGAAACAGAAAAATGTTAATAGGCTGCTGGTCAAAATGAGTAATTTCTGCTAAAAAGTAAAATTGGGAATAAAACATTTACAGTGATTATTTCTGGCAAGAGATCAAAAGTGTACAAACAGGACAGGGAATAGAACAAATGTGATCCTCTAAATATTTACTGTAGAACATATTTCAAAAGCAAAGTACTTTAAGTTTTCACAATCAAAACATTAACATGGCAATCTCTAATATACAGTAATACAATCAAGATTTTTTTCACCAAGGGCCTGCAGTGTAACCCCATTGTTGTAGGGCTCATGTCTGGGCTACAAGCAATAACAAGGTTCTTGTACATCTACAAAAGAAATTTGTAGGCAGAATCCATTTTCTGAGGATTGCTGCAGAACTATAAAGGCAACAGCTTTATCATTGGGTATTAATGATACTCAACACTGATTCAAGTATTAATGAATCAGTATTGCAATCCTGAGAGAGATTGCTTGAAATGCAGAACATAGTTTACCTAGTTTATATTATCAGGAAGAATTCTTGAAATCAGGAAGATGGACACAATTTAGTCAATCAAGAGTAAATCTGTATTCCATTAAGAGTGCCTTGAATGGAGAACCCAGAGCCAACCAAAAGAGTCAGATTATGATTATGAGTTCGTGATTGACTGCAAATCATCAACCAGTAACATATTTCCAGGTTGTATATTGCATTCCATACCACATATGATAAACTACCCTATCTGAAAAAACTAACCTTTTTCTTCACTGTAGGGAGCATTTATTTACTTGGGTTTCCACTTCATGCTCACAGCTCTCCTAGAAGGCAGATATTCCTACTTTCCCTTGCTTAACCATGAATGTATCTGTGGTAATGGAATAATCAAATTTCAGGTTATTTGTTTTCCTGCAAAATACATGTTAATCTAAGAAGGAACTTTTTGTCCCATCTTATCCAGCAATGAAATACTGTAGCTTCACAGATCTTGAAATAGCGATAAATGTTTTGATGGATAAAACTTTTCATTACAGAGCAGATTGCCAAATTTGATGTAGCAGCCAGAAAAGTGCAATCAAGTTTTCTTTCTGGAATTGCAGTTGATTGCAAAGGGGATACGTGTGCAGCAGTTTTATGCTTTGAAATCTAGTTTTTATTGGTTTTAGAGTAATTTAAAGAAGTTCGTACATTTTTAAACTTCAGCTATTTTGTGTATTTAATTGCAAAGGCCTGTTGTGATTCAGGGTCAGCCTGTGCGTTCGGCAGTTGGGTCGGACGATTCAGAGGAGGAGGAGGAGGAGGGGTTTGGAGAGCCTGCAGAGGACAGTTCTGAGTCTTTGCAGAGCTCTCAGCCAGGCCCCTCCCATCTGGTTACTACGCAGACCCAGCTGTGTGAGCCTGACAGGTGGATGAAGATGACCCACAGCTGGCCCTGTTCAAGGATGCCCGACGCAGGAGGCAGTCAATCAGGAGTAAACAGAGGAAGGCAATGGGGCACCTCGGAAGGAGGCAGAGAGAAGCCACGCCTTGAACTGTTTAAAAGGGGAATGTGTGGGAGGGCTGGTTTGCTGAAGGCAACCGTTTGAATAGCTCCTGTTTTAGTGGTTCATATTTTGTTTTGCTCAGTTTGCTCTGTTTTGGATCTGTTTTGTGTAAATAAATTTGGCGGGCTTTCTTCCAGCCTTTTGCCTTTTGTAAAGGGGTTGTCCCTGCCTTTTCTGCAGGGCCGGTAGTAGGCTGGAACAGAACAAGGCCTTTGGCTAAAAGCAAACTTTTATCTTTCATCTTATCGCATTCTTTCTCCTATAGAAGCCTCCTCTAGGTCAGTGGCAGTGATAGGTGCTCTTGTAGGCAAGCCTTTCTAATTACAGCTTTGGCACAACCTTCCTTTCTACAAAATCAGACCTACAGCCAACCAGACAACTTTTGGATTTTGGGGGGCAAATCAGAATACAGGTAAAACTCGAAAAATTAGAATATCGTGCAAAAGTTCATTTATCTCAGTAATGCAACTTAAAAGGGGAAACTAATATATGGCAACTTAAAAGGGGAAACTAATATATGAGATAGACTCATTACATGCAAAGCAAGATAGTTCAACCTGTGATTTGTCATAATTGTGATGATTATGGCTTACAGCTCATGAAAACCCCAAATCCACAATCTCAGAAAATTAGAATATTGTGAAAAGGTGCAATATTCTAGACTCAAAGTGTCCCACTCTAATCAGCTAATTAAGCCATAACACCTGCAAAGGGTTCCTGAGCCTTTAAATGGTCTCTCAATTTTTATTATATATATATATATATATATATATATATATATATATATATATATATATATATATCCCCTCCCCAACCCACCCCAGAGCCCCTCCCCCTCCCCCACTTCCCAAAGCTGAATACAGGGTTACAAATACAAAATAATCATAATCTATCTAACATTAATCAACTATGTAAATAACCAAATACACAATGCACTTTAACCCATCTATAACATCATTACAAACAAACTACAAGTATCCAATTTATACTAATACAATAACAATACCATATGATATATACATTATTGTAACTAATAATAATATTAAAGAAGACTTAAATTATAGCAATCTTATTCATAAGCTAAATGGAACTTTTTGGTCTCATACTTTTTCTGAATATAATCTATCCATCTTCTCCAAACTGAAATGTATCGTTCTTGTGAGTGATCCTTCAAGTAAGCCGAGATCTTAGCCATTTCTGCTAAGTTGGACACCTTAAGCGTCCATTCTTCTATAGTCGGCAGGCTGTCCTTCTTCCAATATTGCCCTACCAATAACCTTGCTGCTGTTATGAGGTTCAACATCAAATTAATTTCTTTAATGTCACCATCTGTAATAACACCCAGTAAAAATAATTGTGGGGTAAACTTAATCTTTCTCTTAAAACTCTTTTGCATGTTCCACCAAATTTTGATCCAAAAAGCTTTAATGTTTCTACAAGTCCACCAAATATGAAAGTAGGTGGCATCCAAACTACCACATCTCCAACATTTGGGCTGTAAATTAGGATACATGCAAGACAGCTTCTTAGGGTCCAAATGCCATCTATAGAACATTTTATAGAAGTTTTCTCTTAAATTTCACATTTCTAACCCAAATTACCTCCCACACATCCAATGGGATCGGCTCTTGAATACTTTGAGCCCATTTCACCATGCAATCTTTGACCAATTCCGTTTCCGAATCTAATTCTATTAAGGCATTATAAATTCTTTTTATATGCGCTCGTGTTTGATCCTTAATCTGTTTTACCAAATTTTCATCCATCAGCGTCAAACCAACCTTCTGGTCTAATTTCCACCTGGCTTGCAATTGAGTGTACTGAAACCAGGATTGTACAATATTTTCTTGTTTTAGCTCAGCTAGCGACCTTAATTGCCAGTCGCTCCCTTCCAATCTAAGTAGTTGCTTGTAAGAAATCACATCCAAATTCACACCCATAGATATCCCCTCTATTGTGTGTCCAGGAATCCCCCAAATTGGTATTTTATAATTTAACTTGTAATAATACTTTTTCCAAACACGCAATATAGCACTTCTTAAAATGTGGGATTTAAAAGTCCTGTCAACTTTTTTATCATAAATCAAATATGCATGCCACCCATATAATAAGTCCCATCCCTCAAGATAAAGTATACTTTTATTAGTTAAATTAAGCCAATCACTAACCAATGTTAAGACCACTGCATCATAATATAATTTCAAATTAGGCACCTTAAGTCCTCCTCTTTCCCGAGCGTCTTGCATAATCTTAAGTTTAACTCTTGGTTTTTTCCCCGCCCAGATAAATTTGTTAATACCCTTCTGCCACTCATCCAAATTGGCATCTTTTTTCAAAATAGGTATCATTTGAAACAGAAAGAGAAACTTTGGTAAAACATTCATCTTAACAGCTGCAATTTTTCCCAACAAAGATAATTGCAGTTTTTTCCAATTATCTAAATCCTTTTGTACTTTTAGCCATAACGTCTCATAGTTATTCTTGTATAATTTCACATTAGAAGCTGTAATATATACCCCCAAATATTTAACCTTTTTCACAATTTCATAGCCCGTCAGTTTTACTAACATATCCTTCTCCTTCATCGTCATATTTTTAGATAATATTTTAGTCTTATTATTGTTCACTTTAAAGCCCGACACTTTCCCATATTGTTCTATAATTCCTATCAAATCTATAACCGATTGAGTCGGTTGAGATAAGGTAACAACCAAGTCGTCTGCAAACGCTCTTAATCTATAATCATTCTGTTTTATTTTTATTCCCTGAATTTTAGTTGATTCCCGAATTTTAATCAATAAAATCTCCAATGTTAAAACAAACAATAATGGCGACAGAGGACACCCTTGTCTTGTACCTTTTTCAATTTTAAATGCATCTGTTAATCCCCCATTAATTATAATTTGTGCTGATTGTTGTTGATATATAGCCTTGATAGATTGAAAAAATTCATCCCCAAAATTCATCTTCTCTACAACTTTCAATAAAAATTGCCAATTCAGTTGATCGAAGGCTTTTTCAGCATCCAAAAATATCAATGCCGCGGAGACTTGGTTGTTCTTATCCAAATACTCAATTAGATTAACTAGTTGTCTTACATTGTATTTCATATATCTTCCAGTTATAAATCCAGACTGATCTGCATGAACCATCTGTTTCAAGACTGACATTAATCTGTTAGCTAATATTTTGGCAAAAATCTTGTAATCTGTGTTTAAGAGTGATATGGGTCTATAGTTTTTAGGCTGAGTAAGATCTTGGTCCTCCTTTGGGATCAATGATATAAAAGCCCTTCTCCAAGATGGAGGCACCTCTCCTCCAGCCTGGATATTGTTAAATAGCTCCTTTAAAGTTTCAACCATCTCTATAGATAAGGTTTTATAATAAATTTCTGTTAAGCCATCTGTACCCGGAGCCTTACCCACTTTTAGCTGTTTGATTGCTGAGAAAATTTCTTCAGAAGTAATTAAACAACTCATCCCTGCCCTTTGCTCGTGTGAGAGCTCAGGAATATTCGCTTCTTGTAAATATTTATCTATGTCTAAGATTTGTACATTCTCACTAGCATATAACTTTTGATAAAAATCCAAAAAGCCCTTTTTGATCAAATTTTGTTGATACGTTTCTTTACCCTTATATTCTATTTTCTCTATTGTACGTAACCTCTGTTTTTTCCTTAGTTGATAGGCTAACCACCTCACAGGCCTATTTGCGTTACAAAAAGTATTATGCTTCGCATATCTCAAATTAGTTGCAGCCTGATCCGCCATTAACATATTAAATTGTTCTTTCAACAAATTTATTGAGGTCCTTAATCTCTTATTCAATGGGTTCAAAATAAAAGCTTTCTCCTTCAATTTAATCTTTTTCTCCAATTCTTTACGTTTTTGCATCTGCTTACGCCTATAACCATTATTCATATGAATCATAATCCCCCTCATGTATGCTTTACTGGCATCCCAAACCATATTAATCGGTGTTCCTTTATGTATATTCAGAACAAAAACCTCTCTCAAATAATCTTTACATTTTTCTGAAAGTACATCATATCTAAATAAATTTTCGTTCAGTCTCCAGGATCTTCTTATTCCATCTTCACAAAATAATTCCATCCATACAGGACTATGGTCCGATAACGTTCTTGGAAAAATCTTAACATTCTTAACCCTGGAAATAAGATCACCAGTAACCAAAAAGAAATCAATTCTAGAAAATGACTGGTGCCTATCTGAGAAAAAAGTAAAATCTCTATCCTCTGAGTTCTGCTCCCGCCAGATGTCTCTTAGTTCAAAGTCTTCTTTCAAGTCAAAAAAAACTTTTAGGCAATCTAGAATAGATAGGAGAGTCTTTAGATGACCTCTTCTTATCCTTATTTGAGTCCAGAACACCATTCCAATCACCCATCAGAATAACTGATTTGTAGTCCAATTGAGTTAGCCTATCGTGTAAAAACTTATAGAATTTTCCTTGCTGCTGGTTGGGAGCGTATAATCCAATAATGAGAATCTTCTTACCTTGTAATAATAATTCAATAATAACATATATTCCCTGTGGGTCAGATTCAATTAACGTAGCAGATAAGTCTCTTCTCAAATAGATAACCACTCCACTCTTTTTATCTTGAGCAGATGCTATAAAATGAGGTCCCAATTGGGAATTAATCAAGTATTTTTGATCTTTTACACAAATATGAGTTTCTTGCAGACAAACAATATCATTTTTATGTTGCTTCAGATAATGAAACACTTTCCTTCTTTTTTGTGGTGAGTTCAAGCCATTAACATTCCATGTCAAAAGCTTTATCACCATCCTCAACGACCTGGAACCTCTGGAACGCCACCTTGAGGTCTGCAGTTGGTCTCTTCGGTCGCACCCCTCCCACCGGTTCCGTACTACCAAGGCCTTGTACTATAAGCACAGAGTCCATCTTCTGTTTCTGTTGTCCCTTTTCTCTCCGCTTGTGTGCCGCACGTGTCATTCTCTGATCTTTTGGATCAGCCTTTAACATCAATCTCTGGTCAGTAGATTTAGCCAATTGTGCCTCACCAACAAGCTGTGCTGATACACCTTCAACTTGTTGGTTGTCTTCTTCCACTCTCTTACGCGATGGAGATGGTGGTGAACCTGCTTTCAGGACATTCATATAAAATTCCTTGGCCTTGGCAATCGTCGTAAGCCTGTATCGTGTCCCTGCATGACTCACCACTATTCCAATAGGGATCTCCCATCTGAATTGTATTTGTCGATTTTTAAGTTCATCAGACAAGAAACCAAACTCCTTCCTTTTTCTCAGCATCTTAGGAGGTATTTCTTTCAAAATCATAATATCTTATCCCGCAATTTGAAATTTCTGGTGATAAAAGGCCTGGATAATCTCATTTCGAAGTGACCTCTTGGAAAAGTAAATCACCACATCCCTGGGTAAGTTCTTCTGTCTCGCTATCCAGGAGTTAACCCTAAAAAAATTTCCACCTCTCTTGATAACTCTTTAGGGTCCCATCCCAGGATGGGAGCAGTAACCTTGATCACCTCTTCCAGTAAGTCCTCACGTGGGTTTTCTCTCAACCCTCTTATTCTCAGAGCAAATTCCATCTCTTTAAACTGAGAAACCATCAATTCTTCCTCAGTTTTATCAATTTTATTTTCTACTGTGGTAATTCTATTTTTAAGTTTGTCAGTCTTTTCCACAACCTCATCCACGCGATCATCCAGACGTTCAACATGTGCAGCCAGCCCTTGGAATACAAACAAAATGTCTTCTCTCATCTCTCTATTTTTAAGTTCAAGAAGATCAGCTACCTCTTCCTTTATTTGTAAAGTCATTTCTTTCAACGCATCCTGTAGGTCTTTAAGTGTAAGTGCTGGTGGTGGAGGAGAGGGTGGAGGGGATCTGGGTTTTACATTAGACTGAGTGACAGGAGAGGAAATTGAAGTTTTAGAAACAGAAGGAACTGCCTGCCTTCTTGAAGCCATTTTCACTTGCTACAAATCACTTTCTCTTGTCACTTTCACTTTCCCTCTGTACTCCGGAGGGGAAAAAAAGGAGGTAATAATAGAATCCAAAAAAAGAGAAGGAAATAATCTTAATAATAAAAAGAAGGGAGAAAGAAATTCCAATATATTAGTTAAATTGCGACAAAGTCCTCTTAGTTATTCTTTTAGGAAAAAAAAACATTTCAGCGCCATTTTCTTTTCCTTCTTCAAAGTCTGATTTATAAATGGAGAAGATTAATGCAGCTCGGGTTAAAGTTCTAAATACTTGCAGCTTAACTCCTCCTGGTCAGCTCTGTCTGCTTTAAAGGTACACATAAGTCAATATAATCAGCAGATGTGGTTGCCGCGTCTAGCTTCTCTTCCTACACGGAGAGAAGACGTCCTGGGCTCGGAGAAGCCTCGGACTCCGTGGGAGCTCTCACCCTCAGATCCCCAGATCACTCTGGGATATTGGGGAGCTCTACCACTATCCGAGGGGACTCACCTCCCCTTCTTCTCCCGAAGGGAAAGTCTACAAGCCGCGGAACAGCTGATTTTCGCAGTCTCCGCGGCTCCAACAAAGCCTCAGGGCGAGCGGCTAGGAAAAAGCCGCCATTTGGTGCAACGGAGCCACCGGAAGTCCCTCCCTTTAAATGGTCTCTCTGTCTGGTTCAGTAGGAATCACAATCATGGGGAAGACTGCTGACGTGACAGTTGTGCAGAAAACCATCATTGACACCCTCCATAAGGAGGGAAAGGCTCAAAAGGTAATTGCAAAAGAAGTTGGATGTTCCCAAAGTGCTGTATCAAAGCACATTAATAGAAAATTATGTGGAAGGGAAAAGTGTGGAAGAAAAAGGTGCACAAGCAGCAGGGATGACCGCAGCCTGGAGAGGATTGTCAGGAAAAGGCCATTCAAAAGTGTTGGGGACTTTCACAAGGAGTGGACTGAGGCTGGAGTCAGTGCATCAAGAGCCACCACACACAGATGAATCCTGGACATGGGCTCCAAATGTCGTATTCCTCTTGTCAAGCCTCTCCTGAACAACAACATCAGAAGCCTCTTACCTGGGCTAAAGAAAAACAGACCTGGTCTGTTGCTCAGTGGTCCAAAGTCCTCTTTTCTGATGAGAGCAACTTTTGCATCTCATTTGGAAACCAAGGCCCCAGAGTCTGGAGGAAGAATGGAGAGGCACACACTGCAAGATGCTTGAAGTCCAGTGTGACATTTCCACAGTCTGTGTTGATTTGGGGAGCCATGTCATCTGCTGGTGTTGGTCCACTGTGCTTCATTAAGTCCAGGGTCAACGCGGCCGTCTACCAGGAGATTTTGGAGCACTTCATGCTTCCTTCCGCAGACGAGCTTTATGGGGATGCTGACTTCATTTTCCAGCAGGACCTGGCACCTGCCCACACTACCAAAAGCACCAAAAGCTGGTTCAATGACCGTGGGATTACTGTGCTTGATTGGCCAGCAAACTCGCCTGACCTGAACCCCATAGAGAATCTATGGGGCATTGCCAAGAGAAAGATGAGAGACATGAGACCGAACAATGCAGAAGAGCTGAAGGCCGCTATTGAAGCATCCTGGTCTTCCATAATACCTCAGCAGTGCCACAGGCTGATAGCTTCCATGCCATGCCGCATTGAGGCAGTAATTGCTGCAAAAGGGGCCCAAACCAAGTACTGAGTACATATGCATGCTTATACTTTTCCGATATTGTTCTACAGGTGAAACTCAAAAAACTAGAATATTGTGCAAAAGTTCATTTATTTCAGTAATGCAACTTAAAAGGGGAAACTAATATATGAGATAGACTCATTATATGCAAAGCAAGATAGTTCAAGCCGTGATTTGCAATAATTGTGATGATTATGGCGTACAGCTCATGAAAACCCCAAATCCACAATCTCAGAAAATTAGAATATTACATGCAATCAATAAAACAAGGAGTGTACATAGAACAATATCCGAGGGTGTCAATGATGGCTTTTTGCATAACTGTCAGGTCAGCAGTCTTCCCCATGATTGTGATTCCTACTGAACCAGACTGAGAGACCATTTAAAGGCTCAGGAACCCTTTGCAGGTCTTATGGCTTAATTAGCTGATTAGAGTGGGACACTTTGAGCCTAGAAAATTGCACCTTTTCACAATATTCTAATTTTCTGAGATTGTGGATTTGGGGTTTTCATGAGCTGTAAGCCATAATCATCCAATTATGACAAATCACGGCTTGAACTATCTTGCTTTGCATGTAATGAGTCTATCTCATATATTAGTTTCCCCTTTTAAGTTGCATTACTGAAATAAATGAACTTTTGCACGATATTCTAATTTTCCGAGTTTCACCTCTTTGTACTGGGATGAATTGTAAATCCATGGAAAAATAAAACAGCAACTTTCAGTGAGCACTAGCTGCCTCATAAATGCTATATGTTAGGCTAAATAAGGCAGGTTTTTTTAAAGCTGTTGAAATATTGAACTAACGGTTCTTTTGATCTGTTTTTATTTTCTCTCCCTTTCTCCCTGGCTACTATTCCTGTGAAATGTACAGGTATTTGCAGATACACATCAGCTGAGATCTCGGCCGGTCTATCAGATACCCCTCAGCATCAGCACTGTACCCCATCAAGCACTTAGTCATACCCAGTCTTCACCTCCTAGCACTGGTCTTAATCTGAAGAGCAGTAGAACTGAGCCTTTGGTCCATCACCTTTTCACTACAGGTAGGTGAAGGACCTCTTTCCTGGAGCTTGGAGGACAGGGAAATCTTTGCCCAGCTGGGCATGTAGATGCTGCTGAAAAGCAACATCTCCTACACTGAAAATTTCTTTCTCAAATAAGCAAGGGAAAGACATTCTGCATATGTCCTCCTTTATTATGACCTACACTCCTTAGTGTTCAGGGGCTAAATATTGTTTATGCTTTTTTCCTTACTTTAGGGCACAACAGGAATTATATCCTGAATCTCAATCAGCTTGGTGCATTGAGAGAGGAATGCTAGTTTGGTAGATTTAATAGGATTTGTTTTATTATTGATTTATTTTTATCCTTTCTACTTGATGAGAATTAAAGACTTCTGACAATCACATAATTTTAAAACTTAAATAGAATTAATATAAAAATCAGTATCAAAAGCCTATAGAAAGAAATACCTGTCTACAAGTTTTCTTAATGTTGCCAGAATGAGCCAAATGTAACTCATAGGGGGGTACATTCAAGGCTAAGAACAATGCAAGAAAATGTTCCCTCAACTTCTGATAAGGGAAATTTCTACAGATCTTAAGGGCTGGAGAGGTACGTAACAGGAGGGGCAGTCCCTCAGATAATCAGGCTATTAAATAGCGGGTTCTTTGGTGCAGGTGTTGCAGAATCAAGAGACTCAGACCTTGGAATCAAAAGAAGTTTGTTTTATTTTGCGCGCAAAAGGTTCAGAACAAAAAGCAATGTCAATGTCTGAACACCTTGTCATGGAAAAGCAAGTACATATACAGTCTCCAAAAGTAGCAAAACAAGGAAATGTAACTTATGAGCTCTGATTGGTTACATGAATTCTAAGCCCCCTTCTGGTTCATCCCTAGCCTCCCTTTGCGATGCTAAATTATAGCTAAATATCTTGCAACCTTGTCTTTAGCAAAGGTCACAGGTGTCTTGCTAGTGTCTAAGTTTCCTGTACCATGTTTGTGGTTAGCTACAAGCGAGACATATGTGGTTAGCTGTAACTGAACTTTGAGCTGGCCTACGAGATGTGACCCACAGCTGAACTTGTGGTTTGACATTTTATTTTTTCCTTGTTCTTCTAACTAACACATGTATCTTCTCACTTTTATGTCCTACCTCACATTTATGACATGCAATATTCTTAGGCATTCTTTGTATCTTTCTTTATGGCCTTCCTCATTCCCCTCTTTGAGACTCTATTTCATTTGACAATCGAGTCTCACCTTCAGAGTTACTCCTTCATTTCATCAGGTAGTTACATTTCTTCCAGCAAGCGAAGATAGACTATCAAAAACATTGTATATAGCGGAGCAAAACTTTAAACTGGCACTCATGTTTCTGTTTCCTGCTGGCAGTTCAAAAGAGAGACAGATAGCAACAAGCAGAGAGAGAAAGAAGAAATCCATGAGTTAGACTTCATCCTCCTCAGGCACTCTCTCTAATCCCCAAGGTCCAAACCGTACATATACTCCACCTTCTGGATCCTCACTCTCCCTTAGAATGCCTGGGGTGAATCCATTTTCCAAAGGTCCCTCTATTACTACCAACTCCTTCTCAATTTTTATCTCCTTTATTGTCCTCTTAGTCACTTGTCTGAGCAGAGGTATTACACACGGGATGAAGACTAATCCCGCTATTCCACATAGCAACAGGAACAGCAATTGTTTGACCCAAGCGGTTCCTGGTAACCATGAGAACCATTGGTCAGTTCCTTGGATTCTCTGGCCAATTCTGGATGCTTTGTCTTGCAGGTCCTTTGCCACCTCCCTGACTACTCCTGATTTATTCATGTAAAAGCAGCATTCTTCTCCTAAGAATAGACACAAGCCACCTTTCTCAGCTGTCAGGAGGTCTAGGGCACGCCTGTTTTGCAAGAAGACTGCTGCCAAGGTGTCTGTTTGGTCTTGTACTTCAACCAAGGTCCCAGCAATCTGAGTTAGACTTTGTTGAAATTCCTCAGAAAGCTGCTTAAATTGTATTGTAAAATGGGCTAAGCCTCCCACACCTGTTCCAACTGCAGTACCTATTCCTAGGATAGTTAACAATGGTATCACTAGAGTCACTCTTTTTTGTACATGTCCTATGAGAGGAACAGGGAGGGCTTGTTCCCCATTAACAACACCCATCTTTGGAAATAGGTGTACCAGAGTACAAGTTCCAGTCCAGTTAGTAGGCAAACATACATATGCATTTTCTCCACACAAGAAAAAGACTCCATTCTCTTCCAAACACACTGCCATACTCATGGAAAAGGCATGAAATCTATGATTATACTCATTGCTCCAAACCCCCAAAGTCCCTGCCATAAACATGCCAGTCAATGGCTGTAGGGGTTTTTTTTGACGATGATCTCTTAGTTTATCCCTGAAGTAGGGAGGTTCAAATAAATACTGGGAGCTTTCATTTCCACGGGGGAATGGAATACAAAATCCCTGCAGCGACTTGCTGTAAAGCCAAAGTGGGAATCGGGGGGGGGGGGCTCAAACTGGCCTGGGCACCTTACCAAAGTAGCATTTCCTACCCACTTCCTGAGGGTAAACTGAGGTGGAGTTGAAAAAGTGACCTTCTTTTTAAAGAGGTGGTGTGCAGAGGGAGAAATGTTGCGAGTTACCTTGATGTCCATATGTCCCCTTTGAGGGCTCATAACTAATTCCATTTGACACTCTTGCCAGTGTTTCCCTGTGTCTGATCCCACAGGAGTGCCCATTTGAGGTTCCTGACTCCTTTTGACACATAAGGGGGGTGTCCCTAGGAGGTCCACACCGACAGCAACAGGACCAACAATGGGATGGTGACTGACTCCCAACTTTTCTATAGCACTATAGAGATCATCGTGCAACTTGGCCTCTACTGTGACAATTCCCCATCTGGCACCCCTCTCAAAAGCTAGGGTGGCATTGGTCTTCACCCAGAGGTCTGGTGCTACAGGGACTGCATGATAGGCTGATGGGGATGCAGACAAACACAACCAACATCTTTGGCCTAAGATGGGGTCTGTTTGGTTGACCAAAGTCTGAGCTATGTCCAGTATTCTTAGTACATAACTCCCATCATGCAATTGTCTCAGAGGTCCTCCTTTTGTCTTTATGATGTCCTTTCTTTGGTCCAGCCCATGTTTTAACTTGGGGGTAGCCCGCTTGGCTTTAGGACCTGGTGTGGGCCTGGACTGGTGTCCCCACCGGGAAATAAGCCGGTGGTGGCAGGAGGGGGTTCTCTCCGATCCTTCTTTGTTTAAAATCCCTAAGGATCCCAAACCCTGGACTCCGCTTTTCTCTTGGGGATATTCAGCAACCCCTGAGCCTTCCTCTAGGGTGAAAGGAACCGTCTGACCATTCTCACAACATTTGGGACTACCATCCATGGCCTTCTTACCCAATAGGCCACTTGCAAATATCATCCATAGCCATAGGAGATTCATGGTTGACAACCTGAAACAAGTCAACGTCAACTTCCTTTGATTCCTATTCCATGCTCACAGTCACAACAAGGGGAACAATTACAATTACAAGGTTACCACGTCAGGAGGATGGAGGGGATCAGGTGAGATTTGGGAAGGGACAGTATTAGTCTTGGGTGTACCACAAAGCCTAGTCTTATTTACTAAATATAGTATCCACAATCCCAAGACTCCTAATAGACTCCAGAGAACCCACTCCCAGGGTGTCTCAAACATAAATACTCATAGTAAATTCACACTTTTCCTGGTCACAGTCAGGGGTTCTAGGTACTTCACCTGTTTCTTTGGGTTTAGAATGGTTACAGAGGAAAAGTTTTCCCATGCACCAAGTCACAATTAAAAGAATTAAAATCACTAATGCCAGACTCACTGCACCTATGGCTATGTACTGTTGGACTACCATTCCTTGGAATCAGTCCTCCCTTCACCACACACTTCTTCCCTAGACACTAATACTTGTTTTCCTCATTCCTTTCTTCAGCCATACGTAGAGGGTCAGCTTCCGGAGTGACACCAGTAGGGCCTCCTCTTCTGCTCCATATGTTGCCTGCCCATTGCCAGTAGGGCAGTTATAGGGAGCGCTTCTTCAAGCGTAACACTAGAGGGTGGCCCTTGTCTTCCTCTGCCTCCCACTATTCATTAGCTGCAGGTTTAACTCGAGTCCAATGAATCCAAGACTTGGATTCCAATACCTTTACTGCAAGGGGAGAACACATGACCACAGTATACGGGCCCTTCCATCTAGGTTTCAATTTCTCCCCTTTCCAGTGTTTTACCGATACTTTGTCTCCCACTTGGATATTATGACTGAGAGTGTTCAGAAATGGTGGGCTTAGGGACACACAATATTGCTGGATTTCTTGTATTTGCTTATTTAACTCTCCCACCATTTGACTCACCCATGAAGCCCCTATTTGGCTTAAGTCCCCCACATGATTTCTCAAACTAGTACTTATGATTGGGGGGGTCTTCCAAACATCATTTCAAACGGAGACAGCCTAATTCCCTTTTGAGGAGTGCATCTCACAGGCCAAAGTGCTAGGGGCAGTGCATCCACCCACTTAAGGTGAGTCTCAAGGCACACTTTAGTCACCTTTTCCTTTATAGTCCTGTTCATTCTTTCAGCCCTTACTCCGTACTCCGGTTGGAAACTGCAGTGAAACCTCCAGTGGGTCCCTAAGGATTTAGCCAGTGTCCGATTTACTTGATGAATTAACTCAGGCCCATTATCTGATGAGATGAATGAGGGTATTCCATACCGGGAGATGATTTCCTTGAGTAAGATTCTGGCCACTTCTCCTGCCTGCTTTGTCTTGGTGGGGAAACATTCAGGCCACCCAATATAATTGCACACCATAACTAGCATTGCTTTATATAGTCCACATTTTGGCATATCTGTAAAATCAACAACCAAAGAATCCATGGGGTGATATCCATTAGGCTGGCTTCCTGGGGGAAGAGTAGGTCCTTGTTTTGGATTAACCTGGGCACAGGTATTACATCTTTCAGTGGCATGAGCACACAGTGAGTGAAGGCGATTGATATATACAATACGATGGAGGGCTTCAGCTAGGGCACTCTTCCCCATGTGAGTAGTTAGGTGAGCTTCTTTTACTACTGGCCAGGCTAAGTTTTCAGGGACAAAAATCCTTCCATCTGGGAGTATGTACCACTCTCCCTGTTTGCGTCCTTGCAAGTCTACACTTGCCTGTAATTCCTCAGCTTTGGAATATTTAGGGCTCAGTTCTTTTGGCATTTCCATTGCCACACAAGCTTTTCATGTCAGGGTAGGGTTGGCTATCTCGGGTTGCTGCTAACCTTGCTTCTTTGTCAGCTGCTCTATTTCCTCGGGCTACATCTTCTTGTCCCTTTTGATCTCCTTTACAGTGCATGACAGCTACTCTTTTAGGTCCCCGCACAGCTTTGATGAGTCTTTCAATCAAAAGAGGGTATTTAATTTCTCTTCCTGCTGCTGTTAAAAGTCCTCTTTCTATATAAACTGCAGCATATACATGTAATGTGAGGAAGGCATATCTAGAATCTGTCCAAATATTTATACTTTCATCCTGTGCTCTTTCCAGTGCTCGTATTAAAGCTCAGACTTCTGCTGCCTGAGCACTTGTGCCTCTTGGGAGCGGCCCACTTTCTATGACCTTATCAAGGGAGACCACTGCATAACCGGCAAAGCGTTCACCTGCTGAGATGAAACTGGACCCGTCAGTAAACCAATTATAGTCCACATTCTTCATTGGCACATCAGTTAAATCAGGCCTGCATGAGAATTGACTTTCTATTACTTGCATACAGTTATGTTCAACTTCAGGACCTGGGATAGGCAGTAAGGTGGTCGGATTCAGAGCATTCATTTGCTTTAATGTCACTTGAGGATTTTGAATGAGAAGAGCCTGATACTTATAAATTCTGGAGTTAGTCATCCATAAGTGTCCCTTTGTGTCTAGTATTCCTCGAATTGCATGACTCGTATAAATTGTGGTCGGTTGTCCAAAAGTCAATTTATTAGCTTCCTCTATCAGGAGGGCTATGGCCACCAGAATTTTTAAACAGTGTGGCCATCCTTTTGAAACTCCATCAAGTTGTTTTGACAGATAAGCTGTGGGCTGTTGCCAACTTCCCTTTTCCTGAGTCAGGACTCCAATAGCCACATTACTGTTTGAGTCCACATACAAATTGAAAGGTTTCTCAAGATTGGGAAGTCCCATTACAGGAGCTTGAGATAACGCTGATTTTAAAGTCTCAAAAGCCTGTCTTTGTTCATGTGTCCAAACAAAAGGCTCCTTTTCTCCACCCTTTGTGGACTCATAGAGTGGTTTGGCTAACAGGGCAAAATTCGGTATCCATATTCTACAATAACCTGCTGCTCCTAAAAAACCCCGTAATTCTCTTCTATTTGTAGGCTCTGCAATTCGGCACACAGCTTCCTTTCTCTCATGTCCTATAGATCTCTGACCTTGACTGATAATATAACCTAAATATTTCACCTGGGTTTTTACTAATTGGGCTTTCTTCCTTGAGGCACGGTATCCTTTGTCCATTAAAAGATGAAGCAGTTGGTGTGTGTTCTCCCAACAAGTTTTCTTGGTCTGTCCCGTTACTAAAACATCATCAACATATTGAAGTAATACATCTCCTTCCTCACATGGTTGAAAATCTTCTAAGTCAGAGGCCAAAGCATTGTCAAAAACAGTAGGTGAGTTTTTAAATCCCTGTTGTGATTCAGGGTAAGCCTGTGGGTTCGGCAGTTGGGTCGGACGACTCAGAGGAGGAGGGGTGTGTGTGTTGAAGAGCTTGCTGATGATGGCCTTGAGGCTCCGCAGAGCCCTCAGCCGGGCCCCTCCCACCTGGTCACGACGGAGACCCAGCTGTGTGAGCCTGACAGCGTGGATGAAGATGACCCACAGCTGGCCCTGTTCAAGGACGCCCGACGCAGGAGGCAGTCAATCAGGAGTAAACAGAGGAAGGCAATGGGGCACCTCCGAAGGAGGCAGAGAGAGGCCACGCCCTAAACTGTATTTAAGGGGAATGTGTGGGAGGGCTGGTTTGCTGAAGGCAACCGTTTGGATAGTTCCTGTTTCATAGCACCTGTTTCATGGTTGGTGTCTTGTCTTGCTCTGTTTTATGTTAATAAATTTGGCAGGCTTTATTCCAGCCTCTTGCCGTTTGTAAAGGGGTTGTCCCTGCTTTTGCTGCAGGGCCGGTAGCAGGCTGGTACAGAACAGTTTGCCTTCAGCCTCCCACCCCTTACTATTATTATGGAGCAGCTACGTGCTGAGAATGCCCAGCTCACCCAGCAACTCACTTTGTTGGCAGCTCAGGTGGCTCAATTGCAAGCTCAGGAGAAAATGCCAAGTTGCGATGCCGGATAAATTTACTGGCAATCCAGAACTGTTTCCTCCTTTCCTGGGACAATGCCAGCTCTTTATCAGCATGAGAGCAGCTGATTTCCCCACTGACCGGGATAAGGTGGGGTTTGTGTTAAGCCTTCTTTCGGGTGATGCAGCTCGTTGGGGCACGCCTCTGCTGGCTCAACCTAGCCCATTGTTGGACAACTTTGTGGGGCTTTGTGATCATATGCGTCTGATGTATGAGGACCCTATTAAGACGCAGACTGCTACTCGACGCCTGAAAGCTCTGAGGCAGGGTCAACGCCCCCTACAGGGCTATATCAGCGATTTTCGGCTGCTTAGCCAGGATTCCGCCTGGAATGAGGCTACGCTTGTGGATGCCTTCCAGGATGGATTGTCGGAGGAGATGTTGGATGAGCTGGCCCACGTGGATATTCCCTCAGATGTGAATGGGCTGATCCATCTCTGCCTGCGGATCGATGCTCGGTTGCAGCAGCGAAGGAGTCACCGTGCCACCCCACAGACCCCTGCAGCCCCTGTTGTGCGTGAGACCCCAGTTTAAAGGGAGCCAATGGAGATTGGTGCCGCCAGGTCTCGTCTATTGGTGACTGAAATGAACAGACGACGATCGGGGGGGGGTTGTGTTTTTACTGTGGGGACCCTGGGCATTTGGCTCCTTTTTGCCCAAAGAAGTGACAGCGGGCATCAGTGACCGAGTCTGCCCTGGGAAAGTCCCCTACTTTTCTGTCAGGAAACGCCCCAAGCCCGATCTAGATGGTGTGATAGATCGGGCGTCCCACAACAACACTGAGCGACGTCTTTCCGATGCTGCCTGTGGACCTCCACGGCATCTGATATTGGAGGCACGTCTGATCCTTCCTGGCAAGCCAGAGGGGATTCCAGTCCATGCCTTAATTGACTCTGGGGACACCACAAATTTTATGGACTCAGCATTTGTGGCCAAATGGGCTGTTCCCCAGTGCCCGGTGGATCCGCCCATGTTAGTGGAGACTATCGATGGTCGAGTGCTCCTGTCTGGGCCAATTACGGCCGCCACGCAACCATTATGTATGGCCATCAGTTCCCATGTGGAGGCCATCCAGTTCTATATCACCTCAGATCTGCACTTCCCCGTGGTCTTGGGACTGGCGTGGCTCCGGGCACATGACCCACAGATCTATTGGTCACAGAACTTGGTCACCTTCCCAAGCTTGCAGTGCGTGGACCACTCCCGCCATATCTGTGCTGGCCAGGTGGAGGGTTCCCCAGGGGTTTCCTTGCCTCCCGAACTGTCCAACTTTGCTGATGTGTTCAGCGAGACAGAGGCAGATCAATTACCCCCGCACAGGCCCTATGACTGACCCATTGATTTAGTCCCTGATGCGCCACTCCTAGTGGGGCGTTTGTACTCCATGTCGGACCCCGAGTTGGCTGCATTGCGGGACTTCCTGGAGAAGAATTTGGCTCACGGTTTCATCCGGCCCTCGTCCTCGCCAGTGTCTGCACCCGTGCTCTTCGTCAAAAAGAAGTCAGGCGAATTGCGGCTTTGCTGCGATTATAGGAAACTCAATGCCATCACGGTGCGTAATCGTTATCCGCTGCCCCTCATCCCCGAACTCTTGGACCGACTCCGGGAGGCTAAGATCTTCACGAAACTGGACCTGCGTGGAGCTTACAACCTCGTCAGGGTTCGGCCGGGTGATGAGTGGAAGACGGCGTTTGGTACTCGCTATGGACATTTTGAGTACACGGTGATGCCGTTTGGCCTGACCATCGCCCCCGCCGTGTTTCAGCATTTCATGAATGACATTTTCCGGGATTTGTTGGATCAGTTTGTCGTGATCTACTTGGATGACATCCTGATCTACTCCCCGTCGCGTGAGGTGCACCATCAGCATCTCCATCAGGTCCTGCAGCGACTCCGAGAACATCGGCAGTTTGCCAAGTTGGAGAAGTGCCAGTTCTACCGGGTGACCATCGATTTCCTGGGTCACCGCATTTCTCCTGAGGGCATCGCCATGGAGCCGAGTAAGGTTGAGTCTTTGCAGAGTTGGCAACCCCCGCGTCGCGTGAAGGATGTTCAGCGACTTCTTGGATTTGCCAACTATTACCGAACTTTCATCCCTGGGTTTGCTGCCTTGACAGCCCCCCTCACCCGGCTCCTGCAGAAGAAGACTCGGTTCCAGTGGAACGCTCCAGAACAACAGGCTTTCCAGACTTTGAAGGAAGCCTTCATGAAGGAGCCCATCTTGAAGCATCCTGACCCGCAACGGCCGTTTGTTGTGGAGGCGGACGCCTCCGACATTGCCATTGGGGCGGTGTTACTCCAGGCAACGATGCCCAGCGGTACCCTCTTCCCTTGCGCGTACCATTCACGAAAACTGAATCCTTCGGAGCGCAATTATACAATCTGGGAGAAGGAGCTGCTGGCCATCAAAGCGGCATTCGAGGCCTGGAGGCATCATCTGGAGGGAGCGCGGCATCAAATCGAGGTCCGGATGGACCATAAGAATTTGGAAAGCCTGCAGACCGCTCGGAATTTGAACCAACGCCAGATCCGGTGGTCTCTTTTCTTTGCGAGGTTTGACTTCCGGGTTCGGTACATACCTAGTGGGCACAATCAAAGAGCGGATGCTCTGTCCAGGAAGCCCGAATATTCCCGAGTGGAAGACAAGCTTCTGCCCAGGAAAGTGATCCCCGTCGAGTCTTTTGCTGCGGTGCGGGAGCCGGTTGATATACGGGCTCGGATCCGGGAGGCACAGCAGCAGGAGGTGTGGGTGGCTCAGCGGAAGGAGGAGGTGGGGCCAGATTCTCCTTGGACGGTCACGGATGGACTCTTGTATTATCGTGACCGGCTCTACGTTCCGGGAGGGCCACTCAGGGGACTCATCCTCAGCCAGTGTCACGATAACCTGGCGGCGGGGCATTTTGGCCTGTTCAAGACCCTGAACCTGGTCTCCCGTACCTTCTGGTGGCCCCGAGTCCGACACGACGTCCAGTCCTATGTCACTTCCTGCATCCCATGCAGGCAGGCCAAGTCAGTGACAGGGGCCCCGCCTGGATTACTGCAGCCCTTGCCGACACCCAAAAGACCCTGGGGGCTGTGTCCATGGACTTTCTGACGGATTTACCCCCATCCTCTGGTTTTACGACAGTGTATGTGGTGGTGGACATGCTGACCAAGATGGCGCACTTCATCCCCTGTCGCGGCTTACCGTCAGCCCGCGCCACTAGTCGTATGTTCATTCAGCAGGTGTTTCGGCTGCACGGCCTCCCTGATAGAGTCGTCTCTGATAGGGGGGCCCAGTTTACAGCCCGCTTCTGGCAGGAGTTGATGCATGCGTTGGATATCAAGATTTGCCTCTCGTCCGCGCATCATCCTCAAACTGACGGGGGAACCGAGAAGGTCATCGGTATCCTGGAACAATATCTGCGCTGCTACGTCAATCTGCAGCAAAACAATTGGGTGGACTATCTGGCCATAGCTGAGTTTGCATTTAACAATTCGCAGCACACCTCCACACAGATGACACCGTTCTTGGCCAATGTGGGATATCACACCCGGTTTTTCCCCCTTTCTCCCGTGGACTCACCGGAGCCGGCAGCGAACGACTTCATGGCAGAATTACAGGCGATCCATCGATTGGTGCGACGTCAGTTAGAGAAGGCCAAGGCCGATTACAAAAGGTTTGCTGATCGGTCAAGACGGGATACGCCTCCACTATCGGTGGGAGATCGGGTCTGGTTGTCCACCAGGAACCTACCGTCAACACGGCCGGTGAGAAAGTTAGATCACCGATATTTAGGACCGTTCCCAGTCGAGGCTGTCATCAATCCGGTCGCCTATCGCTTAACTCTTCCACGTTCCCTGCGCGTGCACCCAGTCTTTCATCGGTCTCTGTTGGTCCCCGAGCAACCGGCCTGTCCACTCCGCCGAGCGGAACCTCCCCCATCAGGACCTCGTGATGGAGGCAGCACCCCCGAGTACGAGGTCGCCAGCATCAGGGATTCCCGTTGGCTGAAAGGTCGTTTCCAGTACCTGATTGAATGGAAAGGTTACGGACCAGAGGACTTCACCTGGGAAGACGCGACTGCCGTTCATGCCCCGGCGTTGGTGACCGCTTTTCATGAACAATTTCCATCTCGACCGCATCCGGATCGGCAGACCCGGGGGAAGGGCCCTGCGGTGTGGGATAGTGTTGTGATTCAGGGTCAGCCTGTGGGTTTGGCAGTTGGGTCAGATGACTCAGATGAGGGGGAGGAGGGGGGTGTTGAAGAACTTGCTGATGATGGCTTTGAGGCTCCGCAGAGCCCCCAGCCAGGCCCCTCCCACCTGGTGGAGACCCAGCTGTGTGAGCCTTACAGCATGGATGAAGATGACCCACAGCTGGCCCTGTTCAAGGACGCCCGACGCAGGAGGCAGTCTAGTAGGAGTAAACAGAGGAAGGCAATGGGGCTTCTCGGAAGGAGGGAGAGAGAAGCCACGCCCTGAACTCTTTATAAAGGACTTGTGTGGGGAGGGCTGGTTTGCTGAAAGCAACCGCTCAGATAGTGTTTCAAAGCTCTGGTATCTTGGTTCGTGTCTTGTTTGTTTTTGTAATAAATTTGGCAGACGTATTCCAGCCTCTTGCCGTCTGTAAAGGGGTTGCCTTTTCTGCAAGGCCGGTAGCAGGCTGGTACAGAACACCAAGCTACCCAAGCCCCGCATGTATGCAATGACGCCACGATAAATGGAGGAGCTGTGACACTACATTGACCGGAACCTGGCCAGGGATTTCATTCAGCCGGCCCGTTCACAAAGTGCAGCGCCAGTTTTATTCAAAGAAAAGAAGGATGGTTCCTTGCGTTTATGTGTGGACTTCCGGGGTATCAATGGGGTATATGTCGAACATCTGTACCCCCTCCCTTTGATGAAGGACCTCTTGGCCCACCTGGCAAAGGGTAGGATATTCACCAAATTAGACCTACGGAAGGCGTACTACAGGGTCCGCATTAAGCACGGTGATCATTGGAAGATGGCATTCAATTGCTGTTCTGTTCCAGCCTATGACCAGCCCTGTTTGAATGTCAGGGACAACCCCTTTTTATAGACAACAGGCTGGAAAAACCCAACCAAATTTATTTACAAAGAAATCAAAAGTTCAAACAAGAGTTAAACCAAAAGTTCAAACAAGAGTTAAACAGGAATAACAGACCAGGACTCTAGCAGAAGATCTTCAAATGGTTGCCTTCAGCAACCAGCACCTCCCACACCGTCCCCTTTTATCAGCAGTCCCAAGGCGTGACTTCTCATTGCCTTCTCTTCCTCTCACCGAGTTGCCTCATGGCCTTTCTCTGTTCTACTCTGCTGGATTGCCTCCTGCTCCTAGCGTCCCTGAATAGATCCAGCTGTGAATCATCTACGACCAATACCTCGTCATCACACGGCTGAGTCTGATGAAGAATATGATGGGAGGGGCCAGGCTGAGAGTCCTGCAGTGCATCAGAGCCTCCCTCTGACACCAAAGGCTCTCCAAACCCCTCCTCCTCCTGCCAATATCACAGGCTGATGCTGAATCACAACAATTGCCCGCTAGGCAGTTATCAATTTTGGGTCATGCCGTTTGGCCTGCAGGGGCCCCCCGCAGTATTCATGCAACTCATTAATGAGGTGTTGCATGAGCACCTGTACGACAGGGTACTTGTGTACTTAGATGATATCCTCATCCATACCACCAACATGGAGAAACACATCGCTTTGGTGAGACAGGTGTTAAAGAAGCTGTTAAAGGCTGTTATTCATAAAATTGCCTAAATGCGAGTTTCACCAGACTTGGTTGGACTACTTGGGTTACAGGATATCAGGGGCAAGGGTGGAGATGGACCCCAGCAAAGTCAAGGCTGTACTAGAGTGGCAGGCGCCAAGGACTCGCTGTCAGCTACAGAGCTTTTTGGGGTTTGCCAATTTCTATCGGCAATTTATCCCATCCTTTGCTGCAATAGCATTACCCCTTACAGACCTGCTACGCACCCGACAGGCCGCAACAAAGCCTCGTCCTGGTCAGCCACTGGCATGGTCTATGGCGTGTCAGCAATCCTTCAAGGCCTTGAAAGCCTTGTTTGCAAGGGAGCCTGTCCTGCTTCACCCAGACCCCAACACACTGTTTGTGGTGCAGGTTGATGCCAGCGATGTTGCGGTTGGGGCTGTTCTTCTCCAGAAAAACAGTCATGGCTCCTTGCAACCCTGCGCCTACACGTCAAGGAAGTTAACAAACACTGAATGTGTATGGGCTATCTGGGAGAAGGAGGCTTTTGCTGTGCGTTGGGCGCTCAAGACGTGGCGACACCTCCTGGAAGGGGTGAAGGAACAGTTCGAAGTATGGATGGACCACAAAAACCTGGAAGTACTACAGACACCAAGACGCCTGTCCCCAAAACACATTAGATGGGTGCAATACTTCCGGAGGTTCCATTTCCATCTGAAATACGTGCCGGGGGAAACAAATTTCTGGCCAACACCTTCTCGAGACTGCCGCAATATAATAGCAAGAGGGAGGAAGTGGTGCAGGCAATTGTGCCCCCTTACCAGCAGGTTGTGGCAAGAGTGGTGTCCTGTGTTGTGATGGGGGATCTGATGCAAGAGTTGCACAAAGCACTCCAGGACGATTCCTGCTTGAGAGACTACCCAGACATCCTAACGAGACGGGATGGTCTAGCCTGGCATGGGGATAAACTCTACATCCTGCAAAAAATGCGGCAAGTGGTGCTTCGATGGTGCCATGATGCTAAACAGGCAGGCCACTTTGGATTCTTGAAGACTCTACAACTGGCAAGGGGGCAGTTTTGGTGACCACGAATGAAAGCAGAAATTGAGGATTACGTCCGGGGTTGCCACATCTGTGCCACCGCAAAACCCCATACAGGGAAGCCCTTGGGATTGTTACAATCAGTGGCAGATCCTAACAGTCCCTGGGAAGACATTGCAATGGATTTTATAGTTGAGTTGCCAGAAAGCCGTGGCTACGTTATCTGGACGGTGGTCGATCTTTTCTCCAAACAGGTGCACTTTGTGCCCTATAAGGGACTTCTGTCTGCCCAAAGGCTGGCCTGGATGTTCATCACACATATCTATCACCTGCATGGAGTACCCCGAAGAATCATCTCAGGCCGAGGGGTGCAGTTCACGGCTCGCTTCTGGCATGAATTCATCCAATTCATCGGGTCATCCCAGGGTCTCAGTTCAGCATACCATCCCAGCACCAACGGGGCAGCAGAACAAGCAAATGCTATGGTGGAGCGTTACCTGCGGTGCTATGTATCATACCAACAATCCAACTGAGTAGACCTGTTAGCATTTGCAGAGGTGCGCACAACAATATGGTGCACAGCAGCACTGGGTTTTCTCCTTTCCGGGTGGTGCTTGGAAGGGAGTTCGTTCCCATTCCCGAGTACGGACAAGGGGTCCCCTTACTTTCCCAACCTAGGGAGTGGATGACACAGGTGGGGGATGTGTGGGGTGCAGTAAAAAAGGCCCTAGTAAAGGCCGGAGAAACCAACAAAGCACAAGCAGACAAAAAGAGGAGACCCCAGAAGCCCTTTCAGGTGGGTGATCTGGTGTACCACTCCACGAAGTATCTGCGGCTGCAGGTACCGTGCAGGAAATTGGGGCCAAAGTTCCTAGGATCCTTTTGGGTTTTACAGGTCATTAATCCCGTGACCGTACAGCTCCAGTTACCCAAATATTTGGGAAAAATACATCCTGTGTTCCACAATAGTTTACTGAAGCCGGTTGTGGAGCCATTCTGTGGGCCGGTGGAAGGGGGACCAGGGCCTGTAGCGGGCAATCAATTTGAGGTTCAAGAAATCCTGGACTCTTGGGTTCGACGGGGAAGGCTGCAATACCTCGTTCGGTGGAAGGGGTACCCCATCACAGAGGCATCCTGGGTGGGGGAGGTGGATGTCCATGCACCCCGCCTGGTCCAGGCATTTCATCGCCAGCATCCAGGGAAGCCGGGTGGGGGGCTGGCCGAACCGTCCACTAGAGCGGACGACTGCTCATCCAAACCCTCTTGTCTTCCAGGTGGATCCCTGGTAGAGGGGGCCGCCTGTTGAGCCCCGTGGGCCCGACATACAGCGAAGGGGTGGGAAGCCTCATGTCGGCCCGACAACCGCTCCCTGCAGCTGGAAAGGCCGCTGCTGCTGCTGCAGGCCTTCCTCTGTCCATGCCGCCTCTTTACTGGTCTCCCACCCGCAAACGGATGGTGCCATCATTGGAGGCTGTTGACAGGTCTCCGTAAGCCTCACCGCCTCGCTGCCTGTCTCCAGACGATTGGACTGGGTGCCGCTGCTGCTGCAAGCTATCACGAGCTCTCCGCAGCCCCCACCGCTTCCCAGCTGATGTCCGAGCATCCGGAAGGGCCGCCGCCACCACCGCAGGCCTTCTGGAGGTCCTGAAGTACTGGCGGGCCCCAGGGGCAGTTGCAGCCTCAACCCCCTCATCCTTCCATCCCGGTGGGGCTGTCAGCTACGAAGCCGGCCCTCAGGGCATCAAGGATGGGACATTACCTGGTTTGTTTTCCTGCTCGGCAACAGACTGCTGGACATGGGGAGGGGAGTCTTGCGGGATGCGCAGAGGACAGAGGCAGTTTAGGGCAGCATGAGATGCATCGCTGGGGAAAGCTGAAAGGGGGGGAGGAGGGATTATAAAGGTTGTGGCCAGATGCTGGTTTGTGGCCTGGGGGCGGGGTCCTGTCTCCAGGTGGCTATGTAAAGCGCTGGGAGCAATTCACTCCCAACGCTGACTTTTTCTTTGAGCTGAATAAAGCCTTTTGTTGCACGTTCCTGCTTGGTGGTTCCTGCTCTCATCCCATGAAGGACGTGGATAATTCTCTTCGTACCTCTCTTATTCTCTTTGGAATCTGTTTCAGGACTACAATCTCTTTTTCTTTATATTGCAAAGGATCATCTCTCACTCTTCTCAAAATCTCATCCCTTATGGATCTTTTGACAAATCTAACGTGTACCTCTCTGGGGACTTTTATTTCTTCTTGCATAGCTTGAATTGACTCGAAATATTTGATCTAACTCTCCTTCCATTTCTTCTTTTCTGATTTCCAGTGTTTCAGCCAATAGCTCCGTTATCAGATCTGCGAGATCCTCTTCTTTGTCCTCTATTATGTTATGAAATCTTAGGAAATAAGATGCCTTTTCCATTTCCATAACTGCAACTGAATCTTCCATTTATCTATTAATCTGCATCAGCTTTTGGTTCTCGTCTTTCAATTCTGCCACCTTTTGATCAGTCTCTAGTGACTTGTCTTCTACTTTTTGAATTCTTTGTTCATTTTTTGTGACCATCTCTTTAAAGTTTTCTAGTTGAGAGTCTATGTTGGTAATTTTTTGGTTCATTTTATCAAGGTTGTCTTTTGTCTCCTCGTGGCTTTTCCTTGTATCTTCCTTATGGGAGGAAATTGCTTCTTGAATCATTTGTCACTTGCATCTCATTCTGGAAACTGCTAGCTTTTTCTTGTTGGAGCATTGTTTCAATTGATCTCTGATACACCGTGCTTGCTGAGGCGGAGGATGGGGCTGCAGGCGCTTTCTTACCAGTTTTATTCGGAACACTCATTTTATTTCTACCTCCCAAACTCCTTTTTCAAACTCTAAGGCTTTTTCCCAACACCCGCCTTCAAACAAGCCATTAACACTATATTCAACACAATATATCTTTCAATATTATCTTTAAAAATTCTTATAGTCCTTATCTATAGTCTCTAGGTCCGTAAGTTCTCTCAGGAAAAAGGTAAACAAAAAAAGGGGAAAAATATAGTCCATTTCTGAAGATAGAGCCCATTTCTGAAAGCTGTTGAAACAAATCAAGTTGATAATCCATAGACCTTCTCCAAGATGTTTCTCCACTGTTTCAGTTTCCACTGTCCATAGGTAGGTCTACAAACCTATGTTTATAATTTATAATCCACTGGGCTCTCCCAAGCCAATGGGAGAGGTAAGAAGTGAAGAGGGGAAAAAATGAAAAAAAGTCCTAAGGTCCAACTTTACCCCGTGCCAAAAATTAGTCCAAATTATCTTGCTAGCAGAAGTTCCTTCACTCAGTCTGTCTTTAAGTGGCTGTAAAAATCACAATTCAAACAATATTTATAATCCAAAGGGAGGGGACTCACTTCCAAAAACAATTATTCAGCATTCAAAGTTGTCCCTCAGTCAAAATTTATAACCCACCAAGACTTACTATCGGATTAATAGTCCATAGGCCTTCTCCAAGAGGTTTTTCCACTATTTCAGCTTCCACTGTCCATAAATAGTTCTCCAGTCCAGCATTAAGAATTTATAATTCACACTCACTCTGTCTTTAGGCAGCTTGTAAGATCGCAGTTCAAACAGTACTTATAATCCAAAAAAACCCCAGATGGTTTCAAAGTAGTTTATATCTTTTAGTTATAATCAGTGCTTTTGTTGTAAAAGAAAAAGGTGCCGGAACTCACACGTCATACAACCCACCTTGCCTACCCTACAAGGTTCCATCCAAAAAAGGTGCCAGAACTCAGTTCTGAGCGTTCTATGAGAAAAAAAAGCCCTGGTTATAATCCATCCTGCAGGGGAAAAAAACAGTCCAGAGAAAGCCTTCTCTTTTCAGCTATAATCTACAGCAGGGCTTTTCAACCTTTTCACAGATTGTACCACTTTTAGGCAATATGGCAATATTCAAGTACCACCAGTCACCTAGCAAGGTGTTAAAAACTTGATGACCAAAAAAAAGGAAAAAAGTGATAAAGTACAGGTAATCCTCGACTTACAACAGTTTGCTTAGTGACTGTTCAAAGTTACGGCATTGAAAAAAGTGACTTATGACCATTTTTCACACTTATGACTGTTGAAGCATCCCCAGGGTCATGTGATTTATATTTGGATGCTTGGCAACTGATTCATATTTATGACGGTCACAGAGTTCCAGGGTCATGTGATCCCCTTTTTCAACCTTTTGACAAGCAAAGTCAATGGCCAGGACGGGTGGGGGTGGCCAGCTCAACGTTGCTCAGGTCGCGGGGCGCCTGTGGGGGTTGTGGGCAGGGCTGTGGGGGGAATCCAGGGGTCTCCGGTGGAGGGGGTGGGACTAGGGTGGGCGCCAGGGCATGGTCCACTGGAGGAGCCTCGCCGTCCCTCTTGTCCAGTGGCATGGGCTGCCCAGAGCCCTGGGCAATGGAAAGCAAGCACCCAGCCCCGAGGGGGCACCTGGCTGTGCTTACCTCCTTGTCAAGGGTGCTGCTGCTGATGTGCCTGCTCTCCTTGGCCAGGTTGCTCATGGTGGGTGCAAGAGGGCAAAGTGCTTGGGTCAGAGGGAGGCCCACTCCCTCTCCATGTGAGGAGACCTGGCTTTGTAACCAAAGCATCCTTAGCGATAGGATGGGAGACCATGAGGGTAGGCCAGGAGGAGGGGGCAAGGGGATAGTGAAAGGGCAGCAGGGCTGCTGGTGGCCAAGTGCTAAGGCAGGACTTCCCTCAGACCCTCCCTCCCTCTCATTCCAATCTCCTCCCTCCCTCCCTTCCTTCCTTCCTTCCTTCCTTCCTTCCTTCCTTCCTTTCTTCCTCCATCCATCCATCCATCCATACCTACCCTCCCTCTTTCCCTGCCTACCTGCTTCTCATTCCCATCTCCTTCCTTCCTTCCTTCCTTCCTTCCTTCCTTCCTTCCTTCCTTCCTTCCTTCCTTCCTTCCTTTTTGTTTCCCTCCCTCCCTCCTTCCCTGCCTCCCTTTCTCATTCCCATCTCCTTCCTTCCGTCCTCCCTCTGTGCCCAGGAAGGGACAAGGGGAGGGGGAGAGGCCGGTGGCCATGGCTTGAAAAGCCACTGCAAATTCCTGGACAAGAGCCACACAGCCTTAAGAGCAGAGTGGCGGGAAGATATTTACGATGAGGAAGGGAGAAAAACATGCAAGAAATACAGTGGGCGAGGGGCCACCCTCCGTGAGGAATGAAGAAAGGCACCATCCCCTGAAGGAGACCAGAAAATGGCCCTTGCCCACTTCACTCACCCGGCTCTGTGGGCTCCAGAGGAGGGGACGCCACGAGCAGCATGAGAATCCATGTTACTTGTGCTATGCTGCCCAACCTCCAGCCTGCCCAGTTTTGGCAGGCAGCAGCACACTCTCCTTACCATGTAGAGAGGCTGGACTGGGCGAGGCAAAGCTGGCAAGAAGCCGAACCTGCCTTGGTGCGCGCACAGGAGGCGGCGAGTGCATGGGGCCTGGCATCCTGGGTGACTGTTTTGCCCTGCAGCCTGACCATGTTCTGAGCGCTTCCCTTTCACTGTTTTTCGCTGCCATCTGTGTGCATGCCTGGCAAGGATGGCTGCCACGAAGTTGTAGATCGGCTCCTGAGCAACCTGTTTGATCTCCTGTCCTCTCTCCCCCCCTTCTTTTCTCTTCAGTGCAGCTCCAGCTGACTCCTCCTCCCAAGGCTGCATCTTTTATTTTCCTCTCCTGCCAAAACTGCCTCCTTTTATAGCCTCTTCTGTCTCTGCCTCCTTTCTCTTCCAGGTGAGCCGGAAATGACGATCCTGGGGCCTTTGTCTCGCCCCAGCAGCCCTGCAGCTCCTGAGGACTCTCTCACAGCAAGTCCTGTGCTTTGGCTCATTCCCTCCCCCTGCTACACTTCGCTAGGCTGGGCAGGGTCACGTACCACCTGCCAGGTGCCAATGTGGTACACGTACCACTGGGTGAAAAGCCCTAATCTACAGAACTATGAAGGTCAGGTACATCAAACATCAAAGAGTTTAAACTGCAAACTATGTCTGGGAATCTAGCCAAATTCTAGTTTTCTAGACAAAATATAGATAAGTTCAGTAAATGATTTAGTGTAGTTCTTTGTTGTTGCCACTAGATGTCCTCAGATGCCCATTTTGTAATTTTCCAGTTAGTTTAGACAACATTTAATCCAATATTCTCCTGCAATAATATAGAATAATATAAAAAGAAGAAAAAATTTAAAACTCTGCAAACTTTTCTTTTTTCTGTTTCTCTCTGTTATATCTACAATGACATTGTAGACTTCTCCGTTTCCTCCAAATCACTTAAACTGCTGCCTTTTTCTGGAGGGAGGGATAACCACCACCCCTTAACTCTGGGAAATTGCTTTCGGATGTTTTTTTCCCCAGAACAGGTTTTCATATTGTAGAGAAAAAAGGAAAATAGTCTCACCCCAGCCCAAAATGTTGCTCATGCTTGTTTTAGCTTGCTTTTCCTCCTGGCTGTCAGCAGCTTCTGACTGGCTGCATAGATGGAGCCAGTCTTTCTCCTGCCATTCTGGAGGGCTCCTTGGATCAAGTGGGTTGGATACCACCTTCCCTCAATCTGCAAGGGTCCCCTCTTGGTCTGTCACCTCTACAGGGTGACTTTCGGTCTTTTTTGGACCCACAGCAGGGCGAAACCGAGAGCCCTGATTCCCTCTGCTCGCCTCACCGCACGACGGAACCGGAAGTCTGTCTTTTGCAGGGGTTTTTTTGGTATGTTGTGCTATAATTTCTTTTTGTGTGAAGACTGATGCAAAGAATGAGTTAAGCAGCTCTGCTTTCTCCCTATTGCTTGTTACATCCTTGCCATTTTCTCTCTTTAGTGGACCTACAGTTTCCTTGACTTTTTCTTGTTATTAATATGTTGAAATAAACTTGTTTTATTATCCTTGATTTCTGTTGCAAGTCTTTGTTCATTCTAAACCTTTGCTCTCCTGACTTCACCTTTGCACGTTCTGGCTGTCTGCTGATCATCAGCCTTAGTTATGTGTCCCTCTTTCCATTTTTTGTACTTGTCCTTTTTGTCTTTCAGTTTGTAAGAGTGATCTTTGTGCAGCCATGCTGGTTTCTTCTTGACTTTCTTGTTTTTTCTTTTTCAGTGGTATTGTGCTGGACTGGGCTTTTATGCTCATATTTTTCAGAGTTCCCCATGCTTCTTGAGTTGTTTTCCCCTTTAGGATTTTCATCCATGGAATCTTTCCTGGGTTCTCTCTGAGTTTGTGAAAATCAGTTCTTTTGAAGTTTAAGACACTGGTTGGATTATTTTCCATTGTTTGTGTTTGCATTATGCTGAATTCCAGTATGACGTGGTCACTTTCACCCAAGGTTCCAGCAACTTCAACTCCCTCTAACAATTCTTCTTCTCTATTAGTAAGAATTAGGTCCAGTATAGCTTTACTTCTAGTTCCCTCCCCTACCTTTTGGATGACAAAGTTGTCGGCTAGGTTGGTTAGGAATCTGTTTGATCTCCTGCCCGCTGCAGAGTTTGTCTCCCAGCTGATATCGGTAGTTGAACTCTCCCAATAGTACTGTGGTATGCTTCCTACACACATTTGTTAACTGGTTGGCAAAGAGTTCATCTATTTCTTCTGATTGGTTGGGTGGCCTGTAGTTTACCCCTATGGCAATGTCACTTTTCCCCCCTTTTATATTGACCCATATACATTCTAGAGAAATTTTATCTTCGATCATGTGCATTTCTGCAGATACGTAGTGTTCTCTTACATATAGTGCAACTCCCCCTCCTCTTTTTGTAGATCTTTTTCTTTTGAACAATTTGTATCCATCCATCAGTCCATTCCATTCATGTGTTTTGTCCCACCAGGTTTCTGTAATGCCAACTATGTCATACCCTCCCTCGTGTACTATTGCTTCTAGTTTGCCATGTTTGTTCCCCAAGCTTTGAGCATTTGTATATAAGCATTTAACACTTTTATGCCTGTCCGTGGGTATGTTTCCTGCATCTCCTGATTGTTTTTTGAGTTTTTCTTTTTTCTCATCACTCCCTCATTCTTTGATTTGTTTTCTTGGGATTTATGATTGGTTTTGGGTTCTAGAGATTCTAAAGATAGGTCACCCTTCCCCCTCAATTTTAGTTTAAAACCCTTCTGATGATTTGGGCCAGTCTTTTTCCAAGTACATTGTTCCCTGTTTTCATGAGGTACAGCCCATCCCTTGCCAAGAGTCCTTTGCGTAGGAAATGCAGTCCATGGTCCAGGAAACCAAAGTTTTCTTGGCAACACCAACCCTTTAGCCAATGGTTTATTTCTAGAATTCTTTTTTTGCCTCAATGGGTGTTGGCCTTTCGTTGGGAGTATTGATGAGAACAGTACTTGTGCTCCTAGCTCCTTAACTTTATTGCCTAGTTACTTATAGTCTCTCAGTATTGTGCTCAGGTTCTTTGTTGTGTCATTCATCCCAATGTGAAGGAGTAGGAGCGGGTAGTAATCTGTGGGCCTAATTATTTTGGTTAGGTTCTCGGCCACATCTTTGATTTTTGCTCCAGGGAGACAGCATACCTCCCTGGATTATATGTCTGGACTGTAGATGGCTGATTCTGTTCCTTTGAGAATAGAATCTCCTATCACCAACACTCACCTTCTTTTTTGGGGGGTGCAGTCTGAGGTGCTTTTCTGTTTGTCTCAGGTGTGTTTGTTGATGTGACTTTTTAAGGGATATTTGCTGTTTCTTTGCTAGGTGTCTGCATGTTTTCTTTGAGGGGGAGGTTGTGGGTCTGTGTATTTCCATCTAGGGGGAGAAATTGATTGCTCAGTTTTAATGGGGCTGCTTTTGGTTGGGTTAGATTGGGCAGTAGGGGTTTGTTAGATGTATGCTGCTGCTTCCTTTGATTGTTGTGTTTCCTTCTATGTGTGACATACCTCCATTTGTCTTCCTCCAAGGGTTTATCAGTAGGGACAAATTGTCTGGGAGTTATTTGTCCATTGTTTGGTTTGGTTTGGGTATAGCTTTCTTCCATAGGTTGGAGTTTGGCTAGAGTTGCTTCTAGATCCCTTACTTTTTCCTGTAGTAGTTCACATAGTTTACATTTAAAGCATGTATAATTTGGGTGTTCTTTGGGTATAAGCACTTACATGGAACATGTATTGCATACCACAATAGTGTCCATCTCCTGTTCCATGAATTTGTTGTTTGAAAATCCCTCTTTTATGTTGGTTGGATGTGCTTTGCTGTTAGCCATGCTTCTGCCTTCTCTGTTCTAGGTAATTATGCCTATTTTTTTTCTATCCTATGTTTTGCAAATCAAAATAGCTTTGGTTTCTTTTTCCAAGAGTCTGCTGTGTGGTTGCCATTCACAGTCCCCGTCCTACTGGTCTGCTGCCTTTCACAGTCCCCGGTCTACTGGTCTGCTGCCATTCGCAGTCCCTGTTCACTGGTCTGCTTCTGTTCGCAGTCTCCGTTCTAGTAGTCTGCTGCCGTTCACAGTCCACGGTCTGCTGGTCTACTGCCGTTCACAGTTCCCGATCTACTGCCGTCCACAGCACCCGGTCTACTGCTGTCCACAGGCCCTGGTCTACTGTCTTTCATAGCACCCAGTCTACTGTGCTGCAGCATTCCACCACCCTCACCAACAGCTCTGCAGCCATGTGGTTCATGTTTGCTGGTCCGTCGCACCGGTGTTCTGCTTCCTTCAGCAAACAGGGCTGCCTGGATGGTTCACAGTAAGCTCTCTTCTTCTCTCCCTGGCTGGCTCTCCTCCCTGCTCCACTGTCTCACCAGCTCACCTGTTTCTTCTCTCTGCTGGTCATTGCACTGCCCTCAGTTGGCTTTGCTCTCCGCCCCACAGTTGATTCTCCTCTCTGCTCCACAGATCTTTCTTCTACTTTTCCCTTCTCCAGTCTTTTTTATTTTTCTGACTTTCCCTCTCCACCTCTCCTACTGTTTTGTCTTAGTTTAAGATAACTTAGTTTAATAGCAAGTTCTCTTCCCACGATGTAACTATGCTTCCTCTGTGAGGACGATTGGGAACATGCAATTAAAAATAACATAGGGAACCATCTTATATCAAATGCAAACATTTGTCCTCCTGGTTTCATATTGCAGTTCTCCAGGCTTTCAAACAGGGGATCATACCCCATCACAGATGAAAATTGCATCTGCTTGCTACTGACCTGCAGCCCCATTCCCAGAAATGAAACAAATGATACAGTAGAAATGAAGTTTTAAGCCAGAATATGAGAAGCATTCATTTCCTGCCATCTGACTTCCCTGGCAACCATATCCTTACCCCAATTCCACCACATGGGAGGACAGCATACATCTTCTGACTAAAGGGACCTGCAAAAAGAGAAACAGAGAAGAGGAAAGGATACAGTATGAATGTCACAAATCATATACCAGTTACATTGTACATAAGGTTAATCCATTTCACTCACATTTTCATGTCTATTTCTACTGCCATAGAAAGAACTTCTAATGTTCATGAATACAGGATTCAATTGGGCAACTTGACCTTACCTTTTTATTGCCTATAGTGTGTTATACATCATCAGTTTAGTAACCCACAATTTTTAAAAAGCATAAGCTCTAAAACAGCTAAACATGCATACATCAAAGAACCCCACCAGAATCTACCTAACCTCCCCTAAAAATTGAGACTCTACACATTATGTTGAACATGCCGACATTGTTTTGCATTGCTGCCTCACTCATCCCGCCTCCCAATGCTGGAAAGCACAGTCCCCTGCCATCAAAAGGTTTCCCATCTGATATAGAAGTTTGAAAAGGGAGACAGACTTTGCCAGACATTATGATATTAAAAGAAGGCCTAGCAGATTGGCCTTCCTTATATGTAACCCTACATTTTCTGCCTTTACCATAAACAGAAATAAAACAAAATTCTCTACATGTTTGCATTTTTTTAAGAAAAGGGGGGGGCAATGTTCTGCATCATGAAAATAGAATTACATGAAGCATTACATAGTCTACCTAGTAATTTTTTGCTGTCAAGTTTTTGCCTGTTCAAGGGGCTTGTTCCATATAGTAATGTGTGATGTTCCGAATGGACAGCCTGGATCTCATCCAATGTTGCCTTCCGGCCTCGGATCCTCTAGTAACAAAAATGGGTGAAGACATTACAGAGAAAACTTGTAATATGAATTTTGAAAGTATTTTGAACAAGAATGCAATCTAATATTAGGTCATGCCTCCAGTTACATTTACCAACACAGATGTCCATGCTTTGGTAGTAAGGTTTACTCATTTCATGTCATTTTCAGTCTAGATATATTTCAAGCTAAGCATCTAAATGTGGACTAACAATCAAGCTTTTCTCCATCCCAGACTTTTTCATATTTCATTTCAGATTAAGAGTGGTGGGCAACTCTTCAGCTGTACACCCTCCACCTCCTGAACATTCCCAAATGACTTAGGCCTAGAAGACCAAGCTGGGCCAGGACTGACAGATTGTTGGTAAGAGAGAAGAAAGGCTCTTACCATGCAGCAGCCATCTTGGGTAGGAGTCGAAACTTACAGCTTTGATTAAAGAAAACACTTTGACCAATTTTATTTTTACTTGGAAACCAATATTGGACATTTTGTGAGAAACTGACATGAAAATTTGATTTTGGGATTTCATTGTTAGAATTATACAGTATGTGTAGTAGATGACCAGGCTGAGCCTGAGGGAGGGGTCAAACATGTCATAAGTCATGAGTCCCTGCACTCCCACAAGAGATCTAAGTCCAACCCACCTTGAATGCCTGTCTTACTTCACGTTCATTTCCCTTGACCGTTAGTTGGTCAGATTCTTGTAGAGAGCTTAAAATTGCAATAAGTCTTTATACCCATTTGAACTGCCTGACTTTCCTGATTTCCCTAGTGTTTGACAATATGGGATTATAGAAATAATCTAGACTATTTTAGACTTTAGAGTAAGAGTTTGATGCATATCTATATCTATATCTATACCAAAGAAATCTGGAAGTCATTCTTTTTTTCTATTCACTTTACTGTTTTTTTTCTGCACTTTTATCTTGCTTTTTTCTTGTCTTTTCTTTTTCTAAAAATCTTTTTCTTCTTGTCTGTTTATCTTTTATTCTTATTTTTAATTTAATAAAGTTACATTAAAAAAGGAAGAGGAAAGGACACTTCTGATCTGGCTGAAATACAGCAAATGAGAAAGCACATCTTTAATGAAAGCTTGATCCTGTGATATTGAACTACCAATGCTGTGGTGTGGCTATGATATTGCCATTTCCCTTGTTGTAAACCAATTTAGTGAATGAAACAGGACCAAGACCCAGATGTAAGTCCCCTCTGGGCATCAAAGTGGAGACTGGATTTCAGTTCACCTAGATCAGTGTTTTTCAACCTCGACAACTTGAAGATGTGTGGACTTCTACTCAAAGAATTCTCCAGCCAGTATGGCTAGCTGGGGAATTCTGGGAGTTGAAGTCCACACATCTTCAAGTTGCCAAGTTGGAGAAACACTGAACTAGATTAGTGTAGAAGGTAAAGTGAGTGTGAAGCACTGGGGAAATCATGAGATTCAGGCAGTTCAAAGGAGTATACAAATTTATTACAAGCTTAAGCTCTCTACAAGAATCAGAGCTACTAGCAGTCAAAGGAAATGAGTGAAAACTAAGAAGGGATTCAAGGCGGGATGGACTTAGATCTCTTGTGTGAGCATAGGGACTCATGACTGATGATGCGTTTGACCCCTCCCTCGGGCTCAGCCTGCTCATCTCCTACAGTGAGGAGGGATTTCACATCACATATGTGACCTTGGATGAAGCATTAAAGATGTAATAAATGAGTATAGAATCATAGGTCTGGAAGGGACCTTGGAGGTCTTCTAGTCAAACCCCTTGACAAAGGCGGGAGTCCTTATACCATCCTGGACAAATGTTTGACCAATCTTTTCTTGAAAATCCCCAGCGATGGAGCACCCATGACTCCAGGAGGCAAGCTGTTCCACTGATTGTTCTCACTGTCAGGAAGTTCCTCCTTATTTCCAGGTTGGACCTCCCTCTGACAAGCTTCCACCCATTGATTCCTCTTCTGCCCTCAGGTTCTTTGGAGAATAAATCAATGCCCTCTTCTCTGTGACAGCCCTGCAAGTATTGGAAGATGACTATCAGGTCTCACCTAAGCCTTCTCTTCATTAGGCTAAACATACCTAGTTCCCTTAGTCGCTCATCAAACAATTCAGCCTTCAGACACTGTATCATCTTTGGTGCCCTTCTCTACACTCTTTCTAGGGCCTCAACACCTTTTTTGTATCGTGGTGTCTAGAACTGGATGCAGTATTCCAAATGTGGCCTCACTAGCGCAGTATAGAAGGGGTACTATCACTTCCTGTGATCTTGATGCTATCCCTTTGTTGATGAAGTCTAGGACTGCATTGGCTTTTTTGGCAGTTGCAGCACACTGCTGACTCATACATAAGTGGTGGTCTACCAGGACACCTAGATCCCTCTCATACGCACTACTGTTGAGCCAGGTACTGCCTATCCTGTACCTGTGCATTGGCATTCCATGCCTAAGTGCAGGACCTTACTTTTCTCACCACTGAACTGCAACTTATTGGATAGGGCCCAATGCTCAAGTCTGTCAAGATCATTCTGAACCTTCAGCCTATCTTTTGAAGTGTTAGCAATTCCCCCCAGCTTTGTGTCACCTGAAAATTTGATGAGCACTCCTTTAATCCCCTCATCTAGTTCATTTATGAAGATGTTGAAGAGCACTGGCCCCCAAGAATGAACCTTGAGGTACCCCACCTGCATACTTCCCTCCATGTAGATATAGTTCCATTGAGGACTACACAGAGTGTGGTTTTCAAGCCAACTGCAAATCCATCTGGTGGTGGTGGTGTTGTCTATCCTACATTGTTCTATCTTACAAGTAGGCTGTGGCTTACTTTATCAAATGCCTTACTGAAGTCTAAGTATACTATATCCACAGCATTTCCTTAATCTGCTAATTTAGTCACTTTATCAAAGAAGGCAATATGGTTTGTTAGGCATGACCTGTTTTTTAAAAACCCATACTGGCTTCTAGTGATCAGCTTGTTCATGAGTAGTAGTTAATTATCATAAACAATATGTTAATAGCTTGATGGTCTTCTTGCTAATATATATTCAAAGTTACATATCACATTCCTTTCTCTCTAACTCATTTTTCTAGCCATTGATAAAAATTATCCCATGTTCTAAAACAGGGTTTTTCAACTGGTGGTACCAGTGATACGCGAGCACCTGGCTGGTGGTACCTGAGCCCTAGCTAATTGGAGTGGGGGAGGGAACCAGTTAAAACGGAGCCGCACAGACCTTGAGGAGATCAGCTGGAGCTGCAGAGTTTGCCAGAATCCCCAGGATCTGTGGCGACATACTAATTAGAGCTTCTGGTGCACCCACAAAAGAAAAGGAGGGCGGAGAGAAGAAAAGGTATAAAAGGAGCAGACTGGCCCATTTTCGGAGGAACAGTGAGCGAGCGGAGCGGCCTGTTTTTGGAGGAACAGTGAGCGAGAGGTGAGTGAGCAAGTGGCATGTTTTGGGGGGGAAGGGCTAGCAAGCGAATGGCTCCTGCCCAGCTCGCTTGTGGAAAACATGCTGCTTGCTAAGTGAAGCCCCAGGACCAGTGGGCTACAGCTGATCCACGCTTCGGCTGTATCAGCTGTAGCCCGCTGATCCTGGGGCTTCACTTAGCAAGCAGCATGTTTTCTGCAAGCAAGTGAGCTGGGCAGGAGCCCAGGATTGGCGTGTGCAGCTACAGCTGAGCCATGCTTCTGCGTGCACAGCGTGGCTTCTGAGCGCGGCCAGGGTGGCTTCTGAGCACCGGGCAGCTTCTGAGTGCAGCTGGGGCAGCTTCTGAGTGCTGGGCGGCTTCCGAGCACCAAGCAGCTTCTGAAGGCGGGCGGCTTCTGAGCGCCCCGCATGGGCGGCTTTTGAGCGCCGAGCACCAAGCAGCTTCTGAGCACCGAGTGGCTTCTGAGTGTGGGTGGCTTCTGAGCACTGAGCACCGAGCGGCTTCTGAGTGCTGAGTGGCTTCTGAGCACGGGCGGCTTCTGAGTGCCCCACACGGGCAGCTTCTGAGCTCCGGGCAGCTTCTGAGCGCTGAGTGGCTTCTGAGCACAGGTAGGTTCTGAGCGCCCCGCGTGGGTGGTTTCTGAGCAGTGGGTGGCTTCTGAACATGGGCGGCTTCTGAGTGCTCAGTGTGGGTGGCTTCTGAGCACTGAGCACTGAGCACAGGTGGCTTCTGAGCACTGAGCACAGGAGGCTTCTGAGCACCGAGCGGCTTCTGAGCGCTGAGCAGCTTCTGAGCACAGGCGGCTTCTGAGCGCAGCTCAGCTGTAGCTACACACACCGAGCCTGGTTTGGGCAGGAAGCAGCGCATTCTCCTCACCACACAGAGCGGCTGGCAAGGTGAACCGGCGACATCCTGGCCCTGCCTGTGCGCGCACAGAGGCTGAGGTGCATGCTCTCTCCTCTGCCTCTGTGCATGCACAGGCAGGGCCGTGATGTCGCCGGTTCACCTCACCGGCTGGTCCATGTGGCAAGAATGTGCCACTGCCTGCCAAAACCAGGCTGGGGTCTGAGCGATGTAGCACAGGACAATGGAAGGGAGGGAGGGAAGGAAGGAAGGTACAAAGATGGAGGGAGGGAGGGAAGGAAGGAAGGAAGGAAGGAAGGAAGGAAGGAAGGAAGGAAGGAAAGGACAATGAGAGGGAGGGACAATGGAAGGGAGGGAGGGAGGAAGAAAGAAAGGAAGGAAGGAGGGAAGGAAAGGAAGGAAAGAAGGAAGGAAGGGACAATGGGAGAGAGGGAGGGAAGGAATGCACCCACCCCAGTCCCATCCCCCTCCACAGGCACACCGCAACCTTAGTGATGATCTGGCCACACCCCCTGGCCACTGATCACATGACCCTGGGACACTGTGAACGTCATAAGTATGAATCAGTTGCCAAGCATCCAAATGTAAATCACATGACCCTGCATCATAAGTCACTTTTTTCAGTGCCATTGTAACTTCAAACAGTCACTAAGCAAATTGTTGTAAGTCGAGGACTACCTGTACTTTTTCATTTTTTTCCTTATTTTTTTTGGTCAAGTTTTTGACACCTTGCTGGGCGACTGGTGGTACTTGGATATTGCCTTTTCCTAAAAGTAGTACAATGGGTGAAAAGGTTGAAAACCCTTTTCTAAAATACACTGAGTCTTCTTTCTCTTTTATCTTTAAAGTCAATCTATCCACACTCTAATTTTTTTAATTAATTCTTCTTTTGTCACAGACGTCCTCAACGATGAAACACAAACACGGCTAAGGAACGAGTGACGAGGTTTATTCTCCCAACACAAACCAAACCGCAATAAAGTCAGCGTTGGCAGCATCCTGCTCCAACGCCCTTTTATCATGAAGACACACCCTAACCCCACCCCTACAAAACAAACTGGCATCTACCCGCCACTCCATAAAGATCCCACCCACCACCTTGCATGCCGACCACCCACCGTGCATATCGTTGGAGCCCGCAGGGCCGTGCACGAGGTAAGCCCCGTCCTGCCCCCTCCCTATGCCACCCCAGCCATCCCGTCACTGTAGTCACGTCCCCCCCTCCACCGGCCCGGCCTGCCCCACCACCCGAAACGGCCCCCCCACTGGTCTGCCTGAAGGCCCGGGCGGAGAAAGAGGCAGTGCAGGCATGGCCACCAACCAGCCGGCGGCTGCCTGCAGCAGTCCAGTCCATCCGGCTGCCTCTCTATCGTCCTTTTCTCGCACTGGTTCCAGCTGCTCACGAGTGTCCATCGAGTGTTCCGACACAGGTGTGTCCATTGGCCGGTTGGTGGGCGTCTGGCGCCATTCCTGGGGGTTGGGCACAGGCACAGCCGGCGGCTCCGGGACCGGCCGCTCAGGTGCCGCACAGCCGACCCGCGCAGGCGCTCCCGTCAGCTGGTCGGTGGGCGCCCGGCGCCGCTGCCGCCGGTTGGGTGTGGGCACAGCCGGCAGCTCCGGGACCGGCCGCTCAGGCGCTGCGCAGTCGTCTGGCCCAGGCGTCAGCTGACCGGCGGCGAGCTGCTGCGGCCTCGGTAAGTCGGCGGTCACTGGTGGTGACTAGTGGCGACGGTGGGGGGGAACCGCTCCTCCGTGCTGGTGTGGGGAATGGCGTCTGGAGCCAGGACAAGGATGGCGGAGCCCGGACGGATGGCAAGCCGGCAGGGCTTGACACTTTAGTTGGTAAATTTTAATTTTTCCAATGTTGGGCAAATACAATTCTTGCTGCAGTTAGTATGTGTAGAATTAAATATATACAGTCTTTCTCATAATTTGCTCCTATTATTCCTAACAAAAATAATTCTGGCTTAAAGTCTATTTGGTTTTTAGTCATTTTCTCCAACCATAAATGTATTTTTAACCAAAATCTTTTTGCTTTAGGGCATGTGCACCAGATATGGTAATAAGTATCTGGTCTTTGTTTATATTTCCAATAACTGTTTGAGGTATTTTTAAATATTTTTGCTAATCTCACTAGTGTCATATGCCATCTGTAAAACATTTTATATAAGTTTTCTTTATATTTCACTGCTTTCGTTAATTTAGCCTTTCTTTCCCATAACTTTTGCCAGTTTTCTAATTCTATATTATATCCAAAGTTCTTTGCCCATATTATCATTGTTTGTTTTACTTGTTCTTCCTCCATCTTTAAGCTTAACAGATGTTTATAGTTTCTTAATAAACCTTTCATCTGTTTTTAACAATATCTGGTCAAATTTTGTCTGTTCTTTATAAAATCCCATTGTTTTAACGTCTTTTTCATATCTCGTTTGGATTTGCAAGTATGGCCACCATGATAAATCAATACCTTGTTCTTGTAAATCTTATCTGTCTTTCAATTTCCCTTCAATGTCCAAAATATCTTTATAGGTCACAACATTGTTGTAATTAATTAAATTTGGGTAAGCAAAAGCTTCCATTGTTGAAAGCCATCCAGGTATCTTGATGTAAATTTTCGCTTTTATTGTTTCCCATTCTAAAAGAAGTGTATTTCTTATAAAGTGGTTTTGAAAGTATATATGTATTTTATTGTTCCCATATCACAGAAAGGCATGCCAACCAAGTTGTAGGTCATGCCCCTCTAGGCATAATAGTCTTTTATCTCTGAGAATTATCCACTCTTTAAGCCATGTTAATGTAGTTGCTTTGTCTGGCAGTCCAAATCCTCCACTTTCAGTCCACGTTTTCAGTCTGATTCTAGCTTTTTTCCCTTGCCAGATAAAATTTCAATACTGTTGTATTCATCAAATAGTTCATCCAAAAAAGTTTTTCCCCAGTCTTACAGGTATCGTTTGGAATAGAAAAAGTATTTTTGGTAAAATATTCATCTTCACTGTTGCTATTCTCCCCAGCATTGAAAGTTGTAAATTTTTCCAGTTTTCCAAATCCAATTTTATTTGTTTTAATAATTTTACATAGTTATCATCTTTAATTGTTGCACATCTTGCTGTTAGATGGATTCTCAAATATTTAACTTTTTTTAACTATTTGAAGATTTGTTTCTTTGGACTTCCGGGTGGCAAGGCTTCACCGCAGGCAGCCATTCTGGCTGTCAGCCCCGTCGTCTCCGTACAGCTGCCGAAAACAGCGCCGATCAGCTGTTTTGACGGCTCGGAAGCCCGCTCCTCGGGAGAAGAGGAGGGGGTGAGCGCTCAGGTAGGGGTAGAGCTCTCCGGGGCCGCCAGAGCTAAAATTCTGGCGGCTGAAGGATTGAACCCCCCCGAAGCCTGTGTTTGCTCCGGACTGTGGGGCGCCTCTGCTCCGGGCTTTTGGAGCAGAGCAGGGCGTTAGCAACCATCCCTGCCAGCAAAAGAGAACTTTAGAGAACTTGGATGCAGGCAGAGCGATACAGGAGAATCAGGTGAAAGTGAATTTATGATCTTTAACTCGGTGGACTTTGTGGAGTTTGATGAAAGTGAAAGTGCGTAGCAGGCAATAGTGGGTGAAAATGGCTGCCAAATCTTCAAAAGTTCCTAGAAGTGCGGGGGCTTCTCCGGTGCAGCAATCTTTGTTACAAGTCTTAATGCCCCCCCCTCTGCACCTGTACCAACTTTTACAGTTAAAGATTTGCAGGATTTTTTGCAAGAGGCTTTGAAAAAGCAATCTCAACAACTAGTTGATCTCATGGATGAGAGGTTTACTGAAATGAGGGCAGACATCTTACTTGCATTTCAAGGCATGGCTGTATGCATAGAGCGCCTGGACGAGAGAGTGGAAGATCTCAGCCAAAATAATATCAGATTAGAAGCAAAAATGACAGAGACTGAAAATGTGGTGGATAAAATTGATGACGATTTGACCTTGGTACAGTACCGAGAGATGGAGTTCGCTGTGAGAATTAGAGGCTTAAAAGAGGATCCTAAAGAAAATTTGAAAAAAAAATAGTTTCAGAGGCTTTGGAAGGTGTTTTGGAGCGACCAGCAGAAGCAATTATGGAGGATATAGACAAAATTTTCCGTGTTAATTCGTGGATTGCAAGACAAAGGAAATTACCCAGAGATGTGGTGGTTTATTTTACAAAGAAAGCAATTAGAAATGAGGTTATTCAAGCCTTTTACAATAATAAATTTGCAATTGCTGAAGAAGAAGTTTTGATTTTAAAAGAGATCCCTCCAAGAATCCTAAGGAGAAGGAAGGAATTTGCTTTTTTGGCACAAGAATTAAGAAGAAAAGATTGTACAAACTTGGTTTCAGTATGGGCAATTACAGGCCAGGTGGAAGGAAGACCAGAAAATTGGTTTTTCAATGATTGATGAAAATTTGGTAAAGCAAATTAGAGATCAAGGCCAAGCACATATTAAAAGGATATATCTTGCATTGATAGAAATTGATTCAGAGACAGAACTTGTTAAAGACTGTATGATAAAGTGGGCTCAGAATTTTCAAGAAGTCATTACAATGGATACTTGGGAAAAGATTTGGGTGAGAAATGTAAAATTTACGCAGGCTCAAAACTTTGTTGTTGTTGTTGTTAGTTGCGAAGTCGTGTCCGACCCTATGGACAATGTTCCTCCAGGCCTTCCTGTCCTCTACCATCTTCTGGAGTCCATCTAAGCTCACACCTACTGCTTCAATGACTCCATCCAGCCACCTCATTCTCTGTCGTCCCTTTCTTCTATTGCCCTCAATCTTTCCCAGCATTAGGCTCTTCTCCAGTGAGTCCTTCCTTCTCATTAGGTGGCCAAAGTATTTGAGTTTTAGCTTCAGGATCTGGCCTTCTAAAGAGCAGTCAGGGTTGATCTCCTCTAGGATTGACCGGTTTGATCGCCTTGCAGTCCAAGGAACTCGCAGGAGTCTTCTCCAGCACCATAGTTCAAAGGCTTCAATTCTTTGGCGCTCAGCCTTTCTTATGGTCCAGCTTTCACTGCCATACATTGCAACTGGGAAGACCATAGCCTTGACTATACGCACTTTTGTAAACCTGAACTGTGTATTCACCTCTGGACCGGTAAGAAGACTTTGTAGTTTGGATTGCTTCTTGGACTGTTGCTATTGTTTATGACCTGGACTGTTAATTTTTGACTGTGCATTTTTGTTCTTACACCACCTTAAAGTAAACTACTTTTTGTTTTTACAACTCAGTGTACTCTTGTGTGACTTTTACTACTCTCAGTACCCTTCCTTGTCTGTGCAACTCTTTGGTAGCACAAGGAGATCTCTGCACAACAAATTCCTTAACAGGGTGATGTCTCTGCTTTTTAGTGTGCTGTCTAGATTTGCCATGGCTTTCCTCCCGAGGAGCAAGTGTCTTTTAATTTCTTGGCTACAGTCCCCATCTGCAGTGATCTTGGAGCCCAGGAAAATAAAATCTGCCACTACCTCCATTTCTTCCCCATCTATTTTCCAGAAATTGAGAGGGCCAGATGCCATGATCTTGGTTTTCTTAATGTTTAGTTTCAACCCAACTTTTGCACTCTCCTTCTTCACCCGCAACAAGAGGCTCTTTAGTTCTTCTTCACTTTCTGCCATTAGAGTGGTATCATCTGCATATCTTAGGTTGTTGATGTTTCTTCCGGCAATCTTAATTCCAACTTTTGATTCATCTAGCCCTGCCTTTCTCATGATGTGCTCTGCATATAAGTTAAATAGGCAAGGCGACAGTATACAGCCTTGCCGGACTCCTTTCCCAATTTTGAACCCATCAGTGGTTCCGTGTCCAGTTCTCACTGTTGCTTCTTGGCCCGCATATAGATTTCTCAAGAGACAAATAAGATGGTCTGGTATGCCCATCTCTTTAAGGACTTGCCAGAGTTTGTTATGATCCACACAATCAAAGGCTTTAGCATAGTCAATGAAGCAGAAGTAGATGTTTTTCTGGAACTCTCTAGCTTTCTCCATGATCCAGCGTATGTTAGCAATTTGATCTCTAGTTCCTCTGCCTCTTCGAAATCCTGCCTGTACTTCTGGTAGTTCTCGATCCACATACTGCTGGAGTCTAGCTTGTAGAATTTTAAGCATAACTTTACTAGCATGAGAAATGAGTGCAATGGTGCAATAGTTTGAACATTCTTTGGCACTGCCTTTCTTTGGAATTGGAATGTAAACTGATCTTTTCCAATCCTGTGGCCACTGTTGAGTTTTCCAAATTTGCTGGCAAATTGAGTGTAGCACTTTTACTGCATCGTCTTTTAAGATTTTGAATAGCTCAGCTGGAATACTGTCACGTCCACTAGCTTTGTTGTCGCTCAGCTTTACTAAGGCCCACTTCACTTCACATTCTAGGATGTCTGGCTCGAGGTCAGTGACCACCTCATTGTGATTATCAGGGACGTTAAGCTCATTCTTGTATAGTTCTTCTGTGTAATTTTGCCACCTCTTCTTAATCTCTTCTGCCTCTGTTAGGTCCCTGCCATTTTGGTCCTTTATCATGCCCATTTTTGCATGAAACGTTCCTTTCATCTCTCCAATTTTCTTGAAAAGATCTCTGGTCCTCCCTATTCTTTTGTTTTCTTCTATTTCTTTGCATTGTTCATTTAAGAAGGCATTCTTATCTCTTCTAGCTATTCTTTGGAATTCTGCATTTAATTGGGCATATCTTTCTTTTTCTCCCTTGCCTTTCGCTTCCCTCCTTTCCTCAGCTATTTGCAAAGCTTCCTCAGACAGCCATTTTGCTTTCTTGCATTTCTTTTTCTTTGGGATGGTTTTGGTTGCTACCTGTTGTACAATGTTGCGAACCTCTGTCCATAGTTCTTCAGGCACTCTGTCTATCAGATCTAATTCCTTAAATCTATTTGTCACCTCTACTGTATATTCAACAGGGATATGATTTAATTCATACCTGACTGGCCTAGCGCTTTTCCCTACTTTCTTTAATTTAAGCCTAAACTTTGCAACAAGAAGCTCATGGTCTGAGCCACAGTCAGCTCCTGGTCTTGTTTTTACTGACTATAGAGCTTCTCCATCTTTGGCTGCAGAGCATATAGTCAATCTGATTTCTGTGTTGACCGTCTGGTGATGTCCATGTGTAAAGCCGTCTCTTGGGTTGTTGGAAAAGAGTGTTTGCTATGACCATCGTATTCTCTTGACAAAATTCTATCAGCCTGTGCCCTGCTTCATTTTGTACTCCAAGGCCAAACTTGTCTGTTATTCCAGTTATCTTTTGGCTTCCTACTTTAGCATTCCAATCCCCCATGATGATAAGGACATCATTTCTGGGTGTTAGTTCTATAAGGTGCTGTAGGGCTTCATAGAACCGGTCAATTTCATCCTCTTCAGCACCGGTGGTTGGGGCATAGACTTGGACTACTGTAATATTGAATGGTTTGCCTTGGATTCGAACTGAGATCATTCTGTCATTTTGAGAATTGTATCCCAGTATTGCTTTTCCTATTTTTTTATTGACTATGAAGGCTACTCCATTTCTTCTGAGGGATTCTTGCCCGCAGTAGTATACCTGATGGTCATCTGAATTAAATTCACCCATTCCTGTCCATTTTAGTTTGCTGATACCTAAGATGTCAATGTTTAGTCTTGTCATCTCTTGTTTGACCACGTCCAGCTTTCCTTGATTCATGGATCTTACATTCCAGGTTCCTATGGAGAAAAAATCTTTACAGCATCGGACTTTCCTTTCACCACCAGACATATCCACAGCTGAGTGTCCTTTCGGCTTTGGCCCAGTCGCTTCATTCTTTCTGGCGCTACTAGTACTAGCCCTCTGCTCTTCCCCAGTAGCATATTGGACACCTTCAGACCTGAGGGGCTCATCTTCCAGCGTCATATCTTTTTTTCCTTTTGGTACTGTCCATAGGGTTTTCATGGCAAAGATACTGGAGTGGGTTGCCATTTCCTTCTCCAGTGGATCACGTTTTGTCAGAACTCTCTGCTGTGACTTGTCCGTCTTGGGTGGCCCTGCACGGCATAGCTCATAGCTTCATTGAATTATGCAAGCCCCTTCGCCACGACAAGGCAGTAATCCATGAAGGGGCTCAAAACGTAAGAGAGAACTTTTATAAAATGTTTTATAGGTGGCACTTAGATCCTGAAAAAATTAGCAAGTATGTATCCGAACTGCCAGCCCAAATGTTGGAGGTGTGGCAGTGAAGATGCAACGTATTTTCATATATGGTGGACCTGTAAAAAGGTTAAAGCTTTTTGGATTAAAATTTGGCGGAACATGCAAAAGATATTCAAGAAAAGGATAAAGTTTTGTCCGCAACTGTTTTTACTGGGCATTATTACTGATACTACTGTTGTGGACACTAAGCTGATGTTGAACTTAATTACGGCAGCGAGACTTTTAGTAGCGCAATATTGGAAGAAGGAAGAACTGCCGACTATAGAAGAATGGACTTTAAAAGTCTCCAATCTGGCGGAAATGGCAAAGATCTCAGCGTACTTGAAAGATCAATCGCAACAGAGATATATTGTGGAGTGGAGAAGATGGATTGATTATATCCAGAATAAATATGGGACTAAAAAGTTTCATCTAGCATTTGAATAAGTATTGATGTGATATTTAAATTGCTTGTAGTTATTTTATAAGAGTTAAAGTGCGATAGATTTAATATTTTATTGTTGTTTGCATAAGGTAGATTATGATTGTTTGTATTTTTATACCGTGTATTGAGCTCTGGGAAGTCGGGGAGTGGGGAGGGGGAGGGGAGGGAGGTGTTGGGGAGGGCTGGGGAGAGGGGAGGGGGTTGGGAGGGGTTTTGTTTTTTAAAAAAAATGTATTGTAAAACTTTTTAATTAAAAAAAATGATTTGTTTCTTTTGCCAGTTTTTTTTGTTTTTCTGTTAGATTTTTAGTCACTTTTCTCTGTTTATTTTCAACCCTGCCACTTCTCCATATTCTTCTATTTTCTCCATAAGTTTAGTGCTTGTTTCAAGTGGTTCTTCCAATATAAAAACCAAGTCATCTGCAAATGCTTGTACTTTATATTTGTCATCTTTTATCTCCAGTCCTTTAATTTCTATATCTTGCCTGATGTTTCTATTCAATACTTCCAGTGTTAGCATAATAATAATAGAGATAGTGGGCATCCCTGTCTTGTGCCTTTTTTAATGTCAATGTTTTCTGTAAAGTCTCCATTTACAATTATTTTGGCTGTTTGTTTATAATAAATTGTTTTAATTACATTTATAAAGTTTTCTCCAAAATCCATTTCCTCTAGTTGCTGAAACATAAATTGCCAGTTTACATTGTCAAACGCTTTCTGTGCATCAAGAAATATTAAAGCCATCTGTTTCCCTGGATGAATTTCATAGTACTCTAACATGTCAAGAATCATTCTTAAATTATTTTTTATCTGTCTTTTAGGTAAAATACCATTTTGGTCTGTATGTATAAATTTGGTCAAAAATTTCTTTAGTCTTTCTGCTATTATTGAGACGAAAATTTTGTAATCTACATTTATTTATTTATTTATTTATTTTTATTTTATTTCCATTTATATCCCGCCCTTCTCCGAAGACTCAGGGCGGCTTACAAGCTTAGCAGTAGCCTTCATTCTATGTATATGCCTGCTTATTAGAGCTTTCACACACCCCCAAGCGGCATTATTACAAAGTCATTTAATAATGATATTGGTCTATAATTTTTTATTTGCGTTAGATCAGATTCTTCTTTGGGTATTAGGGTAATATTAGCTTCAGTCCATGTATTTGGCATTTTAGCCTCCAAAAGTATTTCATTACACAGTTCTTTCAATATAGGGCTTAGTATATCTTGTAATGATTTATAAAGCTCTGCAGGTAATCCATCTGGACCCAGAGTCTTATCATTTTTTTGCCTTTTTATAGCCTCTATAATCTCCATGATTGATATTTTTCCATTTAATATATTTTGAATATTCTCTGAGATTTTTGGTAAGTCTGCTTTTTAAAAATACTGCTGTATTTTTTCTTTTGGAATTTCCTCTGCATTGTAAAGTATCTCATAATAGTCTTTGATAATTATTTTAATTTTATCATTTTGAAACTGTAATTCACCTTTTGAATCTTGCAGCTTATTTATCAGTTTTTTCTCTTTTTCTTTTCTCAGTCTATGTGCTAACCATCTCCCTGGTTTGTTGGCATTTTCAAAAAAGTTCCGTTTAGCTCTATTAATCTGTTGAGCCATAATTTCCGTCTCAGCTAGATTTAATTTGTGTTTTATTATCTCCATCTGTTTCTCAAGTATTTTCTTTTGTGGGTCTATTTATAATTCTGATTCTAACTTTCTGAATTCTTCCTTCAACTTTAACTGTTGTTGTTTCTTTTCTTTATTCTTTTTAGCAATATAGGTTATAGCCAACCCTCTGAAATATGCTTTAGCCGTATCCTTCACATTTTGAAGTGATGTCTCTTCTTTCTGGTTTATTTTGGAAAAAAAACCCATTTCCTTTGTCGCTAGTTGTATAAATTCTTTTTTTTTCAATATAGATTTGTTCAAGGACCATCTTAATATTTTCTTAGTTCCTCTCCAAGTCATCTTTATTGGGTTATGATCTGCCCAAACATTAGTTTCTATCTCAATTTCTTGTATATCGTATTAAGTTCCAAAGTTGTCCATATCATATCAGTTCTAGACCATGATTTATGTCTATTTGAGTAAAATGTATATTGCAGTTTCTTTGGATTTTTTTCTCTCCATATATCTTGGATGCAGAGTTGTTCTGTCATTTTTGAAAATGCTTTAGGTAATATATTTCCTCCTTTCCTCCCTTGTTTAGCGCTTTTATAGTCCAAAGTTGCATCTATTATTGCATTGAAGTCTCCCATTATACAGAGATTTTGATAGTTCAATTCTAATATTTTGTGTAATTTTTGGTAAGATTGTTCTTGTTTATCATTTGGTGCATATATTGCTACCATCAGTATCTGTTTTTGATCCATCATTATTTCCACCATTAATATTCTTCCCTCTTCATCCGCATAAGTTTGTTTAGGGTTCATCATTTCTTTAATGTATAGAGCTATTCCTCTTTTGTTTTGAAGTGCTAATGTAAAGTGAACTTTACCAATTTTTGGTTGTTTTGACAACTTATAGTGTTGTCTCTTAATATGTGTTTCTTGAAGGCAAATTATATCCATTTTTAATTTTTGTAGTCATGTAAAGAATTTTTTTTTCTTTTTGAGGGAGAATTTAGTCCATTTATATTCATTGACAAAATCCCACTTTCCTTCTCCATCTCTTTCAATTATATCTAGGTCTTAATCCTTCTAGTCGATCTTATCTGTATCTTGGTCTTGCTCCTTTTTCTATGTATGCGTTTTTAACTTCTTCCTCCTCTCTTGGTTTGACTGCTCCTTCTACTGACATTTATTCCTGTTTCTTTCTTTCTCTTTGTACCAGATTCAAAAACCACCTCCTTCCAGAAATGTTCTATGGTTGTCATACAATTCCATTGCTTTAAGTGGCATATCCAATCTATATCTTTTCGTATCCCAATAGATTAAAATCCCTTCTGGAATCAGCCATCAGAAATTCACTGCTTTTTCAATTAATTTCCTAGTTAGAAACTGGTATTCTCTTCAGGATTCTCTTATGCTCCTAGGGCAGGGCTTTTCAACCGGTGGTACGCATACCACCAGTGGTACACGAGCCCCTGGCTGGTGGTATGCGAGCCCAGCCTAGCTAATTATAGTGAGGGAGGGAACAAGTCAAAATGGAGCCGCACAGACCTGGAGATCAGCTGGAGCTGCAGAGCTTGCCAGAATCCCCAGGATCTGTGGCGACATGCTAATTGGAGCTTCCGGTGCACCCGGAAGAGAAAAGGAGGAGGGCAGAGAGAAGAAAAGGTATAAAAGGGGCAGACCGGCCTGTTTTCGGAGGAACAGCGAGTGGAGCGGCCAGCAAGGAAGGGTGAGTGAGCAAGTAGTGTGTTTGGGGGGAAGGGCTAGCAAGCGGAAAACATACTGCTTGCTAAGTGAAGCCCCAGGATCAGCGCCGGGGAGCCCGCTGATCCTGGGGCTTCACTTAGCAAGCAGCCTATTTTCTGGAAGCAAGTGAGCTGGGCAGGAGCCCGCGATTGGCTGGGTGGTGGAGGAGTAGCAAGGTCGCCGGAGAGAGTGAAACTGGGAGAGGTAGAACCACTGGGGCTGGGAGGACCCAGGTGTCAACGCTGCTAACATCGAATGTTATTGCTTGACAAGAGATGAAGAAGTAGCTATTTCATATGTTAAACTTGTGTATTGCTTTAAGACATTTAGTTTAAGGTTGGGAGGGGGGACTAGTAGGATTGCACCTTTCAAGGCCATCTCTAACTAAGAAGATAAGACCTTGGTGGGTTTTCTAATGGAAGGAAAACTGATTCTTTAAATTAGTTGGCGAATATGATTAATGACAACATTAGAAAGGTGGAGAATTGTGTTTTAATATATTGTGCAAGGGGCGGAGATTTCAGATTCCAGCTTCCTTCAAGCAAGCATTTGCCGGTGTATTAGGCTAATAAAGGACTTTTAAGGTAAACAATGCCTCAGAGTCACTTGTAAAGCCCATACGTTGGAAACTTGACACCAGGAAGGGGAGCCAGGGAAGCAGGGTCTCTGTGGGTGATTCAAAGGGAGGCGACGCAGCGAGGCGCACGGCCCTGTCTCCGCCTGACACTGGGTTGATTTAATGGTCCCGGCAGGGCGCTTTTTCATGGCTTTCCCTCCTGATCAAAGGGCAGCTGATGCTAAGGGCTGGGCTGCAACAACCGCACCCGCATGCCCGAAGTCGGGGTGGGCGGAAGGCCGGGGGATCTCTGTGAGGGTGTGTGAACGAAGGCAGAAAGCAATGCTGTAACCCGATGTCTGCCTGGCTGACAAGTCAGCCTTCCAATTATTTTAGTGCAAAATTGCTTTAGGTTGCCCCATCTGTAAAGTTGAACTAGACCTGGTACCGTTGGATACCACTGCGAGCCATTGTTTTGGCAAGAAAACAATGGAGGCCTGTTGTACCTCTTTTTTTTGCCTATCGGCATGGAAAGCGCTCATCTTGTTTGCGCTGGGCTTCCAAACAGCGGCCGTACCATTTGCTGAAAAAGGGGTGGTGTTCTGGCACCTTTTTTCAACAGAGTTTATGGAACTAAAAAAAGTTCAATCAGACCTTCCAACTTCTTGAAAGAAAGAAAAAGATCTCACAAGGAGTTGGAAGGTCTGACTGAACTTTTTTTAGTCCCACAAACTCTGTTTCCCTGCAGCAGAAGAGAAACACACCAGAGCTGGAAAGCAGGTTAGCAAAAAAATGCTTTTGGGAAGAGGGAGGAACTGAGCTGGGAGGAGAAACGCAGCTGCTGTTTCCAGAAGGGAGACATGGGACAATGCAGGGCAGCAAGCAAGTGCTATTCTCTGCTCTGCATCCCTGTACAGAGCTGCTCTGTTCTCCATTCTCCATGAGACAGGCAAGAAAGGACTGGCGGAGGGAGGTAGCGGGGGGGCGGGCTGACTGAGTTCCGACACCTTTTTTCTTACATAAAAAGCACTGCCTATGTATATCCTTTTTTTACTCTTTCTATCCCAACATAGCCTTCTTCCATTCTTGTAACATGCTGTATCTTGATAGCATTCGCAAAATTATCTCCATAACATTCCCTCTTTTGTGAATGCCACATTAACTTAAACGTACCCCTCTTTCCTCAACTCTCCTCCCTCCCTTTTTTTCAGATGTCACCAAATTTCCTTTCTGCACCTCTGTTCTTTTCATCCTATTTCATTCCTCATCAGTTCCCTTTTCATACCTGTATTTGTAGACAAATAGCAACAGGTTGTCAACCATTTATGCAGGCTCAGACCTTATTGTCACAAAGTGTGTGCATGCATGAGCCAGCACACATATCCTTTATTTTTATCTTGCATGGAAACATTTGTTGTTCCATCAGAGATTCAGGAAGACACAAAGAGAGAGAGGGAAGGAAGGCACCCACCCCAGTCCCACCCCCCTCCACCAGAGACCCACGGATCCCCCTCAAAAGGCATCCCGCAACCTGAGTGATGAGCTGGCCACGCCACCCCGGCCATTGACTTTGCTTGTCAAAAAATTGAAAAAGGTGATCACATGACCCCGGGGATGCTGCAACAGTCATAAGTGAAAAAAATGGTCATAAGTCACTTTTTTCAGTGGCGTTGTAACTTCGAACAGTCACTAAGCGAATTGTTGTAAATCGAGGACTACCTGTACTTTATCATTTTTTCCCTTTTTTTTGGTCAAGTTTTTGACATCTTGCTGAGCGACTGGTGGTACTCAGATATTGCCTTATTCTAAAAGTGGTACAATGGGTGAAAAGGTTGAAAAGTCCTGTCCTAGGGAAGTGATAGCGAACCTTTTAGAGACTGAGTGCCCAAACTGCAACCCAAAACCCATTTATTTAATCGCTGGGTGTCAGGTGGTCATGGCTGACTGGGTGGGTGTGGCCACCTCAATGCTTGTGGGGAGGGATGCCTGTGGGGACCGGGCAGGGTTGGGGGAGATCCAAGGGGTCTCTGGCGGGTGGGGTGGTGGGCCGGAGGCTCATCCTACAGGGTGAGGCAAGGCAAGGCAGGGTGGGTGTGCCAGTTGCCATGGGGCAAGGCAAGGCGGAGATGGCCCCAGGATGGCCAGAAAGGAGCCCTCACCTGTCTAGATTGGGGCTCTGACGGGGGTGGCTTCTGATGCTGCTCTGACCGGTCAACCATGCAGGGAAGCAGGAGGAGGTGGAGGGGCAGCCGGGTGTCTGGAGCCACCTCAGCTGCTCACTAGTAGCCCAATGAGGCATTGGATCTCACGCACCAGCTGCCCCTCCTGCTTCCCTGTATGGTTGACCGGTCGGAGCAGCAGCAGGGCCGGGCTTCCTTCCCAAACCCCGACTGCTCCAGCCCTGCAGGGCACCGCCACTTCCTCTCAGCTGGAGCTGTCCGTGGGTGGGGACCGGGCAGGGTTGGGGGAGATCCAAGGGGTCTCTGGCGGGTGGGGTGGTGGGCCGGAGGCTCATCCTACAGGGTGAGGCAAGGCAAGGCAGGGTGGGTGTGCCAGTTGCCATGGGGCAAGGCAAGGCGGAGATGGCCCCAGGATGGCCAGAAAGGAGCCCTCACCTGTCTAGATTGGGGCTCTGACGGGGGTGGCTTCTGATGCTGCTCTGACCGGTCAACCATGCAGGGAAGCAGGAGGAGGTGGAGGGGCAGCCGGGTGTCTGGAGCCACCTCAGCTGCTCACTAGTAGCCCAATGAGGCATTGGATCTCACGCACCAGCTGCCCCTCCTGCTTCCCTGTATGGTTGACCGGTCGGAGCAGCAGCAGGGCCGGGCTTCCTTCCCAAACCCCGACTGCTCCAGCCCTGCAGGGCACCGCCACTTCCTCTCAGCTGGAGCTGTCCGTGGGTGGGAGCAGCCAGAGTGGCGGGCTCCTGAGCACGTTCAAAGTGCCACAGCTGCTGCTGCTCAGTCACCCGCTGCCTCTCTCGTAGCCCAGTGCTGCCTGGGGCTTTACCTGGTGCTGCTGCTCAGGGATGGCTGGCTGCTGGCGCTCGGCTACGCGGCCTGGCTCTACCTGGACTGGGAGATGCCATCTCGCGGGGCGCGCCACTTTGCCTGGGCTGTCTGGTGATACTTCCAGGACTATTTCCCCATTATGGTGAGCTGAAGAACTGGGAGGCTCCCGCTGCTAGCAGGGGCATCGGGCCTGGTGGGACACCCACTTTCTCCACTCAGGGGGCACGGGCTCAACCAACATGGCCTTGGCAACAAACTGCTGCAGGAACATGGGGCTCAAACCGGTGCTGGAACATCTTGGGGAGAACCACCCAAGCACGGCCTAAACCTCATCTCCTACACCATTGTCAAGTCAATGTTGCTGCATAGCCCCCCTTTCACAAAGGCCATCATTTCTGTGCCCCCTTGGTCAGAAAGTGTCAGCCCTTTTTAGACATTTATTTTTATTTTAAGCTTTTATTATCTCCTGCCTGCTGCAGCTGACTCTCGTCCCCATCTTCCAGGAAACAGCCGCTCCCCCGCCCCCATTGACACCGCCCAAACTGCACGCAACCCTTTCACTGCATGGGGCTACTGTTGTTGCTACCGCTCTTGATAACCGCTCCACGCACGCATGCACACATCAGCCGGCCTACCGCTTCCATGTCTCCATTGCTAGGCCACCAGTCCCACCCCCCCGCCACAGTCTTAACGTAAGCAGGGTGTTTGGCACCTTGAGAGCAGAGGGCGGAGCTGGAAAAGCCCTGGTCGGGTGGGGGAGTACACGCACGCTCTTCTTCTTGAGGAGTTTCTCTCCAAACGCTCGTACTTCCACGTTGCCAGACCACATGTGAAGGCGCATGCAGGCTCATCTCAGGAGAGGCATTGCCCACGCAGGAGGTGGGAATGTTTAGTCAATGGAACCTCCGCCCTGCCTTGCCTCACCTCACCCCACAGGACAAGCCTCCTGCCCATCGCCCCACCTGCCCCAACCCTGCTCAGCCCCCACAGGCATCCCTCCCCACGAGCAACATTGAGGTGGCCATGCCCACTCTGGCCATGCCCAGTCTGCTGTGACCACCATAGCCACGCCCACACAATGGGTCACACCCACCCGGCACCTGGCAATAAGTGGGTTTTGGGTTGCAGTTTGGGCACTCGGTCTCTAAAAGGTTCGCCAACACTGGACTAGACATACCCAATTCCAGCAACCGTTCCTTATATGTTTTAGCCTCCAGTCCCCTGGTCATCTTTGTTGCTCTTCTCTGTACTCTTTCTATAGTCTCAACATCTTTTTTACATTATGACGACCAAAACTGCATGCAGTATTTCAAGTGTGGCCTTACCAAGGCATTGTAAAGTGGTATTAACACTTCACATGATCTTGATTCTATCCCTCTGTTAATGCAGCCTTGTACTGTGTTGGCTTTTTTGGCAACTGTAGCACACTGAGCACCAAAGAATTGAGGCCTTTGAACTATGGTGCTGGAGAAGACTCCTGCGAGTCCCTTGGACTGCAAGGCTACCAACCCATTCAGTCCTAGAGGAGATCAACCCTGACTGCTCTTTAGAAGGCCAGATCCTGAAGCTAAAACTCAAATACTTTGGTCACCTAATGAGAAGGAAGGACTCACTGGAGAAGAGCCTAATGCTGGGAAAGATTGAGGGCAATAGAAGAAGGGGACGACAGAGAATGAGATGGCTGGATGGAGTCACTGAAGCAGTAGGCGTGAGCTTAAATGGACTCCAGAAGTTGGTAGAGGACAGGATGGCCTGGAGGAACGTTGTCCATAGGGTCACGATGAGTCGGACACGACTTCGCAGCTAACAACAAAGCACACTGCTGGCTTATATTTAAGTGATTGTCCACTAGGACTCCGAGATCCCTCACAGTTACTACTATTGAGCAAGGTACCACCTATTCTATACCTGTGCATTTGGTTTTTCTTGCCTAAATGTAGAACCTTACTTTTTTACCATTGAATTTCATTTTGTTAGATAGCGCCCAATGTTCAAGTCTGTCAAGATCCTTCTGTATCTTAAGCCTATCTTCTGGAGTGTTGGCTATTCTTGCCAGCTTGGTGTTGTCTGCAAATTTGATGAGTTCCCCATCTATCCTCTCATCCAAATCATTGATGAAGATGTTGAAGAGCACTGGGCCCAGAATAGAGCCCTGGGGCACCCCACTACACACTTCCCTCCATGTAGATGCAGTTCCATGCTCCAGGAGTTCTGAAAGATTTTTTTCAGTGGTTCTGGGATCACATCTGCCAGCTCCTCTGGTATCCTGGGATGTAAACAATAATAATAATAATAATAATTTTATTTGTATATGGCCCTTCTCCCGAAGGACTCAGGGCGGTGAACAGGGCAAACATATAAAAGTACAAAGATACAAAAGTTAAAAAAGAATTAAACGAAATGCCCAAGATAAAACAATAGGTAAATATATTTAAAACAACAATAAAATCCCAACCCATCCCCCATCAGGCCAGGCCGGCTTGTTCGAACAAATAAGTCTTCAGATCGCGTCGGAAGGAGCGAAGGTCGGGCGCCATCCGGAGCTCAACCGGCAACCGATTCCATAAATCCGGGGCGCCCACAGAGAAGGACCTCCCCCTGGGGGCCACCAGACGACATTCTCTGACCGGTGGCACCCTGAGGAGGCCCTCTCTGTGGGAACGCACAGGGCGGAGGGAGGTTGATGCTGGCAGCAGGTGATCCCTAAGGTACTCCGGACCCATGCCATGTAGGGCCTTGAAAACCATTACCAGAACCTTGAATCTCACTCGGAAGACAACTGGGAGCCAATGCAGCTCACGGAGCAGAGGTGTAACATGGGAGTATCGGGAGACTCCCAACACAACTCTTGCGGCTGCATTCTGTACCAGTTGGAGCCTCCAAGTGGTCCTCAAGGGCAGCCCCATGTAGAGAGCGTTGCAGTAGTCTAAACAAGAGGTCACGAGCGCATGAGTGACCGTACGCAGGGCATCCCGGTCTAGATAGGGCCGCAACTGGCGCACCAGGCGAACCTGGGCGAAGGCCCCCCTAGTCACAGTTATTATGTGGTCTTCCAGAGTAAGCTGTGAATCTAGGAGGACTCCCAAGTTGCGAGCCCTATCTACGGGGGGTAATAGCTCACCCCCCATAGAAAGAGATGGAATATTCTGAATATCCCGAGATGCCGGTACGTACAGCCACTCAGTCTTGTCGGGGTTGAGTTGAAGCCTGTTCCTCCCCATCCAGACCCGAACCGCTTCCAGGCAACGGGACATCACGTCGAGGGCATCACTGGGGTGGTTTGGGGTCGAAATAAAAAGCTGGGTATCATCAGCGTACTGATGATACCCAAATCCAAAACCACGAATGATCTCACCCAGCGGTTTCATATAGATGTTGAACAGGAGAGGCGAGAGGACGGACCCCTGAGGAAATCCACAAGCGAGAGGCCTCGAGGTCGACCTCTGCCCCCCTGCCAACACTGACTGTGAACGTCCCAGGAGATAGGAGGAGAACCACTGAAGGACCGTGCCTCCCACTCCCAATCCCCTGAGACGCCGCAGCAGGATACCATGGTCGATGGTATCGAACGCCGCTGAGAGGTCTAATAGGACTAGGACAGAGGAATATCCCCTGTCCCGAGCCCTCCAGACATCATTCACCAGCGCGACCAATGCCGTCTCCGTGCTGTACCCGGGCCTGAAGCCCGATTGGTACGGGTCTAGATAATCCGCTTCATCCAGGACCAGAGGGAGCTGATGCGCCACCACACTCTCAACAACCTTCGCAAGAAAGCGAAGGTTGGAGACCGGACGAAAGTTATTTAACGCATCTGGGTCCAAGGCAGGCTTCTTGAGGAGAGGTCTCACCACTGCCTCCTTCAAGACGGTGGGGAAAATGCCCTCACTCAAAGAGGCAGATATAACCGCCTGGAACCAGCCTCGTGTCCCCTCCCGAGCCGCATAAACCAGCCAGGAAGGGCACGGGTCCAATAAACATGTGGTGGAGCTCAACCTACCCATAATCCTGTCCACTTCCTCCGGAGTCACAGGATCAAACTCCTCCCAGATAACATCGACAAGACCACCCGTGTCCTGATCGTCAGACTCTGCCCAGTCGAAGTCCAGACCGGTCCGAATCCGAGCGATTTTGTCCGACAGATGTTGACTAAACTCCTCGGCACGACCCTGCAAGGGTTCCTCCCTCACCTCCTGATTAAGGAGGGAGCGGGTCACCCTGAACAGGGCGGCCGGGCGGTTATCTGCGGACGCGATAAGGGTAGCGAAGTGATTAGCCCTCGCCGCCCTTATCGCTGCGAGATAAGACCTAATATAGGTTCTTAGTCGCAATCGGTCGGATTCGGATCGGCTGGATCTCCAACAGCTCTCTAGGCCCCGTCTCTGACGCTTCATCTCCCGAAGCTCCACGGAAAACCATGGAGCTCGCTGGGATCTGCACCGGGTCAGGGGCCGCAAGGGTACAACTCGGTCAAGTGCCTCCATGGCTGCCCTTTCCCAGGCTTCCACTAAGGCATCCGCCGAGTTGTGAGCAACGGAGGCAGGTGGGGACCCCAGCGCTGCCTGGAACCTATCAGGGTCCATTAAGCACCTGGGCGGAACCATCTAGTTGGCTCCACACACCCACGGCGGGGAGTGGCAAAACGGAAGACCAGCCGCAGGAGATGATGTTATGACAGGGGCATAACAATTGGAGAGCCCCCACCAAGATCATCTAACCACTGTCCAGATAAGAAAACCAAGTCAAGGGTGTGGCCTCCCACATGAGTCGGTCCATGAATTACTTGCGTCAGGTCCATGGCCGTCATGGAAGCCATGAACTCCTGAGCTAACTCAGATGATCCTCCCAGGGATGGTAGATTAAAGTCACCCAAAACTATAAGTTTGGGGAACTCAATCACCAACCCCGAGAGGATGTCGAGAAGCTCAGGCAGGGCTGCTGCTGCGCGACTAGGTGAAAGGTACACCAGCAGCAAGCCCAACTGCGCCCTAGGACCACATCTCAGGAGGAGAGACTCACACCCAACTATCTGGAGAACGGTGGCCTCCCGCGGACACAAGGTCTCCCTCATAACTACCGCCACTCCCCCGCCCCTACCCTGAGCCCGAGGCCGGTGTAGCACACGGAAACCTGGTGGGCAAAGATCAACCAGAGGGATACTACCTTCTGGGCCCAGCCAAGTCTCCGTGATGCAAGCCAGGTCCGCATTCTCACCCTCAACCAGATCCCAGACGAGAGGAGCCTTATTAACAACGGACCTGGCGTTCAAGTACACCAGCCGGAGCTCAGGTGGCTGCACATCCTCGCTCCCGGGACCTTGGGGCGAAAACAGAGGGTTGGAGCGCCTCACCGCTTGTAAATAGCGGAGATGCCCTCCAGGATGTCGATACGGCCCTCTGTTTGTACACCTGCTGCCATTCCCTAACGTCGTGGGAATAGGTAATCCCACGACCCGCTCCAGAGCTCCGGAGGCAACCGACCCCTGCTCCCCCCCAACGCGATCAATCCCGGACCTGGCCTGAACAACGGTTGATGGACTACCCCCCATTTCCAAACAACCACGAAAGATTCCCACCCCCCTCCCTAACCCCACAAAAAATTTGACTAAAAAACTAACCAGGGGCCTCTTATTAAATTTGTACCAGAGGCCCCTGCCCCTGCCCAGCCATCTCTCAGGGTCCCAACAATCGGGCCCTTCATCAAGATTAGAGGTGGAAAGAAAGGCGGGTCGCACCCAGGAAGGGGGGGCACCCCTGAGGGCGAACAAGTCCGTGCTGGTGTAACAAAGGTGAGGCATAATTGTCCGAGCAGGTCCAGGGGAAGGCAGTCCCATAATTAATTAGTTAGTCAGGAGGATCTAAAACAGAGGGTAAGTGGGTGTCCGGACCATCAACCCAGCTTCACTGCCACTCAAGCTGGGTGAACCCCCAGAACAGGCCAACCACCATCCTCTCACGACGGTCGCAGCTCTGATCCCGGGGTGGTCTGGAACACACATCCTGGGTAGGGTATACCCCATAGATCTCTCACCTCTAGGGGGCAGCAGATGTAAGTCTAAGCCACTCTCTCACCGTGGCTTATACCCAGGTCCCACTGAATCCTTTGGGGGCATGGCAGGCAAGAGAGTTAGGCAGATGTTCGTCCAAGGCAAAAAGCCTGATAGGCCATAAAGTAGTAAAATCCCGTCTGCTAATGGCCAGCCGCTCCAGACGCCACCACAATTCCTCCGCCGCTCCACCATTCCAGGCGTTGTTCCCAGCCACAACTCCATGGGCCCCCAAACATCAACTGGTTGGGGCCTTCCAGAGCGCGGCCTTCCAAAGCGTGGCTCCTCCGGGCCTTCTAGACTCTTCCAGGTCCCGCCGAGCTCCATCGGCACCAATAAGCTGCTGATAGGTGCCACACAGAGCGCAGTTCTTCCGGGCTCCTCCGGTCCGACCAAACTCTTCTGGGCTTCACCGGGCTTCACCGTACTTCACCGGCTCACCCAAAGCCCCTCCGAGGGCTGCCGAGGCCGTTGAGGACGCCGAGCCTCCCGGAGCAAACGGAGCAAACGAAGGACCGGAGCGAACGGAGGGCCACGCTGCCGCCGGAACCACTGCCGCTGCCGGAGAAACACCGCCGCTGCAAACGGCGCCGCCGCTGCCGCCAAAAACATCGCCGCTGCCGCCGAAAACGGCCCGAGAACAGCCTGAAAACGACGCCGCCACCAAAAACGGCCCGAAAACAGCCTGAAGACGCCACCACCGCCGCCGAAAATGGCCCGAGAACGGCCCGAGAATGCCAACGCCGCCGCCGAAAACGGCCCGAGAACGGCCCGAGAACGCCACCGCCGAAAACGGCCCAAAAACGCCGCCGCCGCCGCAAGCAGCCCGAGAACAGCCCAAAAACGCCGACGCCGCCAAAACGGCCTGAGAACGCCGAAAACGGTGCCGCCGAGAACGGCAAACCGGCAAACGGGCAAATGGCAAACCGATAGCCGACAGCCTCGTTGCCTGCCGCTGCTAACCCCCAACACAGAGGGCACAAGGGCACCTCTGAGTGGCTCCTAGGGGACGCCTAACAGCTGGAGCTCGCAGAGCTCAGCCTAGCACGTCCACCATCTTGGGCATGCTCATTAAGATCATCTAGAAAACCAAGTCAAGACAAACAGTCTAGTCCAGGAGATCTGAACTGATCCAAAGCAGATAGATGTTCTCTTATCAATTACTTCACCTGTATTCCTGTTCTATTTCCCATGGTGCTGCTTTTGATGGGTTGAACTATATTTTGCTTTTCCGTAAAGACAGATGCAAAGAAGGAATTAAGCAGTTCTGCTTTCTCCCTATTGCCCATCACCTTCTTGCCATCTTCTCCCATTAGTGGAACAACCATTTCCTTGACTTTCTTCCTGTTCCTTACACTTAAACCTAACCTAGTGGTATCAGATGAATATGGTAGATTCATAGCAATAGAAGTGGACTTGAATGGGATAAAGACAATGGTAGTTGGAATTTATTTACCAAATGAACACAAATTGATTTTTTTAGTATCTTATGGAACAATTAACATCTTTTACTTATGAAAATTGGTGTCTCCTTGGCGACCGGAATGGAGTAACTTCACCAACCCATGACAGAACATCAAGTAAAGGGATAAAACCCTCACAAGGTAAACTACCACAAGTCTTCATTGAGCTGATGGACAACTTAATGTTGGCTGACTCTTGGAGGCACAAAAATGGATTAGCAAGACATTATACCTTTTTTCAAAAAGTCATAAAATTCTTCTCAAGAATCAACATGATATGGATTTCCAAGAACTTTGCTAATAAAATTTCAAAAGTGGATCTTCTGCCTAAACGTTTTTCAGATCATAATCCAGTTCTTCTGATGTTCAGAAAAAGGACCGCACAGTTCAGATGGAGACTGAATTAGACTATTCTACACAAAGAGAAGATTTTAAAAGACTGCAAAAAGAAATTGAATTAGTACTTTAACAACAATTTGGGGACAGATTTAATGACTGGGAAGTGAGCAAAGACGTTATGACAGGCTATTTCATCCAACACAATTGTTTAGAAAAGAAGAAAACTCAAAATAAGATGCAAAAGATATTGGATGAACTTAAAAACAAAGAATCTGACTTACAAAGGACGCCAACAGACTCTAAAATTTTATATGAAATGAAATTATTACACCAACTATCTATGCTGACCATTTGGGAAGTGGAAATAAAACTGGATTATTTGAAACAAAGACATTTGGAGTTCTCAAATAAGCCAGGAAGATGGTTGGCATATAGATTGAGAAAAGAAAGAGAAAAGACGTTAAAAAAACCAGATCCCATAAAAGAGGAGGTGGAGTTGCACTATATGTAAAAGACCAGTATATTGCTACAGAAATGCATGAGACCAAAGATGAAAACCTCCTAGAATGCATATGGGTCAACATAAAAGAAAAAAAGAATGACATTGTCATAGGTTGTGTACTACAGGCCACCCAACCAAGCAGAAAAAATATACTTTCTGTTAACCAATTAACAAATATATGTAGGAAACACACTAAAAATAGTAATGGGAGGCTTCAATTACCCTGACATCAACAGGAAGACTAATTCTGCACCAAGTGAGAAATTAAATAGATTCCTGACCAACCTAGCTGACAACTTTGTTGTCCAAAAGGTAGAGGAAGGAACTAGAGAGACAGTCATACTGGACTTAATTCTAACGAACAGAGAAGAAGTGATAAAAGGAATTGAAACTGCAGGAACCTTGGGTGACAGTGACCATGTCATACTGGAATTCAATATAATGCAAACACAAGCAATAGAATATAATCCAACCAGTGTCTTAAATTTTAAAAGAACTGATTTTAACAAACTCAAAGAGAGCCTAACAAAAATTCTATGGATAAAAATCCTAAAGGGGAAAATGACTCAAGAAGTGTGGGAAACACTGAAAAAAATGATCATAAAAGCCCAGACTAGCACAATACCACTGAAAAAGAAAAACAAGAAATCCAAGAAGAAACCAACATGGTTGCACAAAGATCTCTCTGATAAACTGAAAGACAAAAAGCACAAGTACAAAAAATGGAGAGGGACATTTAACTAAAGCAGAATATCAGCAGATAGCCTGAATCTGCAAAGATGAAGTCAGGAAAGTAAAGGCTTAGAATGAACAAAGACTTGCAACAAAAGTCAAAGATAATAAAAAAAAGTTTCTTTGAACATATAAATAACAAGAAAAAAATCAAGGAAACAGTCAGTCCACTAAAGAGAGAAGACAGCAAGGAAGTAACAGGCAGCAGAGAGAAAGCACAGCTGCTTAGCTCATTCTTTGCATCAGTCTTCAAGCAAAAAGAAATTATAGCCCAACCTACCAAAAACATAACTGTAAAAGAGACTAGAAAAAAAATTAAAATAATCAAAAATATGGTAAGAGAACACCTGTCTGATCTTGATGAATATAAGTCACCGGGACCTGACGGATTACATCCCAGAGTTCTAAAGGAACTGGCAGATGTCATCTCAGAACAACTGTACCATATATTTCAAAAATCCTGGAGCACCAGGGAACTACCAGAGGACTGCTTACTTCCCACCATGTAGACATACAATTAAGGACTACTTGTTGAGTGTGGTTTGTCAGCCAGTTAAAAATCCATCTGATGGTGATGCTGTCTATCCCACTTTTTTTAAGCTTTCCAAGAAGTAGGTTGTGGTCTACTTTGTGGAATACCTTGCTGAAGTCTAAGTATACTGTGTCCGCAGCATTCCACTGGTCTACGAATTTAGTTACTTGATCAAAGAATGAAATAAGATTGGTTTGGCATGATCTATTTTTAACAAACCCACACTGGCTTCTAGTTATAACTTTGTTTGTTTCTAGATGTTTGTAGATCTGTTTTTTGATTATCTTTTCCAGTATCTTCCCAGGTATTGATGTTAGTTGGTCTGTAGTTTCTTGGATCTGTTTTTCCCCCCTTTTTTGAAGATGGGAACCACATCAGCTCTTTTCCAATCCTCTGGTAGTTCCCCAGTGCTCCAGGATTTTTGAAAGATATGGTACAGTGGTTCTGAGATGACATCTGCCAGCTCCTTTAGAACTCTGGGATGTAATCAGTCAGCTCCCCATGACTTATATTCGTCAAGATCAGACAGGTGTTCTGTTACCATTTTTTTGCTTATTTTAATTTTTATTTCTAGTTTGACTTTTTCAGTTAAGTTTTTGGTTGTGGTTGTTGTTAGTTGCGAAGTCGTGTCCGACCCATCGCGACCCCATGGACAACATTCCTCCAGGCCTTCCTGTCCTCTACCATCTTCTGGAGTCCATTTAAGCTCACGCCTACCGCTTCAGTGACTCCATCCAGCCACCTCATTCTCTGTCGTCCCCTTCTTCTATTGCCCTTAACCTTTCCCACCATTAGGCTCTTCTCCAGCAAGTCCTTCCTTCTCATTAGGTGGCCAAAGTATTTGAGTTTCAACTTCAGGATCTGGCCTTCTAAAGAGCAGTCAGGGTTGAACTCCTCTAGGACTGACCGGTTTGATCGCCTTGCAGTCCAAGGGACTCGCAGGAGTCTTCTCCAGCACCATAATTCAAAGGCCTCAATTCTTTGGCGCTCAGCCTTTCTTATGGTCCAACTTTCACAGTCATACATTGCAACTGGGAAAACAATGGCCTTGACTATACACACTTTTGTTGGCAGGGTGATGTCTCTGCTTTTTAGTATGCTGTCTAGATATGCCATAGCTTTCCTCCCCAGGAGCGTCTTTTAATTTCTTGGCTGCAGTCTCCATCTGCGGTGATCTTGGAGCCCAGGAAAATAAAATCTGTTACTACCTCCATTTCTTCCCCATCTGTTGTTGTTGTTAGCTGCAAAGTCGTGTCCAACCCATCGTGACCCTATGGACAACGTTCCTCCAGGCCTTCCTGTCCTCTACCATCTTCTGGAGTCCATTTAAGCTCATGCCTACTGCTTCAGTGACTCCATCTAGCCACCTCATTCTCTGTCGTCCCCTTCTTCTCTTGCCCTCAACCTTTCCCAGTATTAGGCTCTTCTCCAGTGAGTCCTTCCTTCTCATTAGGTGGCCAAAGTATTTGAGTTTTAGCTTCAGGATCTGGCCTTCCAAAGAGAAGTCAGGGTTGATCTCCTCTAGGACTGACCGGTTTGATCGCCTTGCAGTCCAAGGGACTCGCAGGAGTCTTCTCCAGCACCACAGTTCAAAGGCCTCAATTCGTTGGCGCTCAGCCTTTTTTATGGTCCAACTTTCACTGCCATACATTGCAACAGGGAAGACCATAGCCTTGACTATATGCACTTTTGTTGACAGGGTGATATCTCTGCTTTTTAGTGTGCTGTCTAGATTTGCCATGGCTTTCCTCCCAAGGAGGAAGCGTCTATTTGCCAGGAATTGAGAGGGCCGGATGCCATGATCTTGGTTTTCTTAATGTTAAGTTTCAACCCAACTTTTGCACTCTCCTTCTTCACCCACAACAAGAGGCTCTTTAGTTCTTCTTCACTTTTTGCCATTAGAGTGGTATCATCTGCGTATCTTAGGTTGTTGATATTTCTTCCGGCAATCTTAATTCCAACTTTTGATTCATCTAGCCCTGCTTTTCTCATGATGTGATCTGCATATAGGTTAAATAGGCAGGGTGACAGTATACAGCCTTGCCGGACTCCTTTCCCAATTTTGAACCAGTCAGTGGTTCCGTGTCCAGTTCTCACTGTTGCTTCTTGGCCCACATATAGGTTTCTCAAGAGACAAATAAGATGGTCTGGTACGCCCATCTCTTTAAGAACTTGCCACACTTTGTTATGATCCACACAATCAAAGGCTTTAGCATAGTCAATGAAGCAGAAGTAGATGTTTTTCTGGAACTCTCTAGCTTTCTCCATGATCCGGGCCTATGTTGGCAATTTGATCTGTAGTTCCTCTACCTCTTCGAAATCCTGCCTGTACTTCTGGTAGTTCTCGATCTACATACTGCTGGAGTCTAGCTTGTAGGATTTTAAGCATAACTTTACTAGCATGAGAAATGAGTGCAATGGTGCAATAGTTTGAACATTCTTTGGCACTGCCTTTCTTTGGAATTGGAATGTAAACTGATCTTTTCCAATCCTGTGGCCACTGTTGAGTTTTCCAAATTTGCTGGCAAATTGAGTGTAGCACTTTTACTGCATTGTCTTTTAAGATTTTGAATAACTCAGCTGGAATACTGTCGCCTCCACTAGCTTTGTTGTTGCTCAGCTTTTCTAAGGCCCACTTCACTTCACATTCTAGGATGTCTGGCTCGAGGTCAGTGACCACCTCATTGTGATTATCAGGGACGTTAAGCTCATTCTTGTATAGTTCTTCTGTGTAATTTTGCCACCTCTTCTTAATCTCTTCTGCCTCTGCTAGGTCCCTGCCATTTTGGTCCTTTATCATGCCCATTTTTGCATGAAATGTTCCCTTCATCTCTCCAATTTTCTTGAAAAGATCTCTGGTCCTCCCTATTCTATTGTTTTCTTCTATTTCTTTGCACTGTTCATTTAAGAAGGCATTTGTCAAGCCCCGTCCGCGGGTAGGAATATACTCACAACAACCAGCAGGAATGGGTGACAACTCAAAGAACGCTTTTATTCAGCTCCGAACAGAGACAAAGTCAGCGTTGGCAGCACTACGCTCCCAACGCACATATATAGCCAGCAGGCACAGAAACCCCGCCCCCCCATCTGTCCACACGTGTATATACTTTGCCCCTCCCCTTTTGTTCTGTTTGCGTGTCCACACGCATGCGTTTGTCCACCCTCCCTCTCCGGCATGCCATTCCCGACAAGGTAAGCACCCCAGGTAATCCCCACCCTTATTCCCAGACACCCACTCCCACCATATTCGACCACACCGGGCACCCCGCACCCCGAGGCAGCCCCCCCAAGTCCCGAAGCACCCTGGGCCTCACCGTCTAACAGTCAGCCCACCGGCAACCAGGGACCCAGTCACTGTCAATTCTGCTGGAGGGTCCATTCGTGGAACCACGGCTACCAGCATGCACAGCACTGGCTGGCAAGCGGCTGAAAACGACGGGTCTGGCTGAGAATCGGCACGTCCGACTGGAGACCCCATCTGTGCAGGCACGGCTACCAGCTGGCAAGCGGTGGAGGTCGGAGAAGCTAGCCGAGCGGTGGTAGGCCCAGCCGGAAGGCCCGTCTGCACAGGAGTGGCCACCAGGGACAGATGGAGACCGGCTGCCGGGAGCAGGGAACCGGAAGAGCCTGCAGCAGCACGGAGGACAGACCGGCGAGACGACGACCCAGGAGCAGGACCCAGAGCACCTGAGGCCAGGTGAGCGGCAGACACAGGGCCAACATGCACGGTTGTCCCCCCCACAGAGTGTCGGGCCCACGGGGCTCGACAGGCAGCTCCCCCTACCAAGGCTCTACCTGGAAGACAAGAGGTGACAGCTGAGCGACCACCCACCCGACCTGAGGGCTCCGCCCATCTCCCACCCGGCTTCCCCGGATAGTTGCGGTGGAATGCCCGGACCAGGCGGGGCACATGGACGTCCACCTCAGCCACCCATGTGGCTTCTGTCATAGGGTACCCCTTCCACAAGAGTAGGTACTGTACTCTCCCCCTCCTTACCCTTGAGTCGACAACTTCCTGTACCTCAAAGTGGTCACCATGAACAGGTCCAGGGGCCCCTTCCTCCAACCCACGAAGTGTCACCCTGGCAGGCTTCAGCAGGCTGCTGTGGAAAACCGGGTGAATCTTACCCAGGAACTTCGGCAGCCGGAGCCGCACCGTCACAGGGTTGATTACTTGTATCACCCGGAAAAGCCCTAGGAACTTGGGACCAAGTTTCTTACATGGTGCCTGGAGCCGTAGAAATTTGGTGGACAGGTATACTAGGTCCCCCACCTTGGGGGGTTCGAAGGGTCTCCATGTCCTGTCTGCGGCTCTCTCCAACGCCTTCTTCACCGCTCCTCACACCTCCCCCAGTTGTTCCCCCAGTCGGCGAGACAACGACCCAGGAGCAGGACCCAGAGCACCTGAGGCCAGGTGAGCGGCAGACACAGGGCCAACACGCATGGTTGTCCCCCCCACGGAGTGTCGGGCCCACGGGGCTCAACAGCATTCTTATCTCTTCTAGCTATTCTCTGGAATTCTGCATTCAATTTGGTGTATCTTTCTTTTTCTCCCTTGCCTTTCACTTCCCTCCTGTCCTCAGCTATTTGCAAAGCTTCCTCAGACAGCCATTTTGCTTTCTTGCATTTCTTTTTCTTTGGGATGGTTTTAGTTGCTACCTCTTGTACAATGTTGCAAACCTCCATCCATAGTTCTTCAGGCACTCTGTCTATCAGATCTAATTCCTTAAATCTATTTCTCACCTCTACTGTATATTTGTCATGGATATGATTTAGTTCATACCTGAGTGGCCTAGTGCTTTTCCCTACTTTCTTCAGTTTAAGCCGAAATTTTGCAACGAGAAGTTCATGGTCTGAGCCACAGTCAGCTCCTGGTCTTGTTTTTACTGATTGTATAGAGCTTCTCCATCTTTGGCTGCAGAGCACATAGTCAATCTGATTTCTGTGTTGACCGTCTGGTGATGTCCATGTGTACAGCCGTCTCTTGTGTTGTTGGAAAAGAGTGTTTGCTATGACCATCATATTCTCTTGCCTGTGCCCTGCTTCATTTTGTACTCCAAGGCCAAACTTGCCTGTTATTCCAGTTATCTTTTGGCTTCCTACTTTAGCATTCCAATCCCCCATGATGATAAGGACATAATTTTTTAGTGTTAATTCTATAAGGTGCTATAGAGCTTCATAAAACCGGTCAATTTCATTCTCTTCAGCACCAGTGGTTGGGGCATAGACTTCGACTACTGTGATATTGAATGGTTTGCCTTGGATTTGCACTGAGATCATTCTGTCATTTTGGGGATTGTATCCCAGTATTGCTTTTCCTACTCTTTTATTATTAACTGTGAAGGCTACTCCATTTCTTCTGAGGGATTCTTGCCCGCAGTAGTATACCTGATGGTCATCTGAATTAAATTCACCCATTCCTGTCCATTTTAGTTTGCTGAGTCCTAAAATGTTGATGTTCAGTCTTGTCATCTCTTGTTTGACCACGTCCAGCTTTCCTTGATTCATGGATCTTAGATTACAGGTTTCTATGGAGAAAAAAATCTTTACAGCATTGGACTTTCCTTTCACCACCAGATGCATCCACAGCTGAGCGTCCTTTTGGCTTTGGCCCAGTCGCTTCATTCTTTCTGGCGCTACTAGTACTAGCCCTCTGCTCTTCCCCAGTAGCATATTGGATGCTTTCCGACCTGAGGGGCTCATCTTCCAGCGTCATATCTTTTTGCCTTTTGGTACTGTCCATGGGGTTTTCATGGCAAAGATACTGGAGTGGGTTGCCATTTCCTTCTCCAGTGGATCACATTTTGTCAGAACTCTCTGCTATGACCTGTCCATCTTGGGTGGCCCAGCACAGCATAGCTCATAGCTTCATTGAGTTATGCAAGCCCCTTCACTGCGACAAGGCAGTAATCCTGAGTCTCATCCGGAACACAATTGGAGAGGCCAGGCTCTTTCTCTGATTGTGAGTCTTGTAATTCATCAGAGCCTCCCTCCGACTCTGATGGGTCTCCAAACCCCTCCTCCTCCTCCTCAGATTCCCCGGAGTCAGCTGTCGGGAGCACAAGCTGGCATGGAATCACAACAGCCTGTAGCATACTAACTATGGCAATGTCATTTTTTTTCTTTTATATTGACCCATGCACATTCTAGGAGGTTTTCGTCTTTGGTCTCATGCATTTCTGTAGCAATATAGTGGTCTTTTACATATAGTGCAACTCCACCTCCTCTTTTATGGGGTCTGTTTTTTTAACAGTTTATATCCTTCTATCAGTGTGTTCCACTCATGGGTCTCATCCCACCAAGTTTCAGTAATTCCAATTATATCATATCTACCTTCATGTATTAATAATTCTAGTTCACCCTGTTCGTTCCCCAAACTTCGTGCATTTGTATATAGGCTTTTGAGAGCTTTATGTCTGACTCTGGGTATGCTTCCCATGTCTCCTATTTGGTGTTTGAGTTTGTCTTCCTTCCCATCCCTCCTTGCCTCATTATTTGATTTGTTTTGTAGGGGTTTTTGCTTGGAATTAGGTCCTGGAGATCCTAAATATTGGTCACCCTCCTCCCTCAGGTTTAGTTTAAAGTCCTCCTGATAAGTTGAGCCAGGCATTTTCCAAAAACATTCTTCCCAGTTTTTGTGAGGTGCAGCCCATCCCTTGCCAAATGTCTATTGTGGAGGTAGTGCAGACCATGGTCCAGGAATCCAAAGTTCTTTTGACGACACCATCCCTTTAGCCAGTGGTTCACTTCTAGTATCCTTTGTTCTCTTACTGGATGTTGACCTTTCGTTGGCAGTACAGATGAAAAAACTACTTGTATACCTAACTCCTTGACCTTCTCGCCTAGCTGTTTGTAATCCCTCAATATTGTTTTCAGCTCCATTTTCGTGTCGTTCATCCCTACGTGTAGTAGTAAAAAGGGGTAGTAATCTGTGGGTTTTATTATTTTGGTTAGGTTTTTGGTCACATCTTTGATTCTTGCTCCAGGGAGACAACATACCTGTCTGGATTGACTGTCCGGTCTACAGATAGCTGATTCTGTTCCCTTCAGAATTGAATCTCCTATTACCAACACTCGCTTTTTTTTCCTAGGGAGTTTTTGGGTATCTATCACTGGAGCACTTGATATTGTTAATATTTTAGGGACATTTGATGATGCTTCTTTTCTAGGTGTCTGCATGTTTTCTTCCAGGGACAGTCTATGAAATCGATTGCTCAGAACCAGTGGGGCTGCATCAGAGTGGGTTGGGTTGGACACGGGTTTTGTTCTAGGTTTGTGTTTTTTTCCATGAGTGACATGTTTCCATCTCTTTTCTTCTTCTAAGGGGTCAATTCTTTTAAAAGTTTTTTGATCATTGTTATGTTCAATTTGGGCATGTTCTTCTTGCAAGATTTGGGGTTTCTCGTTTTGTGGGTTGAGTTTCAATGCAGTTAGAGTTTTCTCTAGACATTTTACTTTTTCCTTTAGTAGCACAATTAGTTTACATTTGGTACATTTATAGTTTGGTTCTTCTATGGGCATAAGAGTATACATGGAACATGTTTTGCAGATCACAATAACATCAGTTTCTTTTTCCATGAGTGGATTAAAAATGAAAATTTAGAAAAAATGAAAATGAGAAAAAATGAAAATGTGTAGAAGGTTTTACCACAGATTATTAAATGGGACAAATGTCCAATTTTGAGATTTGATATTCTAACAGATCATTTAAAAATTAAAAATTGGGGGAAAATGTCTAGTTTTTGCCTTCAGAAGTTGTGGGAGCTTCATCACTGGAAGCTTTCAAGAAGAGACTTGACTGCCATCTGTCAGAAATGGTGTAGGGACTCCTGCTTGGGTGGTGGGTTGGACTGGATGACCTACAAGGTCCCTTCCAAATCTGTTTATTCTATTCTGTTCTAAGATGATGATTGGAATGATCCTATAACTACTTTTGAAATATCAGATTAAGATTAAAACAGGCAAGGCCCCAGGCCCAGATGGACTTCCAAGTCAATGTTATAAATGCTTTGAAAATCAACTGCTACAACCATTGAAACAGGTAATAAATTCTACATTACAGGGTTCTAAAATGCCTCAGTTGTGGAGAGAAGCTAATATTGCCCAGCTTCCAGAAATATTTATCTTCCCTTCAATCTGTCCTTCTTCTTGTTCCTCAGGTTTCTTCTGGTTTGTATAGAAAATCTTTTCCATTTTCCATATTGTCAGTCTCTTTTCTGGGTTTTCCATTAAGTCAATTTGTTGACCAATTGAATCTTCTGTAATAGTATTTGATTGTTCCACTTCTTCTATTATATTCTGTTCAGTTGATTCTTTAATTGTAGTCAGAGTTTGAATTTGTACACCTGGGCTGACATCTTGTTCTTTTCTGTAGCCTCTTAATTTATCAGTAGCTGTAAGAATAGTTTTAATAAGTGCTCTCATCAAAAAGAGAGTCTTTTCCTGGTCTTCATCCATGTTTTTGTAGTAGTACGTAGAGTTAAAAGCTTTACAGTCAGAAAATAAGAGTAGTTTTATCACTGAGCGTAGAACACAGCTGGTCTCCTCAAAGCTAATACCTTCCAAGTTTACAGGAGTCTTATCTATAGTCCGGGCTGCAAGCCAAGTCTCTGTTAGGCAATAACAAATTGTAATTTCAGGTGTCACCCATGCCATTTAGGAATTTTACTTCTTTTTGTAGATAAAAACCCAAATCTTCAATAAAAACAGAGTAAAAAATGAATCTTTTAATCCTCAAACTTTAGGAAAATAAAAATCCAGTTAAAATCAGTTAAAATCAGGTTATTCTTTCAATGTTTTAAACTTCCCTGGATAGTCAGTCACCGCTGTTATTAGAGGATGGGATAGGATTTCCCTCCCCTCCCTCCACAGGGGGGGAAAGTACTTTAGGCAGCTTATGCAGGTAAAAAAGATAGTTGGATTTAAGAAAGGTAGATCTTACCTAGTCTTTGTAGGTGCCTGGTGGTAAATGTGACTTCAGCTCTCTGCAGCCTAGTGACGAGCCATATTTCTATGGCCGGTCTTTCGTCCGCCAGTTTGGAGGGCTGCGCTGGGTCTAGCAGAAGAGCTACTGCTCTCCTGCGATCTAGCGGGGGGGCCTCCTTGCTGGTCACCCCTACAGGGCGACTTTCTACCCTTTCCAAGGTTCCCCAGAGATGTGAAACTGAACATAGAAGATGGAGCTTATCTTCCAGGCGTCCATGGCGGCCGCGTCAGCAAACCAGAAGTCGAGATGGAAAGAGAGAGAGACATTTTGTTAGCACTTCCACAACAATGAAGATTGGATGCCCTCTCTTGTTTCAAATAATATACAGTATTTAATAACAGAGGGAGATCCGTTTGAAGATTTGACAGCACGGAGATGGAAGGCTAGCTGGCAAAGAAAGAAAGCTAGAATAAGACTGAAGAAGATGGGGGTTTTGACTGATTAGTGGATTAATAGAGAATATACTTAAATAGATAAGATGTATACTTTGAAATTTAAACTTTATTATGAAATGAGATAAAGATAATTTTGAACATTTAAAACTTGAAAGTATAAATATCAAAAGTTAAAATTGAATATTGATTTGTCTACAAAGATTGAATGTAAATGTAATTAAGACACATATAAGCTAAAAATCTACTGAAAAATGTAATGAATATGTTTTATTTAGCTGATATATAAAGAATTGTATTAGCTTAATATGAGATAGAAGACATTAAGAGAAAAAGAGAGGAAACATCTGATGTTGAAAAAGAGACTTTTGATTACTAAGGTTAAGATACTTAGAAACTAATAGAAAATAAGAATGTTATAAAAAGGTAAAGGTTCCCCTGCACATGCGTGCTAGTCGTTTCCAACTCTAGGGGCCGGTGCTCATCTCTGTTTCAAAGCCGAAGAGCCAGCGCTTGTCCGAGGACGTCTCTGTGGTCATGTTATACTGTATTACTAATTAGATGATGCATGATGGTGTGAAGTAGAATATGTTTGACTAGATGTGTATCCTGAATATTAGACTGTGTGATGAATTTGATAATGGGAATTTTGGTGACTCACAATTTGGAAACTATAATTAATAAAGGTTAAATTTAAATATTAATGGGAAACTAAAAATTGGGAAAACTGATTAGGACATTGATTGTCTATAAAGATTGAATGTTAAAATAACTAGGATATGTATGTTAAAAATTATTGATAACTGTAAAAATGTTATTTTATTCAATTGAATTGTATTAGTTCAATTAAGAGACAGTAAATGTTAAAGGGGAAAAGAGAGGAAATATTTAATGTGGTAGTTTGAGATTTGTATTAGAGAAATTTGTATGTTATTGAACTATTGGTCAACCCAACCGACATGTTGCTTTTGAAATATTTAAATGTAAAATCAGAAAATCAATAAAACTTTTTTTAAAAAAAATATTACCCAGCTTCCAAAGGAAGGTCAAGATGCTACAATGATAAAGAACTACAGACCAATTTCCTTATTAAATAATGATTATAAACTTTTTATGGCAATATTGTGGGGCAGATTGAAGAAGATTTTGCAAAACTTTATACATGAGGACCAATCTGGTTTCTTACCAAAAAGGCAATGAGGGATAATGTTAGAACGGTTCTAAAATGTTATTGAATAATTGAAATATCATAATGAGACCCAGGTAGCCTTAATATTTTTAGATGCATCTTAAAAGCTTTTGAAAATTTAAATTGGGTTTTCCTTATCAGACTTTTAGAGGAAATGGATTTTGGAGAGCAATTTATTCAAGGTATTAAGCTTGATTTACACATCCCAACATGAGCGTATTATTGTTAATTGTGAATTGACTAAAAAATGTGACACTCAAAAAGGTACAAGAGAAGGTTGTCCCCTGTCCCCACTGCTCTTTATTTTAGTCCTATAGGTTTTGAATAGAGACATCAGATGACATGACAAAATAACTGGTGTGAAAATGAAGAAAGAGACTTATATTTAGTTGTATTTTTGCAAGATCCCCCAAATAGTTTGGAACATTTGATGAAGAAGTAGAATGATTTTGGAGCTTTGGCTGCTTTCAAAATAAACAAACAGAAAACAAAGATATTAGTCAAGAATATTGCTGCATATGAGCATGAAAATTTAACAAAAAAAATCAAGTATTAAGGTGGAAAAGAAGGTTAAACATCTTGGAGTGATACTGTCAAACACAAACTCTAAATTGTTTCAAAATAACTACTGTATGTACCGGTCTAGAATGATATTAAGAAAGACTTACAAAGGTGGGGTAAATTGCAACTATCTCTATTGGGCAGGATCTCTGTGATCAAGATGAATGTCCTACTGAGGATGTTACTTTTATTTCAGACCTTGCCCATATTGATCACTGAGACTCCATTCAAGAACTGTCAAAGGGATATTTTTAGATTTATTTGGCAAGGAAAAAACAAGAGTCAAGTATAAATTGTTGCAGGATGCCAAAGAAAGAGGTGGTTTGCGTCTTCCAGTTTTAAAATTGTATTTTGAAGCATGTTGTCTTGTTTGGATGAAGGAATTGGGTGACCTTAAGAATAAGAGTTATTGGATTTGGAAGGTGTGAGAGGGCAGGCTGCCTGAGATGAGCTAACACATGGGCCGATGGTGCCCTGCCCCTTTTAAGACCTCTCCCCAGCCAGCCCAGCTGTGTAACAGAATAACAGAATTGGAAGGGACCTTGGGAGTCTTCTCGTCCAACCTCCTGCTCAAGCAGGAGACCCTGTACCCTTTCAGACAAATGGCTGTCCAATCTGTTCTTAAAAACCTCCAGTGATGCTTAGCAAAGAGCAGCTATAAAAGCCCTGCAGCAAAGCAGCTGAGTGTGGTAGTTAGTATTGAAGGGTTCTGGGAGTGAGAAGGCTTGTGTGTTTCGCTATAAGGTATAGGAAACTGGAAGCAACCTGAAGTTAAGGAGAACTGTAATTTACTCCTGATAGCATGGAGCAGCAGTAGACCTGGGGAGGGTGTGGAAACAAACTAGGACTACTACCCAAGGGTCTGCTGTTGTGTGGGTTGCCTAAAGGCCAGGGAGGCTGGAGTGGGCCCTCTGGGCTGGGGAAGCCCACTGAACTGGATATAAACAAAAGGACCCTATGACAATCCATTTTTTTGTTTTCTTGGCTGTCCATGATATACACAACATTCAATTCAAATGTGTCAATACATTTCCCATGTTGCTTCTTCAAAGTCCAACTTTTGCTTCCATAGAGTGTCACAGGGAATACCATGGCTTGCATTATTCTGATCTACAGATGTATGTATCCAGTACTGTGCTGATATGAATTAAATATATCAGGCCTTCCTTTGCTGATTAGATTTATATCAAAATGTATTACAGATGTTCATGTTTAATAACAAAAATTATTACCAAGCCTAAAAGGATCTTACATCTTTGGCCAATCATTTCATCTCACCTACTGTTGTGATTTAGTGTCAGCCTGTGCTCCCAGCAGCTGAGTACGATGAATCTGAGGAGGAGGAGGGGTTGGGAGAGCCTTTGGTGTCAGAGGGAGGCTCTGATTCACTGCAGGACTCTCAGCCTGGCCCCTCCAGTCATGTTCCTCATGAGGCTCAGCTGTGTGAGGAGGGGGGTGTTGGACTCAGAGGAGTCACAGCTGAATCTGTTCAGAGATGCTAGAAGCAGAAGGCAATCCAGCAGAGCAGAGCAGAGAAAATCAATGAGGCAACTCAGTGAAAAGAGGAGAAGCCAGTGAGAAGCCACACCTTGGGACTGATAATAAAAGGGGAAGGGGTGGGCAGGGCTGCTTGCTGAAGGCAACCGTTTGGAGAAATTCAAAGAGAATCCTGGTCTGTTCTTGCTAATCTGTTTGACTCTTGTTTGTTAACTCTTGTTTGATATTTTAAATCATTTATTGAAGGAAATATTATGTTGCCTTTTTGTTTGAACTGTAAATAAATTTGGGTTGGTTTTTTCCAGCCTATTGATTATTTAAAGGAAGAAGGGGTTGTCCCTGACACACAAACAGGGCCGGTCGTAGGCTGGAACAGAACAGTTTGCCTTCAGCCTCCTACCCCTTACTATTATGGAGCAGCTACGTGCTGAGAATGCCCAGCTCACCCAGCAACTCACTTTGTTGGCAGCTCAGGTGGCTCAATTACAAGCACAGATCCATGCTGCACCACCACCCAGGAGAAAATGCCAAGTTGCGATGCCGGATAAATTTAATGGCAATCCAGATATGTTTCCTGCTTTCCTGGGACAATGCCAGCTATTTATCAGCGTGAGAGCAGCTGATTTCCCGACTGACCGGGATAAGGTGGCGTTTGTGTTAAGCCTTCTCTCTGGTAATGCAGCTCATTGGGGCACACCCCTGCTGGCCCAACCTAGTCCATTGTTGGGCAACTTTGTGGGGTTTTGTAATCATATGCGTCTGATGTATGAGGACCCCATAAAGATGCAGACTGCTACCCGATGCCTGAAAGCTCTGAGGCAAGGTCAACAGGGCTATATCAGTGATTTTCACCTGCTTACCCAGGATTCAGCCTGGAATTGTTCTGTTCCAGCCTACGACCGGCCCTGTTTGAATGTCAGGGACAACCCCTTTTTATAGATAACAGGCTGGAAAAACCCAACCAAATTTATTTACAAAGAAATCAAAAGTTCAAACAAGAGTTAAACCAAAAGTTCAAACAAGAGTTAAACAGGAATAACAGACCAGGACTCTAGCAGAAGATCTTCAAACAGTTGCCTTCAGCAACCAGCACCTCCCACACCTTCCCTTTTTATCAGCAATCCCAAGGCGTGGCTTCTCATTGCCTTCTCCTCCTCTCACCGAGTTGCCTCATGACCTTTCTCTGTTCTACTTTGCTGGATTGCCTCCTGCTCCTAGCGTCCCTGAATAGATCCAGCTGTGAATCATCTAGGGGATTCCAGTCCATGCCTTAATTGACTCTGGGGCCACCACAAATTTTATGGACTCAGCATTTGTGGCCAAATGGGCTGTTCCCCAGTGCCTGGTGGAACCGCCCATGTTAGTGGAGACTATTGATGGTCGAGTGCTCCTGTCTGGGCCAATTAAGGCCGCCATGCAACCGTTATGTATGGCCATCAGTTCCCATGAGGAGGCCATCCAGTTCTATATCACCTCAGATCTGCATTTCCCCGTGGTCTTAGGACTGGCGTGGCTCCGGGCGCATGACCCACAGATCTGTTGGTCACAGAACCTGGTCACCTTCCCAAGCTTACAGTGCGTGGACCACACTCGCCATATCTGTGCTGGCCAGGTGGAGGGTTCCCCAGGGGTTTCCTTGCCCTCTGAACTGACTGAATTTGCTGATGTGTTCAGCGCAACGGAGGTGGATCAATTACACCCACACAGGCCCTATGACTGCCCCATTTATTTAGTCCCTGATGTGCCTCTTCCAGTGGGGCGTTTGTACTCCATGTCGGACCCTGAGTTGGCTGCATTGCGGGACTTTCTCGACAAGAATTTGGCTCGGGGTTTCATCCGGCCCTCATCCTCACCAGTGTCTGCACCCGTGCTCTTTGTCAAAAAGAAGTCCGGCAAATTTTGGCTTTGCTACGATTATAGAAAATTAAACGCCATCATGGTGCGTAATCGTTACCCGCTGCCCCTCATCCCCGAACTCTTGGACCGACTCCAGGAGGCAAAGATCTTCACAAAACTGGACTTGAGTGGAGCTTACAATCTTGTCAGAGTTCAGTGATGAGTGGAAGACGGCTTTTGGTACTTGATACGGACACTTTGAGTACATGGTGATGCCGTTTGGCCTGACCAACGCCCCTGCCGTGTTTCAGCATTTCATGAATAACATTTTCCTGGACTTGTTAGATCAGTTTGTCGTGATCTACCTGGACGACATCCTGATCTACTCCCCGTCGCGAGAGGTGCACCATCAGCATCTCCATCAGGTCCTGCAGCGACTCCGAGAACATCGGCTGTATGCCAAATTGGAGAAGTGCCAGTTCCACCGGACGACCATTGATTTTCTGGGTCACTGCATTTCTCCTGAGGGCATTGCCATGGAGCCGAGTAAGGTCAAGTCTTTGCAGAGTTGGCAACCCCCACATCGTGTGAAGGATGTTCAGCGACTTCTTGGGTTTGCCAACTACTATCGGGCTTTCATCCCTGGGTTTGCTACCCTGACTGCCCCCCTCAGTCGGCTCCTGCAGAAGAAGACTCGGTTTCAATGGGATGCTTCAGAACAACAGGCTTTCCAGGCTCTGAAGGAAGCCTTCATGAAGGAGCCCATCTTGAAGCATCTTGACCCGCTGGGAGTCCTGATCTGCTGGGAGTTCAATGGCCTGGTATTCAAATACATTTTTCACTACCCCCCCTTCCCCCCTTGATTTTAAGTATGATAAGAAAATAAATAAGCAAAACACTTGCCCTCACAGCTAAATTTGCAGATGTGGCAAACATTGAGATACTACATAGATGCTTTCCCCAAGAAGATTCAGTACATAATTGATGATCAGCCCCAGTGGGGAGTCAACATTCTTATAAAGTCAATACATGTTCCTGCACGAAAAATGAAAAAAAAATAACCTACAGTACCTTGAAAATTAGTGGGATAGCAATGATGGAAGACATATATGGTACTATTTTTCATGCAGGAACATGAGCTTTCAAAATGTACATGGGCTATTTGTTTTCATGCTAACTATCAACAGGATTATGAGTACTACCTTTATAAGAGTGTTGATTTCCCCTGTAATGGACTGACCTTGCTGGGGAAAGAGCCTTGGTGGAGCAGTGGGCTAATGCCTCCTTAAGTAACACCAGCTGCCTGCAATTAGTGCAGGTTCGCATCCCACCAGGCTCAAGGTTGACTCAGCCTTCCATCCTTCCGAGGTAGGTAAAATGAGGACCCAGATTGTTGGGGGCAATTAAGCTGACTTTGTAATAATGCCGCTTGGGGGGTGTATGAAAGCCCTAATAAGCAGGCATATACATAGAATGAAGGCTACTGCTAAGCTTGTAAGCCGCCCTGAGTCTTTGGAGAAGGGCGGGATATAAATGGAATTAAAATAAAAATAAATAAAATAAATCCTGGCTCTATGAAATCCCAAAGTATTACAGGTAATTGGAAGAAAATCTGAGGTCTTCCATGTATTTGTTGAATCACAAATCCCAGCACCTCTCACCGCTGCTCTGCAAATTGGCTACATCTGCTGGGACTTGTAGTACAGCAACATGTACAGTACTTAGAGTGGCTTTTATTTTCATAGATCCACTCTTTTGTGCTGGAGATACAGACTGTGAAAGGTATGCTTTACTATCTTTCTGGTTCTTAAAATACTCTTCCCCATGGATCATTTTCAAAACAGGTAAGGGTTTTATGTGCATCAAAATTAGATATTCTTGCAGGAATTTAAAGATTAGCAAATTTATTAGGACTTAAAGAACAGAATAAAACCTACCACATGACTGATAACGTGGAGTGACCTATTTTGTATTTATTTTTTATGGTGCCACAAAGCTTAGACATTCTTCTAAGGCTGCACCCTTCCTCTACTGTAAAATCATTTCCCCGAATGCAGCTATTTTTTCAGCCTGACTTTGGAAGCTGCCTTACCAGCTGCTGGCAAAAGAGTTTCACTCTTGAGATTTCTTACCTCACACTTGCTTAGCAATCCTGTCTCCTGTAGTCTGGACCAAATACTCTGGATCCTCCCAGCATGTTCTGGGTGAATATTAGTGTTTCCACATGTACAATGGTGCTTCAGCATGAACGTGTCATAAACAATGCCTGTGAGAAGGTAGGAAAAGAGCACAGTGGAAGGAGAAAAAAAAAAGTAATTGAAATCCTGCCAAGAAATTTAACGACAGGTGGCACATTTCGAATTCTGATGGCATGATAAAGATGCTATTGTATCACAAAATTACTACCATCTTGGGTGTGGTCAGTTATAAAGCAACAATTTATTATACTGTAAGGCAAACTCCTCAGATTACTTTGTATGAGTTACCCAGCATCGCTTCTACTATCCTAACCTTTCCTCTCTTTTTTTGTCAGCAACTGATCACTCTCTCCAAACAAAGCAGGACCTTGTAGCTACATTATTTTTATTTGTTAAGAATGCTTGTGGGGTTAATAATAATAATAATAATAATAACTTGACTCCCTCTTCTTTGTGGTAGCCCCTGAGATATTGGAACACTGCTATCATGTCACCCCTCACTCTTCTCTTCGTTAAACTACACATACCCAATTCCAGCAACCGTTCCCTATATGTTTTAGCCTCCAGCCCCCTAATCATCTTTGTTGCGCTTCTCTGTACCCTTTCTAGAGTCTCGACATCTTTTTTACATCGTGGTGACCAAAACTGGATGCAGTATTCCAGGTGTGGCCTTACCAAGGCATTGTAAAGTGGTATTAGTACTTCACTTGATCTTGATTCTATCCCTCTGTTAATGCAGCCTAGCACTGTGTTGGCTTTTTTGGCAGCTGCAGCACACTGCTGGCTCATATTGAAGTGATTGTCTACTTGGACTCCGAGATCCCTCTCACAGTTACTACTATTGAGCAAGGTACCACCCATACTATACCTGTGCATTTGATTTTTCCTGCCTAAATGTAGAACCTTACATTTTTCACCATTGAATTTCATTTTGTTAGATAGCGCCCAGTGTTCGAGTCTGTCCAGATCCTTCTGTATCTTAAGCCTATCTTCTGGAGTATTGGCTATTCCTGCCAGCTTGGTGTCGTCTGCAAATTTGATGAGTTCCCCATCTATCCCCTCATCCAAATCGTTAATGAAGATATTGAAGAGCACTGGGCCCAGAATAGAGCCCTGGGGCACCCCACTACACACTTCCTTCCATGTAGATGCGGTTCCATTGAGGACCACACGCTGAGTACAGCCTGTCAGCCAGCTACGAATCCATCTGGTGGTGATGCTATCTAACCCACATTTTTCTATCTTATCAAGTAGTAGGTTGTGATCTACTTTATCAAATGCCTTACTGAAGTCCAAGTAAATTATATCTACAGCATTCCTCTGGTCCACTAATTTTGTCACTTTGTCAAAGAATGTAATAAGATTTGTCTGGCATGATCTGTTTTTGACAAACCCATGTTGACTTTTAGTGATGACTTTGTTTGCATCAAGGTGTTCGCTGATTCGTTGTTTGATTATCTTTTCCAGAATCTTCCCAGGTATTGAGGTCAGGCTGATAGGTCTGTAGTTTCCTGGATCTATTTTTTTCCCTTTTTTGAAGATGGGAAATACATCAGCTCTCTTCCAGCCCTCTGGTAGTTCCCCAGTGCTCCAGGATCTATGAAAAATATAGTTCAGTGGTTCTGAGATCATGTCTGCCAGTTCCTTGAGAACTTTGGGGTGTAATCCATCTGGTCCTGGTGATTTGAACTCATCTAGGCTGGACAGGTGTTCACTTACCATTTTTTTGCCTATCTTAACTTGCGTTTCTATTCTGTTGTTTATGGCACTGGTTTTGGTAGGTTGGACTGTTTTTTCCCTTTGTGTAAAGACAGATGCAAAAAACGAGTTAAATAGTTCTGCTTTCTCCCTATTGCTTGTCACCTTCTTGCCACTTTTCCCCACTAATGGACCAATCATTTCCTTAACTTTTTTCTTGTTTTTTATATGTTGAAAGAAGCATTTTTTGTTATTTTTGAATTGGTTGCAAGCGTTAGTTCATTTTGAGCCTTAGCTTTCCTCACTTCATCTTTGCAGGCACGGGCTATTTGCTGATATTCTGACTTAGTTATGTGCCCCTCTTTCCAATTCTTATATTTGTCCTTTTTATCTTTCAATTTATCAGAGAGTTCTTTATGCAGCCATGCTGGTTTCTTTTGAGAGCTGTTATTTTTCTTCTTTGTTGGTATTGTACTAGACTGGGCCTTTATTATCTCACTTTTCAAAATTTCCCAAGCTTCTTGAGTTGTTTTCCCCTTTAGGATTCTCATCCATGGAATTCTTCCTATGGTCTCTCTAAGTTTATTGAAATTAGCTCTTTTAAAGTCCAAGATTCTAGTTTGGCTGTGTTCTATTGCTTGTGCCTCCAGAATGTTGAATTCCAATATTGCATGATCTCTTCCCCCCAAGGTTCCTGTGGCTTCGACACCTTCTATCATTTCATCTCTGTTTGTGAGAATTAAATCCAAAATGGCTAATCCCCTAGTTCCCTTCTCTACTTTTTGGGAGAGAAAGTTGTCTGCTAGGTTTGACAGGAATCTGTTTGATCTTCCACTTGGTGCAGAGTTTGTCTCCCAGTTGATATCAGGGTAATTAAAGTCCCCCATTACTATTGTGATGTGCTTCTTACATACCTTAGTTGGCTGACTAGCAAAAAGTTCATCTATTTCCTCTGCTTGGTTGGGCGGCCTATAGTATACACCTATGGCAATGTCATTTTTTCCCCTTTTATATTTATTCAAATTGGATTTATTTATTTAATTGGATTTATATACCACCCTTTCCCGCAGGACTCAGGGCGGTTTACAGGGTATTTAAAACAAGAAATACAAAAGTTAAAAACAATTAAAAATAATTACAACAGTCCCTGAAAAAGTAAAAAACCCCAATTAAAATTAAAATTAAAATTCTCAGCCTGGGCCAGAGAGCTCGAAGAGCCAGGTCTTCAGGTCCTGGCGGAATGAACGGAGGTCAGGGGCAGTCCTAAGCTCCACGGGCAGCTGGTTCCAGAGGGCAGGCGCACCCACTGAGAAGGCCCTCCCCTTGGGTGTTACCCGCCGGCAATCTTTTACCGGCGGCACCCTGAGAAGTCCCTCCCTGTGGGAGCGCACTGGACGAAGGGAGCTTGATGCCGGCAGCAGGTGTTCCCTCAGATATCCCGGACCCAAGGCATTTAGGGCTTTATAGGTCATTACCAGCACCTTGAATCTCACCCGTAGGGCAACCGGAAGCCAATGCAGCTCACAGAGTAGAGGTGTTACATGGGAGTATCGGGAAACCCCCATCACAACTCACGCGGCCGCATTCTGCACCAGCTGAAGCCTCCGAGTGGTCCTCAAGGGCAGCCCCATGTAGAGAGCGTTGCGGTAGTCTAAACGGGAGGTCACGAGCGCATGAGTGACTGTGCGTAGGGCATCTCGGTCCAGGTAGGGTCGCAATGGCGCACCAGGCGAACCTGAGCAAAAGCCCCCCTGGTCACGGCTCCTATGTGGTCTTCAAAATTGAGCCAGGAGTCAAGGAGGATGCCCAAGGTGCGAGCCCTATCAACGGGGGGTAACACCTCACCCCCCATCATTACAGGTGGAATGGTCTGGTTAACCCGAGATGCCGATATGCACAGCCACTCAGTCTTGGCAGGATTGAGACGAAGCCTGTTTCTCCCCATCCAGACCTGGACTGCCTCCAGGCAACAGAACATCACGGCGAGGGCATCGCTGGGTTGGTTCGGGGTGGAAAGAAAAAGTTGGGTATCATCAGCGTACTGATGATACCCCACCCCGAAACCACGAATGATCTCACCCAGCGGCTTCATATAGATGTTGAACAGGAGGGGCGAGAGAACCGACCCCTGAGGAACTCCACAAACAAGAGGCCTCGGGGTGGATCTCTGCCCTCCCGTCAACACCGACTGCGAGCGGCCCAGGAGATAGGAGGAGAACCACCGTAAAACGGTGCCTCCCACTCCCAACCCCCTGAGACGCCGCAGTAGGATACCATGGTCTATGGTATCAAAAGCCGCTGAGAGATCTAATAGGACTAGGACAGAGGAACAACCCCTGTCCCGAGCCCGCCAGAGATCATTCACCATTGCGCGACCAATGCCGTCTCCGTGCTGTGTCCGGGCCTGAAACCCGATTGGTATGAGTCCAGATAATCAGTTTCCTCCAGGAACAGAGGAAGCTGATGCGCCACCACACTCTCAACAACCTTCACCAAATGCATGACCCAAATGCATTCACGTTTACAGTTTTCATCATTGTTGTGCTCTATTTCTGTAGAGATAAAGGTATTTCTTATATAGAGAGCAACTCCACCTCCTCTTTTGTTTAGTCTGTTTCTTTTAAATAGTTTAAATCCCTCTAGCTGTGTGTTCCATTTGTAGGTTCTGTCCCACCATGTTTCTGTAATGGCAACAATATCATATCTGCCCTCATGTACCTGAATTTCTAGTTCACCCTGCTTACTGTTCTTTTTTATTTATTGAAAAGTTTTACAATACATTTTGAATACAACCCCCCCTCCTCCCCCTCCCCTCTCCCCAACCCCCCCCTCCACTCCCCCCTCCCTGACTTCCCAGAGCTGAATACAGGGTATAATAATACAAACATAATCTAAAATATGCTAACAAAAATAAAACATTAAATTCTATCGCACTTTAACTCTCCATAGTCAAAATATTAATAAAATAACTACTAACTAGTTATACGTCATAAAAATCCACTACTTATTCAAATGCTAAATGAAACTTTTTAGTCCCATATTTATTCTGAATATATTCAATCCATCTTCTCCATTCCACAATGTATCTCTGTTGCGATTGATCTTTCAAATATGCTGAAATCTTTGCCATTTCCGCCAAGTTAGAAACTTTTAAAGTCCACTCTTCTATAGTTGGCAGTTCTTCCTTCTTCCAATATTGCACAACTAAAAGTCTCGCTGCCGTGATTAAATTCAACATCAAATTTAAATCTATAACTGTAGTATCTGTAATAATACCCAATAAAAACAATTACGGAGAAAACTTTATCCTTTTCTTAAATATCTTTTGCATATTCCACCAAATTTTAATCCAAAAAGCTTTAACCTTTTTACAAGTCCACCATATATGAAAATACATTGCATCCTCACAGCCACACCTCCAACATTTGGGCTGGCAGTTCGGATACATACTTGCTAATTTTTTAGGGTCTAAGTGCCACCTATAAAGCATTTTATAAAAATTATCTCTTAAATTTTGGGCCTGTGTAAATTTTACATTTCTAACCCAGATCTTTTCCCAAGTGTCCATTGTTATAACTTCTTGAAAATTCTGGGCCCACTTTATCATGCAATCTTTAACAAGTTCCGTTTCTGAATCAATTTCTATCAATGCATTATATATCCTTTTTATATGTGCTTGACCTTGATCTCTAATTTGTTTTACCAAATTTTCATCAGTCATCGAAAAGCCAACTTTCTGGTCCTCTTTCCATCTAGCCTGTAATTGCCCATACTGGAACCAAGTTTGTACAATCTTTTCTTCTTTTAAGATATTATATGGCTTTAATTGCCATACATTCCTCTCTAAACTTAAGATTTCCTTATATGTAGTCTCATCATGTTTAAATCCCACATTTATATTTTCTATTGCATGTTTAGGTATTGCCCAGATTCGTATCTTATAATTTAACTTATATCTATGCTTTTACCAAAGTCGCAACAGAGCATACCTTAAAATATGTATCTTAAACACATTATCCACCTTCTTATCATACAATAAATATGCATGCCAACCAAATAACAAATCATGACCCTCAAGATTTAATAATCTTCCTTGTGTTAAATTAAACCAGTCACTTATCGATGACAAAGCAGCAGCCTCATAATATAATTTAAAATTAGGCATTTTAAGACCGCCTCTTTCACGCGTATCTTGCATTATCTTGAATTTAACTCGTGGCTTTTTCCCTGCCCAAACAAATTTGTTGATCCCTTTTTGCCATTCCTCCAAATTTAAGTCCTTTTTAAGTATAGGTATCATTTGAAACAAAAACAAAAATTTTGGCAAAACATTCATCTTCACTGCTGCAATTCTTCCCAATAAAGACAATTGTAATTTTTTCCAACTGTCTAATTCTTTTTGTATTTTCCCCCATAAGAGTTCATAATTATTTTTATATAACTTTACATTTGAGGCTGACAAATATATCCCCAAATATTTGATCTTCTTAACTATTTCAAATCCCGTTAGCTCTTCTAAGGCGACCTTTTGTGATACAATCATATTCTTAGACAATATTTTAGTTTTTTGTATGTTTATCTTAAATCCGGAAAGTTTCCCATATGACATTATTATCTCCATTAATTCTACAACTGAGTAATCCGGCTGAGTTACTGTAATAACCAGATCGTCCACAAACGCCCTCAATCTATAATCCTGATCTCTTATTTGAATTCCCTTAATTTTATTTGAATCTCGTATTTTAATAATTAATATTTCCAGTGTTAAAACAAACAGCAAAGGTGACATCGGACACCCCTGTCTTGTACCCTTTTCAATATTGCAAGATTCTGTCAAACTGTTATTTACTATTATACGAGCTGTTTGTTTCTGATATATTGCCCTAATAGGTTGTAAAAATTTTCCCCAAATTCCATTTTCTCTAATACTTTCATTAAAAATTGCCAGTCCAATTGATCAAAAGCTTTTTCAGCATCCAAAAAGATCAGCGCTGTGGGGTTCTGATTATTTCTTTCCAAAAATTCCAATAGGTCTACAATATGCCTCACATTATTCTTCATTTGTCTACCACTTATAAATCCAGTTTGATCACTATGAATCACTTGTTGCATTACCTTCATTAATCTATTAGCTAAAATTTTTGCAAATATCTTGTAATCAGTATTTAAAAGCGATATTGGCCTATAATTTTTGGCTTGGGTAGCATCCTGATCTTCCTTCGGGATCAGCGAAATAAAGGCCGTTTTCCACGATGGGGGCACACCTCCTCCCAATTGAATTGTCTTAAACAATTCTCTTAGAGGTTCCACCATTTCTAACCGTAAATTTTTATAATAAACGGCAGTCAGACCGTCTGTTCCCGGTGCTTTACCCACTTTTAATTGTTTAATTGCTAGAAAAATTTCTTCATCCGTTATCAATTGATTCATCCCCTCCTTTTGTTCTTGTGTAAGAACAGGAATATTAGCATTCATCAAATATGCATCTATATCTACACCTCTAATCTTATCTCTAGCGTACAACTTAGAATAAAAATCAACAAAAGTCTTTTTAATAAGATCCTGCTGATACACTACTTTACCCTTATGTTCTATTCTATTTATATTACAAGCTCTCTGCTTCTTCCTTAACAAATAAGCTAACCACCTACCCGGTTTGTTAGCATTACAAAAAGTATTATGTCTAGCATACCGTAAGTTAGTTGCCACTTGATCTGCCATTAACATATCAAACTGACCCCTTAATAAAGTAATTACCTCTTTAATCTTCCCATCAGATGGATTCAAAATTAAAGCCTTTTCTTTTTCCTTAATTTCATCCTCTAATTCTTTCTTCTTAAATTCCAATTTACGTCTATATTTATTATTCAAATATATTAGTACACCTCTCATATAAGCTTTACTTGCATCCCAAACCATCTCAATGGAAGTACCTTTATGGCGGACGTGCTCGGCTAAGCTCCGTGCGGAGCTCCGGCAATGTGGCGACCCTGGGGAGCCTCACAGGAATATTTTCTCTGTGAAGGACTTGGGATGGGGGACGAGGACGAGGTGAGCTTCTGTGGCTGTGGGCAACACCCGTATTGCTATCTTTTGGCCCCGCGAGCCCTGGACTCTCCGAGGTCTCCAAGGTTTTCCAACTGAGCCCGGAAGAGTTTTTGGAGGCCCTAGAGGATGCGGAGGAGCTGAGCAGTGCCCCGTGCTGCACGACCAGCTGTTTGTCGGACCGCAGGGGCTCGGTGGACTCGGCGAACTCTAACGGAGGCTGCTGGAGTGCCTGGAAGACCTAAATACATTCTGCGGAGCTCTGCTCTACACGGCGCCGACCAGCTGCTCTACGCGGCGCCGACCAGCTGACCGTTGGTGCCGGGGGAGTTTTGAGAGCCTGATTAACAACTTGTTGGAGCCGGGCAGAGGATCTCGGAGGCCTGCGTTCCTCCGACCAGCTGACTGTTGGCCCCGTTAAGGGGCTGCGGGGGCCTGATGGAGTCTGCGGAGCCTGGTGGCGTTCCCGGAGCCTGCGGAGCCTGCGGAGCCTGTGGAGCCCGGGACAACTTTCTTTTTTTTTAAATTTAAAAAGTTTTACAATACATTTTAACTTTAATCCCCCCCTCCCCCACCCCCATCTAACCCTCCCTATCCCTCTCCCCCATTCCCACCTCCCCCCCGACTTCCCAGAGCTAAATACAGGGTATAAAAACGAAAAACAAACATAAGCATCCATATGCTATCAACAATAAACTATTAATTCTATCACCCTCTGGCTCATGTAAAATGATTACAAACAGTAATAATATTACAGATAAGAAAAAAAAGGAAGAAAACAGAAAAGGAATTTTACTCAAATGCTAAATAAAATTTCTTAATCCCAATCCTTATTCATATTAATTTCAAAGAAAAAACTTTCATCTACTATTTACATTCTCCCACATTTCTCTAATCTCTAGACAAATTCTCAATTACGCACCAAAAGCGCCTATCTCTATTAACCTTATTAATCTCCAACCAAACTGAACTATAATCAAAAATAGTTCTTGCATATATCACGCCAAATATCTCGCAGTTCCAGATCATCCATCTATACGTCTAGGACACCATTCCAATCTCCAATAAGAATAAAATAAAAAATTTAAAAAAATTATAATCCAATTAGGTAACCTTTGTTTATAGTAAGTTAAGAAAAATCAACTTGTTGTTGATTAGAAGCTTGCGTACAAATACTTTTAGTCCACAACCCTAATATACGTTTCTTGCAAACAGATAACATCAGTCTTAAATTGTTTTAAATATTAAAAAGCTTTCTTTCTCCTCTATGATGAATTCAATCCATTGACATTCTAATTAGAAATTTAGTCACCAATCTTGACACTCCAAAGCTTTTGGAGCATATCTGAAATGACCCCTTCAACTTCTTTAGACCGCGCCCCTCCCACAGCTTCACTGTAAGTACGCTTTGGAGGTTCCATAACTTTCTGCTGGTCTTGCTCTTGCTCTCGTCTCGCTCGTCTTAGGGCGGCACGCATCATCCTCTGCTCTCCTGCAGCAACCGATGAGACTGTAACTTGATCCCCTCCAGCACCATTCTCCTCTGTCTGTCTATCTGCAACTTCATGAAGCTTTCCCTCACCATATCCCTTTGCAGCTTCCAGAAGTGGTAGGGGGATTGCTTTTAACACATTGCTATAAAAATCACGTGCCTGATCCACAGTAACCAAACGATGTCTTTTACCTTCATGCATCACCACCAGTCCAACTGGAATCTCCCATCTGAACTTAATATCACATTTCTTAAGTTCCTGTACAAGAAATGCAAAATCTTTCCTTCTCTTTATAATCTTTGGAGGAATCTCTTTTAAAACCAAGACTTCTTGCTCAGCAACTACCAATTTAGTATCATAAGCAGCTTGAATGACTTCATCTCTAATTACTCTCTTTGTAAAATAGACCACCACATCTCTGGGTAACTTCCTCTGTCTTGCAATCCATGAATTAACACGAAAAATTTTATCCATACTTCCCTCAATTTCAGATGCTGGCTGGCCCAATACCGCTTCCAAAGCTTCAGAGATCAGCTGCTTTAAATCTTCTTTAGAATTCTCCTTTAAGCCCCTAATTCTAATAGCATACTGCATCTGATGATACTGAGCGAGGCTCAATTCTCCGTCCACTTTATCCCTTATATTTTCATTCTCTAATACCTTTGCTTCTAATATAGAGTTCTTTTGACTGAGATCCTCCACTTTTGCATCCAGCTGTTGCACACATTCAGCTACACTTTCAATCATAGACAACATGTCTACCCTCATTGCTCTAAACTTCTCTTCCATCTTCTTCTCCAACTTCTCCTCCAGCTTTTTCAACTTTTCATCCATCATATCAGATATTAATTGTGAATGCTTTTCAAGGGCATCTTGTAAATCCTTAGGCGTCAACGCCGGAGGAGGTACAGGAGGAAGCAAAGCTTGCAACGAGGTCTGTTGCACCGGGGAAAACCCCGCATTCCGAAGAGCTTTAGAAGTTTTGGCCGCCATCTTTCGTCACTTTCACTTATTGCGCACTTTCACTTTAAAGCTATAAAATCCGTTGAGCTAGAGAGTAAAAATAAAAGTCCACATCACCTTGACCTCCTGTACCGCTCTGCCTGCATCTTTATACTCAAAAGTATTCCTTCTGGCAGGGGTGGTTGCTAACGCCTGGCTCTGCTCCAAAAATCACGGAGCAGAGACACTGCGCAGCTCGGAGCAACCCAGGCTTCGGGGGGGCTCAATCCTTCAGCCGCCCAAACTCTCAGTTCAGGCGGCCCCGGAGAGCTCAACCCCTACCTGGGGACTCACCCCCTCCTCTTCTCCCGAGGAGGGGGCTTCAAATCCATCTAAACAGCTGATCGGCGCTGTTTACGATGGAAAAACACAGCTGCGGAGCGGACAGCCCGGAGGCGGCTGTCTTCGGCGCCGCGTCGCCCGGGACAACTTTCAAGAGCTTGGCGGCGTTCCGGAGCGCCTTTCAGCTGCTTGGGGCAGCCACGTGTTGACTATTAACCATGAATCGCGGCTTGGAGCAGCGTTGGCGTGGAAGTGTTGGAGTGGTGGAGATGCCGCCTGGTTGGTGTCTGAGATGGCTGGCGGCGAAGGGAGTTGGCGTACCGCGGCCTCTCTGGTATGGTGACCTGGCCTGGTGGGGGAACGCGGACACTAATGCCTCGGACGTTAATGAGGCACAATTTAACCTCTGCGCCGCCAGAAACTGACTAGACCATGTTTTGTGGTTCTGTTGAACTACCATGGTCTTGGTTTGCCTTCCTGGCTGACTATCATCTGGTCCTTTTACAACATGAAATTGAACTGTGTAACCGGAGCTCTCCTACCACTCTGTGACTCTACAGGCTTATCAGCCCTGATGTATTTCGCTGACTTTTTTGCTCTAATTCCCTCCTCTCTCCTCCCCTTCCCTATGATTTTGGGAGGCCCGGGTTACAACCACTGTGGGAAGAGTGGTTGAGACTATACATCTGCTACCTCCTAGAGGTGAGAGCTCTAGGCGGTATTGCTTTTCCCGGTTGTATGTACCAGGCTGCTTCCCGGTTCTGACCGTCGTGAGAGGGTGGGATTCGATCTGTCCCGGGGTTTCCCAGCTCTAGTGGCAGTGGAGCTGGGCTGGCACTCTGGACATTCTCCCTTTTTATTTATTTTGAGATCCTCCCGTTTCAATCTGGGTTCGCCTTGTTGTCTTTTTGCCGGACTTGTTTAACAACCACCATGCATCTGATTTATCCGAGCACGGTTTTGTTCGCCCTCAGGGGGGCCCCCCCATCCTGGGAGCGACCCGCCTTACTCTTTACACCTCCTCTTGATGAAGGGCCCGATTGCCGGGACCCTGAGACATGGTTGGGCAGGGGCAGGGGCCTCCAGTATAAATTTAATAAGAGGCCCCTGATTACCTTTTTACCTAAATTTTTTGTAGGGTTAAGGAGGGGGGAGGGTTGTGGTTGGTTGGAAATGGGGGGTAATCCACCAATCGCTGGTCAGGCCAGGCCTGGGACAGATCGCGGAGGGGAGGAGCTGGAGTCTGCTGCCTCCGGAGCTCGGGAGCGGGTCGTGGGACTTCCTATTCTCACGACGTTAGGGAATGGCAGCAGGTGTAGAAACAGAGGGCCGTATCGATGTCCGGGAGGGCATCTCTGCTATTTACAAGCGGTGAGGCACTCCGACCCTCTGTCTTCACCCCAAGGCTCCGGGAGCGAGGATGTGCAGCCACCTGAGCTCCGGCTAGTGTACCTGAACGCCAGGTCCGTCGTTAATAAGGCTCCTCTCGTCCGGGATCTGGTCGAGGGTGAGCATGCGGACCTGGCCTGCATCACGGAGACCTGGTTGGGCCCAGAGGGTGGTATCCCCCTGGTTGATCTTTGCCCACCAGACTTCTGGGTGCTACACCGGCCTCGGACTCAGGGTAGGGGTGGGGGAGTGGCTGTGGTTATGAGGGAGACCTTATGTCCGCAGGAGGCCACCGTTCTTCAGATAGCCGGGTGTGAATCTCTCTTACTGAGGTGTGGTCCTAGGACGCAGTTGGGTCTGCTGCTGGTGTACCTTTCGCCTAGTCGCGCAGCAGCAGCCCTGCCTGAGCTTCTCGATATCCTCTCGGGGCTGGTGATTGAGTTCCCCAAACTCATGGTTTTGGGTGACTTCAATCTACCATCCCTGGGAGGAGTAACTGAGTTAGCTCGGGAGTTCATGGCTTCCATGATGGCCATGGACCTGACGCAAGTAATTCAGGGACCGACTCATGTGGGAGGTCACACCCTGGATTTGGTTTTCCTATCTAGATGGTGGTTAGATGATCTTGGTGGGGGCTCTCCAATTGTTATGCCCCTGTCATGGACCGATCATCATCTCCTGCGGCTGCTTTTCCGTTTTGCCACTCCCCACTGTGGGGGTGCTGAGCCAACTAGATGGTTCCGCCCCAGACGCTTAATGGACCCTGAGAGGTTCCAGGCAGCACTGGGGTCCCCACCTGCCTCCTCTGCTCACAGCTCGGCAGATGCCTTAGTGGAAGCCTGGGAAAGGACGGCCACGGAGGCACTTGACCGAGTTGTACCCTTGCGGCCCCTGACCCGGCGCAGATCCCAGTGGGCTCCATGGTTTTCCGCGGAGCTCTGGGAGATGAAGCGTCAGAGACGGGTCCTAGAGAGCGGTTGGAGGTCCAGCCGATCTGAATCCAACCGATTGCGACTAAGAACCCATATTAGGTCTTATCTCGCAGCGATGAGGGTGGCGAGGTCTAACTACTTCGCTGCCCTCATCGCGTCTGCAGATAATCGCCCGGCCGCCCTGTTTAGGGTGACCCGCTCCCTCCTTAATCAGGAGGTGAGTGAGGAACCCTTGCAGGGGCGTGCCGAGGAGTTTAGTCAACATCTGTCGGACAAAATCGCTTGGATTCGGACCGGTCTGTACTCCGACTGGGCAGAGTCGGACGATCAGGACATGGGTGGTCTTGTCAATGTTACCTGGGAGGAGTTCGATCCTGTAACTCCGGAGGAAGTGGACAGGATTATGGGGAGGCTGAGCTCCACCACATGTTTATTGGACCCGTGCCCTTCTTGGCTGGTTTATGCAGCCTGGGAGGGGACACGAGGCTGGTTCCAGGCGGTTATATCTGCCTCCTTGAGTGAGGGTAGTTTCCCCGCCGCCTTGAAAGAGGCGGTGGTGAGACCTCTCCTCAAGAAGCCTGCCTTGGACCCGGCTGTGTTAAATAACTTTCGTCCGGTCTCCAACCTTCGCTTTCTTGCGAAGGTTGTTGAGAGTGTGGTGGCGCATCAGCTCCCTCTGGTCCTGGATGAAGCGGATTATCTAGACCCGTACCAATCGGGCTTCAGGCCCGGGTACAGCACGGAGACGGCATTGGTCGTGCTGGTGAATGATGTCTGGAGGGCTCGGGACAGGGGATATTCCTCTGTCCTAGTCCTATTAGACCTCTCAGCGGCGTTCGATACCATCGACCATGGTATCCTGCTGCGGCGCCTCAGGGGATTGGGAGTGGGAGGCACGGTCCTTCAGTGGTTCTCCTCCTATCTCCTGGGACGCTCGCAGTCGGTGTTGGCAGGGGGGCAGAGGTCGACTGCGAGGCCTCTCGTTTGTGGAGTTCCTCAGGGGTCGGTCCTCTCGCCTCTCCTGTTCAACATCTACATGAAACCGCTGGGTGAGATCCACTGGGGTGGCTTTGGAGTTAGGTATCATCAGTATGCTGATGATACCCAGCTTTTCATTTCGACCCCAAACCACCCCAGTGATGCCCTCGACGTGATGTCCCGTTGCCTGGAGGTGGTCCGGGTCTGGATGGGGAGGAACAGGCTTCGACTCAACCCTGACAAGACTGAGTGGCTGTGCGTACCGGCATCTCGGGACATTCAGGATATCCCACCCCTCTCTATGGGGGGTGAGTTATTACCTCCTGTAGATAGGGCTCACAACTTGGGAGTCCTCCTAGACTCACAGCTTTCCCTAGAAGACCATATAGTAGCTGTGACTAGGGGGGCCTTCGCCCAGGTCCGCCTGGTGCGCCAGTTGCGGCCCTATCTAGACCGCGATGCCTTACGTACGGTCACTCATGCGCTCGTGACCTCTCGTTTGGACTACTGCAACGCTCTCTACATGGGGCTACCCTTGAAGACCATGCGGAGGCTCCAACTGGTACAGAATGCAGCCGCGAGAGTTGTGTTTATTTTTATTTTTTATTTTAATCCCATTTATATCCCGCCCTTCTCCGAAGACTCAGGGCGGCTTACACTCTAAGCACAAATCAATGTGCTTAGCAATAGCCTTCATTCTATGTATATGCCTGTGTTGGGAGTTTCCCGACACTCCCATGTCACACCTTTGCTCCGCGAGCTGCATTGGCTTCCAGTTGTCTTCCGGGTGAGGTTCAAGGTGTTAGTAATGACCTACAAAGCCCTACATGGCATGGGTCCGGAATACCTTGGGGAGCACCTGCGGCCGGCGTCAACTTCCCTCCGCCCAGTACGCTCCCACAGAGAGGGCCTCCTCAGGGTGCCACCGGTCAAAGAATGCCGACTGGTGGCCCCCAGGGGGAGGGCGTTCTCTGTGGGCGCACCGGATTTATGGAACCATCTTCCGGTCGAGCTCCGGACGGCGCCTGATCTCCGCTCCTTCCGGCGTGATCTTAAAACCCACCTTTTTGAACAAGCCGGCCTGACCTGATGGGATGGGGTTGGGTTTTATAAATTGGCCTTAACTTTTAATCTGTACTAATTTATTACGGGCATCACTGTTTAATTACTTTTTAATAATTTTTAATTTTTGTATCTTGTTTTTATTATGTATTGCCCTGTTCACTGCCCTGAGTCCTTCGGGAGAAGGGCGGTATACAAATTAAATAAATAAATAAATAAATAAATAAATAAATAAATAAATAAATAAATAAATAAATAAATAAATAAATAAATATTAATTTTAAAAAATTCCTTCATCTGTTTTTTACACTCTTCCACATTTTCCTGGTATCTAAACAAATTTTCATTTAAACACCAAGACCGTCTACCTCCATTATCTTTTTCTATCTCCAACCATACTGGACTATGATCAGATATAGTTCTTGGACAAATCTTGATCTTCTTAACCCTAGAGAAAAAATCATTAGTTATTAATATAAAGTCAATCCTGGAAAAAGATTGATGCCTGTCGGAGAAAAAAGTAAAGTCTTTTTCTTGTAAGTTCCTTTCTCTCCATACATCTCTCAATTCCAAGTCATCCTTCATCTCAAAAAAAGATTTAGGCAGTTTAGCATGACTTGGCGTACTTCTAAAAAGACCTCTCTTGTCCTTTTGTACATCCAAGACGCCATTCCAATCTCCCATAAAAATACAGGATTTATAATCCCACTGAGTAATCTTGCTGTGTAATAAATTGTAAAAATCTCCTTGCTGTTGATTTGGAGCATATAATCCAACCAAAAGCGTTTTCTTGCCTTCTATTAATAATTCAATTATAACATATCTTCCTTGTTTATCTGCTTCAATTAGGCTCGCTGTAAGAGTATGCTTAACATAAATAACCACTCCATTTTTCTTGTCAGGCGCAGAAGCAATAAACTGTGTGCCCAACCTAGAGTTTACCAAGTACTTTTGATCAGCCGCTCGAATATGTGTTTCCTGCAAACAAATAACATCGTTTTTAAATTGCTTTAGATAATGAAATATTTTCTTTCTCTTATGTGGTGATTTCAAACCATTAACACTCCAGGTTAGAAGCTTTGTCGCCATCTTTTGTGACCTGAAGCTTTTGGAGCGCCTCTTCCAAAATCACCTGCACTCTCTTTGGCCTCGCTCCTCCCACTGCTTCACTATAAGTAAGTTTTTGCGATTCAATCGTAGCTCTCTGCTGATCTTGCTCTTGTCTCATTCGCCTAGCTGCAGCGCGTGTCATTCTTTGGTCTCTGACCTCCTCCGTTAGTACTGAAATCTGATCCACTCCTGTAACTTTCTGGAATTCTCCATCTTTTAACTGCGTAGCTCCTTCAGCACCTTGTAGGCTCTCACTTTGTGATTGACGCTGTTCTCCACCATTCTTTCTTTTGGATTCCAGAAGTGGTATGGGGCCTGCTTTTAAGATATTGGCATAGAAATCACGTGCCTGTAAAACTGTGAGAAGACGATATCTCGTGCCTGCATACATCACCACCATACCTACTGGGATCTCCCATCTGAACTGGATGTCCCGTCTTCTTCTGCCAAGAAAGCAAATTCTTTCCTTCTCCTTAAAATTCTTGGAGGGATCTCTTTTAAAATTAAAACTTCTTGCTCTGCAACTGTAAATTTATTATAAAAGGCTTGAATAACCTCATTTCTGATTGCTCTCTTTGTAAAATACACCACCACATCTCTAGGTAACTTCCTTTGTCTTGCAATCCAGGAATTAACACGAAATATTTTATCTATATCCACCATAATATCTTCTGCTGAGTGCCCCAAAACCTGTTCAAGGGCTTCTGAAACTACTTTTTTCAAATTTTCCTTAGAATCTTCCTTCAACCCTCTAATTCTCACAGCAAACTCCATCTCTCTATGCTGGACCAATAATAAATCGTCGTCCATCTTTTCCATCACCATTTCAGCATCTGTCAATTTGGCATCTAATTTCATATTATTTTGACTAATTTCTTCCACTCTCTCATCCAGACGTTCAATCACCCTGCTTACTGTTCATACTCTGTGCATTAGTGTATAGACATTTGAGTCCTTTATGACTGACCCTGTGTTTACTTGCTGCATAACTTGTGTGGTGCCTGGCTTCCCCTATTTTCTTAGATTGCCGGGGACAGTGATGTTCTGTATCAATTAACTCACTATCCCCATTATTTAGTTTAAATGTTCCTCCAAAAAAGCTGTGATTTTATTACCAAGTAACTCAGTCCCTTTCTTGGATGGATGCAGACCATCTCTTTTATACATTTTTTCATTGGACCAGCTGCAGACATCGTGACTATTATAACCAAAGCCTTCTCCTTTACACCACTCCTTTAGCCATATATTAAATTCTGCTATACGCTGGCCTTTTCCATTTTGCTCCTTATACACTGGTAAAACCTCTGAAAAAGTAAGCCTACAGCCTATTCTGCTAAGTTCCTGCCCCAAGCTCTGGAAATCATTCATGAGGTTGATGAGGTTCTCAGACACATTCTGTACATTAGGATACGTAGACTGATACCTTAACCACTACCCCAAACTACCTCTCCCAACTAGCCATAAAGGTTCCTAAAGTAAATGATACATTCATAAAAAGTATCTAAAATCAAGTATCTAAAAAGCTTTTGCATCAGCTAACCTGCTAACCAGGGCAAAGTGAAGGAATCACATGACCTGCAGTGGTTGCCAGCTGTTCACTGGCTTTTACTGAAGTAACCGTTTTTGAAGCCTTTTAAAAAACTCTAAAAGGCTCAAGGCCTGTGTTATGTACTGGGCTCTTGTGAAACACCACATGGGTTGCTGGAGCAGCTAATGGCTCTCCAGCAACCCAGACTACCAGTCTCCTGTGCTGCAATTGGCTATCCCCAGGCGGCAATGGTTTATTCAAACCTATTGGCTGCCGCCTAGGAGCTAGACTATATATTGCGGCTGGTTGCAGCCATTTGCCTCAGTACAGTTCCAGCATAAAATAAACAATGAGTTATCCTGTACTCAGCTTCACTTCTTCATTCCTGTGAGGCTCCGCTATATACAATGTTTTTGATATTCTATCTTCGCTCGCTGGAAGAAATGTAACTACCTGATGAAATGAAGGAGTAACTCTGAAGGTGAGACTCGATTGTCAAATGAAATAGAGTCTCAAAGAGGGGAATGAGGCAGGCCATAAAGAAAGATACAAAGAATGCATAAGAATACTGCATGTCATAAATGTGAGGTAGGACATAAAAGTGAGAAGATACGTATATTAGTTAGAAGAACAAGGAAATGGAAAATGTCAAACCACAAGTTCAGCTGTGGGTCACATCTCGTAGGCCAGCTCAAAGTTCAGTTACAGCTAACCACATATGTCTCGCTTGTAGCTAACCACAAACATGGTACAGGAAACTTAGACGCTAGCAAGACACCTGTGACCTTTGCTAAAGACAAGGTTGCAAGTTACATTTCCTTGTTTTGCTACTTTTGGAGACTATATATGTACTTGCTTTTCCATGACAAGTTGTTCAGACATTGACATTGCTTTTTGTTCTGAACCTTTTGCGCGCAAAATAAAACAAACTTCTTTTGATTCTGAGGTCTGAGTCTCTTGATTCTGCAACATTTTCTGGTGACCTAAATGGGACTTGGAGCGATATTTCGCTGAGGACGGCATGGACCACCCAGTGCCCAGCCGGGGCCGTCACGCTATCCTTTAGCCGTCACGGACGATTTCTTCTGAGAGGAGACAGAGGGCACCGTGGGGGCACTTGGTGGACACCTGACCGATCCAAGAACCTGGACGGAATCAAAATAAGTTACTCACGAACAGAGACTGAAGAAAAAGAGAAGACGCCTGCAGGCAAGTATTGAGTATTGAGAAATGGTAACCCACTCGTTTTAAAAAGTGGAAGTAATAGCCCCACTCGTTGTGGAAAGTAAAGGCTATAGACCCACTAAGAGTGGAAGAGGGGGCCTGATCACCCCCCTGGGCCCGGGATCGGCGCATCCTAACGAGGTCCAAGAATTGTGTTTGTGTGGGTGGTTAAGTCATTGCAGTTCCTGTTGGTGACCATTGGAACATCCGGCACCACATGTCAGTGGCAGTGTCTTAGAAAATGGGTGGTGGAGGAAGTGTCCCTCGGACACCTCTTCAATGTATGTTGAAGAATTTCAAGAAAGGTTTTAGTGGAGATTATGGTGACCCTAGGGCTAATCCAGGTGACTTGAAAAAATTCTGTGAAAATGAGTGGCCAACCTTTAATGTAGGATGGAAGCCTGAAGGTAGTTTAAATCCAGACATCATCTCAAACGTATACCAAATTGTTACTGACCCAGATTGTGGTCACCCAGATCAATATCAATATATTGACCAGTGGCAAACAGTAGTAAAGGAGAATCCCGAATGGCTCCACAAATGCCAAGTCGAATTCATGCGGGTCTGTGTGGCACGAATGAATAGAAATCCTAGATGTCAAGTTAAAAAGGGTCAAATTGAAACCAAGCCAGTTTTAAAAACTGATTCCTATGAAGAAGATAATCCTCCCCCCTATGTCCCTGTGTATCACCCTGAGCCCCCAGTCGCACCAGAAGTGGTTCCAGTCCAACAGCCAGTGGTGGGTCCAACTCAACCTGTAGCCGTTGATAATGACAATAATCAAGTTCAAGGGCTAGGAGCCCAAGGAACTCACCAAGAAACCCTAAAATGAGATCGGGAACTTCGGCCCGACAAATCCCACTCTCCTCTTGCACCCCGTTTTCCTTCTATTGCTGGCAGCACTAGAGCCCAACTCTTGGCCCCACTTCGCCAAATGGACCAGAGGGTCATAAATGATCAGGGCCAGGCAGACATTCAGCCTCTGTTTCAATATGTCCTGTTTACTACGACTGACCTCTTAAACTGGAAACAACATTATGGACCCCTGTCAGTCAAACCCCGAAAAGTTGTTGATCTGTTTGGAACCATAATCAAGACACGCAATCCTACGTGGCAGGATCTAGAACAACTGATGAATGGGGAAGAAAGGGAGAGGTTGAATAATGCTATTACTAAAATTCTAAAACCCCTAGTGGTTGGAGGAGACCTTCAAACGGTACTAAATCAGCAATTCCCCAGACAGGATCCGCATTGGGATCCTTATCGCGACATGACCACCCTCCAAAATTATCAGGGACTGATTCTTCAGGGCTTAGAACAGGCTGCAAAACCCCCAGTAAACACGTCTAAGCCCTCTTTAATAATACAAGATGACGATGAGAGCCCTGAAGCCTTTCTCCAACGATTGCTTGAAGCCTATAAGACCTATACACCTATTGACCCCTTGAGCCCTGAAAAGGCCCGTATGTTAGCCATGTCTTTCATATCACAAAGTGCCCCAGATATTAAAAAGAAGTTGCAGAGACAAGAAGGGGCATTGGGCATGACTATGAGTCATATGATGGAAATTGCACGAAGAGTCTATGTAAATAGAGAAAGAGTTGAAGAGAAAAAGAGGGATGGGAGGATGCAACATAAGGCTGAATTGTTGGCAATAGCACTGTCAAACAACTCTAGAGATCTGGGGCAAAATCAGTGTGGTTTGTGCATGGAGGAAGGACATTGGAGAAGAGACCGTCCTAAAAAGTTTGAGGATTTAAGAAGAGGACAGGGACGAGGAAGAGGAAGAGGCCGAGGCCGTGGGCATTTGACTCGAGAAGTCAAGATATATGATTTCCAGGGAGAAGGAAGAGGCAGAGTGTCACAGTCATATGGACTCCGAGGAAGAGGCAGAGGGCAATCTCAAGAACAAGTGGAGGCCCTAGGCTTTGCAGCAGTTGAACAATGGCCTGAAAACTGAAGGGGACCAGGGTTAAGTCAAGCCCCCCCTGAACCCTTGGTCCGAATGAAGATAGGGGGCAATGATGTGACCTTTTTAGTCGATACAGGGGCGTCTAGATCTGTAGTTACTAAGTTATTGGCTCCCTTTTCTACTACTACTATAAATGTGCAAGGAGTTGATGGTTCTGTTAATTGCCACCCTTTTTGAAGCCCCTGAGATGGCAGACACATGGAACATCAATTCCTATACATGCCTGAATGCCCCATTCCCTTATTGGGTCAAGACATGTTATGTAAAATGGGGGCAACTTTGTCATTTGAAGAAAATAGAATGTCACTAATAATGAAGTACCCTCCCGATGAGATGTGGCGAATAATGGTGGCCCAAGAGGCTCCAGTCCTTGATAATTGGCAGGAATTTGGAGTGCCTCAATTATGGGCAGAAGATAATCCACCAGGATATGCAGCCCACCTTGTACCACTGGTCATCCAAGTGAATCCTCTAGCAGTGCCTATTCGCCTTCGACAGAGAAACTACCTTCTCCCCATTGCACAAGCCTCTCATTTGTGGAGTCCCTCAGGGATCGGTCCTCTCGCATCTCCTGTTCAACATCTATATGAAGCCGCTGGGTGAGATCATTCGTGGTTTTGGAGTTGGGTATCATCAGTATCCCCTTCATGGATTACTGCCTTGTCGTGGCGAAGGGGCTTGCGTAATTCAATGAAGCTATGAGCTATGCCGTGCAGGGCCACCCAAGACGGACAGCTCATAGCTGAGAGTTCTGACAAAATGTGATCCACTGGAGAAGGAAATGGCAACCCACTCCAGTATCTTTGCCATGAAAACCCTATGGACAATACCAAAAGGCAAAATGATATGACGCTGGAAGATGAGCCCCTCAGGTCGGAAGGCGTCCAATATGCTACTGAAGAAGAGCAGAGGGCTAGTACTAGTAGCGCCAGAAAGAATGAAGCGACTGGGCCAAAGCCGAAAGGACGCTCAGCTGTGGATGTGTCTGGTGGTGAAAGGAAAGTCCGATGCTGTAAAGATTTTTTCTCCATAGGAACCTGGAATGTAAGATCCATGAATCAAGGAAAGCTGGACGTGGTCAAACAAGAGATGACAAGACTGAACATCGACATCTTAGGTATCAGCGAACTAAAATGGACAGGAATGGGTGAATTTAATTCAGATGACCATCAGGTATACTACTGCGGGCAAGAATCCCTCAGAAGAAATGGAGTAGCCTTCATAGTCAATAAAAGAGTAGGAAAAGCAATACTGGGATACAATCCTCAAAATGACAGAATGATCTCAGTTCGAATCCAAGGCAAACCATTCAATATCACAGTAGTGCAAGTCTATGCCCCAACCACCAGTGCTGAAGAGGATGAAATTGACCAGTTCTATGAAGCCCTACAGCACCTTATAGAACTAACACCAAAAAAATGATGTCATGGGGGATTGGAATGCTAAAGTAGGAAGCCAAAAGATAACTGGAATAACAGACAAGTTTGGCCTTGGAGTACAAAATGAAGCAGGGCACAGGCTGATAGAATTTTGTCAAGAGAATACGATGGTCATAGCAAACACTCTTTTCCAACAACCCAAGAGACGGCTCTACACATGGACATCACCAGACGGTCAACACAGAAATCAGATTGACTATATGCTCTGCAGCCAAAGATGGAGAAGCTCTATACAGTCAGTAAAAACAAGACCAGGAGCTGACTGTGGCTCAGACCATGAGCTTCTCCTTGCAAAGTTTAGGCTTAAACTGAAGAAAGTAGGGAAAAGCACTAGGCCACTCAGGTATGAATTAAATCATATCCCTGTTGAATATACAGTAGAGGTGAGAAATAGATTTAAAGAATTAGATCTGATAGACAGAGTGCCTGAAGAACTATGGACAGAGGTTCGCGACATTGTACAACAGGTAGCAACCAAAACCATCCCAAAGAAAAAGAAATGCAAGAAAGCAAAATGGCTGTCTGAGGAAGCTTTGCAAATAGCTGAGGAAAGGAGGGAAGCGAAAGGCAAGGGAGAAAAACATAGATATGCCCAATTGAATGCAGAATTCCAGAGAATAGCTAGAAGAGATAAGAATGCCTTCTTAAATGAACAGTGCAAAGAAATAGAAGAAAACAATAGAATAGGGAGGACCAGAGATCTTTTCAAGAAAATTGGAGAGATGAAGGGAACGTTTCATGCAAAAATGGGCATGATAAAGGACCAAAATGGCAGGGACCTAACAGAGGCAGAAGAGATTAAGAAGAGGTGGCAAAATTACACAGAAGAACTATACAAGAATGAGCTTAACGTCCCAGATAATCACAATGAGGTGGTCACTGACCTCGAGCCAGACATCCTAGAATGTGAAGTGAAGTGGGCCTTAGAAAAGCTGAGCAACAACAAAGCTAGTGGAGGTGACAGTATTCCAGCTGAGCTATTCAAAATCTTAAAAGACAGTGCAGTAAAAGTGCTACACTCAATTTGTCAGCAAATTTGGAAAACTCAACAGTGGCCACAGGATTGGAAAAGATCAGTTTACATTCCAATTCCAAAGAAAGGCAGTGCCAAAGAATGTTCAAACTATCGCACCATTGCACTCATTTCTCATGCTAGTAAAGTCATGCTTAAAATCCTACAAGCTAGACTTCAGCAGTATGTGGATCGAGAACTACCAGAAGTACAGGCAGGATTTCAAAGAGGCAGAGGAACTAGAGATCAAATTGCCAACATACGCTGGATCATGGAGAAAGCTAGGGAGTTCCAGAAAAACATCTACTTCTGCTTCATTGACTATGCTAAAGCCTTTGATTGTGTGGATCATAACAAAGTGTGGCAAGTTCTTAAAGAGATGGGAGTACCAGACCATCTTATTTGTCTCTTGAGAAACCTATATGCGGGTCAAGAAGCAACAGTGAGAACTGGACACGGAACCACTGATGGGTTCAAAATTGGGAAAGGAGTCCGGCAAGACTGTATACTGTCGCCCTGCCTATTTTACTTATATGCAGAGCACATCATGAGAAAGGCAGGGCTAGATGAATCAAAAGTTGGAATTAAGATTGCCGGAAGAAATATCAACAATCTAAGATACGCAGATGATACCACTCTAATGGCAGAAAGTGAAGAAGAACTAAAGAGCCTCTTGTTGCGGGTGAAGAAGGAGAGTGCAAAAGTTGGGTTGAAACTTAACATTAAGAAAACCAAGATCATGACATCTGGCCCTCTCAATTCCTGGCAAATAGATGGGGAAGAAATGGAGGTAGTGCCAGATTTTATTTTCCTGGGCTCCAAGATCACTGCAGATGGGGACTGTAGCCAAGAAATTAAAAGACGCTTGCTCCTGGGGAGGAAAGCCATGGCAAATCTAGACAGCACACTAAAAAGCAGAGACATCACCCTGTCAACAAAAGTGCGTATAGTCAAGGCTATGGTTTTCCCAGTTGCAATGTATGGCAATGAAAGTTAGACCATAAGAAAGGCTGAGCGCCAAAGAATTGAGGCCTTTGAACTATGGTGCTGGAGAAGACTCCTGCGAGTCCCTTGGACTGCAAGGCGATCAAACCGGTCAATCCTAGAGGAGATCAATCCTGACTGCTCTTTAGAAGGCCAGATCCTGAAGCTAAAACTCAAATACTTTGGCCACCTAATGAGAAGGAAGGACTCACTGGAGAAGAGCCTAATGCTGGGAAAGATTGAGGGCAATAGAAGAAGGGGACGACAGAGAATGAGGTGGCTGGATGGAGTCACTGAAGCAGTAGGCGTGAGCTTAAATGGACTCCACAAGTTGGTAGAGGACAGGATGGCCTGGAGGAACGTTGTCCATAGGATCACGATGGGTCGGACACGACTTCGCAACTAACAACAACAACAACAACATCATCAGTATGCTGATGATACCCAGCTTTTTATTTCGACCCCAAACCACCCCAGTGATGCCCTCGACGTGATGTCCCGTTGTCTGGAGGCGGTCCGGGTCTGGATGGGGAGGAACAGGCTTCGGCTCAACCCTGACAAGACTGAGTGGCTGTTCGTGCCGGCATCCCGGGAAATTCCGATTATTCCATCTCTTTCTATGGGGGGTGAGCTATTACCCCCCGTAGATAGGGCGCGCAACTTGGGGGTCCTTCTAGACTCACAGCTCTCTTTAGAAGAGCATATTGGAGCTGTGACTAGGGGGGCCTATGCCCAGGTTCGCCTGGTGCGCCAGTTGCGACCCTATCTGGACCGGGATGCCTTGCGTACAGTCACTCATGCGCTCATGACCTCTCGTCTCTACTACTGTAATGCTCTCTACATGGGGCTGCCCTTGAAGACCACTCGGAGGCTCCAACTGGTGCAGAATGCAGCCGCGCGAGTTGTGCTAGGAGTCTCCCGATACTCCCATGTTACACCTTTGCTCCGCGAGCTGCATTGGCTGCCGGTTGTCCTCCGGGTGAGATTCAAGGTGTTGGTAATGACTTACAAAGCCCTACATGGCATGGGTCCGGATTACCTACGGCAACACCTGCGGCCGGCGTCAACTTCCCTCCATCCAGTGCGCTCCCACAGAGAGGGCCTCCTCAGGGTGCCTCCGATCAAAGAATGCCGATTGGTGGCCCCCAGGGGAGGGCGTTCTCTGTGGGCGCGCCAGACCTGTGGAACCGCTTGCCGGTTGAGCTCCGGATGGCCCCCGACCTCCGCTCCTTCCGGCGCGATCTAAAAACTTATCTATTCGAGCAATCTGACCTGGTTTGATGGGTTAGGGTTGGGGTTTTAATATGTCTTTTAATTACTGTTTTAAATCTGGGCATAATATTTAATTGTTTTTTAACTTTTGTATTTCGTTTTTATATTTATTGCCCTGTACACCGCCCTGAGTCCTTCGGGAGAAGGGCGGTATAAAAATATAATAAATAAATAAATAAATAAATAAATAAATAAATAAATAAATAAATAAATAAATAAGATCATATTGTCAAGTACCTAAAAGCAGGCATCTTAACAACTATCCAATCTGCCTGGAGTACCCCAATCTTGCCCATTCCAAAGCCAGATGGTAGCTTTAGGCCGACACAAGACTTGCGCCTCCTTAATCAAGCCACAATCACTGTACATGCTGTTGTGCCAAATCCCTATACTTTGCTAAGTTTAGTTCCACCATCAGCTGCTTGGTTCTCTGTGGTCGATCTGAAAGATGCCTTCTTTACTATCCCGATACATAAAGACAGTCAGAAGTTATTTGCTTTTGAAAGGGAAGACCCAGTAACAGGCCGGAAGAGACAATATGCTTGGACCAGGCTTCCTCAGGGATTGTTCTGTACCAGCCTGCTACCGGCCCTGCAGCAAAAGCAGGGACAACCCCTTTACAAATGGCAAGAGGCTGGAATAAAGCCTGTCAAATTTATTAACATAAAACAGAGCAAGACAAGACACCAACAATGAAACAGGAGCTATGAAACAGGAACTATCCAAGCGGTTGCCTTCAGCAAACCAGCCCTCCCACACATTCCCCTTAAATACAGTTCAGGGCATGGCCTCTCTCTGCCTCCTTCTGAGGTGCCCCATTGCCTTCCTCTGTTTACTCCTGATTGACTGCCTCCTGCGTCGGGCGTCCTTGAACAGGGCCAGCTGTGGGTCATCTTCATCCACGCTGTCAGGCTCACACAGCTGGGTCTCTGTCTTGACCAGGTGGGAGGGGCTCTGCGGAGCCTCAAGGCCATCACCAGCAAGCTCTTCAACACCCCCCTCCTCCTCCTCTGAGTCGTCCGACCCAACTGCCGAACCCACAGGCTGACCCTGAATCACAACACTATCCCGCACCGCAGGGCCCTTCCCCCGGGTCTGCCGATCCGGATGCGGTCGGGATGGAAATTGTTCATGAAAAGCAGTCACCAACGCAGGGGCATGAACGGCGGTCGCGTCTTCCCAGGTGAAGTCCTCTGGTCCGTAACCTTTCCATTCAATCAGGTACTGGAAACGACCTTTCAGCCAACGGGAGTCCCTGATGCTGGCGACCTCGTACTCGGGGGTGCTGCCTCCATCACGAGGTCCTGATGGGGGAGGTTCCGCTCGGCGGAGTGGACAGGCCGGTTGCTCGGGGACCAACAGAGACTGATGAAAGACTGGGTGCACGCGCAGGGAACGTGGCAGAGTTAAGCGATAGGCGACCGGATTGATGACAGCCTCAACTGGGAACGGTCCTAAATATCGGTGATCTAACTTTCTCACCGGCCGTGTTGACGGTAGGTTCCTGGTAGACAACCAGACCCGATCTCCCACCGATAGTGGAGGCGTATCCCGTCTTGACCGATCAGCAAACCTTTTGTAATCGGCCTTGGCCTTCTCTAACTGACATCGCACCAATCGATGGATCGCCTGTAACTCTGCCATGAAGTCGTTCGCTGCCGGCTCCGGTGAGTCCACGGGAGAAAGGGGGAAAAACCGGGGGTGATATCCCACATTGGCCAAGAACGGTGTCATCTGTGTGGAGGTGTGCTGCGAATTGTTAAATGCAAACTCAGCTATGGCCAGATAGTCCACCCAATTGTTTTGCTGCAGATTGACGTAGCAGCGCAGATATTGTTCCAGGATACCGATGACCTTCTCGGTTCCCCCGTCAGTTTGAGGATGATGCGTGGACGAGAGGCAAATCTTGATATCCAATGCATGCATCAACTCCTGCCAGAAGCGGGCGGTAAACTGGGCCCCCCTATCAGAGACGACTCTATCAGGGAGGCCGTGCAGCCGAAACACCTGCTGAATGAACATACGACTAGTGGCGCGGGCTGACGGTAAGCCGCGACAGGGGATGAAGTGCGCCATCTTGGTCAGCATGTCCACCACCACATACACTGTCGTAAAACCAGAGGATGGAGGTAAATCCGTCAGAAAGTCCATGGACACAGCCCCCCAGGGTCTTTTCGGTGTTGGCAAAGGCTGCAGTAATCCAGGCGGGGCCCCTGTCGCTGACTTGGCCTGCCTGCATGGGATGCAGGAGGTAACATAGGACTGGACGTCGTGTCGGACTCAGGGCCACCAGAAGGTATGGGAGACAAGGTTCAGGGTCTTGAACAGGCCAAAATGCCCCGCCGCCGGGTTATCGTGACACTGGCTGAGGATGAGTCCCCTGAGTGTCCCTCCCGGAACGTAGAGCCGGTCACGATAATACAAGAGTCCATCCGTGACCGTCCAAGGAGAATCTGGCCCCACCTCCTCCTTCCGCTGAGCCACCCACACCTCCTGCTGCTGTGCCTCCCGGATCCGAGCCCGTATATCAACCGGCTCCCGCACTGCAGCAAAAGACTCGACGGGGATCACTGTCCTGGGCAGAAGCTTGTCTTCCACTCGGGAATATTCGGGCTTCCTGGACAGAGCATCCGCTCTTTGATTGTGCCCGCTAGGTATGTACCAAAGCCGGAAGTCAAACCTCGCAAAGAAAAGAGACCACCGGATCTGGCGTTGGTTCAAATTTCGAGCGGTCTGCAGGCTTTCAAAATTCTTATGGTCTGTCCGGACCTCAATTTGATGCCGCGCTCCCTCCAGATGATGCCTCCAGGCCTCGAACGCCACTTTGATGGCCAGCAGCTCCTTCTCCCAGATTGTATAATTGTGCTCTGAAGGGTTCAGTTTTCGTGAATGGTACGCGCAAGGGAAGAGGGTACCGCTGGGCGTCATTGCCTGGAGTAACACCACCCCAATGGCAATGTCGGAGGCATCCGCCTCCACAACAAACGGCCGTTGCGGGTCAGGATGCTTCAAGATGGGCTCCTTCATGAAGGCTTCCTTCAAAGTCTGGAAAGCCTGTTGTTCTGGAGCGTTCCACTGGAACCGAGTCTTCTTCTGCAGGAGCCGGGTGAGGGGGGATGTCAAGGCAGCAAACCCAGGGATGAAAGTTCGGGAATAGTTGGCGAACCCAAGAAGTCGCTGAACATCCTTCACGCGACGCGGGGTTGCCAACTCTGCAAAGACTCAACCTTACTCGGCTCCATGGCGATGCCCTCAGGAGAAATGCGGTGGCCCAGGAAATCGATGGTCACCCGGTAGAACTGGCACTTCTCCAACTTGGCAAACAGCCGATGTTCTCGGAGTCGCTGCAGGACCTGATGGAGATGCTGATGGTGCACCTCACGCGACGGGGAGTAGATCAGGATGTCATCCAAGTAGATCACGACAAACTGATCCAACAAATCCCGGAAAATGTCATTCATGAAATGCTGAAACACAGCGGGGGCGTTGGTCAGGCCAAACGGCATCACCGTGTACTCAAAATGTCCATAGCGAGTACCATACGCCGTCTTCCACTCATCACCCGGCCGAACCCTGACGAGGTTGTAAGCTCCACGCAGGTCCAGTTTCGTGAAGATCTTAGCCTCCCGGAGTCGGTCCAAGAGTTCGGGGATGAGGGGCAGCGGGTAACGATTGCGCAACGTGATGGCGTTGAGTTTCCTATAATTGCAGCAAAGCCGCAATTCGCCCGACTTCTTTTTGACGAAGAGCACGGGTGCAGACACTGGCGAGGACGAGGGCCGGATGAAACCGCGAGCCAAATTCCTCTCCAGAAAGTCCCGCAATGCAGCCAACTCGGGGTCCGACATGGAGTACAAACGCCCCACTGGGAGAGGCGCATCAGGGACTAAATCAATGGGGCAGTCATAGGGCCTGTGCGGGGGTAATTGATCCGCCTCTGTCTCGCTGAACACATCAGCAAAGTCGGACAGTTCGGGAGGCAAGGAAACCCCTGGGGAACCCTCCACCTGGCCGGCACAGATATGGCGGGAGTGGTCCACGCACTGCAAGCTTGGGAAGGTGACCAAGTTCTGTGACCAATAGATCTGTGGGTCATGCGCCCGGAGCCATGCCAGTCCCAAGACCATGGGGAAGTGCAGATCTGAGGTGATATAGAACTGGATGGCCTCCACATGGGAACTGATGGCCATACATAATGGTTGCGTGGCGGCCGTAATTGGCCCAGACAGGAGCACTCGACCATCGATAGTCTCCACTAACATGGGCGGATCCACCGGGCACTGGGGAACAGCCCATTTGGCCACAAATGCTGACTCCATAAAATTTGTGGTGTCCCCAGAGTCAATTAAGGCATGGACTGGAATCCCCTCTGGCTTGCCAGGAAGGATCAGACGTGCCTCCAAAATCAGATGCCGTGGAGGTCCACAGGCAGCATTGGAAAGACGTTGCTCAGTGTTGTTGTGGGACTCCCGATCTATCACACCGTCTAGATCGGGCTCGGGGCGTTTCCCGACAGAAAAGTAGGGGACTTTCCTGGGGCAGACTCGGTCACTGATGCCTGCTGTCGCTTCTTTGGGCAAAAAGCAGCCAAATGCCCAGGGTCCCCGCAGTAAAAACACAATCCCCCCGATCGTCGTCTGTTCATTTCAGTCACCGATAGACGAGACCTGGCGGCACCCAGCTCCATTGGCTCCTCCCTTTGAACTGGGGTCTCACGCACAACAGGGGCTGCAGGGGTCCTTGGGGTGGCACGGCGACTCCTTCGCTGCTGCAACCGAGCATCGATCCGCAGGCAGAGATGGATCAGCCCATTCACGTCTGAGGGAATATCCACGTGGGCCAGCTCATCCAACATCTCCTCCGACAATCCATCCTGGAAGGCATCCACAAGCGTAACCTCATTCCAGGCGGAATCCTGGCTAAGCAGCCAAAATCGCTGATATAGCCCTGTAGGGGGCGCTGACCCTGCCTCAGAGCTTTCAAGCGTCGAGTAGCGGTCTGCGTCTTTATAGGGTCCTCATACATCAGACGCATATGATCACAAAACCCCACAAAGTTGTCGAGCAATGGACTAGGTTGAGCCAGCAGAGGCGTGCCCCAACGAGCTGCATCACCCGAAAGAAGGCTTAACACAAACCCCACCTTATCCCGGTCAGTGGGGAAATCAGCTGCTCTCACGCTGATAAAGAGCTGGCATTGTCCCAGGAAAGCAGGAAACAGTTCTGGATTGCCAGTAAATTTATCCGGCATTGCAACTTGGCATTTTCTCCTGGGTGGTGGTGATGGTGGGGGTGCAGCATGGACCTGAGCTTGCAATTGAGCCACCTGAGCTGCCAACAAAGTGAGTTGCTGGGCAAGCTGGGCATTCTCAGCACGTAGCTGCTCCATAATAATAGTAAGGGGTGGGAGGTTGAAGGCAAACTGTTCTGTACCAGCCTACTACCGGCCCTGCAGAAAAGGAAGAGACAACCCCTTTAGAAAAAGGCAAGAGGCTGGAACTAAGCCTGCCAAATTTATTGACATAAAACAGAGCAAACAGAGCCAAACAAAAACACGAACCATGAAACAGGAGCTATTCAAACGGTTGCCTTCAGCAAACCAGCCCTCCCACACATTCCCCTTTTAAACAGTTCAAGGCGTGGCTTCTCTCTGCCTCCTTCTGAGGTGCCCCATTGCCTTCCTCTGTTTACTCCTGATTGACTGCCTCCTGCGTCGGGCGTCCTTGAACAGGGCCAGCTGTGTGTCATCTTCATCCACGCTGTCAGGCTCACACAGCTGGGTCTGCGTAGTGACCAGATGGGAGGGGCCTGGCTGAGGGCTCTGCGAAGCCTCCGGGCTGTTCTCTGCAGGCTCTCCATCACCCCGCTCCTCCTCCTCTGAATCGTCCGACCCAACTGCTGAACCCACAGGCTGACCCTGAATCACAACACCTGTCCTGTACCAGCCTGGCACACCCCTACCCCCTCACCGTTCCCCTCAGACTCTCTGGGGTCATGAGATGGTGGCCAGGGACCAACCCCGATGCGTATGTTGCGGCAACCACCTTCCCACCAAATCATTGGGCCACATTTATCTAGACATGCGAGCCCCAGGATCACCGCCTTGGTCATAGACGGCACTACAATGAACCAGAGGACCTCCCAATGGGCCCCATCTCCATCTGAACAGGCTCTGTTACATGGGTAACAGGTGCTCCCCCCAAAAGGGACCCATCCACCTGTTCAAACCTGATTGGGATGTTTAGTTAATTCAGATCCCAACCTTGGTTACTACTGCCTTGCTGATAAGACAGCGGGTAGAACCGTAGTCAATCAGGGCCCTGTACATCCCCTTATGTCCCGTCTGTGGGCTTACCAAAGCGATGGAAATGGCAAAGGGGCATACTGGCTCACTCACCATGGGGTCCTCAGTTGAGTCATCTGCACTGCTGGGGCCTTGGATTGAGTTGTGCCTTTGTGGCCTCTGACCCAGCGCAGATTCCAGGTGGCCCCCTGGTTTACCGAGGGACTCCAAGAGATGATGTGCCGGAAAAGATGCCTAGAGAGCTGTTGGAGGTCCAGCAGATCCGAATCTGATCGAACACAGCTAAGAACTTATCTTAAGTCTTACCTAGTGGCGATGGAAGCGGCAAAGCATGCTTACTTTTCCGCTCTCATTGTGTGCGCAGATAACCTCCCAGCCTCCCTGTTTAGAGTGACCCGCTCACTGCTCAACCAGCGACCGAGGGATGACCCCTTGCAGGGTAGGGCTGAGGAATTTGTACAGTATCTGCAGGACAAAATCGCTCAGATCCGGACTGGTTTGGACTCCGACTGGGCGGAATCCGGCGGAGTGGAGAGGGCAGGTGCTGGTTATACCATTTGGGGTGAGTTTGACCCTGTGTCTTTGGATGATGTGGACAGGATCATGCATAGACTGAGCACTACAACTGGTTTCGGCCACCTGGGAGGTGACAGGGGGCTGGCTCCAGGCAGTTGTCAACGCTTCATTGATGGAGGGTGTCTTCCCCTCCACCTTAAAAGAGGCGGTGGTGAGGCCCCTTCTCAAGAAGCCTGCTCTGGACCCGGCCTCCTTGAATAACTATCGTCCTGTCTCCAACCTTCGCTTTGTAGTGAAGGTTGTTGAGAGTGTTGAAGCGCGTCAGCTTCCGCAATTCCTGGATGAAGCGGACTATCTGGACCCGTACCAGTCCGGTTTCAGACCCGGTTACAGCACGGAAACTGCATTGGTCGCACTGGTAGATGATCTCTGGTTGGCCCGGGACAGGGTTTGCTCCTCTGTCCTGGTCCTACTTGACCTCTCAGCGGCTTTTGATACCATCGACCATGGTATCCTGCTGCGACGGCTCGAGGGGTTGGGAGTGGGAGGCACTGTTTTACGGTGGTTCTCCTCTTACCTCTTGGGCCATTCGCAGTTCGTAGTGGCAGGGGGGCAGAGATCTACCCCGAGGCCCCTTTCTTGTGGGGTACCTCAGGGGTTGGTTCTCTCCCCCCTCCTTTTTAACATCTATATGAAGCTGCTAGGTGAGATCATCCATGGCTTTGGGGTGAGGTATCACCAATATGCCGATGCTACCCAGTTGTTTATCTCCACCCCGAGCCAACCCAGTGATGCCCTTGACGTGATGTCCCGGTGCCTGGAGGCGGTGCGGGTCTGGATGGGAAGGAACAGGCTCAGGCTGAACCCCTCCAAGACCGAGTGGCTGTGGATACCGGCATCTCGTATTGTCCAACAAGTTCCATCGCTTTTGATGGGGGGGAGCTATTGCCCTCCTCAGAAAGGGCCCGCAACCTGGGTGTCCTCCTGGATTCACGGCTTAATTTGGAGGATCATCTAACTGCTGTGACCAGGGGGGCCTTTGCACAGGTTCACCTGGTGCACCAGTTGTGCCCCTTTTTGGACTGAGATGCCCTATGCACGGTCACCCATGCCCTTGTCACTTCTCGCCTGGATTACTGCAATGCTCTCTACATGGGGCTGCCCTTGAGGTTCACCTGGAGGCTTCAACTGGTGCAAAATGCGGCTGCGCGGGTGCTTATGGGAGTATCTCGATACTCCCATGTTACATCACTCCTGCACGAGCTGCATTGGCTTCTGGTTGCCCTCTGGGTGCGATTCAAAGTGCTGGTAATTACCTTTAAAGCCCTACATGGCTTAGGCCCGAGGTACTTGTGAGACCACCTGCTGCCAATGTCAACCTCCCATCGCCCAGTTCGCTCCCACAGAGTCGGCCTCCTCAGGGTGCCGTCGGCCAGGCAATGCCGGCTGGCGACCCCCAGTGGGAGAGCCTTCTCTGTGGGCGCGCCGACCCTCTGGAATGAATTGCCTCCGGAGCTGCGGACAGCCCCTGACCTTCGGTCCTTCAGCCGCGACCTGAAGACATGGTTCTTCCAACAAGCGGGCCAGGACTGATCATGGCATTTTCTCCTGGGTGGTGGTGATGGTGGGGGTGCAGCATGGACCTGAGCTTGCAATTGAGCCACCTGAGCTGCCAACAAAGTGAGTTGCTGGGCGAGCTGGGTATTCTCAGCACGTAGCTGCTCCATAATAATAGTAAGGGGTGGGAGGCTGAAGGCAAACTGTTCTGTGCCAGCCTACTACCGGCCCTGCAGAAAAGGCAGAGACAGCCCCTGACCTTCGATCCTTCCGCCACGACCTGAAGACATGGTTGTTCCAACAAGCGGGCCTGGACTGATCATGGTTTTTTAAATTTGGTTTTTATCGGCTTAAATTGTCCTTTATTTCTTTATTTCTTTATTGTTTAATTCTTTTTTAATCTTTGTATTCTATGTTTTTTAATTTTTTATTGTTGTGAGCCGCCCTGAGTCCTTAGGGAGAAGGGCAGCATATAAATTTTAATAATAATAATAATAATAATAATAATAATAATAATAATAATAATAATAATAATAATAAGAAGAAGAAGAAGAAGAAGAAGAAGAAGAAGAAGAAGAAGAAGAAGAAGAAGAAGAAGAAGAAGCCACTAGCTGGTGCCTGGTGACTGTTGTTGTTTCTTCCCCTGTCTGTGACAGCTGTCAGGAAGTCTCCACTTCTGGCTGATGTGCTGCCCGTGACCGTTCCACAGCTTTTTTCAGCATAGTGTCGTGTGTTCCAGTGGTCAGTGGGATAATGCGTGGCACAGGAACCGGACACTCTGCCACCTGATGTCCCAGCTGGTTGCAGCGGAAACACCGGAATGGTGAACGGGGTGATGGACCAGAGGCTCCTAGTGTTGCAGACTGGGTCTTCCGTCTGTCTTCCCTGGGTCTCTCAACCACCCTCTGGGGCCTGGGTGGGTCCTCTGTTCTTCCCGGGAACTCCTGCAATCCCATATCTAGCTTGACCGCCACCCAGAACCAGTCCTGAAGCCAGTTTGGGATGCCTCTGATGACACACACCCGGCGGAGGGCCCCATCCAGACCCGCCTGGAAATGATGGACCAGGAGACGTTCTCGCCACGATCTCAGTCTGCCGGCCACTCGTCGGAACTCACGGACGTAGTCTACAATGGGGCGACCCTGCTGTCTCAAAGCCACCACCTCCGCCTTAGCCCGCTGGACCCGAGAGACATCCTCGAATGTAGACCAAAGTGCTTTCAGAAATCAGCCTGCATTGACCAGCTCCCTGGCGTGGTTGCTGTAGAAATCCGCCACCCAGGCCGCCGCCTCACCCTGTAGACTAGCCATCACCACCAACATCACCCACTGGGACGGGTAGGCCTGGGTATACCGGTCCAGGTGGCTGATGGCATGGCTAAGAAACATTGCCAGGTGATCGGGGTTCCCGTTGAATGACATTGGTATCAGTGGCGAACCCCATACCAACCCCGAGGCTCTGCTCCTCACAGAGCGTCGTCCGCAGGTGAGTAACGTCGAGAGCCTGCTGCCTGCCAGTCCAAAGCCTCAGAAGGCCTCGTTGTCTTCCTGGTAGGCACTCCGTCTGTCAATGGACTGGCATCCTGTCCAGACTGTGATTGTGCCGCCGGGACATGCATGGCAGGGCCGCCCACCTGGGACATACCAAGGCTGGAGGGAACCCAGAACCTCGGGCTAGCCAGACAGAAATGGGGTGGCCCCGAGTGAACCGTTTGTGTCTCGGTACGAGACCATGGCGCTATGTCATGTCTGGCCTCCAGCCCTCACCAAGAAAGGGGTTCCCGGTACCCTGCCTCATCGAACCTGTCCTGGAGGATGTCCATTGTTTGTCTACCCGGCGCTGTGGAGTAGCTCCATTCTTCTTCATCATCAGTGAGGCCCCTTTCTCTCCATTCTGTGAGAGGTGCTCCGGCACCTGGTATCTGTACTCGACCGGGGTCTGAGCAGCCAAGGACAGGGCTAAACCACCACTCCCCCCCCCTAGGAGCAGGGTCCCCTTCCTCCTGGGAATCACTCACTGTGGTTGTCGGCGGTGGGTCCCGCACTTTGGGCCTTACTGTCGGCTGGGCATCCCCTGGCTCTGTCACCGGTGTTGGTGCTGCAGCTCTGGCTGGCTCTCCTTCCTCAGCCACCGGGGCAGCCCCTTGTGTTCCCTCTGCCATACCCAAATAACACAGTGGGACTGGACAAGGTGAACAGGAAAAAGGGAGCGCTGACTTTGTCAAACACGTCCTTCATGGGATGAGAGCAGGAACCACCAAGCAGGAATGTGCAACAAAAGGCTTTATTCAGCTCAAAGAAAAAGTCAGCACTGGGAGTGAATTGCTCCCAGCACTTTACATAGCCACCTGGAGACAGGACCCCGCCCCCAGGCCACAAACCAGCATCTGGCCACAACCCTTTATAATCCCTCCTTCCCCCCTTGCAGCTTTCCTCAGCAATGCATCTCATGCTGCCCTAAACTGCCTCTGTCCTCCGCGCATCCTGCAAGACTCCCCTCCACATGTCCAGCAGTCCATTGCTGAGCAGGAAAACAAACCAGGTAATGTCCCATCTTTGATGCCCTGAGGGCCAGCTTCATAGCTGACAGCCCCACCAGGATGGAAGGATGAGGGGGTGAGGCTGCAACCACCCCCGGGCCCCAGCAGTACTTCGGGACCTCTGGAAGGCCTGCGGTGGCGGCCCATCCAGATGCTCAGACGTCAGCTGGGAGGCAGTGGGGCCTGCGGAGAGCTCGCGGCGGTTTGCAGCAGCATCGGCACCTAGTCCAATTGTCTGGAGACAGGCGGGGAGGTGGGGAGGCTTACGGAGGCCTGGCAATAGCCTCCAACGACAGCACCTTCCGTTTGCGGCTGGGAGACTGGTAAGGAGACGGCATGGACAGAGGAAGGCCTGCAGCAGCAGCGGCGGCCTTTCCAGCTGCAGGGAGGGGTTGTCAGGCCGACACGAGGCTTCCCCCCACCTTCACTGTATGTTGGGCCCATGGGGCTCGACAAATTCCTGACTAGAAAATTAACTGAAAAAGGAGTGAATTTCAGATGGCTGATTCCAGAAGGGATTCTAATTAATTGGGATGGGAAAAGATACAGATTGGATACACCACATAAAGCAATGGAGTTTTATGATAATCACAGAACTTTTATGGAAGGGTAAAGTTCAGAACCCCATCCAGTAAGAGAAACAAAGAGACAGGAAGACACGGCAATAGAAGGAGCAGCCAAGCCAAGGGAAGAAGAAGAAACTGAAAATACAAAGACAGAAGAAGTGGTAAGAGCAAGAGAACAGAGACAGATAAAAACAACTAGAAGGTTAAGACGTATATATAATTGAAGGAGATGGAGAAGGAAAATGGGATTCTCTCAATGAATGTAAATGGATTGAACTCCCCTATAAAAGGGAAAACATTTTTACACAACTACAAATATTAAAAATGGATATACTTTGTCTCCAAGAAACACATATTAAGGAACAACATTATAAACTGTTGGAGCAACTGAAAATTGGGAAACTGCATTGCGCATTAGCTCAACAAAAGAAAAGAGGAATAGCTCTATATATTAAAGAAATAATGAATCCCAAACAAATCTATGCAGACGAAGAGGGAAGAATATTGATGGTGGAAATAATGATAAACCAAAAACAGATATTGATCGTAGCAATATATGCACCAAATGATAAACAAGAAGAGTTCTATCAAAAATTGCATAAAAATAGTGGAATTGGAATACAAAAATATTTGTGTAATGGGAGATTTTAATGCAATAGCAGACCAAAGAGCTGTTGAAAGACACCAGAAACAAAATTGTAGACCTGCACCATGCTGGGAAGACTGAATTTGCAATAGGCAAGCAGCTTGGTGTGAAGAAATCAACTGTGGGAGCAATTATTAGAAAATGGAAGACATACAAGACCACTGATAATCTCCCTCGTTCTGGGGCACCACGCAAGATCTCACCCCATGGGGTCAAAATGATAACAAGAATGGTGAGCAAAAATCCCAGAACCACACAGGGGGGCCTAGTGAATGACCTGCAGAGAGCTGGGACCAAAGTAACAAAGGCTACCATCAGTAACACACTACGCCGCCAGTGACTCAAATCCTGCAGTGCCAGACGTGTCCCCCTGCTTAAGCCAGTACATGTCCGGGCCCATCTGAAGTTTGCTAGAGAGCATTTGGATGATCCAGAACAGGATTGGGAGAATGTCATATGAAACCAAAGTAGAACTTTTTGGTAAAAACTCAACTCGTTGTGTTTGGAGGAGAAAGAATGCTGAGTTGCATCCAAAGAACACCATATCTACTGTGAAGCATGGGGGTGGAAACATCATGCTTTGGGGCTGTTTTTCTGCAAAAGGACCAGGACGACTGATCTGTGTAAAGGAAAGAATGAATGGGGCCATGTATTGTGAGATTTTGAGTGAAAACCTCCTTCCATCAGCAAGGGCATTGAAGATGAAACGTGGCTGGGTCTTTCAGCATGACAATGATCCCAAACACACCGCCCGGGCAACGAAGGAGTGGCTTCGTAAGAAGCATTTCAAGGTCCTGGAGTGGCCTAGCCAGTCTCCAGATCTCAACCCCATAGAAAACCTTTGGAGGGAGTTGAAAGTCCGTGTTGCCCAGCGACAGCCCCAAAACATCACTGCTCTAGAGGAGATCTGCATGGAGGAATGGGCCAAAATACCAGCAACAGTGTGTGCAAACCTTGTGAAGACTTACAGAAAATGTTTGACCTCTGTCATTGCCAACAAAGGGTATATAACAAAGTATTGAGATGAACTTTTGTTATTGACCAAATATTTATTTTCCACCATAATTTGCAAATAAATTCGTTAGAAATCCTACAATGTGATTTCCTGGATACTTTCCCCCCATTTTGTCTCTCATAGTTGAGGTATACCTATGATGAAAATTACAGGCCTCTCTCATCTTTTTAAGTGGGAGAACTTGCACAATTGGTGGCTGACTAAATACGTTGTATAAACAGAGGCATAGAATCAAGATCACGCAAAGTATTAGTACCACTTTATATAACCCTAGTAAGACCACATCTGGAATACTGCAACCAATTTTGGTCACCATACTACAAAAAAGATGTTGAGACCTTGGAAAAAGTTCAGAGAAGACCAACTAAGATGATCCAAGGCCTGGAGACTAAAACATATGAAGAACGGCTGCAGGACTTGGGTTTGGCTAGTCTAAAGAAAAGAAGAAATAGGGGTGACATGATAGCAGTATTCCACTATTTGAGAGGCTGCCAAAAAGAAGAGGGGGTCAAATTATTTTCCAAAGCACCAGAGGGGAGGACAAGAAACAATGGTTGGAAATTGATCAAAGAGAGAAGCAACCTGGAATTAAGGATAAACTTCCTGACAGTGAGGACAATTAACCAGTGGAACAGCTTGCCTTCAGAAATTGTGGGCGCTTCATCACTGGAGGTTTTTAAGAAGAGACTGGACAGTCACTTGTCTGAGATGGTATAGGTTCTCCTGATTGAGCGGGGTTCTGGACTAGAAGACCTTCAAGGTCCCTTCCATCTTCTCTTCTCTTCTCTTCTCTTCTCTTCTCTTCTCTTCTCTTCTCTTCTCTTCTCTTCTCTTCTCTTCTCTTCTCTTCTCTTCTCTTCTCTTCTCTTCTCTTCTCTTCTCTTCTCTTCTCTTCTCTTCTCTCATCTTCTCTTCTCTTCTCTTCTCTTCTCTTCTCTTCTCTTCTCTTCTATTCTATTCTATTCTATTCTATTCTATTCTATTCTATTCTATTCTATTCTATTCTATTCTATTCTATTAGGCTACCCTAATGAACCGCCTCATCCCACTAGCACAAGCCCATCCTACTTGTGCTGGCAGAGAGGACCTACTTCAGATCCCATCGGTCAAAGAACTCTGACTATAAGGATCCAGAAGAAGAGCCTTGTCTACTGCAGCACCTGCCCTTTGGAATATCTTACCCTCTGCCCCACCCTCCTATCCTTCCACAAGAGCCTAAAGACCTGGTTCTGCCAGTTGGCCTGGGGTCCAAATGGGAGAGTTCCATGCTGGTGATCATATTGATGTATTCTCATTGTGTTCTTTTTCATTGTTTATTTTATTGTTCTATTATTTTACTTCTGTTCTGTTTACACTTTTCATTTCTTCCTTTTTATTGTTGTAAGCTGCCTACAGTAGCCCCATGGTGACATAGGTGGCAAATAAATTTAACAAACAAATAAATAATTCCTTTTGGATTTTTTGCTTCTTATCTTCATTCTACTTGCTATTGGATAACCACAAGATTCCTATATAACAATGGGGGGGGGCTGCCTGAAAGCAGTAGATAAAATGATGGATGAGGCCTCAGCTGTGTCTCTCATTTCCCCCCATTTTTTAAAATTGAATGTTTATCCTGCCTTTTTATCCATATACTGTAGTACTCAAGGCAGCTTACAACAATTAATAATACAAATTCTAAAATGTGAAAATAAACCGAATGTGAAAATTAGAGTAAAATTAAACATCAGTATCATTAAATCAATTCTATTAACAATTTAAGAGCTTGGTGGAAAGGATGGATCTTTGCCACTTTCCTGAATCCTGTAAGAGGTGGGACCAAACTAGGGTGCATCCTTAGGGAATGCACTCCATTTTACTCCCTCTAAAAGCTGTTTGCATCAGAAGAAAAGCCCACAAAGGACTGCCCCTGCATGAGTCATCTTATTACAACACTGCTCCTTTTACCAGTCAAATAGCAAGTGGTTATTTCTTCCCTCAAGCTCTTAGTGCCATTCATAGATATGACAAAGTCTACAGGAGTGAGTGTGAGGTAGTGGTTAAGCTGTTGGCCTAGAAATGAAGAGATCTAGGTTCTTGTACACCCTCAGCCACAGAAACTCACTGAATGACTTTGGGTCAGTCACTCTCCCAACCCCAACCCTTGCAGTGTTGTTGTGGAAAAAATAGAAGGAACAAGTAACGTGTATGAATTTCTGAACTAAAGGCAGGGTAGAAATCAAAGAAGGAAATTATAAAGTCAACTGGGAAGGCTTTACTCTTGAACCATTTAGCTTCTGCAACTTCTGTGATCTATAATAAACTTTCATGGCAGGTTGACAGCGACACAGTATGGAATGAGTTGTACTCATCCAGTGCAGTCCATGTGGCTGTTGGCTGTTTGCTGGAGCTGGCCTTTAAAGTGGCATCGGGGGAGCTTAAGGTAAATTCTTCTGTGAACCCCTTGACAGAAAGTGCAATAAAAAGTTTGTAACTAATCATAATGTAATGAACACCTTAATAAAGATATTTGACTTTTTCATCCTTAGAATGGATTTGCTGTCATTCGACCACCAGGTCACCATGCAGAGGAGTCTATTGCCATGTAAGTGTATACTACAAATGAGGGGAAAAAACTCTGCATTTAAGTACAGTAGTGGCCAAAATTGTGGAAACCTTTTGGGAAAAGTGTACAGTAGAAAGTTATTTATTTATTTATTGATTGATTGATTTTATATACTGCCCTATTCCCGAAGGACTCAGGGCAGTTCACAGGGCAAGTTAAAACAATACAAAAAGGAAGAATAAAATAGAATTAAATTAATACTAGCCCACAGGATTAAGACAAAGTTAAAATTTAAATTTAAAATTAATTTAATTTAAAACCCCTCAGTCCAGGCCAGACAGTTCAAACAACCAGGCTTTTAGTTCCCGGCGAAACAAGCGAAGGTCGGGGGCAGTCCGAAGTTCCATCGGCAATTCGTTCCAAAGGACGTGCGTGCCCACAGAGAACGCCCTCCCCCTGGGAATCACCCGCCGGCAATCTCTAACCGGCGGAACCCTAAGGAGGCCCTCCCTGTGGGCGCGCACAGGACGATGGGAAGCTAATGCTGGCAGCAGGTGCTCCCTAAGGTAATCTGGACCCATGCCATTTAGGGCTTTATAGGTCATCACCACAACCTTGAATCTAACCCGGAGGGCAAATGGAAGCCAATGCAGCTCGCGGAGAAGAGGTGTTACATGAGAGTATCGGGAAACTCCCATTACTACTCACGCGGCTGCATTCTGCACCAGCTGAAGCCTCCGAGTGGTCCTCAAGGGCAGCCCCATGTAGAGAGCGTTGCAGTAGTCTAACCGGGAGGTTACGAGTGCATGAGTGACTGTGCGTAGGGCATCTCGGTCCAGATAGTGCCGTAACTGGCGCACCAGGCAAACCTGGGCGAAAGCCCCCCTGGTCACGGCTCCTATGTGATCTTCCAAACTGAGCCGGGAATCCAGGAGGACACCCAAGTTACGAGCCCTATTGATGGGGGGTAACACCTCACCCCCCATTGTTAATGATGGAGAAAAATGGTTCACTCGAGATGCCAGTATGCACAGCCACTCAGTCTTGGCAGGATTGAGTCGAAGCCTGTTTCTCCCCATCCAAACCCGAACTGCCTCCAGGCAATGGGACATCACGTCGAGGGCATCACTGAGTTGGTTCAGGGTGGAAAGAAAAAGCCGGGTATCATCAGCATACTGATGATACCCCACCCCGAAACCACGAATGATCTCACCCAGCAGCTTCATATAGATGTTGAACAGGAGGGGAGAGAGGACCGACCCCTGAGGAACTCCACAAACGAGAGGCCTCGGGGCGGACCTCTGCCCTCCTGCCAACCCCGACTGCGAACGGCCCAGGAGGTAGGAGGAGAACCACTGTAAAACAGTGCCCCCCACTCCCAACCCCCTGAGACGTCACAGTAGGATACCATGGTTGATGGTATCAAAAGCCGCTGAGAGGTCTAATAGGACTAGGACAGAGGAACAACCCCTGTCCCGAGCCCGCCAGTGATCATTCATCAGCGCGACCAATGCCGTCTCCGTGCTGTACCCGGGCCTGAAGCCCGATTGGTACGGGTCAAGATAATCAGTTTCCTCCAGGAACAGAGGGAGCTGATGCGCTACCACACTCTCAACAACCTTCAACAGAAAGTGAAGGTTGGAGACCGGACGATAGTTATTCAAAATAGCCGGGTCCAGGGCAGGCTTCTTGAGAAGGGGTCTCACCACCGCCTCCTTCAAGGCGGCAGGGAAAACACCCTCCCTCAAAGAAGTAGATATCACTGCCTGGAACCAGCCTCGTGTCTCCTCCCGATCTGAATAAACCAGCCAGGAGGGGCACAGGTTCAATAAACAGGTGGTAGAGCTCAGCCTTCCCATAATCCTGTCCACCTCATCGGGAGTCACAGGATCGAATTCAGTCCAGATAATACTACTCTCAAGACCGCTCGATTCCTCCACATCAGACTCTGCCCAGTCAGAGTCCAAACCGGCCCGAATCTGAGCAATTTTGTCCGCCAGATGCTGACTAAACTCCTCGGCCCACCCCTGTAAGGGCTCCTCCCTCACCTCCTGATTAAGGAGGGAACGAGTCACCCTAAACAGGGCGGCCGGGCGATTATCTGCGGACGCGATGAGGGCAGTGAAGTAATTAGACTTCGCCGTCCTCATCACCGTGAGATAAGAAATGCCACCTTTGGTTAAGTTTCCACCAATTTTTCTTCTAATTTCTTTATAACTGTAGCCTTGTTCACTTAATAATACTATTTTACATCGCTTTCTGGGCAACCAGTCAACTCTTTGCACCATTACTTTAATTTTGTTACGTTTTACAAGCTCACTAAATGAAAGAAAAAAAAAACCCAACCAACTTGATAGCAATCACAGAACACACTGACAAATGTCCTCCTCTCAGCTTCAATACATGACATCAATAACCGAATCCTACTGTGATCTGATTGGCTCATTGCCAAAACAAGATGACACCTGATTGGCTCTCTAAACACTCATGCTCATTGGCTACAATCAGATGAAGGAAAGCTACCTGATATCAACCTAAGGAAGTTGTGCTTCCTTTTTCTGGTTATTTGGCTATAACTTTTCATAGAACACAGTACAGATAATTGAACAAACTTTGTTGCATTACATTCTTGATTACTTTATCTTTCCATTGATATATAATTTTATGGTACTACTACACAAAAAGTGGTGTTGTTACCATTAAACCTCAAAAATACACTTTTCCCAAAAGGTTTCCACAATTTTGGCCACTTACTGTACTGTACTGTAAAATTAATAACTTGTTACATTTTTCTAAAGCAAATTCTTTTGGGGAAGTGGGATGAGTGAAGGTGCATTTTTAAAAAGCCATTTTACATGCCTTCCTCTCAAATGCAATTACATATTCTTTTTCTTGAGTGGTACTATATTGTTAGATCCCTTAATATCAGTGAAAAACTTACAGTACTTACTTTACTTAGTGATCCCTAACCCTAAATATGTCTAGAAAATGTACTATTCCCAGATGGTGGCATAGATTTGTCAAGAACAATTCTTTCCAGATAAATGTTAACTCATTTTAATTGGGTAACTTCCTTAATAGATTATGAGAATACTATAGAAGTAATATATTAATTTGTGCAAAGCATTTGACCAAGTATTTGATGACATTCTGATTAGTAAGCTTGTTGAATATGAGTGTCGTGGTTCTGATAGATGAGACCAGTTAAAAGAATTTCAAGGCAAGGAATTCTTCCTCAAAGAACATTTTTATTTGGTTACAAAATAATGGCACGAACATGGGTGAACCCAAGACTAAATTCCCCTCCCCCTGGTTACAAAGTTGCAGTTCCCACCCCAATTAGATGTCATAAATCACATTCTCCAATTGTTACTAAAGGCAGGCACTCCTCCCAGATGTTTAGCCCACCGAAATCTAATCAGCAGTGACCTTGGTTCCCATACCTAAGAATTGTTATGGCTAACTGAAAACTACACTTCCCCCCTCCTCCCTTTCTAAATATGTGGCAATCAAAAACAAAGAAAAAATGGCTTCAGTTCAATTTGTTGCAGCATTGACAATGAGTTGGATAGCATGCTAATGAAGTGAATACATAACTGGCTTGAAAATCACATTTTGAACAGTGTTTCTCAATGGTTGAGGAGCACAGCCACACTTTTCTGTGCATTAATAATTCACCTGTGGAGATGGTTACCAGCATCAAATTCCTGGGTGTGTAGCTAACGAGTAGGCTGGCTTGGTCGCTGAACAACAAGACACTGGTGAAGCGGGCACAGCAGCGCCTGCATTTTCGGCATCGCATGAGAAAAGCACATCTTCCTTCTCCTATCCTTACCACTTTCTACAAGGAGACGATTGAAAGCATCCTGTCATAAAGCATCACAGTCTGGTTTGAAAGCATCACTGCTTCAGACAGGAAGGGGGTGCAGAGAGTGGTGAGGATGGCCGAAAAGATCATTGGCAGTTCCCTCCCTCCCATCCAGGACATAGCACAGAAGCGTTGCTTGAGCAGCGTACGTAAGATTATCTGGGACACTACACATCCTCTTCATGACCTGTTTTCCCTGTTACCTTCTGGGAGGAGGCTTCGTGGTATCCGAAGCAGAACATCCAGTTTCAGCCATAGTTTCATTCCATACATTAACCTTGTGAACTCTCAAGTTTCCTCCTTCCGTTATATATTCAAGATGGACAGTATTTAATATTTATTTGTTATGTATATGTAGGGGTGTGGGTATCTACATATGTTGTATATAGTATGTTTAGGTGTGTGTCATGTACAGGTGAAACTCAAAAAAATAGAATATGGTGCAAAAGTTCATTTATTTCAGTAATGCAACTTAAAAGGGGAAACTAATATATGAGATAGACTCATTACATGCAAAGCAAGATAGTTCAAGCCGTGATTTGTCATAATTGTGATGATTATGGTGTACAGCTCATGAAAACCCCAAATCCACAATCTCAGAAAATTAGAATATTGTGAAAAGGTGCAATATTCTAGGCTCAAAGTGTCCCACTCTAATCAGCTAATTAACCCATAAGACCTGCAAAGGGTTCCTGAGCCTTTAAATGGTCTCTCGGTCTAGTTCAGTAGGAATCACAATCATGGGGAAGACTGCTGACCTGACAGTTGTGCAGAAAACCATCAATGACACCCTCCATAAGGAGGGAAAGCCTGAAAAGGTAATTGCAAAAGAACTTGGATGTTCCCAAAGTGCTGTATCAAAGCACATTAATAGAAAGTTGTGTGGAAGGGAAAAGTGTGGAAGAAAAAGGTGCACAAGCAGCAGGGATGACTGCAGCCTGGAGAGGATTGTCAGGAAAAGGCCATTCAAAAGTGTTGGGGATTTTCACAAGGAGTGGACTGAAGCTGGAGTCAGTGCATCAAGAGCCACCACACACAGACGGATCCTGGACATGGGCTTCAAATGTTGTATTCCTCTTGTCAAGCCGCTCCTGAACAACAAACAAGGTCAGAAGCGTCTTACCTGGGCTAAAGAAAAACAGACCTGGTCTTTTGCTCAGTGGTCCAAAGTCCTCTTTTCTGATGAGAGCAACTTTTGCATCTCATTTGGAAACCAAGGACCCAGAGTCTGGAGGAAGAATGGAGAGGCACACACTGCAAGATTCTTGAAGTCCAGTGTGAAGTTTCCACAGTCTGTGTTGATTTGGGGAGCCATGTCATCTGCTGGTGTTGGTCCACTGTGCTTCATTAAGTCCAACGCAGCCGTCGACCGGGAGATTTTGGAGCACTTCATGCTTCCTTCCACAGACGAGCTTTATGGGGATGCTGACTTCATTTTCCAGCAGGACCTGGCACCTGCCCACACTGCCAAAAGCACCAAAACCTGGTTCAATGACCATCGGATTACTGTGCTTGATTGGCCAGCAAACTCGCCTGACCTGAACCCCATAGAGAATCTATGGGGCATTGCCAAGAGAAAGTTGAGAGACATGAGACCGAACAATGCAGAAGAGCTGAAGGCCGCTATTGAAGCATCCTGGTCTTCCATAACACCTCAGCAGTGCCACAGGCTGATAGCTTCCATGCCATGCCGCATTGAGGCAGTAATTGCTGCAAAAGGGGCCCAAACCAAGTACTGAGTACATATGCATGCTTATACTTTTCAGAGGTCCGATATTGTTCTATGTACACTCCTTGTTTTATTGATTGCATGTAATATTCTAATTTTCTGAGATTGTGGATTTGGGGTTTTCATGAGCTGTATGCCATAATCATCACAATTATGACAAATCACGACTTGAACTATCTTGCTTTGCATGTAATGAGTCTATCTCATATATTAGTTTCCCCTTTTAAGTTGCATTACTGAAATAAATGAACTTTTGCACGATATTCTAATTTTTCGAGTTTCACCTATATGTGTTTCACTTTGAGAGCGGGCAACTAAATTTCATTTTTGATGTGTGCCGTTGTGCCCACAGTAAAAAAAATGACAATAAAGGTTATCTTGTCTTGCCTTGCCTTGCCTTGCCTTATCTAATTAGGTTAATCAGTAGTTAGAACCTGGGCCCTTATGAATAAACAGGGAAGGAATTGTGAGAAGTATCTTTGCAAAAAGACACTGAAGAGCAGTCAGTAGCACTGTTCAATTATCCGAAAGGATGTCACAGGATAAAGTTTAAACCCTCTTAATTTTCCAGAGTTTATATAATGGAACCATTTACCCAGCAAGGCAGTGGTCTTCTCTTCACTGGTTATGTTCAAGTGGAGTATAAATAGCAATCTGTCAGAGATGCTTAATTTGAATTCTTCTACTGAGCAGAAGATTAGACTCAATGGGCTAAATGTCCTCTGACTGAATGTGAGAATCTAGTTATATGAATATCTTATATCTTACTGAATGAAATGGGAACTATGTGCAACTGTTTAGTTTGGAACTAACTCAACTGAAACATGATTAACACACTGCAGAAATTCAGGCTTTTAGGTGAAACAATATGCAGGAGTATCAAACTGGCTACCTGTTGCCAGCCCCATTCCTTAGACCAGACCAGGAAATTGACTCCACAGTAAGGCTAAAACTAGCTATAATAACATAATCTTGGAAGTCTGCTTACGCTGTTCCCTGTCCCCATCCTTATATTTCCTTATAGCCCAGTGAATCAGGACAGTGTCTGCCTGAGCCACTTCTGAATATTACCTCATTTGTTTCATCCCCCTTTACTTAGGTAATGGTTCTTGCATATTTCCATCTAGGTCATTTTCCTTACTCTCTACAACTGTGATATGCTTAAACTGTCGTCTTAATATTACACATGTAGTTTTCATGTTTGCACATTCCCTCTCCCCAACTTCACATATACATTGATGGTGTCAGTGGTCTCTAACTAGGAAAGAGCTTCAGGTCATAGTGGATAGCACAGTGAAGATGTGACTTAGTGTCAGCAGCTGTGAAAAATACAAATTCTGTGCCAGGGATTGTTAGGAAAGGGAATGAAAATAAAACTGCCAATATTGTAATGTCCCAATAAAAATCTATAATATGTCTGTATCTGGAGTTCTGGCTGTCCTACTTTATTAGAGTTGGAAGAAGTACAGAAGAAGGCAATCAAAATAGTTTTTAAATAATAACTACTTACAAATCAGATACAAAGGCAGTCAAGATTTCTTGCAGCATATTAAGGAGGAACATGTTTATTATGGTATAACCTCTATAGACAGTGTCCGTTTGATTAGATAACGCTAGTGAAATAAGCTATATGCTTTGTCTGTGAGAATATACCATTTTATCTTTTTGTTGTTACCACAGTTTATGTAGTTTTTGCTGCAACAGTTTAACAGGACTTCCAGTCTGAAAATAGTTATTCAAAGGTAAACATAAAAAATGCTAGTTTAGTCGAGTGCTCAAGGCACCAGACTAGAAACCAGAAGACTGAGTCTTAGCCATGAAAGCAAACTGGATGACTAGGCCAGTCCCTGTAGCTCAGCCCAACTCACCTCACAGGGCTGTTGTTGTGAGGAAAATAGAAGGAGGAAGGAGTATTACATATGTTCACCACCTTGAGTTATTTATAAAAATAATAAAGGTGGGATTAAAAAAAATTAAAAAATTACCTGAGACAGAGAACTTACCAATAATTACTTGTTCTCTCTTTATTTCAAAATTCCTCAAGAGTGCATTTGGCATCACTCAATTCATTCACATTTAAAAATAAAATAAAAAGGGATTGGCCTTTATTTCTGGTTCTGTTACCTACAGTGATTAAAATAAGAAAATGTGGTTAGCCAATGAAATTGATGTATTTATAAAAGGTAATTAGGTTAGAAAATTCATTTTCATAGCATACTATGGTGCCCTTTAGTGAAACAGATCTACACAAAGAGGAGGGGGAGTTGCACTATATGTAAGAGAACACTACATATCTACAGAAATGCACATGATCGAAGATAAAATTTCTCCAGAATGTATATGGGTCAATATAAAAGGGGGAAAAATGACATTGCCATAGGGGTAAACCTCAGGCCACCCAACCAATCAGAAGAAATAGATGAATTCTTTGCCAACCAGTTAACAAATGTGTGTAGGAAGCATACCACAGTACTATTGGGAGACTTCAACTACCCAGATATCAGCTGGGAGACAAACTCTGCAGTGAGCAGGAGATCAAACAGATTCCTAACCAACCTAGCTGACAAATTTGTCATACAAAAGGTGGAGGAGGGAACTAGAAGTAAAGCTATACTGGACCTGATTCTTACTAATAGAGAAGAAGTGTTAGAGGGAGTTGAAGTTGCCGGAACCTTGGGTGAAAGTGACCATGTCATACTGGAATTCAATATAATGCAAACACAAGCAATAGAAAATAATCCAACCAGTGTTGTAATCTTCAGAACAGCTGATTTTAACAAACTCAGAGAGAACCCAGGAAAGATTCCATGGATGAAAATCCTAAAGGGGAAAACAACCAAGAAGCGTGGGAAACTCTAAAAAATATGATCATAAAAGCCCAGTCTAGCACAATACCACTGAAAAAGAAAAACAAGAAAGTCAAGAAGAAACCAGCATGGCTGCACAAAAATCTCTCTTACAAACTGAAAGACAAAAAGGACAAGTACAAAAAATGGAAAGAGGGACACATAACTAAGGCTGATGATCAGCAGACAGCCAGAACGTGCAAAGGTGAAGTCAGGAAACCAAAGGCTTAGAATGAACAAAGACTTGCAACAGAAATCATGGATAATAAAGAAAAGTTTATTTCAACATATAAATAACAAGAAAAAAAATCAAATCGGTCCACTAAAGAGAAAAGACGCCAAGGAAGTAACAGGCAGCAGAGAGAAAGCAGAGCTGCTTAACTCATTCTTTGCATCAGTCTTCACACCAAAAGAAATGATAGCCCAACATACCAAAAAAAAACTACTGCAAAAGAAAAACTAGAAACAAAAATTAAAATATTAAAATAAGCATAACTATAACTTTGTAAAGCTTGGTTGGAAAAAGACTAAATGGACCTGTAAACCGCCCTGAGTCCTTCGGGAATAGGGCGGTATAAAAATTTAATTAATTAAATAAATAAATAAATAAATAAATAAATCTAATGACATCTAGTGGCAAAACTAAGAACTACACTTTGCCTTGCTTGCTAACCTTATCTGGATATTGTGGCTGGAGTCAGAACTTGGCTAGAAGCCCAGACATTGCTTACAGACTAAACTCTTTGATGTCCTTGAAATCTACAGTCGTGGAGATTGTGGCTGGAAAAAGAGAAGAATCTCTTTGGGTTGCTTTTCTCTACAGGATGGATGATAATTAAAAGTACAAATTGTTATAAAGTCACCTGACTTCCTTGGATTACAAATACAGCTTGACCTGGAATCTTACAAGCTGTTTTGAGACAGAGTGATTTTTTTTATCTCTCCTATCGGATTACAATTTTTTTAAATTTCAAATTGGAAAGGTACTATCAACTTCAAACTTCTTGGTGGATTATAAAGTATGATTAAAAGACTTGAGGGTGAGGAACGAAATGAGCGTCCCGAATTTAACTAAAGCTGGGAAAAAAGTACCCTCTGCCCCCTCCTCTGGTTCTGCAAGTCCAGTTTATCAGAGATCAATTGATACAATGGTTCAACAAGAAAAGGCTAAAAACTTCCAGAAAGAGACACAAGCGACATTACAAGCAATTCAAGAGGCAATTGCCACTCATATTGCAGCTAAAATGAAAAACCATGAGGAGATTAAAACTGACCTTGAAAAAATAAACCAAAAAATTAATAATATGGACTCTCAATTTGAAAATTTTAAGCAGATGGACACAAAAAATGAACAAAGGATTCAAAAAATAGAAGATAAATCAACAGAGGTTGACCAAAAATTAGAAGAGTTAAAAGATGAAAATCAGAAATTGAGAACTAGAGGACTCAAGAGCAGTTATGGAAATGGAAAAGACTTCTTACTTTTTAAGATTTAAAAAAATAATGGAAGACAAGGAAGAGGACCTTCTAGACCTGATAACAGAATTACTGGCTGATACATTATAAATTGGGAAACAGGAAATGGAAGGAGAATTAGATCAGATATACTGAGTCAACTCAAATTACGTGAGAAGAAATAAAGTTCCATGTTAGATTTCTTAAAAGATATATAAGAGATGAGATCCTGAGAAGAGTGAGAGATGACCCTTTGAAATACAAAGGAAAAGAAATTGTAGTCCTCAAACCGATTCCTAGGAGAATAAGAGAGTCCCGAAAAGAATATCAATTCTTTTTTTTATTGAAGAGTTTTACAAAAACAAGATTTTACAATATATCCTCAAATCCCCACCACCCCAAACCCGCCCACTTCCCCCCCCCCACTTCCCAGAGCTAAATACAGGATTATAGTTATAATAATCATATTCTAAATAAAAATTATACATAATATACAATTAACCAAATTCATAATGTGCTTTAACTCCCCTTTAACATAAATACATACAAAGTACCAACACTAAGATCAATAACAATATCCCACTAAAATCTACTCATAAGCTAAATGGAACTTTTTAGTCCCATATTTATTCTGAATATAATCTATCCATCTCCTCCAAACTGAAATATATCTTTCCTGTGAATGATCTTTCAAGTAAGCAGAAATCTTAGACATTTCTGCAAGATTCGAAACTTTAAACACCCATTCTTCTATAGTAGGCAAACTATCCTTCTTCCAATATTGTCCCACCAGTAACCATGCTGCTGTTATCATATTCAACATCAAATTGGTTTCTTTAACATCACAATCTACAACAATACCCAATAAAAACAATTGCGGAGAAAACTTTATCTTTCTCTTAAAAATCTTTTGAATGTTCCACCAAATTTTAATCCAAAAAGCTTTTATATTTCTACAAGTCCACCACATATGAAAATAGGTGGCTTCTAAACTACCACATCTCCAACATTTAGACTGTAAGTTAGGATACATGTTAGACAACTTCTTGGGATCCAGATGCCATCTATAAAACATTTTATAAAAATTTTCTCTTAAGTTTTGAGCCTGAGTAAATTTAACATTTCTGACCCAAATTATCTCCCAAGTGTCCAGAGAAATTGGTTCCTGAATATTTTGTGCCCACTTTATCATACAATCTTTAACTAATTCCGTTTCTGAATCCAATTCAATTAAAGCATTATATATCCTCTTTATATGTGCACAATTTAAGTTTCTAATTTGTTTTACTAAATTTTCATCTGTAATTGTGATGCCAACCTTCTGATCCAACTTCCACCTAGCTTTCAATTGGGTATATTGAAACCAAGAGTAACTTATGTTTTCTTGTCTTAACTCATCTAATGATTTAAGTTGCCAATCATTCCCTTCCAATCTAAATAATTCCTTATAAGAAACCATATCCAAACTCACTCCCATAGATACACCCTCTATCGTGTGTCCAGGATTTCCCCAAATCGGTATTTTATAATTTAACTTATAATAATACTTTTTCCAGACACGCAATAAAGCACTTCTAAGAATATGGGATTTAAAAGCCCTATCCACCTTCTTATCGTAAAGCAAATATGCATGCCATCCATATACCAAATCCCAACCCTCAAGATGAGGTATTCTCTTATTAGTTAAATTAAGCCAATCACTAACCCACGTCAAGGCAACCGCATCATAATACAATTTCAAATTCGGCCCCTTAAGTCCCCCTCTTTCTCTAGCATCTTGTAAAATCTTAAATTTAACTCTTGGTTTTTTCCCCGCCCAAATAAATTTATTAATACCCTTCTGCCATTGATCAAGGTTGGCATCCTTTTTCAATATAGGTATCATTTGAAACAAAAAGAGAAACTTTGGCAGAACATTCATTTTAACAACTGCAATTCTTCCCAATAAAGATAATTGTAATTTTTTCAGCCAGTAGCATGTTAAATTGTTCTTTCAGTAAATGTATTGAAATCCTTAAATTATTATCCAATGGAGTCAAAATAAGCTTTTTCTCCTTAGATTTAATCTCTTAAATTTAATCTCTTATAATTGAAAGAGATGGAGAAGGAAAATGGGATCCTTTCAATGAATATAAATGCACTGAACTCCCCCTCAAAAAGGGAAATTTTTTTTACACGACTACAAAAATTAAAAATAGATATAATTTGCCTTCAAGAAACACATATTAAGAGACAACACTATAAATTGTTAGAGCAACTGAAAATTGGTAAACTCCATTTTGCATTAGCACAACAAAAGAAAAAGAAGAATAGCTTTATATATTAAAGAAACAATAAACCCTAAACAAATTTATGCAGATGAAGAGGGAAGAATATTAATGGTGGAAATAATGATGGAAATAAAAACAGATACTGATGGTAGCAATATATGCACCAAATGATAAACAGGAACAATTTTATCACAAATTCCATAAAAAAAATTTGAATTGGAATATCAAAATTTTTGTATAATGGGAGACTTTAATGCAATAGCTGATGGAACTTTGGACTATAAAAGCACTAAAATAGGGAAGAAAGGAAGAAATATATTACCTAAAGCCTTTTCTAAAATGGCAGAAGAAATTTGCATTCCAGACATATGGAGAGAAAAAAAATCCAAAAAATTGCAATATACATTTTATTCAAACAGACACAAATCATGGTTTAGAATTGATATGATATGGATATCCTCTGAACTTAGCAGTATGATACAAGAAATAGAGATAGAAACTAATATCTGGGCAGATAATAATCCAATAAAAATGACTTGGAGAGGAACCAAGAAAAAATTAAGATTAAAATTAAGATTGAAAAAAAAGAATTTATACAAATAGCAACAAAGGAAATGGACTTTTTTTCAAAATAAATAAGAAAGAAGAGACATCACTTCAAAATGTGTGGGATACAACTAAAACATATTTTAGAGGGTTGACTATAACCTATACTGCTAAAAAGAACAAAGAAAGAAAACAACAACAGTTAAAGCTGAAGAAAGAATTTAGGAAATTAGAATTAGAATTACAAATAGACCCACAAAAGAAAACACTTAAAAAGCAAATGGAAATAATAAAACATAAATTAAACCTTGTAGAGGCGGAAACAATGGCTCAACAAATTAAAAGGGCTAAACAGAACTTCTTTGAAAATGCTAACAAACCCAGAAGATGGTTAGCACATAAATTGAAAAAAGAAAAAGAGAAAAAACTGATAAACAAGTTGCAAGATTCAAAAGGTGAATTACAGTTTCATAATAATACAATAAAAAAATCATCAAAATATTTTATGAGACACTTTATGATACAGAGGAAACTTCAAAAGAAAAAATACAGCAGTAATTTAAAAAAGCAGATCTACCAAAAATTCCAGACAATATTCAAAACATATTAAATGGAAAAATATCAATGATGGAGATAACAGAGGCCATAAAAAGGGAAAAAAATGGCCCAGATGGACTACCTGCAGAACTTTACAAATCCTTGCAAGATATATTAAGCCCAATAATGAAAGAACTGTGTAATGAAATACTTTTGGAGGCTAAAATAACCAAATACATGGACAGAAGCTAATATTACTTTAATACCTAAAGAATTGTCACAAATAAAAAAATATAGACCGATATCGTTATTAAATGTAGATTATACAATTTTGCCTTAATAACAGGAGAAAGTTTAAAGAAATTTCTGACTGAATTTATACATACAGACCAAAATGGTTTTTTACCTAAAAGACAAATAAAAAATAATTTAAGAATGATTCTAGATATTTTGGAGTACTATGAAACCCAGCCAGGGAAACAGATGGCATTAATATTTCTAGATGCACAGAAGGCGTTTGATAACGTAAATTGGCAATTCTTGTTCCAGCAACTAGAAGAAATGGACTTTGGAAGAAATTTTATAAACATAATCAAAACAATTTATAACAAACAAACAAACAGCTAAAGTAATTGTAAATGGAGATTTTACAGAAAATTTTAATATTAAAAAAGTCAGAAGACAGGAATGTCCACTATCTCCATTACTATTTATATTAACACTGGAAGTATTGAATAGAAACATCAGGCAAGATGTAGAAATTAAAGGACTGGAGATAAAAGATGAAAAATATAAACTACAAGCATTTGCAGACGACTTGGTTTTTATACTAGAAGAACCGCTTGAAACAAGTGTCAAGCTTATAGAGAAAATAGAAGAATTTGGAGAAGTGGCAGTGTTGAAAATAAACAGAGAAAAGACTAAAGTGTTGACTAAAAATCTTACAGTAAAACAGAAAACTCAACTAGCAAAAAAAACCCCACCTCCAAATAGGCTGCATTAACAGAGGGATAGAATCAAGATCATGTGAAGTACTAATACCACTTTACAATGCCTTGGTAAGGCCACACCTGGAATACTGTATCCAGTATTGGTCACCACGATGTAAAAAAGATGTTGAGACTCTAGAAAGAGTGCAGAGAAGAGCAACAAAGATGATTGGGGGACTGGAGACTAAAACATATAGAGAACGGTTGCTGGAATTGGGTATGTGTAGTTTAACGAAGAGAAGGGTAAGGGGTGACATGATAGCATTGTTCCACTATCTCAGGGACTGCCACAAAGAAGAGGGAGTGAAGCTATTCTCCAAAGCACCTGAAAGCAGGACAAGAAGCAATGGATGGAAACTAGTCAAGGAGAGAAGCAACCTAGAACTAAGGAGAAACTTCCTGACAGTTAGAACAATTAACCAGTGGAACAACCTGCCTCCAGAGGTGGTGAATGCTCCAACACTGGAAGCTTTTAAGAAGAGACTGGACAGGCATTTGTATGAAATGGTATAGGGTTTCCTGCCTGAGCAGGGGGTTGGACTAGATGACATCCAAGATCCCTTCCAACTTATTATTATTATTGTTGTTGTTAAAAAAGTTAAATATTTGGGAATCCATCTAACAGCAAGATGTGCAACAATTAAAGAAGATAACTATGTAAGATTATTAAAACAAATAAAATTAGATCTGGAAAAGTAGAAAAATCTACAACTTTCAATGCTGGGGAGAATAGCAACAGTGAAAATGAATATCTTACCAAAAATATTTTTTTTATTTCAAACAATACCTATAAGATTGGAAAAACCATTTTGATGAACTAAACACAATAATACTGAAATTTATTTGGCAAGGAAAAAAAGCCAGAATTAGAGTGAAAATGTTACAAGAAGCGAAAGAAAATGGAGGACTTGGACTGCCGGACTGACGTTATATTACCAAGCAACTATATTAACATGGATAAAAGAGTGGGATAATGCTTAGAGACAAAAGATTACTATACCTAGAGGGACATGACCTACAATTGGGATGGCATGCTTTTCTGTGGTATGGGAAGAATAAAATACATAGATATTTTCAAAATCATTATATAAGAAATGCACTTTTCTTAGAATGGGAAAAAATAAAAGCGAAAATTTATATTAAAATATCTGGATGGCTTTCAACAATGGAAGCGTTTGCTTACCCAAACTTGATTAACTATGAGAAAGTTGTGACCTATAAAGATATTTTGGACAATGAAGGGAAATCGAAGTATAGACAAGATTTAGAAGAGCAGGGTATTGATTTATCATGGTGGCCATATTTGCAAATTCAAACGAGATACGAAAAAGATGTTAAAACAATGGGATTTTACAAAGAACAGACAGAATTTGACAAGATATTGCTGAAAACAGATGAACAACTGATTAAAAAACTTTACAAATGTTTGCTAAGCTTAAAGATGGAAGAGGAACAAGTAAAAGAAACAATGATAATATGGGCAAAGAACTTTGGATATAATATAGACTTAGAAAAGTGGCAAAGCTTATGGGAAAGAAACTCTTAAATAATGAAAGCGGCAACATATAAAGAAAACTTATACAAAATGTTTTATAGATGGCATTTAACACCGGTGAGATTAGCAAAAATATTTTAAAAAATGCCTAATAAGTGTTGGAAATGTAAACAAAAACCAGGTACTTACTATCATATCTGGTGGACATGCCCTAAAGCTAAAAGATTTTGGTCAAGAATACACATATGGTTAGAGAAAATGATTAAAAAACATATAGACTTTAAGCCAGAATTGTTTTTGTTAGGCATAATAGTAGGAAACTATGAGAAAGAATGTATATACTTATTTTTACATGTATTAATTGCAGGAAGAATAGTATTTGCTCAATATTGGAAAGATGAAAGCCTACCAACGGAGGAAGAATTAATTAAGAAAATCTTAGATTGTGCAGAAATGGACAGATTGACATTGAAGATAGAAAAGAAAGAAGATTCAGTATACTTTACAACAAGGCTTTTCAACCTTTTCACCCATTCTACCACTTTTAGGATAAGGCAATATCCGAGTACCAGCAGTCGCCCAGCAAGGTGTCTAAAACTTGACCAAAAAAAAGGAAAAAAATGATAAAGTACAGATAGTCCTTGACTTACAACAATTCGCTTAGTGACTGTTTGAAGTTAAAATGGCACTGAAAAAAGTGACTTATGACCATTTTTCACACTTATGACTGTTGCAGCTTCCCCAGGTTCATGTGATTTACATTCGGATGCTTGGCAACTGATTCATACTTATGACATTCACAGTGTCCCATGGTCATATGATCAATGGCTGTGGGGCGTGGCCTCTTGGGGGGAATCTGTGGATCTCTGGTGAAGGGGGATGGGACTGGGGTGGGTGCCTTCCTTCCCTCCATCTCACCCATTGTCCCTCCCTCCCTCCCTCCCTTCCTTCCTTCCTTCCTTCCTTCCTTCCTTCCTTCCTTCCTTCTTTGTCCCTTCCTCCTTCCCTCCCTCCCTCTCATTGTTCCTTCCTTCCTTCCTTCCTTCCTTCCCAGTTTGTCCCTTCCTCCTTCCCTCCCTCCCTTCCATTGTCCCTCCCCCTCATTGTCCTTCCCTTCCCTTCCCTCCCTCCCTCCCTTCCTTCCTTCCTTCCTTCCTTCCTTCCTTCCTTCCTTCCCTCCCTTCCATTGTCCTGTGCTACACCGCCCAGACCCCAGCCTGGGTTTGGCAGGCAGCGGTGCATTCTGACTACACGGACCGGCCAGTGAGGTGAACTGGCGACATCACGACCCTGCCTGTGTGTGCGCAGAGGCAGAGGAGCGAGCATGCACCTCAGCCTCTGCGCACGTACAGGCAGGGCCAGGATGTCACCGGTTCACCTCGCCAGCCACTCCGTGTGGTGAGGAGAATGCGCCGCTGCCTGCCAAAATCAGGCTCGGTGTGTGCAGCTAGAGCTGAGCTGTGCTCAGAAGCCACCTGGACTCAGAAGCCGCTTGGCGCTCAGAAGCCACCCATGTTCGGCGCTCAGAAGCCACCTGCGTGGGGTGCTCAGAAGCCACCCATGTTCAGAAGCCGCCTGGTGCTCAGAAGCCACCCACGCAGGGCACTCAGAAGCCACCCGTGCTCAGAAGCCGCTTGGTGCTCAGAAGCTGCCCGTGCTCAGAAGCCGCTGAGCGCTCAGAGGCCGCCTATGCAGGGCGCTCAAAAGCTGCCCGTGCTCAGAAGGCGTTCGGTGCTCAGCGCTCAGAAGCCGCCCATGCTCAGAAGCCACTCGGCGCTCAGAAGCCGCTCGGTCCTTGGCGCTCAGAAGCGCCCTCAGAAGCTGCTCAGTGCTCAGAAGGTGCCTGGTGCTCAGAAGCCACCTGGCGCTCAGAAGCCGCCCGGCACTCAGAAGCCACCCCACCCGTGCTCAGAAGCCGCGCTCTGGGTGCAGAAGCATGGCTCAGCTGTAGCTGCACACGCCGATCCTGGGCATCTGCCCAGCTTACTTGCTTGCAGAAAACATGCTGCTTGCTAAGTGAAGCCCCAGGATCAGTGGGCTACAACTGATACAGCCGAAGCAGAGATCAGCCGTAGCCCGCTGATCCTGGGGATTCACTTAGCAAGCAGCATGTTTTCCACAAGCGAGCTGGGCAGGAGCTGTTCGCTTGCTAGCCCTTCCCCCAAACACGCCACTTGCTCACTCACCTCTCGCTCACTGTTCCTCCGAAAACTGGCTGGTCTGCCCCCTTTTATACCCTTTCTTCTCTCCGCCCTCCTCTTCTCTTCTGGGTGCATCAGAAGCTCTAATTAATATGTCACCACAGATTCTGGGGATTCTGGCAAGCTCTGCAGCTCCAGCTGATCTCCTCCAGGTCTGTGCGGCTCCATTTTAACTGGTTCCCTCGCCCACTGCAATTAGCTAGGGCTCGCGTACCACCAGCCAGGTGCTCGCGTACCACCGGTGGTACGTGTACCATCGATTGAAAAGCCTTGCTTTAGAACATGGGACAATTTTTATCAATGGCTAGAAAATCGAGTTACAGAGAAAGGAATGTGATATGTACTATGTACTATATATATAAAGAAATTGTGGGCGCTCCATCACTGGAGATTTTTAAGAAGAGTCACTTCAGTCACTTTTCTGAAATGGTATAGGTTGTCCTTCTTGAGCAGGGGGCTGGACTAGAAGGCCTCCATGGTCCCTTCTAATTCTATTCTGTTCTGTTCTGTTCTGTTCTATTCTATTCTATAGCATTTTTAAAGGTCAAATACAAATAGATGCCACTTGGTACCAAACTGAAGTATCATCTTTTTATTTAGTGACAGGAGCATTCTAGGGTTTTAGGCAAGGCTCTATCCCAGCACTAATTGTAAGGGTGAGATATTGAATCTAGGACCTGCTAGAATCACCTAGACAGATACTCTACCAATGAGCATGCCTTTCTACATGAAATCTGGTACCCACTGTCATGGAGAGTGTTGGGCTTGGAGGGGGGGGGCTATTCTGGTACAGTATATCAGTTCTTAGGCTGTTTATCTGTCATCTGCCCAGGTCCAATAATGCCATTCTTCCTTTTGATTTTGTTTAGGGGCTTCTGCTTCTTCAACTCTGTTGCCATTGCTGCTAAGCTTTTACAACAAAAACTTGCCATAAGTAAAATCCTCATTTTGGATTGGGTAAGGCTTTTTCTCTTTTTGCTTCAGTGATCATTTACTGTCTTAATAAGATTTGGCTTTAGGCTCTTTGTCTTCCCTCATGGATTTCTGCTGAAGCTCTTCTGACATGAACTTCCAATGTCCACCCTGAATACTATATCTATACTGAATTGGGCCTTATCTTTGATGAGGTGGAATCAGCACCTTTTTCAAATGCTCAGATTCGTCATGCAGTTATTTAAAAGAGTGAGATATCATGGTGCCTAATATTTAGCACAATTCTGTGAGGACATCAGAATCTTGTGTGGGAATGTTAAACTTGTGAAATTTTGCATTCTTCTCTGAACTCTTGCAAGTTATGTGAAAACACCAACATCTTGTGAGCTTTGGTGATTTTGTGAGTTTACAAAGGTACATTTTTAAAAAAAACTGATGTCCACAAACATAATTGAAGAGAACTGTGAGATCCGTTGCTACCTACATGTGCCATGGTTTTGATACCAAGCTGACTCTTCTACTCATGTTCTACTTTGTGTTGGCAGGATATCCATCATGGCAATGGGACCCAGCAGGCATTCTACAGTGATCCCAGTGTGCTTTACATCTCCCTCCATCGCTATGACAATGGCAATTTCTTCCCAGGCAGTGGAGCTCCTGAAGAGGTATGTGTGCTCCTTTATTTTTTTTAAATCTGATTTTGTAGAAGAAGAGGTGCTGAAGCTGGAACCAGCTTGGAATATGTAGGTAAAAAACTTAGTTATTTTTTAAGTCCCAAAGTGTTCCAGAAATATGAAGGGAGAGATAAAACTGCACCTTGAATTGGGTGCCATCTGTTTGTTTCAGTGGAGCAAAAAAAGAAAGAAAAAAGGGTAAAAAGAAGAAGATATGTAATGCAAATATTCTGTTGGAACTAGCAAGGAGGACCCTCTATATTCACTCTATGTAGCCACATAGAGAAATTTTGAATTCCAAGACAGAGAAGAAAAAGTTATTGATTTTTTTCTTGTTATGAAGATGCCATTTTATGTGGGCAGAGCTTGGAAAGGAGGATGGCTGGCAGTTCTCTGCTGACTTTCTGAGAGGGTTGTATTTCCAGAACAAATATGAATAGGAGACAGATTTGCTGTGTATATCTTTACAAGCAAAACATGGGGATGATCTTACAAAATGGAATCTGTCACAGCATAAACATAATTCATGAAGTTTGTTAACATTGGTCTCAATTAATTTGCTTCTCTGACATTATATACAAGAGATAGCACACACACTGGATACACAAAAAGTGTATGTGACCTCACCATCACAAGATCTACTGACCACACAAAGCCCTTATAAGCAGAAGAACACTGACACTGACATCCCCTAAATTCTACTGAAGATGGTACCTAGCCTGGTAATGAAACATTCGGAAAACAACTCACAAGCTCGGAGAACGAACCTCCACCCTCACACAAAAAGTAGATGTTTGAAAGATTGTTTACCAAAAATCCCCGTATTTTAGGAAACATTATGCACAAAAACTAAATTGTGACTACTAAATTGTGAGTGAATTACAAACAATTTTTTTACATTTTTTTCCTGCCTTTATTATTTTTATAAATAACTCAGGGCAGTGGACATACCTAATATTCCTTCTTCCTCCTATTTTCCCCATAACAACAAGCCTATGTGGTGAGTTGGGCTGAGAGAAAGTGACTGACCAAAAGTCACCCAGTCAGCTTTTATGACTAAGGTGGGACTAGAACCCAGTTTCCTGGTTTCTAGCCTGATGCCTTAACCACTAGACCATTTTAAAAATAGTTTATATAAAATGTACCATAGCTGTCTAATACTTAAATGCATATAACATTGACCAAAACCAAATTCATACTAATCTGTACATCCCTTGTACTAATCTGGCCACCCACTGCCATACTTCAAGATTAACAATTCTCAGGAGATATCCTGCTCATTGCTACCCACTAGAATCCAGTAACAGAATCCAGAAGCTCCCCTCTCTGTGGTTTATACCTATATATTTTTCCTCCCAGACCTTGACAGCTCTCTGAATGGTAAACCCTGTGGCTGGGGGCTTTTGTTATCCACCATGTTTCTTTCTTCCAGGTGGGCAATGGGATGGGCGTAGGTTGCAATGTAAACATTGCCTGGACTGGTGGTGTGGATCCCTCTATTGGTGATGTGGAATATCTGACAGCCTTCAGGTAGGGTTGTTATCCAGAGTAAATAAGAATGTTTTTCTCCTGGAACGTGCCAAGGGGAGGTTTGTCATTTTCCAGAAATGATTATTCTGAAAGGAAGTGATTCATGGTATTCCAGACTTTGTTCGGCCCCAGGGACAGGGTTTGAGGCAGTTAGGGTGTCACTGATTTGAATGGGGAGAGGTTGTACTATTTAGGATGTTTTAATGGTTATTTTGGTGAACTTCATCTACATCCTTTAAGACTTACACGTTTTAATGTATTTGCTCCTGGAAAGTGATGGGAAATTCCACATTCACTTTTCAGCAATTTGCTGCTAAAAGTCAGTGTTACAGTTTGTGACTCTGCAGGCCACAAAAGAAAGTTTATGATTTCCCATGATTTCCCTTCTCTCCTCTCCAACTACAGTATATGAAAGTCCAGGGAGATTGGCCTTGGACATAGTTGTCTTGGCTTCAGTTGTCCCAGCCTCTAGAGGGAATTTTGCATAAATTCCTTAAAGTTGTTATGAGGTAAACAAAGTAAAGATTACATGATGACAATAGTGTCACAATCCTGTCAAATTTATTTCTTCATCTGTCTCTTAGTAAGGGCCCTTGTGGCGACACTTCCAGGAGGCAAAATTGTCTTAGGAACTTTAAACAACTGCATAGTCCAAGACATTTCCTAATAAGATGAAAATAAGCTGGCCCTCCTTCCCACTTCAACTCTGGCAGTGGGACAGGTTTTTTCACTGTGTTTGAAGGTCACTGCATTAGGAACAACTACGACAGGCTATGTGTTCCACAGCTTTCTCTTAGTATGTTCTGCTGCCACTTAGCATTTGATGCTTGAGATGACCACCTCTGCCTATTGGTAGAGCTGGCCTCATAAATATTTTATAACATTTGTTTTTGTGGACCATTGGTTTCATTCAAGAAAGCTTAAGTTATGCCATAAAAAGATGTTTCAGGGGTTCACAAGAATTGCTTGTTGGTTTTGCTTCAACAGAGTAACATAGCTCCCACTCTAGAAATTGTTTAGTACAATTAGGAGGAACCTTCTAATATTCCATGATTGTTTTCCATCTCTGACTTGAATAATCTGTAGCAACCTTCCCCAACTCAATTCTCTTTAGTTGTGTTGGATTACAAGACATAATTTTTAGCATTCATAGCCAAAAGCTACAATAATGTACTGTGGAAGTTATAATTCTGAATGGTACCAAACTGAGGAAGGCTTGTCTCCAGATATGTAGCTCAGTTTACAGGTGAAACTCGAAAAATTAGAATATCGTGCAAAAGTTCATTTATTTCAGTAATGCAACTTAAAAGGGGAAACTAATATATGAGATAGACTCATTACATGCAAAGCAAGATAGTTCAAGCCGTGATTTGTCATAATTGTGATGATTATGGCGTACAGCTCATAAAACCCCCAAATCCACAATCTCAGAAAATTAGAATATTGTGAAAAGGTGCAATATTCTAGGCTCAAGGTGTCCCACTCTAATCAGCTAATTAAGCCATAACACCTGCAAAGGGTTCCTGAGCCTTTAAATGGTCTCTCAGTCTGGTTCAGTAGGAATCACAATCATGGGGAAGACTGCTGACCTGACCGTTGTGCAGAAAACCATCATTGACACCCTCCATAAGGAGGGAAAGCCTCAAAAGGTAATTGCAAAAGAAGTTGGATGTTCCCAAAGTGCTGTATCAAAGCACATGAATAGAAAGTTATGTGGAAGGGAAAAGTGTGGAAGAAAAAGGTGCACAAGCAGCAGGGATGACCGCAGCCTGGAGAGGATTGTCAGGAAAAGGCCATTCAAAAGTGTTGAGGACTTTCACAAGGAGTGGACTGAGACTGGAGTCAGTGCATCAAGAGCCACCACACACAGACGGATCCTGGACATGGGCTTCAAATGTCATATTCCTCTTGTCAAGCCGCTCCTGAACAACAAACAATGTCAGAAGCCTCTTACCTGGGCTAAAGAAAAACAGACCTGGTCTGTTGCTCAGTGGTCCAAAGTCCTCTTTTCTGATGAGAGCAACTTTTGCATCTCATTTGGAAACCAAGGCCCCAGAGTCTGGAGGAAGAATGGAGAGGCACACACTGCAAGATGCTTGAAGTCCAGTGTGAAGTTTCCACAGTCTGTTGATTTGGGGAGCCATGTCATCTGCTGGTGTTGGTCCACTGTGCTTCATTAAGTCCAGGGTCAACGCAGCCGTCGACCAGGAGATTTTGGAGCACTTCATGCTTCCTTCCGCAGATGAGCTTTATGGGGATGCTGACTTCATTTTCCAGCAGGACCTGGCACCTGCCCACACTGCCAAAAGCACCAAAACCTGGTTCAATGACCATCGGATTACTGTGCTTGATTGGCCAGCAAACTCGCCTGACCTGAACCCCATAGAGAATCTATGGGGCATTGCCAAGAGAAAGATTAGAGACATGAGACCGAACAATGCAGAAGAGCTGAAGGCCGCTATTGAAGCATCCTGGTCTTCCATAACACCTCAGCAGTGCCACAGGCTGATAGCTTCCATGCCAGGCCGCATTGAGGCAGTAATTGCTGCAAAAGGGGCCCAAACCAAGTACTGAGTACATATGCATGCTTATACTTTTCAGAGGTGCGATATTGTTCTATGTACACTCCTTGTTTTATTGATTGCATGTAATATTCTAATTTTCTGAGATTGTGGATTTGGGGTTTTCATGAGCTGTACGCCATAATCATCACAATTATGACAAATCACGGCTTGAACTATCTTGCTTTGCATGTAATGAGTCTATCTCATATATTAGTTTCCCCTTTTAAGTTGCATTACTGAAATAAATGAACTTTTGCACGATATACTAATTTTTCGAGTTTCACCTGTAGTTAAGTGCATTGGAGGAAGTTACAAAGGCTCAGATGGGAAGGCTGAAATGGCTGGAATTTTCCTAATCCATACATTGCAGTTGATCCAGAGCTAATGCTGTCCTGCCTCCTCTTCCTAAGAGAAATCTGAGAGCTATTTTGTGTCCTCCAGGACTGTGGTGATGCCTATAGCCCATGAGTTCTCCCCAGATATGGTTCTTGTTTCTGCTGGCTTCGATGCTGTTGAGGGACACTTGTACCCATTGGGTGGATATTCCGTCACAGCCAAATGTGAGTTTGAGGAACATGGGGGAGGGTCCCTTCCCAGTTTTAAATAGAGTAAACTATTCACAGTTGAGAAAGGTATGAATATAACTGTACTCAGCTCAGTTCTGTTGTGTATTGTCCACTGTATACCTCAAATCAACTATTTTGAATATGTTTTCATCTTGATATTTTTATTGTTTTGTTTGTGAAGATGACCTCTAATGATAGCCTAATGGTAGGCTACAGTGCCATAGGACTTAATATTACATTCTGTGTTTTTCCCCTCACCATTTATTTATATGTTTTTCCTATGTTTCATATTTCATTTTTCATTATTTGCATCCCAGGCTTCTGTTCTTTTGGTGTCTTCTTCCAATAGAACAGCTTTACCTCTTTCTGGGAGAAACCATATATATATATTTATTTTTATTTATTTTTATTTTATTTTAATCCCATTTATATCCCGCCCTTCTCCAAAGACTCAGGGCGGCTTACAATTTAAGCACAAACCAATGTGCTTAGCAATATATATATCTATAGTGGTATAACCCCTTCATGGATTACTGCCTTGTCGTGGCGGAGGGGCTTGTGTAATTCAATGAAGCTATGAGCTATGCCGTGCAGGGCCACCCAAGATGGAAAGGTCATAGCAGAGAGTTCTGACAAAACAGGATCCACTGGAGAAGGAAATGGCAACCCACTCAAGTATCTTTGCCATTAAAACCCTATGGACAGTACCAAAAGGCAAAACGATATGACGCTGGAAGATGAGCCCCTCAGGTCGGAAGGCATCCAATATGCTACTGGGGAAGAGCAGAGGGCTAGTACTAGTAGCGCCAGAAAGAATGAAGCGACTGGGCCAAAGCCGAAAGGACGCTCAGCTGTGGATGTGTCTGGTGGTGAAAGGAAAGTCCGAAGCTAAAGATTTTTTCTCCATAGGAACCTGGAATGTAAGATCCATGAATCAAGGAAAGCTGGACATGGTCAAACAAGAGATGACAAGACTGAACATCGACATCTTAGGTATCAGCGAACTAAAATGGACAGGAATGGGTGAATTTAATTCAGATGACCATCAGGTATACTACTGCGGGCAAGAATCCCTCAGAAGAAATGGAGTAGCCTTCATAGTCAATAAAAGAGTAGGAAAAGCAATACTGGGATACAATCCTCAAAATGACAGAATGATCTCAGTTCGAATCCAAGGCAAACCATTCAATATCACAGTAGTCCAAGTCTATGCCCCAACCACCAGTGCTGAAGAGGATGAAATTGACCAGTTCTATGAAGCCCTACAGCACCTTATAGAATTAACACCAAAAAATGATGTCCTTATCATCATGGGGGATTGGAATGCTAAAGTAGGAAGCCAAAAGATAACCGGAATAACAGGCAAATTTGGCCTTGGAGTGCAAAATGAAGCAGGGCACAGGCTGATAGAATTTTGTCAAGAGAATACGATGGTCATAGCAAACACTCTTTTCCAACAACCCAAGAGACGGCTCTACACATGGATATCACCAGACGGTCAACACAGAAATCAGATTGACTATGTGCTCTGCAGCCAAAGATGGAGAAGCTCTATACAGTCAGTAAAAACAAGACCAGGAGCTGACTGTGGCTCAGACCATGAGCTTCTCATTGCAAAGTTTAGGCTTAAACTGAAGAAAGTAGGGAAAAGCACTAGGCCACTCAGGTATGAATTAAATCATATCCCTGTTGAATATACAATAGAGGTGACAAATAGATTTAAGGAATTAGATTTGATAGACAGAGTGCCTGAAGAACTATGGACAGAGGTTCGCAACATTGTACAACAGGTAGCATCCAAAACCATCCCAAAGAAAAAGAAATGCAAGAAAGCAAAATGGCTGTCTGAGGAAGCTTTGCAAATAGCTGAGGAAAGGAGGGAAGCGAAAGGCAAGGGAGAAAAAGAAAGATACGCCCAATTGAATGCAGAATTCCAGAGAATAGCTAGAAGAGATAAGAATGCCTTCTTAAATGAACAGTGCAAAGAAATAGAAGAAAACAATAGAATAGGGAGGACCAGAGATCTTTTCAAGAAAATTGGAGAGATGAAGGGAACGTTTCATGCAAAAATGGGCATGATAAAGGACCAAAATGGCAGGGACCTAACAGAGGCAGAAGAGATTAAGAAGAGGTGGCAAAATTACACAGAAGAACTATACAAGAATGAGCTTAATGTCCCTGATAATCACAATGAGGTGGTCACTGACCTCGAGCCAGACATCCTAGAATGTGAAGTGAAGTGGGCCTTAGAAAAGCTGAGCAACAACAAAGCTAGTGGAGGTGACAGTATTCCAGCTGAGATATTCAAAATCTTAAAAGATGATGCAGTAAAAGTGCTACACTCAATTTGCCAGCAAATTTGGAAAACTCAACAGTGGCCACAGGGTTGGAAAAGATCAGTTTACATTCCAATTCCAAAGAAAGGCAGTGCCAAAGAATGTTCAAACTACCGCACCATTGCACTCATTTCTCATGCTAGTAAAGTTATGCTTAAAATCCTACAAGCTAGACTCCAGCAGTATGTGGACTGAGAACTACCAGAAGTACAGGCAGCATTTCGAAGAGGCAGAGGAACTAGAGATCAAATTGCCAACATAGGCTGGATCATGGAGAAAGCTAGGGAGTTCCAGAAAAAACATCTACTTCTGCTTCATTGACTATGCTAAAGCCTTTGATTGTGTGGACCATAACAAACTGTGGCAAGTTCTTAAAGAGATGGGTGTACCAGACCATCTTATTTGTCTCTTGAGAAACCTATATGTGGGCCAAGAAGCAACAGTGAGAACTGGACACGGAACCACTGATTGGTTCAAAATTGGGAAAGGAGTCCGGCAAGGCTGTATACTGTCGCCCTGCCTATTTAACTTATATGCAGAGCACATCATGACAAAAGCAGGGCTAGATGAATCAAAAGTTGGAATTAAGATTGCCGGAAGAAACATCAACAACCTAAGATATGCAGATGATACCACTCTAATGGCAGAAAGTGAAGAAGAACTAAAGAGCCTCTTGTTGCGGGTGAAGAGGGAGAGTGCAAAACCTGGCTTGAAACTTAACATTAAGAAAACCAAGATCATGGCATCCGGCCCTCTCAATTCCTGGCAAATAGATGGGGAAGAAATGGAGGTAGTGACAGATTTTATTTTCCTGGGCTCCAAGATCACCGCAGATGGGGACTGTAGCCAAGAAATTAAAAGACACTTGCTCCTGGAGAGGAAAGCCATGGCAAATCTAGACAGCACACTAAAAAGCAGAGACATCACCCTGTCAACAAAAGTGCGTATAATCAAGGCTATGGTCTTCCCAGTTGCAATGTATGGCAGTGAAAGCTGGACCATAAAAAAGGCTGAGCGCCAAAGAATTGAGGCCTTTGAACTATGGTGCTGGAGAAGACTTCTGCAAGTCCCTTGGACTGCAAGGCGATCAAACCGGTCAGTCCTAGAGGAGATCAACCCTGACTGCTCTTTAGAAGGCCAGATCCTGAAGTTGAAACTCAAATACTTTGGCCACCTAATGAAAAGGAAGGACTCACTGGAGAAGAGCCTAATGCTGGGAAAGACTGAGGGCAATAGAAGAATGGGACGACAGAGAATGAGGTGGCTGGATGGAGTCACTGAAGCAGTAGGCATGAGCCCAAATGGACTCCAGAAGATGGTAGAGGACAGGAAGGCCTGGAGGTACGTTGTCCATAGGGTTGCGATGAGTCGGACACGACTTCGCAGCTAACAACAAAAAATAGTGGTATAAATAAAACAAAAACTTTGTCAGTGACATTGATATCCCAAATAACGTCTACTATGGAGCTCAAAGTACAGTGGTTTGCTTAAGATTCCTAGTGCCTCCAAGCCAAGCACAGACTGATTCCATACCTACTTACTATTACCTAAATCCATTTTAGTCCAGACTTGTCCATTGAGAAATGGTCATACTGGCCAAGGTTTGTTTATTTATTTATTCAATTTCTGTAGCTTCCCATCTCAGTCTACAGTATGACTCTGGGTGGCTTACGATTCAAAAAATATATTACAATTAAAACACAAAAAACATTTTAAAATGAAAAAAAACCAATAAAAATATTCAAAATAAATATACATAGCAGCTGAGATACTTGTCCAGTTGCAATATAGCCAGGAAACAGGACCCTTAACACATTCAGCATTATGAGAACTGGAAGCCACTAAGCTGGGAAAAATCATCTTCTATTCCCCACCACTCCATGGAATGGTTTTAGTTGCCAAGCCCTGCCTCATTTTGACAGTAAACATGAGGTGAGGTTGTTGCCTAGTCAGAATAGCTCTTAAAACATTAATGTAAATAACCAAGGGAGATGATACATATCTACCTACCTCTGCATGTTTTAGAAATATTTCCATTATAACTCATGCAGACTGTTCTGATAGATAGAAATGGGGAATCTGTGGCCCTCAAAATTGTGCTAAATTACAGTTCTAGCAGTGCTAATTAACCTAGCCAAGAATGCTGGAAATTGTAGTTCAGCAAATATGGAGGGACACAGGTTTCTTAAACTTAGCAAAAGCCATTTAAATTATAGAGTTCCAGCACAAGTATGTATATAGGAGGATGTTTTTTGATAGTAATTCAAGTAATTCAGATTGCTCATCATCTCCTCTTTACAAGTAATAGCTTTTCTGACATGCTTTTCCCAGCCTCGTTACCTGAAAACTGTTTAATTGCCAGTGCAAAGAAAAGCTTGTATACTGTATTACTGAGCTATAGTCTCTCCACACATTCTGATGATGCTACAATAGTTGGAGTTGCAGCTCTTTTTATCTCTGATAATTTCTCCATGCAGATCATTTATCTCTACCTTGTTGATTTTTTGAGTTGTATGTCTCATACAAGCATTATTAAAAACACAGAGCACAGATGTTCCTGGGTAGTAGCTTAGAGACTATTTACCCTGTTAGATGTTTTGTGCCAGCCATGGCAGTTCCCCAAAAAGGTCATTAGATGGGAGCAAAGAGGCTTCTTTGCTCCCACTGGTGGGTCAGGGGTCCCCGGCCCCTGCAGTCCCATTGGCGAGAGAGTTTTATGGTAAGGGAGGGGCCGACACCCCCCATAAAAACTTCTGCTCAGGGGCTGCTCTCCCTCTCTTCTCTTTTGTTCTTTCTTCTGCTTGCTTGCTCGCCTATCCATGAGCTCAACCCAGGCATGGATGCCTCCATGCCAGGGAACTCTTTCTATTTACTTTATCGTTAAATAAAGCTTTGAATGATTGCATTCCTGCGTGATGCCTTTTACTTGGAAGCACCTTAACGAAACATCGACCTCGTGAGACCATCTCACAAATTGGAAGCAAGAGGATGGTTTAAGGTAACGCTTCCAAGCCAGCGTCTACTGCAAGATGCCTGGACGTTCCAGCAAGAACCCATTTGAAACGGATGGCAGGAGGTCCCCGATTGTGACAAGGAGTCTTCAATCCAGGACGGCAGCCCTGCATCCAGCTCCTGACGCAAGCTCAGTGCCAGGGACCTCTTCGCATGCCTCCCTACAGCTGCAAGCCACAGAGGGAAGCATGGAAGGCTTACAGTCTACCCAAGACTGCCCAGATGCAGCGGAAGCGGCCTGGGCCCAAGACAATTGCCGCGTGGGCCAGATGACTGAACAGGAACACGAAGAGCTGCTCCTAACGTTTCTTGCAGCACAAAGGACGTCACAAGCCTCTCCACGGGGGATGCCAGCGCAGGAGGCCTCTGGACGCCGGGTAAGTCCTTCCCCAGCGCCCACGAGGCCCCCTAACATGGCACCGGCCACCCTGAGTGACCCCGGGACCCCGGAGCTTTTGGCGCGAAATTTCCCACCAAACTGTGACCTACAGCTTCCGGGGGCAACCGGAAGCAAGATGGCGGCCCCCAGGACACCCACATGGCCTGATATTGATAGGCCTCAGCCAAGCCTCGAGGCCCAGCAATCGGTGGCATCCAGCCGAAGCAGCATGGAAACCCCCTGGTCCTCCCCACCGGAAAGCCTCAAGGCCTATGATAGCCTCAAAGCCTGCCCAGCCGTGCCTACTGCAGCAGAGATTGGAGCAACTATCCGGACCCTGGTTGCAGCTCTGGAGGCCAAAACGACTACAGCCTCAACATCGGGTGTAGCCAGCCTCCCTCGCCATCCCCAGGGGGCTCCCGGAAGAGTTTCAAGGCCTCCAATCCTCTCCCCGGGGCCTAACTGCCGGGGGGCGTCTGGCCTGGAGTCTCCCAGCTGCGTCCTGCAACCCCAGAGGGCCCCCAGTGAACCCCCGGGCCCTCCAGCCTACTTTTTGCCACCGCCCAGACGCCCTGCTTGCCAGATGGTCTTCAGGGGGGCTCCGGATGAGGCCCCCTCCTCCAGCACCATCTTCAGCCGCCTCCAGGGTCTTCAGGACCAGCGATGGGCTCCTCTGGCAATCCGAGCAATCCAGGCAATCCATGTGCCATCCAGCCCCCATCCTGCGATCTTCGCCCCCCGGTGAGTGTTCCAGTGCCGGGGGGGCTTCAGGAGGAATCTTCGGGGCTGCTGCTGCCTTCAGTCCCTCTTCAAGCCCAAATTCCGGCTTACAACCCCAGGCCTGGGCCTAGTCCAGAGGCAGAGAGACAGACACCCACTCTCTCCGCCTCCCAGGCCCAAATGAGCGCTGAGCATGCTCAGTCGGGGCCATCCAAAAATCAGAGTAAAATACCACCATCTGCCAGCAGGAGGCACCACAACTCAGAGCAGGTTAATGCTCTACTTAAGTGTTTCATCTGTGGCTCTGAGGGGCATCTGAAGAAGGACTGCCCCCATCACCAACAAGACCCCAAGCGTGGTCCAAATCAAGGAAGGGGCAAGGGGCAAGGAAGGGGGCGTGGCGGGAGCAAAGGTAGTGCCAAGGGCAATTTTGTGCGTACTTGTGCTTTCACCCCCACCACAAAGGCTGATAGCCCCACTGACTTATGGTTACTGGACTCTGGAGCTTCGTCTCACATTACCAATATGAAACAAGGGTTTAAAAGGTTAAAGAAAATTAACTCATCTGTCAAGGTGGCCAATGGTGATAAGGCTTTGATTGTTGGGGAGGGCACTGTCTCTGTACCCGGACTAGGAAAAGTTGAAGGGGTATTGCATGCTCCCTCCATTGCCAACAACCTATTAAGCATTATCAAATTATGTGACGATGACAGGGTGGAAGTTTTATTTCGCAAAGGGGGAGGTCATGTCACCCGGAACCAGAGGGTCATTGGAAGTATTGCCATCATTAATGGTTTGCCATTGGAGGGAGCAATGGAGGGAACTCTTTCTATTTACTTTATCGTTAAATAAAGCTTTGAATGATTGCATTCCTGCGTGATGCCTTTTACTTGGAAGCACCTTAACGAAACATCGACCTCGTGAGACCATCTCACATACCCTGCTTCCAAGCTCTAAATAGCTTCATCACTGTTTTCATAAATGTTGAGGATACTGTTTTTCATCACAGTAGACATCCATGACTTTCTTCAGTTTCTAGCAGACATGGAAGATGGAGAAAATGTAAAATCTAAAGCAGAAATCACTAATTGATGTTTCCTTCTTGGTCATGTAGGTTTTGGGCACCTGACCAAACAACTAATGAAACTCTGCAGATGAGCGTGTTTTCCTAGCTTTAGAAGGTGGTCATGACTTGACTGCCATCTGCGATGCCTCTGAAGTCTGTGTCTCTGCCTTGCTTGGCCTTGAGGTGAGTACAGGTAGCACAAGAATGTAGATGCTGGGAAAGTCTCAATCAGGGGCTTGGAATGGATCAAAAGTTTCCAACAATGTTTGGCTGTGACTTTGTTCATACTTTTGAAAAGAGAACTGGCATTCAACAGGGTACAGCTGTAAATGAGAAACATGAATAAAAGCATAACTGCCCTGACACATAAATGCATGTCAGTTTCTGATTATGAATACAGGTGAAACTCGAAAAATTAGAATATCGTGCAAAAGTTCATTTATTTCAGTAATGCAACTTAAAAGGGGAAACTAATATATGAGATAGACTCATTACATGCAAAGCAAGATAGTTCAAGCCGTGATTTGTCATAATTGTGAGGATTATGGCTTACAGCTCATGAAAACCCCAAATCCACAATCTCAGAAAATTAGAATATTGTGAAAAGGTGCAATATTCTAGGCTCAAGGTGTCCCACTCTAATCAGCTAATTAAGCCATAACACCTGCAAAGGGTTCCTGAGCCTTTAAATGGTCTCTCAGTCTGGTTCAGTAGGAATCACAATCATGGGGAAGACTGCTGACCTGACAGTTGTGCAGAAAACCATCATTGACACCCTCCATAAGGAGGGAAAGCCTCAAAAGGTAATTGCAAAAGAAGTTGGATGTTCCCAAAGTGCTGTATCAAAGCACATTAATAGAAAGTTATGTGGAAGGGAAAAGTTTGAAAGAAAAAGGTGCACAAGCAGCAGGAAAAGGCCATTCAAAAGCGTTGGGGACTTTCACAAGGAGTGGACTGAGACTGGAGTCAGTGCATCAAGAGCCACCACACACAGACGGATCCTGGACATGGGCTTCAAATGTCGTATTCCTCTTGTCAAGCCGCTCCTGAAAAACAAACAAGGTCAGAAGCGTCTTACCTGGGCTAAAGAAAAACAGACCTGGTCTGTTGCTCAGTGGTCCAAAGTCCTCTTTTCTGATGAGAGCAACTTTTGCATCTCATTTGGAAACCAAGGCCCCAGAGTCTGGAGGAAGAATGGAGAGGCACACACTGCAAGATGCTTTAAGTCCAGTGTGAAGTTTCCACAGTCTGTTGATTTGGGGAGCCATGTCATCTGCTGGTGTTGGTCCACTGTGCTTCATTAAGTCCAGGGTCAATGTAGCTGTGGACCAGGAGATTTTGGAGCACTTCATGCTTCCTTCCGCAGATGAGCTTTATGGGGATGCTGACTTTATTTTCCAGCAGGACCTGGCACCTGCCCACACTGCCAAAAGCACCAAAAGCTGGTTCAATGACCGTGGGATTACTGTGCTTGATTGGCCAGCAAACTTGCCTGACCTGAACCCCATAGAGAATCTATGGGGCATTGCCAAGAGAAAGATGAGAGACATGAGACCGAACAATGCAGAAGAGCTGAAGGCCGCTATTGAAGCATCCTGGTCTTCCATAACACCTCAGCAGTGCCACAGGCTGATAGCTTCCATGCCAGGCCGCATTGAGGCAGTAATTGCTGCAAAAGGGGCCCAAACCAAGTACTGAGTACATATGCATGCTTATACTTTTCAGAGGTCCCATATTGTTCTATGTACACTCCTTGTTTTATTGATTGCATGTAATATTCTAATTTTCTGAGATTGTGAATTTGGGGTTTTCATGAGCTGTATGCCATAATCATCACAATTATGACAAATCACGGCTTGAACTATCTTGCTTTGCATGTAATGAGTCTATCTCATATATTAGTTTCCCCTTTTAAGTTGCATTACTGAAATAAATGAACTTTTGCACGATATTCTAATTTTTTGAGTTTCACCTGTACATTTATTTTTTATGATATCTCATATATACAGTATACCAATATTAGAGGCAGAGCACAAAGAGACATGCAGACTGCTACATTTAGCACAGGCACCTTATTAATGAATATCAAAGACATAAGAAAAAAGAAATAGAAAAAACAAATCTCAAACAAATAGAAACAAAGCTCATACTGTATATTCACAACAATAAGTGGATGGAATGGTACTTGAAGGCGTTGTGGGAAATGGAAGTAGAATTTGTTTTGGCTTTTTTGCTGCCATTTCCCAATCATTTTCTCACGCACCCTTGTGTGCCTCTTTATTTGAACTATTTTTCCTTTCTCATGACTGCTAGCCAGATGTGAAAGCAAGCAACTAAACTCTTGAATTTTCTTTGTTGCAGTTGGAACAGCTGGATCAAGCTCTTTTGCAACAAAAACCCAATGCAAATGCCATAGCCATGTTGAAGAATGTCATTGAAATCCAGAGTAAGTTTTGGGGCCATGGGCTTGGTGTTTTCATGTTTCATTTTCTCATGGGAAAAAGGATATTTCTTGAAGAAAAGCTTGAATTAGTGATTTATTTATCCAGTGATCACTCTGTAGTATAAAATAGTGTTTCTCAACCTTGGAAGCTTTAACATATGTGGATTTCAACTCCCAGAATTCCCCAGCCAGCATACTGATATGAAAAATGGCAGCATTATGCTGACAAAAGCCAGTTTTTTTATCCCATTTATATCCCGCCCTTCTCCGAAGACTCAGGGCGGCTTACAATCTAAGCACAAGTCAATGTGCTTAGCAAAAGAGGTTGCCTCTTTTAATAGAATAACAGAATAATATAGTTGGAAGGGACTTTGGAGGTCTTCTAGTCCAACCCCCTGCTCAAGCAGGAGACCATATACTATTCTGCAAAATGGGTCTCCAATGTCTTCTTAAAAACCTCCAGTAATGGATCACCCACAACTTCTGAAGGCAACCTGTTCCACTGATTATTTGTTCTCACTGTCATGAAATTTCTTCTTAGTTCTTGGTTGGATCTCTGTTTCATAAATTTCCATCCGTTACTTATTGTGAGGTTAGAGGTTCATTCTCCGAGCTTGTGGGTTGTTTTCCAAATGTTTCTTTACCAGGCTAGGTAACATCTTCAGCAGAATTTAGGGAATGTCAGTATCAGTGTTCTTCTGCTTATAAGGGCTCTGTGTCGTCAGTAGGTCTTGTGATGGGAGGGTCACGTCAGGTGAAGGTCTTGTGATGGGGAGGTCATGTCAGGTGAGGGTCATTGGGAGATGAAGTGCTGGTTGGTGTGTGTGGGGGGGGGGTTGGTTGAGGGTTGGTGCTGTTGCAGGTTGGTTGTGCGGTTGATTTGAATTCTCAGGGGTTTGTAGGGTGGTTGTAGGTCAATGTGTCTGTTGATGGAATTGCTTGTGGAGTACCAGACTTCAATAAACTCCCGTGCGTGGTGGGTGGTAGCATGGCCAATAATATTTGTATTGCTCCAATCAAATTGGTGCTATTCGGTGTCAGTGTGGGTAGATCGGAGATTTGGGATCGTGGTTTTTTACTGCCAGCTGGTGTTCATGGATTCTGGTTTTCAATTGATACGATGTTTTTCTCACGTAGAATTGGTTGCAATTGTTACAGTTGATTTTATAAATTACATTGTTTCTTTCATCCTTCTGTATCTTGTCTTTGGTTTTGGATAATTCCTGGTGGAGTGTGGCTGTGGATTTGTGGGCTATTGCTATTCCTAGATGTTGGAGAATTCTGGCTCTCATTTCCAACACCTCTTTTGTTTATGGTAGGGTTAGTTTTTGCATGGTGGTTGGCTGTGTGGTACGTTGTGGTTTGGGTGCTGTGTGTAGAAATAGAAAGTTTTTTGGATAGTCATTGCAAAGAAAGACGTCAAGCAGCTGTTCCTCTTCTGCTTTTCTTAGTGCTGTGGTGCTGCAGTGTGTCTTGGACCTTCTGAAGAGGGTCTGGACGCAGCTTCTTTTGCCTGTGGTGGGGTGGCTTCTTGCAAAGCTGAAGATCTGATCTGTGTGAGTGGGTTTGCGGTAGACTCAGGTTTCCAGTTCTCCATTGTCTAGTCTCCTTTTGTCAATATCGAGGAATGAGTGTCTTTTGTCTGTTTCCTCTTCACGTGTGAATTTGATCCCAGGGAATATGTTACTAAGTAGGTGATGTGTTTCTTCAGTTTGGGAGCATTTGGTGATGATGAAGTTGTCGATGTAGTGTGTCCAAAATTTTGGTTGGATGGTGGGTAGGGCTATGGATTTGAGTCGTTGCATGACTGCTTCTGCTATTAGGCCTGTTATGGGTGATCCCATTGGGGTACCTTGTACTTGCATGTAGATTTTCCCCTTCAGTGTGAAGTATGTGTTGAGGCATAGATCCAGAAGTTTCATGATGGTTTCTGTGGACATGGAGTGTTCTGTGGCAGAGTCATCTTTGTGGGTATGGTGTTTAGTGAGTAGGTGGTATATGGTTTGTTTAACCAGGTTGATGTCAATCGAGGTGAAGAGTACAGTGATTTCTTCCTTGTTGATCTTGGTGTGCTTGATGAGTTGGATAAATTGTTCCAGGTTGAGTCGTTGACCAAGTGTCATGAGTTTCCTTTGCAGGGTTTTTGCTAGTTTCTATGTCGATGTACTGGGTAGAGACACAATTGGGTGTAAGGGGATCCCGTTCTTGTGTATTTTGGGGAGTCCGTAGAACCTGGGTGTGGAGGAGTCTTGTGGTTGCATATGCCAGGGCTTTTCAACCTTTTCACCCATTGTACCACTTTTAGGATATGGTAATATCTGAGTATCACCAGTTGCCTAAGAAGGTGTCAAAAACTTGATTCCCCCCCCCCAAAAAAAAACCCAGGAAAAAAGTGATAAAGTACAGGTAGTCCTCGACTTACAACAGTTTGCTTAGTGACTGTTTGAAGTTACAGCGACACTGAAAAAAGTGACTTATGACCATTTTTCACATTTATGACTGTTTCAGCATCCCCAGGATCACATGATTTACATTCGGATGCTTGGCAACTGATTCATATTTATGACAGTCACAGTGTCCCAGGGTCACGTGATCCCCTTTTGCAACCTTCTGACAAGCAAAGTCAATGGTGAAACCAGATTCACTTAATAACCATTTATATCAGGGGTGCAGGTGCAGAAAAAGCAGCAAAAATAGAAAAAAGAGAGAATGTGCATTTCATTAATGGAGAACAAAGGAACAGGGAGTGACTCAGACTTAAGAGGAAATATAGGCTAAAGTAAATTTAAAAAGACACAACACAACAATGTATTTTCTGCTGTGAAAAGAAATTTCTCAGGTTCATTCCTCCAGCTGGGAGTAAGCCTTCAGCATGGACAAAGAAAAAAAATTGGCACTGAGCAAAGCAAGCTGCCAAAAAGTGGATTTTATTACAGAAGCCAGACAGAGAAGTGATTCAGCAATGACTTTACTAGACTAGCTAGTAAAAATCACCTAAATGCATGGTACAATTTATACTCTTTTTCCTATTTTAAGTTTTGATGAAATTTGTAAGAAGTTTGTTCTTAATTTCCTAGCTTGTTTTTTTCCCTGTCAGCAGGATTGATTAATCCTATCACCCAGGGAAGGAAATAACTTGTTGATGAAGTTTTGGCTCTTTTATGACTTGTGGACTTCAACTCTCCCTTTCCCCTCAGCATGGCTGGCTCAGGAATTCTGGGAGTTGAAGTCCACAAGTCATAAAAGAGCCAAGGTTCCCCACCCCTGTCTTAAACGGCTGTTCCGCGGGAATTGCATCCCATGAGGGAAACCGAGCAAGGGATTTACTTTGGAAACAGGCATTTGTAAGTCTAACCAAACAGGCCAAAGCTGACAGCTGCTCTTTGCTAAACTTTTTTATATAAGTTTTTTTTAATTAATTTTCTCATATTACATTCACATATTGGAAAAGCAACATGGTGGCTGGGTACAATAATTCCATTACAATTGAATATCATCCATACCGATCTCAAAATTTGACAGTAACTAATTCTCTCTCTTTCCCCCTTAATATGTACGTGTCTCTTTCACAAACCAATAAAATTCTTACTCTATCAATCAAGCAAAAAATAACTTTCTAATATTCACCAATAATCTTCAATTTATGTATATCTTAATTAATTTAACATTCAAGCTTTTAGACAATCAATGACCTAATAGGTTTTTCTTAATTTTAATTTTCCATTGATATTTTAAATTTAACGTTGATCTTTTCAAGTTTTATTTTTTGTATAAATATTTTATTAGAATTTTTTAACATAACATAAATCATTCAGTAAATTGTAAAACAGAATGTTGTCTGGGTAACATTTATAAGACAGTCCTTAACAATTAATTTCTATGATCTATATTCCATATGTTAATTTCATTTGATTTCCCCTTTCCCCAAAGTATCTTTCTTTGCAAAACATTAAAGACAATTCTCATTATTTTAATTAACCACAGTTAAGTATATAGTTTCAATAATCCTATTTGTCATTTTAGTTGCCTTATCATAAATCCTGTTACCATGTTTATTTCAGCTTATTTCTCCCCCCAAATTCTAGATATTCTTACAAGTGACAATCTTTTCAACACTTAACTATATTTACATTGGTGGGTTTCATTCTGTTTTTTCCATATAAACCCTCTCATGCTTTTATATTTCTTAATCAATAAGTAAAAAAGTAAAAAGAGACAAGAAAAGAGAGAGACAAAAAGAAGCAGAAAAAAAAAGAAAAAGAAGAAATAAAAGGGAAACAAGAAAAAGAGACAAGAGCACTGAGATACAAAAAATAACATATAACTTAAAATATGTATCCCTCCTAATTTAATATATATTTATTCCCTCAATTTCTTATTCTTTTTGACCATAGCTAAGAATGTATTTAATCTGTTTAAACTTTAAGCATTCCATTCAATAATTCTAATCATCTAATCCTTTAACTTTCATTCAAAACACATTTTTATGCTTTTCTTATCGTCACATTTAAATAACTAAAACATTTGCTTTTGTTTAAAACATTTCAACTTTTTTCAGAAGAAAAAAAAAATTATATTAGTTAAGGGAAAAAAATTCATCCCTCTAAGAGTAGTATATTTCAAAGTTTTTCCATTTCTTTAGCCATATTCAAACAAATGTTTCTTTTTAAAGTATTCTTTCGGATAAGCTCCATCTTTTTTTCTGAATTTCCATTTTAGTCTTTTTTCTCTGGCCATTGCCTTTCTTAATCAATATGTTTTGCTGCATCATTTGTTTCCCTGTAAGGATTTTTTTCTCATTCTTTTCCTTATCTTCAAAGTTGCTTAGACATGTTGAAATATTTCCCATTTGGATTAAATCATAATTTTTTATTTTATATGGTTCCATCTTCAAATCTCTATGCTCAGAATTATATTTAGTCATCTCTACTGTATTTTCCTGAGAAATTTCTTGGAGTGAAATTAGGTTAAAAATAAGTTGATTCATGCTCTCAAGGTTGTTCTGCATTTCCTTGTAGTTTAAAGTCATTGTCCTTTGAAATTTTGCTGGTTATCATACGTTTTTGTTTGTACAAGCCGGCCTAGCCTGATGGCGATTGGTGGGGTTTTTATTTTTTTTGTATTCTTAATTTTATTTTTGGGGTTTTATTATTGTATTAATTGTTTTAACTTGGGCAATTATTTAATCTCTTTTTAATGTTTGTACTTTGTATTTGACTTTTGCCCTGTGAACCGCCCTGAGTCCTCAGGGAGAAGGGCGGTATATAAATATTATTAAATTAAATTAAATTAAAGTTTCCTTTTGTAAAGTAATCATTTTATACAGTTCCATCTTTAAGTCTCTATCCTCAGAATTTTGTTCAATCATCTCTACTGTATTTTCCTGGGAGATTTCTTGGAGTGAAATTAAGTTGGAAATAAGTTGATTCATGCTCTCAAAGATATTCTGGATTTCTATGTAGTTTAAAATCATTGTCCTTTGAAATTGTTGTCGCTTATCATATGTTTCCTTTTGTAAAGTATTCATTGCTTCAGCTTTGTTATTCTCACTTCGTTTACACAGCTGCATTTTCTAACAACTTTGAGGTTCAGAGAAAAAAAAATCCTCATCCACCAGCAGGTGTCAGCATTTGCTCATTTTTCATGTCTTTCTAGTCTTTTTTTCTCCCTCTAAAGGGTAAGTTTCGCCGCTAACTAAAAGGGAGGGAGCAGAGTCCCCCTCCCCCTTTCCTTTTTTGGAGATCTCTTATTTTGGGGACTTTCTTCTTCAGGAAAATAGGTAGGATAGAGAAAATCAATATTCTTACCCAGATTCGGGGCTTCCGGGTGGCAAGGCTCTGTTGACGGCAGCCATTTTGGCTGTCAGCCCCGCTGTCTCCGTAGAGCCGCCAAAAACAGTGACGATCAGATGTTTGGTGGCTCAGAAACCCGCTCCTTGGGAGAAGAGGAGGGGGTGAGCGCCCAGGCAGGGGTAGAGCTCCCCCAGACTGCCAGAGTTGAAACTCTGGTGGTTGAAGGGTGTGAGCCCCCCCAAAGCCTGAGTTTGCTCCGGACTCTGGGACGCCTCTGCTCCAAGGCTTTGGAGCAGAGCAGGACACTGCAACCATCCCTGCTATCGAGAGTGAATTTTGGATTACTTGAATGCAGGCAGAGCTGTGCAGGAGAATGCTGTAATAGCAAGTATCTGAACTTTAACTCAGTAAACTTTGTGGAAAATTTCTAAGTGGTGCGGAAAGTGAAAGTGCACAATAGAATTAAGTGGGTGAAAATGGCTACCAAGTCAACTAAAGTTCCTAGAAGTGCGGGGGGCTTCACCAGTTCAGCAATCTTCATTACAGGCTCTAATGCCCCCTCCTCCGGCACCCGCACCCGCACCAGCTTTAACAATAAAAGATCTGCAGGATTTTTTGCAAGAGGCTTTGAAAAAACAATCTCAGCAATTAGCTGAGCTTATTGAGGAGAAGAATACAGAAATAAGGGCAGACATTTTGTTTGCATTTCAAGGAATGGCTGTTTGTATTGAACGCTTGGATGAGAAAGTGGAAGAACTTAGCCAAAATAATATGAGATTAGATGCCAAAATGATGGATGCTGAAACAGTGATGGAAAAGATTGATGATGATTTATTATTGGTACAGTGTAGAGAGATGGAGTTTGCTGTGAGAATTAGAGGTTTGAAATAAGACCCTAAGGAAAAATTGAAAAAAGTATTTTCAGAAGCTCTTGAACAGATTCTGGGGTGTTCAGCAGAAGATATTATGGTGGATATAGATAAAATATTTCGTGTTAATTCCTGGATTGCAAGACAAAGGAAGCTACCTAGAGATGTGGTGGTTTATTTTACAAAGAGAGCAATTAGAAATGAGGTTATTCAAGCCTTTTATAATAATAAATTTACAGTTGCAGAGCAAGAAGTTTTAATTTTGAAAGAGATCCCTCCAAGAATTTAAAGGAGAAGGAAAGAATTTGCTTTTTTGGCAGAAGAATTAAGAAGATGGGATATCCAGTTTAGATGGGAGATCCCAGTAGGTATGGTGGTGATGCACGCAGGCACGAGATATCGTCTCATTACAGTTCTACAGGCACGAGATTTTTATGCCAATATTTTGAAGGCAGGCCCCCTACCACTTCTGGAATCTAAAAGGAGGAATGGTGGAGGAGAGCGTCAACCACAAAGCGAGAGTATACAAGGTGCTGAAGGAGTTACGCAGTCGAAAGATGGAGAACTCCAGAAAGCCACAGGAGTGGATCAGTTTTCAGTACCAACGGAGGAGGTCAGAGACCAAAGAATGACACGCGCTGCAGCTAGACGAATGAGACAAGAGCAAGAACAGCAGAGAGCCATGATTACATCTCAAAAACTTACTTATAGTGAAGCAGTGGGAGGAGCGAAGCCAAAGAGAGTGCAGGTGATGTTGGAAGAGGCGCTCCAAAAGCTTCAGGTCGCAAAAGATGGTGACAGAGCTTCTAACCTGGAATGTTAATGGTCTAAATTCACCACATAAGAGAAAGAAAGTATTTCAATACCTAAAGCAATTTAAAAATGATGTTATTTGCTTACAGGAAACACATATTCGAGCAGTTGATCAAAAGTACTTGATAAACTTTAGGTTGGGCACACAGTTTATTGCTTCTGCGCCTGACAAGAAAAATGGAGTTGTTATTTATGTCAAGAATACTTTAACAGCGAGTTTAATCGAAGCAGATAAACAAGGAAGATATGTTATAATTGAACTATTAATAGAAGGCAAGAAAACACTTTTGGTTGGATTATATGCTCCTAATCAGCAGCAAGGAGACTTTTACAAATTACTGCACAGCAAGATTATTCAGTGGGATTATAAATCTTGTATTTTTATGGGAGATTGGAACGGTGTTTTGGATGTACAAAAGGACAAGAGAGGTCTTTTTAGAAGTACGCCAAGTCATGCTAAACTGCCTAAATCTTTTTTTGAGATGAAGGATGACTTGGAATTGAGAGATGTTTGGAGAGAAAGGAACTTGCAAGAAAAAGACTTTACTTTTTTCTCCGATAGGCATCAATCTTTTTCCAGGATTGATTTTGTATTAATTACTAATGACATTTTTTCTAGGATTAAGAAGATCAAGATTTGTCCAAGAACTATATCTGATCATAGTCCAGTCTGGTTGGAGATAGAAAAAGATAATGGAGACAGACGGTCTTGGCGTTTAAATGAAAATTTGTTTAGATATCAGGAAAATGTGGAAGAGTGTAAAAAACAGATGAAAGATTTTTTTAAAATTAATATGCATAAAGGTACTCCTATTGAGATGGTTTGGGATGCGAGTAAAGCTTATATGAGAGGTGTATTAATATATTTGAATAATAAACATAGACATAAATTGGAATTTAAGAGGAAAGAATTAGAGGATGAAATTAAGGAAAAAGAAAAGGCTTTAATTCTGAATCCATCTGATGGGAAGATTAAAGAGGTAATTACTTTATTAAGAGGTCAGTTTGATATGTTAATGGCAGATCAAGTGGCAACTAACCTACGGTATGCTAGACATAATACTTTTTGCAATGCTAATAAACCGGGTAGATGGTTAGCCTACTTGTTAAGGAAGAAACAAAGAGCTTGTAATATAGATAGAATAGAATATAAGGGTAAAGTAGTGTACCAGCAGAATCTTATTAAAAAGACTTTTGTTGATTTTTATTCTAAGTTGTATGCTAGAGATAAGATTAGAGATGGAGATATAGATGGATATTTGCTAGAAGCTAATATCCCTGTTCTTACACAAGAACAAAAGGAAGGGATGAATCAATTGATAACTGATGAAGAAATTCTTTTAGCAATTAAACAATTAAAAGTGGGTAAAGCACCGGGAACTGACGGTTTGACTGCCGTTTATTATAAAAATTTACACTCAGAAATGGTGGAACCTTTAAGAGAATTGTTTAAGACAATTCAATTGGGAGGAGGAGTGCCTCCATCGTGGAAAACAGCCTTTATTTCATTGATTCCGAAGGAAGATCAGGATGCTACCCAAGCCAAAAACTACAGACCAATATCGCTTTTAAATACTGATTATAAGATATTTGCAAAAATTTTAGCTAATAGATTAATGAAGGTAATGCAACAAGTGATTCATAGTGATCAAACTGGATTTATAAGTGGTAGACAAATGAAGAATAATGTGAGACATATTGTAGATTTATTGGAATTCTTGGAAAGAAATAATCAGGTCCCCGCAGCGCTGATCTTTTTGGATGCTGAAAAAGCCTTTGATCAATTTGATTGGCAATTTTTGGTGAAAGTATTGGAGAAAATGGAATTTGGGGAAATTTTTTTACAACCTATTAGGGCAATATATCAGAAGCAAACAGCTCGTATAATAGTAAACAATAGTTTGACAGAAATATGTAATATTGAAAAGGGTACAAGACAGGGGTGTCCGTTGTCACCCTTATTGTTTGTTTTAACATTGGAAATATTATTGATTAAAATACGAGATTCAAGTAAAATTAGGGGAATTCAAATAAGAGATCAGGATTATAGATTAAGGGCGTTTGCGGACGACCTGGTTATTACAGTAACTCAACCGGTTTACTCAGTTGTAGAATTGATGGAGATAATAATGTTATATGGGAAAGTTTCTGGATTTAAGATAAATACACAAAAAACTAAAATACTGTCTAAGAATATGACTATAGAACAAAAGGCTGCTCTAGAAGAGCTAACGAGATTTGAAATAGTTAAAAAGATTAAATATTTGGGGGTTTATCTGTCAGCTTCAAATGTGAAGTTATATAAGAATAATTATGAAATGTTATGGGGAAAAATACAAAAAGAACTAAATAGTTGGAAAAACCTACAATTATCTTTACTGGGAAGAATTGCAGCAGTGAAAATGAATGTTTTGCCAAAATTTTTATTTTTGTTTCAAATGATACCTATACTTAAAAAGGATTTAAATTTGGAGGAATAGCAAAAAGGTATTAATAAATTTGTTTGGGCAGGGAAAAAGCCACGAGTTAAATTTAAGATAATGCAAGATACGCGTGAAAGAGGCGGTCTTAAAATGCCTAATTTTAAATTATATTATGAGGCTGCTGCTTTGTCATCAATAAGTGACTGGTTTAATTTAACACAAGGGAGACTATTAAATCTTGAGGGTTATGATTTGTTATTTGGTTGGCATGCATATTTATTGTATGATAAGAAGGTGGATAATGTGTTTAAGATATATATACTAAGGTATGCTCTGTTGCGAGTTTGGAAAAAGTATAGACATAAGTTAAATTATAAGATACCAATTTGGACAATGCAATAGAAAATATAAATGTGGGATTTAAACATGATGAGATTACATATAATGAAATCTTAAGTTTAGAAAGGAATGTATGGCAATTAAAGCCATATAATATTTTAAAAGAAGAAAAGATTGTACAAACTTGGTTCCAGTATGGGCAGTTACAGGCAAGATGGAAAGAGGACCAGAAAGTTGGTTTTTCGATGATTGATGACAATTTGGTAAAACAAATTAGAGATCAAGGTCAAGCACATATAAAAAGGATATATAATGCATTGATAGAAATTGACTCAGAAACGGAACTTGTTAAAGATTGTATGATAAAGTGGGCCCAGAATTTTCAAGAAGTTATAACAATGGATACTTGGGAAAAGATTTGGGTTAGAAATGTAAAATTTACACAGGCCCAAAATTTAAGAGAGAATTTTTATAAAATGTTTTATAGGTGGCACTTAGATCCTAAAAAATTAGCAAGTATGTATCTGAACTGCCAGCCTAAATGTTGGAGGTGTGGTTGTGAGGATGCAACGTATTTTCATATATGGTGGACTTGTAAAAAGGTTAAAGCTTTTTGGATTAAAATTTGGTGGAATATGCAAAAGATATTTAAGAAAAGGATAAAGTTTTCTCCGCGATTGTTTTTATTGGGTATTATTACAGATACTACTGTTATAGACACTAAGTTGATGTTGAATCTAATTACGGCAGCAAGACTTTTAGTAGTGCAATATTGGAAGAAGGAGGAATTGCCGACTATAGAAGAGTGGACTTTGAAAGTTTCTAACTTGGCGGAAATGGCAAAGATTTCAGCATATTTGAAAGACCAATCGCAACAGAGATATATTGTGGAATGGAGAATATGGATTGAATATATTCAGAATAAATATGGGACTAAAAAGTTTCATTTAGCATTTGAATAAGTAGTGGATTTTTATGATGTATAATTAGTTATTTGTTATTTCATTAATATTATGACTATGGAGAGTTAAAGTGCGATAGAATTTAATGTTTTACTTTTGTTGTTAGCATATTTTAGCTTATGTTTGTATCACTATACCCTGTATTCAGCTCTGGGAAGTCGGGGAGGGGGGAGGGGAGGGGAGGGGAGGGTTGGGGAGAGTGGAGGGGGAGGAGGGAGTTTTTTGTATTTAAAAATGTATTGTAAAACTTTTTAATAAAAAAAATCTTACCCAGATTCAAGCATGCTGTTTAAGATCCGCTTAGTTTAAAAGCTTATGACTTGTTGTTTCAGCTATGGCTGGACATGGAGTTAGCCAGCTTTTTCTTCCGTTGGTTTCTGGGAGGCTTCTCCTGGACTGTTCGGAGAGACCGCTGTCTCTCCTAAGTCCCTGGGATTTCCTTCCTTCATTTCACCCCTTCAGGGTGGGTTCTGGCCCCTTAGGGTCCCCAACAAAAAGAAATTTCAGCCAAAGGATTCGGCATTCTGAATCTTCCAACTGCTCCGCTGAAAAACAGGAACCAGAAGCTATCATTTCCAAGTTTTAAATGGCCCCAATTTCTATCACAGTTCCCCCACAGTCTAATGTTTAAAGTGTACCTCTTATCTATATAGTTTCTCGCAATCTATATCAGCAAATTGTTGCCTGCTGGCAATCCTTTGCCAGCTCGCACCCTGAGAAGGCCCTCCCTGTGGGAGCGCACAGGACGAAGGGAACTTGATGCCGGCAGCAGGTGTTCCCTCAGATATCCCGGACCCAAGCCATTTAGGGCTTTATAGGTCATCACCAGCACCTTGAATCTCACCCGGAGGGCAACCGGAAGCCAATGCAGCTTGCGGAGCAGAGGTGTTACATGGGAGTATCGGGAAGCCCCCATCACAACTCGCACGGCTGCATTCTGCACCAGCTGAAGCCTCCGAGTGGTCCTCAAGGGCAGCCCCATGTAGAGAGCGTTGCAGTAGTCTAACCGGGAGGTCATGAGTGCATGAGTGACTGTGCGCAAGGCATCTCGGTCCAGATAGGGCCGCAACTGGCACATCAGGCGGACCTGGGCAAAAGCCCCCCTGGTCACGGCTCCTATATGATCTTCAAGACTGAGCCGCGAGTCCAGGAGGACACCCAAGTTGCGGGCTCTATTGACGGGGGGGTAACACCTCACCCCCCATCATTAAAGATGGAATAGAATGGTTCGCTCGAGATGCCTGTACGCACAGCCACTCAGTCTTGGCAGGATTGAGTCGGAGCCTGTTTCTCCCCATCCAAACCCGAACCGCCTCCAGGCAACGGGACATCACGTCAAGGGCATCACTGAGTTGGTTTGGGATGGAAAGAAAAAGTTGGGTATCATCGGCGTACTGATGATACCCCACCCCAAAACCACGAATGATTTCACCCAGTGGCTTCATATAGATATTGAACAGGAGGGGAGAGAGGACTGACCCCTGAGGAACTCCACAAACGAGAGGCCTCGGGGCGGACCTCTGCCTTAAGAATATAAGGTAATATTTTCTCAGGTCTCCTAAAATCTCAAGTTTAATGACCAAACTTTTTTTATTTTCATATTTAATATTTCCTCTTTTTCCCTCTTTATATCTACTATCTAGCCGATCAGTAATCTAATAAGCTTTTCTCAGTTTTAGTTTTCCCTTAATATTTAAATTTTATGATTTATGTTTATTTTTCCCAAATTTTTAATTAACCACACTTCCTTTATGACAATTCCTCACAAAATCTAGTGTTTAGAATATACACCTTATATATAAATTCTTACCATCTGCCTCAGCAAATTAATAACACAATATACCATTCTTATTTTAGTATTTATGCTTCTAAATTTTACATAACCAAAATTTTCTTTTTCTCAAGACATTACAATATCTTATATTCAGAATACATGTCTTATCTATTCGGGTCTATTCTATTTTAAATCCCATATGTGAATCCCAACCCCATTCCTTTTCAGTCTTATTCTGGTTTTTTTTCCTTGCCAAACCATCTTCCGTGTCTTTGCTTCTAAGTCGTCAAGCAGATCTCCTTGTATTGTGGCTATCATTTGATGTTGAAGAGACCATCCAATTGCCATTTTTTTGAGAGAACTAACAACTCTAGCCAGTTGTCTCCTTGTTTTTCCATCTCGATGTGACTGTCCCACAGTATTTATCTTCTCTTTCATCTGCTCTTCTTTTTGATCCTCAGGCTCCTTCAGATTTATGGAGAGAGTCCTTTCTTTTTTCTCTTTTGTCAATTTCTTTTTTGTATCTTCCATCATCTGTGTTTGTTGAATAGTAACATCTTCTGTCATATTATTTAATTGTACCACTTTTTCTGTAGAGTTCTGTGTAGATAATTCTTCAGTTGTAGTCATAGTTTGAGTTTGCATGCCCTGGCTGCTTTCTTCTTTTTTCCTGCCATTTCTTAATTCATCATCAGCTATGTGAAGAGTTTGAATGATCGCTTTTAACATACAAAGTATTTCCTGGTCTTTCTCTGCAGAAAAAGTCCATTCCTGCTTTTCTTCAATTATAGTATATTAAACTACAGGCTTATAGTCAAAAAATCCACTGGGTAAAAAGCAGGACTGAGTTTCTTGCAGCTGGTGTCTCAAGGTTGCATATATCTTATCTTATTTCAGAAAAAAATAAAAAATAGAAAATTAAGATTTTTATAGTCCACCATTTTTAAAAGTAGAGTTCCAATTTGGATCCAATGTTTTTTCAATGTTTTTTTTTTTTGAAAACTCCCCTGGGTGGTCAGTCACCGCTGTTTCTGGAGGGAGGGGTAAATTCTCCCTTCTCTCACCACAGGGGGGAAAATACTTGGCAGCTTATGCAGGTACAAAAAATAATTAGGTTATAAAAGAGATAGATCTCACCCAGTCTCTTCTGTGCTGCTTTAAAGTTGGCTGATGGAGAGTGTGACTTCGGCTGTTAGCAGCCTAGGGACAAGCCATATTTCTATGGCCAGTCCTTTCGTCCGCCAGTTTGGAGGGATTGCCAGCTCTAGCGGGAGAGCTACCGCTCTCCTGCAATCCAGTGAGAGCCCCTCGTAGCTGGTCGCCTCTTTGGGGTGACTTTCAGCCCTTTTCAGCCCACCCCCAGCAAAGTGAAACTGGACGGGGGAGAGAGAGCGAGTCTCCCAGCTGTCCATGGCAGCCGCACAGCAAACCGGAAGTCCTGCTCTTTGCTAAACTTTCCCCCTCCTCCCAAAAAAAAGCAATGTTGCAAAAAGAGAAACCAGCGAAGGAGCCAAACTTTTGCCTTTGTCCTTCTCTGGAGGAAAGAGGAAAGCAGCATCCGCCAGGCATTTTTTGTCCAAATTGGGCACCCAAAGCAAAGGGAAAAAACTGCTGCAGAGTTTTGAAAAACTGCCAGGGCTGCTGCACCCCTTTCTGAAATGAAGTGCCCCGTGCAGCCCGGCTTCATCCCGCACAGCCGCCGCGGTGCCCGGCCACTTACTTGTCCAAAATGATGTACAGGTTGAAGCCCCCCTAGCAGGCGGCATCCCCCTCCTCTCGCTGCCCCCCTCTCCCATTACAGGGGACTATCAGGGCAGCCAGGAAGAGCCACTGAAGCCCCAGGAAAGAGGTCTCTGCTCTGCATGAGCCATTCCCAAATCCAGGCAGCCCAAGGGGTAAAGGTCCTGGGGCTCTGCTTTTCCCAAGCTCCTTCAGCAGATGGCCAGGCAGCGGTGGCTTCTCAGGGGATCAAATCCTCACATTCAGAAAAGAGGGGGAAAGGCTGTGGGGGTTTTTTGGGGTGGTGGTGGTTTCAGATTTCCCTTCTGCTCTGCTTTCCCTCCGGTCCATTTTCAGGGCACCTCTGCCTTGCGCTTCCAGTGCAGCATAGCCGAGCCCGTCACTGTTGGCCAGGCGATTGGCAACTTCCAGTTCCCATTGCTTTGCTTTGCCCCAGATTTAAGGAATGTGGAAGCCTCATTCCCCCCTCCTGCCCCCTTCCCCGTGAAGGAAAGAGCTGGAATCTGGCACTGATCCTGCCGCTTCCGCTGAGCCCTAAAGAAGCACCAATCAAAAGAAGCGCCAATCAGAAGAAGCATTGATCAGCTGGAGTCCAGCGCTGATCCTGGCGCTTCTGCTGAGCCTGACAGCCCTGCAGCTCCAGCTGTCTCCCGCTCAGGCTTGTGCAGTGCTGCCGCTGGTTCAGCTCATTCCCCTCCCCTGCTACCACTTCTAGGATGGTCATGCACCACCTGCCAGGTGCCAATGTACCACAGGTGGTATGCATACCATCAGTTGAAAAGCCCTGGCATATTTCTCTCTAGTGGTATTAGCTGTTTTTCTTTTTCCATTTTCCTCAGGGTGTCTTTTATTTTGTTCTCTAGCTATTTTGTTGGATTGTTGTGGATTATTTGGTAGGTGTTAGTGTTGTTTAATTAGTTTTCAGCTTTGCAGTTTTGTCCATTACCATGGTCAGTCTGCCTTTGTCTGCTGGTAGGATGACGATGCTTTTGTCTTGTTTCAGTTTCTTTAGTGCTCTCTTCAACTTTTGGCTGAGTGTTTTGTTGTGTCTGTTGCATTGTACATTGGGGATGACTCTTTGCCTGATGTCTTCTTGTGTTTCTTGGACTAGGTGTTTCATTTTTAGAATGGATTCGAAGTTGGCTAGGAATTCGGTGGGGTTGGTGTCTTTGTAGTTGAAATTGAGGCCGTGTGTGAGGACAGTCTTTCTGTCATCTGATAGAGGTCTGCTGTAAAGATTTCTGATTCATAGTTCTGAGTTGTTGTCCTGTGGTTTAGGGATGATAGTATAGAGTTTCTCTTGTAGTGAGTTGTGTTTTTGGGTTTGTATTTTGTTGGCATTCCTGTGGATCAACAGACACATTGACCTACAACCAGCCTATGAACACCTGAGAATTCAAATCAACTGCACAACCAATCACCCCTACTCCTTCTCTTCCTTAGACTAGACATACAGAGTTCCTGCAACCGTTCAACATATATTTTAGCCTCCAGCTCTCTAATCATTTTTGTTGCTCTTCTCTGCACTCTTTCTAGACTCTCAATATGTTTTTTTATCGTGGTGACCAAGATTGGATGCAGACTAGTCCAAGTGTGGTCTCCGGATGGCTCCCGACCTCCGCTCCTTCCGACGTGATCTAAAGACCTATTTGTTTGAACAAGCAGGCCTGGTCTGATGGGTTTGGGTTTTATTATTGTTTTTAATGTATTGTAATTTATTGTTGTATTGCATAGGGCATTATGTTTAATCTTTTCTTAATTTTTGTATCTTTCTATTTTAGTATTTATTGCCCTGTTCACCGCTCTGAGTCCTTCGGGAGAAGGGCGGTATACAAATTAAATAATAATAATAATAATAATAATAATAATAATAATAATAATAATAATAATAATAATAATAATAATAATAATTATTATTATTATTATTATTATTATTATTATTATTATTATTATTATTATTATAGCAGTATACAGTATAGCAGTACTAATACTTCATCTGATCTTGAAGTATGATCACGTGTTGATGCAGCCTAGGACTGCATTGGCTTTTTTGGCTGCTGCCGCACACTGCTGGCTCATATTTAAGTGGTGGTTCACTAGGACACCTTGCCAGATAAATTTCAAAATCAATGCATTTAGCTCATCAAAAAAAAATATCTCTAATTTTATAGGTAGTTTTGGTAAAGTATTCATTTTCACCATTGCTATTCTTCCCAAGATTGATAATTGTAAATTTTTCCATCTTTCCAAATCTGATTTTATTTGTTTTAATAGTTTAAAATAGTTACCTTCTTTTAATGTTGCACACCTTGCTGTTAAGTATATCCCCAGGTATTTAACTTTCTTAACTATCTGGAGATCTGTATTTTCTGACAGTTGATATTTTTGTTTATCTGTAAGATTTTTAACTATCCCTTTAGTCTTATCTCTGTTTATTTTCAATCCTGCTACTTCTCCAAATTCTTCAATCTTTGTCAATCATTTAGGGCTTGTCTCCAAAGGATCTTCTAATATAAATACCAAATTGTCCGCGAATGCTTGCAATTTATATTTTTCATCTTTTATTTCCATACCTTTAATTTCTGGGTCCTGTCTAACATTTCTATTCAGCACTTCCAGAGTTAAAATAAATAATAATGGAGATAGTGGACACCCTTGTCTTGTGCCTTTTTTAATATTAAAATTTTCTGTAAAAACTCCATTTACAATTGCTTTAGCCATTTGTCTATGGTAAATTGTTTTAATTATATTTATAAAGTTTTCTCTAAAGTCCATATAGTATAATTGTTGTACCATAAATTGCCAGTTAACATTATCAGAAGCTTTCTGTGCATCTAAAAAGATTAATGCCATTTGTTTCCCTGGATGCATTTAATAATATTCCAAGGTATCTAAGTTCATTCTTAGGTTGTTCTTTATTTGTCTCTTTGGTAAAAATCCTTTTTGGTCTGGATGTATAAATTCAATCAAAAATCTCTTCAATCTTTCTGTTATTATTTTGTAATCCACATTTAATAACGATATTGGTCTGTAATTCATTATCTGAGTCAAGTCTGTATTTGGTAGTTTGGCCTCTACTAATACTTCATTACCTACTTCTTGCATTAATGGGCTTAGTATATCTTTTTAAAAATATATTTTATTTTTTTAACATAATCACGTTAATATTTGGTAAACAGCGTGTTGTCTGGGTTTACATTTAAAAACAATCCATAACAATTATGTTCTATAATTCCATAATCCACATAGTAGCTTTCTTTGACTTTCTCTTCTTCCAGTAATATTCTCTTTTACCAACCTTAAATTAGTACATTTCTTAATATTTTGATTGATGACAGTTGAATATAAACATTTTTCTAGTATTTAACAACCACATCAATATAAAGCTTCTTTTCTAAGTGATCATCTTAATTACTTCGTCATAAGCCCTGTTTTCAAAGTTCTTATTTAGATTTGTTTTCTCCGCAATGTTCAAAACATTCTTACCAGTTAAGATGTTCTCAGAGTTAATTACACTTAAGTATTACATCTTTTTCCTCATACAAGTCATCCCAACAGTTTTACATTTCTCATATCTTTAAAAAAAAAGAAAAAGAAAAAGAAAAGAAAAAAGAAGGAAATAATATACTACTTAAAAACATATCCCTCTTAAGCTAAAATACATTTATATCCAAATTTTTTGTATTCTTTTTATGTTAGGAATTGTTGTGCAGAGCTCTTCTTGTGCTAGCAAAGAGTTGCACAAACAAGGAAGGGTACTGAGAGCAGTAAGTGTCACACAGTAACCACAAGAGTACACTGAGTTGTGAAAACAGAAAGTATTTTACTTTTGAGGTGGTGTAAAAACAAAAATGCACAGTCAAAAAGAAAACAGTCCAGGTCATACACAATAGTAACAGTCCAAGGAGTTTTCCAAATACAAAGTCTTCTTACCGGTCCAGAGGTCAAATACACAGTTCAGGTTTATCACAGTAGTAAACCAACAGTACAGCAAAACAGTAATAGTAGAGAAAGCAGTGAATTCAGAGAGAAAGAAGCTACGTTCCTAGCTCCCTCTTCTGGCCATGAGAACACTTTTACACCCATTGGCCAATAAACATCTTAAAGTCACAACATCATCGTTTATATATTTTCAACCCAACTATGTAGGCTATCACCATATGCCTAACATTCTCCCATTTGTGTAGAATAATATATAACCTATTACAATCTTATGCCAATTCTTTCACAACTAGTATTGTGTTTCACATCACTTTGGACTTTAGTGAAATGATCTGCAATATTTACATCAGATGAACAATATTCCAGTTGTATTAATTTGTCTTTGACACATTGTCTTACATTCAAGTAATGAAGATCTGTATGTTTGGATCTTGTTCTGACTGCAGCATTATTTGCCATTTTTATCGCAGCTTGATTGTCCTCATATATGATAAATGGATCTTTTACAGTTAAACCCATATCCAACAATAATTGTTTGTACACTAGCAGTTCTGTACATAACACTGATAGACATGAGAATTCAGCCTCCATTGTAGACAGGCTAATGTGCTTTTGTCTGATGGACTTCCATCCAATTAAAGCATCACCCAACATTATAGCCATTGTAGCCAAGAAATTAAAAGACGCTTGCTCCTGGGGAGGAAAGCCATGGCAAATCTAGACAGCACACTAAAAAGCAGAGACATCACCCTGTCAACAAAAGTGCATATAGTCAAGGCTATGGTCTTCCCAGTTGCAATGTATGGCAGTGAAAGTTGGACCATAAGAAAGGCTGAGCGCCAAAGAATTGAGGCCTTTGAACTATGGTGCTGGAGAAGACTCCTGCGAGTCCCTTGGACTGCAAGGCGATCAAACCGGTCAGTCCTAGAGGAGATCAATCCTGACTGCTCTTTAGAAGGCCAGATCCTGAAATTGAAACTCAAATACTTTGGCCACCTGATGAGAAGGAAGGACTCACTGGAGAAGAGCCTAATGCTGGGAAAGTTTGAGGGCAATAGAAGAAGGGGACGACAGAGAATGAGGTGGCTGGATGGAGTCACTGAAGCAGTAGGCGTGAGCTTAAATGGACTCCAGAAGATGGTAGAGGACAGGAAGGCCTGGAAGAACGTTGTCCATAGGGTCGCGATGGGTCGGACACGACTTCGCAGCTAACAACAACAACAACATTATAGCCAACCCTGAGGTTGATTTACGAGTCCTTGTCTCAGAGGCAAAACTCGCATCTGCATATGCTGTAAGCATTAACTCACGATTTGGCTCTAAATATAATGAGTAGTGAATAGACTGCTTCAAATACCTCAATACCCTTTTAGCTGCTTGCCAGTGTCTCACAGTTGGTTCATTATTGTATCTGGCTAATTGGTTGACACTAAAAGAGATATCAGGTCTAGTCCAATTACTCAGATACATAAGACTACCTATTAAAGATTGGTACATAGTCTTATCAAATACAGGACTCTCAACATTAGTGTCCTTAAAATCCGTAGCCATCGGAGTTTTTGCTGGTTTGCAAAGTTCCATATTATATCTCTTTAATAACTGAGATATTTTACTGGCTTGCGAAACCTTAAAACCTCTATTTGTCTTAACAATATCTAACCCCAAATAGTGGCTTATTTCACCAAGGTTCCTTATTGTAAATTTGTTTTGCAACCTTGAAATAATGTTCTGTGCTTCTAGCTCAGTTTTCGTTATGATTGCAATATCATCTGTGAATAATAGAAGCAAAGATAACACTCCATTGTGTTCTCTCCTAAATAAACATGGATCAGCATCACTGGCTACAAAACCTATCACACTCAACTCGTTGACTATACATTTGTTCCATTCATAACCTGATTGTTTTAATCCATACAGGCTTTTCCTTAATTTCCAACAATTCTCGATCATTGGTCAATCCTGGTGGAGTTTTTAAATAAATAGTATGTTGCAACGGAGAATGTAGGTATGCAGTTTCCACATCCACATGGTTAACTATATATTGGTTTTTAGCCGCCCACACTAAAGCCGCTCTTAAAGTAGTTGCCCTTAGACTGGGTGCAAATACCTCATCATAATCCTCAGTAGTTTGGGCAAAACCTTGCGCAACCAAACGCGCCTTATGGGTTACAGTTCCATCGACACCCTTCTTTATCTTATATATCCATTTGCAACCTATAGCTTGTTCACCAGGTGGCAGTTTTGCTTTTTCATAGACCTTAAGATCCTGCAAAGACTCCCTGTTCATTGCAGCTTTCCATGATTTCTGTTATTTTTCAGGATACATCCTGATTTCATCATAGTTAGAAGGCTCTAACTCAACTTGGCATATTACACTGGCTTCATAATGATCTGGTGGCCGTCTTTCACGCGTTGAACGCCTAGGTATTACAGGGCTTTGTACTGGTGTTTCCTCTGTTTCCTCCTTTATCTCCCCTATCGCATCTTCCTCTTTTAAAGGTATAGAAGATGTCTTATTATTTCTAGCTATGTCATCAGAGGAGTCCTCAAATACTAGAGGATCTGTGTTAACTGTTTCTTGTTCTAATCTATCCCAACCAACGTGCTCAAGGAATTTGGCACTAGCACTACTATATACATTGGTGGTGCCTTTTTCCCCAGAAACGATAGGATCTATGATTAGATTCATAACCCACAAAGTATAATTGCCTAGCCCTATGTTGGCCTTTACTCCTGAGTTGTGCAGGAATGTGGACCCATGCTGGGGTGCCAAACATGTGCAGGTAATCAAGGTTTGGTTTTTTACCATGCCATAATGTATATGGTATTTTACCAGTAGAAGAATTAACCACTACATTTAGAACATGGTTTGCACATTTTGCTGCCTCCCCCCACAGTCTATCTGTTAAGCCAGAATCTTTTAACATGGTTCTCATCATGGCTTGTAACGTTATGCATTATGTTGAGGCCTATAAGGGGCTGAACGTTTATGCTCAATGCCAGCTGATTCTAGCATATCTACAAACTGCTTGTTTGTAAATTCAGTGCCATTATCAGTTATTATGCACTGAACGTTTTGCTTTGTTTTCCTCTCGACAAACTTAAGCCAGTTTGAAAAATGTTGGAAAGTGTCTGCCTTTGACTTAAGCAGATAACAAAAACCATAATGAGAGTAATGGTCAAGAATACTTAAAATATAACATGATCCTCCTAAACTAGGCTTCATGGGTCCAATTAGATCTGCAAATACAACTTCCAAAGAGACAGTGGTCTTGAAAACGTTTAACCTGTTTGCAGGAGTTGCCTTACCCTTTTTCCTGATTACAGGCATTGCAATTCAGGTATTTCTTACATGGCTTCAGTTTTATGCCTTTTACTAACTCAACTGTTCTACGTAGTGAGTTAAAGTTCACATGCCCTAACCGCCTATGCAGTAAATGTATGCACTTGTCATGCGGCTTCTTGTTCTCACATATAGTTAGCATTAGCCGTACTAACCGGGTTACCAGTGAGAACAAACAAACCATTTTTTAGGTTAGCAATTACACAGGTTCCATTCCTTTCTATCATACATTTCTCCCCTTTGAACGTTACCACAAACCCAACCTTAACCAACTCCCTTATGGATTAAAGGTTAAATCTTAGTTTTGGTATATATAGCATAGGTAACTGTTCATCAATGTATGGACAATAGGAATTACCTTCACCAGAGGCCTTCATCCTCCAACCATTGCCCAGTGAAACATGTTGATTGCTGTTTTTCATATGAACAAACCTCTCTTTAACTTTGGTGATACATTGTGAAGCCCCACTATCAACCACCCACAGCTCATTCTTTCTGGATGTTGGTTCACCAGAAACAGCCAAACCAATGCCCTTCTTTGCTTTCCCACCGCTATTCACATTTTGTTTTCTACCCTTTCTACAGAATTTGGCTATATGCCCTCTAGCCCCACAAGAATAACATTTCTTGACGTTGTAAGCAGTGGTAAATTGCTGCTCCTCTAGTGGCTGTGTCTCTCTCAGCTGGTCTCTGTCACACCTTCTTCTGGACTCTTCCAGCAGTCTCCCAGTAATGTTAGCCAAAGTCAGTTCCTCTCTGGGCAGGACTTCCAAAGATGAAACATACTCGTCATAACTTTCATCCAAACAGGACAGAATAATATAGACCTGATGCAACTCTGAAAAAAATCAGCTCCTTTTCATGAAGCTCTTGAAAAGTTGCCTTCATGTAGTTCAAATGGGTCAACATATATCCATTCTTTTGCAGATGAGCTCTAAACAGCTTATGTGTAAGGTGTATATGTGCACCCACACTGTCGCGAACATAAAGCCTTCACAAAATGTCCCAACACTTAGCAGCAGACTCCTCACCACAAATATTTATTTATTTATTTATTTATTTATTTATTTATTTATTTATTTATTTATGAATATGGACAAGCTGCTGGTCATTCAGTGTTAGTCCAATAATGCAAAGTGCCTTTTCGTTGTTACATTTAAAGTCGTCTATCTTCTTTGCATCATCCTCATTGTCTGGATTCCAAGCAGTAGTATCTGGTGGGTTATTAACTACAGTCCATAGTCCTTCCTTGTGCAAAAGCAAGCAACATTTTGTGGACCAGGTAACATAGTTTGTCCCATCCAACTGGGTTATCCAGGAGATGCCAGTTGACTGTTCTTGTGCCATTATTACACCAGATAGCTAACACAAACTCAGCTAGGATACTGTGTGTACTAACCCTCAGTACAGGGCTGGGCCCATAACCAGTGTTAGGAATTGTTGTGCAGAGGTCTCCTTGTGCTAGCAAAGAGTTGCACAAACAAGGAAGGGTACTGAGAGCAGTAAGTGTCACACAGTAACCACAAGAGTACACTGAGTTGTGAAAACAGAAAGTATTTTACTTTTGAGGTGGTGTAAAAACAAAAATGCATGGTCAAAAAGAAAACAGTCCAGGTCATACACAATAGTAACAGTCCAAGGAGTATTCCAAATACAAAGTCATCTTACTGGTCCAGAGGTCAACACACAGTTGTTCAGGTTTACCACAGTAGTAAACCAACAGTACAGCAAAACAGCAATAGTAGAGAGAGCAGTGAATTCAAAGAGAGAAAGAAGCTACGTTCCTAGCTCCCTCTTATGGCCATGAGAACACTTACACACCCATTGGCCAATTAACATCTTAAAGTCACAACATCATAGTTTATATATTTTCAACCCAACTGTGTAGGCTATCACCATATGCCTAACAAACCATATTCAAACAAATGTTTAATCTTTAAATATTCCATCTAATACATCCAATCATCTAATCTTTGGAGTCTATTCAGAACATTCTTGTCAATTGAAATTTTCTCAAGATCAATTACACTTAAATTATCTAAAACCTTTCCCTCAATATAAACCATCCCAACATTTTTATATTTCTCATATAGTAAAACTAAATAAATAAATAAATAAATAAATAACTATGTTACTTGAGGGGCCTATCCCTCTTAAACTAAAATACATTTATATCCAGAACATTTCTATTTTTTAACCATATTCAAACAAATGTTTAGTCTTTAAGTATTCCATCTGATAGGTCCCATCATCCAATTTCTTAATTCTAACTTTAGCCTTTTTTTTTTGCCAAACTCCGCTGGACCAAAAAGTCTTCCCATAATCTTGTAGATGTTGTCATAGGTACAGGAGACAAATCCAATAAAATGTTTTTGTGGGAGGGTTTCGCCCCTTCGTATTCACTGAAAACCTTTTTCTTTCTTTCTCTCTTAATTTCTCTTAACATTTTTTTTGTCTCTCAAGTTCTTGTAGTTCTCCTGACAGCTCTATAATCCATTTTGTCAAAACATTTTTCTTCTCCTCAGTTTTATTTTGCAATCTTGAAGTGTAGATTATCTTTTCCATATCCAATATTTCCTGCAAATTTTTCTCCGCCTGGCCATTGTTGGGTTCCATCTTTAAATCTCTTTCCTCTGGTTTATGTTCAGTTGTCTGCTTTATCTGATCGCTCTCTGTTTTTATTTTCTGAGAGTTTTTTTTGTTGTAAGGTTAAATTGAAGATGTGTTCATTTAAATTTTCAAACTTGTTTTTAATTTCCTTGTGGTTTGAAATCATTGTCGTTTGAATTAGTTGCAACTTAGCATACATTTCCTTCTGGAAAGTATTTGTTTTTTCTTGATATGTTCTTTCTGCAGGTCTCTGATGTTCCATGGTAGCCAAAAATCAAAGTTTTCCTTTCTCTACAAACAGCTTTAGAGTCACAATTCTATATTTATAATCCAGGAAAGTCAATTGTTTTTCTAAAGTTTATAGTTCTTGCCTTGTAAATAGCCCAAAACGTTTTATTTTTGTTGCAGCTGTTCTCTTTTTAGTTAAGACATTGAAGGTCACAAAAACAAGTTATCTTTTCCTGGGCTTTCTGTCAGTTCCTTTATTAGAGCAACTACAGTTGTATATTTTCATCCACCACTAGATGTCAGCACCAGTTCGTTTATTCAGTTTTCAAAACAAACATTTACTTTCTTCTGTTTTCATTAATAATCTTTTGAAAAGAAAATCTTAACAAATTCCACCAATTTCAAACTTACCCAGATTTAAGTCTTATATTCATTTCATTTCAATATATTTCTGTCCCCCATAAAAGTTTAATTTACTGTTTCCTGCTGTCGGAGGGTGGGGCAAGAATCCCCCTCCTTCTCACTTTCGGAGGATTTTTGCTTCTTGGGGTTTATTTTTTCCCAAGGAAATCAAATATCAAGTAGAAGAGAGAAAATCAATATTCTCACCCAGTTCCAAACACGTTTACAATCAAGCTTAAATTAGTGCTTTTTGGCTTTGGCTGCTTGTAGCTTGGGCTAGACTCTGGAGTGAAGCTAGCCTTTCTTCTGCTGGTTTCTGGAGGGCTTTCCCCGAATGACCGGATCGACTGCCATCTCTCCATGGTTGGTGGGGCTTCCCTCCTTCTTTGTTCCCTCTCCGGGGTTACTTTAGGCCCATTTAGGCCCAAACAGAAAAGAATCGGCCGTAGGGTGCGGAGCCCCGCAATCCCTCAGCTACTTGCGCTACTGTGCTAAACCGGAAGCTGGGCTTAGTATATCTTGTAGGCTTTTATAAAATTCTGTGGGTAGCCAATCTGGACCTGGTTTCTTGTTGTTTTTTTGTCTTTTTATAGCTTCTGTCAGCTCCATCATTCTTATTTTCTCATTTAACATATTTTTAAAATTCTCTGGAATCTTTGGTAGGTTAGCATTTTCTATATATTGCCTTATTTTTTCCTGGGTACTTCATAGAATTTCATAGTATTTCATAGAATTTTTTAATTATTTTTTTATCATATAATTTTGGTATTGTAGATCGCCTCTCATATCTTGCAATTTATTTATCTGTTTTTTCTCTCTTTTTTCAGTTTGTAGGCCAACCATCTACCCGGCTTATTAGCATTTTCAAAAAAAGTTTTATTTTGCTCTTTTAATTTGTTGGGCCATTTCTTCAGCTTCTATTAAATTTGTTTTTTATTATCTCCATTTGTTTTTTAAGCATCTTCTTTTGTGGGACTCTTTGTAGTTCTAATTCTAGTTTCGTCAATTCTTCCTTTAGCTTCATTTGTTCTTGGTTTTTTTCCCTTGTTCTTTTTCACCATGTAAGTTATGGCTAAGACTCTAAAATATGCTTTGGCTGTATCCCAAACATGTAAAATTAATAACCCACAAGGCCTCCCCTAAAGGGAGTCACCAAGAGTCAGATTTCTTCTGTCTCTAGATAGTTCTTGAAGATCAGGATCTATAATCCAATAGGTTCCCCATAAAAAGAAAAAAAAGAAAAGGGAGAAGTAAAAATTTATAATCCAGTTTTGTCTTTCAGCACCAACTCCAAGCAGTTAACCAATAAACCAAAATAATCAGTCAGCCAAAAATTATAATCCATAAGGCCTCTTCCAAAGAAAATAACCAAATGTCATTTTTTTCTGTCTCTAAATAGTTCTTAATATTGCAGCTCAGGCGATGTTTATAATCCAGGAAAGCCAGCTGGCTTCAAAGTAGTTTATATTTATAATCCATCTTGCAGAAAAACAGCCCCAAGAGTTCCTCTTCTTTTCCAACTGTAATCTGCAAGGCTGAGAAGTTCAGGCACAATCAAAGAGCCTAGCTTGCTATCTCTGTCTGGGCTTCAAGCCAAGGTCATTCTTTCCAAACAATGTGCAAAGCAAAAAAAGAAAAGTCTTAGTGTTGTTCTTTTCCACCACTAGGTGTCAATAAAGGTCTATCTTTCAACCATGACTTATTTCTCAAGAGTTCAGTCTGATATTTTTTCAAGCAAATAAAGTTTCCAATATACTTTAAGTCTTCCAAATTTTTCAATATTACAACTTTAAATTATTTCAAATTTGGTTTTATAGTCTGACTATTTTTCTCCCCAAAAATGTAAACCACCGCCATTCTTCTAGGGGGAAGAGCACCAAGAAAAAAAACACACCCCACACACCCTCTTGCTTCTGGGAGCTTTGCCTTTTGGGGTGACTAGGGGGGCCTTCGCCCAGGTTCGCCTGGTGCGCCAGTTGCGGCCCTATCTAGACCGGGATGCCCTGCGTACGGTCACTCATGCACTCGTGACCTCTCGTTTAGACTACTGCAACGCTCTCTACATGGGGCTGCCCTTGAAGACCACTCGGAGGCTCCAACTGGTAAAGAATGCAGCCGCGAGAGTTGTGTTGGGAGTCTCCCGATACTCCCATGTTACACCTCTGCTCCGTGAGCTGCATTGGCTTCCAGTTGTCTTCCGAGTGAGATTCAAGGTACTGGTAATGGTGTTCAAGGCCCTACATGGCATGGGTCCGGAGTACCCCAGGGATCACCTGCTGCCGGCATCAACTTCCCTCTGCCCTGTGCGTTCCCACAGAGAGGGCCTCCTCAGGGTGCCACCGGTCAGAGAATGTCGTCTGGTGGCCCCCAGGGGAAGGTCCTTCTCTGTGGGCGCCCCAGATTTATGGAATCGGTTGCCGGTCGAGCTCCGGATGGCGCCCGACCTTCGCTCCTTCCGACGCGATCTGAAGACTCACTTATTCGAACAAGCCGGCCTGGCCTGATGGGGGATGGGTTGGGATTTTATTGTTGTTTTTAATATATCTATTTATTGTTTTAGTTTGGGCATTGTGTTTAATTCTTTTTTAACTTTTGTACCTTTGTATTTTTATATGTTTGCCCTGTTCACCGCCCTGAGTCCCTCGGGAGAAGGGCGGTATATAAATAAAATAATAATAATAATAATAATAATAATAATAATAATAATAATAATAATAATAATAATAATAATAATAATAATAATAATAATAATAATAATAATAATAATAATAATATATTATTATTATTATTATTATTATTATTATTATTATTATTATTATTATTATTATTATTATTATTATTATTATTATTATTATTATTATTATTATTATTATTATTATTATTTCCAGGGAAATTTTTTTAAAAAGTAGAGCAGGAAAAAAAATACTCTCACCCAGTTCCAACGTGTTGGTGCTTTTTCCCCTGGCTGTCAGTAGCTTCTGACTGGCTGCTGAAGTGCAGCCAATTTTCCACCAGCTGGTTTATTAGGTTTCCTCAGATCAAACAGATTGCCTGCTGTCACTCCGTGATCTACGAGGGTCCCCTCTTTCTTCGCCGCATCTCCAGGGTGACTTTAGGCCCTTTATGGGCCCCCAGCAGGACGAAATTGAATGCAGGAGGCAGAGCCCTGCTTCCCTGCGTCCATCTCGCTACGATGTGAAACCGGAAGTCAGAATCCAAAGTTCTCTTGTCAGCACCATCTCCTAAGCTAGTGGTTTACTTCTAAAATCCTCCCTTCCCTTATTGTATTTTGAGATGTTCCCTCATTGGATGCCTGCCTTTTGTTGGGAGCACAGAAGAAAACACCACCTGTGCCCCCATCTCCTTGGCTTTCATGCCTAGGTGCTCATGGTCTCTTGTTATTGTTTTTAGGCTTTTTGTCACATCATTCATCCCCACATGAAAGAGGAAAAAGGGATAATCTGTGGACTTTATTTTAGTAAGCCCCTCAGTCACATCTATGATCTTTGCTCCTGGGAGGCAGCAAACCTCAGTAGTTAAATTGTCTGGTCTACAAATTGCTGGTTCAGTTCCCCTGAGCAATGAGTCTTCTATCACCAACAGACACCTTTTTTTTCTTAAAGAAGTCTGGCTCACTTTTTTTCTGCAATTGGTACACTTGATTATGTCCCTTCTCCAGGGGTCTGCATACTTTTTTCCAAGGGAAGGTTATGAAATTGATTGTTTAGCTCCAGTGTGGCTGGACTAGACTGGACTAGGTTTGATTTTTTCCCTTTTATGAGAGACATGTTGCCAATGGTCTATCTCTAAAGGTTCTTTTTTCTCTGTTAGTTAATTGTTCCTTACTGTGTTTACTTTGGTTGCAGTCTTCTTCCTTTACTTGGGGTTTCTTATTTTGTTGTTTGAGTCTCAGAGTGACTAGACTTGTTTCTAGACCCTTTGCTTTTTCTTCTAGACCAGGGCTTTTCAACCGATGGTATGCGTACCAACGGTGGTACTTTGTCACCTGGCAGGTTCTACGCAACCTTCCTAGACAAGTGGTAGCAGGGGAGGGGAATGAGCTGAAGCGGCAGCAGTGTTGCACAAGTCTGAGGGACAGCTGGAGATGCAGGACTGTCAGGGCTCAGCAGTAACCCCAGGATCGGCACCGGGCTCCAGCTGATTGGCGCTTCCAGAAGCTGGAGGTGCACTGAAGAGAAAAGGAGGAGGGGGGTAGAGAGGAGAGGATATAAAAGAAGGTTTTGGTGGCAAAGGGCCAGTGAGTGGCTGCTCCTGCCCCGCCCTGCCCCACCTCCTGGGCATGCACACAGGAGGCGGTGAACACCCGGTGTCCCTGCTGACCATCCCTGCTGACCACTCTGAAAGAAAAGAGGCAAGAGAAGTGTTTCCCCCAGGATGCCGGCAGTCGCCCACTCGCCGCCTCCTGTGTGCACACCCAGGGGGCAGGCCAGAGGCGGTGGGGCAGCCCCTCACTGGCTCCAGGGCTGCCCCATGGATCTAAGGCTGACCACGTTCCAGCTTTGATGGCTGCCACCAGGTTGTAGATCAGTGCTACACCCACCACCAGCACCTCCATGGCACACTCGCTGACCTAGCCTCACACTCATGAGGCTTCCCTTTCACTGGGACCAACCCTGCCCGCATAGGATAGCTCCCCCTCCCGTCATCGCTTCCTGAGCATGGAGGAAGGAAAGAGGGGAGGGAGGGAGGAAGGAAGGAGATGGGAATGAGAAGGAGGGATGGAGGGAAAAAGGAAGGAAGATATAGAAATGAGAAGCAGGGAAAAAAGGAGGAGAGGAAGGAAGGAAGGAGATGGGAATATGAAGCAGGGAAGGAAGGAAGAAAGGAGATGTGGCCACTTAAAAGACTGAGAACAAACCAGAACAAACCATGTATTAATAGAAAAGCAACTAACTTACCTCTGTTTCTAAACACTAAAGCTGTTGCACGTAAAAAGCAGAGGAGCTCTGGTCAACTATCACAGCCACCATTTTGACAGTTTTGCTGTACTGTTGTCTGTGGACACCCCCACTAAATGCAAGCACGGGAGAAACTGAGCCTGGTTTGTTCTCAGTCTTTTAAGTGGCCACAAACTACTATCAAAAGTGGCATTTGATCACAAGGCAAGGAGGCATTGAGAAATGTTTCCCCTTTTGCATTTGAGCATCCAAGAAGGGACAGGAAAAGAGAAAGGGAAAGAGGAAAGACAAAGAAAAAGAAGGAAAGAGGGTAAGAGAGCAAGGAAGGAAAAAGAAATAAAGAGGGGAAGGAAGAAGAAAAAGAAAAAGAAAGAAGAGTGAAGGAAAAAGAAGAAACGGGAAAAAGAAGGAAGGGAGGGAGGGAGATTATAATGAGAGGGAGGGAGGCTCTGAGGAAAGTCCTGCCTTAGCACTTGGCCACCAGCAGCCTTGCTGCCCTTTCGCCATCCCCTTGCCCCCTCCTCCTGACCTCTCCTGGTGGTCTCCCATCCTATTTCTGAGGATGCTTTGGTTACAAAGATGGGTCTCATCGCATGGTTAGGGAGTGGGCCTCTCTCTGACCCATGCATTTTGCCCTCCCTCACCCACCATGAGCAACCTGGCCAAGGAGAGTGAGCACAGCAGCAGCAGCCTCGAGGAGGAGGTAAGCGCAGGCGGGCGCCCCCTCGGGGAAGTGGGGCTGGGCTGGGTTGTGGGGTCCCAGTGGCCCAGGAGCTCAAGGGCTGGGCTGGGCACTTGCCCTCCACTGCCCAGGGCTCTGGGTGGCCTGCGCCGCCATCCGGCATTGATTTCTGACTTCGCCTATTGCAGTAGAATGAAGCATTATCATCGAACCTCAACCTTTTACTTTTCCATAATAGTATAAACTAGCCATTTCTATAACAACAAATCAATCTAATCAGTAAAACCCAAAATCCCCCCCCCTTTTCTTAGTCATCAAGTTTTTGACACCTTGCTAAGCACTGGTGGTACTCGAATATCCTAAAAGTGGTACGATCTGTCAAAAGGTTGAAAAACCCTGTTCTAGACCTTTAATTTTTTTTCAAGTGTTTCAATTATTTTACATTTGGTACAGATATAATTTTGAACTACCATAGGTATGATTTCATACATAGCACATAGTTTGCAAACTAGAACAGTGTTGACCTTTTTTCAATGACTGTGTGTTTTTATGTGTTTTTAAAAGTGTAATTAAACATTTAAACAAATAATTATTTTTCCTCTCTTTTTTGAGAAACTTATAAAGTTTATATAAAATTTTTAATTTTTAAAGAAGTTTAAATTTATATAAAAATTTAAAAATTAGGAAATTAAAAATTATATACTAATGCAAAAATTAGAAAACATATTTTATAAAAATTTAAAATTTTAAAAATTATACAATTCAAAAACCTAACTTTTGTTTATTAAAAAAAACTACCTTTAAACTTTTAAACAAAGATTGGATTTGTGGGGGATTTGTTGAAGTAGTACTTATTTCAGCTCAAGTGGCTGTTCTCCAACATCCACAAATAATCTTGTTTAATGTTATTTAAACAATTCATGTTACAAAATTTGCAGGTGATCTAAAAGTCATAAAATTTAGGATTGAAACATGCCTTAGAGGCCACCCAGTTCAGCCCTCTAGAATCACCAGTTACAGTAGCCCAAACAAATGGCCTTCCAGTATTTGCTTAAAATACTAAAGAAGGAAAACCCACTAACTTCTGAGGTAGTAGTTTAGATGTTTTTCTAAATTTTAGCACAAATCCTCTTTCCTGCACTTTCTACCTGTTGTCCTAGTCCTACCCTCTGATGCACCAGGTTTCTTTTGCGACTTGTCCAACAACATTTAGGTGCTAGAAGACAGCACCCCTGAAATTTCTCTTCTCTAAACTCCACTTAACTGGCTAATTCTAACTTTCTAGTCCTTCTCAGGACATGTTGGGAATGCTAACCATTTATTTTAATTAATTTCCTGAAGCATGATTATAGCAAGAGTCTGATTATAGGCATGATTATACCAACAGATGTTCCATATAAAGATTTTATTATTGTCATTGATCAGAAAGAATTAAGGTGTTACATTAGTGGTTTCATTGACAATATGATGAGTTTGAAAAAGGAAAAAAGGTAGATATCCTGGAGCAGCTCCAAAAATCCAACAAAGTACTAGCATTTCTAGCCTAACACTTTGCAATTGTATCACAGGCAAACATTGGAATTCGGTGAAAAGTTCTGCAGCAATTATCGGCTGCTTTTTGCTAGAGGCACAGAAGGGTGAGGCAGAAGAAGCAGAGACAGTCAGTGCCATGGCATCACTGTCAGTGGACACAGAGCAGGGAAAAGCAGACTGTGGTATCCGGTAGGTTCATTTTGGGAGACAACAAGTGTCTTGTTTGTGTGGGTTTTGACTGAGATCTAATCTGTCTCACCAAGTTGTCCCAGCACCATGTGTGCCACTGTTTCTTGAGTGCAGGTATTATAACATCTACACACCCTGATTCATCAGGAAGACAGCACTGCTTGTCTTTTCTTGCTTTGCATCAACCAAATGTTTTCTGACTTCTCTTGACCTAAGAATTGCCATCCGGTGCACCTGCTGTAGGTGGTCCCCACTGTGCTTAGAAGACCTGGTTCTTCAGCCAGGCCTTTGGCAAGGGAGAGTGAGACCCTTCACTAATCACACTAGCCTTATTTTATCTTTATGTTTCATTGATTTTATTGTAATTTACTTGTTTGATTGTTATGAGTTATGAGCTGCCCACAGATATTGAGAGTCAGGCAGCATGCAAGTTTAATCTGTTATTATCTTTTAGCTTTCTGAGAAAAGTCATTGCTCTATTGTAGCTAAAGTAACAAAAGGCCTTTCTGCAGCTTAGTGCCATCATCTTTGTTTTGTCAAATGAAAAGATAAAAAAGCTCACATCTCAAGAGGAGGATCCAAACCATCACTGCCTTTTAAGGACATACATAGTCCTGGTTCAGAAAGAGACTAAAAGGGCAGATTCTGCTGATGTGCCAAAAAATATAGACAGATATGGTCAGGAAAAAAAGGAGTTGTCTAACTCAGGGGTCCCCAACCCCCAGTCCATGGACTAGTACCGGTCCGCACAAGCAAAGCCCCATCCATGGGATGCAAGCAGCACTCAAAACCACGCACCCTCCAGTCCGCAGAAAAACCTCTCTCCACAGAACTGGTCCCTGGTGCCCAAAAGGTTGGGGACCTCTGGTCTAACTCAAAATTAGGGCTTGAAATAAAACATGTCTTAATAGAGTTGATTTCCCCTCTCTGTACAGTCCTGTGAAGTAGAATTCACTGTCCTTAGTTCAGTGTTTCACAATCTCAGTAACATTAAGATGTGTGGACAACAGTATGCTGCCTGGGGAATTCTGGGAGTTAAAGTTCATGCATCTTAAAATCACTGAGGTTGCAAAACATTGCCTTAGTTTTCAGTGTGGTTTGTTGGTCCTTAATTTGTTAGAAACTAGGATGAATATACTAGTGGTCAGAGCACATCTGGAAGGTGCTAGGTTGGAGTGGCTGCCATTGGGCCTCTCCTCCACCCAGAACAAAGACTTTCAACTGGCAGTGCCCCTGCTACTATTAGAACAGCCCTTGAACGTTGTTTGATCAACAGCACAACCAATAGCTCTGTTGACCTCTGTACCAGTGAAAGACCATTAATCAGCATCTCTTTGCCTGCTTTTTCCTTCTTCCCAGACCAGTAGAAGAGCCAATGGCGGCTGAACCAGTGTTGTGAAGTGCCAAGACTTCAATTTCTGTAGCTGTCACTCCGTGGGTTTAATTGGTCATTTGTGAGTTTGTTAAAACAACATTGTTTTTTATCTATTAAAAAGAAAAAAAAGAGTTGCACTGGACAAAATGAGTCTCTGTATATGTGTGTGATCATGTCAGTCTCCTAGCATTTGTTCTCACCAGCATCACCATTTTCTCCTGACTTTTTGGAGATTTGTGAGGGGACTGGTGGGGGGTTTCATATGGACATCTCCATTATTCCTTTCTTAGATATCATTCCCTCCCCCTCATACCTCCATTGGACAGTAAACCTGTTCCCTTCTTAGGACTGAAAAAGCCATTTTGCTACTTGAGGAGAAAAATAGTTTCTGTCTCTCTTTGTCTCCCATACAGCCATCTAGTAGGAGGGGCAAAGAGATGTATTCTTCCTCAATATTTATTTCCAGCATTCCAGCTAAATAGTCATCTGTCAAGGATACTTTAGTCTGGATGCCCACATTGAGCAAGGGGTTGGATTTAATTACCTAAATGGCCATCTCCAACTCTTGTAATTCAATTCCATTTCCTTTTCCCTCCTCCATACAAGTCAATATATAGGTTTTGCCCATTCATTTGTTTGGAATGAGAGATAAATGGATTGCACTCTGAACAAAGAGACCCACAGCTGTCCTTTGCATTTTAGAGTCTAGGGAAGGAGGACTTTCCTATGGAGCCTGGAGCCCCAGAGTTCTGCTATCCTAGGCAGGCCATCCATATGGCCTGTTGCATTGAGCCAGACTTGCCCACTTTACCTCCTCCTGAATCTGATCCTGAAATGGCAGTCCTCTCTCCTGGGTTATTTGAACATTGAGTTGGAATTGAAAATTCCCCCCCCCCCCGAATTTTCAAATACTCTTCCCCTGACTTTGCAATTTATAATGTTTTCATTTTGTTCCCCACCCCAAAAATAGATTCACAAATTTTTGGATTTAATACTACCTTTGCTGTAAACCAGGGGTCTTCATACTTGGCCCTTTTATGACTTGTGGACTTCAACTCCCAGAATTCCTCAGGCAGTGTGCCTGGCTGAGGAATTCTGGGAGTTGAAGTGCACAAGTCCTAAAAGGGCCAGGTTTGAAGACCCCTGCTCTAAACTCTTCCTCAATTTGTATTGTTCTGGAGTAAGCTCTAGAAAAAGCCTGCAAGGTGAGGAGAAAGGGGGGAAAGTGTGCCTGTAAGTTATTTTTATTAATGCCTTAATTTCTCTATGAGTTAATTTTTCCACTATTCCTCCTCAGTCCTATCCCTTTTTCATTTACCATCCTAGTTAACAATTATCCTATATAAATCCAGAAAGCAATCACATGTTATCCTCAGCCTCAATGGATGTTTTGGCCCTGATCCTGCACCAGGCATGTGTCAAACAAATCATGAATATCTCACTGGCCTGGGGATCATTGTGGATGAGCATTAACACACTTTCAACACAATGCAGTTCTGTGTGACTGCATCATCACTCAGCTGTGCTTTGATTTGCACATCTGAATTTTGTTCTATAGCCTGCAGTTCTTAATCTGTCAAGTGATATATACAATATATGCTTCCAAGCCTATTTACAAGGATGGATCTCCTTAGTTCAGACATGTCAAACTCGCGACGTCACATGACGTCGCACGACGTATCAGAACTTTTTCCCCATTGCCGGCAAAGGGGTGGGTGCAGTTTCCTTGTGATGCGTCCAGCCCATGGGCCGGCAGTTTGACACCCCTGCGCTTAATTGAATCACACTATGTGTCATAAAATTCCCTTTGTACCACAGGTTTTGCATATGTTGACAGTTTCATAACCAATGCTTTCTTGACATTTTCTTTTTTTGTATTTTTCTCTCTCCTTCTCCATTCTGTCATTGTTTGAAAGACTCGTCATTTGTTGTAAATAATTTGATTTCTTATATCACTTGTAGAAACTGTTTTGATGAAAATTTGTCCATTCATAAAGAAAAAACAAAGTAAAAGAAAAAGGAGAGAATTTTTTGCTGTTACTTCACCAGCCAAAAAAAGGGGGGGAAATAGAAACATAGAATGATTTTAGCTTTTAAAAGAAATGGAAATGTATATAATTTTATTACAGATATATTATTTAACAGTATTTTTTTAACTCTTACCAACTCTCCTTTCCTTTGGAAAGTTGCTAACAGGGATAATGAAACAAGGAAAAAGATAGGGCTTGATGCTGTTTTCACTAATCAGGACCGTGGGATTTCTAAGCTGTAGGTGGGAGAGTGAAGGCATTGGGGAGGGGGTAGTTGTGTAGAATGTAAGGCTGTGACATATTTTTAGCTGCACATATGGAAACTTTTCCAGGGTCTGTTTTAAGGATTCCTGCATTTGTTCAGGTTTAATCCTCCCAAATGTTCCAAGGTGTGCATGTGTGATACTTCTTTCCAGATGTTATAATTATTTTTATATTCATGATGAGTGGAAGGTTGTGTCTTGTTCTGGATCTCAGAATCAAAATGCTTTATAACTCTAAGATCCATCACGTTTTACTCAACGAAAATGTTAGATGTTTTTGTGCCAGCCATGGCAGTTCCCCAAAAGGTCATCAGATGGGAGCAAAGAGGCATCTTTGCTCCCACTGGTGGGTCAGGGGTCTCCGTCCCCTGCAGCCCCATTGGAGAGAGTTAATGGCCCTCCAGCCCCCTCACTCTCATTGGTAAGGGAGGGGCTGGGGACCCCCATAGAAACAGGGGCTGCTCTTTAGCTCTTGTTCAAGCTCCCTCTGGGACTGATCCATGGGCTCAATCCAGGCATGGATGCCTCCATGCCAGGGAACTCTTTCTCTTTACTTTATCTTTAAATAAAGTTTCACTTGATTGCATCCCTGCGTGCTGCCTTTTTCTTGGAAGCACCTCAACGAACCATCAGTCTCGTGAGGCCTCTCACAAATTGGTAGCAGAGGATGGTTTGAGGCAACGCTTCCAAGCCAGCAGCTAGAAGCAAGATGCCTGGAGGTTCCAGCAAGAACCCATTTGAGACGGATGGCAGGAGATCCCCGATTGTGACCAGGAGTCTTCAATCATGGACGGCAGCCCTGCATCCAGCCCCTGACGCAAGCTTCGCTCCAGGTGAGAATACAGATGACCTCTATTCCCCAGAGGACCCAGCGGAGCGCCTGGGACCCCTTCGCATGCCTCCCTACAGCCGCAAGCCACGAAGGGAAGCATGGAAGGCCTGCAGTCCACCCAAGACTGCCCAGACACCGGGGAAGTGGCCCGGGCCCAGGCCAAGCGCAGCGTGGACCAGATGACTGAACGGGAATTCAGGGAGCTGATCCAAACGTTCCTTGCAGCACAAAGGACGCCACAAGCCTTTCCACGAGGGATGCCAGTGCAGGGGGCCTCTGGACACCGGGTAAGTCCTTCCCCAGCACCCACGAGGCCCCCTAACATGGCACCGGCCACGCTGGGGGACACCGGGGCCCCGGAGCTTTTGGCGGGAAATTTCCCACCAAACTGTGATCTGCAGCTTCCGGGGCCAACCGGAAGCAACATGGTGGCCCCCAGGACACCAACGTGGTTTGATAGGCCTCAGCTAGGCCTCGAGGCCCAGCAACCGGTGGCAGCCAGCCGAAGTGGCACGCAAACCGCCCGGTCTTCTCCACTGGAAAGCCTCAAAGCCTATGATAGCCTTGAAGCCTGCCCAGCCCCTTGTGCTGGAGCCAGAGAAGGGGAAGACGGCCCAGCTCTCCGCTTACTCGGATGCAGACTGGGCTGGTGACACCAAGAGTAGACGGAGCACCTCTGGTTTCCTCATATTGCTAAATGGCTGTCCTATCCATTGGCATGTTAGGCAGCAAAAATTTGTTTCTTGCTCCACGGCCGAGGCAGAATATGCCAACCTGTCGGACATGGCCAATGATTTGATTTGGTTCGATGCTCTGATAACGAGCATCTGGGCACCTCCTTCTCTGCCCATCAAAATTCAAGAGGATAATACGGCCACAATTGCAATCTCGGGGGCATACGCAGTGGGCTCTAGCTCCCACCACATAGACATTCGCTATAAAAATGTCAGGCAGCTTGCCAAAATGGGGTTTATACATGTTGAGCATTGTAATACAACTGACCAGATAGCTGACCTGTTCACCAAACCTGTACCCATTGACCGGCACAACCTTCTATGTAAGCGTTTGTGTTTGGTCTTCTGAATGTGTATCTGCATGTCTATGACACCTGCTCACCCCCTCACATACACTCATTGGTCCCTGTCATTGGCTGGCAAGAAGGGGAATTGTTAGATGTTTTTGTGCCAGCCATGGCAGTTCCCCAAAAGGTCATCAGATGCCTCTTTGCTCCCACTGGTGGGTCAGGGGTCTCCGTCCCCTGCAGCCCCATTGGAGAGTGTTAATGGCCCTCCAGCCCCCTCACTCTCATTGGTAAGGGAGGGGCTGTGGACCCCCATAGAAACAGGGGCTGCTCTTTAGCTCTTCTTCAAGCTCCCTATGGGACTGATCCATGGGCCCAAACCAGGCATGGATGCCTCCATGCCAGGGAACTCTTTCTCTTTACTTTATCTTTAAATAAAGTTTCACTTGCTTGCATCCCTGCATGCTGCCTTTTTCTTGGAAGCACCTCAACGAAACATCGGTCTTGTGAGGCCTCTCACAGAAAATTAATTGTGTAACAGACATTTTTATTGTCCAGAAGCTTTAAGCAAAAGACTCACATTTTGCAGGAAAACATCCGGTCATCAAAACATACAGGTGAAACTCGAAAAATTAGAATATCGTGCAAAGGTTCATTTATTTCAGTAACGCGACTTAAAAGGGGAAACTAATATATGAGATAGACTCATTACATGCAAAGCAAGATAGTTCAAGCCGTGATTTGTCATAATTGTGATGATTATGGCGTATGTTCTGTACCAGCCTGCTACCGGCCCTGCAGAAAAGGCAGGGACAACCCCTTTACAAACGGCAAGAGGCTGGAACTAAGCCTGCCAAATTTATTAACATAAAACAGAGCAAAGCAAGACACGAACCATGAAACAGGAGCTATTCAAGCGGTTGCCTTCAGCAAACCAGCCCTCCCATGCATTCCCCTTTTATACAGTTCAGGGCGTGGCTTCTCTCTGCCTCCTTCCGAGCTGCCCCATTGCCTTCCTCTGTTTACTCATGATTGACTGCCTCCTGCGTCAGACGTCCTTGAACAGGGCCAGCTGTGGGTCATCTTCATCCACGCTGTCAGGCTCACACAGCTGGGTCTGCGTCGTGACCAGGTGGGAGGGGCCTGGCTGAGGGCTCTCATCAGCAAGCTCTCCAACCCCCTCAGCAAGCTCTCCAACCCCCTCAGCAAGCTCTTCAACACCCCCCCTCCTCCTCTGAGTCGTCCGACCCAACTGCCGAACCCATAGGCTGACCCTGAATCACAACAGCGTACAGCTCATGAAAACCCCAAATCCACAATCTCAGAAAATTAGAATATTGTGAAAAGGTGCAATATTCTAGGCCCAAAGTGTCCCACTCTAATCAGCTAATTAAGCCATAACACCTGCAAAGGGTTCGTGAGCCTTTAAATGGTTTCTCAGTCTGGTTCAGTAGGAATCACAATCATGGGGAAGACTGCTGACCTGGCAGTTGTGCAGAAAACCATCATTGACACCCTCCATAAGGAGGGAAAGCCTCAAAAGGTAATTGCAAAAGAAGTTGGATGTTCCCAAAGTGCTGTATCAAAGCACATGAATAGAAAGTTATGTGGAAGGGAAAAGTGTGGAAGAAAAAGTGCACAAGCAGCAGGGATGACCGCAGCCTGGAGAGGATTGTCAGGAAAAGGCCATTCAACAGTGTTGGGAACTTTCACAAGGAGTGGACTGTGGCTGGAGTCAGTGCATCAAGAGCCACCACACACAGACGGTTCCTGGACATGGGCTTCAAATGTCGTATTCCTCTTGTCAAGCCGCTGCTGAACAACAAACAACGTCAGAAGCGTCTTACCTGGGCTAAAGAAAAACAGACCTGGTCTGTTGCTCAGTGGTCCAAAGTCCTCTTTTCTGATGAGAGCAACTTTTGCATCTCATTTGGAAACCAAGGACCCAGAATCTGGAGGAAGAATGGAGAGGCACACACTGCAAGATGCTTGAAGTCCAGTGTGAAGTTTCCACAGTCTGTGTTGATTTGGGGAGCCATGTCATCTGCTGGTATTGGTCCACTGTGCTTCATTAAGTCCAAGGTCAACGCAGCCATCTACCAGGAGATTTTGGAGCACTTCATGCTTCCTTCCACAGATGAGCTTTATGGGGATGCTGACTTCATTTTCCAGCAGGACTTGGCACCTGCCCACACTGCCAAAACCACCAAAATCTGGTTCAATGACCATGGGATTACTGTGCTTGATTGGCCAGCAAACTCACCTGACCTGAACCCCATAGAGAATCTATGGGGCATTGCCAAGAGAAAGATGAGAGACATGAGACCGAACAATGCAGAAGAGCTGAAGGCCGCTATTGAAGCATCCTGGTCTTTCATAACACCTCAGCAGTGCCACAGGCTGATAGCTTCCATGCCACACAGCATTGAGGCAGTAATTGCTGCAAAAGGGGCCCAAACCAAGTACTAAGTACATATGCATGCTTATACTTTTCAGAGGTCCGATATTGTTCTATGTACACTCCTTGTTTTATTGATTGCATGTAATATTCTAATTTTCTGAGATTGTGGATTTGGGGTTTTCATGAGCTGTACGCCATAATCATCACAATTATGAGAAATCACGGCTTGAACTATCTTGCTTTGCATGTAATGAGTCTATCTCATATATTAGTTTCCCCTTTTAAGTCGCATTACTGAAATAAATGAACTTTTGCACAATATTCTAATTTTTCAAGTTTTACCTGTAATTCTCCATCTCAGCTATTCTTGATTACAGCTGCTAGTCATGTCTGTAGCATAGTTGGTTAGAACAAAAGACTTCCCACCCTGGCTTGTGGCCAGGAAATCTTGCCCTAAACTTTGAAACTCCTCCCACTATTCTAGATAACCTATAGGATTTACTAAAGAACTAGATGAATTTCCCAGAAGCCATCTCTTAAGGAAATAGCTTTAAACCTTTAAATGCTACATGTTCTTACATACAATTTTGCTACGGATGCAGTATTAACCCTGTAAATGCTAAATACACCAACACAGTTCTTAATTCCTAAACTAGATATAAAATGGCTTAAGTCATTCTTTTGAAGTTGTTTCACATCCTTAGAAGATGTTTACTTGTAATTTTCACCTTTTGTGAGTCATTTTGCCTGGGCAGGAAACAGATAACCTCACACATTGGTGTTACAATTCATTGGTGTTACATTTTATACAATTTTTAAAAGAATAACCTTTATCCTTCAGTACCAATGAGAACTTTTATCCAATGAAAGTCTGGGAGCCATGAAAAAAGCCATGATAAGTCCCAGGAAGGTTGGTTATGTCCAATGTCATGTGCTAGCTCTTTTAGGCATTTGATATCTTGTTCAATTAAGCCAGATTCATATGTCAAATTGAAACAACAAAGTCCTTGGAACTCTTCACAGCCATGATTATGTCTCAGTAGGAGGTAATCTATAGCTGCTCTGTTCTCAAGTGTTGCTTCTCTTACTTTGCTTAGTTCTTTATTTAAAGCATCCAGGGAATGGGAGGTGGTATTTAGGCTTTTAGCTAGGGTACATGCCAGGCTGTTTATGTTCCTTGAATTTTGTGCTGCAAGCCCTGGCACTCCCACTAGAGAGACAGCCAATGCAACATATTCAGCCTTGGTGAGGAGGGGGGCCTTTGAGTCACAGTCAGGAGTCAATGTGTGGAAGCTCCTCTTTTGTCGCCTTTGCAAGGAGGGCATTAACATGGTTAATCGCGCCAATGTGCAAGGGCCCCCTGTGGAGTTTGCTGGCAGGTAGGAATAAGCTTTTAAGCCACACAGCAAAAAACATCCTGTAGGAAGTTTCATATGGCTGTATGAAAAGGTGATGTTATTGCAGGCTAGTTCAGTGTTAGTGAGGTTGTAGCAATTTGAGACCTTAGGCACATGGCATCCTGTCAGTGTGAAGCAGGTAGCTGCTTGGGTTATAGCTGCCACTTGCAATATATACATGCTGTTGTCTTTTATGTCTGCACTGGTGCCCCAATCAAAAATATTGAAATATGAGGCTGTGAGTGGAAATCCTCTTAACTTGGTGTCATTAGTGATGGCTTCTGGTGCTATTGCTACTCCCATCAGGCATGTGGTCAAAATGTCTTTTACTGATCTACCCCTTGCAAGGCAAAAATCTGTGGGGTTCAGCGCCTCCCCCTGTCGGATTCAGAGACCAGTCATCGCAGGGTGTCCCAAAATGTCTGTCTGCCTACGCAGAGTTTATTGTATTTATACAGTTTTAACAACCAGGAAATAATGCACAGCAAAAGCATTGTTTATTGGTGTACTCCCTAGTCAGTCTTAGAGAATATCCAAACATCCCAGCCAGGGCAGAGTCTCTCATATCTAACTGGTTCCTGGCAGTCCTTGGCAGTGCTAATTGGAATGAGCTCATAGACATGCAGATAACAGGATACTAAGGCAGGCAGTTTTCTGCACACGGTCCCTTCATATCCTTGACCTCCATCTCTACATCTCACTCTTTACTTTTTTATTTGCCAAGGACTTGTAAAAAGGGTTAATGGATGAGTCATAATCAGGAGAGGAATATCCTTGCAATTGCTTATACAAGGCATATACCTGACCTTGAGGCAGTGTGGGAGGGGGTTTAGGGCAAAAAGCTGTGATACATATGTTGCAAAAGGAAAGGAGACACTAAACAAAACAGCACCCACCAATCAAAATAGCACAGATAATGACTAAATAGCGTAGGACATTTCCCAATAAACTTGTGGGTAGCCAAGCCCAAAGGCTTTCCCACCAAGATCCTAAAGTATCAATTTTCAAATCAGAGGCCAAATTGTGTAAAATATTGAGCTGGTGCTGGATGGTTTGTGATTCATCTGAAAGGTTGAAACAACACATTCCTTCAAAACCTTGGTGGAGCAGTGGGCTAATGCCTCCTTAAGTAAAACCAGCTGCCTGCAATTAGTGCAGGTTCGCATCCCACCAGGCTCAAGGTTGACTCAGCCTTCCATCCTTCCGAGGTAGGTAAAATGAGTGTTATGTATGCAGGCACCTGCATAGCAACAGCCACCAGGGGGCGTTGGCCTGAACGGTTTTGGCGGGAAACCCAGTTTCGGCGGGAAACCTAGGGCCAACCCTATTGGCTGTCCGCTTACCTGGCTAGGTATTTAAGGAGGCCAGGTAACCCTCATTCCTCAGTACACTACCCCCCCAATAAAGAGCTGAACACGTACTCCGGCTGGCGTCTCTTCCTTGTGTCGGACCCACTACATTGCAGTGGCGACGAAGGTGGGATTTGCTGCCGACAAGGAGCTGAAGTCACTTGGGGAGCGCACCGCACGCTGAAGGAAGGAGGAATCTTCCTTTCCTCCCAACGCGACCGCCAGCCAATCCGCGACTCAAGACCCGAACAACACCGCGATGGCAAGGGCCGGACAACCCTGCGAATTTGACACCCGCCACCCCAAGACATGGGCCCGGTACCTGGCTCACGCCGAACTGTACATGCGGTTCAACCAGATCTCGGAGGACAGCGCAAAGGCGGCAGCCCTGCTCTGCATCGGAGGACCTGCACTCCTAGAGATCGCCGCGAACCTGTTCGCCCCCGAAGCCATCAATACCGTCACGTACCGGGACCTCGTTGCCAAGCTCAACGCCAACTTCCGGCCCCGGCGCTCCAAAGTGGCCGCGAGGTCACAGTTTGAAAAAAGGGACCAGCGCCCCGACGAGTACGGTGCCGAATTCCTCGCCGCCCTACGAGAAGCCACCGTCGCCTGCAAGTTTTTGAACTTGGAGGAGTGGCTACGGGACCTGCTGGTTTGCGGCCTACGAGACAGGCGGCTGCAAGAGCGCCTGTTCGAAAGAGAGGAGGTTTCGCTCCAGGAAGCCGAAGACGCCATCCTGGCCCACGAAGCGGCCTGCGGGGCCGTCCAAGCAGTCCAGGAGACCCGGACCGGCAGCCAGGCGGCCAGCATCCACCGGCAGGTCGCCACAGCCGAGGATGAGCAGAGCATCGACCTCCTCCAGTGGAAGTCGACCCCCGACCAGCAAGGCAGACGCCCAGACAAGCCCAGGCCTCCTAGCAACGCCACCAACCCTCAGAAGTGCGCAGGGTGTGGTGGAAACCATGTGCGCAGCCTCTGTAGGTTCCGGTTGGCCACATGTCAGGCCTGCAAGAAAACAGGCCACATAGCCGCGGTCTGTCGTAGCCGCCGCCCCCGAGAGGAGATCCACGAGCTGCAACCGGAGGAATCGCCGTTCGAAGGTACTGGGGCCCCGACCAAAACGCGAATTGGCTATGTTGAGAGCCGGCTGGCCATTAACCACACGGGTAGCCGCCGGCTGCTCAAACCCAAAATTAGATTAACAATCCGCTTGCAAGGCGTTCCTTGCAGCATGGAGCTTGACTCCGGATCAGCGGTCTCAAACATTTCGGATGAGACCCTTAACTATATTAATAGCTGGAGCAAGCAGAGGATTAAATTACGGCCTACAAATTTAACCCTGACCGATTTTCAGAATTCGCCGGTCAAGGTAAAGGAGGAGGCTACCGTTTCGGTGGGGTTTAAGGGTCGCGAAGAGCACCTGGAGGTTGTAGTGGTAGAGGGCCGGAGAGCCAGCCTGGTTGGTCTAGACTGGTTTGAGGCCCTGGGAATCACAGTCTCCGGGATCCACCGGATCCAGGGAGACTCCGTCGAGGCCGTCTGCAAGGAGTTCGCAGACGTCTTCGACGGAACGCTGGCCAGGTACACAGGGCCCCCTATCTCGTTCAAGCTTAACTCGAACGTTCCCCCCATTAGGGTCCGGCCGCGGCAAGTCCCCTTCACGCTCAAACACAAAATCGAGTGTGAACTGGATAAGCTGGTGGCCCAGGGAATCTTAGAGCCCGTAGATGGGGGGGAGTGGGAAACCCCAATCGTCACTCCCCTCAAATCCAATGGGGAAATAAGGATCTGCGCCGACTACAAGTGCTCGGTGAACCGCGCCCTAAACCCGCACGCTTACCCGGTCCCCACGGTCAGCCACGTTCTCGCTTCCCTCCAAGGCGGCGCCATCTTTGCAAGGCTCGATCTTGCGCAGGCGTACCAGCAACTCACGGTTACTAGGGCAACAGCTGACATTCAGACTATAGTAACACACAGGGGAGTGTTCCGGGTGAACAGGCTGCAGTTTGGGGTCAGCGTTGCTCCTGGCATTTTCCAGGAAGTTATGGAGAAGACACTCAGGGGCATCCCAGGAGTCTGCCCCTATTTTGATGACATCCTGATTGCAGGAGCATCAGCAGAAGAGCTGGCAGGTAGGCTCAGGGAGGTGCTGTCCAGGCTGCGCACAGCTGGCCTGAAACTTAAGAGGGAGAAATGCAGCATAGGTGTTTCCTCCACAGAATTCTTGGGATTCAGGGTAGATGCCAGGGGAATCCACCCCACAGAGTCCAAGGTGAGGGCCATCAAACTAGCACCCACACCCAAGAACAAGGCAGAGCTGCAGGCATTCCTGGGTCTGCTAAATTTCTATCATACATTCCTCCCACACAAGGCAGCCATTGCAGAGCCACTTCACAGGTTACTGGATAAAAAGGCAGCATGGGCCTGGACTTCCGTCCACGAGCAAAGCTTTAGAGCATTAAAGGCACTACTGTCTGACAAGTCCACAGTAACACACTTCATAGAAACAAAGCCCATATGCAATGCGTGCGATGCATCCCCTTATGGCGTGGGCGCTGTTCTCAGTCACCTAGAGCCTAATGGCTCAAATCCCCATTGCCTACTATTCAAGGACGCTGTCTGGAGCAGAAAGGAACTACGCCCAAATTGACAGGGAAGCCCTGGCAATCGTGGCAGGAATTGAAAAGTTCCACGATTATCTGTATGGCAGGGAGTTCACTGTTTTCACGGACCACAAACAACTCCTGGGCCTGTTCACAACGGACAGGCAGACGCCCCAAATTCTGTCCCCCAGAATGCTCCGGTGGTCCAGGTTCTTTGCAGCGTACAATTGCAAGCTGGTGCACAAGCCAGGAAAGGAGATGGGCCACGCAGACGGTTTAAGTAGGCTTCCCCTCGATACAACTGAACCAGACCTGGCACCAGCAACGCAGATCCTAGCTTTGCAGGAATTGCCAGAATGCCCAGTTCATGCCAAGGACATTGCCAGCAACACAGCCACAGACAATATCATGAACAGGGTACACGCATGGGTTTGCACAGGGTGGCAGGACAAGTCCCCGGGGCCTGAGTTCCAGGCCTATTTCACCAGGCGTCACGAGCTCTCCACACACAGGGGTTGCCTCCTCTGGGGTAGCAGGGTCATCATTCCCACCGCAGTCCGGGGCAAGGTATTGGAATCCTTACACGAGGGACACCCGGGGTGGTTAGGATGAACGCACTGGCCAGAAGCTACCTCTGGTGGCCAGGGTTGGACAAGGACATTGAGGAACGGGTCAAGGCCTGTTACACATGCCAGAGATCTAGGCCAGAAATGCCACGCGCACCAGTACACAGGTGGGAGGCCACACACACACCCTGGTCCCACATCCACATTGACTACGCAGGGCCATTTCAGGGCCAACTGTTCTTAGTAGTAGTGGACAGCCTCTCCAAGTGGCTGGAGGTAGTCCCTGTCCCCAATATGACCTCGGCTAGGACAATCCAGGTGCTCAGAGCTCTCTTTGCAAACACACGGCCTCCCCGACGTAATAGTGTCTGATAACGGGCCTCAGTTTGCCGCTACTGATTTCCAGGCGTTCTTGAAGGCGAACTGGATTAGACACGCCACCTCCGCGCCCTTTCATCCATCGACCAATGGGCAAGCTGAACGGATGGTAAGGACAACCAAGGACGCACTCCGGCGCATCATCAGCGGGGACTGGCATCACAGACTGGCAAAATTTCTACTTGCCCAACACACTACACCGTGCGTTGCTACCGGGAAGAGCCCAGCAGAACTGCGATGGGGACGGCGTCTCATCACCAAGCTGGACCTTTTACACCCAGACCGAGTAGCAGCTGAGATGGATAGGCCACCATCACCATCATCATCATCATCATCATCATCTTCATCCGCGCACAGAGTCCTCAACGTGGGGGACCTGGTCTGGGCGAGGAACTATGGGGCAGGACATCCATGGATTCCGGGGACAGTGGTTGAGAAAACTGGGCCCCTCTCTTACATCGTGGGGGTGGAGGGGGACAGACACATAAGGCGACACATCGACCAGCTCAGAGGAAGGGTCCCTGAGTGCACCACACACGCCCAACAGGATAGCCACACCCCAGGAGAGGTCAGCCCAGCCGGAAACAACACAGAACAGGAACCAGAGGAGGAGGGCCTCCTGAACCCAGCTCTGCTCAACCCAGCACAGAGGCCTCACGAACCAGCTGTCCAAGCCCAGGGCCAAGCCACGCCCCAACGGTCCACCCGGCCCCACAGGACACCTGCCTACCTGGCAGACTATGTGTGCAAGTGATCACCCCACAGTTGCCTTGCATTGACACACAGTGTATATAGTTATGTAGCTAGTTGCAAAATTGTTCTATAGTTGTTATGTGGTTCTTCTCTAAGGGGGGAGGGGTGTTATGTATGCAGGCACCTGCATAGCAACAGCCACCAGGGGGCGTTGGCCTGAACGGTTTTGGCGGGAAACCCAGTTTCGGCAGGAAACCTAGGGCCAACCCCATTGGCTGTCTGCTTACCTGGCTAGGTATTTAAGGAGGCCAGGTAACCCTCATTCCTCAGTACACTACCCCCCCAATAAAGAGCTGAACACGTACTCTGGCTGGCGTCTCTTCCTTGCGTCGGACCCACTACATTGCAATGAGGACCCAGATTGTTGGGGGCAATAAGCTGACTTTGTAATAATGCCGCTTGGGGGGGGGCGAAAGCCCTAATAAGCAGGCATATACATAGAATGAAGGCTATTGCTAAGCACATTGATTTGTGCTTAGATTGTAAGCTGCCCTGAGTCTTCGGAGAAGGGCGGGATATAAATGGGATTAAAAAAACTTTCACAACCCAAATGCTGACGCAAAAGCAAATAATCAATAGCAGCACGATTTTGTAAAATACCTTTACGCAAAGCTTGCAGCTCATGGTTGATTGCTGAAATAGCTATAGAAGTAGCATTAATTGTTTTTGCCAAATTACATGCAACAGCGTTAATGTTAAGATGAGCGCGAGCAGCAAGTGCTGGCACACCCACTATAGATATAGCCAAAGCTACGTATTCTGCTTTATTAAGTAAAGCTGTTTCAGAGTCAGAAGTGCTATCTAGCGTGACTCCACGTCGAGAACGGTTTGAGTGAATTTGCTGTTTGGAAAGCAAAACAGGAATCAACCGGCTGAGACAACACTGTGCTTCACTAATATTAGCAGGAATGTAATTAAAAGTTTCTTGACCACATGTAAAAAACCATCCTTGCGGGAGCCAAACATGAGCAAAATTAAAGGAAGTTTCCTTCATTTGTACAGTTTAAAACAAGTGAACAAATACAAAGACAGTGAGGTTTTTTACTTGAAGATGTACAATTAACTATTTTTGTGCATGTTGTATTCTCAGGGACTGCTACTATCGGGGTGTGCAAAGCAATTACATCAGGGGGTAGATCATAGGCAGTCAACCCCCAACTAGATATAGTCCCATAGTTAAAGTTTTTATTCAATAGAAATTTGCTCAAGCCAGTGAAGTTTTGAATTGCTGCAGAAGGGGTAGAAACAGGGATCAGACATGTAGAAAGCAAATTTTCCATGTCATACGATTCAGATAAGCAGAAGACTTCATTTTGTGTGATGTTAGCTAGCTGCACCCATAGGTTTTGCTTCATTCGCTGCTCAAGTGAATGTTTGGGTGAGATGACAGCTGCTGTTGCTAAAGGACAACAATTAATAATCAAGCATAAACAAATAATGGCTAAGGAATTGGCAGTTAAAACCGCAAAAATGGCAGTGCATAAATTCTCGGGGGTTTGCTCCACATGCTGCTGTTGCAGCACTGCCTGCGCTTTGGTGGTCAGGCTTTTCATATCTCCCCACGTTACTGGATGGCTGGTCCGGTGAGATTTTGGCCGCTGTGCCATCTGTAAAGTCATTTTGGCCATTTCTGAAACCGGATTCAGGGACTGGTGCCACGACATCCTTAGCTGGGTGGACACAACGTGCTGGAATCCACAAAGGTGCTGTAGGAGCAAGCACAGCAGCATATCCTCCTCCCCAAGTAATCAGAGGGACCGGCCCTAACCATGTTTTTTCTGGTAATGCCCAATAATATACTAGAGGGGGAGGCAAACTTGTTTTCTGTTGAAAGTGTCTCTGATAAGTGGTCGAATTTTGAATAGAGACATTCAACTGATTTAAGGTAAATAAAACTTTTTTAACCTGTTGTGTTACCCACGACAAATTGGGTACCCGAGATCCCTCCTTTTTTATTTGTTTGTGAAAACAGTCCTTAAAGGACCGATTAGCACGTTCCACGATGGCTTGACCTGTGGAATTGTAGGGTAACCCATGAGTAAGAACAATATTCCAGGTTGTACAAAATTGCAAAAAGGCCGATGAAGAATAGGCTGGGCCGTTATCAGTTTTTAAAGAGGAGAGTTTGCCCAAGGCAGTAATGGCTGAAAAAAGATGAGAAATAACATGATTAGCCGTTTCCCCTCATTGAGGTGTGGCCCAAAGTGCTCCTGAATAGGTATCAATAGATAAATAAATATACTTCCAGGGAGCCAAGGAGGGAACATGGGTGACATCCATTTGCCATAGTTGATTAGAGGCAAAACCACGGGGATTAACTCCCAGTTCCCCCAAGGGAGATGCCCCAGAACATTGGGGACAGGATGAAACAATTTGCTTGGCTTGGTCAAGTGGAATATGGCAAGCTTGTGCCAGCCCCCTGGCATTTTGATGGAAAAAAGAGTGAGTGAGTATGTGAGAAACAAAATATAAATGCTTTCGGTCTTGTAGTAGTTGCTGCAAAGTTAAAAACAAAGCCATGAGATTGGAGTCAATCCTGGGTGTAATGTAAGCACCTGGAAGATTAAAAATAAGTTGACACACATAATGAGAGTCAGAGATTAAATTAAAAGGCTGTTGAGAAATGGTATAAAAAGCTAAAATAGCAGCAGACAATTCTGAGCATTGCAGAGACGACTGTATTGCAGTGTAGGACACCTTCCATGTATCATCATGACAATCCTTGTAAGCAATCGCTCCTCTCATTTACCCTCCATCTGAAACAGTTGGAGCTTGCAAAAGCGGAGAAGACAAAAGCAATGAGCGGATAGGAAAAGAAGAAGTCATTAAACACGCAAACCAAGGATCTTTAGGCAAATGATATGCAATACAGCCCACATAGTCAGTTAAAGCACACTGAAGAGATAGGTTATTCTGAAAATAAAATTGAAAATCAGATTCCAATCAGATGGAAACAAACTTCCGTCAAGTAGGTTAAAACTTACAAATCTAAACAAAACAACACAGAGTAATTTCTTTTAAAACTCAAAAGATTTCAAAAAGAATTGTCCAACAAGTACTGTCTCCTCCTTCCAGGAAAAAAAAACTGCAAGCTGAAACTGCAAGAGTGGGTATTAAATTTCACATCCACCCTCCCTTTCTCAGACCAGAATTCTAAGCAGAGAAAAAAAAACCAGTTAAAATGACCCCCCCTTCTTCTGTCTCTCTCTCTCATTCTTAAAGTAACACAGTGGGGAGCGGGGGAGAAAGAGACTGGAGGGGGAAAAGAAAAGGTAAAAGGAATTTTACAAAAATCTCACCACTAAAAAAAATAGCTTGCTCTTCGTCACATGCATTTTCCATAAATTCACTCACAGATCCCCCATAAAACTCTTCTCATGCAAACACTTACAACAATAAAATCAGCAATTTACTGTTCCTTTCACAGCCTGGGATGGAGGTGGGGGTGGTAGGTGTTTTTTAGGGCTAACACACACACATTTAAACATCAGCAAATTAACTCATTCACGTCCATTCCAACTGCCGGCATAAACAATTTCACATACAAAAATTTCATTTCATACTTTCTCCAGGTAAACCAATCACTATTATTATAATTTCAGGGAGCTGTTCACAAACCAATGAGCTCCTTGTTCCAAATCTCTTTTTGTTTGTTTGTTTGTTTTTAAATAAGGCCTTTTTGTTTATTGTTATCAGAGGGGGTTTATACCCTCTTCCAAGTCTTGGAATAACACAGAACAACATAGACAGACATATATACACAGATACTAGTAAAACAACATTCATTTAGACATATGGCTTGTCCTGCAAGAAGCGAGTAAAATCAGGAGGTGATTCCAACCAAACATGGTTTTATAGGGCCCTTTAACCATCTCCCATTTTTCCCACCATTCCAAGTCCAAGCTTAATATTCCAAATGTACAAATATAAGTATATAACAAAACAAAACACACATCAATTTGGAGTTTCAGGCCAAAACAGACCTCCCCTTTTAATTAAAAGGAGAGGATCATTTATGGTTACTTACAATTTATCCCACCAACTTCAAAAGACAGTGGGGAAAGACTAAAAGGAATATTGAACCTGGGATCTTTTGTAGGTGTGAAGTGGGAAGTGTCCTCACCTCCGACAAAATTATCAAATAGTCCAAAGAGCCAGATTAAAAGAAAAAGACAGAAAAAAAACTTGCTTTTGGTTTCAACCTCTGATAGAAAGGGCTGCAAGATGCTGCAGACATGCCCCCCCACCCAATTTCGACATTCCCTTTTAAAATGACCGGGTTTTCCACAGTTCACTTTCCTTGAGGCTTGCTGTCTTGCGATAAAGCGGATGCCAATAAATTGGTTTGACAAGAAGCTGTTCCTATATCCTGTAATCTGTTAACAAAATCAGGATACAGCTCAGTAGCCTTCTGCCTGATGTTATAGAAGGCTTGATGAGGTTTGCCAGAAACAGGCACTTTTCCACATGCTTGGTAAGCGTATTCAGAAGAAACCTGTAGAGTGGCAGCTGGTAAAACAATTTGAGCATCAACTGAAGCAAAGGGACTAGACCCGTCAGCAATTTCTTCTACATTCCTCCCCCCTTTTGCTAATTGTTCCTCTAAAATTTGCCTCATGGGGGTGTACAATGGCTGTGAAGAAGCAGAAGAATTAACTTCTTCATGAGGAGCTGAAGGTTCAATTAAAGATGATTTAGGGGGAACATTTTTTATTTTATCATAATCAGGTGGAGGTTTTGTGGTCAATTGTTGTTCTACCAAAGCATCAGAGCCAAATTTTTCCACTGCTTGACTGCATTGAAACCATAGATGTAATATCTGAACTGTAGCCCAGGGTTCAAGATGTAAAGTATGCCCTATCTTTACCCAGTCTTGTAAACGGAGTGTCCCGCGTTCCGGATGCCAAGGACAATGTTTCCCTCTCTCTCCAACAAGCTTCTTTATCTCTGCCTCAGGTGCTTTAAGCCCTGACTTTTGTAGCAGGAAGTGAAGTTCCTCTACATGCTGCTGCTGTTGGTGAGATAGATTGCAACCCATACTTACCTCTGAGGGGTCCTGTAGGACGAAGGTGCACCTTGGGGTCTATTCCAGATGAAGGTAAGTGTGTTGGAAGTTGCTCCCCCGGAGGGAGGTCCCTGTTGATTTGTAGTCCCTGTTCGGGCACCAGCTGTCAGATTCAGAGACCAGTCATCGCAGGGTGTCCGAAAATGTCTGTCTGCCTACGCAGAGTTTATTGTATTTATACAGTTTTAACAAGCAGGAAATAACGCACAGCAAAAGGATTGTTTATTGGTGTACTCCCTAGTCAAACTTAGAGAACATCCAAACATCCCAGCCAGGGCAGAGTCTCTCATATCTAGCTGGTTCCTGGCAGTCCTTGGCAGTGCTAATTGGAATGAGCTCATAGACATGCGGATAACAGGATACTAAGGCAGGCAGTTTTCTGCACACGGTCCCTTCATATCCTTGACCTCCATCTCTACATCCCTTGCTAAATATTCCTATGCATTCCCTTTGTCTGGAAATAATTTTGGTTCTATGAACCCAGAGGTATATTTCAAATACAAAAATACAATACAAATACTATACAGGAATTTAACACAGATGAACTTAATTCCCTCCTCCATTTGTTTCAGCTTCAAAAAGGGTCTTTAGCATCCACTCTTCAGTCTTTGGGTCTTTCCTAAGTCTTGGGTGGAACCTTTGGTGTTGCTTCAGGTGTAATGCTGCGGTCTACAACTTCTGATTTGATGTGGGTCCAATAGATCCAGGCATTCCTTTCAGCTACCTTGATTGCTGTCTGGGTGGTTAGCAGAACTTGAAAGGGTCCATTCCACTTTGGTTGTAGCGGTGACTTGCAGCTGTATGATTTTATCCAAATCCAGTCCCCTGGTTCAAAAGGATGTAGGTTCTCTTCTAATGGTAAGGTTTGTGTCAGGGCACTTTGCTTCCACAGTTCTTTGAGCCGTTGGTGTAGAGCTGTAAGATAGGATTATAAGACTACCTCCCCTCTTTCTAAACAAAGGGATTGGGGTTCTAGGCCACGGGTCGGCAACCCGCGGCTCCGGAGCTGCATGTGGCTCTTTCAGCCATCTCCTGCGGCTCCCAGTCCTCCGCCATGTGCAGTCTAAAAAAAAATGTGGGACTAAAAAAGTTCAACCAATCAATTCAAACTTCTCATGGAAAAAAAACTTGCAAAGTTTGAATTGATTGGTTGAAGTTCTTTGGTTTGTGGGACTTCCCACAAGCTGTTTGTGGGACTGCCCACAAACCTCTTTTCTTCCTCGGAGTGCACGTGGCGGCAGTGGAGGAAGAGACAGAAGGACTGCTGGAAAGTTGGGTGGGTCGGTCAGATGGGGCGTGCGGGGTGTGTGTGTGCGTGCATGCGGTGCCTCCAAGTCCGTTCATTGCCAAGGTTTCTTCCCAGTGAGGAGGGTCCGCTAGAAAGAGGGGATTTAGCAGCTTAGTTGGTCAGCTCACAAGCTTTCTCTTACCAGTTTAGCTGGATGAGGAAACACGCAATCCCCTTTCCCTATCTGTACCCTCCCTAATACCCATTGGGCACCACTGTGTCCGTTAGAAGGAAAGAAACCAAAAGCCACCCCTTTCACATTCCTCCTTCCAAGCAGGGAACCTTTTGGGGGAGGAAAGGGTGAAGCAAACGCACCCCTCCCCCAACCATTCCTTGCAGAAAAAACTAAGACTGATCAGTCGCATTTACAGTATTAGGAAGTGGCCCCTCTATTCTGGAGAGCCAGCAGGGCCGCTGCTTCACTTTTCCTACATCAGCAGGGCTGGCACTCCCTTAGTCTGGAAAAAAAAGAGTAAAAAACTAAAAAAGTTGGTTCTTGCTAGCGGCAGGAGGCTGTGAAGGTTGGTGACTTGGGGGGGGAAGGTGGTGTCAGAAGAAAGGGATAAAAGGAAAGCTTTTATCTTGCTCTCTCATTCACTCACACGTTCCTTGCAAAAGCTTCTCTTGCTCTCATTTTCTCACATTTTGCTCTCTCTCGCTCTCATTCACTCAAACGGCCAGCCGCGGTGCCTCCATTGACTTCCATGGGGACGCTTGGCAATGAAGGGGATGATTGAAACCACTCCCACAGAAACAAATTCCTGTGATGGCCCCCATGGCAGCAGCGGGCCCTAAGGGCTGGGCAATTGCTCTGGTGGTGGTGGGAGCTGTTTGGGTGGCCTAGTGCACTCGCTGAGAGACGCTGGAGGTGCTCCATGCCCAGCGTGGTAGCCATTGCACTCGCTGTCTTTGGCGGCTGTGGCAGCACTGCCTGCCTGCCAGACGGAAGCAACAGGAAAGCAGAGGGAATCCAAGGGCGGCAGAATCCTAAGACCCCTAATAAAGCACGGACTTGGCTTTTTGTTTGTGGGTGTTTCATTCCTAAAATGGTCTTAACTCTCTCTGGTGATAATTTTCTAAACCTGGGTGCAATAATATACCCTAAGTCAGTGATGGTGCACCTTTTAGAGACCGAGTGTCCAAAGTGCAACCCAAAACCCACTTATTTATTGCAGGGTGCTGGGTGGGTGTGGCCCACTGGGTGAGAGTTGCTGTGGTGGTCATGGCAGATTGGGTGGGTGTGGCCAAGGTGGGTGTGGGCACCTCAATGTCACCGCACAGGGATGCCTGTGTGGGGTGGGGAGGGTTGGGGGAGATCCAGGGGGGTCTCTGGCAGGTGGGACGGTAGGCAGGAGGCTCCTCCTGTGGAGCCAGGTGAGGCAGGGCAGGGGTGCCATTGCAAGGCAAGGGCCGGGGCAGCTGCTGCCTGACACCATCGGCCCCTGCACACAGAGGCGAGTGAGCGCATGAGGGCCGATGGTGTCTGTCAGCAGCCACAGCCTGCTGGCCCCTTGGCCGGCACATTCTGGATGGTCAGCCGACAGCTGAGGAGGCAATGCAGTGGGTCATGCCTGGGAAAAGGAGAGCATGCGAGGCCAGGAGGGACGGGATGGGGGGGAGGGAAATCAGCCGTGCTGGGATGCATCCGGCCACGTGTTACCTCGGCAAGTTAGCAGATGGCTGGTTGAAGAGGGACAGTTGCCATCTCTGGGGCATGGCGCATGTGTCCACAGAAAGGGCTATGAGTGCTGCCTCTGGCACGCGTGCCATAGGTTTGCCACCACTGCCCTAAGTAAATCACTTCCTTTTTTAGGTACTGTAGCTTTAAGGGTGAGGCTTTGTGTCCTCTTTCACTCAAGCATTCCAATAGGTGGTAGGTATCTGTCCTACAACTTTCCTCCGATTCAGAAGCCAATAATAAATCATCCACATATTGGATTCAAGTGGTATTGTGTGGCAGGGAAATAGAAGCAAGGTCTTCCTTTAAGATTTGGGAAAATAGGGTGGGAGACTCGGTGTAGCCTTGTGGCAGCCGAGTCTAGGTGTATTGTTGTTTGTCCCATGTGAAAACAAAGAGGTGTTGTGATGCAGGGTCTACAGGGATACTAAAGAAGGCTGCGCAAAGATCCACTACTGTAAAGTGGGTGGCTGACACTGGCACTTCTGTAATTATGGTGGCTGGGTTAGGTACCACAGGTGCTCTTGGTACCACATGGCTGTTTACAGCTCTCATATCATGCACAAAATGGTAAATAGGGTTTCCTTCGCTATCTAGTTTGGGTTTCCTGACTGGGAAGATTGGAGTGTTACAGTGGGAGGTGCATTTGCACAATACCCCTTGTTTTAGATATGCTTTTATTAGCTTCTGAATGGGCTCTATTGCTTCTGGCTGTATTTTGTATTGGGGAATGCATGATGGTGGTCCTGCCTTTACTGGAATTGTAACTAGGGTGGCTCCCTTCAGTAATCCCACTTCAGTGGGATCCCACCCCCCATAGAGAGGATGGTAGGCTTCTGAGAACTATAGGCAGCTGGATCTCTTTTTCAATTGAACATATCATGGTAAAGTGTGCATGTTTGAATGGGATGTCTAAGTGGAGCCTTTTTGTAGTGCATTTAATGGTTGCCCCCATCTTACAAAGCAAGTCCCTGCCCATAAGGGACAGGGGAGATTGGGGACAAACGGTGAATGGGTGTTCTAAGGAAAAAGGGCCAACTTCTACCTTTAGGTTGTTGGTGATTTCAACCGGGATAATTTTCCCTCCCACCCGCATTATGTTATCTTTAGCCCCAGGCACTATTGACTCTTTAAAGGGTGCCTTAGTGATAAGTGAGGAGGTGGCTCCGGTGTTAATGAGGCATTCATAAGCCTATAGTTACTGTTAAAAGGGGCTCTCCATCGGTGCCATCCTTTAAGGGAATAGCCAGCCCATGAAATGTAGCTTTGTATTCATTATAATCATTTCCTAGTCAGGACATTTGGAATTCTTTTTTTTTATTGAAAAGTTTTACAGTACATTTTATTTTTAACAAAACAAAACAAAACCCCTCCCAACCCCCTCCCCTCTTCCCAACCCTCCCCAACACCTCCCTCCCTCTCCCTCCCCCCTCCCCGACTTCCCAGAGCTAAATACAAGGTATAAAAGTACAAACAATCATAGTCTACCATATGCAAACAACAATAAACTATTAAATCTATCGCACTTTAACTCTTATAAAATAACTAAAAGCAATATAAATATCACATCAATACTTATTCAAATGCTAAATGAAACTTTTTAGTCCCATATTTATTCTGGATATAATCAATCCATTTTTTCCACTCCACAATATATCTCTGTTGCAAATGGTCTTTCAAGTACGCTGAGATCTTTGCCATTTCCGCCAGGTTGGAAACTTTTAAAGTCCATTCTTCTATAGTCAGCAGTTCTTCCTTCTTCCAATATTGCCCTACTAAAGGTCTTGCTGCCGTAATTAAATTCAACATCAACTTAGTGTCCACAACAGTAGTGTCAGTAATAATGCCCAGTAAAAACAATTGCGGACAAAACTTTATCCTTTTCTTAAATATCTTTTGCATATACCACCAAATTTTAATCCAAAATGCTTTAACCTTTTTACAGGTCCACCATATATGAAAATACGTTGCATCTTCACCACCACACCTCCAACATTCAGGCTGACAGTTCAGATACATACTTGCTAGCTTTTTAGTATCTAAATGCCACCTATAAAACATTTTATAAAAGTTCTCTGCTTTACCAAATTTTCATCAGTCATTGAAAAACTAATTTTCTGATCTTCTTTCCACCTGGCCTGTAATTGCCCATACTGAAACCAAGTTTGAACAATTTTTTCTTCTCGTAAGATATTATACGGCTTCAAATACCATACATTCCTTTCCAAACTTAAATTTTCCTTATATGTAGTCACATCATGTTTAAACCCAACACTTATATTTTCTATTGCGTGTTTCGGTATTGCCCATAAAGGTATCTTATAATTTAGCTTATGTCTATACTTTTTCCAAACTCGCAACAGAGCATATCTTAAAATATGCACCTTGAACACATTATCCACCTTCTTATCATACAATAGGTATGCATGCCAACCGAATAGCAAATCATGACCTTCAAGATTTAATAATCTCACTTGTGAGATTATCCAATCACTTATCGCTGACAAAGCAGCAGCTTCATAGTATAGTTTAAAATTAGGCATTTTAAGACCACCTCTCTCACGCGTATCCTGCATAATCTTAAATTTAACTCGTGGCCTTTTCCCTGCCCAGACAAATTTATTAATACCCTTTTGCCATTCCTCCAAGTTTGAATCCTTTTTAAGAATAGGTATCATTTGAAATAAAAATAGAAATTTCAGCAAAACATTCATTTTCACTGCTGCAATTCTTCCCAGTAAAGATAGTTGTAGTTTTTTCCAGCTGTCCAATTCTTTTTGAACTTTTCCCCATAGCTTTTCATAATTATTTTTATATAACTTTGCATTTGAGGGTGACAAATATACCCCCAAATATTTAACCCTTTTGACAATTTCAAATCCCGTTAGCCCTTCTAAAACAGCCTTTTGGGATACTGTTATATTCTTAGACAACATTTTAGTTTTTTGTATGTTAACCTTGAATCCAGAAACTTTCCCATATTGCATTATTATCTCCATAAGTTCTACAACTGAATTTTCTGGCTGGGTCACCGTAACAACCAGATCGTCTGCAAATGCCCTCAGTCTATAATCCTGATCTCTTATTTGAATTCCCCTAATTTTTTCCGAATCCCGTATTTTAGTCAGTAATATCTCCAATGTTAAAACAAATAGTAAAGGTGACAACGGGCACCCCTGCCTTGTGCCCTTTTCAATATTACATACCTTGGTCAAACTATTATTTACTATTATACGGGCTGTTTGCTTTTGATATAGTGCCCTAATTGGTTGTAAGAATTTATCCCCAAAATTCATTTTATCTAATACTTTCAACAAAAATTGCCAATCCAGTTGATCAAAGGCTTTTTCAGCATCCAAAAAGATAAACGCTGCAGGGATCTGATTGTTTCTTTCCAGAAATTCCAACAAATCAACTATATGCCTCACATTGTTCTTCATTTGTCTACCACTTATAAACCCAGTTTGGTCACCATGAATCACTTGTTGCAGTACCCTCATTAATCTGTTAGCTAAAACCTTAGCAAATATCTTGTAGTCCGTATTCCAAAGTGATATTGGTCTATAATTTTTTGCTTGGGTGACATCCTGATCTTCCTTCGGAATCAAAGAAATAAAAGCAGTTTTCCAAGACGGGGGCACCCCTCCTCCCATTTGAATTGTCTGAAACAATTCCCTTAATGGCTTTACCATCTCTAACTGTAAATTTTTATAGTACACAGCAGTCAGTCCATCCGTCCCTGGCGCCTTGCCCACTTTCAATTGTTTAATTGCTGAAAAAATTTCTTCCTCAGTTATCAATTGATTCATCTCTTCCTTTTGTTCTTGTGTAAGAGCAGAAATATTAGCATTCATCAAATATACATCAATATCTGCCTCGCAAATCTTATCTCTAGCATATAACTTAGAGTAAAAATCAACAAAGGTTTTCTTAATAAGACTCTGCTGATACACTACCTTACCCTTATGTTCTATTCTATCTATATTAGAAGCCCTTTGCTTCTTCCTTAACAAATAAGCTAACCATCTACCTGGTTTATTGGCATTGCAGAAAGTATTATGTCTAGCATACCGTAGGTTAGTTGCCACTTGATCAGCCATCAACTTGTCGAACTGTCCCCTTAATAAATTAATTGCCTCTTTAATCTTCACATCCGATGGATTCAAAATTAAAGCCTTTTCTTTTTCCCTAATTTCATTCTCTAATTCCTTCCTCCTGAGTTCCAGATTACGTCTATATTTGTTATTCAAATATATTAACACACCTCTCATATAAGCTTTACTAGCATCCCAGACCATTTCAATAGAAGTACCCTTATGCATATTAATTTTAAAAAAAATCTTTCATCTGTTTTTTACATTCTTCCACATTTTCCTGATTTCTAAACAGGTTCTCATTTAGACGCCAGGAGCGCCTATCTCTATTATCCTTGTCTATCTCTAACCAGACTGGACTATGATCAGACATAGTTCTTGGACAAATCTTGATCTTCTTAATCCTGGAAAAGAAATCATTGGTAATTAGTATAAAGTCAATCCTAGAAAAAGATTGATGTCTATCGGAAAAAAAAGTATAGTCCTTTCCTTGCAGATTTCTTTCTCTCCAAATATCTCGCAGTTCCAAATCATCCTTCATTTCAAAAAAGGATTTAGGCAGTTTAGCATGACTTGGAACACTTTTAAAAGAACCTCTCTTGTCCATTTGTACATCCAAAACACCGTTCCAGTCTCCCATAAAAATAAAAGATTTATAATCCCACTGAGTAATCTTGCTGTGTAGTAAACTATAAAAGTCTGCTTGTTGTTGATTAGGAGCATATAGTCCAACCAGAAGTGTTTTCTTGCCTTCTATTAACAGTTCAATTATAACATATCTTCCTTGTTTATCTGCTTCAATTAACTCCGCTGTCAAAGTATTCTTAACATAAACAACCACTCCATTTTTCTTGTCCATTGCAGAGGCAATAAATTGTGTACACAGTCTTGAATTTAATAAGTACTTTTGATCCGTAACTCTAATATGTGTTTCTTGTAAACAAATAACATCATTATTGAATTGTTTTAAATATTGAAAAACTTTCTTTCTCTTCTGTGGTGAATTTAAACCATTAACATTCCAAGTTAGAAACTTTGTCGCCATCCTTCGCGACCCGAAGCTTTTGGAGCGCTTCTTCCAGGATCACCTGCACTTTCTTAGGTCGCGCCCCTCCCACAGCTTCACTATAAGTAGGTTTTGGAGGTGCCATGACTTTCTGCTGGTCTTGTTCTTGTTCTCGTCTCATTCGTCTCGAAGCAGCACGCGTCATCCTCTGGTCTCTGGCCTCCTCCGATGATACTGAAATTTGATCCACTCCTGTAGCTTTCTCATCTATCTGCGTTGTTCCTTCAGCACCTTGTAAATTCTCACTGCGTAGTTGAGGCTCTCCCTCACCATTCTTCTTTGTAGATTCCAAAAGTGGTATGGGGGTTGCTTTTAAAACATTACTGTAAAAATCACGTGCCTGCAACACTGTAGTAAGACGATGTCTCATACCTTCATGCATCACCACCATACCCACTGGTATCTCCCATCTAAACTTAATATCACGTCGCCTTAATTCTTGTGCCAAAAAGGCAAATTCCTTCCTTCTCCTTAGAATTCTTGGAGGGATCTCTTTTAAAACCAAGACTTCTTGCTCAGCAATTGCAAATTTAGTATTGTAAGAGGCTTGAATAACCTCGTTTCTAATTGCTCTCTTTGTAAAATAAACCACCACATCTCTGGGTAATTTCCTTTGTCTTGCAATCCACAAGTTAACACGGAAAATTTTGTCTATATCTTCCATAATTGCATCTGCTGGTCGCCCCAACACCCCTTCCAAAGCCTCAGAAACTATTTTCTTCAAATTTTCTTTAGGATCCTCTTTTAAGCCTCTGATTCTCACAGCAAACTCCATCTCATGGTACTGTACCAAGGTCAAATCACTATCAATTTTCTCCACCACATTTTCAGTCTCTGTCATTTTTGCATCTAATCTAATATTATTTTGGCTAAGATCTTCCACTCTTTCGTCCAAGCGCTCAATACATATAGCCATGCCTTGAAATGCAAGTAAGATGTCTGCCCTTATTTCTGTTAACTTCTCATCCAGAAGCTCTGTGAGCTTTTCATCCATAATCTCAGCTAATTGTTGCAATTGCTTTTCCATAGCCTCTTGCATCACATTCTGCAAGTCTTTAACTGTAAAAGTTGGTACAGGTGCAGGTGCAGGGGGAGGGGGCAATAAAGCTTGTAACGAAGACTGCTGCACCGGAGAAGCCCCCGCGCTTCTAAGAACTTTAGAAGATTTGGCAGCCATTTTCACTCACTATTGCCTGCTACACACTTTCACTTTCAAACTCCGCAAAGTCCATTGAGTTAAAGATCATAAATTCACTTTCACCTGGATCTCCTGTATCGCTCTGCCTGCATCCAAGTTCTCAAAGGTTCTCTCTTGCTGGCAGGGATGGTTGCTGATGCCCTGTTCTGCTCCAAAAAGCCCGGAGCAGAGGCGCCCTGCAGTCCAGAGCAAACCCAGGCTTCGGGGGGGCTCAATCCTTCAGCTGCCAAAACGTTTAGCTCTGGCGGCCCCGGAGAGCTCTACCCCTACCTGGGCGCTCACCCCCTCCTCTTCTCCCGAGGAGGGGGCTTCCGAGCCACCAAAACAGCTGATCGGCACTGTTTTCGGCGGCTCTACGGAGCCGGCGGGGCTGACAGCCTAAGAATGGCTGCCTGCGGCGACGCCTTGCCACCCAGAAGTCCAGGACATTTGGAATTCTTGTTGTCTCCATTGTGATCCTGTGAAGCTTTTCCTTCTGGCACATGGGGAAGGGGATTCCCTGGGGAATGGGGCTCTTTGTGGGTAGCAGGCTTTAGGCTGGAAGGAATTTGCCCTACAATCTTGTTTAAAATGTCCCATTCCCCCACATCGGAGGCAGTGTCTGCAGAGAGCTCCCGGCTCTCCCTTTAACTCACACTGCCTGCATTTCACCCACCTGTCATCATTCCACTGCTGCATTCACTTATTATGTTCATTAAAGGCTGTGAATGCCTGTAGATCTTCCCTCCTTTCCGCCCTCCTCCTCCTTTCTCTCTTTCTTTCTCTACTTCCTTTTTCTCCTTATCCTCCTCTTTTATTCTCTCTCTGTGGTCAAATATGAAGTTTGCAATCCTGCATAACTCCGTGATTTCTAAAGTGTACCAGTTAGATACAATTCTGTGAAAATGCCCCCGGATATTGCTTGCTGACTGTTCGACGAAAGCAGTGGCTAGGATCCTCTGATCCTTTTGGCAGTTAAGATCCAGGTGGACATGAGCTAACCCCACCTCTGTGAGTCAGACCCAGAAGGCATCTGGCATTTCCTTTTTGTTTGTTGAAACTCAAACAAATTCAGGGGCTTCCTTCCTATTTCTTGGAGGGCTTCTAACAGATTGTCCTTTGCCCTTGTGTATTTGTCCCAGTGGTTTTGATTATTATAGTCCCAGTCTGGGAGGTTAAGGGACCAGGCAACTCTGACAGGGGCTACTTGCCCAGGTGTGATTATTATGGGTCGCCTGACTATTTCCTCAACCTTTTCAAAAAGCTTCATAAGCTCATCCTTCATTAAAAACACATGTAATAACTGGGTCATGTCTCCCCAAGATGGATTGTGGGTTTCCACAATCGATTTGATGGTGGTTATGACTGCTTGGGTGTCCAACTGGAAGGTAGGAGTGTCCCTTTTCCAAACAACCAAATCAGAAGGGGAGAAGGGGGTATGGGTTAAGACATATTCAGCTTGGCCCCTCTGTTGCCCGGGTACAGGTCTTCTCAGTAGAGGGGCCATATGTTTTGGCTCTGGGTTATTTAAAGGTGTCTGGGTTTCAGGTCCCTTTTCAGCTTTATTTATATCTGGGTCCTTTGACCTGGAAAGCTCAGCCCAGCAATACCAGTAGGGTATGTGGGTCGGCTTCAATCTCATCCTAAGTGCTTTCAGAGTTTGATAGTTAAATGTACCACTCTCTGGCCAAATCTGGTTCCGGTGCTCATCTCTAAGCCAAGCCCATTTCTTACACAATTTCTCTGATTTTTCCTTTTTCATACCTGCCTGGAGAGGCAATTGCCTCCTCTCCCAGGCATTAAGCAAGTCTTCCAGTGGGGAGCCTACCATGACCCTCGAGCTAGAGCTTCCCATGTTTCCCTATTCCCGATATAAAGATTCACTTCGTCTCCGCCGGGTACCGGCAAATTTTGGGGTTCCTAGTGAAGCCCCTCACCCTGTCTACAGTTTTCAGACCAAAAAGAGTCTGGGGGGACTTTGCTTCCCTTTACAGAGTATGGACCCCCCCCCTCCAAGGGAACTCCGCTGTCAGTTTTCAGACCAAAAAGGGGTCCGGGAGGACTCCAGCTGCTCTCTGCAGTGAGTACGTGCACCTCCTTCCCTGGCTTTTTCCTTTTCCTGTCTTCAGTTTTTGGACTCACTAAAGTCCAGGAGGACCTCTGCTTGCTTCCCAGAGGTATAGACCACTCCTTTTTAGGGCTTCGCTTATGAACTTCTGATGGGAGGTCCTGGTCTAACAGGGGAAAAAACAAATCCCCTTTAAAAAAAAAATCTTCGACACTTTCGTTGCCCGCTCGGCTTCTTTCTCTGTTCACAGAAGGTCCCACACTCCAGTTCTCTCCCCTTGCTTTCCCGGGTCCTGCCGGTCATGGCTTTGATTAGCTAGGAGCAGGCCGGGGGGGCGGCTAGAGAAAACATGGAGGAGGTGGGATCCATCTGTTGCCAGAGGCAGGTGCCACACACACACACGCATACACTCAGCAATTCTCACTTTCTCATTCCTAAAGAAGGTAATTTAAGCGGTACTTACTATCTTTCCATGCAGCTGTTGAGCGCAAGACTCAAAAACTCCCTTTAATACCTGTTGCCAACCAGGCAGGGTCCGGGGAGCTTTTCCCACAGACAAAGGTGTCTGTTTCCGGCAGGGTAATGGCTCTTTGGTCCCGGTCCAGTGGTTGGGTCAGCTGGGAGTCCCTTCTGGTCACCAGATTGTGGAGAGGAAGGAGCCCCTCCCTTGGGGATTCTTCCAGCCAGGACACAACGATCAGCGCTTTGGAGAAATAATTGAATTGAAGCAGAGCTGCTGGAAAGAAGTCTTTTTTTTTTTATTGAAAAGTTTTAAAATACAGTTTTCCTTTAAGAATCCCCCCTTCCCCCTCCCTCCTCCCCCCTCCCTCCTCCCCCCTCCCTACCTCCCCCCCTCCCCCCCTCCCCCCCCGACTTCCCAGAGCTAAATACAAGGTATATGTATAAAAAGCAATCATAAACAATCATATACTAACAACTATAAACTCTAAAATCCATCACTCTCTAGCTTATATAGGATAAAACAAATAATAATAATATTAAATATATATAAAAAGAAACTAAGATAAGAAAAGAAAAAAAAAACGAAAGAAGACTTATTCAAATGCTACATAAAACTTCTTAACCCTATACTTGTTCTGGATAAAATCAATCCATTTTCTCCATTCCATAATATAGCGTTCTTGCGAATGATCTTTCAAATAGGCCGAAATCTTCGCCATCTCTGCCAGGTCGGAAACCTTTAAAGTCCACTCCTCTATGGTCGGCAATTCCTCTTTCTTCCAATATTGGCCTATCAAAAGTCTTGCCGCCGTAATTAAATTCAACATCAACTTGGTGTCCACAACTGTGGCATCTGTAATTATTCCCAACAAAAAAAATTGCGGACAAAACTTTAACCTCTGTTTAAAAATCTTCTGCATGTTCCACCAGACTTTTATCCAAAAAGCCTTAACCTTTTTACAAGTCCACCATATGTGAAAATATGTTGCGTCTTCATCACCGCACCTCCAACATTTAGGCTGATAATTCGGATACATACTTGGAAAGAAGTCTTTTAATGGCAAGAAACTAAGATGAGTGACATTCAGCAAAGTTTCTTGGCTAGCTAGAAAGAGTGGTCTCCAAATGAGTGTCTTTATACCTTTCCAGGGTTTTCAAAATTGTCAATTTTGATTCATTGAATTTCTGATTTTTCAAACTCTCATTCCTTATTCGTGGAGCAGTGTCTATTGATGGGCTAATTTCTTTATCCAATCTTGTTTAGGAAAAAGGTTAAAAGTTAATCCCTGTCTCAGGAAAGAATCTGATGTGTTTCATTAATTTTATGTATTTTTCTGTGTTTCTCTTCTATTCCTGTCAGTCTTAATTGCCGGTAGCTGCTCCTGCATTCCTGTGGTTAAGCTTACCTTCAATGTTTTCCAAGTTGATACTTTGTAGCTGTTTGTTTGCACTTGGGTTCTCTGAGGCTGTGGGTTCTGAAAATGAGCTAGACAGGGGGTTTGTTTTAATTTAAAAAGGACTCGTGATTTAATTAATTCTTTTTTGTTGGGAGGGCTTATTTCTACTTTGGAAAGATTTAAACTGTTGTGATTAAATTTTCTTCCTGCCTCCAGATTTCTTCTTCTATCTGAGGAGGGGGGGAGTCTTCCTTCACTGGCAAGAAAATTTGGAGAGGGAGCAGGAGCCAGCCTCGTGCAGCCCTTAGTGGTGATGGGTATTGTGGCCAGTTGCATTCCAGGCAAAGAATGGAAATTGTGAGGGTGTGTGTGCTTAAATGTGTTAAACTAATGCAATGTTTACATAGCATTACCTGTGTGTGTGTGAATAGAGTACGGAGACTCTTCCCCCCACCACCACCACCTGGTATGCAGCCTGCCATCGCAGAACGTCTCTGTTGAGGGTGCAGGGCTAGGAGGGGGGAGACTCCTGCACATGCGCACACACACACATGCACACAAATCCGCCTCCTGTTTGCTTCCTCCCCTAGACAGGCCACAGCCCCTGTGATCGCCTATTGGCGATCACATGCTGCCCCCGCAACACTATTGCTTCTGCCTGCCACCCAATTGGCTGGTGGCTATTTGTCCTGTGCAGCCAAAGGCCTGGGACAAAGGGTGCCTCAGCGAATGGGCCTCCTTGGCCAATGGGCCAGGGACCCATTGGCCAAGGAGAATGGCCAGGGGAGGTTCAGTGGAGGAGGAAAGCTGGCTCTAAATGGGCTGAGGCAGGAGGCGAAGGAGGCGTGGCGAAAGGTCCATGCCTAAACGTACCTTTCCACTCTGTAGAAGCACAGCAGAAGCACAGAAGTGTAATCCTTCTATGGCTCATTGTAATGGATGAGCTTGGAAGCACATACAGTACCTCAAGGAGTAGCTTCCCTGCAGGATGTATGAGAGGCAGATATAGAGATCACTAAGCTGCTATTGTTTCTTGCAATTATACCTTACTGTTTTCGGTTATTTGGATGCCTGGGTTGGGGAAGGATGTGAACTCTTTTCCCCATGCAGCAGACTTACTCAACTGTTCCCATAAGTTGTATTTCCTGGATACAGCAATAGGAAATGTATGCTGGGAAAGGCAGTGTACTCAGAAATGGGCCTCTATTGATTTTAAGTACCAGTGTTACCTCAAATCCATCCTGTTCTGCAATATTAGGGTGTCTTCCCCATTTTTCTCTTTCCCAAGGCTGTCTTGTCTCATTTTGGGGGAGGCCGTGCAGAGTTCTGTTCACTAATTATTGTGACATCAAAAAGTTGAACAATAGGAACAAGTTAGATTTTGCAGCTCACCTCCCAAAATAAGGTGGGGTTGGAAATCTGTTGAAAACATGAGGGACAGGAGAGACTCATAAATGCTATTGATTGAATTGTTCATGCATATACAGGTGAAACTCGAAAAATTAGAATATTGTGCAAAAGTTCATTTATTTCAGTAATGCAACTTAAAAGGGGAAACTAATATATGAGATAGACTCATTACATGCAAAGCAAGATAGTTCAAGCCATGATTTGTCATAATTGTGAAGATTATGGCTTACAGCTCCTGAAAACCCCAAATCCACAATCTCAGGAAATTAGAATATTGTGAAAAGGTGCAATATTCTAGGCTCAAAGTGTCCCACTCTAATCAGCTAATTAAGCCATAACACCTGCAAAGGGTTCCTGAGCCTTTAAATGGTTTCTCAGTCTGGTTCAGTAGGAATCACAATCATGGGGAAGACTGCTGACCTGACAGTTGTGCAGAAAACCATCATTGACACCCTCCATAAGGAGGGAAAGCCTCAAAAGGTAATTGCAAAAGAAGTTGGATGTTCCCAAAGTGCTGTATCAAAGCACATTAATAGAAAGTTACAGTATGTGGAAGGGGAAAGTGTGGAAGAAAAAGGTGCACAAGCAGCAGGGATGACCGCAGCCTGGAGAGGATTGTCAGGAAAAGGCCATTCAAAAGTGTTGGGGACTTTCACAAGGAGTGGACTGAGGCTGGAGTCAGTGCATCAAGAGCCACCACGCACAGATGGATACTGGACATGGGCTTCAAATGTCGTATTCCTCTTATTCAAGCCGCTCCTGAACAACAAACAACGTCAGAAGCGTCTTACCTGGGCTAAAGAAAAATAGACCTGGTCTGTCCAAAGTCCTCTTTTCTGATGAGAGCAATTTTTGCATCTCATTTGGAAACCAAGGACCCAGAATCTGGAGGAAGAATGGAGAGGCACACACTGCAAGATGCTTGAAGTCCACTGTGATGTTTCCACAGTCTGTGTTGATTTGGGGAGCCATGTCATCTGCTGGTGTTGGTCCACTGTGCTTCCTTAAGTCCAGGGTCAACGCAGCCATCTACCAGGAGATTTTGGAGCACTTCATGCTTCCTTCCACAGAGGAGCTTTATGGGGATGCTGACTTCATTTTCCAGCAGGACTTGGCACCTGCCCACACTGCCCAAAGCACCAAAACCTGGTTCAATGACCGTGGGATTACTGTGCTTGATTGTCCAGCAAACCCGCCTGACCTGAACCCCATAGAGAATCTATGGGGCATTGGCAAGAGAAAGATGAGAGACATGAGACCGAACAATGCAGAAGAGCTGAAGGCCGCTATTGAAGCATCCTGGTCTTCCATAACACCTCAGCAGTGCCACAGGCTGATAGCTTCCATGCCATGCCGCATTGAGGCAGTAATTGCTGCAAAAGGGGCCCAAACCAAGTACTGAGTACATATGCATGCTTATACTTTTCAGAGGTCCGATATTGTTCTATGTACACTCCTTGGTTTATTGATTGCATGTAATATTCTAATTTTCTGAGATTGTGGATTTGGGGTTTTCATGAGCTGTACGCCATAATCCTCACAATTATGACAAATCACGACTTGAACTATCTTGCTTTGCATGTAATGAGTCTATCTCATATATTAGTTTCACCTTTTAAGTTGCATTACTGAAATAAATGAACTTTTGCACGATATTCTAATTTTTCGAGTTTCACCTGTAGCAGCTATTTTATATAGTAACCATTAGTAACCATTTTATATTGATACTTGTATTGTTATTATGTAATCATTGTTTTGTTATTTTGTAATCATTATTTTGTAGTCAGATGCTTTATGTATTTTGGAAAAGTAAAAGCCTCATGTTAAAGGGGAGGGGGAAAAGGAGTTGTGGTGGAGCCTGGGTTGTTGTATATGAGTCATCATCTTGGAATTATTTTTCTGTACCTTTTGGTTCCTAGTACCAAGACCAGATCTCTTTGTTCTGGAAAGGTATAAAAGGTGGAAGACATCTTTCCTGGTTTTTGCCTTCATCTCTCTACCAGCCATGAAGAGAGATGTGGCCACCCAACTCTAATTTGATCAAAATAAAAGTTGTTTGCTTGCTGAAACCTCGGTTCAGGAGTTTCTTTTGGCTCTTTTAAATTCCTGAGTAACGCTGGGGCAATTGTGAGGCTAAGTGTAAAACCTTACATCTTGGCGACCAAACATGGGGGCAAGCTTCAAAGGCTCTCTCCTCCCACAACTGGAGATCCCTGTTAGGATCCCAGGGAGCTTTCATTTCTCAGCAGGAGGAAACCAATGGCGAGTGAATCGTGAGTCTTAGAGCACTCCCAGGTGTTTGACCTGGAAGACTCTGTTTTTTCATTGTTGGTGGTGGATCCGTGTCTGAAGAACCTGAATGCCCGAATTCAATGAGGTTTCATGCTTCTCCACTGACGGGAGAAAGGGAGAAATTGCAACAGGCGCCTTGGTGAGTAAAAGAGATAAAAAAGCTTTGGTAATCCTGGAATAACACAGGAGGTTGATCGCTCCGACTTTGTCCTCTAGAGATAAGCATAAAAATAATAAAATAAATGAAATATAAAGAAATAAATGAAGAAATGAAGAAATGAGTAAGAAAAGAGGAAGCCGAGAAACTGTCTTTTAATACAAGATAGAGAGTGATTTAAGGAAAGTAATTGAATTGGCATGTAATTTTTTTTGCAAAGGTTTTGGTAATTTTGAAATAAGATTGGGGGCTGATCTCCTCGGCTAATCCTCCAAAGATAAAATTTATTACTAAATTACAAGTTAACTAAGTGAAAAGGGAGGAAGCTGAGTATTGTGCAGTGGGTCCGACGCAAGGAAGAGACGCCAGCCAGTGTGTGAGTCAGCTCTTTATTGAAGGGGGTAGTGAACTGGGGAATGAGGGCTACGTGGCCTCCTTGTATACCTGGCCAGGTAAGCTAACAGCCAATGGGGATGGCCCTAGGTTTCCCGCCGAAACTGGGTTTCCTGCCGAAACCGTCCAGGCCAACGCCACCTGGTGGCTGTTGCTATGCAGGTGCCTGCATACATAACACCCCTCCCCCCTTAGAGAAGAACCACATAACAACAACAACTTGCAACTACTATAACTATGATTATATATAAAAAACAGTGGTGTCCTTGTGTGAGGGTCACTTGCACACATAGTCCGACAGGTAGGCTGGTATCCTGTGTGGACGGGTGGATCATCTGGGTGTGCTTGGCCCCTGGGCTTGGACCGTGGGTTCCTGAGGCCTTTGTGCAGGGCTGCAAGGAGATGGAATCAGGAAGTCCTCCTCCTCTGGTCCCTGCTCTGTGACGTCCACGGCTGGGTTGACCCCTCCTGGAGTGTGGTCCTCCTGTTGATCGTGTGGGTTGAGTTCAGGGACGTGTTTTGACACGCTCAGGGGTGTGTGTGATGTGCTCAGGGACTCTTCCTCTGAGCTGATCGATGTGTCGCCTTATGCGTCTGTCCCCCTCCACACCTACAATGTACGAAAGGGGTCCTGTTTTCTCGACCACTGTCCCTGGAACCCAGGGATGTCCAGCCCCATAGTTCCTTGCCCAGACCAGGTCCCCCAGGTTGAGGACCCTGTGTGTGGGTGATGATGGCAATGGTGATGGTAGTGAAGCTGGTGGTGATGGTGATGATGGTGATGATGGTGATGTCGCCCTTCCGGTCTCGGCTGCTACCCGGTCTGGGTGTAGGCGGTCCAGCTTGGTGATGAGGCGCCGTCCCCATCGCAGTTCTGCTGGGCTCTTGCCGGTAGCCATGCATGGTGTTGTGTGTTGGGCTAGTAAAAATTTGGCCAGTCTGTGGTGCCAGTCCCCGCTGATGATGCGCCGGAGTGCATCTTTGGTCGTCCTTACCATCCGTTCGGCCTGCCCGTTGGTAGATGGATGGAAAGGCGCAGAGGTGGCGTGCCTAATCCAGTTCGCCTTCAAGAACGCCTGGAAATCAGCAGCAGTAAACTGAGGCCCATTATCAGACACAATTTGCCACACACGGGAGGCCGTGTGTGGCAAAGAGAGCTCTGAGCACCTGGATTGTCCTCCCCGAGGTCATGTTCGGGACAGGGACTACCTCTAACCACTTGGAGTGGCTGTCCACCACTACTAAAAATAGTTGACCCTGGAATGGCCCCGCATAGTCAATGTGAATGCAGGACCATGGCATGTGTGTGGCCTCCCACCGGTGTACTGGTGCATGTGGCATTTCTGGCCTGGATCTCTGGCACGTGTAACAGGCCCTGACCCGATCCTCAACCTCCTTGTCCAACCCGGGCCACCAGAGGTAGCTCCTAGTCAGTGCCTTCATTCTGACCACCCCCGGGTGCCCTTCGTGTAAGGAGTCCAATACCCTGGCGCGTTGTGCGGGTGGAATGATGACCCTGCTACCCCACAGGAGGCACCCCTTGTGTGTGGAGATTTCATCGCGTCTAATGAAATAGGCCTGAAACTCTGGTCCAGGGGATTTGTCCTGCCACCCTGTGCAAACCCATGAGTGCACCGTGCCCATGATGTCTGTGGCTGTGTGGCTGGCAATGTCCTTGGCAAGAACTGGACACTCGGGTAGTTCCTGCAGGGCTAGGATCTGTGTGGCTGGTGCTGGGTCTGGGTCGTGTGTGTCTAAGGGGAGCCTACTTAGACCGTCTGCGTGGCCCATCTCCTTCCCTGGCTTGTGCACCAGCTTGTAATTGTATGCTGCAAGGAAAATGGACCACCGGAGCATCCTGGGGGACAGAATCTGGGGGGTTTGCCTGTCTGTGGTGAACAGGCCCAGGAGTTGTTTGTGGTCTGTGAAGACAGTGAACTCCCTGCCATATAAGTAATCGTGGAATTTCTTGATTCCTGCCACGATTGCCAGGGCTTCTTTGTCTATTTGAGTGTAGTTTCTTTCTGCTCCAGACAGTGTCCTAAAATCGTATGCTATGGGAATTTGTGCCCCGTTGGGCTCAAGGTGGCTTAGGACAGCGCCCACACCGTAAGGGGATGCATCGCAGGCGATGCAAATGGGCTTGGACTCGATGAAATGGGTTACTGTGGACTTGTCCAAAAGCAATGCCTTCAGGGCCTTGAAGCTCTGGTCATGGGTGGCCGTCCAGGCCCATGTTGCCTGCTTGTCTAGCAGCCTGTGGAGCGGTTCAGCGATGGCTGCCTTGTGTGGGAGGAATGTATAATAGAAATTCAGCAGACCCAGGAATGCCTGAAGCTCTGCTTTGTTCTTGAGTATGGGTGCTAGTTTGATGGCCCTCACCTTGGATTCTGTGGGGTGGATTCCCCTGGCGTCTACTCTGAACCCCAAAAATTCTGTGGAAGGAACGCCTATGCTGCATTTTTCCTTTTTGAGTTTAAGGCCAGCTGTGCGCAGCCTTGCCAGCACTTCCCTAAGCCTACCTGCAAGTTCCTCTGCTGATGCTCCTGCGATCAGGATGTCATCAAAATATGGGCAGACTCCTGGAATGCCCTTGAGTGTCTTTTCCATAACCTCCTGGAAAATGCCGGGAGCAACGCTGACTCCAAACTGCAGTCTGTTCACCCGGAACGCCCCCCTGTGGGTTACTATGGTTTGGATGTCAGCTGTTTCCCTAGTGACCGTGAGTTGCTGGTACGCCTGCGCAAGATCGAGCCTTGCAAAGATGGCGCTGCCTTGGAGGGAAGCGAGAACGTGGCTGACCGCGGGAACCGGGTAAGCGTGCGGGTTTAGGGCGCGGTTCACTGAGCACTTATAGTCGGCGCAGATCCTTATTTCCCCGTTGGATTTGAGGGGGGTCACAATGGGGGTTTCCCACTCCCCTCCATCTACGGGCTCTAAGATTCCCTGGGCCACCAACTTGTCTAGTTCGCGCTTGATTTTGTGTTTGAGCGCGAAAGGGACTCGCCGCGGCCGGACCCTAACGGGGGAGATGTTCGAGTTAAGCTTGAACGATATGGGGGCCCCGGTGTACTTGCCTAATGACCCGTCGAAGACGTCGGCGAACTCCCAGCAAACGGCCTCCACGGAGTCCCCCTGGATCCGATGGATCCCGGATACTGAGATTCCCAGGGCCTCAAACCAGTCCAGCCCGACCAGGCTGGCTCTGCAGCCCTCTACCACTACAACGTCCAGGTGCCCTTCGCGACCCTTAAACCCCACTGAAACGGTGGCCTCCCCCTTCACCTTGACCGGCGAATTCTGAAAATCGGTCAGGGTTAATTTAGTAGGCCGTAATTTAATCCGTTGCTTGCTTCGGCTAATTATGTGATTAAGGGTCTCGTCCGAAATAATCGAGACCGCTGATCCGGAGTCAAGCTCCATGCTGCAAGGGACGCCTTGCAAACGGATTGCTAATCTAATTTTGGGTTTGAGCAGCCGGCGGCTACCCGTGTGGTTAATGGCCAGCCGGCTCTCGACATAGCCAATTTTTGTTTTGGTGGGGGGCCCAGTACCTTCGAACGGCGGTTCCTCCGGCTGCAGCTCGTGGATCTCCTCCTGGGGGCGGCGGCTACAGCAGACGGCGGCTATGTGGCCTGTTTTCTTGCAGGCCCGACATGTGGCGGACCGGAACTTGCAGAGGCTGCGCACGTGGTTCCCACCACACCCTGCGCACCTCTGAGGAATGGCGGTGTTGCTGGGAGGCCTGGGCCTGTCTGGGCATTTGGCTCGCTGGTCGGGGGTCGACTTCCGCTGGAGGAGGTCGATGCTCAGGTCGTCCTCCTCTGTGGCCCCTTGCCGGTGGATGCTGGTTGCCTGGTTGCCGTGCCGGATTCCCTGGCAGGCTTGGACGGCCCCACAGGCCACTTCGTGGGCTAGGATGGCATCCTCGGCTTCCTAGAGAGAGACCTCCTCTCTTTCGAACAGGCGCTCCTGCAGCCGCCTGTCGCGTAGGCCGCAAATCAGCCGGTCCCGTAGCCGCTCCTCCAAATTTGTGAACCTGCAAGCGACAGCAGCTTCCCGCAGGGCGGCGAGGAAGTCGGCGCCGGTCTCGTCGGGGCGCTGGTCCCTTTTCTCGAATTGTGACTGTGCGGCCACCTTGGAGCGCCGGGGCTTGAAATGTGCGTTGAGCCTGGCCATGAGGTCTCGGTACGCGACGGTGTTGATGGCCTCCTGGGGGAACAGGTTCACGGCGACTTCCAGCAGCGCTGGCCCCCCAAGGCAGAGCAGGGCGGCCGCCTTTGCGTCGTCCTCCGATATCTGATTGTACCGCATGTACAGTTCAACGTGAGCCAGGTAACGGGTCCAGGTTTCGGGGCGGCGGGTCTCGAATTCGCGGGGTTGTCTGGCTCTAGCCATGGCGGCAGTTGCGGTCTTGGTCGTGGATGTGGCGCTTGGCGTTGCCGGTTCGGCTGGCGGTCGTGGGGGGAAGAAGGAAAAATGCCTTTCCATTCAGCTCGCGGAGCATTTCCCCAGTGACTTCAGCTCTTGGTCGGCAGCAATCCCACCTTCGTCGCCACTATTGTGTAGTGGGTCCGACGCAAGGAAGAGACGCCAGCCGGTGTGTGAGTCAGCTCTTTATTTTTATTTTTTTATTGAAAAGTTTTACAATACATTTTTATCTTTAACAATCCCTCCCCCCTCCCTCCACCCAACCCTTCCTAACCCTCCCTAACCCTCCCCCCATTCCCCCCTCCCCCCTCCCCGACTTCCCAGAGCTAAATACAAGGTATAAAAGCAAAAAACAATCATAAACAACCATATGTTAACAACAATAAACTATTAAGTCTATCGCACTCTAGCTCATATGAAATGACTACAAGCAATACTAATATCACATTAAAAAAAAAGAAAAGAAAAAAACCTATTCAAATGCTAAGTGAAACTTTTTGGTCCCATATTTGTTCTGGATATAATCAATCCACTTTTTCCTCTCCATAATATAACGTTGTTGCGAATGGTCTTTCAAATAAGCCGAAATCTTTGCCATTTCCGCCAGGTCAGAAACTTTTAGAGTCCATTCTTCTATAGTCGGCAGTTCTTCCTTCTTCCAATATTGCCCTACTAAAAGTCTCGCTGCCGTGATTAAGTTCAACATCAACTTAGTGTCCACAACAGTAGTATCTGTAATTATGCCCAATAAGAACAATTGCAGACAAAACTTTATCCTTTGCTTAAATATCTTCTGCATATTCCACCAGATTTTGATCCAAAAAGCTTTAACCTTTTTACAGGTCCACCATATATGAAAATACGTTGCATCTTCGCCACCACATCTCCAACATTTAGGTTGGTAGTTCGGATACATACTTGCAAGCTTTTTAGGATCTAAATGCCACCTATAAAACATTTTGTAAAAGTTCTCTCTTAAGTTTTGAGCTTGTGTAAATTTTACGTTCCTCACCCAGATCTTTTCCCAAGTGTCCATTGTGATAACTTCTTGAATATTCTGAGCCCACTTTATCATACAATCTTTAACAAGTTCTGTTTCTGAGTCAATTTCTATCAATGCAAGATATATCCGTTTGATATGTGCTGGACCCTGATTTCTAATTTGCTTTACCAAATTTTCATCAGTCATTGAGAAACCAATTTTCTGGTCTTCTTTCCACCTGGCCCGTAATTGACCATATTGAAACCAAGTTTGAACAATCTTCTCATCTCGTAAAAGATTATACGGCTTCAAACACCATACGTTCCTCTCCAAACTTAAGATCTCCTTGTATGTAGTCACATCATGTTTGAAGCCAACATTTATGTTTTCTATTGCATGTTTCGGAATTGCCCACAAAGGTATCTTGTAGTTTATTTTATTTATTTTATTTTAATTCCATTTATATCCCGCCCTTCTCCGAAGACTCAGGGCGGCTTACAAGCTTAGCAGTAGCCTTCATTCTATGTATATGCCTGCTTATTGGGGCTTTCACACACACCCCAAGCGGCATTATTACAAAGTCAGCTTAATTGACCCCAACAATCTGGGTCCTCATTTTACCTACCTCGGAAGGATGGAAGGCTGAGTCAACCTTGAGCCTGGTGGGATGCGAACCTGCACTAACTGCAGGCAGCTGGTGTTACTTAAGGAGGCATTAGCCCACTGCTCCACCAAGGCTCTGGTTTAGCTTATGTCTATACTTTTTCCAAACTCTCAGCAATGCCTGTCTTAAAATATGCACTTTAAACACATTATCTACCTTCTTATCATACAATAAATATGCATGCCAGCCAAATAACAAGTCGTGGCCCTCAAGATTTAATAATCTCCCTTGTGTTAAATTAATCCAATCACTTATCGCTGACAACGCAGCAGCTTCATAATATAATTTAAAGTTGGGCACTTTAAGACCACCTCTTTCGCGCGTATCCTGCATAATCTTAAGTTTAACTCGTGGCCTTTTCCCTGCCCATACAAATTTATTGATACCCCGTTGCCATTCCTCCAAATTTAAATCTTTTTTAAGAATAGGTATCATTTGAAATAAAAATAGAAATTTAGGCAAAACATTCATTTTCACTGCTGCAATTCTTCCCAATAAAGACAATTGCAATTTTTCCCAACTCTCCAATTCTTTTTGAATTTTTCCCCATAGCTTTTCATAATTATTTTTATATAGCTTTGCATTTGAGGGTGACAAATACACCCCCAAATATTTAACCCTTTTAACAATCTCAAATCCAGTTAACCCTTCTAAAAGGGCCTTTTGCGATACTGTCATATTTTTGGCTAATATTTTAGTTTTTTGTACATTAACCTTAAATCCAGAAACCTTCCCATATTGCATTATTATCTCCATCAGGGCCACAACAGAATTTTCTGGCTGGGTCACCGTAACAACCAGATCGTCTGCAAACGCCCTCAGTCTATAATCCTGATCTCTAATTTGGATACCCTTAATTTTTTTCGAATTCCGTATTTTAATCAATAATATCTCCAATGTTAAAACAAATAATAAAGGTGATAACGGACACCCTTGTCTTGTGCCCTTTTCAATATTGCATACATCAGTCAAACCATTATTTACTATTATTTGGGTAGTTTGTTTTTGATATAATGCCCTAATTGGTTGTAAAAATTTATCCCCAAAATTCATTTTATCTAAAACTTTCATCAAAAATTGCCAATCCAGTTGATCAAAAGCTTTTTCAGCATCTAAAAAGATCAACGCCGCAGGGATCTGGTTGTTCCTTTCCAAAAATTCCACCAAGTCTACTATATGCCTCACATTATTTTTCATTTGTCTACCACTAATGAACCCAGTTTGGTCCCCATGAATCATCTGTTGCAAAACCCTCATCAATCTGTTAGCTAAAACCTTAGCAAATATCTTGTAGTCCGTATTCAAAAGTGATATTGGTCTGTAATTTCTTACTTGAGTAACATCCTGATCTTCCTTCGGAATCAGGGAAATAAAAGCAGTTCTCCAAGACGGAGGCACCCTTCCTCCCCTTTGAATTGTCTGAAACAATTCCCTTAATGGCTTTATCACCTCCAATTGTAGATTTTTGTAATACACCGCAGTGCCTGGGGCTTTATCCACCTTCAGTTGCTTAATTGCTAAAAGAATTTCTTCTTCTGTTATCAATTGATTAATCTCTTCCTTTTGTTCTTGTGTAAGAACCGGGATGTTGGCATTCTTCAGATATACGTCAATATCTACTTCATTGATCTTATCTTTAGCATATAATTTGGAATAAAAGTCCACAAAGGCTTCCTTAATAAGGTCCTGTTGATATACAACCTTACCTTTATGTTCTATTTTATCTATGTTAGAAGCCCTTTGCTTTTTCCTTAACCTGTAGGCTAACCATCTACGTGGTTTATTGGCATTGCAAAAAGTGTTATGCCTAGCAAACCGTAAGTTAGTTGCCACCTGATCAGCCATCAACTTATCAAATTGTCCTCTTAGCAAATTAATAACCTCTTTGATCTTCACATCCGATGGATTCAAAATTAGGGCCTTTTCTTTTTCCCTAATTTCATTCTCCAATTCTTTCCTCCTAACTTCCAAGTTACGTCTGTATTTATTGTTCATATATATTAACACCCCTCTCATATAAGCTTTACTAGCGTCCCAAACCATGTCCATAGAAGTATCCTTGTTCATATTAATTTCAAAAAAGTCCTTCATCTGTTTTTTACATTCTTCCACGTTACTCTGATTTCTAAACAAGTTCTCATTTAAGCGCCAAGAGCTTATCCTTATTAATCTCTAACCAGACTGGACTATGGTCAGATATAGTTCTTGGACAAATCTTTATCTTCTTAATCCTAGAAAAAAAATCATTAGTCAGTAATATAAAATCAATCCTGGAAAAAGATTGGTGTCTATCAGAAAAAAAGTGTAATCCTTTTCATGTAGATGTATTTCTCTCCAAATGTCTCGTAATTCCAAATCGTCCTTCATTTCAAAAAAAGATTTAGGCAATCTAGCGTGGCTCGGAGCATGTTTAAAAGAACCACACTTGTCCAATTGTACATCCAAGACGCCGTTCCAATCTCCCATAAAAATAAAAGATTTATAATCCATCTGAGTAATCTTACTGTGTAGTGAACTATAAAAGTCAGCTTGTTGTTGATTAGGAGCATACAGTCCAACCAAAAGCGTTTTTTTGCCTTCTAACAGCAAATCTATCATAACGTATCTTCCTTGTTTATCTGCTTCTATTAGCTCCGCTGTCACAGTATTCTTGACATAAATAACCACTCCATTTTTCTTATTCATTGCAGAAGCAATAAATTGCGTACCCAACCTTAAGTTCAATAGGTACTTTTGGTCCATAACCCTAATATGTGTTTCTTGCAAGCAAATAACATCAGTCTTAAATTGTTTTAAGTATTGAAAAACTTTCTTTCTCTTCTGAGGTGAGTTTAAACCATTGACATTCCAAGTTAGGAACTTAGTTGCCATCCTTGGCGTCCCGAAGCTTCTGGAGCACGCCTGCCAGGATTCCCTTAACTTCCTTAGGCCGCGCCCCTCCCACAGCTTCGCTATAGGTACGCTTTGAAGGTTCCATAACTTTCTGCTGGTCTTGCTCTTGCTCTTGTCTCACTCGTCTCGAGGCGGCACGCGTCATCCTCTGCTCTCTAGCGTCTTCCGATGAAACTGTAATTTGATCCCCTCCAGTATCTTTCTCATCTGTCTGTGTTCCTTCAGCATCTTGAGGCTTTCCCTCGCCATTTTTCTTTGCAGATTCCAAAAGTGGTAGAGGGGTTGCTTTTAAAACTTTGCTATAAAAATCACGTCCCTGGATCACTGTGACCAAACGGTGTCTCGTGCCTTCATGCATCACCACCATGCCCACTGGTATCTCCCATCTAAACTTGATGTCACGTTTCTTAAGTTCCTGTGCCAGAAAAGCAAAATCTTTCCTTCTCCTTAAAATTCTTGGAGGAATCTCTTTTAAAACCAAAACTTCTTGCTCAGTAACCACAAGCTTAGTATCATAAGAAACTTGGATAACTTCATTCCTGATTGCTCTCTTTGTGAAGTAAACCACCACATCTCTAGGTAGCTTCCTCTGCCTTGCAATCCATGAATTCACACGAAAGATTTTGTCTATATTTCCCTCAATTTCAGCTGCTGGCTGTCCCAGTACCACTTCCAAAGCCTCGGAGACTATCTGCTTTAAATCTTCTTTAGGATTCTCTTTTAAGCCTCTGATTCTGATAGCAAACTCCATCTGGTGGTACTGGACCAGAGTCAAGTCACCATCCATTTTATCCATCACATTTTCATTCTCTAAGACTTTTGCCTCTAATCTTGAATTATTTTGGCTAAGATCTTCCATTTTTTCGTCCAAGCATTGAATACATAAAGCCACACCTTCAAGTGCAGGCAAGATGTCTGCCCTCATTGCTGTAAACTTCTCTTCCATCTTCTCCTCCAGCTTTTGCATCTTTCCAACTATAATATCTGCTATCTGTTGTGAGTGCTTTTCCAAAGCATCCTGTAAATCCTTAACCGTCAGTGCCGGAGCAGGTGCAGGAGGCAGTAAGGCTTGCAGCGAGGACTGTTGCACCAGGGAAGCCCCCGCACTCCGGAGAGCTTTAGAAGTTTTAGCCGCCATCTTCCCCCACTTTCACTTGCTACGCACTTTCACTTTTAAAGTCCATAAAGTCCATTGAACTAGAGAACAAAAATCCACTTCACCTTGACCTCCTGTATCACTCTGCCTGCCTCTTCACACTCGAAAGTCTTTCCTTCTGGCAGGGGTGGTTGCTAACGCTTGGTTCTGCTCCCAAAAGCACGGAGCAGAAGCGCTGCGCAGCCTGGAGCAAACCCAGGCTTCGAGGGGGCTCGATCCTTCAGCCGCCCGAACTAAAAGCTCAGGCAGCCCCGGAGAGCTCAACCCCTACCTGGGGCCTCACCCCCTCCTCTTCTCCCGAGGAGGGGGCTTCCGAACCACTGGAACAGCTGATCGGTGCTGTTTTCAGCAGTTCAAACAAAGCCGCGGAGCGGACAGCCCGGAGATGGCTGTCTTCAGCGTCGTGTCGCCACCGGAAGTCCAGTCAGCTCTTTATTGAAGGGGGTAGTGAACTGGGGAATGAGGGCTACCTGGCCTCCTTATATACCTGGCCAGGTAAGCTAACAGCCAATGTGGTTGGCCCTAGGTTTCCCGCCGAAACTGGGTTTCCCGCCGAAACCATCCAGGCCAACGCCCCCTGGTGGCTGTTGCTATGCAGGTGCCTTCATACATAACACTGAGAACTATCTTGAAAGGAAAAAGAAAAAAGAGAGAGAGAAAAAAATATGGGGAATTGTCAGAGTAATTTAAAGAAACAAATAAAATCAAAAAAATACTCCTCTGCAATGTGTTTTGAAGAAGTGGGATATTTTGAAACCACAAGTGGCTGTTAAGTTTAACCCTGTCAGACAACGTCTGGTAGTGCTTTGTGTTGATGTGTGGCCAAATTATTTTATGGGCCCTGGGAAACAACCTTGGCCAAGTGAAGGGTCTGTGAACTTGGATATTATTAATAAGCTTACAGATGTTCTTGCTATACAAGGGTGGACGGATGAAGAATTATATGCAGGTGTTTTCTTTAATTTGAGTATCCGACAGGACATTTTAAAACAATGTGGTCTGTTAGTCCCTCCAGAGGTTTTGAATTTGGTCTGTCCGGTCCACTCAGAAATAAATAAGTTTCAAAAGAAAGAAATTCAAACTTGTCCTGAACCTGAAGATTACCCCCCACCTTATGTGATTCTGATTGCTCTGGCTGCATCTGAATCTCCACCCCTAAGTTCAGCTGCTGCTTCCCCTGCAGCCCCCTCTGTCTCTTCTCCGTCCTTGAGTTCAGCTGCTGCTTCCCCCGCAGCCCCCCTTATCTCCGTGTCTGAAGACAACAATCCTGATGAGGGATCGTCCTCTGCTGCACGGATTCAAAGCCCTTCTCACACGAGACAGGGCAAAGTTTACGCTAAACAAAATCACTTGGAGAAGAAAATATGCACGCTGCGACAGGTGCCAGCAGTAAATGGAAGAATGGTTCTGGTTCACACCCCATTCACCACCAGTGACCTTTTTAACTGGAAAGCTAACTTGCCACCATTTAGAGAATCCCCCCAGCAGTACGTTGATTTATTTCAAAGGAGTTTTGCCACCCACAAGCCAACAGTCCCTGGTATAGACACTTTGTTATCAGGATTGTTGGGGGCTGAGGACAAATGCCAGGTTTTGAAAAAAGCCTTGGAGGAATATACTAAGGGATGGAAGGAAGCCACCAATGATGGGGAAAGAGACGTTGAACAGTGGCCAGCACCTGAAGTTGTTTTTGTTCCAGGTTTTGAATGTGATGTTAATACTGATGGGGGATATGGTGCCTTACTGAATTTTCACAAAGCTATTCTTCATGGCATTAGAACTGGGGTCCCCAAGACTGTTAATTACTATAGGGTAAATCAGATTTTAATCTTTCTTATTAAAAAATGGATTTCGTTGTTACACAGACATTGATCCTGATAGCCCAGCCAGTGAACCACTTTTAAAAATGGCTTTTGTTGCGCAAAGCGCCCCTGATATTCAGTGCAAATTGCAAAAACTTGCTTCACCCAGTGCTCAAACCTTTGAAATCTTAATACAAACTACTTTTGGAGTTTATGCCCAGAGGGAGGAGGCTGCAGAGGGGAAGGAGGAAGACAAGATGAAGTAGCATTCCCAGCTTTTGGCTGTTGTTCTCCAGCCTCGCCAGGCTATCCTTGGGCGAGACCAGTGTGCCTTTTGCAAAGAACGAGGCCACTGGAAAAATGTATATCCAAAGACTCGGGGCCGTGGATGGGAATGCCACCAAGTGTCCAAGAGGGGAAGGGGAGGATTTCCATCCAATAGCAGGGGACCTCCCCCATCCCGGCTGTCACCACAGGCTGGAATCGTTCCATCCTAAAATGTAGATGTATGCTAATGATGGCTATTCCTCCCAATACTGATGTGGCTCCAGAGGTCTTGTTTCCTCCCCCGAACCTCTCTTGGAGTTGCAGATTGGGGGAAGGAAAGAGGTTTTTCTTGTAGATACTGGGGCAACTTACAGTGTCTTGTAGCATGCACCTAAAGACTGTTTGAGTTCTCAGACTACTCCTATTGTTGGTGTCAGTGGGCAAACTGAAATGGCTCCCTGCACCACCCCTTTGTGTGTGACTTCAAGCCAAGGGCCCAAGGTTCAACATTCATTTTTGGTTTTACCCCCCATGCCCTATTAATTTGCTGGGCAGAGATTTGCTGGAGAAATTGGGAGCAACAATCACTTGTCAACCCCAGGGTATTTCTTTGGATTTTCCAGCTTTGCAAGCTTATATTTGTTATCTGGATGCTAGTGCACCTCCTGCTTCTTTTCCGGATTTCATTTCCCCTGAAGTTTGGTGTCATGGAATCCCAGGATTTGCTCATTATGCTGTCCCTCACCGAGCCCATCTTCACCCAGGAGTCCAACCTGTTTCCTTATGGCAGTATGCAATAAAAAGGGAGGCACGAATTGGCATCCAGGGGTTCATCCAAGCCTTTTTAAAGAATGGGATTTTATGAGCCACCCAGTCTCCCTGGTTCACTCCAATCTTCCCAGTTCCCAAGCCTGATGGGTCCTGGAGACTGGTTCATGACTTAAGAGAAGCCAATTCTCGAATTCAAGCTTTGCATCTTGTGGTGGCAAATCCTGATACTTTACTCACCACTCTCAGCCAAAAACAACGATGGTATACTGTAATTGACTTAAAGGATGCTTTCTTCTGTATTCCTTTGGCCCCTGAGTGTCAAGACTATTTTGCATTTGAGTGGGAGGATCCAGAGATGGGAGTAAAGGGACAATTGACATGGACAAGGCTCCCCCATGGCTACAAGAACAGTCCTACTGCTTTTGCTTCTGCTTTGGCTAGAGATTTGGAGGCCTTTTCTGCCCCCTGGTGTACACTCTTACAGTATGTGGGTGATTTATTGCTTGCTGCAGAAGATAAGGACTTTATACTACAAGGGTCAGTTGATTTGTTGAACTTTTTGGCTGAACGAGGATATAAGGTCTCTAAGCAAAAGATCCAATGGGTCCTCCCCCAAGTTCAATATTTGGGATAAGTTTTAAAAGAAGGACACTGTTGCCTTCATGCCAGTAGAATTCAAGCCATCTCTGCCCTGCCTTTACCCACCAATGTTAAACAACTTAGAACCTTTTTAGAGATGACAGGCTATGCCAGATTGTGGATCCCGATGTACTGTATTCCCTGATTGCTAAACTACTTTATGCCCTAACACAACAAGATATGGCATGGTAATGGACTTGTGAACATACCCAGGCATGGCAACACTTGAAGGACGCCTTAATTAAGTCTACTAGTTTGGTTTTGCCAGATCAGTCTCAAGGGTTTCAACTGTATTGCAAAGAAAAGGGTGGATGTGCCCTGGGGGTCCTAATACAACAAGTGGGCCCTGACAAGTTACCTGTGGGCTACCTGTCCAAAACCATGGATGCTGTGGTGAAGGGATGGCATGGTTGTCTCAGCTATTGCGGCTGTGGCCCAACTGGTCACCGAAAGTCAGAAAATCATATTGGGAGCTCCTCTGAAGGTTTACACCCCCCATGCGGTTCAAGTATTATTGGAGCAAAAATTGCCAGCATGGGCCACCTCTGCCCGAGTTGGACGGTATGTGAGCCAGATCATAGAACAAGAAAACGTTCAACTTTGACGATGTGACACCCTCAACCCAGCTACATTGTTGCCTGTTCCAGAAGAAAATGCAGAACCCGATGACTGCTTAGAAGTTTTACAATCAATCACAGGTGCTAGAGCTGATTTAAGAATGTAACCCCTTGGAAACCCAGAGGTGTCGTATTGGACTGATGGATCCTCTTTTGTGGAAGATGGGGTCCGATACTCTGGCTATGCTATCGTCACTGATGAGCGCCCTGTTGCTCTTGCTGCCATTCCTGCCTCGTTTTCAGCTCAGACTGCTAAATTAAAAGCTTTGATCACTGCTTGTGTGTTGGGCTAGGGCAAGAGAGTAAACATTTATATTGACAGCTGATATGCCTTTTTGGCCGCGCACACCCATGCTGCTTTATGGAAGGGTTATACAGGCGCTGATGGAAAGTCCTTAAAAATGAAGGCTCTTTTGGAGGAGCTCATGGTTGCAATCCAACTGCCAAAGGACCTTGCTATTATCCACTGTAAAGGACATCAAGTGGATGATGGTTTTGTAACTAAGGGCAACCGAGCTGCAGATTATTGGGCTCGGCAGGCAGCCTATCAGCCAGTTGTCACCACTGCCAAGACTTGTCCCCTGGTACCAGTAGAGGATTATGACACTTTCCCTCCCATACATGATCAAAGAGATCAACTGAGAGATGGAGGGAAATGGATTAATGGATGGTGGGCAGTTGATGATAAAATCCAGCTCCCTACTGCCCTCATGTGGAAAATTGTACAGCAAACTCATGATGCTTTTCATGGTTCCCCGAAGAAACTTCATTTTTGGCTAAAACCAGTGCTTTTTTTCTCATAGAATGCTCAGAACAGTGTTCCGGCACCTTTTTTTGCAAAAAACAAAAAAAGCTCCCTCTATTGGCTTTCAAAAGCCTATTGCAGGAGTAGGCAATCATGGCTCTTTTTTATGATGCGTGGACTTCAACTCCCAGAAATCCTGAGCCAGCCACGCTGAGGGGAAAGGGAGAGGTTTTCAAGCTGAGCCATACTGGATCAGGAATTCTGGGAGTTGAAGTCCTTGAGTTATAAAAGAGCCAAGGTTGCCTACCCTGCACTAGAGGAGGACATTAAAATTATTTACAGGGTTACTTCTTTAGAAACTAAACTTTTAGAATCTAAAACAGCTAATTCAAAAAAGCCAACAGGAAAGAAACTCACATTTTTCATCTGCTTCTGTCTTTTAGAAGGTAAAATTAGATAACAAAATTATCTATTTCCTATGTTAACATCTCTGCAATGAAATCAATAAAGGTAACAGGAAAGAAATGAGAAACATTTTTCTCAATGTAATATGTCTAATTTAGCTGATGCTAGAAAAAAATAGTATCTTTTTTACATACTCTTGAAAACTATTTTGAATCTAACCATCTATTACAACTAAGCCACTTTAAATTAAACAATTCTTAAGAATGAAATATTCTTAATTTGGACTTTACTTTTACTGTTTGGACTGTAGTGTGTTTTGAAAAATAGATTATTTAGAATCTAGTTATGTTGCACTTCAGTCTTTAAATAATTAACCTAGTATATACATAACAATACAGGTGAAACTCGAAAAATTAGAATATCGTGCAAAAGTTCATTTATTTCAGTAATGCAACTTAAAAGGGGAAACTAATATATGAGATAGACTCATTACATGCAAAGCAAGATAGTTCAAGCCGTGATTTGTCATAATTGTGAGGATTATGGGGTACAGCTCATGAAAACTCCAAATCCACAATCTCAGAAAATTAGAATACTACATGCAATCAATAAACCAAGGAGTGTACATAGAACAATATTGGACCTCTGAAAAGTATAAGCATGCATATGTACTCAGTACTTGGTTTGGGCCCCTTTTGCAGCAATTACTGCCTCAATGCGGCGTGGCATGGAAGCTATCAGCCTGTGGCACTGCTGAGGTGTTATGGAAGACCAGGATGCTTCAATAGCGGCCTTCAACTCTTCTGCATTGTTCGGTCTCATGTCTCTCATCTTTCTCTTGGCAATGCCCCATAGATTCTCTATGGGGTTCAGGTCAGGCGAGTTTGCTGGCCAATCAAGCACAGTAATCCCACGGTCATGGAACCAGGTTTTGGTGCTTTTGGCAGTGTGGGCAGGTGCCAAGTCCTACTGGAAAAAGAAGTCAGCATCCCCATAAAGCTCGTCTGCGGAAGGAAGCATGAAGTGCTCCAAAATCTCCTGGTAGATGGCTGCGTTGACCCTGGACTTAATGAAACACAGTGGACCAACACCAGCAGATGACATGGCTCCCCAAATCAACACAGACTGTGGAAACTTCACACTGGACTTCAAGCATCTTGCAGTGTGTGCCTCTCCATTCTTCCTCCAGATTCTGGGTCCTTGGTTTCCAAATGAAATGCAAAAGTGCAGGTTCGCATCCCACCAGGCTCAAGGTTGACTCAGCCTTCCATCCTTCCGAGGTAGGTAAAATGAGGACCCAGATTGTTGGGGGCAATAAGCTGACTTTGTAATAATGCCGCTTGGGTGTGTGTGTGAAAGCCCTAATATGCAGGCATATACATAGAATGAAGGCTACTGCTAAGCTTGTAAGCCGTCCTGAGTCTTCGGAGAAGGGCGGGATATAAATGGAATTAAAATAAAATAAAAAAAAATAAAAAGTTGCTCTCATCAGAAAAGAGGACTTTGGACCACTGAGCAACAGACCAGGTCTGTTTTTCTTTAGCCCAGGTAAGACGCTTCTGACGTTGTTTGTTGTTCAGGAACGGCTTGACAAGAGGAATACGACATTTGAAGCCCATGTCCAGGATCTGTCTGTGTGAATAAGAGGAATACGACATTTGAAGCCCATGTCCAGTATCCATCTGTGCGTGGTGGCTCTTGATGCACTGACTCCAGCCTCAGTCCACTCCTTGTGAAAGTCCCCAACACTTTTGAATGGCCTTTTCCTGACAATCTTCTCCAGGCTGCGGTCATCCCTGCTGCTTGTGCACCTTTTTCTTCCACACTTTTCCCTTCCACATAACTTTCTATTAATATACTTTGATACAGCACTTTGGGAACATTCAACTTCTTTTGCAATTACCTTTTGAGGCTTTCCCTCTTTATGGAGGGTGTCAATGATGGTTTTCTGCACAACTGTCAGGTCAGCAGTCTTCCCCGTGAGTGTGATTCCTACTGAACCAGACTGAGAGACCATTTAAAGGCTCAGGAACCCTTTGCAGGTGTTATGGCTTAATTAGCTGATTAGAGTGGGACATTTTGAGCCTCGAATATTGCACCTTTTCACAATATTCTAATTTTCTGAGATTGTGGATTTGGGGTTTTCATGAGCCGTACGCCATAATCGTCACAATTATGACAAATCAGGGCTTGAACTATCTTGCTTTGCATGTAATGAGTCTATCTCATATATTAGTTTCCCCTTTTAAGTTGCATTACTGAAATAAATGAACTTTTGCACAATATTCTATTTTTTTGAGTTTCACCTGTATATGATGTTTTCCATGGTGAGCTTAACATCAATAACAACATTTATTAAAAAGGCTAAAATAATCTCTGGTGGTATTATCTGTACATTAAAATTTTGTTTAGTCACAATCTTTCACTTTTCACATTCTGGACAAACTGTGGTCATGTATACCAGCAAAAGATGTTACATATGTGCATAAGCGTAGTCAGTAGCATATGCCTTTTTAAAAATATCAAACATGCAAAGAAACAAAAATAAGTCCAAAATATGTGTATTACATCCAGAAATGCCAACTTTGCAACCAATATTTCTCATCCATAACTATGGCACCCTAAGGATACCTGCATACATGCAAATGCTTCTCTGGGATCAGTAACGCAGCAGGGATTGCTTTTTCCTTCCAGTAACAGATTGCTGGGAAATACCAAACATGGCCTTAAGAATTCCAATGTTTGTGGGACTTCCGGATGTCAAGGCGTCGCCGGAGGCAGCCATTCTTCGGCTGTCAGCCTCGCGGCTCCATAGAGCCGCCGAAAACAGCGCCGATCAGCTGTTTCGGTGGCTCGGAAGCCCCCTCCTCGGGAGAAGAGGAGGGGGTGAGCGCCCAGGTAGGGGTAGAGCTCTCCGGGGCCGCCAGAACTTAAAGTTTTGGCGGCTGAAGGATTGAGCCCCCCCGAAGCCTGGGCATGCTCCGGACTGCGAGGCGCCTCTGCTCCGTGTTTTTTGGAGCAGAACAGGGCGTTCGCAACCATCCCTGCTAGCAAGGAAGAACTTTTGAGAACGAGGACGCAGGCAGAGCGATGCAGGAGATTTTGGTGAAGATGGTGTTTTGATCTTTAACTCAATGGACTTTGCTGAGCTCGTAATTGGAAGTGCGTAGTTAACAATAGAGGGTGAAAATGGCGGCTATATCTTCTAAAGTTCCTGCTTTGGTGCAGCAGTTTTCGTTGAAAACCTTATTGTCCCCTGCACCCGTATCTGCATCAGCTTTTACAGTAAAAGATTTGCAGAATTTGTTGCAAGAGACTATGGAAAAGCAAATGCAACAATTTGCTGAGATAATGGATAAAAAGTTGGAGGAGAAGTTAACAGAAAAACTAGTTAAGGTTATGGATGAAAAGATTACAGAGAAATTAACAGAAATGAGAGCAGACATTATATCTGCAATGCAAGGCATGGCTAAATGCATTGAGAATTTGGACGAAAGAGTGGAAGATCTTACTCAAAATGATATTAGACTGGAAGCAAAAATGACAGAAACTGAAAATGTGGTAGAGAAAATTGATTATGATTTGATCTCGACACAGTATTATCAGATGGAGTTTGCTTTAAGGATTAGAGGCTTAAAAGAAAATCCTAAGGAAAATTTGAAGAAAATGGTTTCTGAGGCTTTGGAAGGGGTGCTGAGACGACCAGCAGATGAAATAATGGAAGATATAGATAAAAATTTTCGTGTTAATTCTTGGTTTGCAAGACAAAGGAAATTACCCAGAGATGTGGTGGTTTATTTTACAAAGAGAATGATTAGAAATGAAGTTATCCAGGCCTCCTACAATATTGATTTTGTAATTGCTGCGCAAAAAGTTCTGATTTTAAAAGAGATCCCTTCAAGAATTTTAAGAAAAAGGAAGGAATTTGCTTTTTTGACACAAGAATTGAGACGACGTGATATCAAGTTTAGATGGCAGATACCAGTGGGTATGGTGGTGACCTATGAAGGTACGAGGCATTGTTTTACTATGGTGATTCAGGCACGTGATTTATACAGTAATATTTTAAAAGCAGCCCCCATATCTTTTTTGGAATCTACAAAGAAAAAAGGTGAGAGAGAGTCTCAACGTTACAGAGAGAATCTACAAGATGATGAAGGGCTAATACAGACAGATGTGAAAGATACAGGAGTGGATCAAATTTCAGTGCCACTGGAGAAGGCCAGAAATTGGAAGAGGCATGCTGTTTCTGGACGAATGAATCAAGCCTGAAGATTTAGTTGCAGAACGGCAGGAGATAATAATGTAATAAGGATTATGGGAATTAAAATTGTTAGAAGGACTAAATACTTGGGGATATACTTTTCACCCTTATAAAATAACTATGTAATATTTTATGTTGCTTTAGTTTTAAGATGATTATGAAAATTTAATTGGGAAGATTTGTAGTAGTGCTTACTGATATTTTGTAGGTTATGATTTGTTATTTGGTTGGTACGTATAGTTATGGTGTGATAAGAAGGTGGATATTGTGTGGTTGGTATATACTTTGTGATATGCTTTGGTGCAATTTTGGGAAAAATTATAGATGAAAGTTAACTTGTGATATTTTTATGGGTAATAATGGAATAGGTAATAGAAAATATAAGAATGATGTGATTAATTTTAAGTTTGGAAAGTAATGTATGGTATTTTAAGTTGTATAATATATTAGGAGAAGGAAAGGTTGTATAAATTTGGTTTTAGTATGAATTTAAAGCCTAGTTGGAAAGAAGAATAGTTTTAAAAATTGATATAAATTGTTTTATCTCTGATTGAAGTTAACTTGTAATATTTTTATGGGTAATAATGAAACAGGTAATAGAAAATATAAGAATGATGTGATTATATAAAAAAAAATTAAGTTTGGAAAGTAAGGTATGGTATTTTAAGTTGTATAATATATTAGGAGAAGGAAAGGTTGTATAAACTTGGTTTTAGTTTTTAGTATGAATTTAAAGCCTAGTTGGAAAGAAGAATAGTTTTAGAAAATTGATATAAATTGTTTTATCTGTGATTGTTTTTATTGGGTATTAGATTAAAAAGTATTATTTTGTATTTGAATAATTATTAATATGATATATATATGTTTGGAGTTTATCTATATGAGTTAAAGTGCGATAGTTTAAATAGTTTAGGATTGTTTGCATAAGTTAGATTATGATTGTTTTGTATTTTTATACCCTGTATTCAGCTCTGGGAAGTGGGGGGGAGGGGAAAGGGAGGGAGGGGTTGGGGAGGGGGAAGAGGGTGGGAGGGGAGGGGGTTGGGAGGGGTTTTTTTGTGTTAAAGATAAAATGTATTGTAAAACTTTGTAATAAAAAAAATAATTCCAATGTTTGTTACAAATTTTTCTGGATGTGGGTGGAAAGAGGCCTAGAAATGCCAGCACAAATACATCAAACTTGCTGAACATGCACACACAACTAATTACAATCTTCAATTATATGTGATATATCTAAAATGAGATGTCTCAACTGCAACTTGCAAACCGTTCCGTTTTGCAGCAAAACAATGCAGGACAAGCTGATCAGAGCTTAGAGAGGACTCATTAACACAATTTTTGGGAAGGAAAGAAACAGAAGGACAGTTTAACATCTTCCATTTGATGTTATGTTATGTAACATCTTCTGGGAGTTGAAGTCCATGAGTCATAAAAGAGCCTACACCTGGCCTATTGGCTTTTGAAAACCAATAGGAATTGCTGCTGAGCACGCCAAAAGACCCGGCCAGCAAACATTGCACAGGCAAGTTGTCTGCAGCGAAGGCAGGAACTTTGCACCCCTCCCTGCTGCCCAACTACACCATCTCAACTAGGTAAGTAAGATATTATTTGCAAATAGGATGGCAATAAACAATTTAGGCTGCATTTACATCAGGGCTTTTCAATCTTTTCAGAAATTGTACCACTTTTAGGACATGACAATATTCATGCACCACCAGTGCTTAACAAGGTGTCAAAAACTTGATGACTATTCCAGATTGTGATACTAAAGAAATTAACTTAATGTTGAATTTGATAACAGCTGCAAGGTTATTGGTAGGGCAATATTGGAAGAAGGATTGCTTGCCTACTATAGAAGAATGGACGCTTAAAGTGTCAAATTTAGCAGAAATGGCTAAGATTTCTGCTTATTTGAAGGATCATTCACAAGAAAGATACATTTCGGTCTGGAGAAGATGGATAGATTATATTCAGAATAAATATGGGACTAAAAAGTTCCATTTAGCCTATGAGTAAATTTTAAATTGTTATTATTATTAATAGTTTATTATACTGGAATTTTTATTAGTTTTAAGTATATGGTATTATTACTATTTTTAGTATTAGTATGGTTTAATAATTTGGATATTGTATTGTTTAATAATTTGGATTTTAATTTGTTTATGTTTTTTATTATTATTATGTATACTTTTATTTTGCTTGTATTTATGTTAAAGGGGAGTTAAAGCACATTATGAACTTGGTTATTTACATAGTTGGTTAATGTTAGTTAGATTATGATTATTATATTTGTAACCCTGTACTCAGCTCTAGGAAGTGGGGGAGGGAAAGGGGTGGGTTGGGGTGGGTTGGTTTTGGGGATTTTTTTGTAACTTTTATAAAACTTTTCAATAAAAAAACTTGATGACTAAAAAAAGGGGGGGTATTTTGGGTTTCATTGGTTAGATTCATTTATTGTTATAGAAATGACTAGTTTATAGAAAAGCAAAAAGTTGAGGTTCAATGTTAATGCTTCCTTCTACTCCTGTAACAGAGGAAGTCAGAAGTCAGTGCCTTTTCTTTTTCCCTTCTCCCCCTCACTTTTCCCTTTTTCTCTCACCCTTCGCTTGCAAAAGCCCCCTCACTCACTCACACTTTGCTCACAAAAGCCTCCAGTCACTCTCACTCACTCCTCCGTCTCTTTCAAAGGCACCTTGTTGAGTCTCTCCCCCACTAACTCCGTCTCTTTCAAAGGCCTCTTGCTCACTCACTCACTTACTGCCCCGTCACTTCCAAATGCCATTTGCTCGTTCACTCACTCACTTACTTCCCCGTCGCTTCCAAATGCCATTTGCTCGTTCACTTACTCACTTACTGCCCCATCACTACCAAACACTTCCAAACGTCACTTGCTCGCTCACTCACTGTATTTGGAAGTGAAGGGGCAGTAAGTGAACAAGTGCCGGTGCTGGAGGCCATCAGCTGTTTGGTGCCGAAGACCACTGCCATGAGGAACACAGCTCTGGGTCGGGGTTTGGAGCAGCTCCGGGTGGGGGCTCAGCATGGGCCGTGGCATGGCAACTGCGGGGAGGGGAATCCCCATGGCATGTGGCTCCGAGCCGCAGGGGCGGGGGTGCAAAGGATGGGTGGCCACACCGTAGCAAGACACCAGCATCACTGCCAGTGACATCACCTCTGAGTTCCGGCACCTTTTTTTTTTAGAAAAAAAGCACTGGCTAAAACAGAGGTATTTCAATCACAACCTGTGAACTCTGGCTAAGCAAGCTTCTTCCTAATGTGAGATTTGTCAACAAAATAACCCTACAGGAGGTACAGGTGAAACTCGAAAAAATAGAATATTGTGCAAAAGTTCATTTATTTCAGTAATGCAACTTAAAAGGGGAAACTAATATATGAGATAGACTCATTACATGCAAAGCAAGATAGTTCAAGCCCTGATTTGTCATAATTGTGACGATTATGGCATACAGCTCATGAAAACCCCAAATCCACAATCTCAGAAAATTAGAATATTGTGAAAAGGTGCAATATTCTAGGCTCAAAATGTCCCACTCTTTTGAGGGAAAGCCTCAAAAGGTAATTGCAAAAGAAGTTGAATGTTCCCAAAGTGCTGTATCAAAGTACATTAATAGAAAGTTATGTGGAAGGGAAAAGTGTGGAAGAAAAAGGTGCACAAGCAGCAGGGATGACTGCAGCCTGGAGAGGATTGTCAGGAAAAGGCCATTCAAAAGTGTTGGGGACTTTCACAAGGAGTGGACTGAGGCTGGAGTCAGTGCATCAAGAGCCACCACACACAGACGGATCCTGGACATGGGCTTCAAATGTCGTATTCCTCTTGTCAAGCCGCTCCTGAACAACAAACAAGGTCAGAAGCATCTTACCTGGGCTAAAGAAAAACAGACCTGGTCTGTTGCTCAGTGGTCCAAAGTCCTCTTTTCTGATGAGAGCAACTTTTGCATCTCATTTGGAAACCAAGGACCCAGAATCTGGAGGAAGAATGGAGAGGCACACACTGCAAGATGCTTGAAGTCCAGTGTGAAGTTTCCACAGTCTGTGTTGATTTGGGGAGCCATGTCATCTGCTGATATTGGTCCACTGTGCTTCATTAAGTCCAGGGTCAATGCAGCCGTCTGCCAGGAGATTTTGGAGCACTTCATGCTTCCTTCCGCAGACGAGCTTTATGGGGATGCTGACTTCATTTTCCAGTAGGACCTGGCACCTGCTCACACTGCCAAAAGCACCAAAACCTGGTTCCATGACCGTGGGATTACTGTGCTTGATTGGCCAGCAAACTCGCCTGACCTGAACCCCATAGAGAATCTATGGGGCATTGCCAAGAGAAAGATGAGAGAAATGAGACCGAACAATGCAGAAGAGTTGAAGGCCACTATTGAAGCATCCTGGTCTTCCATAACACCTCAGCAGTGCCACAGGCTGATAGCTTCCATGCCAGGCCGCATTGAGGTAGTAATTGCTGCAAAAGGGGCCCAAACCAAGTACTGAGTACATATGCATGCTTATACTTTTCAGAGGTCCGATATTGTTCTATGTACATTCCTTGTTTTATTGATTGCATGTAATATTCTAATTTTCTGAGATTGTGGATTTGGGGTTTTCATGAGCTGTACGCCATAATCCTCACAATTATGACAAATCACAGCTTGAACTATCTTGCTTTGCATGTAATGAGTCTATCTCATATATTAGTTTCCCCTTTTAAGTTGCATTACTGAAATAAATGAACTTTTGCACGATATTCTAATTTTTCGAGTTTCACCTGTAAGGACAAGAATACTTTTGTTTCACTATTATTTTAGTACATTTCCTCTTTATGAGGACATTCATATACTTCTCCGGCTGGTTTGAAATTGCCTTCAGCCAAAGGCAGCTGAAAGGAATGTGTGTGTGCCTTGGTTGAAGGATTGCCAGCAAGCGTGGAAGCTTTGGGGGGAATTTGCAGCTATCAAAGGACTGTTTACATTGCCAGCTGACTGCATTGCCTCTGTGCGGGGCCCTGGGTCATCACAGGACTCTTACATAAACCCAGCTAAAGAAGGGGGAGGTGGCACCATTAGAGAGGGCAAACCCATTTCCAAACTTTCCATTGCCTTAGGCTGAGGCCCAATTTGTGCACTGTTACTGCAGAGAAGGGCAGTTGTGGGGTGCAAGGGAAGAGGAGTAGGTACAGGAGGGGGTATGGGGTTCAAGGGAAGGGGAATAGGTGCAGGAGGGTATGGGGGAAAAGGAGACAAAGGTTGTGGGAGAAGGCATGGAGGTCAAGGTAAAAGGAAGGAGGGAAAAGAAACAGGGAACAGTGACTCTTTCGGCAGGGGAAGGGGGCATGGGAGGAAGAAGATTGTAATAGCGTAGCAAGGGCATGCTTATCAACAAAATTGGGGAAAAGTAAATTTGTGGCCTTTGAGGTCCTACTCTGTGCATGATAAGGAGGCAGGATTGGAGGGTGATCACTGCCCTTTGCTTTTGTTCCTGATTTTGTCCTCATGGTGTTCAGTCCTTGAAAAAAAATAAAGCAGGCATCAGCAAAGTTAGAAACAAGGCCTTAAGTATGTCCCTTTGAACAAGCCAATCTGGGTGTACAGTTGTCAGTGGATTATTCAAAAAGTACAACCCACAACCATTATATTCCTTCACCATGGGGAGCAATGCACAAATGACCAGTTAAAGTAAAAAAAGCTACCCTATAGGGGACAAAGACCACAAATTGAAAAAAGCAAAAAGCAAAAGCAAAATATAAAAAGACAACACTTGTGAAGGGATTTTATTATGCTTAAGGTTGATGTTAGTAATATTGATATTAGTAGTGATACTTTGTAATCATCTTTGTTTATGTGCAAGCAGCTTTGTAGGTGCTTTATACTGGGAAATTAGTTATATAAAAGCAAATGTTTCATGCTTTAGGTACAGGGGATTTCTTATATGAAAAGAACATGGTGAGGGGGAAAAGGAGTTATGGTGATATTGTGTAGTGGGTTTTGGACCACGTGAACCACATGGAAAGGCCCCAGGCAGATGAGTGCAGCATATCAGCTCTTTATTGTGGTCAGACTGAACTGGGAACAAAGGGCTGCCTGATCCCTTATATACCTGGCCAGGTATACCCCAGGCCAATCCCTTTAACTGAATTTCTCGCTGTCCGCAGGCCAGCCAATCCTGTCGCAATATAGGGCCACCTGGTGGTGTCAGTGTGTCAGGGAAAAATAAATTAATACTTCCCTATCAGAGGGCGATGAACCGTGGTTCATACGACGCATGGTAAACATCAGGTAAAAATAAACAAAACCGAGGCATATTCTACTGTATTTAAAACTTTAATTGGAAGGCAAAAGAAAACCCCTAACTGACTACATCCTCTCATCAGACAGAAGACAAAGAGAAGAAAAAAAAAGTAAAGTGAGAAAACTTTTGTAGACATGCACAGTTAAAAGCAGTTCTAGGCATGAAACCATAACTTGGCTAGACATGTGACAATCACCTTGGTTACATTGATAAGATTACTATGCAGCTGGCAGAGAAACAGAGTAAGACGTGCGGAGCTGACAAACAGAAAAAAACAACGCAGTGACATCCCCTTCTTTTGTCAGTAACGCAGATCTCAGATAAGACACATCTTGTTGCGCAGATACTCATGCTGAGCTGTAGGAAGCGGCTTGTTCAGCATATCAGCAATCTGATCATGTGTAGGCACATACTGCAATTTTACAAAACCTTGTTTAACTACTTGTCTTATATTTTGATAACAGATGTCAATGTGTCTAGACCTGGAACCTGTAAAGCGATTCTCAGATATATAAACCACAGAGTCGTTGTCTTCCATCACAGTGATCAGTCGAATCGGGTGTGTCCAGATATCTGTGACTAAAGCATCAAACCACGTTAGAGAATTACATGCATCTGAAACACAAGCATATTCAGCTTCAGTAGAAGAACAAGAAACAAAATTCTGTTTACGCACATGCCAGTAAACAGGACATCCATTTAAAAACATCATATAACCTGAAGTACTTTTACGTGATTGCTTGTCACTCGCCCAATCAGAATCTGCATAACAACATAACTCTGCATAGTCAGTATGTGTGGGTTCTAACAATAACTTCATGTTTTTAGTGTGTTTTAGTTATCTCAATAGTTTCTTAACACATGTCCAATGAAACTGTTTTGCTTTGCCTACGTGTTGTGACAGGAGATTAACACTAAGTGCAATGTCAGGTCTAGTCCAACTACTAATATACAGCAGCTACCCAACGACTGAGTGATAAAGTGTTTGATCCTCGAACTCAGGACTTGGTTCATGTGCCAAGTTATGAAAATCGGTTTGCATGGGAATACTCACTGGTTTAGCATCCTTCATGTTGCAGTGATGCAATAGTTGTTCAATCTTATCTTCTTGTGTGAGACTGAACCCCTTCTGAGTTTTGACAACTTGAACACCTAAATAAGTGTTAACATATCCTAAAGACTTCAATGTGAAAAACATTTGTAAAGCTTTAGCAAAATTCTCACTCATCTGCTTATTTGGACCAATATAAACAATATCATCAACATAAACAAGAATTATCTCATACTTATTATCAGATCTTTTAGTAAACACGCATTCATCTGTTTCAGACTTAATAAAGCCCATTGAATTTAGTTTGTCAGAAAGACATAAGTACCACATTAAACTAGACTGTTTCAGACCATAAAGACTTTTGTGTAGAAACCAAGTATCCCCTTCTTGTTGTCGGAAACCTGGAGGACCTTTCACATAGATTTCTTCATCAAGATCAGCATGTAAATAAGCCATTTCAACATCAAACTGGAAAGCCTCCAAACCAAGGATAGTTGCAGTAGCTAAGGCGATTTTCACACTCTCAGTCCACACCGTGGGTGAATAAGTATTTGTATAGTCCTCAGGTTAACGTTGAGCGAAACCCTGAGCTACAAGTCTGGCCTTATACAATGACTCACCATTTGGCTTCTTTTTAATTCTGTAGACCCATCGAGTGCCAATAACTTTCTTGTTTGCTGGAGGGCTTGCAGGCGTAAACACTTGAAGTTTCTTTAGACTGTCCATTTCAGCCTGCATTGCCTCATACCATTTATCTTGCTCTGATTCAGGAAGATGTTTGATTTGTGTGAACTTATCAGGAGGAAGTGTAACATTACAAATCAAAGGTAAAGGTGTTTTCGTTACTTGCCACGAATACTGTTTTGGAGGGATTCCCTTTGTGGTCCTCTTGGAACATCTCGGAACAACCATCCATTCTTCTTCCGTTTCGTCCTCGTCTTCATCATCGTCGCCAGCGGCAGCATCGGCAGCTCACAAAGACAGAACAGTAGGTTGAGAAGAACTCGTGGAAGGAACATTCGCCTGTGAGTCTTGATCATCAGGCTGCGTGGCATCAGCAGCATCATCTCTAGGAAAATAAACTCCAGGATCGTTAGAATGAATCCTGGACCAGTCAGCATCTTCCTCAAAAGTAGCAGATTGTGAAATCACTATTACATGGGAAGAGTCAATGTATTTGCTCCATTTTGAATTATCATCAATACCCATAAATCTCATTCTTTTTGCTGCAGGACCTCCTTTCTTTCTTTGAGCTAAAGGAATATTCACTATAGCGTATGAACCAAAAATATGGAGATGCGAGGGGTCAGGCTTGTGTCCATATAACATGAAATAAGGGGTCTGATTTATTACACTACTCCAAGTACGGTTGATGATATGATTAGCATATTTAATAGCCTCACCCCAGTATGGAAGACTGAGGTTAATGTCTTCAAGGAGGCAACGCATCATTGTTTGCAGAACCCTGTTTCTATGTTCTGCCACTCCATTTTTAGCCGGAGTGTAAGGAGCTGCGGTCTTGTGTAGTATGCCATTCCTACGCATCCAGTCCTGAAAACGCTGAGACATGAATTCAGCACCGCGGTCACTCTGAATTCTGGTGATGCTGACTTCGTGTTGAGTATAGACAAGAGCGGCAAAGTCTTTAAAGATCTGAAAGGTCTCAGATTTCTCTCTCATAGGAAATACATATCCATATCTAGAGTAATTATCAACAATTGTCAGGAAATATTTTTTACCACCAATTGTTGGTGTAAAAGGACCCACTATGTCAGTGTGTACCAAATAAAAAATGCGTGTTGACAGACGTGTAGCGCGCTTTGGAATTGCTGCTGCTTTGGATTTGGATTTTTTGCAGACAGCACAATCCAAGAACACCTTACACCCCTTTAGATCCAAACCTCTTGCGAACTCTGGCATCTTCTTCAGAACACGGAAACTGGCATGACCCAATCTTCTATGCCACTTATGAATACACCTGTAATGCAAAGGTTTACCAGTTAGTGAATTCTCAACATTAGCATGTTTATTAGGAACCTCAGGCTTGCCGTGAGCAACCTGTGTCTTATTTGTCTTCTTGTTGGCTTTAGGAGCCTTTGAAATAGTAACAGGATCTCTCTCTGGGACATCTCTCACTGGGCCTGCGCTTTCCCTTTTTGGATCTTGTATACTTGCCTGCTCTTGCGGCTTAGACTTTGGCTTTAAGTAATAAACACCACCAATCAACATGGTTTCAGCAACAATATCTCCGTCTTTAACTACATAACTTGCTTTTTCAAGATGATGTACCTGGAATTTTGACACCCTAGACATGTGACTCTGACTAAGCAAATTGCTATTAGCTGATGGTACATAATAAACATTGGGAATGTATGCCTCAAGCTCTTCAATGTAAACAGTTCCTTTCCCCATGACCCGGACAGGATGATTAGAAAAAGTAGAGTTCACGAAGTTCAGGTTCAGGCTCATGCATCTCTGTATAAAGTTCTTTTCTGTAGGTAACATGTAATGCTGCCCCACTGTCCAAAGTCCAAAGAAGTCATCTGTCGTACTCTGTTTGAGGTTGTGGATCGTTAGTTAAAGCCAATGTGGCAAGTGGAGCTTGCGGATCACGCCTGGGACCACGACCACGACCTTGTCATCCACCTCTACCTCTGCCTCCTCTGGAATCTGTTCCTCTGGGCTGGTACATGGCGGGCGCTGGAAATCGTTGGGGACAATCCCGGGTGGCATGTCCCACACGATTGCAGATGTAACATCTTGGCATCCTTGGAACGTAGGCTCTTCCACGGAAGGGATGCCTCGCTGGAGCTCTTGATGCAGGTGGTCCTCTCAAATGTGGCGCAGCTTGCATAAGTGCCTCTTCTTCAGTTAAAATTCTGCATACATGATCCACTGTGCATTGAGCAATGGGCACTTGATTAATCTTGGTAATCATAGTTCAAAGAGATAATAATAATGCTGATCATTTGAAAGTCATCAATAGGATAACCTCTTTCACCCAGTTCTTTTCTTATTCCTTTCATTTTAGTTAAGTGTTCCCCAATATGTTAACCAGGTTTTAACCTAGAGCCATGGAACTCGGACAAAAGCAAACATGTAGACTCAATTGACGTAGGCCGATAACATGCTTCTAATTGAGTCCAAATTTGTTGGGCAGTTGCATCTTGTGAAAACGTGAGCTGCAATTCAGTGTCCATTTACATCAATAATGTTGTGCATGCTTTATTATTTAAGTCCCATATGTCAGGAGTCCATGGCTGGTCAGGAGGATTAAAAAACATGTGATGGGTACTTTCTCTGCGGAGCAAAAGTCCAACTTCACTGACCCATGCCCTGTAGTTTTGTCCTGACCGCTTCAATTTTGAATCACCAGCCAGTGGTACAATAGGAGATGCCTGTTGAGGAACATAAATTTGAGGTGCTGGCTGTGCAGGTTGTGCAATTCAGACTTGGCCTGCAGGAGGCGCCTGTGCCTGTGCCTGGACTTGCGGCAGTTGAATTGAAGCTGCCGTGGGTACTGGTGCTGGGTGTGGCTGTACTGGAGCTGCAATTCCTCCCTGGCCAGCAGGAGGTGCTGGCACTTGAGCTGCTACATTAAATTGGCCTGCAGTTAGCACGCTTCCTCAATTGGTCAATGTGTCGCTTGACCTGGTGGCCTCCCTCCACCTCTACAATGTATGACAAGGGCCCCGTTTTGTCAACTACCACCCCCTGAATCCACAAATGCCCCGGTCCATAGTTCCTAGCCCAAACCATTTCACCAATGTTTATTTCCTTGGTGGGTTTTGGTTGTTCTGGCTCTGCGGCCACTCTGTCGGGGTGGAGTCTGTCCAACTTGGTGATAAGCCGTCGTCCCCAACGTAGTTCTGCAGGACTCTTGCCAGTGGCTGTGCATGGTGTGGTATGTTGTGCCAGAAGGAATTGAGCCAACCTTTGGTGCCAGTCTCCACTGATGATGCGTCTCAACGCATCCTTAGTCGTTCTCACCATGCGTTCTGCTTGCCCATTGGATGACGGGTGGAAGGGCGTGGATGTGACATGCCTAATCAAGTTGGCCCTGGTGAAAGCCTGGAAATCAGCAGATGTGAATTGTGGGCCGTTATCAGAGACTAACACATCAGGCAGGCCATGTGTGGCAAATAGTCCCCTGAGCACCTGGACAGTCTTTGCTGTGGTCATACTTGCAACCAGAACTACCTGCAGCCATTTGGAATAGCTATCTACCACCACCAAAAATAGTTGTCCTTGAAATGGTCCAGCATAATCAATGTGTACCCTGGACCAGGGAGTGTGTGTTACTTCCCACTTATGTACCAGGGCGTGCAGTTGCTCTGGCCTGGACCTTTGGCAAACATAGCACCCTGCTACTTGATCCTCTATACTTTTATCCAGGCCAGGCCACCACACGTAACTCTGTGCTAACACCTTCATCCTGACTATGCCTGGATGTCCTTCGTGTAGCGACTGCAAAACCTTCTCCCTCAATTTCTCAGGAATAATGACCCTGCTACCCCACAATAGGCATCCCTTATGAGAAGACAACTCATGTCTCCTCATGAAGTATGCCTGGAAATCTGGGCCTGGGCTCTTCTCTTGCCACCCTGAGACTACCCACGTTAACATCCTGCTCAGGACCCTGTCTACTGTGGTACTGGCAGTAATGTCCTTAGCTTGGAGAGGGCACTCTGGGAGATCTTGGATAGCCAGTATTTGTTCGGCCGGTGCCGGATCAGGCTCAGTCATGATTAAAGGTAACCTACTTAATGCATCTGCGTGGCCCATATCCTTTCCTGGTTTGTGGACCAGTTTGCATGTGTACGCAGATAGAAATTTGGACCACCTTAACATCCTCAGGGATAGAATTTGTGGAGTTTGTTTATCTGTCATGAACAGTCCCAACAGGGGTTTGTGATCCGTGAAAATAGTGATTTCCCTGCCATACAGGTAATCATGAAATTTCTTGACTCCCGATACTATTGCCAGGGCCTCCTTATCAATTTGAGTGTAATTTATTTCCGCCCTGGACACCGTTCGGGAGTAACAAGCAATAGGCTTCTGCTCCCCATTTTCCTCTATGTGACTCAGAACAACGCCCACGCCATAAGGGGATGCATCACATGCGATGCAGTTGGGCTTATTTTCTATAAAATGTGTGACAGTTGAATTACTAGACAAAAGTTGTTTTAAATTTTTGAAACTATGTTCATGGACCGTGGTCCAATTCCATGGGGTTTTCTTGTCCAACAATCTGTGTAAAGGCTCAGCAATTGCTGCTTTGTGAGGCAAGAACACATGATAAAAATTAAGTAATCCCAGAAAAGCTTGCAATTCAGCCTTGTTTTTAGGAGTAGGAGCCATTTTAATTGCTCTTACCTTGTTATCAGTTGGGTGAATTCCCTTGGCATCAATTCTGAACCCTAAGAATTCAGTGGATGCCACTCCAATGCTGCACTTTTCCTTTTTTAGTATGAGCCCTGCAGAGCGGAATCTGTTTAAAACAGCCTGCAGCCTGTCAGCCAAGATCTCCTCAGACTCCCCTGCAATCAGGACATCCTTCTGGCTTGCATTACGGAGACCTGGTTGGGCCCAGAGGGCGGGGTCCCCCTGGTTGATCTTTGCCCATCAGGCTTCCGGGTGCTGCACCAGCCTCAGGCTCAGGGTAGGGGCGGTGGAGTGGCAGTAGTTGTGAGGGAGACCTTATGTCCGTGGGAGGCCACCATAGTCCAGATAGGCGGGTGTGAGTCCCTCCTCCTGAGATGTGGCCCTAGAGCTCAGTTGGGCTTGTTGCTGGTGTACGTGTCGCCTAGTAGCGTAGCAGCAGCCCTGCCTGAGCTTCTCGATATCCTTTCAGGGTTGGTGGTTGAGTTCCCCAAACTTATGGTTTTGGGTGACTTCAACCTACCATCCCTGGGGGGATCATGTGAGTTAGCTCGGGAGTTCATGGCTTCCATGACAGCCATGGACCTGATGCAGGTTATTCAGGGCCCAACTCATGGGGGGGGTCACACGCTCGATTTGGTTTGTCTATCTGGATGGTGGTTAGATGATCTTGGTGGGGGTTTTCCAATTATTACACCCCTGTCATGGAACGATCATCATCTCCTGCGGCTGGTCTTCCATTTTGCCACTCCCCGTCGTGGGGTCGCTGAGCCAATGAGATGGTTCCGCCCTAGACGCCTGATGGACCCTGAGCGGTTCCAGGCGGCGCTTGGGCCCCCACCTGCCTCCTTTGCCCACAGCTCGGTCGATGCCCTAGTGGAAGCCAGGGAAAGGGCGGCCACAGAGACACTCAACCAAGTTGTACCCATGCGGCCCTTGACCCGGCGCAGATCCCAATGGGCCCCATGGTTCTCCATGGAGCTCCGGGAGATGAAGCGTCGGAGATGGGGCCTAGAGAGCTGTTGGAGATCCAGCCGATCCGAATCCGACCGGTTACGACTAAGGTCGTTCACGAAAACTTATCTCGCAGCGATGAGGGTGGCAAGGTCTAACCACTTTGCCACCCTCATCGCGTCCGCAGATAATCGCCCGGCCGCCCTGTTTAGAGTAACTCGCTCTCTCCTTAATCAGGAGGTGAGGGAGGAGCCCTTGCAGGGTCGAGCCAAGGAGTTTAGTCGATTTCTGTAGGACAAAATTGTTCGGATCCGGACCGGTCTGGACTCTGACTGGGCAGAGTCTGACGATGAGGATACGGGCAGTCTTGTCGATGTTATCTGGGAGGAGTTCGATGCTGTGACTCCTGAAGAAGTGGACAGGATCATGGGGAAGCTGAGCTCCACCACGTGTTTGTTGGACCCGTGTCCCTCCTGGCTGATTTATGCGGCCCGGGATGGGACATGAGGCTGGCTCCAGGCAGTGATCACTGCCTCTTTGAGTGAGGGTAGCTTTCCCGCCGCCTTGAAGGAGGCGGTGGTGAGACCCCTCCTCAAGAAGCCTGCCTTGGACCCAGCAATATTAAACAAATTTCGTCCGGTCTCCAACCTTCGCTTTCTGGCGAAGGTTGTTGAGAGCGTGGTGGCGCAGCAGCTCCCTTTGTTCTTGGATGAAGCTGATTATCTAGACCCGTACCAATCGGGCTTCAGGCCCGGGTAAAGCACGGAGACGGCATTGGTCGCACTGGTGAATGATCTCTGGCGGGCTCGGGACAGGGATTGCTCCTCTGTCCTAGTCCTTTTAGACCTCTCAGCGGCTTTTGATACCATTGACCATGGTATCTTGCTGCGACGTCTCAGGGGGTTGGGAGTGGGAGGCACAGTTTTTCAGTGGTTCTCCTCCTACCTTCTGGGTAACTGCATCCGCTGAGCGAAATGGAACCGCCAGAACACTTCAGACCTCTTTAACATAAAATGCCCAGTTAGTTTGTCCGTGAGGTCCTTGTAGGAAATGGCTGTGATGTGCGCTGGTGAACACAACCCAACAGCCACATCGTAAACGTCCAGACCACTGAGGCACAGCAAAGCCGCCGCTTTAAACCAGTCTTCCGTGATCCGGTTAACCAGTAGGTACCCTTCGACCTGTCCCAGATGCGACTCCCAGCGCTCGGGCTGGTTGACATCGAATTCATGGATCTGGCCGAGTTTTGCCATGCTGTGTCCGATCTGGCAGATGCTGCTTCGTTAGAATATACAGGTGAAACTTGAAAAATTAGAATATCGTGCAAACGTTCATTTATTTCAGTAATGCAACTTAAAAGGGGAAACTAATATATGAGATAGACTCATTACATGCAATGCAAGATAGTTCAAGCCGTGATTTGTCATAATTGTGATGATTATGGCGTACAGCTCATGAAAACCCCAAATCCACAATCTCAGAAAATTAGAATATTACATGCAATCAATAAAACAAGGAGTGTACATAGAACAATATCGGACCTCTGAAAAGTATAAGCATGCATATGTACTCAGTACTTGGTTTGGGCCCCTTTTGCGTTGACCCTGGACTTAATGAAGCAAAGTGGACCAACACCAGCAGATGACATGGCTCCCCAAATTAACACAGACTATGGAAACATCACACTGGACTTCAAGCATCTTGCAGTGTGTGCCTCTCCATTCTTCCTCCAGACTCTGGGTCCATGGTTTCCAAATTAGATGCAAAAGTTGCTCTCATCAGAAAAGAGGACTTTGGACCACTGAGCAACAGACCAGGTCTGTTTTTCTTTAGCCCAGGTAAGACGCTTCTGACGTTGTTTGTTGTTCAGGAGCGGCTTGACAAGAGGAATACGACATTTGAAGCCCATGTCCAGGATCCGTCTGTGTGTGGTGGCTCTTGATGCACTGACTCCAGCCTCAGTCCACTCCTTGTGAAAGTCCCCAACGCTTTTGAATGGCCTTTTCCTCACAATCCTCTCCAGGCTGCGGTCATCCCTGCTGCTTGTGCACTTTTTCCCCCCACACTTTTCCCTTCCACATAACTTTCTATTAATGTGCTTTGATACAGCACTTTGGGAACATCCAACTTCTTTTGCAATTACCTTTTGAGGCTTTCCCTCCTTATGGAGGGTGTCAATGATGGTTTTCTGCACAACTGTCAGGTCAGCAGTCTTCCCTGTGATTGTGATTCCTACTGAACCAGACTGAGAGACCATTTAAAGGCTCAGGAACCCTTTGCAGGTGTTATGGCTTAATTAGCTGATTAGAGTGGGACACTTTGAGCCTAGAATATTGCACCTTTTCACAATATTCTAATTTTCTGAGATTGTGGATTTGGGTTTTCATGAGCTGTACGCCATAATCATCGAAATTATGACAAATCAGGGCTTGAACTATCTTGCTTTGCATGTAATGAGTCTATCTCATATATTAGTTTCCCCTTTTAAGTTGCATTACTCAAATAAATGAACGTTTGCATGATATTCTAATTTTTCAAGTTTCACCTGCATTTAGGGAGAGATATCTCTTCCCTCGTGACTTCAGCTAGTGCATCAGCTAGTGATTCAGCTCTGAACGGCACAGCAATCCCATCCTCGTCGCCACTATTGTGGACCGTATGGACCGCATGGAAAGGCGCCAGGCAGATGAGTGCAGCATATCAGCTCTTTATTGTGGTCAGACTGAACTGGAAACAAAGGGCTGCCTGATCCCTTATATACCTGGCCAGGTACACCCCAGCCCAATCCCTTTAACTGAATTTCCCACCATCCGCAGGCCAGCCAATCCTGTCGCATTATAGCACCACCTGGTGGTGTCAGTGGCCACTGCTAATATGATCACCCAACTATATACATCTATATACATAACAGGTGGAACCTGGTTTGTTGTGTATGAGTCATCATCTAGGAATTATTTTTCTGTACCTTTTGGTTCCTAGTACCAAGACCAGATCTCTTTGTTCTGGAAAGGTATAAAAGGTGGAAGACATCTTTCCTGGTTGTTGCCTTCATCTCTCTACCAGCCATGAAGAGAGATATGGCCACCCAACTCTATTTTGATCAAAATAAAAGTTGTTTGCTTGCTGAAACCTCGGCTCAGGAGTTTCTTTTGGCTCTTTTAAATTCCTGAGTAATGCTGGGGCAATTGTGAGGCTAAGTGTAAAACCTTACACTTGTGAATCCGTGAATGAGCAAGTAATAATGACCTGCTTGAGGTTAGGTATTCCCTCAAGGCTTGTGAGGGTATTTGTCAAAACTTTTTTACTAATCTATCCGCTTTCACATTTGTACATTTCACCCATGTAGCTTCTGAAAGGGGGTAGCCTTTCCACTAAATGAGGTCCTGTAACTTCCTCTTGTACAGCCTAGAATCAAGAATTTGTTTTATTTCATAATGTTTCTCCCCCTGTACCACTACTGGACCTGGCAGCTCCTTTGGGACAGGTCTTAAAGAGGATTCTGACACAGGATTTAATAGACTGGAATGAAAAACAGGGGGAGCTTTACCCAACAATAGCAGAAGTTTCAATTCCACTGTGACAGGGTTTATGATCTTAGTGATGGGGAAAGAACCAAGGAATTTTCACCCCAATTTTCTACTGGGTAACTTTACTCTTAAATATTTTGTTGAAAGATAAAATAATTGTCCAACATAAAAAGGTTTCTGAGGGGAGTGTCATTTATCTACTTGCTCCTTGTAAACCTTGGTGGCCTTGGTCAATGCCTTCTTCACATTCACCCAAACCCCCTGCAAGGATGTCACCCTCTGATCCAAACTCTGGGATGTAAGAGGCTCCTGTGGGTACTCAGGCATGGGCACAAAATCTTGACCCGTTACTATTTTGAACGGGGTGAGACCAGTGCTACTGTGCACAGTATTGTTGTAGGCTACCTCTGCGAAAGGCAGGAGATCAGCCCAATTAGTCTGCTGGTAATTTACATAACATCTGTGGTACTGTTCCACCATTGCATTAGCTTTTTCAGCAGCTCCACGATTGTGGCTTTGGGATCTGCCACAGGCTGACTGAACTTTTTATTGATTCCATCTGCTGGCACCCTTCATTGTCTGGTGTTACCGTTTCCCTTTTGTATGCCAGCGTACACTGCAGCAGAACTTTACTCGCTGTGAGATTCCCCCCTCTCGCAGGAGCGTCCATCTGTTTTACGGAAGATCTTCCTTGATGACGGGTTGTGGGACCCTGAGAGATGGCATGCTGCAAAGAGGAACTTGAGGGGATTTTTACTAAGATTTTTAAATAACATTTTAAGGGGATCCGGGAGGGGGGAGGTCCAAGGGATCCAGAATGAACTTGGGGAAGTTTGACCCGGACAGCAGTCCAGACCATCGGATGGTTGCGGGGGGGAGTAGGGGTTTCGGAATGGACGCAACTCCGAGTGAGGAGGGTCTTTCTATCCCAACAATGATTGGGATGGGCAGAGTGTGTGGGAGCAGAGGGCTTTATCGTAATCGGGGAACAGGCCACCACTGTCTTCAAGCGGTGGCCTGTTCCCATCCTCATTGCTCTTCTCACTCCCATGGGGGCATAGGATTACAGGAACCTGGGCTCAGATATGTCTATATCAACGCCAGGTCTGTGGTGAACAAGGCTCCCCTCATACAGGATCTTATTGAGGAGGAGAATGTGGACCTGGCTTGCATCACGGAGACCTGGTTGGGCCAAGAGGGGGGTGTCCCTCTCTCAGAATTATGCCCACCAGGTTTCCAGGTGCTTCACCAGCCGCAGGCCCAGGGCAGGGGCAGGGGGGTGGCGGTTATTATTAGGGAGAGTCTTTGTCCGCAAGTTGCCACTGTCCCTCAGATAGGCGGGTGTGAGTCTCTCCTTTTGAAGTGGGGTCCTGGAGTTCAGTTGGGCCTATTGATTACGTACCTGTCTCCTGGCTGCATGTCATCGGTCCTGCCCAAGCTTCTCGACGTCTTGTCTGGGTTGGCGATTGAGTTCCTCAGGCTTATAGTACTGGGGGATTTCAATCTGCCTTCCGTGGGTAAGGCGTCTGAGTTGGCCCGGGAGTTCATGGCTTCCATGACGGCCATGGACCTGACTCAAATAATTCAGGACCCGACCCATAATGGAGGGCACACACTCGACCTGGTTTTTATCTCTGGGCAGTGGATTAATGATCTGGGTAGGGGGGATTTAATCATTCAACCCCTGTCATGGTCCGATCATTTTCTTCTCCGGCTAGACTTTCAGTACGCCACCTCCCGCCGCTGGGAGGTGGAACCGACCAGGTGGTTCTGCCCCAGGCGCCTGATGGACCCTGAAAGGTTCCAGACGGAGCTTGGGACATTTCCTGCTTCCCATGCCCACGACTCTGCCGAGGCCCTAGTAGAAGCCTGGGAGAGGGCGGCTGCTGGGGCCTTGGATCGAGTTGTGCCTTTGCGGCCTCTGACCTGGCACAGACCCCGGGTGGCCCCCTGGTTTACCGAGGAGCTCTGGGAGATGAAGTGCCGGAAAAGATGCCTAGAGAGCTGTTGGAGGTCCAGCGGATCCGAATCTGATCGAACACAGCTAAGAACTTATCTTAAGTCTTACCTAGTGGCGATGGAAGCGGCAAAGCGTGTCTACTTTTCTGCTCTCATTGCGTCCGCAGATAACCGCCCAGCCACCCTGTTTACAGTGACCCGCTCCCTGTTTAATCAGGGACCGAGGGATGACCCCTTGCAGGGTAGGGCTGAGGAATTTGTACAGTATCTGCAGGACAAAATCACTCAGATCCGGACTGGCTTACACTCCGACTGGGCGGAATCCGGCGGAGTGGAGAGGGCAGGTCTTGGTCATACCATTTGGGGTGAGTTTGACCCTGTGACTCTGGATGATGTGGACAGGATCATGCGTAGACTGAGCACTACAACTTGTTTACTGGACCCATGTCCCTCCTGGCTGGTTTCAGCCACCTGGGAGGTGACAGGGGGCTGGGTCCAGGCAGTTGTCAATGCTTCTTTGATGGAGGGTGTCTTCCCTTCCACCTTAAAAGAGGCGGTGCTGAGGCCCCTCCTCAAGAAGCCTGCTCTGGACCCGGCCTCGTTGAATAACTATCGGCCTGTCTCCAACCTTCACTTTGTAGCGAAGGTTGTTGAGAGTGTTGTGGTGCGTCAGCTCCCACAATTCCTGGATGAAGCGGACTATCTGGACCCGTACCAGTCCAGTTTCAGACACGGCTAAAGCACGGAAACATCATTGGTCGCACTGGTGGATGATCTCTGGTGGGCCTGGGACAGGGGCTGTTCCTCTGTCCTGGTCCTACTTGACCTCTCAGCGGCTTTTGATACCATCAACCATGATATCCTGCTGCGACGGTTCGAGGGGTTGGGAGTGGGAGGCACTGTTTTACGGTGGTTCTCCTCCTTCCTCTTGGGCCGCTCACAGTTTGTATTGGCAGGGGGACAGAGATCTACCCTGAGGCCCCTCACTTGTAGGGTGCCTCAGGGGTTGGTTCTCTCCCCCCTCCTGTTTAACATCTATATGAAGCAGCTGGGTGAGATCATCCGTGGCTCTAGGGTGAGGTATCACCAATATGCGGATGATACCCAGTTGTTTATCTCCACCCCGAGCCAACCCAGTGATGCCCTTGACGTGATGTCCCGGTGCCTGGAGGTGGTGCGGGTCTGGATGGGAAGGAACAGGCTCAGGCTTAATCCCTCCAAGACCGAGTGGCTGTGGATACCGGCATCTCGTATTGTCCAACAAGTTCCATCTCTTTTGATGGGGGGGAGGTATTGCCCCCCTCAGAAAGGGCTCGCAACTTGGGTGTCCTCCTGGATTCACGGCTTAATTTGGAAGATCATCGAACGGCTGTGACCAGGGGTGCCTTCGCACAGGTTCGCCTAGTGTGCCAGTTGTGCCCCTTTTTGGACCGAGATGCCCTATGCACGGTTACCCACGCCCTCGTCACTTCTCGCCTGGATTACTGCAATGCTCTTTACATGGGGCTGCCCTTGAAGAGCACCCGGAGGCTTCAACTGGTGCAGCCGCATGGGTGCTTATGGGAGTATCTTGGTACTCCCATGTTACACCACTCCTGCGTGAGCTGCATTGGCTTCCGGTTACCCTCTGAGTGCGATTCAAGGTGCTGGTAATAACCTTTAAAGCCCTACATGGCTTAGGCCCGGGGTACTTGCGAGACCACCTGCTGCCATTGTCAACCTCCCATCGCCCGGTTCGCTCCCACAGAGTCGGCCTCCTCAGGGTGCCGTTGGCCAGGCAATGCCAGCTGGCAACCCCCAGGAGGAGAGCCTTCTCTGTGGGCATGCCGACCCTCTGGAATGAACTGCCCCCGGAGCTGTGGACGGCCCCTGACCTTCGGTCCTTCCGCCGTGACCTGAAGACCTGGTTGTTCCAACAAGCGGGCCTGGACTGACTATAGTTTTTAATTAGGCTTTTTACTGGGTTAAATTGTCTTGTAATTTTGCATTTATTGTTTAATTCTTTTTTAAATTTTTTACTCTATGTTTTTTTAATTTTTATTGTTGTGAGCTGCCCTGAGTCCTCAGGGAGAAGGGCAGCATATAAATTTAATCAAATCAAATCAAATCAAATCAGCTCCATTAGTATTTGGATGAAAAGCTGACAAAAGCCCCTAGGAGGACCCAATAAGTTTAACTCCCTCCCTCCAGAACTTAGCAGTAAACTGGACCCCTCTGTCAGAAATAATGCACTTTGGGGCACCATGGAGTTGGTATATGTGCTTCAAAAACAGTTTGGTTAGCTTCAGGGAAGAGGGAAGTCCCGAGCAAGCGATCAATCACAGTCCCTATTACTGTCAATGTTTTGACAATGGATGTCATCAGTCTCACAACTGAGAACCAGCAGCCATTTTTACTTTTGCTTTTAAACGTGCCTTTTCTATTCTTTTAGAGTTCAGATGTAGAAGAGGGGGATGAGGTAAATGCCTGAGGGTTTAGCTAGCCATAACAATGTAGAAGTGTGGGAACTCAAGGACGTGTTCTGATAAGGTTTTGGTGGGCTGAGGGGCCAGAGAGAAAAGCCCATGTTTTGTGCTAATTGGGGAATGTGATTTATGACAGCTTTTGTGGGGTGGGAATTGCAATTTGTTACTTTGTATCTGGGAGGAGGGAATCTCATTCTTGGGTTCAACTATGTAAGTGTCGATACTTTGTTTCCTAATAAAATGTTCTTTAAGGAAGAATTCTTGCCTTGAAGTTCTTTTACTGGTTTCATCTATTGGAACCATGACATTAACCCAAGAATCCTATCTACTCTAACATCCTTTGGGGTCCTGAGTTCCAGGCACCTTCCCAAATCAGAGGGGAGGTAGACAAAGATTCTTGGAAGATTCAGCATGGAGAAAAAAGATGCACCCACAAGGAGCACTCTGACCACGGCAGCTGCCTCAGTGGAGGGAGCGCAAACCCTTGCATGATTGGAGAAAGTGAGTTCGGAACTTCTGGCAGTGGGAGCGAGACCCAAAACATGGGAGCTAATGTGGTCCTTGGAGTGGACCCTGCCCAGTGGAGACCCTAAGCATCCCGAGACAGCCCAATCAAGGAAGAGTTCTTCAAGAGCAGTTGAGTTGGAGTTGCAAGCAGGTGCCTCATGGGAATCACGCTCCCCTGATCAGAGAAGAACAAAAAGTTTGGTGGTGGCAGAAGATTCGGGTGAGTGGAAGTACCTGTCTGCAGTCCGTAGCCAATCAGTGGAGAAGTTGGTAGAGAAATTTGAGGGGCTAGATGTGGGAAGCGAGGGACAGGTCACCCACTCCTTGCCTACTAGTGAGTGTGATGACCAATGAGATCAGCACCAATCTATGCCCAGAAAAAGCCTTAGCCCCAGTGACACAGCTCAGGTGGCTACTCCATACTCAGAGCCACCAGCATTGACCTCAAGCCCAGTGGGAAGGAAGAGTCCTGACCGTCAGTCACGGGGCGACAGTCCGGGCCGTTGTCGAGTGTCAAGGAGTCCAGTACGCCACTCGCAACGTGACAGCCTTGGCTATCGGAGAAGCCCTGATCGGCATCGTTCGTCACGGTCTCCTGACAGGCATCACCACCGCGAAGGCTCCAGAAGGCAGGATTGTTACAACAGCCCCAAGAGATGCCCATGCTACCAAAGCCCAGACCATCACTGATACCGTTGAAGCCCTGATCACTACCAGTACCATGAGAGCCCTGACCATTACTACCATTGGTGACGCAGCCCCGATTATCACCACCAGCACCTAAGCCTGGGATCTATGCTTAGAGCCGACCTGAACGTGGGGGTTCAACGCGACATGGTTCAACAGCTGGGGTGACTGCGCAATCTGTTGGACAGACAGCAACCACTAGGCATACAGCAGCCACTGGGGGACCAGCCAGTTGGGCATGCAACCGGAGCTGGGAGGACAACAGCAATTAGGTGGGCAGCAACCCATAATGGCACCACATTTTAAGGTCACTTTTGATGGCGATCTGGAGAAGTTGATTGTCTTCCTCAATCAGGTGTATTCCCATATGAACCAAAATGCCAATTTTTACCCCGACCCCGCTGCCCTTGTCAATGTTGTTGCAGCCAATTTAGAGGGGGAAGCATCTGAGTGACTAAATAACTTGCACAATGAACAAGCGCCTGAACTAGGGAACCTCCATCTCTTCATCCAAGGGTTGAGAACCAGATTCAAGGATGAATCCATAGCTATCAAAGCCGAAAAATACATTCACAAGGCGAAGCAAGCCGGCAGGCCTGCATTGGAATATGTGTGAGAATTTCAGAGGGTAGCAGGTCAGATTCAGAGGTGGCCATAGCACTCCCTGGTGCATCACTTCAAAGAGGGGCTAGATGACCACCTATCCCAGGCCTGTATCACTCGGGGAGTTCCTGATCAACTACAGGAGTGGTACCGATTGGCAGTGAAGCTAGACATGGAGCTTGCTTGCTATAAGAAGCCAACTCCTCCAGAAACTGGGCCAAAGCTGGAACAAACCAGACAGCTGCCACTGCAGAAAACCCAGCAACCACAGCCACGGAATCTCCTAAGCCACCTATGGGCCTGCCGATTAAGTGCTTCAGATGTGGCCAACAGGGACATCGAGAGGCAAATTGTCCGGTCCCGTATCCCCAGCAGAAGGGTGGATCAGGACCTCCGGGGAGGAAGAAACCTGCCCAGCTGCTGACAAAACAAAAGTCAAGCTGGGTTGCACAGGAACCTGTCACCCAGATCACGTCACCTATGCAGGAGAGAGCTGAGACTCCAGCTGGAACCACCCCCACTCTGGCCTCCTATGACAGCGATGACAAGGAAGAAAATGACCCTATGGTGAGTTGGCTCATCCCACCTTTTGCCCTTGCTGCCAAGCTCATAGTCCCCAAGACAGGGGTACAAATGAACTTGAAGGTGCTAGTGGACTCAGGGTGCTCCCAATGCATTATCAGTTTGCCGATTGCCCTTAAAATGGGCATAGGAGCCAGATTGCTCTCCAAACCCATGAGATTTGAGCAAGCTGATGAATCTTTAATGGGAGGAACTTTAGTCACCCCTCTAACTGAACCAATACATTTAGAAATAGGTGAACATTGGGAGCTCATCCGTTTTGTAGTGGCTCCGAAAATGACTGAGGCTGTGATTTTAGGTCTAGCTTGGTTAGACAAGTGGAAACCTTTTATTTGGTGGTAAAAAGGGATGAGGACTGTGAGATTGCTGATAGGACCCAAACCCCCTCCTGATTCTTTTGACATTACTGGAGAACCTGCTCCATCAGCAGAAACAGTAAAAGTGGCCACCATTCCCCTGCCCAGCGAGCCGCTCATCCTCAGCGAGTACCGGGCTTTAGTGGAGACATTTTGTGAGAAAGAATGTGATGTCCTACCACCACACTGTCCAAATGACTGCACCATTGAGATATTACCAGTGGCCAAGCTCTCTAAACCAAAAATGTACGCTATGTCCCCTCTCGAAATGGACGAACTACAACAGTATGTGAATAAAAAACTAGCCAGAGGCTTCATTGAGCCAGCAAAATCCCAAGTGGGGGCTCCGGTTTTGTTTAAGGAAAAAAAAGATGGGTCGCTGAGGCTCTGCATTGATTATAAGGGGTTAAACTGTGTGAGTGTGGAGAATAAGTATTCCCTCCCCCTCCTGAAGGACTTACTAACCCATCTGGTGAAGGCGCGTATCTTCACCAAACTAGATCTAAGAGAAGCGTACTACCTAGTAAGAATAAAAGAAGGAGATGAATGGAAAACTGCATTTAACTGTCCTATGGGAAGCTATCAGTTCAAAGTTATGCCATTTGGACTACAAGGGGCTCCAGCTGTCTTCATGCAGCTGATTAACCAAGTGCTGCATGATCATCTATACAAGGGGGTTTTGGTGTATCTTGATGACATCTTAATTTATAGCAAAAATATGACTGACCATGTAAATTTAGTGCAAGAGGTGTTAAAGAAACTACTAAGCGCTAAACTATATGTGAAACTTCGAAGTGTGAGTTCCACCAAACCCGACTAGATTACCTGGGCTACCGAATCTCCAGTGAGGGCATTAAGATGGATCCAGGTAAAGTGCAAGCTGTGATCGAATGGCAACCCCCAAAGAGTCAAAAACAACTTCAAAGCTTTCTGGGGTTCACAAACTTTTATTGGCAATTTATTCCTTCCTTTGCTGAAATTGCTTTACCTCTCAAGGACTTATTGAAAATGGGTAAAGATGGGGGAAAGCCATGACCAGACCAACCGCTAGCATGGACTATGAACTGTCAAACCGCTTTTGAGAACTTAAAGAGACTGTTTGCGGTCGAGCCGATCTTAAAGCACCCCTGCTCAGGTGAGCCATTTGTAATTCAAGCTGATACTAGCGATGTAGCAGTCGGAGCAGTACTTTTGCAAAAGAAGCATGAAGGAGTCCTACAACCCTGCGCCTACACCTCAAAAAAATTCACTGAATGTGAGAGGAGGTGGGCAGTTTCAGAGAAAGAAGCCTTCACAATTCGTTGGGCTTTGTATGGACTGATCACAAAAACTTAGAGGCACTAAAAACCCCACACAAAATTTCCCCTAAACAAGTATGATGGGCGCAGTATTTTAACCGGTTTAATTTCACCCTAAAGTACATACCGGGAGGAAAGAATTTTTTATCCAGATTGCCTCAGTATAAGAGCCAGCGAGAACAAGTCAATGAATCGTTCATGCCTACTCAACAGATTGGATCTCAAGTAACACCACAGAGAATCCAGTCCACGAAAAAACCAACCCCTGATGATCCTGTGACAAGAAAACTGAAGCAAGAACTCCTAAATGATCATAGCAGCACTGGTTTTTCACCTTTTAAGATCACTACTGGGAAGGAATTCAAACCAATACCTGAGTATTCTCAAGGACCCTCTACATCCTAGACTCTTGACCAATGGCTGGTGGGGTGGAGGGAAGTATGAGACAAAACGAAAATCGCGCTGAAAAAAGCCTCGGAGACCTATAAAAAACAAGCCGATAAGAAAAGGGCTCCCCAGAGATCGTTCCATAGTGGGGAAAAAGTTTACTTATCCACAAAATATCTGTGACTCAAATTGCCTAGTAAGAAATTGGGACCAAAATACCTAGGTCCTTTCCCCATTGTCAGAATCATAAACCCAGTTACAGTGGAGTTGAAACTCTCACGACTCCTAGGAAAAATTCACCCTGTTTTTCATTGTAGTTTATTAAAACCTTTCCGGGGGTCCACTTTACGACCTCCTCCCAAGAAAGCATCTGGTCCCCTAGTGGTAGCTGGACAAACACATTATGAAGTAAAACATATACTTGATTCTAGAATTTTTAAGGGAAAGTTACAGTATTTAGTACAGTGGAAGGGATACCCATTATCAGATGCCACTTGGGTGAAATCTGATGATGTGAAAGCTGATAGGCTCATCTGTAATTTCTATGACAAACACCCCAACAAACCAAGGGGCAACCCTTAACCTATGCTTCTGTTTAAATTGCAGGATTACACCTTTTTGTTAAGGGGGGGGTCGGATGTCAACGCTGTGACAATGTATGTCGTTGCTCTGACAACTGAGAACCAGCAGCCATTTTTACTTTTGCTTTTATCGTGCCTTTTCTGTTCTTTTAGAGTTCAGATGTAGAAGGAGGGATGGGGTAAATGCCTGAGGGTTTAGCTAGCCATAACAATGTAGAAGTGTGGGAACTCAAGGACGTGTTCTGATACTGTAAGCTTTTGGCGGGGTGAGCGGCCGGAGAGAAAAGCCCGTGTTTTGTGCTAATTGGGGAATGTGATTTATGACAGCTTTTGTGGGGTGGGAATTGCAATTTGTTACTTTGTATCTGGGAGGAGGGAATCTCATTCTTGGGTTCAACTATGTAAGTGTCGATACTTTGTTTCCTAATAAAATGTTCTTTAAGGAAGAATTCTTGCCTTGAAGTTTTTTTACTGGTTTCATCTATCAGAACCATGACATTTACAGTGTTTCCCTTGCTCTCAGGTAATTCCACTATAAAATCCATGGCTATCTCCTCCCAAGGCTGAGAGGGCTCTGCAACTAGTTACAATAATCCTGGAGGTTTTCCAGGATGCCTCTTCATGGCAGCACAGGTGGCACAACTCTTAACATAACTCTCAATGTCTTTTTTCATTCCTGGCTACCAAATTGCCACCGCACCAGATGCAATGTCTTTAAAAATCCAAAGTGACCTGCTTGCTTAGTGTCATGACTCTGTTCAAATGCTTGGAGTCTGAGGCCATCTGGGAGGTATAACGTGGAACCTTTACAAGCTAGTCCCCCCTTAGGGTTAAACAGATTTGTTATCTTTAAACCAGGCATCAGTCTCTAACTTCTTCAATTCCTTTAGTGAGCGAGGACCAGTCTATGTGTCTGTGATCTGGTTGTTATTTGAAAAGCAGATTGCAGCGGAGGAATAATGGAGTTAATTACTTCCTCTCGGTGGCTCTTGAACTGGGGCATTCTAGATAAGGCATCAGCTAAAAAGTTCTTACCCCCAGGAAAATATTTCAAAGTGAAATTAAAATGGTTGAAGTACTGAGCCCACCAAACTTGCTTCAGGGACAACTTATGGGGGGGGTCTTGTCAGTCTCCAAATTTTTCTGATCAGTCCATACCTCAAAAGGTATTTCCCCCCACTTCCAAGAAGTGACGCTATGTCAGCAATGCCCAACAAACTGCAAAAGCCTCTTTCTCCCAAACAGCCCACCTCTTCTCGGTGTCACTTAATTTTCAGGAAGTGTAAGCACAGGGTTGTAACTCCCCTCTGTGATTTTTTTGTAAGAGAATGGTACCCACGGCCACATAACTTGCATCGACTTGAATGATGAATTGTTGTCCTGGGTCAGGGTGCTTAAGAACTGGTTCAGCTGCAAAGAGTCTCTTTAGTTTTTCAAACACTGCCTGGCACTCTAACGAGCATTGCAATGGCTGACAAGGTCAGGGTTTTTTCCCTCCTTTTCCTGTTTTAAATAAATCAGTGATTGGCATGGCTATCATTGCAAAAGAGGGAATAAATTGACAATAAAAGTTTGCAAACCCTAGAAAGCTTTGATGCTGCTTACAGGTGCATGGGGGTTGCCATTCTAGTACCGCTTTTACTTTGGCAAGGTCCATCTCTATCCCCTCATTTGAAATCCAATACCCCAGATCAGTGATGGCGAACCTTTTAGAGACCAAGTGCCCAAACTGCAACCCAAACCCCACTTATTTATCGCTGGGTGGGCGTGGCCCACTGGGTGGGCATGGCCACTGGATGGGTGTGGCTGCAGTTTTCATGGCAGACTGGGTGGGCATGGCTGGGGTGGGCATGGCCACCTAGATGTTGCTCGTGGGGAGGGATGCCTGTGGGGGGCAGGCAGGGTTGGGGGAGATCCAGGGGGTCTCTGGCAGGTGGGGTGGTGGGCAGGAGGCTCATACTGTGGGGTGAGGTGAGGCAAGGCAGGGGGCAGTGCAGGGGTGCCATTGCCACAGGGCAAGGCGAGGCGAGGCAGGGGCCATGGCGGCTACTGCCTGACACCATCGGCCCCCAGACTCAGTGAGCGCATGGGGGCCAACAGTGTCCATCAGCAGCCACAGCCTGCCGGCCCCTCAACTGGTGCACTCTGGGGCTCTGCAGCCCGCTGCAAATACCGGGCCAGCCCTCCAGACTGCCAGATGTGCCTACTCTGTCCCATCTGTTTTTGCTTGCAGTTGGAGAGCAGGTTGCTGCTGGTCATCTCCTTGGCCCCCTTGCAGATCTTGCCCTTGGCCTGCACATGGACCCTGTTCCCCTTGCACACCTGACGCACGTTAGCCCCGCCTTGGGCCATCACCGCCAGCAGCTCGTGCACATCCATTAGGCTAACACTGCTGCCTGGAGGACCTGGCCCACCCAGCACAAAGGAGGTGAAACGGCCAGCTAGCAAGCAGGGACAGCTGGATCTCCATCGGTGCCATGGCCCCCCAGTCTCAGCTAGGCTTGCATGCCTCCCCCCATCTCTGCTGGACCTGGGCAGCCATGACGCCGATGGGGATCCAGCTTTCCCCACTTGGGGTGACCTTTTGCCTGCTGGCCCTGAGCATGCTCTACCACCTCTAAGCGGGGATTCCTAGCTGACCACTTCACCTCCTTCGTGCTGGGCTGGCCTGCAGCTCTGGGCGGCGGCGTAATGGACCTGCACTAGTGGCTGGTGGCCGCAGTAGGTACTGAGGTGCACGAGGGGAATGCGCTTCACCTGCGGGCCAAGGGCAAGACCCTCGAGGGGGCTGAGATGACCAGTGGCGACCAGCTCTCCAAACAAAAAGCCATTTCAGTGTTGCTAAGGATGGAAGAAGGTAAGTACTACAGTATTTCCAACTCACATGGTTTACAATAATCCTAAATGGAAAGATTAAAATGGTCTCACAATCAAGAGTTCTTCTCTTTTAAGCTGATCTGTTCAGAGGAATAATAAAACAACACTTCCATTGCTTGAATTTCAACAAGGGAGCCACAAGGCGACAACATGAAAGACAATTTGGGTTGTTTGTTAAGCACTAGGCTAGAAATGGAGATTGCGAGTGCTAGTCCCGCTTTAGGCATGAACTTTAGGTCAGTCACTTTGAGTGACTTTAGGTCAGTCACTCCCTCACAACTGAACTCATCTCACAGGGTTGTCATTGCTGTGGGGGAAAAAGGTCGATGAAAGAGTATTAGGCTTGAGTTATTTATAAAGGCAGGATAAACATGAATAAACATGAACCAAGATGTACCTCAAGCAGAAGTGACGGGGGGAGTGAGGGGATGGGAGCCAACCGTGTAAAATTATTAAACAGACCATGATGTTAACAGCGCTATGAAGGCTACCAACAATGGCTTAATAAAATAACCAAACACCTTCATGGGATTAAAAACGGAGGGAACATGAGTATGAGAAAAGCTATGGTCCAAAGAATTTCACCCTCCCCTCCCCTCCCACCCTCATTTAAAAGGCAGCTCTCATCCACTCCTAAAGCTCTGGATGTGGTGAAGCCTTGGCCGCTCACCTTGGGGTGGGGTCTGAGCAACTTTCTGATTAAGCGATGGCTTCGGAGGCGCACCCCCTCGCACAGAGCACCCTGCTGCCACCACTCCCCCCCACCCCTCGCATGGAGCGCCCTGCTGCCGCTGCTCCCCCCACCCTCTTGTGGCACCTTCTTTCCAGCTCCAACACAGTCCCCTGTCACTTCCACCGCTGTGTGGGACTAAAAATAAAGTTCAATCAATTCCAACTTTGCGAGATCTTTTTTTCCCCGCGATAAGTTGAAATTGATTGATTGAACTTTTTCTTTTTTTTTTGCACACAGTGGCAAAAGTGAAAACCAGCTTAAAAAGCCACTTGCCCAGGGAGATTTTGATACAGGTTGCTCATGGACGGGACTGAAGGTCTAGGACTGTGGCAACAGTGCACATTCCCACAGAGAGGGCTCTGTGTGCCACCTGTGGCATGCGTGCCATAGGTTCGCCAGCATGGCCCCAGATAGTCAAGGCGAGTCTGGTGAAATTCACACTTTGACAGCGCTGCATGCAGTTTGGCTTTTAACAGTCTTTTTAACACCTTACAGACCAGTTTGATGTGCTCATCCATGGTTTCAGTGTAAATAAGGACGTCATCAAGATAAACCAACCCCCCCTTGTGTAAATGATAAAAGAGCACTTGGTTTATCAATTGCATAAACACAGCGAGGGCCCCCTGCAGTCCAAAAGGCATCACTATAAATTGGAAGCTCCCCAAAGGGCAATTAAAGGCTGTTTTCCACTCATCCCCCTCCCTAATCCTTATCCAGTAATAAACCTCTCTTAAATCCAGCTTGGTAAAGATTTTTCCTTTAGCCAGGTGGGCTAACATGTCCTTTGTCAGGGCGAGGGGGTACATATTTTCCATGCTGACTGTGTTCAGAGATTTAAAATCCATGCATAATCTAAGAAACCCATCTTTCTTTTCCTTGAAAAGTACATAAAAAGCTTGGATTTGGGTTTGGCTTCGAGCTTGGCAGGAGGGGAGGCCTCTACACTCGGGTCCTGACGTGCCCAGTTAGTTTTTTTTCTTTCCCCTCTGGGAGCTCTTTGCGGTTTCGCAGCAGCAACTGGCATGCTTCTGGGTTGAGGGTGAGGAGCTGGGCACTCCACAGCACGGTGACCCATCTGACCACACTGGTAGCACTTGATTGCAGCCATGGCTGGTGCTTGGGAGATGCTGCAGAGGCTTGGGGAGATCATCCATAGAGGCGTTTTTCTTGGACATGCGTCGGCTTGGGTTTGGTGGTGCTTGACTTTCAGGGGCAGTCACGCTCGATGTCTAGCACCACCGCCATGCAATAGGTTAGGAAAATCTCGGCTTCCGGTTTGCCGACAGCCGTAAATGGATGCCTGGAGGACGGCTCCCATCTTCCACGTCCAGATTTGCATCGCTGGGGGGGTCCTAAAAGGACAGAAGAGTTGCCCTGGAGGGGTGTCCAGACAGAAGGGGCTTTTGCAGAAACACGGGGGGGCAGCAACCCCCTCGTTAGTGCCTGCATTCCCTTTATACCGGCGGACGAAAGACTGACCATAGGAATATGGCCAGCTCCTAGGCTGCAGACAGCCGAAGTCAAATCTATCATCAGGCAACATTAAAGCAGTGTGGAAGAGACGAGGGTAAGATTCCTCTCTTGTACCTTAATCATCTTTTTTTCACCTAATTAAGCTGCTAAGTACTTCCCCCCTGTGGAGAGGGAGGGGGAAATTTACCCTCCCTTAGGGTGTTTTTTGGAAACAAAAGAACGTTTAAGAAAGAAATAACAAAAGAAAAGAACTCTTAAAGTACTTGGGGGACACTCAGTGGCTAAATTTGAAATTGCAATTCTGACTTTCTCTTTAAAAAAACAACAAAGAAAATATTTAAGAAAATAAGATAAAGAGTAACCTTGAACATCAGATGTGAAAGCTTACAATAGAAGAGTTTCAAAAACAAATTCATGCTCTGTGGGAAATATCTTACCAAACTTATCAGCTCCTTTCTATAGCTGGCGATGAAATAAGAGCTTATGGAAAAGAATTAGAAAGTATCTCGATGAAACAAACTCAAATTCAAACTGTGACTACAACTAATATTTTACTGGGACAGAACTCAACAGACGAAATTGAACAATTAAATACACCGGCAGAAGAATTAAATAGTCAACAAATACAGGTTTTTGAAGATGGTGATGGAGAAAATATGGAAGGAAGTTTATTTGCACCAGGACAATTGTACCAAGAGGTGAAAATAATAAGATTTGGTGCTGTTGGCAGATTCTTTAATTCTTCAAAGGTGGAGACTGGGGGTCCACTTCAATATGATATAGTAATACAAGAATGCTTTGATGACCCTGAGGCAAAGAAGCTGAAAATGACATGGCAAAGGAAGAAAGCAAGAATAAGATTGAAGAAATATGAACATTTTTAAGAGGCCAAATAGATAATATTAAAATAGACAGGATGGTACTGGGATTACGAGAATGTTTTGATGAGTAGATAAAAATATTGATTAATTAATAAAAATAATAATAAAAATAAAAAAAACAAAATACAAATGTATGAATATTAACATTGAAATATTGAGTTTTTCTAAATGATATGGGTTAAGATGTATATATGCTAAGAATGATAAAATGTAACTAATATATTTGGATGCAGAGACATGAAGGATGTATTGAATGTTAAAATGGAACAAATTTTGGTTAATTTTTAATATGTGGAAACTATAAATGAGTAACAAGAATATTTTATTGTCCTCTTTTCTTTTTCTTTTTTCTTTCTTTTTTTTCTTTTCTCTTTTTTTTTCTTTTGTGATTTGTATCTTAATGACTACTATTTTAAATATTGTATAATTGATATAGATATGGAAATGAGATAAATGAGAACTGGACTACATTACTAGGTAATGTAAGGAGAATTGTATAAAGGAAAAAGAGGTTTTTTAGTAATATGAAATTGAGAAATCTTAAACGTTTTAATTTTAATATCAATGTAAAATTAAAGCTAGAAAAAATAGATAAGGTGTTCGATGTTTTAAAGATGGAATGTTAAAATATGAAATATACTAAAAGATTGATGGATATATATTCAAAAAAAAATAAACTATTAAATGATTGATGGATAGCAATAAGAAATATGTTAATTTAGATAAGAGATAGTATATATCAAAGAAAAAAGAGAGAGAAAGTATTGGTTATAATAATGTGGAGATTTGTAATAATATGTATTTGTTTGAAATGGAACTATTGTAACTCAGACACCACGTTGCTTCTTAAAGATATTATTGTAAATATTGGAAAACTAATAAAATATTATATATATAAAAAAGAAAAATCTCGAATGATGCAGGCTTGAAGCAAGTCGCAATCTAGCCCCTATTTGAAGTAGTTGATCAGTGACTGTTCTGGCCACTGCCCAAGCCAGCTAGCAACTCTCCTGAATTCACAAATGTACTCCTTAGTGGGGTGACTTCTTTCCTTCAGGCAGTGGATTTCTTTTTTGGCTAGCACGGCTTGGGATTCATCTTCAAAATGACCCCTCAGTTGCTCCATGAATAGATTAATGTCGTGCAATTCAGGAGCCCCTTCATCATGGAGGTTGGTCTTCCAGTCAGCTGCTTCCCCCTCTAAATTTGCCACCACAGCATTCACCATCATAGCCCCATCCAGGTAGGCATAAGCATAGCAATATAAATGAACCCACACCTGGTTTAAGAAGAGGTCAGCTTCTTGGGATCCCCATCAAAGGTAGGCTTGTTAGGAGACAGCTCGAACCTCAGTGGAGCCACCTGCACCTGCTGCTTGGCTTGGGCAGCTTGCTGGTCCTGGGGACGTGGCCAAACCACTTTCCAGACTTCTCTTGGCTGGTCTCCGGGACTGGCATCCCTCAGGAACAGACTCAGCTGGGATACAGGGCTTGGTATCACATATGGTTGGGGGATGGGCGAAGCAGCACGGACCCCAGCAGTTGGGCTGGAATTCCAGTGAGGGGGGGAAAGAGATGGGTAGTTCTTGGCATTTCCCCCCACAGCACCCACCTCTTGGGCAACAGGAATTGTATCTTTTACCTCCAGCCAGCTGAACCTCTCCTTCAGCTGTTCAAGTGAGGAGCTGTGGACTGCAGACTGGAACCTCCAGTCTCTGGAGTCATCCCATGCCATCGACCCCTTTCCTTTCTTGCCATCCACATATGAAGAACCCTGGGATGGCAGCAATAAGAGCTCCTCTCCAGTGGTTACAGGAGTGCTCCTGCACTGAGGGCCAGCCTTGGCTTGATAGAGGTCCACCAGTATTGTAGCTCTTTCCTGTGGTACCAGCTTCCCAGGTTGACTCAACCTGGTTTTCAGCTGAGCCCCTGCCAGTGATGCCTCCTTAGTGGCTGGAGCACCAGCCTGCACTCCAACAGCTTGAGTCCCATTGCGGATAGCAGTGGTTTCATTTTTTTCCTCCTTCCTTTGACATCGAGTCATTGCTGAGTCTTTACCGCTCTCCCAAAAGTGAGTGGGTAGGCGGTTGGGGCCCAGCACCCCAAGAAAACCAAGTTTTAGGAGACTTGGTTTAATCTCATGGTTCCGACAGAGATGAATAAAGCAGAACTCCAAGGCTTGCAAATTCCTCAAAGAACATGTTTATTAGTTACAAAGTATTGGCACATCAAAAGTCAAACCAAGTCTGGAGACACACGTAACAATTCCCACATACAAAGTTAAGAGGTCCCACCCCTAAGGCTATGCAAGTAACTATGTTCCCCAATACATCTTCTTGGTGGGCTTTTTTTGCAACATCCAGCCTGCAGTCTCAGGACCAGTCTCAGTTGCTAAGTTTGTAGACCCCTGAGCTAGCTGGTCGGCCCTTCTTAGCTCTCCATCCACAGTGTAGTAAGAATGTAACCCCAACCCCCCCAATCCCCCCCCCAATCCCTTCCCTGTACCCTTAAAGACACAGGAATCAAGTGCAAAGCAAGAAAGGCTCACAAAATAAAGAAACACATGAACTCCGGGGTTGTTTTTTTTTAAGCTGCCTCAGGGGTGTCATGTTTCACAAAGTTGCAATCCAAGACCGAAAGGCTCTGGCAATTGTGAAAAGCTTTATCTTTAAAATTAAACCTGTTTACCTTCAAAGAAAACTTTCTAAAAGCCATAGATAGACTCAAGATAAGGGGGTAAAACTAATTACATTTGTTTAAAGGGATTAAACCTATGGAAGTCAACACTTTGGACTCATTGCTAACCTAAAATGCAGACTAAAATATTCCAATAACCAAAGCACACAAAGGAGCCTCTGAATTACAAAACGCTGTAAAAACTGTACAAAAATCCTTATGGTAACCCAATCAAGCTGCCAGCTGATCCAGAACTAAATAAACCCATCTCCTTTCCGACATGCCAGCTTTTCATTTCATCAGCGCTGTTTGCATTCTCCTGGCTGGAGAAAATGAACCAGGGGACCTTTTCTTCCAGCAACAGCTACTGCTTCTCTGTCCTTGTTTCCTCCCTGCTGGCTGACCTCTCCTTTTCTTTCCCTGTGGTCTTTTTTCCCCTTTCTTGCCCAAACCACCTCCTTTTATAGCCTCTCCTCTGCTCCCCCCCTTTTCAGTTCACCTCCAGCTCCACTGCTTCCAGAAGCACCAATCAGCTGGAGCCAATCAGCTCGAGCCCTGCCAGTTCCTGGGGCTTCTGCCAGCCCAGACAGTCCTACAGCTGCAGCTGCCTCTCCCTCCGGCTTGGCTCACTTCGGCTCATTCCCCTCCCCTGCTACACTTGGCTAGCAGTTGCGTACCATCTGCCACGTGGCAAAGTACCACAGGTGGTATGCGTACTACCAGTTGAAAAGCCCTGGGCTAATTTGGTTAGGAATCTGTATGATCTCCCGCTCACTGCAGAGTTTGTCTCCCAGTTGATATCTGGATAGTTGAAGTCTCCCATTACTACTGTGGTATGCTTCCTAATTGCGTTTGTTAACTGGTTGGCAAAGAGTTTGTCTATTTCTTCTGATTGGTTGGGTGGCCTGTCATATACACCTATGGCAATGTCACTTTTTTGTATTTTATATTGATCCATATACATTCTGGAGAGATTTTATCTTTGATCATGTGCATTTCTGCAGATATGTAGTGTTCTCTTACATATAGTGCATCTCCCCCTCCTCTTTTTGTAGACCTGTTTCTTTTGAACAATTTGTATCCATCCATCAGTCCATTCCATTCTTGGGTTTCATCCCACCAGGTTTTTGTTATGCCAACTATGTCATACTCTCCCTCGTGTACTATTGGTTCTATTTCACCGTTTGTTCCCCAAGCTTTGAGCATTTGTATATAACCATTTAAGACTTTTATGTCTGTCCATGGGAGTGTTTCCTGTGTCTCCTGGTTGTTGTTTGAGTTTTTCTTTTTTTTCATCACTGCCTACCTCATTGTTTGCTTTGTTTTCTTGGGATTTGTGATTGGTTTTGGGTTCTAGAGATTCTAGAGATTGATCACCCTACCCTCTCAGTTTTAGTTTAAAGCCCTCCTGATGAGTTGGGCCAGTCTTTTTCCAAGTACATTTTTGCCTGTTTTCATGAGGTGTAGCCCATCCCTTGCCAAGAGTCCTTCATGTAGGAAATGCAGTCCATGATCCAGGAAACCAAAGGTTCTTTTTTCCCCCAGTGGGTGTTGGCCTTTCGTTGGGAGAACTGATGAGAACACTACTTTCTTAGATAGGGCCCAGTGTTCAAGTCTGTCAAGATCCAGATCTTGACCCTATCATTTAGGCTGTTGGCTATTCCTACTAGCTTAGTATCATCTGAAAATTTAATAAATTCCCCTTCTAGTCCCTCATCTAAATTGTTTATGAAAATGTTGAAGAGTACTGGGCTTAGGACAGAACCTTGTGGTAGCCCACTGCTTACTTCCCTCCATGCACATGTAGTACCATTAAGGACTACTCGTTGAGTACAGTTTATCAGCCAGTTACAAATCCATCTGATGGTGATGCTGTCTATCCCACTTTTTTCTAGCTTTCCAAGAAGTAGGTTGTGGTCTACTTTGTTGAAAGCCTTGCTGAAGTCTAACTATGCTATGTCCACAACATTTTGCTGGTCTACTAATTTAGTTACTTAGTTAAAGAACGAAATAAGATTGGTTTGGCATGATCTCTTTCTAAACAAACCCGTGCTGGCTTCTAGTTATAACTTTATTTGTTTCTAGATTTCTCAGATCTGTTTTTTGATTATCTTTTCCAGGATCTTCCCAGGTATTGATGTTAGTTGGTCTGTAGTTTCCTGGGTCTGTTTTTCCCCCCTTTTTTCATGATGGGAACCATATCAGCTCTTTTCCAATCCTCTGGTAGTTCCCTGGTGCTCCAGGATTTTGAAAGATATGGTACAGTGGTTCTGAGATGACATCTGCCAGCTCTTTCAGAACTCTGGGATATAATCCATCAGGTCCCGGTGATTTATGTTCATGAAGATCAGACAGGTGTTCTCTTACCATTTTTTTGTTTAACTTTTAATTCTAGTCTGTCTTTTTCAGTTATGTTTTTGGTAGATTGGGCTATAGTTTCTTTTTGTGTGAAGACCGATGCAAAGAATGTGTTAAGCAGCTCTGTTTTCTCTCTGATGCCTGTTACTTCTTTGCTGTCTTCTCTCTTTAGTGGACCAACTGTTTCCTTGATTTTTTTTATTTTAATTTATATGTTGAAAGAAACTTTTAAAAATTATCTTTCACTTTTGTTGCAAGTCTTTGTTCATTCTGAGCCTTTGCTTTCCTGACTTCTTCTTTGCATATTCTGGCTATCTGCTGATATTCTGCCTTAATGATGTTTCCCTCTTTTCATTTTTTGTGCTTGTACTTTTTGTCTTTCAGTTTATCAGAGAGATTTTTGTGCAGCCATGCTGGTTTCTTCTTAAATTTCTTGGTTTTCTTTTTCAGTGGTATTGTGCTGGATTGGGCTTTTATGATCATATTTTCCAGAGTTTTCCAAGGTTCTTGAGTTGTTTTCCTCTTTAGGATTTTCATCCAAGGAATCTTTCTCAAGCTCTCTGAGTTTGTTAAAATCAGCTCTTTTAAAATCTAAGACTCTGAGTGCCATGGTTCCAGCTGAAAAGCCCAACAAAGTAAGCACACCAGAGACATTGTGATCTCTAATGTAAACTTTATTAGTCATAGCATACCAGCATGGTAGAAAGAAAACCAGTGTCAACGCTGCTAACATCGAATGTTATTGCTTGACAAGAGATGAAGATGTAGCCATTTCATATGTTAAACTTGTGTATTGCTTTAAGAGATTGAGTTTAAGGTTGGGAGGGGGGAAGAGGAGGATTGTACCTTCAAGGCCATCTGAAATTAAAGAAGATAAGAACTTGGTGGGTTTTCTAACAGAAGGGAAACTGATTCTTTAAATTAATTGGAGAATATGATAAATGACAAAATTAGAAAGGTGGAGAATTGTGTTTTAATATATTGTGCAAGGGGTGGAGATTTCAGATTCCAGCTTCCTTCGAGCAAGCATTTGCCGGTGTATTAGGCTGAATAAAGGACTTTTAAGGTAAACAATGCCTCAGAGTCACTTGAAAAGCCCATACATCGGAAACCTGACAACCAGCTCTGGTGATATGGCAGGGAAAAGATAATTTAAAAAGTAAAACCTTCCCTCCCTTCTCTGACAGTTCAGATCACATTGTGTTGTGATTCCTCACCAGTCAGTGGATCTGGCAGCTGAGTCTGAGGACTCAGATGAGGAGGAGGGGCCTGGAGTGACATTAGTGTCAGAGGAAGGCTCTGAGGAGCTCCAAGACTTACGGTCGGATGAGGAGTCTGGTCCATCTACTCACGCTCGGGCTGAGACACAGCTGTGCTGCGAGCCTGAGTTGGATAGCGATGAGGAACAGCTGGGACAAATCCCAGATGCATGAATGTACATAGAATAGAAGCGAGTGGGATAGAGGAATGCAATGGGGCGTCTCCAAAGACAAAGGAGAAGGCATTAGGAAGCCATGCCTTGGCTGAATTATAAAAGGGTGAGGTGTGGGAGGTGCTGGTTGCTGAATGCAACTGTTTGTGCTGAGGACCGAGTTTCTGTGGACTGTGTTTGTTTGCCTTGGACATTGACTCAGGTCTGTGAAAATAAAAGGGATTGGTTTTTTCTTGCAGTTCCTGCCTGTTTCTTGGAAGAGGGGTTTCTCCTTGTGAGTACAACAAGGACTCATGTAGACTGGGACAGAACACATTGTCCAATTAGTCTTCAAACGATTGTTGTGACAAGAAAGTCTCTATTCGCCAAAACATCTCTTCAGTGACCTCAACTCTCACACTGATAGAAACCACCTGTGAATGCCAAACCTATTCCCTCCCCCTTTGTAACTGTAGGCAAGCTAGAAGCAGCATGGCAGTTCTAATGCAAGGGGGTCTTCATAGCTTGACAGGTTGGCCCCCTACAGAGTTGGGGGAATCTGGAAAACAAAACAAATACACATTACCTGTTAACTTTCTCTTGCCCTGGCCCCGGCATCCAGGGATATTTAGCATGGAATTGCTTTACCAAATGGTCTGCTTTTACATTGTGACCTTCTGACAATGGATAGCCCTTCCATTGAATTAGGTACTGCAATTTCCCTTTATGAATTCTGGAGTCAAGGATCTGCTTGACTTCATAGTCCATCTCTCCCACCACCATTATGGCCACTGGGGCTGCCTTTCCCACTTGCCTTATAGTGGACCCTTGGAATGGCTTCAGTAGGCTGCAGTGGAATACTGGATGTACTTTTCCCAGTATTCTAGGTAGCTTGAGCTCTAATGTCATTGGGTTTATAACTTTCACAATATGGAAAGGGCCTATGTACTTTAGACCTAGCTTCTTGCAAGTTTCTCTCAACTTGAGATACTTAGTGGATAGGTACACTTTATCTCCTACATGGAATGTCCCCTGGGGAGATAATTTCTTATCCACCTGTTTTTTCAACTTTCAGCTGCTTTAGTTAATGCTTTCTTTGGCTTGCTCCAAACACGTTGGAACAAATCTACCCATTCCGTTAAAGTGCTCGAGGACAGAGGGTCCTATGGGCATTCTGGCATTGGCACGAACTCCACCCCCGTGGCTAGTTTAAATGGAGTGAAACCAGTGCTGCTGTCTACTGCATTGTTATACGCCACCTCCACAAACAACAAAAGTCCTGCCCAGTTCGTTTGCTGGTAGTTAACATAGCAACGCAGGTAGTGTTCCACTATTGTGTTAGCTCATTCTGCTGCCCCATTCATACTCGGATGAAAAGCTGAACTAAGCCCCTGGGAGCATCCCACTATCCTCACAAACTCTCTCCAGAACCTATCAGTGAATTGGACACCATGGTCTGAAATGATGCACTTAGGCACTCCATGAAGCCAGTAAATGTGCTGTAAAAACCTCTTCACTAGCTTCTGGGCTGAAGGAAGTCCATGACATGTGATGAAGTGGGCTTGCTTGGAGAAGAGGTCTATTATCGTCCAAATCATGATGTTCCCCCCACTCTCTGGCAGCTCCACTATAAAATACATGGCTATCTCCTTCCAGGGTCTAGCCAGGTAAGCCACCTGCTGCAAGATTCCTTGACTTTTCCCCGGTAGTCTCTTACTCGCTTTACAAACAGCACATCTCTTCACATAACTCTCAATGTCCTTCTTCATCTTTGTCCACCAGAGCTGACAGTTAGCAAGGTGCAGAGTCTTTAAGAACCCAAAGTGGCCAGCCAAAGTGGCCAAAAAATCTGAGTGGCTGGCTGAGTGGAGCAGAGCAGACAGCAGAGCTGAGATGACTGGAAAGCTGAACAGCAGGCCACACCAGAGCAGAGACGAGGCTGAAAAGACCTGAGCATTGAAAGACAAAACGTGTGATGACCCAGGGCACGGCATAGAAGCAAAACAGTTAACTGGCAGCTCAAACTGACCTTTGTTTGCTCCAATTTTCCCCAAATGCTCCCACATTTCTGGCAAGCCCCAGAACAAAGCAACACACACACACCTTCAGCAGCCTCTGGCTGCAAGTAGTTTCACAAGTTTTTAACTCTTCAGGCAGAGAAAGTGTGTGTATGGAACAAGCCGTCCTCCTTCAGGTTTCAACTCACACACAGTTAGATTAGAAGAGTAATTTACTCAAGGCCACGTAGATAACAAGGAAAGAAACATAAATCCAAAATCTAACAAGTCTGTGGAAATACAAGCTTGCCTGATCAGTTTCAGAAGAGAAGCCAAAATTCAATCTGAGGTCTTTGAACACCAAATCAAGTTTGTCAGCCAGTCCAATGGTCAGAGTTTCAGGGTTTCCAAGCAGAAATCACAACACAGAACAAGAGATCAGAGAGTTGTTTCCAAGATCAGCAACAGCACACAAAACTACAAGCATTCAGCATTTGTTCCTGACAAATGCCCCTCCCCACAGTGTCTCCTTAAATCTCAGTCTCCAGGTGTGCCTTGTGGAGAGGGGAAGGGTGCTCTCCTCCCGAGTAGTTGAGCCTGCCTGCATTGTTCCCTCCTTCTCTCCACTCTCCGTGCTCTAGGATCAGGAGGGGGTGGCCCTTGCTCATCACCTGGGCTCTGTCTTTCATGTTCATCCTGTTCCAATCCTGAAATGCCCTCACCTGCCTCAGCCTGCTCTTCCCCACATTCCTCTGAAGCCACAGACACCCCTCCCTTGACCTCCATCGGCTCCAGTTCCAGCTCATTTTCCTCAGCAGATTCAGGCTCCGACAGGGGCATGACAGAACAGAGCTGGCAGAGAAAACAAGAAGAGGCTGGAGCAGCAAACAAGGGAAGTAAAGGCAACATTTAAGCTTGAGGTCCCAATAGGAAGGGAGGGAAGTGTCAAGGTATGAATCACCTTAGTAGAGGGCGAAGGACCGTGCTTCAGAGGATGCATGATGTGCATGAAGGAAGGAAATAAAATACGACGCATAATCTTACTAAATACCTTTTAATTACAAAAACTAAATATATATTATAAAGAGAGCTAGCTGACTACATCCTAACATAACAGACAGTAACAGCAAAGTGAAAGACAATAAAAGAATAACTGTGAGAAACTTTTTCTAGGCATGCGCACAAAACAGTCTGAAACCATAACATAGCTGGACATGTAAGAATCACTATGGTTACCAGATAAGCTATCACCACAGGTGCAGAGAGCAAGAGAAATGTACAGTTAGAAATGAACTTTTCTGATGAACTAAAAAAACATGCAGTGACATTCCCCTTCTTTCGTCAGCAAAGTGAAGACTCAGGTAAGGCACATCTTCTCACGCAGATACTCATGCTGGACCACAGGTAGTGGTTTGTTCAACATATCAGCAATTTGATCATGTGTAAGCACATACTGTAATGTCACAAAACCTTGTTTAACCAGTTGCCTTATGTTTTGATATCGGATGTCAATGTGTCTGGACCTTGAACCTATAAAACGTGTTTCAGAAATATAAACCACAGATTCATTATCTTCCATCACAGTGATCGGTCGAATCGGATGTGTCCAGATATCTGTGACTAAAGCATCAAACCAAGTTAAAGAATTGCATGCATCAGACACACAAGCATACTCAGCTTCTGTGGAGGAACAAGAAACAAAATTCTGTTTACGCACATGCCAGTAAACAGGGCATCCATTTAAGAACATCATGTAACCTGAAGTACTTTTCCGTGACTTCTTATCACTCACCCAATCTGAATCTGCATAACAACATAACTCTGCATAATCAGTATGTGTTGGTTCCAACAACAACTTCATGTCTTTTGTGTGTTTTAGATACCTCAATAACTTTTTAACACATGTCCAATGAAACTGTTTTGCCTTACCAACATGTCGTGATAAAAGATTAACGCTAAGTGCAATGTCGGGTCTAGTCCAACTACTAATAAACAGCAGTGACCCAATAACTGAGCGATATAGTGTTTGATCTTCGAACTCAGGACTTGGTTCATGTGCCAAATTGTGAAAATCGGTTTGCATGGGTATACTCACAGGCTTAGCGTCCTCCATGTTGCAGTGATGTAACAGTTGTTCAATCTTCTCTTCTTGTGTGAGACTAAACCCCTTCTGAGTTTTGACAACTTGAACACCTAAATAAGTGTTAATACATCCTAAAGACTTTAATGTGAAAAACTTTTGTAACGCTTTAGCAAAAACCTCACTCATCTGTTTATTTGGACCAATATAAACAATATCATCGACATAAAAAAGAATTATCTCATACCTATTACCGGATCTTTTAGTAAACACGCATTCATCTGTTTCGGACTTAATAAAGCCCATTGAATTTAGTTTGTCAGAAAGACATAAGTACCAGACTGCTTCAGACCATAAAGACTTTTATGTAGAAACCAGGTGTCCCCTTCTTGCTGTCGAAAACCTGGAGGACCTTTCACGTAGATGTCTTCATCTAGATCAGCGTGTAGATAAGCCGTTTCAATGTCGAAATGGAAAACCTCTAAACCAAGGATGGTTGCAGTGGCTAAAGCAATTTTCACACTCTCAGTCCGCACTGTGGGTGAGTATGTATTTGTATAGTCCTCAGGATAACGTTGAGTGAAACCCTGGGCTACAAGTCTAGCCTTGTACGACTCACCATTCGGCTTCTTTTTGATCCTGTAGACCCATCGAGTACCAATAACTTTCTTGTTTGCTGGAGGGCTTTGTTCTGTACCAGCCTACTACCGGCCCTGCAGAAAAGGCAGGGACAACCCCTTTACAAAGGGCAAGAGGCTGGAACTAAGCCTGCCAAATTTATTAACATAAAACAGAGCAAAACAAGACACGAACCATGAAACAGGAGCTATTCAAACGGTTGCCTTCAGCAAACCAGCCCTCCCACGCATTCCCCTTATATACAGTTCAGGGCGTGGCTTCTCTCTGCCTCCTTCCGAGGTGCCCCATTGCCTTCCTCTGTTTACTCCTGATTGACTGCCTCCTGCGTCGGGCGTCCTTGAACAGGGCAAGCTGTGGGTCATCTTCATCCACGCTGTCAGGCTCACACAGCTGAGTCTGCGTCGTAACCAAATGGGAGGGGCCTGGCTGAGGGCTCTCATCAGCAAGCTCTCCAACACCCTCAGCAACCTCTCCAACACCCCCCTCCTCCTCCTCTGAATCGTCTGACCCAACTGCCGAACCCACAGGCTGACCCTGAATCACAACACTATCCCGCACTGCAGTGCCCTTCCCCCGGGTCTGCCGATCCGGATGCAGTCGGGATGGAAATTGTTCATGAAAAGCGGTCACCAAAGCAGGGGCATGAATGCCGGTCACGTCCTCCCAGGTGAAGTCCTCTGGTCCGTAGCCTTTCCATTCAATCAGGTACTGGAAACGACCTTTCAGCCAATGGGAGTCCCTGATGCTGGCGACCTCATACTCGGGGGTGCTGTCTCCATCACGAGGTCCTGATAGGGGAGGTTTCGCTCAGCGGAGTGGACAGGCCGGTTGCTTGGGGACCAACAGAGACCGATGAAAACCTGGGTGCACGCGCAGGGAACGTGGCAGAGTTAAGCGATAGGCAACCGGATTGATGACAGCCTCGACTGGGAACGGTCCTAAATATTGGTGATCTAACTTTCTCACTGGCCGTGTTGACGGTAGGTTCCTGGTGGACAACCAGACCCGATCTCCCACCGATAGTGGAGGCGTATCCTGCCTTGACCGATCAGCAAACCTTTTGTAATCGGCCTTGGCCTTCTCTAACTGACGTCACACCAATCGATGGATCGCCTGTAACTCTGCCATGAAGTCGTTCGCTGCCGGCTCCGGTGAGTCCACGGGAGAAAGGGGGAAAAACCGGGGGTGATATCCCACATTGGCCAAGAACGGTGTCATCTGTGTGGAGGTGTGCTGCGAATTGTTAAATGCAAACTCAGCTATGGCCAGATAGTCCACCCAATTGTTTTGCTGCAGATTGACGTAGCAGCACAGATATTGTTCCAGGATACCGATGACCTTCTCGGTTCCCCCGTCAGTTTGAGGATGATGTGCGGACGAGAGGCAAATCTTGATATCCAACGCATGCATCAACTCCTGCCAGAAGCGGGCTGTAAACTGGGCCCCCCTATCAGAGACGACTCTATCAGGGAGGCCGTGCAGCTGAAACACCTGCTGAATGAACATATGACTAGTGGCGCGGGTTGACGGTAAGCCGCGACAGGGGATGAAGTGCGCCATCTTGGTCAGCATGTCCACCACCATATACACTGTCGTAAAACCAGAGGATGGGGGTAAATCCGTCAAGAGGTCCATGTACACAGCCCCCCAGGGTCTTTTGGGTGTCGGCAAGGGCTGCAGTAATCCAGGCGGGGCCCCTGTCGCTGACTTGGCCTGCCTGCATGGTATGCAGGAGGTGACATAGGACTGGACGTCGTGTCGGACCCGGGGCCACCAGAAGGTACGGGAGACCAGGTTCAGGGTCTTGAACAGGCCAAAATGCCCCGCCGCCGGGTTATCGTGACACTGGCTGAGGATGAGTCCCCTGAGTGGCCCTCCCGGAACGTAGAGCCGGTCACGATAATACAAGAGTCCATCCGTGACCGTCCAAGGAGAATCTGGCCCCACCTCCTCCTTCCGCTGAGCCACCCACACCTCCTGCTGCTGTGCCTCCCGGATCTGAGCCCGTATATCAACCGGCTCCCGCACCGCAGCAAAAGACTCGCCGGGGATCACTGTCCTGGGCAGAAGCTTGTCTTCCACTTGGGAATATTCGGGCTTCCTGGACAGAGCATCCGCTCTTTGATTGTGCCCGCTAGGTATGTACCGAACTCGGAAGTCGAACCTCGCAAAGAAAAGAGACCACTGGATCTGGCGTTGGTTCAAATTCCAAGCGGTCTGCAGGCTTTCCAAATTCTTATCGTCCGTCCGGACCTTGATTTGATGCTGCGCTCCCTCCAGATGATGCCTCCAGGCCTCGAACACCACTTTGATGGCCAGCAGCTCCTTCTCCCAGATTGTATAATTGCGCTCCGAAGGGTTCAGTTTTCGTGAATGGTACGTGCAAAGGAAGAGGGTACCGCTGGGCGTCGTTGCCTGGAGTAACACCGCCCCAATGGCAATGTCGGAGGCGTCCGCCTCCACGACAAACGGCCGTTGCGGGTCGGGATGCTTCAAGATGGGCTCATTCATGAAGGCTTCCTTCAAAGTCTAGAAAGCCCGTTGTTCTGGAGCGTTCCACTGAAACCGAGTCTTCTTATGCAGGAGCCAGGTGAGGGGGGCTGTCAAAGCAGCAAACCCAGGGATGAAAGCTCAATAATAGTTGGCGAACCCAAGAAGTCGCTGAACATCCTTCACACGAAGTGGGGGCTGCCAACTCTGCAAAGACTCAACCTTACTCGGCTCCATGGCGATGCCCTCAGGAGAAATGCGGTGACCCAGGAAATCGATGGTCACCCGGTAGAACCTCCAACTTGGCAAACAGCCGATGTTCTCGGAGTCGCTGCAGGACCTGATGGAGATGCTGATGGTGCACCTCACGCGACGGGGAGTAGATCAGGATGTCGTCCAAGTAGATCACGACAAACTGATCCAACAAATCCCGGAAAATGTCATTCATGAAATGCTGAAACACGGCGGGGGCGTTGGTCAGGCCAAACGGCATCACCGTGTACTCAAAATGTCCATAACGAGTACCAAACGCCATCTTCCACTCATCACCTGGGCGAACCCTGACGAGGTTGTAAGCTCCACGCAGGTCCAGTTTCGTGAAGATCTTAGCCTCCCGGAGTCGGTCCAAGAGTTCGGGGATGAGGGGCAGCGGGTAACGATTGCACACCGTGCTGGCGTTGAGTTTCCTATAATCGCAGCAAAGCCGCAATTCGCCAGACTTCTTTTTGACGAGGAGCACGGGTGCAGACACTGGCGAGGACGAGGGCCGGATGAAACCGCGAGCCAAATTCTTCTCCAGAAAGTCCCGCAATGCAGCCAACTCGGGGTCCGACATGGAGTACAAATGCCCCACTGGGAGAGGCGCATCAGGGACTAAATCAATGGGGCAGTCATAGGGCCTGTGCGGGGGTAATTGATCCGCCTCTGTCTCGCTGAACACATCAGCAAAGTCAGACAGTTTGGAGCCAAGGAAACCCCTGGGGAACTCTCCACCTGGCCGGCACAGATATGGCGGGAGTGGTCCACGCACTGCAAGCTTGGGAAGGTGACCAAGTTCTGTGACCAATAGATCTGTGGGTCGTGCGCCCGGAGCCACACCAGTCCCAAGACCACGGGGAAATGCAGATCTGAGGTGATATAGAACTGGATGGCCTCAACATGGGAACTGATGGCCATACATAATGGTTGCGTGGCGGCCGTAATTGGCCCAGACAGGAGCACTCGACCATCGATAGTCTCCACTAACATAGGCGGATCCACCGGGCACTGGGGAACAGCCCAGTGCAGACTCGGTCACTGATGCCCGCTGTCGCCGTGCCACCCCACAGACGCCTGCAGCTCCTGTTGTGCGTGAGACCCCATTTCAAAGGGAGGAGCCAATGGAGCTGGGTGCTGCCAGGTCTCGTCTATCGGTGACTGAAATGAACAGATGACGATCGGGGGGGTTGTGTTTTTACTGCGGGGACCCTGGGCATTTGGCTGCTTTTTGCCCAAAGAAGCGACAGTGGGCATCAGTGACCGAGTCTGCCCCGAGAAAGTCCCCTTCTTTTCTGTCGGGAAACGCCCCAAGCCCGATCTAGACGGTGTGATAGATCGGGCGTCCCACAACAACACTGAGCGAAGTCTTTCCGATGCTGCCTGTGGACCTCCACAGCATCTGATATTGGAGGCACGTCTGATCCTTCCTGGCAAGCCAGAGGGGATTCCAGTCCATGCCTTAATTGACTCTGGGGCCACCACAAATTTTATGGACTCAGCATTTGTGGCCAACCATGAACAATTTCCATCCCGACCTCATCCGGATCGGCAGACCCGGGGGAAGGGCCCTGCGGTGCGGGATAGTGTTGTGATTCAGGGTCAGCCTGTGGGTTCGGCAGTTGGGTCGGGCGACTCAGAGGAGGAGGAGGGGGGTGTTGAAGAGCTTGCTGAGAATAATATTGAGGCTCCACAGAGCCCTCAGCCAGGGCTGTCCCACCTGGTCACGATGCAGACCCAGCCGGATAAATTTACTGTCAATCCAGAACTGTTTCCTGCTTTCCTGGGACAATGCCAGCTCTTTATCAGCGTGAGAGCAGCTGATTTCCCCACTGACCGGGATAAGGTGGGGTTTGTGTTAAGCCTTCTTTCGGGTGATGCAGCTCGTTGGGGCACGCCTCTGCTGGCTCAACCTAGTCCATTGTTGGACAAATTTGTGGGGTTTTGTGATCATATGCGTCTGATGTATGAGGACCCTATAAAGACGCAGACTGCTACTCGACACCTGAAAGCTCTGAGTCAGAGTCAACAGGGCTATATCAGGGCTATATACAGGGCTATATCAGTGATTTTCAGCTGCTTAGCCAGGTCCCTTTTACAAGAAGGCAAGAGGCTGGAACTAAGCCTGCCAAATTTATTAACATAAAAACATAAAAACATAAACAGAGCAAAGAGAGCAAAGAGAGCAAACACGAACCATGAAACAGGAGCTATTCAAACGGTTGCCTTCAGCAAACCAGCCCTCCCACGCATTCCCATTTTAAACAGTTCAGGGCGTGGCTTCTCTCTGCCTCCTTCCGAGGTGCCCCATTGCCTTCCTCTGTTTACTCCTGATTGACTGCCTCCTGCGTCGGCCGTCCTTGAACAGGGCCAGCTGTGGGTCATCTTCATCCACGCTGTCAGGCTCACACAGCTGGGTCTGCGTCGTAACCAGATGGGAGGGGCCTGGCTGAGGGCTGTCATCAGCAAGCTCTCCAACACCCTCAGCAACCTCTCCAACACCCCCCTCCTCCTCCTCTGAATCGTCCGACCCAACTGCCGAACCCACAGGCTGACCCTGAATCACAACAGGCTTGCAGGCGTAAACACTTGAAGTTTCTTTACACTGTCCATTTCAGCCTGCATTGCCTCAAACCATTTATCTTGCTCTGATTCAGGAAGATGTTTGATCTGTGTGAACTTCTCAGGAGGAAGTGTAACATTACAAATCAAACGTACAGGTGTTTTTGTTACTTGCCACGAATAACGTTTTGGAGGGATTCCCTTTGTGGACCTCTTGGAATGTCTCAGAACAACTGTCCATTCTTCTTCCGTGTCGTCCTCATCTTCATCATCATTGCCAGCGACAGCATCGGCGGCTTGCGAAGACGGAACAGTAGGTTGAGAAGAACTCGTGGAAGGAACATTATCCTGTGAATCTTGATTATCAGGTTGCGTGGCATCAGGAGCATCATAAACTCCAGGATCGTTAGAATGAATCCTGGACCAGTCAGCATCTTCCTCAAAAGTAGCAGATTGTGAAACCACAATAACATGATGAGAGTCAATGTATTTGCTCCATTTTGAATTATCATCAATACCCATAAATCTCATCCTTTTTGCTGCAGGACCCCCTTTCTTTCTTTGGGCTAAAGGAATATTCACCATAGCATATGAACCAAAAATATGGAGATGTGAGAGATCAGGCTTGTGTCCATACAACATGAAATAAGGGGTCTGATTTATCACACTACTCCAAGTACGGTTGATGATATGGTTAGCATATTTGATAGCTTCACCCCAGTATGGGAGACTGAGGTTAGCATCTTCAAGAAGACAACGCATCATGGTTTGCAAAACCCCATTTCTGCGTTCTGCCACTCCATTTTCAGCTGGAGTATAAGGAGCAGACATCTGATGTACTATCCCATTCTTACGCATCCAGTCCTGGAAACGCTGAGACATGAATTCAGCACCACGATCACACTGGATTCTGGCAATGTTGACCTTGAATTGGGTATAGACAAGACTAGCAAAGTCTTTAAAGATCTGAAAGGTCTCAGATTTTTCTTTCATAGGATATACATATCTATATCTAGAATAATTATCAACAATTGTCAAGAAATATCTTTTACCACCAAGTGTTGGTGCAAAAGGACCCACTATGTCAGTGTGTACCAAATCAAAAATGCGTGTTGACAGATGTGTAGCATATTTTGGAATTGCTGCTGCTTTGGATTTGGCTTTCTTGCAGACAGCACAGTCCAAGAACACCTTACACCCCTTTAGATCCAAACCTCTTGCGAACTCTGGCATCTTCTTCAGAACACGGAAACTGGCATGACCCAATCTTCTATGCCACTTATGGATACACTTGGAATGCAAAGGTTTACCTGTTAGTGAATTCTCAACATTTTTATTAGGAACCCCAGGCTTGTCATGAGCAACCTGTGTCTTTTTTGTATTTTTATTATCTTTAGGAACCTTTGGAGTAGCAACAGGATCTCTCTCTGTGGCATCTCTCTCTGGGCCTGTGCTTTTTGGAACGTGTATACTTGCCTGCTCTTGCTGCTTAGACGTTGGTTTTATGTAATACACACCACCAATCAACATGGTTTCAGCAACAATATCTCCATCTTTAACTACATAACTTGCTTTTTTCAAGATGATGCACCTGGAAATGAGAAAACCTAGAGAAATGACTCTGACTAAGCAAATTACTACTGGCAGACAGAACGTAGTAAACATCAGGAATGAGAGCACCGAGCTCTTCAATATAAACAGTTCCTTTTCCCATGACCTGAACAGGATGATTTGAAAAAGAGTAAAGTTCACGAAGTTCAGGTTCAGGCTCGTGCATCTCTGTGTAAAGCTCTTTTCTGTAGGTAACATGTAATGCTGCTCCACTGTCCAAAGTCCAAAGTAGTCATCTGTCGTACTCTGGTTGAGACTGTGGATCATTAGTCACAACCAATGTGACAAGTAGAGCTTGTGGATCACACCTGGAACCACGACCACGACCTTGTCGTCCGCCTCTACCTCTGCCTCCTCTGGAATCTGTTCCTCTGGGCTGGTATGTGATGGGCGCTGGAACTCGTTGGGGACAATCCCGGGTGGCGTGTCCCACACAATTGCAGGTGTAGCATCTTGGCATCCTTTGAACGTAGGCCCTTCCACGGAAGGCACACCTCGCTGGAGCTCTTGATGCTGGTGGTTCCCTTAAATGTGGCGCAGCTTGCATAAGTGCCTCTTCTTCGGTTAAAATTCTGCATACATGATCCACTGTGCATTGAGCGATAGGCACTTGATTAATCTTGGAAATAGCATCTTTCCACTCACGATTCAAAGAATTGATGATAATGCTGATCATTTGAAAATCATCAATAGGATAGCCTTTTTCACCCAGTTCTTTTCTAATACCTTTCATTTTAGTCAAATGTGCTCCAATATGTTCACCAGGTTTTAATCTGGAACCATGGAACTCAGACAAAAGTAAATATGTAGACTCAATTGATGTAGGCCGATAACATGTCTCTAACTGAGTCCAAATTTGTTGGGCAGTTGCATCTTGTGAAAACGTGAGCTGCAATTCAGTGTCCATTGACATCAATAATGTTGTGCATACTCTATTATCCAAGTCCCATATGTCAGGAGTCCATGGCTGGGCAGGAGGATTAATTTAATTAATTTAATTTAATAATTTAATTTGTATACCGCCCTTCTCCCGAAGGACTCAGGGCGGTGAACAGGGCAATACATAATAAAAATCAGAATACAAAAATTAAAAAGTAATTAAACTACAATGCCCATAATAAATTAATACATATTAAAAGTTAAAACCGATTATAAAACCCAGCCCCAACCCATCAGACCAGGCCAGCTTGTTCAAAAAGAAAAGTTTTGAGATCACGCCGAAAGGAGCGAAGGTCGGGGGCTGTTCGGAGCTCAACCGGCAAGCGGTTCCAAAGGTCTGGCACGCCCACAGAGAACGCCCTCCCCCTGGGGGCCACCAATCGACATTCCTTGATCGGAGGCACCCTGAGGAGGCCCTCTCTGTGGGAGCGCACTGGACGGAGGGAAGTTGACGCCGGCCGCAGGTGTTGCCGTAGGTAATCCGGACCCATGCCATGTAGGGCTTTGTAAGTCATCACTAACACCTTGAACCTCACCCGGAGAGCAACCGGCAGCCAATGCAGCTCGCGGAGCAAAGGTGTAGCATGGGAGTATCGGGAAGCTCCCAGCACAACTCGCGCGGCTGCATTCTGCACCAGTTGGAGTCTCCGAGTGGACTTCAAGGGCAGCCCCATGTAGAGAGCACTACAGTAGTCTAGATGAGAAGTCACGAGCGCATGAGTGACCGTACGCAAGGCATCCCGGTCTAGATAGGGTCGCAACTGGCGCACCAGGCGAACCTGGGCAAAGGCCCCCCTAGTCACAGCTCCAATATGCTCTTCTAAAGAGAGCTGTGAATCTAGAAGGACCCCCAAGTTGCGCGCCCAATCTACAGGGGGTAATAGCTCACCCCCCATGGCCAGAGATGGAATAATCGTAATTTCCCGGGATGCCGGCACGAACAGCCACTCAGTCTTGTCAGGGTTGAGTCAAAGCCTGTTCTTCCCCATCCAGACCCGGACCGCCTCCAGGCAACGGGACATCACGTCGAGGGCATCACTGGGGTGGTTTGGGGTCGAAATAAAAAGCTGGGTATCATCAGCGTACTGATGATAACCAACTCCAAAACCACGAATGATCTCACCCAGAGGCTTCATGTAGATGTTGAACAGGAGAGGCGAGAGGACGGATCCTTGAGGAACTCCACAAACAAGGGGCCTCAAGGTCGACCTCTGCCCTCCTGCCAACACCAACTGCGAATATCCCAGAAGGTAGGAGGAGAACCACTGAAAAACTGTGCCTCCCACTCCCAACCCCCTGAGGCGCCGCAGCAGGATACCATGGTCGATGGTATCGAAAGCCGCTGAGAGGTCTAAAAGGACTAGGACAGAGGAACAGCCCCTGTCCCGCGCCCGCCAGAGATCATTCACCAGAACGACCAATGCCGTCTCCGTGCTGTACCCGGGCCTGAAGCCCGATTGGTACGGGTCTAGATAATCAGCTTCCTCCAGGAACAGAGGGAGCTGATGCGCCACCACGCTCTCAACAACCTTCGCAAGAAAACGAAAGTTGGAGACCGGACAAAAGTTATTTAATACAGCTGGGTCCAGGGCAGGCTTCTTGAGGAGGGGTCTCACCACCGCCTCCTTCAAGGCGGCGGGAAAACTACCCTCCCTCAGAGAAGCAGTTATCACTGCCTGGAGCCAGCCTCGTGTCCCGTCCCGGGCTGCATAAACCAGCCAGGAGGGGCACGGGTCCAACAAACACGTGGTGGAGCTCAGCTTCCCCATGATCCTGTCCACGTCATCAGGAGTCACAGGATCGAACTCCTCCCAGATAACATCGACAAGACTGCCCGTATCCTCATCGTCAGACTCTGCCCAGTCGGAGTCCAGACCGGTCCAGATCTGAGCAATTTTGTCCGACAGATATCGACTAAACTCCTCGGCACGACCCTGCAAGGGCTCCTCCCTCACCTCCTGATTAAGTAGGGAGCGAGTTACTCTAAACAGGGCAGCCGGGCGATTATCTGCGGATGCGATGAGGGTGGCAAAGTGGTTAGACCTTGCCACCCTCATCGCTGCGAGATACGTTCTCGTGAACGACCTTAGTCGTAACCGGTCGGATTCGGATCGGCTGGACCTCCAACAGCTCTCTAGGCCCCGTCTCCGACGCTTCATCTCCCGGAGCTCCATGGAGAACCATGGAGCCCATTGGGATCTGCGCCGGGTCAAGGGCCGCATGGGTACAACTCGGTCGAGTGCCTCTGTGGCTGCCCTTTCCCAGGCTTCCACTAGGGCATCGGCCGAGCTGTGGGCAAAGGAGGCAGGTGGGGGCCCAAGCGCCGCCTGGAACCGCTCAGGGTCCATCAGGCGCCTAGGGTGGAACCATCTCATTGGCTCAACAACCCCACGACGGGGAGTGGCAAAACGGAAGACCAGCCGCAGGAGATGATGATCGGTCCATGACAGGGGTGTAATAATTGGAAAACCCCCACCAAGATCATCTAACCACCGTCCGGATAGAAAAACCAAATCGAGCGTGTGACCCCCCCCATGAGTCGGGCCCTGAATAACCTGCATCAGGTCCATGGCCGTCATGGAAGCCATGAACTCTCGAGCTAACTCAGATGATCCCCCCAGGGATGGTAGGTTGAAGTCACCCAAGACCATAAGTTTGGGGAACTCAACCACCAACCCTGAGAGGATATCGAGAAGCTCAGGCAGGGCTGCTGCTACGCGACTAGGCGAAACGTACACCAGCAGCAAGCCCAACTGAGCTCTAGGGCCACATCTCAGGAGGAGGGATTCACACCCGACTATCTGGACCATGGTGGCCTCCCGCGGACATAAGGTCTCCCTCGCAACTACTGCCACTCCACCACCCCTACCCTGGGCCCGAGGCTGGTGCAGCACCCGGAAGCCTGATGGGCAAAGATCAACCAGGGGGACCCCGCCCTCTGGGCCCAACCAGGTCTCCGTAATGCAAGCCAGGTCCGCATGCTCCTCCTCAATCAACTCATGAATGAGAGGAGCCTTATTCGTTATGGACCTGGCACTAAAATACACGAGCCTGAGCTCAGGTGGCTGCTCATCCTCGCTCCTGGTACCACGGGCCAAAATCAGAGGGTCGGAGCGCATCACCGCTTGAAGACAGCGGGGACCAGTGGCGTAGCGTGGGTTGTCAGCACCCGGGGCAATTTGCGCCCCCTAACCCGGTGACGTCATGGCACTGCCGAAAAGACGCGCCCCGCAGCGGCGTAGACTTTCCAAGAAGAGTCACGCGCATGCGGGATGCTTCCGGGTGCCTCTCAAGGGCGGCTGGGCGGGGCTCCGACCTGCAAGAGCCGCTGCATTCAAGCTCGCACGTGAGCCCCGCTAAATAAAGCCACGCATGCGCACGAAGCTAGGCCAGCTGGTCGGCGGGTCCGTCTTCGCTCGGCCAAGCCTGCCAGGGCGCCTGCGGGGCGCTTGCGGTTGGCCTGAGCCTGGGCGGAGAGTTGGGCGCTTCTATTTATTTTATTCAGTTTATGTGGCCGCCCATCTCACCTGCCGGACTCGTTTCGCTTTGCAAGAAAGAGCAGCTCGAGAGCGGAGCCAAGCCGACTCTGTGCAGCCCTTGGGGCTCCCTGAGCAGCTCAGTGCGAGCGCGCCCCCCCAGATGTTGCGCCCGGTGTGGCCCGCCCCCCCTGCACCCCCCACGCTACGCCACTGGCGGGGACGCACTCCCGGATATTGATACGGCCCTCTGTTCATACACCTGCGGCCATTCCCTACCGCCGTGGGAATAGGCAATCCCACACACCGCTCCAGGGCCCCGTAGGCCCCCAACCCAAGCCCCACCACGGCGTGAGCAATCCCCGGCTCCTGTCCTTGCCCAACCATCTCTCAGGGTCCCAGTAATTGGGCCCGTCATCAAGAGGATAGATTGAAATAAAGGCAGGTCGCACCCAGGAAGGGGGGGCACCCCTGAGCGCGAATAAGTCCGTGCTTGAGTAGGATAAAACCATTTATCGGGTAGATCCAGCCAGGCAGTCCCATAGTCACTCGGAAAGATGTAAGACAGAAGATCAATAATGTCCGGTCCACCAGCTCCCTGCCACTTGAGCTGGCCAGGTGACTCCCAAGACAGATCGGGCACCTCTCTCTCACAGAGGGCCCAGACCTATCCAGAAGCGGACAGAATACCAACCCAAATAAAGCATACCTCCCTAGATCTCTCACCTCTAGGGAGATAGCCGATGGTATAGGGTGGTGCCATTGATGGTATAGCTGAGCCACCCTCTCACAGCGGCTCAGCTCCAGACCTTCTGAGTCCGATGGGTTCATGAGGGGAAAAGAGGAATTAGAGCAACAATTAACCGACATAATCTGAGGATGACAAAATTTCCAGTCACAAGAATCTTCTCAAAAGCGAGAAAAGCGAAGAAGGCTAAAACAGCAGATTGATCCAAGCCGAGTAGCTCAAGTCCAAATGGCCACAGGCCACGAGCACCACGAGCTGACCTGTGCCGCCTGACCAACAGCGTGCAGCGCCAGAAATCCAACGCCCATTTAACGCCATCATGTGAGTACCTTCTCTGCGTAGCAAAAGTCCAACCTCACTGACCCATGCCCTGTAATTCTGTCCTGACTTCTTTAATTTTGAGTCACCAGCCAGTGGTACAATAGAAGGTGTTTGATGAGGAATATACAATTGAGGTACTGGCTGTGCAGGTTGTGCTATCCGACCATAACCTGCAGGGGGCATCAGTGGCGTTTGTGCCTGTGCCTGGACATGTGGCAGTTGCATTGAAGCTGCCGGTAGTATTGGTGCTGGCTGTGACTGTCTTTGAGCTGCTATTCCACCCTGGCCAGCAGGAGGCGCTGGGGCTGGGGCTGGTGCATTAGCATAACCTGCAGATGACACTGGCCTTCGCATATGAGAACCCAGTGGCAATTGCATGTGGGCTAAATATGTCTGTGCTCTGTCAGGTAGAGGGACTTGCATAGAAGCAATATTAACAGGGGAAGCAATAGTAACAGGAATCCTAGCACCATCAGGGGCTGGAGCCTCAGATAACGGCAGAAATCTTGCATCTCTGAGCAAAGATTCCTGCATGGACAATTGCGAGAGTGAGAGCTCCAATTCATGTCTTAATGCAGCTTCACCAGTAGATGGTGCTATAACATTTGCTTCAGGCATCACTGTGGCTCTGTATGTCCTTTGGGACAGCCCATAATCATGTGACATAGGAGCCTCCAGTTCCCATTTGTCTGGCATGACACTCAATGATGGGCGTGACTTTGGCTTTGGGAAAGAAGGAGGCAATATGGCTTCTTCTTGTGGGTGTGGCAATATGGCCGGTTCTTGCTCATAACTCCTCTCATATTGCTGAATCATTGATACATATTCCTTTGCCTGCTGCAATCGCTTCTCAAAAACCCCAATTTGTTCACAGTAGCCTTGCATAGCCCTACCTCGCATAGTTTGCTTGGGACTTGAAGGAGCAGAAGGAATTTTCTTCGGCTTAACTTTAGGTTTCGCTCCAAGCCCTTGAAATTCATCTTGAGCCCCTGGAGTGTGAACATTTTCAAGAGCAGCTGCCAGGGAGCTTGGAATAGTAGAAAAAGGAGTGACTGACCTTGCATCGTCGACAGAAGCAGGTGCGTCTTCTCCAAGGCGTGTGGCTGAAGCAATTGGAGTTTGTAAAGTTGAAGGGAGATGCCCCACAGACAGGCTCCTAGCCTCCCTTTTCATCCGTGGCTTCCTTCCTGACATGTTTCAGCAGTTAATCACCGCCGCCTCGGTAGAACTAACTAACTAATAACAACTGCAGAAACATGCATTTCTAAAAACATAAATCAAACCATCCTCAATACCAAATGTCAAGGTATAAATCACCTTAGTAGAGGGCGAAGGACCGTGCTTCAGAGGATGCATGCTGTGCATGAAGGACGGAAATAAAATACGACGCATAATCTTACTAAACTAAACTACTTACTTACGACGCATAATCTTACTTACTAAACTACTAACGCCGCCCCGAAACCTGGACCCGTTACCTGGCTCACGTTGAACTGTACATGCGGTTCAATCAGATATCGGAGGACGGTGCAAAGGCGGCTGCCCTGCTCTGCCTTGGGGGACCAGCGCTGCTGGAAGTCGCCGCGAACCTGTTCCCCCAGGAGGCCATCAACACCGTCGCGTACCGAGACCTCGTGTCCAGGCTCAACGCACATTTCAGGCCCCGACGCTCCAAGGTGGCCGCACGGTCACAATTCGAGAAAAGGGACCAGCGCCCCGACGAGACCGGCGCCGACTTCCTCGCCGCCCTACGTCACTTGCAGGTTCAAAAATTTGGAGGAGCAACTACGGGACCGGCTGATTTGCGGCCTACGCAACAGGCGGTTGCAGGAGCGCCTGTTCGAAAGAGAGGAGGTCTCTCTCCAGGAAGCCGAGGACGCCATCCTAGCCCACGAAGCGGCCTGCGGGGCCGTCCAAGCCTGCCAGGGAACCCGGCCCGGCAACCAGGCAACCAGCGTCCACCGGCAAGGGGCCACAGAGGAGGACGACCTGAGCATCGACCTCCTCCAGCGGAAGTCGACCCCTGACCAGCGAGCCAGACGCCCAGACAGGCCCAGGCCTCCCAGCAACACTGCTGTTCCCCAGAGGTGCGCAGGGTGTGGTGGGAACCACATGCGCAGCCTCTGCAAGTTCCGGTCCGCCACGTGCCGGGCCTGCAAGAAAACAGGCCACATAGCCGCCGTCTGCCGTAGCCGCCGCCCCCAGGAGGAGATCCACGAGCTGCAGCCGGAGGAACCGCCGTTCGAAGGTACTGGGGCCCCCACCAAAACAAAAATTGGCTATGTCGAGAGCCGGCTGGCCATTAACCACACGGGTAGCCGCCGGCTGCTCAAACCCAAAATTAGATTAACAATCCGTTTGCAAGGTGTCCCTTGCAGCATGGAGCTTGACTCCGGATCAGCAGTCTCGATTATTTCGGACGAGACCCTTAACCACATAATTAGCCGGAGCAAGCAACGGATTAAATTACGGCCTACTAAATTAACCCTGACCGATTTTCAGAATTCGCCGGTCAAGGTGAAGGGGGAGGCCACCATTTCAGTGGGGTTTAAGGGTCGCGAAGGGCACCTGGACGTTGTAGTGGTAGAGGGCCGCAGAGCCAGCCTGGTCAGGCTGGACTGGTTTGAGGCCCTGGGAATCTCAGTATCCGGGATCCATCGGATCCAGGGGGACTCCGTTGAGGCCGTTTGCCGGGAGTTCGCCAACGTCTTCGATGGGTCATTAGGCAAGTACACCGGGGCCCCCATATCGTTCAAGCTTAACTCGAACGTCTCCCCCGTTAGGGTCCGGCCCACAAAATCGAGCGCGAACTAGACAAGTTGGTGGCCCAGGGAATCTTAGAGCCTGTAGATGGAGGAGAGTGGGAAACCCCCATCGTGACCCCCCTCAAATCCAACGGGGAAATAAGGATCTGCGCCGACTATAAGTGCTCGGTGAACCGCGCCCTAAACCCGCACGCTTACCCGGTTCCCGCGGTCAGCCATGTTCTCGCTTCCCTCCAAGGCGGTGCCATTTTTGCAAGGCTCGATCTTGCACAGGCGTACCAGCAACTCACGGTCACTAGGGAAACAGCTGACATCCAAACCATAGTAACCCATAGGGGGGCGTTCCGGGTGAACAGGCTGCAGTTTGGAGTCAGCGTTGCTCCCGGCATTTTCCAGGAGGTTATGGAAAAGACACTCAAGGGCATTCCAGGAGTCTGCCCCTATTTTGATGACATCCTGATCGCAGGAGCATCAGCAGAGGAACTGGCAGGGAGGCTTAGGGAAGTGCTGGCAAGGCTGCACACAGCTGGCCTCAAACTCAAAAAGGAAAAATGCAGCCATCGCTGAACCGCTCCACAGTCTGCTAGACAAACAGGCAACATGGGCCTGGACGGCCACCCATGATCAGAGCTTCAAGGCCCTGAAGGCATTGCTGTCGGACAAGTCCACAGTAACCCATTTCATCGAGTCCAAGCCCATTTGTATCGCCTGCGATGCATCCCCTTATGGTGTGGGCGCTGTCCTAAGCCACCTTGAGCCCAACGGGGCACAAGTCCCCATAGCATACTATTCTAGGACACTGTCTGGAGCAGAAAGAAACTACGCCCAAATAGACAAAGAAGCCCTGGCAATCGTGGCAGGAATCAAGAAATTCCATGATTACTTATATGGCAGGGAGTTCACTGTCTTCACGGACCACAAACCACTCCTGGGCCTGTTCACCACAGACAGGCAAACCCCCCAGATTCTGTCCCCCAGGATGCTCCGGTGGTCCATCTTCCTTGCAGCATACAATTGCAAGCTGGTACACAAGCCAGGGAAGGAGATGGGCCATGCAGACGGTCTAAGTAGGCTCCCCCTAGACACACACGACCCAGACCCAGCACCAGCCACACAGATCCTAGCCCTGCAGGAACTACCCGAGTGCCCAGTTCTTGCCAAGGACATTGCCAGCCACACAGCCACAGACAACATCATGGGCAGGGTGCACTCATGGGTTTGCACAGGGTGGCAGGACAAATCCCCGGGACCAGAGTTTCAGGCCTATTTCATTAGACGCGATGAAATCTCCACACACAAAGGGTGCCTCCTTTGGGGTAGCAGGGTCATCATTCCACCCGCACTACGCACCAGGGTATTGGACTCCTTACACGAAGGGCACCCGGGAGTGGTCAGGATGAAGGCACTGGCTAGGAGCTACCTCTGGTGGCCCGGGTTGGACAAGGAGGTTGAGGATCGGGTCAAGGCCTGTTATACGTGCCAGAGATCCAGGCCAGAAGTGCCACATGCACCAGTACACCGGTGGGAGGCCACACACACGCCATGGTCCCGCATTCACATTGACTATGCGGGGCCATTCCAGGGTCAACTATTTTTTAGTAGTGGTGGACAGTCACTCCAAGTGGTTAGAGGTAGTCCCTGTCCCCAACATGACCTCGGGGAGGACAATTCAGGTGCTCAGAGCTCTCTTTGCCACACACGGCCTCCCCGACGTAATTGTGTCTGATAATGGGCCTCAGTTTACTGCTGCTGATTTCCAGGCGTTCTTGAAGGCGAACTGGATTAGGCACGCCACCTCCGCGCCTTTTCATCCATCTACCAACGGGCAGGCTGAACGGATGGTAAGGACGACCAAAGACGCACTCCGGCGCATCATCAGCGGGGACTGGCACCACAGACTGGCCAAAATTCTACTAGCCCAACACACAACACCATGCGTGGCTACCGGCAATAGCCCAGCAGAACTGCGATGGGGACGGCGCCTCATCACCAAGCTGGACCGCCTACACCCAGACCGGGTAGCAGCCGAAACCGGTAGGGCAACATCACCATCATCACCATCATCACCATCACCACCAGCATCACTACCATCACCATTGCCATCATCACCCACACACAGGGTCCTCAACCTGGGGGACCTGGTCTGGGCAAGGAACTATGGGGCTGGACATCCTTGGGTTCCGGGGACAGTGGTCGGGAAAACAGGACCCCTTTCGTACATTGTAGGGGTGGAGGGGGACAGACGCATAAGGCGACACATCGATCAGCTCAGAGGAAGAGTCCCTGAGCACGTCACACACGCCCCTGAGCGCGTCACACATGTCCCTGAACTCAACGCACACGATCAACAGGAGGACCACACTCCAGGAGGGGTCAACCCAGCTGAGGACGTCACAGGGCAGGGACCAGAGGAGGAGGACTTCCTGATGCCGGCTCCTTGCAGCCCTGCACAAAGGCCTCAGGAACCCACGGTCCAAGCCCAGGGGCCAAGCACACCCAGACGATCCACCCGTCCACACAGGACACCAGCCTACCTGTCGGACTATGTGTGCAAGTGACCCTCACACAAGGACACCACTGTTTTTTTTATATATATACTCATAGTTATAGTAGTTGCAAGTTGTTGTTGTTATGTGGTTCTTCTCTAAGGGGGGAGGGGTGTTATGTATGCAGGCATCTGCATAGCAACAGCCATCAGGGGGCGTTGACCTGGACAGTTTCGGCGGGAAACCTAGGGCCAACCCCATTGGCTGTTAGCTTACCTGGCCAGGTATATAAGGAGGCCAGGTAGTCCTCATTCCTCAGTTCACTTCCCCTTCCAATAAAGAGCTGAACTCACACACCGGCTGGCGTCTCTCTTGCGTCGGACCCACTACACAATAGATACAAATTGTTCAAAAGAAATAGATCTACCTAAAGGGGAAAACAACTCAAGAAGCATGGGAAACTCTGAAAAATATGATCATAAAAGCCCAGTCCAGCACAATACCACTGAAAAAGAAAAACAAGAAAGTCAAGAAGAAACCAGCATGGCTGCACAAAGATCACTCTTACAAACTGAAAGACAAAAAGGACAAGTACAAAAAAATGGAAAGAGGGACACATAACTAAGGCTGATTATCAGCAGACAGCCAGAACATGCAAAGATGAAGTCAGGAAAGCAAAGGCTCAGAATGAACAAAGACTTGCAACAGAAATCAAGGAAAAGATAATCAAAAAACAGATCTGCAAACAACTAGAAGCAAGCAAAGCTATAACTAGCAGTCAGCACGGGTTTGTTAAAAACAGATCATGCCACACCAATCTTATTTCATTCTTTGATAAAGTGACCAAATTAGTAGACCAGCAAAACTCTGTGGACATAATATACTTAGATTTCAGTAAGGCATTTGTCAAAGTAGACCACAACCTGCTGTTTAGTAAGCTAGAAAAAGGTCAGATAGACAACATCACCACCAGATGGATCTGTGGCTGGCTGACAAACCATACTCAGTGAGTAGTCCACAATGGTACTACATCCACATGGAGAGAAGTAAGCAGTGGGGTACCACAAGGCTCCGACTTAGGCCCAGTATCAATGACTTAGTTGAAGGAATAGAAGGGGAACTCATCAAATTTGCAGATGACACTAAACTGGCAGGAATAGTCAACACCCCAGAAGACAACCTCAGGATTCAAAAAGATCATGACAAACTTGAAGAATGGGCCCTACCCAACAAAATGAATTTTAATGTGGAGAAAAGCAAAGTTTTACATTTAGGCAGGAAAAATCAAAGATATAAGTACAGTTTAGGTGAGACCTGTCTCAAAAACAGTAACTGTGAGAGGGACCTTGGAGTCCTAGTGGATGATCACTTAAACATGAGCCAGCAGTGTGCAGCAGCAGCCAAAAAAGCTGGGTTGTATAAACAGAGGCATAGAATCAAGATCACACAAAGTATGACCCTCGTAAGACCACACCTGGAATACTGCAACCAATTTTAGTCACCATACTACAGAAAAGATGTTGTGACTTTGGAAAAAGTTCAGAGAAGAACAACTAAGATGATCAAAGGCCTGGAGACTAAAACATATGAAGAATGGCTGCAGGACTTGGGTTTGGCTAGACTAAAGAAAAGAAGAAACAGGGGTGATATAATAGCAGTGTTCCAGTATTTGAGGGGCTGCCACAAAGCCAACATGGTTTTGTCAAAAACGGATCATGCCAGACAAATCTTTTCACATTTTTTGACCAAGTGACAAAATTAGTGGACCAGAGGAATGCTATGGATATAATTTACTTGGACTTCAATAAGGCATTTGATAAAGTAGATCACAACCTACTACTTGATAAGATAGAAAAGAGTGGGTTAGACAGCATCACCACCAGATGGATTCGTAGCTGGCTGATGGGCCGTACTCAGCATGTAGTCCTCAATGGAACTGCATCTACACAGAGGGAAGTGAGTAGTGGGGTGCCCCAAGGCTCTGTTCTGGGCCCAGTGCTCTTCAACATCTTCATCAATGATTTGGATGATGGGATAGATGGGGAACCCATCAAATTTGCAGATGACACCAAGCTGGCAGGAATAGCCAACACTCCAGAAGACAGGCTTAAGATACAGGAGGATCTCGACAGACTTGAACACTGGGTGCTATCTAACAAAATGAAATTCAATGGTGAAAAAAGTAAGGTTCTACATTTAGGCAAGAAAAACCAAATGTACAGGGATAGTATAGGAGGTACCTTGCTCAGTAGTAGTAACTGTGAGAGGGATCTCAAAGTCATAGTGGACAATCACTTAAATATGAGCCAGCAGTGTGCTGCAGCTGCCAAAAAAGCCAACACAGTGCTAGGCTGCATTAATAGAGGGATGGAATCAAGGTCACATGAAGTGTTAATACCACTTTACAATGCCTTGGTAAGGCCACACTTGGAATACTGCATCCAGTTTTGGTCACAGTGTAAAAAAGATGTCGAGACTCTAGAACAGACATGTTAAACTCGCAATGTCACGTGAAGTCGCAAGATGTATCGGGACTATTTTGCCATTGCTGGCAATGGGGTCGGTGTGACTTCCGGATGACGTGTCTCACCCGCAGGCCGTCAGTTTGACACCCCTGCTCTTGAAAGAGTACAGAGAAGAGCAACAAAGATGATTAGGGGACAAAGAACAGTTGCTGGAATTGAGTATGTCTAGTTTAATGAAGAGAAGGACGAGGGGTGACATGATAGCAATGTTCCAATATCTCAGGGGTTGCCACAAAGAAGAGGGAGTCAAGCTATTCTCCAAAGCACTTGAAGGCAAGACAAGAAGCAATTGATGGAAACTAACCAAAGAGAGAAGCAACCTAGAATTAAGGAGAAACTTCCTGAGAGAACAATTGATCAGTGGAACAACTTGCCTCCAGAAGCTGTGAATGCTCCAACACTGGAAGTTTTTAAGAAGAGATTGGACAGCCATTTGTCTGAAATGCTATAGGGTTACTTCCTGAGCAGGGGTTTGGACTAGATGACCTCCAAGGTACCTTACAACTATATTGTTATTGTTGCAGAAGAGGGCATTAAACTATTCTCCAAAGCACCAGAGGGCAGGACAAGAAACAATGGTTGGAAACTGACCAAAGAGAGAAGCAACCTGGAATTAAAGAGAAACTTCCTAACAGTGAGGACACTTAACCAGTAAAACAGCTCTCCTTCAGAAATCATGGGCGCTCCATCACTGGACAGTCATTTCTCTGAAATGGTATAAGTTCTCCTGCTTGAGCAGTGGGCTGGACTAAAAGACCTCCAAGGTCCCTTCCAGCTCTATTTTGTTCTTCAAGCCTGCTAACATTGTCGCTGTGCTGCAGGACTTTTAGTCATAGACTGTCGCGAACATACAGTTTGTCTCCCTTCCACGCCCTCATGGTCAGTTCTCTTTGATGAGCCACAAATCACACATCGGTCAGTAGCTCCTGCTTCAATTGTTGGCCAAATGCATTGGTGGGGGGTGATCTCCTCTTTTTCTCCTGCTGCTTGTTGCTTGGTGGGAACAATGGAACTCACCCCCTCCTCCCAGGTGCTATTGAGCTGAGGGATGCGGGATAGGGCATCAGCAAGAAAATTCTTTCCCCCCTGGGATGTACTTTAACTCAAAATGAAATTGTTTGAAGTATTATATCCATTGGACATGTTTGGGTGAGAGCTTACGGGGGGGGGGGGGGGCTTCAGCTTCTAAATTTTTATGGTTAGTCCACACCTGAAATGGGGCTTTACTCCCCTGTAGGAATTGCCTCCATGTCAGTAACACCCACTGTACTGCAAAAACCTCTTTCTCCCACACAGGCCACTGTCGGTCTGTCTCATTCAGTTTGTGAGATGTGTACGTGCACGATTGCAAATTTCCCCCCTTATTCCGCTGGAGGAGGACTGCACCCATTGCTACGTTGCTGGCATCTGCCTGAATTACAAATGGTTCTTCTGGGTCTGGGTGTTTTAGAACTGGTTCAGCCACAAACAGCCCTTTCAGCTTTTTGAATGCCGCTTGGCATTCCACCATACAGTTCAAGGGTTGACTTGGCCAGGGCTTCTCTCCCCCTCTCTCCGTTTTCAACAGTTCAGTGATTGGCAAGGCAATTCTTGCAAACAAGGGAATACATTGCCTGTAGAAGTTTGCAAATCCCAAGAAGCTCTGTAGCTGCTTGCGGGTGTGAGGGGCTTGCCACTCCAAGATGGACTTTACTTTCCCTGGATCCATGTCCACCCCCTCACACAACACTCGGTAGCCCAGGTAATCCAGGCTCATCTTGTGAAACTCGCATTTTGACAGCTTAGCATACAGTTTAGCGACCAAGTTTTTTCAGCACCTGTCGCATGAGTTTCACGTGTTTTTCCATAGTCTGTGTAAATCAGGATGTCATCCAGGTACACCAAGACTCCTTTGTACAAATGCTCATGTAGCACCTCGTTTATGAGCTGCATGAGTACGGCAGGGGCCCCCTGTAGTCCAAAAGGCATCACTTTAAATTGATAGCTTCCAAGGGGCCAGTTGAAGGCAGTTTTCCACTCATCGCCTTCCTTGATTCTCACTTGACAGTATGCCTCTCTCAAGTCTAATTTAGTGAATATTTTCACCTTGACTAACTGTCCCAACATATCCTTCATGAGGGGAAGGGGATACATGTTTTCCATGCACACTCTGTTAATCCCATGGAAATCAACACACATTCTCAATGAGCCATCTTTCTTCTCCTTGAATAGCATCAGTGCTGCCACCCGAGATATTGCAGCCTGGATGAACCCCCTCTCTAAATTCTTATTGATGTATTCCCTCAGCTCCTTCATCTCCTTCAGAGTCATGAAATACATCTTTGGCTTACGGAGCTTCGCTCTGGGCAGGATTTTCATAGCACAGTCTGTGGGGCAGTGAGGGGGCAAAACGTCACATTCCTCCTTGCTAAACACCTCCATGAGGTCCTGGTACTCTCTGGGAACAGGTTGTTGTTCCTCCTCACTCTCTGATGTGGTCTGGCTGTACTCAACAGGTCTCCTCACTCTCCTTTTTTGCTCGGGTTTTTCTTTTCTTTTGGCAGGGGAATTTGGGCTCTGCTTTTTCATGATAACTTGCTTTGAGGCTTTCTCCCAATAGATCTGGGGTCCCCATTTTGCTAACCAAGACAGGCCTAAGATCATCTCCTCAGACATTCTAGGGGCAACCATGAAGTGGATAGACTCTTGGTGGTCCCCAAATTTCAGTTACACTGGCTCCATTAAATGGAAAGCTGCCCTGCTCCCCCCATCAAGGTGCCATCAACTTGCTTAAAATTCATGGGCTTCCTAAGCTTCCTCACATGCAGCCCTAACCTCTGGACTGTGGCTGGGCTAATTAAGCAATGGGTGCAGCCCGAGTGTCAAAGCCGTCTGCAATGAAAGAACCAGACGACAAACGTGGTACGGTCAACAACGAGGGTTTCTTTACTCACGAAAACTCCAAGTATCTACAAAGTCAGCGTTGGGAGCTAGCCGCCCCAACGTGTCTTTAATACAGTGTGGGTAATTAGCCCCACCCTTCCCCATGCAGACCAGCATCCGCCTGGCTCTGCATAAATCCCACCCTCTTTCCATCTCACGCGTTTCCCGTCTCCCTGCACCTGAGCTCTCACCTGCTCACTTGCCACATATCAGGTAAGTGTATATCCCTAACCCATCTGTCGTGCCCCCAGCCCCCTAACGTACTTCCCTCCACCACCCAGCACGGAGGTGCCATAGCTCCTTCGGCAACGCCCTCCTGCATGCCCCACGACAGTCTGCTAGCCGAACAGTCTGTTGATCTGTGCCGCGGAACAGGCAGCTCGGAAGACGCCGTAGGCCCGGTGGCCGCCCTCCCGACTGCCTGCGGGTCCTTTCGAAGGACCCTGCTAGCCGAACAGTCTGTTGGTCTCTGCCATGGAACAGGCAGCTCGGAAGATGCCATAGGCCTTTCGAAGGACCCGTCATCGCAGGCGCGCCTGAAGGACCCGGAACAGCTGAACGTCGGGGAAATGGCAGTGGCTTCCGCGTGGCTGGCATCTGGCATTCATCCGGCTGCAGGCCCCTGGTGAGTACAGCAATGTGGCTACGTGGGCGGGCGGTTTGCATGACCTTCCCTGGACACCCCACACGATGTCGAGCCCACGGGGCTTGACAGGCAGCTCCCCTTTACCAGGGCTCCACCTGGAAGGCAAGAGGGATATGTTACACACACACCAACGTGAGCGATGGGTTCCACATGACCCCCCCCTGGGTTTCCCTGGATGTTTACGGTGGAATGCCCTAACCATCCGTGGTGCTTGGACGTCCCGCTCTGTCACCCACGACGCCTCGGATGCCGGATACCCTTTCCACAGTAGTAGGTATTGCACCCTTCCACTTCGCACCCTGGAGTCAATGACATCCTGTACTTCGTAGTGCCCGTCGTGAACAGGCCCGGGGGACCCCTTCCCCAGCCCCACAAGGGCAGAAGCTGGTTTCAAAAGGCTTCCGTGGAACAACGGGTGTACTTTGCTGAGGAATTTGGGCAACCTAAGCCGTACTGTTACTGGTGTCAAGCCCTGCCAGCTTGCCACTCTTCGGGGACACCTCGGCACGCCGGCTCACCTGATGACAGCGGTGTCCCCTCCCCATCCTGGAGAGCCGTTCCCTCTGTCCCGCACAGCGGAGCGACTTCCTGTGCGGCGCCTGGCCGTCAGAAGCCGGCTGTCGCCCCCTCCTTCGCAGAGAGACGGCAGCAGCAGCGGCAGCACGGCAACGGCAGCGGCAGCGGCAGCAGCAGCACGGCGCCTGAGCGGCCAGTGCCTGAGCAGCCGGTACCGGAGCCGCCGTCCGCGCCTGCCGCCTTCCAGCTGACGCCCGTACCTGCGCGGGAGGACGGCAATGGCGGAACGGCCCCACGGCGCCTGGGCGGCCGGCACCTGTGCGGCCAGTGCCTGAGCGGCCGGTACCGGAGCCGCCGACCGCGCCCGCCGCCTTCCAGCTGATGCCTGCCACCAACCAGCTGATGCCTGCGCCCCGGGACGATCAGGGGGGCCCCAGATGGACCAGGCCGACGCATGCAGCAGCCGGCCAGTTGGTGGCCATACCTGCACTGCCCCTTTCGTCGGCCGATCCTTCGGGCGTGCAGGTGAGGGGCGTGCCGCGGTGGAGGGTGGTGGGTGGTGGGCTCCGGGAGGAACACGGGTGGGGTTGCATAGGGATGGGGCTTACCTGGCGGGTGGCCCTGCAAGTTGTTGGTGAGAAACGTGGAGGGAGGCCAGTGCACAGGGTTGTGGGCGGGGTCTTTATGGGATAGCGGGCAGAAGCCGGCTTGTACCGGTGGGGTGGGGTAGAGGCGTGGCCTGGTGATAAAAAGAGCGTTGGAGCAGGATGCTGCCAACGCTGACTTTATTGCAGTTTTGTGTGTGTGTGGAGAATAAACCTTGTCACCCGTTCCTCAGCCGTGTTTGTGTTTCATCATTGAGGACGTCTGTGATAACTGGGTTGATAACCTGGGTGACCTGGAACGTTCCTATGAATTTACGGCCCAATTTCTTACTTGGTATCTGCAGACGCAAATATTTGGTAGAGAGATACACCCAATCCCCGACCCCAGGGGTGTAAAAGGGTTGGCGCTTCCTGTCTGCCTGTTCTTTGGTTACACTGGCCATTTTCTTTAGCGCCTCTCTGGTTGCTTTCCACACCCCCTCCATTTGCACCATCCATTCCCTGGGTTGGCAGGGGGAGGCCGTCCCCTGGCCGCATTCAGGGATGGAAGGAAAGCCATATCCTAATACCACCGTGTATGGAGGGTAACCGGTGCTGCTGTGCACTGCATTGTTGTGGGCTACCTCCGTGAAGGCCAGCAGATCCACCCAGTCTGTTTGTTGATAGGATACATAGCTGCATAAATACCGCTCTACTGTGGCATTGGCCCACTCGGCTGCTCCGTTCGTACAGGGATGGTACCCCGAACTCAATCCCTGGGACGATCTGATGAATTGGACGAACTCCCGCCAAAATCTCGCCGTAAATTGCACCCCCCGGTCTGAAATGATGTGCCTGGGCACACCATGTAGGTGGTAAATGTGCGTCACAAACATCCACGCTAATCGCTGGGCTTACGGTAGCCGTTTACATGGCACGAAGTGGGCCTGTTTCGAGAATAGATCTACCACTGTCCATATAACGGAATACCCCCGGCTCTCCAGCAGTTCCACAATGAAGTCCATGGCTATATCCTGCCACGGCCGAGAGGGATCTGCTACGGTTTGTAGGAGGCCCAATGGCCTCCCGGGCCGGGGTTTAGCAGTAGCACACATATGACAGTTTCGTACATACTCCTCAATTTCTCGTTTCATACCCGGCCACCAGAACTGTCGCCGTGTCAGGTGCAGAGTCTTCACAAATCCAGAGTGGCTGGCTTGCTTGGCATCATGGCAACTATACAAGACATCTGCCCTAAGAGCTTGCGGTATGTACATCCTATCTCTATACCAGGCCAACCCCTCCCGTAGGGTCAGGAGGTGCGGATGTTGTTGCAACCAAACGTCCTCCTTGAGTGTTTTCTTTAGGTGATGCGACAGATCGTTGGCACCCTCAGACCCCACGGTTTGTATCATCTCTGGTTCACAGGGGAGTATGATAGCCTGTACCACCTCCTCTCGCCGGCTATCGTATTGTGGGAGGCGCGAGAGCACATCTGCCAGGAAGTTCCTCCCCCCTGGGACATATTTCAAGGTAAACTTGAAACGCTTGGAGTATAAAGCCCACCGAACATGTTTTGGAGCCAGCTTCCTGGGTGATTGTAAAGTCTCCAGGTTTTTATGGTCCGTCCATACCTCAAACGCTGACTTACTGTCAAAGCCGTCCGCGATGAAAGAACCAGACGACAAATGTGGTACGGTCGACAACGAGGGTTTCTTTACTCACGAAAACTCCAAGTATCTACAAAGTCAGCGTTGGGAGCTAGCCGCCCCAACGTGTCTTTAATACAGTGTGGGTAATTAGCTCCACCCTTCCCCATGCAGACCAGCATCTGCCTGGCTCTGCATAAATCCCACCCTCTTTCCATCTCCTCATGAGTTTCCCATCTCCCTGCACCTGAGCTCCCACCTGCTCACTTGCCACGTATCAGGTAAGTGTATATCCCTAACCCATCTGTCGTGCTCCCCAGCCCCCTAACGTGCTTCCTTCCACCACCCAGCGTGGAGGTGCCATAGCTCCTTCGGCAACACCCTCCTGCATGCCCCACGACAGTCTGCTAGCCGAACAGTCTGTTGGTCTCTGCCACGGAACAGGCAGCTCGGAAGACGCCGTAGGCCTGGTGGCTGCCCTCCCGACTGCCTGCGGGTCCTTTCGAAGGACCCTGCTAGCCGAACAGTCTGTTGGTCTCTGCCGTGGAACAGGCAGCTCGGAAGACACCGTAGGCCCAGTGGCCGCCCTCCCGACTGCCTGCGGGTCCTTTTGAAGGACCCGTCGTCGCAGGCACGCCTGAAGGCCCCGGAACAGCTGCACGTCGGGGAAATGGCAGCGGCTTCCGCGTGGCTGGCATCCGGCGTTCATCCGGCTGCAGGTCCCTGGTGAGTACAGCGATGGGGCTACATGGGCGGGCGGTTTGCACAACCTTCCCTGGACACCCCACACGATGTCGAGCCCACGGGGCTTGACACTGAGTCTATAAGAGCTTTTACCACCCCCCTCGCCCCTGAGTGGGGTGCTGCAATGTCCACTTTAGCTTCGAGGTGGTTGACTGGTCCACTCACCATTGGGTCATCCTCCCCCTCTCTGTCGCTGTCATAGAGGGCCATTGGTGGTTCCTCTTCAGTCAGAGTTCCCTCTTCTTCGTTCTCCAGGGAGGAGACCTCAACGACCTGGGCTGCCGCTCGCAATTTCTCCTTCCCTTTTATCAGTGGCTTCTTTGGCTTCAGGGGAGGATGGGCAGCAGGAGCCGCCCTGGCTGTGGGCGCTGCCCAATGGCCCTGCTAGCTGAAATGAAAACACATAGTGGGGGTTCTCCTGGAAGGCCCCGCAGGAACCGGAGACACCACCACATCACCCCATCCTACTCAGTCAGGCAGGGAAGGTATGTTGCAGACCTCATCAGTCAAAGAATGTCAACTGGCGAGGTCTAGGAAGAGGGCCTTCTCTGCCACTGCCCCCACATTATAGAACAACCTGCCAGCAGACGTAAGGTACATCCCCACTCTCCTGGCCTTCCACAAAGGGGTCAAATCTTGGCTCTGCATTCTTGCCTGGGGGGCACAGAGGACCACACAATGGGGCTAGCTGACCCCATGAGAACACCCCCACACCTGTGTTAGCTAATGGTAAATGCCCGTCTTGGAACTTTTTGCCTTTTTGAAATTTTATGTCATAATTTTAAAAAATTAATCTTAATTTTAATATTTTAATGTCAATTATATAAATTGTTTATATATTGACTATATTGTACACTGCCCAGAGCCCCTCTTTGAGGGAGATGGGTGGTTTAGAAATAGAAAATATAAATAAATAAATAAATAAATAAATAAAATGTTCAGGTAATGGGAGGGAAAGTAGAGGAAGTGCTCGACTTACAACAGTTTGTTTAGTGACTAGTTACAACGGCACTGAAAAAAGTAACTTATGACTGTTTTTCACACTTAGGACTGTTGCAGCATTCCCACGGTCATGTGATCAAAATTCAGATGCTTAGCAACTGATTCATATTTATGACAGTTGCAGTGTCCTGGGGTCATGTGATCACCTTTCATGATCTTCTGACAAGCAAAGTCAGTGGGAAAACCAGATTCACTTAACAACCATGTTACTAACTTAACAACTGCAGTGATTCACTTAAAAACTGGGAAGAAAGGTTGTAAGATGGCATAAAATTCACTTGTCTCGCTTAGCAACATAAATTTTAGACTCAATTGTGGTCATAGGTTGAGGACTACCTGTAGTGAACTGAAAGGGCAATGGTGAAAGTGGACAAAACACAAAGAAAGGAAATACAAAGAAAGAGTGAGCTTTTAGAAATCGATCTTGTGAAATGTGGAAAAGGAGCCAAAAAGAGTAGCTGGTTAATAGTTCCTAATATTAAGATGCTTAAAATACAGTTTTAAAACTTTATTTAGTATACATTCTTGTGCCCTTATAGGGGGTAATATATGTTGAGTCAGCACATGAAAATTTTCTAGCTTTGTGTTTCGTGTCCTTAAGAAAGAAGGATGTTAAATCTAGCCTATGTGTGCCCCGCTGCTCCTTAGGACAGCACCCCCAATCTTTTGGACACCAGGGACTGGTTCCATGAAGAGAGGTTTTTCCATGGACTGGAGGGTGTGTGGTTGCGTGTGCTGTCTGCATCCCACGGATGGGGCTTTGTTTGTTTGCGCAGACCAATGCTAGTCCACAGACTATGTTGTGTTGGTTCCAGAATCAGAGGCGACACAGGTTCAGGAGCTAAGTTGTTTATTGAGGAACATGGCTGAACTGGGGAACAAAGGATTTCAGCCCTCACTTATACCTGGTCAGGTAACTGCCTGGCCAATGGGTTAAAATCCAAGCGTACTGCCGGCTGGTCAGCCAATCCCTTTAAATCCTGCTCTCCCGCTGAACGCTGTCCCCTTGTTCTGGCTTCCCACTGAACGCTGTTCCTGCTCAGAGCTGTCCAGCTCCACACCTCCTTAATTCACTGACCCACACATGTATGCAAAAGCTGCATACACTACACCCCTTCCCCCATGGCGGGAAACACCCGTGTTCCTATTTGCTTCTTTTCCCGACCCCACACTATCACATGGTTTACCCACAACCCCCTACCCCCCCTCAAGTACATACATAATCTGAGAGGTAGGCTGGAGGCCTGTGGGCTCAGCCAGACCGCCTAGGGGAATCCCCCCCTACAGGCTTGATGTTGTCCTTTGAGTTTATGATTTGTTGGTTATGCTCCCCCGGTGCTGGTGAAGCAGACGATGGTTTTTTGGGTGTGGTCTCCTCTGGGTTAAGTGGCCTCCTTTGACTGGCCCCAGGTGTTGTCATTCCCTCACTCCGATCCATCTGTTGATGAGGTCAGAGCAGCTCCAACCCCTCTGAGTTGGGAACTATTTCCCTGTTTACTATGTCTCTTTGGTCACTCTGAGTCACTTCCGGTTGGAGTGAGGCCTCTTGCCCATTATTGGCTGGGCTCCTCTCAGGTGCTCGATGCCTGAGTTGGTCAACATGTCTCCTCCACCCTAACGATGTAAGAAACTGGTCCCATCCGCTCAACTATTTTCCCTTGCACCCATGTATCCCCGGAGCTATAGTTCCTAGCCCAGATGAGGTCACCCGTTGTAAATTCTCTGGGAACCTTTGGGTGTTCCACATCAGCCGCCACTCTATCTGGGTGTAATCTGTCAAGAGTGGTTATGAGACATCTGCCCCAACGAAGTTCAGCTGGGCTCTTCCCGGTTGTGGTGCAGGGAGTGGTGTTTTGGTGCAACAGGAATTTAGCCAAACGTTGTTTCCAATTCCCATGAATGATGCGCTTCAATGCGTCCTTTGTGGTGCGCACTGCCCATTCAGCCAAGCCATTACTGGAGGGATGGAAGGGAGCCGAGGTGACGTGTCTAATCCCATTGGTCTTCAAAAACGCCTGGAATTCCGAGGAGGTAAATTGTGGACCGTTATCAGAGACCAATACATCAGGAAGGCCATGAGTGGCAAAGAGTCCCATGAGCACCTGGACAGTCCCTGATGTGGTCAAGATACTGACTGGCACCACCTCCAACCATTTGGAGTGGCTGTCTACTACTATCAAGAATGATTGGTTGTGCAGGGGGCCTGCGTAGTCAATGTGTATCCAGGACCAAGGTGTGTGTGTCTCCTCCCACTTGTGGACAGGGGCATGTGGCTGTGGTGGCTGAGATTTTTGGCATGTGTAACAGCCAGCTACTTGTTCTTCAATATCCTTGTCAAGGCCCGGCCACCACAGGTAGCTCCTTGCCAATGCCTTCATCCGAACGACCCCTGGATGCCCCTCGTGTAGTGAGTGGATGACTCTGTCTCTCAGTGTTTGTGGTATGATGACCCTGCATCCCCACAATAGGCAACCCTTGTGTGAGGATAGCTCGTGCCTTTTTGTGAAAAATGCCGTGAATTCGGCCCCTGGTGATTTGTCTTGCCACCCTGTGTTAACCCACGTCTGTACCCTACTCAAAATCCTATCCCTTGTTGTTTCTGCTGTGATGTCTCAGGCACCGAGAGGACATTCTGGCAGATCCTGAATAGCTAATATTTGGGCTGCTGGTGCTGGGTCTGGTTCCGTGTTGTTAAGAGGAAGTCTGCTTAACCCGTCTGCATGGCCCATTTCCTTGCCCCTCTTACTCTTACAAGAGTAAGCTGCAAGGAAGATGGGCCAACGGAGCATTCTGGGTGACACGATCTGTGGGGTTTGCTTATCTGTGGTAAACAGACCTAGCAAGGGTTTATGGTCTGTAAAAATGGTGAAATTCCTCCCATACAAATAATCATGGAATTTTTTTACTCCAGCAACTATTGCCAGAGCTTCCTTGTCTATCTGTGCGTAGTTCCTCTCGGCTGCTGACAAGGTCCTGGAGTAATATGCGATGGGAATTTGTCTGCCATCCTCCTCTAGGTGGCTCAGCACAGCCCCCACTCCATAAGGAGAAGCATTGCAAACAATGCAAATTGGTTTATTTTCTATGAAGTGGGTGATGGTGGCGTTGCTTGCCAACAGGTTTTTTAGAGATTGGAAACTGGTGTCGTGTGCCTTGGTCCAGTTCCATGTTGATTTCTTATCTAATAGCCTATGCAAGGGTTCAGCAATTGAAGCCTTGTGGGGTAGGAAAGCGTGATAGAAATTAAGTAACCCCAGGAAAGTTTGCAGCTCTGCTTTGTTTTTTGGTGTGGGGGCCTCTTTGATCGCTTTCACCTTAGATGCTGCAGGGTGAACCCCCTCGGCGTTAATCCTGAACCCCAAGAATTCTGCCTCAGGCACTCCAGTGCAGCACTTCTCTTTCTTAAGCTTAAGGCCAGCAGCACGAAATCTACCCAGAACAGCCTGCAGTCGTTCTGCCAAAACCTCCTCTGAGTCCCCTGCTATGAGGACGTCATCAAAATACGGGCAGACGCCTGGTATGGCCTTAAGTGTTCGTTCCATCACCTCCTGGAAGATACCTGGAGCCACACTGACTCCGAACTGCGACCGGTCTACCCGGAACGTCCCCTTGTGGGTGACTATTGTTTGCGCCGTGGCAGTCTCTGGGTTGACCGGGAGCTGTAAATAAGCCTGAGCGAGATCCAGCTTGGCGAAAATGGCCCCTCCCTGGAGTGATGCTAGGATGCTGCTAACTGTGGGTACTGGGTATGCGTGGGGGGTTCAACGATTTATTGATCATGCATTTATAATCAGCACAGATCCTGACGTCACCATTTGCCTTGAGCGGGGTGACAATTGGGGTCTCCCACTCTGCCCCCTCTACCGGCTGCAGAACCCCCTGCGCAACTAGCTTGTTGAGTTCCTGCTCAATTTTATGTTTAAGGGCGAATGGTACTCTCCTGGGCTTAATTCTGATTGGTTGAACATTGGGGTTCAATTTGAATGCAATCGGTGGACCTGTGTATTTTCCTAGTGTCCCATCGAATACGTCTGCAAATGCCTTGCACACAGATTCAATGCTGGGTGTCTGCGTCTGTGTCTGGTGAATTCCAACGATGCAGATTCCCAGTGCTTTGAACCACCTTAACCCTAACAAGCTGGTTCTCTGTCCCTTGACCACTAGGACGTCCAAGGGCCCCTGGAACCCCCTGTACCTCACAGAGAAAGTGGCCTCCCCCCGGACTTGTATCGGGGTATTCTGGAAATCAGTAAGGGTAATGCTAGATGGCCTCAAGGGAACCCGCTGGCCGCTCCGACTGCAAATGAGCTTATAAGTCTCATGTGAAATGACTGAGACTGCGGAACCTGAGTGTCCAGCTCCATTTTACATGGAACCCCTTGGAGGTGCACCTCTAGCTTAATTTTGGGGGTGAGGGATTGAGAACCCCCCATGTTACAAACCGCCCATCTGCTCCTGGTATAGCTGATAGGCACTCTGCACTTCAGACTCCCAGTACCTGCCGGCAGGTGAGTTTCAGCATCCACCTCATGTAGCGCATCTCTACTCCGGCTCCGGCAGACGGACGCGATGTGTCCCGTCTTGCCGCATGCTCGGCATTTGGCCCCCCCCCGGAATTTGCAGGTAGAACAGTGATGGTTCCCCCTGCAACCGGCACATCTCTGTCGGGACATGCAGCCTTTGCACCCAGAGCATCTCTTGTCCTGGCTGTTGGCGGCTGGTGTTAATGCTGGTCGTTGTCCTTTTGGGCTTCCGCACCGTCCGGATGGATGGGGGGGTCTTAGATGAACCGTGTATACTTCGGCCGCTAGTTCATCCTCGCTGGTTCCTCCTGCCCCGTGCGTCTAATGGATGGTGATTCCCTGGCTGCTGTGGCTGGCGTCGGACGTCTCTGGCTTCTCAGCTAGCTCCCAGGCCAATACCTCTTCTTGTACTGTCTTGAGGGTTAGACCCGGTCTGGCCAGCAGCTTTTGTCTCAATTTCGATCTCTGAGCCCACAAACAATTTGGTCCTGCAATCTCCTCTCTAAATCATTGAAGTTGCATAGGCGAGCTGCCTGCCTGCCTGCAGCCATGAATGCAGACCCTGACTCCCCCGGCCGCTGGTTTCTTTTTTCGAATTTGAATGTCCATGCCACTTCCGACATGTGTGGGTTAAAATACTGATTTAATTTGTCCATAAGGTCATCATACTTCACCGCCCTGATGGCTGTGGGCGGCACAGGCCCACAGCTAATTGATAAATGTCCTTCCCACATGTACTGAGCAGGGTGGCTGCCTTGATCCTGTCCTCAGTAATATTATTGGCGATGAAGTAAAATTCTAGCTGCCCCATGAATGCCTCCCACTCTTCGGGGCGAGCGCTATTAAAAGTGGGGGCTACACTGACCGGCACCATGGGGGCTTGACTGACCTGGACCTTGGGAGCTGGACCCGCCTGAGCCATTTGAGCCTGACCATCCTTGGACATCTCGTGCGTTCCTTCCGTTCTGTTCCGATGCAGGTGGTGATTTTCCAGTCAGTTGGGATTCCTACCACCCTTCAGAACAAAATCCCATCCTCGTTGCCAGTTGTTGTGTTGGTTCCAGAATCAGAAGTGACACAGGTTCAGGAGCTAAGTTGTTTATTGAGGAACATGGCCGAACTGGGGAACAAAGGATTTCAGCCCTCACTTATACCTGGTCAGGTAACTGCCTGGCCAATGGGTTAAAATCCAAGTGTCCTGCCGGCTGGTCAGCCAATCCCTTTAAATCCTGCTCTCCCGCTGAACACTGTCCCCTTGTTCTGGCTTCCCGCCGAATGCTGTTCCTGATCGGAGCTGTCCAGCTCCACACCTCCTTAATTCACTGACCCACACATGTATGCAAAACCTGCATACACTACAGACTAGGGGTTGGGGACCTCTGCCTTAGGGCATTCTGTTGCTTTATCCTCAATAAATCTTCTTTCTCTTCTTTCCAGAAGTCCTGGAACTAGTTTGGGGCATAGAGGGGCTAATGCAGACTTTTCAGGTTTGCCAGATTAGGTCTTCTGGAGGCAGAAATCACTGCACTGGTGTACTGTCAGCACCAGAAGAATCAGGAAGTTCCTAGTGTGAATGTTGCTGTTGAACTGTGATGCTTTAGATGTGCCATCCTGTGTTCTTTTTTCTTTTTTAAAAAAGTCTTCTGAAGACTGAAATTATTTGGGAAAATCACAAAAATCCTTTTGAGTTTTCAGAACTTTTTGCTGAAGCCACCACCACTGAGAACGGTGCACGAACAACTAGGATAATTGACTTAATATAGTAAAATGGCAGGTGATAATTTGATCTTGGTTTTGTGCACATCGGTTGCCCTAAAGCAGTGTTTCTCAACCTTGGCAATGTTTAATATGCTGGCGAATTCTGGGAGTTGAAATCCATGCACCTTAAAGTGGGATGATCTGTATCAAAACAAGGCTTATTCCATCCTGGTAACTTTTCAGCCTTTAAATCTCCAGGTTTTGGTTGCCATCAGCTGTACAATACGTTTCTGGATTTTTTTGTTCTTATTCTGTCTCTCACTGTTAAAATAAACCTACCATTGAAATTATAGACTGATAATTTCTTTGTCAGTGGGCAAACGTACAAAATCAGCAGGGGATCAAATAATTTTTTCCCTCACTGTACATACATCCAGTACATGAAGTTAAGCATACTACATGCTAACACCCTACAATACTAAGCATGATCATTTAAATGAGAAAAACTGGATTAGAAGACCTCCAAGGTCCCTTCCAGGTCTATTCTATTCTAAAATGAAATTCAATGTAGAGAAAAGTAAAGTCTTACACTTACGCAAGAAAAACCAAAAGTACACATATAGATTGGGTGAAACCAGGCTTAATAGCAGTAACTCCACGCCTTGGTGGAGCAGTGGGCTAATGCCTCCTTAAGTAACACCAGCTGCCTGCAATTAGTGCAGGTTCGCATCCCACCAGGCTCAAGGTTGACTCAGCCTTCCATCCTTCCGAGGTAGGTAAAATGAGGACCCAGATTGTTGGGGGCAATTAAGCTGACTTTGTAATAATGCTGCTTGGGGGGTATGTGAAAGCCCTAATAAGCAGGCATATACATAGAATGAAGGCTACTGCTAAGCTTGTAAGCCGCCCTGAGTCTTCGGAGAAGGGCGGGATATAAATGGAATTAAAATAAATAAAATAAAATAAATAAACTGTGAGAGGGATCTTGGAGTCTTAGTGGACAATCAATTAAATATGAGCTAACAGTGTGCGGCGGCAGCCAAAAAAGCCAATGCAATCCTAAGTTGCATTAACAGAGGGATTCAATCAAGATCATGTGAGGTACCAATATCACTCTACAGCAGGGATGTCAAACTGCCGGCCTGCAGGCCAGATGAATTATTGGGAAACCACGCCCACCCCATTGCCGGCAATGGCGAAAAAGCTCCAATACGTTGCACAATGTCATGTGACATCACGAGTTTGACATGTCTGCTCTACAGCAGGGCTTTTCAACCAGTGGTATGCATACCATCTGTGGTACTTTGCCACATGGCAGGTGGTACGTGACTGCTAGCCAAGTGTAGCAGGGGAGGGGAATGAGCCTAAGAGAGCCAAGACTGAGGGATAGGCAGCTGCAGCTGCATGACTGCCTGGGCTCGGCAGAAGCCCCAGGAGATGGCAGGGCTCCAGCTGATTGGCTCCAGCTGATTGGCTCTTCCAGAAGCAGCTCAGAGGTGGAGGTGAACTGAACAAAAAGTGGGGGGGAAGATGTTAATGGGTTAAATTCACCACAGAAAAGAAAGAAAGTATTTTTTTATCTGAAACAACATAAAAATGACATTGTTTGCTTACAAGAGACACATATTGCATTAAAAGATCAAAAATATTTGATTAATTCCCGATTGGGAACACATTTTGCATCTTTTGCTCCGGACAAGAAGGCTGGAGTGGTTATTTACTTAAGAAAAGACTTTTCAGCAAGATTGATTGAATCGGATAAACAAGGGAGATATGTTAGTATTGAATTAACATTACAAGGAAAGAAAGTTCTTCTTATTGGATTATATGCTCCAAATCAACAACAGCAAAAAAATTTTAAATTTTTACATCAGAGACTAATTGAACTGGATTACAAATCTGTTATTATGATGGGGGACTGGAATAGGGTTTTGGTGCCATCTGAAGATAAGAAGGGATCTTCTAAAAACTTTTTTAATTCAAAATTGCCTAAAGCTTTTTTTGATTTGAAGGAAGATCTGGAATTAAGAGATGTATGGCGGGAAAGGAATATGAGAGACAGAGATTTTACTTTTTTTTCGGATAGACATAAATCTTTTTCCAGGATTGACTTCATTTTGATTACTACTGATCTTTCCTCTTCGGTTAAGAACGTTAAGATTTTTCCTAGGACAATGTCTGACCATAGTCCTGTTTGGTTGGAGTTCTTTGCTGAAGACACTAGTAGGAGATCCTGGAGGCTGAATGAGAATTTATTTACAAATGACTTGTTCTTGCAGAAATGTAGAGAACATATGAAAGAATTTTTTGTCACGAATATGCATAAAGGTACCTCGATGGAAATGGTTTGGGATGCTAGTAAAGCCTATATGAGAGGGGTTTTGATTTATATGAATAATGCTTATAGGCATAAGCAAGTGCAAAAACGTTTAGATATTGAGGAAGAGATTAAATCTAAGGAGAAAAAGTTCATTTTGAATCCATTGGATAATAATTTAAAGATCTCAATACATTTATTGAAAGAACAATTTAATATGCTATTGGCTGATGAAGTAGCAACTAATTTGCGTTATGTCAAACACAATACTTTTTGTAACGCCAATAAGCCTGGTAGATGGTTGGCTTATCAATTAAGGAAGAAACAGAAATTACGTACTATAGACAAAATAGAATATAAAGGAAAAGAAGTCTACCAACAAAATTTGATTAAGAGGAGTTTTCTAGATTTTTACTCGAAATTATATTCTAAAGAGAATATACAAGCTTTAGATGTAGACAAGTATTTACAGGGAGCTCATTTTCCAAGACTTTCACAAGAACAACAACTTGAGATGAACTGCCCAATTACATCAGAAGAAATTTCTTTAGCTATTAAACAGTTGAAATTGGGCAAAGCTACGGGAACAAATGGATTAACAGCAATTTATTATAAAAAGTTGTTGCCTGAAATGATTGAACCCTTAAAGATTTTGTTTAATGAAATTCAGACTGGAGGCGCAGTTCCTCCATCATGGAGGACAGCTTTTGTATCGTTGATCCCAAAGGAGGATCAAGATCTTACTCAACCTAAAAATTATAGACCTATATCGCTTTTAAATACAGATTATAAGATTTTTGCTAAAGTATTGGCTAATAGATTAATGCAAGTTTTGAAACAAATGATTCATAGTGATCAATCGGGATTTATATCTGGGAGGTATATGAAATATAATGTAAGACAAATTGTTAACTTGCTTGAATATTTGGATAAGAACAACCAAGTCTCCGCAGCATTGATATTTTTGGATGCAGAGAAAGCCTTTGACCAATTGAATTGGCAATTTTTATTAAGAGTTGTTGAGGAGATGAATTTTGGAGAAGGTTTTCTACATGCTATTAAAGCTATATATCAACAACAAACTGCACAAATTATAGTTAACGGGGGATTAACAGAGACTTTTAAAATTGAAAAAGGTACAAGACAGGGTTGCCCCCTATCACCATTATTGTTTGTTTTAACATTAGAGATTTTACTAATTAAAATTCGAGAGTCCTCTTTGATAAAGGGAATTAAAATAAAACAGAATGATTATAGATTGAGAGCTTTTGCTGATGACTTGGTTGTGACAGTATCCCAACCGTTACAGTCGGTTATAGACTAGATGGAAATTATAACTCAGTATGGTAAGGTTTCTGGGTTTAAGGTGAATAGTAATAAGACTAAGATATTATCCAAGAATTTATCTATGAGTGAAAGGGATATGTTATCTAAATTAACAGGTTTTGAAATAGTGAAGAAGGTTAAATATCTAGGAGTATATATTGCAGCCTCAAATGTAAAATTGTATAAGAATAATTATGAAACACTATGGTTGAAGGTACAAAGGGACTTAAATAATTGGAAAAAATTACAATTATCATTACTGGGAAGAATTGCAGTTGTTAAAATGAATGTTCTACCAAAGTTTCTCTTTCTGTTTCAGATGACACCTATATTGAAAAAGGATGCCAACCTTGATCAATGGCAGAAGGGTATTAACAAATTTATCTGGGCGGGGGAAAAACCAAGAGTTAAATTCAAGATTTTACAAGATGCCACGGAAAGAGGGGGACTCAAGGCGCCGAATTTGAAATTGTACTATGATGCGGTTGCCTTGACCTGGGTTAGTGATTGGCTTAATCTAACTAACAAGAGAATACTTCATCTTGAGGGATGGGATTTGGTATATGGATGGCATGCATACTTGCTTTATGATAAGAAGGTAGACAGGGCTTTTAAATCCCATATTCTTAGAAGTGCTTTATTGCGTGTCTGGAAAAAGTATTATTATAAGTTAAATTATAAAATACCGATTTGGGGAATTCCTGGACACGCGATAGAGGGCGTATCTATGGGAGTGAGTATGGATATGGTTTCTTATAAGGAACTACTTAGATTGCAAGGGAATGATTGGCAACTTAAACCAGTAGAGGAGTTAAAACAAGAAAACATAAGTTACTCTTGGTTTCAATATACCCAATTGAAAGCTAGGTGGAAGTCAGATCAAAAGGTTGGCATCACAACTACAGATCAAAATTTAGTAAAGCAAATTAGAGATTCAAATTGTGCACATATAAAGAGGATATATAATGCTTTAATTGAATTGGATTCGGAAACGGAACTGGTTAAAGACTGCATGATAAAGTGGGCACAAAATATCCAGGAACCAATTTCGTTGGACACCTGGGAGATAATTTGGGTCAGAAATGTTAAATTTACCCAGGCTCAAAATTTAAGAGAAAATTTTTATAAAATGTTTTATAGATGGCATCTGGATCCCAAGAAGTTGTCCAACATGTATCCTAATTTACAGTCTAAATGTTGGAGGTGTGGTAGTTTAGAAGCTACCTATTTTCACATGTGGTGGACTTGTAGAAATATAAAAGCTTTTTGGATTAAAATTTGGTGGAACATTCAAAAGATTTTTAAGAGAAAGATAAAGTTTTCTCCGCAATTGTTTTTATTGGGCATTGTTGTAGATTGTGATGTTAAAGAAACTAACTTGATGTTGAACATGATAACGACAGCACGGTTACTGGTGGGACAATATTGGAAGAAGGATAGTTTGCCCACTGTAGAAGAATGGGTGTTTAAAGTTTTGAATCTTGCAGAAATGTCTAAGATTTCTGCTTATCTGAAGGATCATTCACAGGAAAGATATATTTCAGTTTGGAGGAGATGGATAAATTATATTCAAAACAAATATGGGACTAAAAAGTACCATTTAGCTTATGAGTAGATTTTAGTGGGATATTGTTATTGGTACGTTGTTTGTAGTTATGTTAAAAGAGAGTTAAAGCGCATTATGAATTTGGTTAATTGTATATTATGCATAATTTTTATTTAGAATATGATTATTGTAACTATAATCCTGTATTTAGCTCTGGGAAGTGGGGGGGGAAGTGGGTGGGCTTGGGGTGGGAGGGATTTGGGGATATATTGTAAAATTTTGTTTTTGTAAAACTCTTTAATAAAAAAAAGTGGGGGGAAGAGGAAAGGCTATAAAAGAACGTGGTTTGGGTGGGGGAGGGGGAAAAAGACAACAGGAAATTTTAATCCGTTTAAACAATTGTAATTAGTTTTACCCCCTTTAACTGAGTCTGTCTGTGGCTTTTAGAAAGTTTTCTTTGAAGGCAAACAGGCTTATTTTAAAGCTAAAGCTTTTCGCAATTGCTAGAGCCTTTCAGTGTTGGCTTGCAACATTGTGACACATGACACACCTGAGGTAGCTTAAAGAGAAAAAAAACAGAGTTTGTGTTTCTTTATTGCTTTGCACTTGATTACTGTGTCTTTAAGGGTACAGGGAAGAGATTGGGGGGGTGCATTCTTACTACACTGTGGAAGAGCTCAGAAGGGCCAACCAGCTAGCTCAGGAGTCTACAAACTTAGAAACTTTAAGACCTGTGGACTTCAACTCCCAGAATTCCTCAACCAGCCATGAGGGCTGAGGAATTCTGGGAGTTGAAGTCCACATGTCTTAAAAGTGCCAAGTTTGAAAACCCCTGAACTAGCTGGTAGTGGTGCATATTAATAAACATGGATAAATTTGGTTCCGGTTTCAGTGAGGCAGTCAGAGAACTTGATCCTCCAGCTGAAATTTCTTTTTGTTGGGGACCCTAAGAGGCCAGAATCCACCCTGGAGGGGTGGACTGAAGGAAGGAAATTCCAGGGACCTAGGAGAGACGGCGGTCTCTCCAAATAGCCCAGGAGAACCCTCCCAAAAACCAACAGAAGAAAAGGCTGGCTAACGTCATGTCCAGTCATAGCTGAAATACCAACGGAAGTCAAAAGCGATCAAACAAGCGAATAATAAACAGCATGCTTGAATCTGGGTAAGAATATTGATTTTCTCTATCCTATCTACTTTTCCTGAAGAAGAAATCCCCAAGATAAGATCTCCAAAGAAAGAGGGGGAGGGAGATCTCGTTCCTTCCCTTTTGCTTGGGTGGCGACTTTTTTACTCTTTGGAGAAGGAAAACAACTAAAGACATGATAAATGAGTAAATGCTGACACCTGCTGGCAGATGAGGATTTCTTTTCTTTTTCCTTCTTTTCCTTTGTCTTTGAACTCTTAAGCTCTTAGAATGCACCTGTGTAAACAATAACACAGTTGAAGCAATGAATATGTTACAAAAAGAAACATGCGATGAGTGACAACAATTTCAAAGGACAATGACTTTAAACTACATAGAGATTCAGAATAATTTCGAGAGTATGAATCAACTTATTCTCAACTTAATTTCACTCCAAGAAACCTCTCAGGAAAATATAGCAGAGATAATTGAAACACTTACTTTACAAAAGGAAACATACGATAAGCAGCAAAACTTCCAAAGGACAATGACTTTAAACTACAAGATAATGCAGAAGAACCTTGAGAGTATGAACCAATTTATTTTCAACTTAACCTCACTTCAAGAACTTCCTCAGGAAAAGATAGCAGAGATGATTAAATGTAAGAGACTGGAGGATGGAACTATATAAAATAAAAAATCATGACTTAATTCAAATGGGAAATATTTTAATATGTCTAAACAATTTGGAACATAGGGGAAAGAATGAGAAAAGATTTTTTTAGGGAAACAAACAATAGAAAGAGATGGGTTTTACCAGAAAGAATACTTTAAAAAGAAATATTTGTTTGAATATGGTTGAACAATGGGGAAATCTTGAAATATATACTCTTAGAGGGTAATTTTTTTGTTTGTTTGTTTTTCTCTTTCTTCCTCTTAATTAATATAATTGTGTCTTATTTTTTTCTTTTTCCTTTTCCTTTTTTGTTTTATTCTTCTAGGTTGAAATGATTTAAACAGGAATAAAATATAAAAGATATGTTTTAAATGAGTTTTAGAGGACTAGATGATTAGAAATATTGAAGGGAATGTTTAAAGCTTAAATAGATTAAATATATTTTTATCATAGGTTGAGAAGAGTGGAAATTGAGGGAATGGATGTATATTGAATTGGAAGAAATGTATATCTCTTCCTCTTTTTTCTCTATTTTTTTCTCTTTTTAACTCTGTATTTGTCTCTTTTTTGTTTCTTTATTAAGAAATATAAAAGCATAGAGGGTCTATATAAAAAAACAGAATTAAATTCATAAATGTAAATATAGCTGAATGTTGAAATGATTGTTATCTGTAAGAACATTTAGAATGTTGAGGGAGAGATAAGCTGTCCTTGTTCTTTGTTGTCTTTTTTTTTACATTTTTACTCATTGATTGGGAAATATAAAAGTACGAGAGGATCTGCATGAAGGGAGAAAAAAAATGAAATCCATCAACGTAAATATAGTTGAGTGTTAAAAAAAGATTGTTATTTGTAAATATTTTTGTTTGGGGGGAAAATAAGCTGAAATAAATATAGTGACAGGATTTATGATAAGGCAACTAAAACGATATATGGGATTATTGAAACTATATATTTAACTGTTGTTTAAACAGATACAACTGTTTCAATCTAATGCTTTGCGAGGAACAATACGTTAGGGATAGGGGAAATCAAATGAAATTAACAGATGGAATATAGATTATAGAAATTAATTGTTAAAGATTGTTTTATAAATGTTACCCAGACAACATTCTGTTTTACAATTATCTATGTTATGTTAAAGAAAAAAAATTCTAATAAAATATATATACAAAAAAATAAAATAAAAATAAACATGGATAAATTCATCATACATTTGTCAGTGCAGAGGGGAAGTGATTCAACAAAGGAACAGCCACTGAAGAAATTAAAACTGGCACTTTTTTCCTTTTTTCCTACAGTTTGTAATATTTTATTAGATTATAGAATAAAACACAAAAATACAAAAGCAAATAGTAGGACACAGTGGGGAGGAAAAAGGGGGGAAAAGTGAGGGGGAGAAGGAAAAAAGAACAGAGTTCCTCTGTAGCAGTAGAAGGAAGCATTAACATTGAACCTCAACTTTTTATTTTTCCATAATATTATAAACTAGCCATTTCTATAACAACAAATGAATCTAATCAGTAAAACCCAAAATCCCCCCCTTTTTTTAGTCATCAAGTTTTTGACACTTGCTAAGCACTGGTGGTCCTCAAATATTGTCATGTCCTAAAAGTGGTACAATCTGTGAAAAGGTTGAAAAACCCTGCTCTACAGTATAAAGCCTTAGTAAGACCACACCTAAAATACTGCAACCAATTTTGGTCTCCACACTATAAAAAGATGTTGAGACTCTAGAAAAAGTGCAGATAAGAGCAACAAAGATGATTAGGGGACTGGAGGCTAAAACATATGAAGAATGGTTACAGGAACTGGGCATGGCTAGTGTAGTGAAGAGAAGGACCAGGGGAGACATGATAGCAGTGTTCTAATATTTGAGGGGCTGTCCCAGAGAGGAGGGGAATCAAACTATTTTCCAAAGCACCTGAAGGCCAGACAAGGAATAATGGATGGAAAATGATTAAGGAGAGATTCGACCTAGAAATAAAGAGAAATTTTCTGACAGTGAGAACAATCAACCAATGGAACAGTTTGCCTTCAGATGTTGTGGGAGTTTCATCACTGGAGGCTTTCAAGAAGAGACTGGACTGCTGACTTCTGGTTTGCCATCGTGGTGCCTGCGGATGCAGGAAAGCGAGCTCCATCTTCCGCATCCAAATTCATCCCACTGGGGGACCCTGGAAAAACTATCATAAAAACTTTAGATTTAAAAAGCTTTTAATGGGATCCGTGACATCTTGTGGTGAAGAATGGTATTACAACTTGTTATTGCCTAAAAGAGACTTGGCTGGAAGCCCAGACTTTAGAAAAAACTCTCTTGACCTTGACAGATACCACCTGTGAAAAACTCAGCTGTAAAGAAGGAACTTTTGGGGGGCCTATCTGGCCTCTTTGAACTATGAATGTAAACCTTTACTGATTTTCAGAGTTATATATGGGGAATTGCTTTCCTAATTCTTTACATGAGAAGCATTTGTTATTACACAAGATGATGGAATACTTTGGACTATAAATTCTTACTTGGTAAACAATCTCCACTATCAAGACTACTTACAACACATGAAATAAATGTCCCATACCCAGTTATAAAAACTGTTTGATGATTCAAAAGTATTGACATGGAAGGACAGTTGGCAAAGGAAGGAAGCCAGAGTAAGGCTGAAGGAAACTAGGGTTTTGATTTATTAGAGGGGATTTCACACTACTGATTAGAGGGTTGAATATGGTGGGAAATAGATAATTTTTAGAAAATAAAGTAACATTATTATTTTTTATTGAAAAGTTTTATAAAAGTTATAATATAAACCCCAAAACCAACCCATCCTAAACCCCCCCTCTCCCTCCCCCACTTCCCAGAGCTGAGTACAGGTTACAAATATAATAATCATAATCTAACTAACATTAACCAACTATATAAATAACCAAGCCCATAATACGCTTTAACTCCCCTTTAACATAAATATAAACAAATTAAAAGTAAACATAATAATAATAAAAACATAAACAAATTAATATCCTAATTATTAAACAATACAATATCCAAGTTGTTAAACAATACTAATACTAAAAATAATAACCCACCCCAAACCACGTCTTAGGAAGACAAAAACTCTTGGAGTCAAGTTTTTAGTCCAAAAGGAATCTTTACTATGGCATGCTTGGTTGTAGGAAATGAGACAGGGCTTAATGGTTCCACGATGTAAACCCTTATAAAGAGTTCCCGGTTTAACCCCCCTTAATCCCCATTTGGTCAGTCCCCCCATCTTTCCTCTCGTATCATCCATCTCGTGGGAAAAGGAAGTTAGGACCCTTTTGTTTATTGCTGTCTACCGTGACAAAAGCCAGATGCTAGCCCCCACTTTTGTTTCCCCAGTTCAAAAGGCTTCTCCTTTCCTTTGAAATGCCTATTGCCGGTTCAATACACATCTGTCCTCTTCTCTTCGGGAGATGGCAGAATCCATGGGATATGTTTGAAACATTCCATTTATGAATATGATATAAATGGATTCTGACAGTCCGCTCTCCTTAGAAGAAAGATGTGTCCATCTGTAGGGGGAGAAAAGAAAAGAGAAGAAAGAAAAAAAAACATGTGTAAATGTTAACTCGGTTTGTTTGGATATTCTGTATGAAATCTCTTAAGCAGCTTTGGTGCTTTAACGTGGTGTTTGCTGACCCATTCATTTTCTGAGGAGGGGAGGTGTTTCCAAGCCACTAGATATTGAGTTGTTCCATGATGTTTCCTGGAATCCAGAATTTCCTTCACCTCGAAATGTTGTTCTCCTTCCACCATGATGGGAGGTGGTGGTGGTGGAATTTTTGTTCGTAGGGGAGATTGTTGTTCTCTCTTTATTAGACTGCAGTGAAAGATTGGGTGTATTCGTCTAAGATTTTTAGGTAGTTCTAATTCAACTGTTACTGGGTTTATGATTCTTTTAATTGGAAAAGGTCCAATGTATTTTGGTCCTAGTTTTTTACAGGGTTGGAGAGACTTAAGGTATTTTGTAGACAGATATACCATCTCTCCCACCTTGAACGGTGTGGGATCAGATCTTTTCTTGTCTGCCTGTGTCTTGTGTGCTAATCTAGCCTCTGTTAATGCTTTTCTGACAATAGGCCAGGTGTATTGTAACTGAGCAATCCATTCCTTTAGTTCTGGAATTACCGGTTCTTTTGGAGTTAGATCAGGTATGGGGTTGAAGCTCTGGCCTGTGGCTACTTGAAAAGGAGTGTAACCTGTGCTGGAGTGAATTGCGTTGTTATATGCCACTTCTGCGAAAGGCAGCAGGTCTGTCCAATTGTTCTGCTGAAAATGTACATAACATCTTAAATATTGCTCAAGTACAGAGTTAGCCTTTTCTGCTTGCCCATTACCCTGAGGGTGATGACTAGATGTCAGTCCTTGGGTAGTTCCTAACAGAGATAAAAATTCCTTCCAGAATGCTGAGGTAAATTGCACCCCCCTGTCAGATATGATGCGTTGTGATGCTCCATGCAATCTGTAAATATGTTGTACAAAAAGTTTTGCTAATGCTTTTGCAGTTGGAATTTTTGGGCAAGGTATGAAATGGACTTGCTTAGAGAACAGATCAGTAACAGTCCAGATAACGGTGTTTCCGTTGCTTTCTGGTAGTTCCACAATAAAATCCATTGCTATTTCTTTCCATGGGGCTGAGGGATTCGCCACTGGTTGTAACAGTCCTGGCGATTTCCCTTGTAACCTCTTGGCCATTGCGCAAATTTGACAACTACCCACATAGCTTTCTATGTCCTTTTTCATAGATGGCCACCAAAATTGCCTTTTAGTTAAGTGTAAGGTTTTTACAAAGCCAAAGTGTCCTGCTGATTTTGTATCATGGCACAGTTGCATGAAATTGATTCTCTGTGTGGCCGGTATATATAGCTTCTCCCCCACCCATGGCAGTCCATCTTTAATTGTGCACACATGTTTATTTTTCTGGAACCATTCATCACTTTCCAAAGATTTCCTGAATTCTATTCCAGTTTGGCTATCTACCTTCGGCTTCATTTTTTCTTGTGCCCTGGTGGTGACTGGTGCTGCCAGTTGTTGTTCCGGTACAAGTGGTTTAAAGTCAGTAACTCTTGTGCTGTTATATTGGGGCATGCGGGATAATGCATCTGCCAGGAAGTTCTTTCCCCCCGGTAAGTGTTTGAGAGTGAAATTGAATCGGTGAAAGTGTTGGGACCAGCGGGCTTGCTTAGGAGTGAGCTTCCTGGGCGTTTTTAGTGCTTCTAAATTTTTGTGGTCAGTCCAGACTTGGAAAGGTATTTTATTTCCTTCCAAAAATTGATGCCAAGTTAATAATGACCACCTTCATGAGAATGCTTCCTTCTCCCATATTGGCCATCGTTGTTCAGTTTCTGTAAGTTTCCTGGACGTATATGCGCAAGGTTGCAACGCCCCCTCATCATTTTCCTGTAGTAATACGGCTCCGACTGCTACGTCGCTCGCATCTGCCTGTATTACAAAAGGTTTGTTGGGATCTGGGTGTTTAAGTACAGGTTCCGCAGAAAAGAGTCTCTTTAGCCTCTCAAATGCTGCTTGACATTCCATTGACCATTTTAGAGGCTGGCTGGGTTTCACGGGTGACCCCCCCTTCGTTTTCAACAAATTTGTGAGGGGCATGGCTATTTGGCCAAATGCAGGGATGAATTGGCGGTAGAAATTTGCAAACCCCAGGAAACTTTGCAATTGCTTCCGTGTGCGGGGGGGTGCCCACTCTAGTACTGCCCTGACCTTCTCTGGGTCCATTTCGATGCCCTCTGGGGATATGCGATATCCCAGGTAGTCGATTTTTTCCTGATGGAATTCACACTTCGATAATTTAGCATATAAATGGGCAGCTCGCAATTTCTTCAGGACTGCTCTGACTAGTTTGATATGTTCCTCTTTGGTTTCTGTGAAGATAAAGATGTCATCGAGGTAAACCAGGACCCCCTTATATAGGTGCTCTCTCAGTACGTCATTAATTAATTGCATAAAGACTGCGGGGGCCCCTTGCAGTCCAAATGGCAATACTTTGAATTGATAGCACCCCATTGGGCAGTTGAATGCAGTTTTCCATTCGTCTCCTTCCTTAATCCTAATACGGTAGTATGCTTCCCTCAGGTCTAGTTTGGTAAAAATCTTTCCTTTCGATAGGTGGGATAGCATATCCTTCATTAGGGGAAGGGGGTACAGATTACATTCACTAATTGTATTTAGGTTTCGGTAATCCACAACCAAACGAAAAGACCCATCCTTCTTCTCCCTGAACAGAACCGGGTCGGCTACTTTGGGTTTGGCGGGCTCAATAAATCCTCTTTCTAAGTTTTTCTTTATGAATCTTTCCATTTCTGCCATTTCCCTTGGGCTCATGGCATACATCCTGGGTTTTGGGAGTTTTGCCCCAGGTTTGAATTCTATGGTGCAGTCTGTGGGGCGGTGGGGGGGGAGCTCATCTGCTCTTTCCTCACTGAAAACCTCAGCCAGGTCCCTGTATTCCTCCAGTATCTCTGTTAGCCCCTTCTCTTCCCCCACTGCTGCTTTTTCCTCCCTCTGGGTTGGGGGGGTGTTTGGGGGTTTTACGTTTTCCTGTTCCCCTTTTGGGAAGTTGAGTTCTGCAGTCCTCCAGTTTATCCCGGGGTTCCATTTCTTCAGCCATTCCAGTCCTAAAATCATTGGGCATGCCATGCCTGGGGCCACTATAAATGTTATGTCTTCCTCATGGGACCCCAGGGACATGTGGAGTGGTAGAGTGGCTAGGGTAGCTGGTCCCCCCCCCCTGCTATAGACCCGTCTAATTGACTGAAGGAGATTGGTTGTTTTAGCCTCCTCACTGGGATGCTCAGTTCCTCCACTAGCGTTGGGCTGATGAGGCAGCGGATGCAGCCAGAGTCTATCAGAGCTTTTATTTCATTGGCTTTTGGTGCAGAGGAAGCTAATATAGTCACTGTCTTAAGTATGGGTGGAAGAGGTCCACTTACCAAAGGTTCTCCCTCTGAGCTGTCTTCCGAGGTGTCCACCGCCCCTGCAGTGTAGGCCGGAGTTCAATCCCAGGTTTTGGCAGGAATTGTGGACTCTACAGCCTCTGTCCCCTTCATGGAAGATTCTTTTGGGTTGCCTTGAGACTTCCCCAGCTTTTTGGAAGATGGTGCCTCTGTTTTGCGTGGAGGGGCTTTCGAACGACATTCTGCAGCACGGTGGCCCTCTCTCCCGCAATTGAAACATCCCTTTGATTTTTTAGCCGTGGCCGGTGGGTTTTCCCCCTCACGTGTTTGCTCGAGTGGTGGGCGGCCCCATGGTTTTCCTCTGCGTTGTCTTTTCAATAGGTCTATTTCCACTTCCTCTGCCAGGACATACCAGTCATCGAGATGGTAGGGGTCTCCCCGAGGCAGGCAAGCGTCATACAGGTCGTAGTTTAGACCGTCTTTGAAATGGCTGAGGAGGATGTCTTCTGGCCAGTTCAGCTTGCTGGCGATGGCTCGGAATTCTTGGGTATATTCGGCCACTGTTCTCCTGCCCTGCCTCACCGTCTTGATTCTCTCCCGGGCCTTCCGGTCAGCCAAAGGGTCCTCGAATCGTCGCCTCAAGGATGACATGAATCGGTTGAAGTCGTTGAGTTCTGGGGCGTTGGAGTCATGCAGGTTCACCACCCAGTCTGCAGCCGTCCCGTCCAGGGCAGATTGCACAATTCGGATGCGTGTTTTGTCACTGGGGATGTCCCGTCCGTACTCTTCCATGTAGCTGAGGACTTGGGTTAGGAAAAATCCCAGTCGTGATGGCTCCCCCTTGAATTTAGCTTCCAGGGGTGGGAATCTTTGGCTGGATCGTTGTCTGCGCCGCAGAGTGTATCGCTCCTCATCTCGATCCCCATCTGTGGGTCTGGGGGGGGTGGGTACTGCTGAGTCAGCGGCTCCTGTTCCATTGGACAGCCCTGGGGTTTCAGGTGTTGGATCCCTTCCGTTACCCCTCCAGTTGCGACCCCAGGTGTTGTGGTTTCCAGCTCTCTCCTCCCTTAGTGAGCTCAGGGTTGTTTTCATCAAGTCAATAGCTTTTTCCAGAATCCGCTCTTCCTCACTGGCATGCAGGGAGTTCTCCATCTCTTGTTTCCATTCCGGTTGGTGGTCGCTCCGTCTCAGGGTCACTTCTCTCGAAGCCTTTTCCCACTCACTTTTCCTTCCAACGCCCATCGACCACCGGGGTTTTTGTTCGTGCTGCTCCGCCGTTTCCTCCCAGGAGGAATATGATGCTTCAGCTTCCCAATGTTTCTGGGAGTTCGGCTGGGAGGAAGGCTCCTTCTCCGTGGGGCTTTCTTCCCTTCTTGCTTCATCGTCAAACATCATATTTATTTGCAAAGTCCCCCGGTAAGGTTCTTCTTCCCGGGTTGACTTTCGTTGCAAGCCCTGTCTAATGTCAGGACCCACCCCAAACCACGTCTTAGGAAGACAAAAACTCTTGGAGTCAAGTTTTTAGTCCAAAAGGAATCTTTACTATGGCATGCTTGGTTGTAGGAAATGAGACAGGGCTTAATGGTTCCACGATGTAAACCCTTATAAAGAGTTCCCGGTTTAACCCCCCTTAATCCCCATTTGGTCAGTCCCCCCATCTTTCCTCTCGTATCATCCATCTCGTGGGAAAAGGAAGTTAGGACCCTTTTGTTTATTGCTGTCTACCGTGACAAAAGCCAGATGCTAGCCCCCCCTTTTGTTTCCCCAGTTCAAAAGGCTTCTCCTTTCCTTTGAAATGCCTATTGCCGGTTCAATACACATCTGTCCTCTTCTCTTCGGGAGATGGCAGAATCCATGGGATATGTTTGAAACATTCCATTTATGAATATGATATAAATGGATTCTGACAAATATCATATAATTAAAACTAATAAAAATTCCACTATAATAAACTATTAATAATAATAATACTCTAAAATTTACTCATAGGCTAAATGGAACTTTTTAGACCCATATTTATTCTGAATATAATCTATCCATCTTTTCCAGACCGAAATGTATTTTTCTTGTGAATGATCCTTCAAATAAGCAGAAATCTTAGCCATTTCTGCTAAATTTGACACTTTAAGCGTCCATTCTTCTATAGTAGGCAAGCAATCCTTCTTCCAATATTGCCCTACCAATAACCTTACAGCTGTAATCAAATTCAACATCAAGTTAATTTCTTTAGTATCACAATCTGTAATAACACCCAATAAAAATAATTGTGGAGTAAACTTTATCTTTCTCTTGAAAATCTTTTGAATGCTCCACCAAATCTTAATCCAAAAAGCTTTTATATTTCTACAAGTCCACCAGATATGAAAATAAGTAGCATCCAAACTGCCACATCTCCAACATTTGGGCTGTAAATTATGATTCATACAAGTCAACTTTTTAGGATCCAGATGCCATCTATAAAACATTTTATAAAAATTTTCTCTTAAATTTTGGGCCTGGGTAAATTTTACATTTCTAACCCAAATTACCTCCCATATATCCAATGGAATCGGTTCTTGTATATTTTGGGCCCACTTTACCATACAATCTTTAACTAATTCCATTTCCGAATCCAATTCTATTAAAGCATTATAAATTCTCTTTATATGCACTCGATTTTGATCTTTAATCTGTTTTACCAAATTCTCATCCATTAATGTAATACCAACCTTTTGATCTAACTTCCACCTAGCTAACAATTGAGTATACTGAAACCAAGACTGTACAATATTTTCTTGCTTTAACTCAGCTAACGATTTTAATTGCCAATCGTTCCCTACCAATTTCAGTTATTCCTTATAAGAAATCCTATCCAAATTCACATCCATAGATACACCCTCTATCGCGTGTCCAGGAATCCCCCAAATTGGTATTTTATCATTTAACTTAGAATAATACTTTTTCCAGAAACGCAATAAAGCACTTCTTAAAATATGAGATTTAAAAGCCTTGTCAACTTTTTTATCATAAATTAAGTATGCATGCCACCCATATAATAAGTTCCATCCCTCAAGATGAAGTATACTTTTATTTGTTAAATTAAGCCAATCACTAACCAGTGTTAAAACCACCGCATCATAGTATAATTTCAAATTAGGCGCCTTAAGTCCTCCTCTTTCCTGTGCGTCTTGTAAGATCTTAAGTTTAATTCTTGGTTTTTTCCCCGCCCAAATAAATTTATTAATACCCTTCTGCCATTCATCCAAATTGGCATCTTTTTTCAAAATAGGTATCGTTTGAAACAAGAAGAGAAACTTTGGTAGAACATTCATTTTAACAGCTGCAATTTTCCCCAACAAAGATAATTGTAACTTTTTCCAATTGTTTAAGTCCTTTTGTATTATTATTGAATAGGTAAGATGTGTAATAAGATTAATAGACTTTTGGTTTAATATGGTGGAAAATAGATAACTTTTATTGAAAAGTTTTAACATACATTTTATCTTTAACAATTCCCCCTCCCCCTCCCCTACCCATCCCTCCCTACCCCTCCCCCCCTCCCCCCCAACTTCCCAGAGCTAAGTACAAGGTATAAAAACAAAAAAAAACAATCATGAACATCCATATGCTAACAACCATAAACTCTAAAATCTATCACTCTCTAGCTCGTATAGGATAGCTACAAGCACTATTAATATTAAATATATAAAAAAAGAGAAAAAAGAAAAAAGAAAAAAGAAAGGAAGACTTATTCAAATGCTACATGAAACTTTTTAGTCCCATATTTGTTCTGGATATACTCAATCCATTTTCTCCACTCTATAATATAACGTTCTTGCGAGTGATCTTTCAAATAAGCCGAGATCTTTGCCATCTCTGCCAGGTCAGAAACCTTTAAAGTCCATTCTTCTATAGTCGGCAGTTCCTCCTTCTTCCAATATTGACCTATTAAGAGTCTTGCTGCTGTAATTAGGTTCAACATCAACTTAGTGTCCACAACCGTAACATCTGTAATTATACCCAACAAAAAAAGTTGCGGACAAAACTTTATCCATTGCTTGAAAATCTTCTGCATGTTCCACCAAATTTTTATCCAAAAGGCCTTAACCTTTTTACAAGTCCACCATATGTGAAAATATGTTGCATCTTCATCACCACACCTCCAGCATTTGGGCTGATAATTCGGATACATACTTGCAAGCTTCTTAGGATCTAAATGCCATCTATAAAACATTTTATAAAAGTTCTCTCTTAAGTTTTGAGCTTGTGTAAATTTTATGTTCCTCACCCAGATCTTTTCCCACGTGTCCATTGTAATAACTTCTTGGATGTTTTGGGCCCATTTTATCATACAATCTTTAACAAGTTCTGTTTCTGAGTCAATTTCTATCAATACAAGATATATCCGTTTAATATGTGCTGGACCCTGATTTCTAATTTGCTTTATCAGATTTTCATCAGTCATTGTAAAACCAGTTTTCTGATCTTCTTTCCACCTGGCCCGTAGCTGACTATATTGAAACCAAGTTTGAACAATCTTCTCATCTCGCAAGAGGCTGTACGATTTCAGGCACCAGACATTTCTTTCCAAACTTAAAATCTCCTTATACGTTGTCACATCATGTTTGAAGCCAACATTTATATTTTCTATTGCGTGTTTTGGGATTGCCCACAATGGTATCTTACAATCTAACTTATGTCTATACTTCTTCCAAACTCTCAACAATGCCTGTCTTAAAATATGCACTTTAAACACATTATCTACCTTCTTTTTTTTTATTGAAAAGTTTTAACATACATTTTATCTTTAACAGTCCCCCCTCCCCCTCCCTTCTCCCTCCCTCCCTACCCCTCTCCCCCTCCCCCCCCCGACTTCCCAGAGCTAAGTACAAGGTATAAAAACAAAAAAAAAACGATCATAAACATCCATATGCTAACTACCATAAACTCTAAAATCTATCACTCTCTGGCTCATATAGGATAATACAAACACTATTAATATTAAGTATATATAGAAAAAAAAGAGAAAAAAGAAAAAGAAAAGGAAGACTTATTCAAATGCTACATGAAACTTTTTAGTCCTATATTTGTTCTGGATATACTCAATCCATTTTCTCCATTCCATGATATAACGTTCTTGCGAGTGATCTTTCAAATAAGCCGAGATCTTTGCCATCTCTGCCAGGTCAGAAACCTTTAAAGTCCATTCTTCTATGGTCGGCAGTTCCTCCTTCTTCCAATACTGACCTATTAATAGTCTTGCTGCCGTAATTAAATTCAACATCAACTTAGTGTCCACAACCGTAGCATCTGTAATTATTCCCAACAAAAAAAGTTGCGGACAAAACTTTATCCTTTGCTTGAAAATCTTCTGCATATTCCACCAAATTTTTATCCAGAAGGCCTTCACCTTTTTGCAAGTCCACCATATGTGAAAATATGTTGCATCTTCATCGCCACACCTCCAGCATTTTGGCTGATAATTCAGGTACATACTTGCAAGCTTTTTAGGATCTAGATGCCATCTATAAAACATTTTATAAAAGTTCTCTCTTAAATTTTGAGCTTGTGTAAATTTTACGTTCCTCACCCAAATCTTTTCCCACGTGTCCATTGTAATAACTTCTTGGATGTTTTGGGCCCATTTTATCATACAATCCTTAACAAGTTCTGTTTCTGAGTCAATCTCTATCAATGCAAGATATATCCCTTTAATATGTGCTGGTCCCTGATTTCTAATTTGCTTTATCAGATTTTCATCAGTCATCGTAAAACCAGTTTTCTGGTCTTCTTTCCACCTGGCCCGTAGCTGAATATATTGAAACCAAGTTTGAACAATCTTCTCATCTCGCAAGAGACTGTATGGTTTCAGACACCAGACATTTCTTTCCAAGCTTAAAATCTCCTTATACGTAGTCACATCATGTTTAAAACCAACATTTATATTTTCTATTGCGTGTTTTGGAATTGCCCACAAAGGTATCTTACAGTCTAACCTATATCTATACTTCTTCCAAACTCTCAGCAATGCCTGTCTTAAAATATGCACTCTAAACACATTATCTACCTTCTTATCATACAACAAATATGCATGCCAGCCAAACAACAAATCGTGGCCCTCAAGATTTAATAATCTCTCTTGTGTCAAATTAATCCAATCACTTATACCTGCTAACGCAGCAGCTTCATAATATAATTTAAGATTAGGCATTTTAAGACCACCTCTTTCACGAGTATCCTGCATAATCTTAAGTTTAACTCGTGGCCTTTTCCCTGCCCAAACAAATTTGTTGATACCTCGCTGCCATTCCTCCAAATTAGAATCTTTCTTAAGAACCGGTATCATTTGAAATAAAAATAAAAATTTAGGCAGGACATTCATTTTCACTGCTGCGATTCGCCCCAACAAAGACAATTGCAGTTTTTCCCAACTCTCCATTTCTTTTTGAATTTTTCCCCATAATTTTTCATAGTTGTTTTTATATAATTTTGTATTAGAGGGCGACAGAAGCACCCCCAAATATTTGACCTTTTTAACAATCTCAAATCCAGTTAACCCTTCTAAAAGGGCCTTTTGCGATGCTGTCATGTTTTTAGCCAAAATTTTAGTTTTTTGTACATTAACTTTAAATCCAGAAACCTTCCCATATTGCATTATTATCTCCATCAGGTCCACAACAGAGCTCTCCGGCTGGGTCACTGTAACAACCAGATCGTCTGCGAACGCTCTCAATCTATAATCCTGATCTCTAATTTGTATACCCTTAATTCTTTCCGAATTCCGTATTTTAATCAATAATATCTCCAATGTTAACACAAATAACAAAGGCGATAACGGGCACCATTGCCTTGTACCCTTCTCAATATTACATGCTTCTGTCAAACTATTATTAACTATTATTCGGGCTGTTTGTTTTTTATATAATGCCCTAATTGGTTGCAGAAATTTATCCCCAAAATTCATTTTATCTAAAACTTTCATCAAAAATTGCCAGTTCAATTGATCAAAGGCTTTTTCAGCATCTAAAAAAATTAGCGCCGCAGGGATCTGGTTGTTCCTTTCCAAAAATTCCAACACATCAACTATATGCCTCACGTTATTTTTCATTTGCCTACCACTAATAAACCCAGTTTGATCCCCATGAATCACCTGTTGCAGAACCCTCATCAATCTATTAGCCAACACCTTAGCAAATATCTTGTAATCTGTATTTAAAAGTGATATCGGTCTGTAGTTTTTTACTTGAGTAACATCTTGGTCTTCCTTCGGAATCAAAGAAATAAAAGCAGTTCTCCAAGACGGAGGCACCTTTCCCCCTCTCTGAATTGTCTGGAACAATTCCTTTAACGGTTTTATCAACTCTAATTGTAAATTTTTGTAGTAAGCCGCAGTCAGACCATCCGTACCTGGCGCTTTATCCACCTTCAACTCCTTAATTGCTGTAAGAATTTCTTCTTCTGTAATCAATTGATTAATCTCCTCTTTTTGTACTTGCGTAAGAACCGGGATGCTAGCATTCTCCAGATATACATCAATGTCTTTTTCATTAATCTTCTCCTTAGCATATAATTTAGAATAAAAGTCCAGAAAGGCTTCCTTAATAAGATCCTGTTGAAACACAACCTTTCCCTTATGTTCAATTTTATCTATATTAGAAGCCCTTTGCTTTTTCCTTAGTCTATAAGCTAACCATCTACCTGGCTTGTTAGCATTGCAAAAAGTATTATGCCTAGCAAACCGCAAATTGGTTGCCACTTGATCAGCCATTAGTTTGTCAAATTGTCCTCTTAATAGCTTAATAACCTCCTTAGTCCTCACATCCAATGGGTTCAAAATCAAGGCCTTTTCTTTTTCCCTAATTTCATTCTCCAATTCTTTCCTTCTGGCTTCCAAAGTACGTCTGTGTTTATTATTCATATATATCAACACCCCTCTCATATAGGCCTTGCTAGCGTCCCAAACCATGTCCATAGAAGTATCCTTGTTCATATTAATTTCAAAAAAGTCCTTCATCCGCTGTTTACATTCTTCCACATTTCTCTGATTTCTAAACAAGTTCTCATTTACACGCCACGAGCGCCTGTCTCTATTATCCTTATTGATCTCTAACCAAACTGGACTATGATCAGAAATAGCTCTTGCACAGATCTTTACCTTCTTAATCCTAGAAAAAAAGTCATTAGTCAGCAAAATAAAATCAATCCTGGAAAAAGATTGATGTCTATCAGAAAAAAAAGTATAATCCTTTTCATGCAGGTGTGTGTCACGCCAAATATCTCGCAATTCCAAATCGTCCTTCATTTCAAAAAAAGATTTAGGCAGTCTGGCATGACTCGGATCACGCTTAAAAGAACCAGCCTTATCCATCTGTACATCCAAGACACCATTCCAGTCCCCCATAAAAATAAACGATTTGTAATCCAATTGAGTAAGCTTTGTATGAAGTGAACTAAAAAAATCAGCTTGTTGTTGATTAGGAGCATACAGTCCAACTAAAAGCGTTTTTTTGCCTTCTAGCAACAAATCTATCATAACATATCTTCCATGCTTGTCTGCTTCAATTAATTCCACTGTTAAAGTACTTTTAACATAAACAACCACTCCATTTTTCTTATTCATCGCAGAAGCAACAAATTGCGTGCCCAACCTTGAGTTCGATAAATACTTTTGGTCCATAACCCTAATATGCGTTTCTTGCAAGCATATAACATCAATCTTGAATTGTTTTAAATATTGAAAAACTTTCTTTCTCTTCTGTGGTGAATTTAGTCCATTAACATTCCAAGTTAGAAATTTAGTCGCCATGCGTGGCATCCCGAAGCTGTTGGAGCACATCTTTAATAGCCCCTCTGTCTCCTTTGGGCCGCGCTCCTCCCACTGCTTCACTGTAAGTACGCTTTGGAAGTTCCATAACCTTCTGCTGGTCTTGTTCTTTTATTTGTTTTGCTCGTTTAAAAGCGGCACGCGTCACCCTCTGCTCACCAACAACAGCCGACAAGGCTATAATTTGATCCCCTCCAGCACCATTCTCCTCTGTCTGTCCACCTTCGGCCTCTTGAGGTTTCCCTTCTCCAAATCCCTTTGCAGCTTCCAGAAGTGGTAGTGGGGTTGCTTTTAAAACATTATTGTAGAAATCACGCGCCTGTGTCACAGTAACCAGACGATATCTTTTACCTTCATGCATCACCACCAATCCGACAGGAATCTCCCATCTAAACTTTATATCACGTTGCTTAAGTTCCTGCACGAGAAATGCAAAATCCTTCCTTCTCCTTAAGATCTTTGGAGGAATTTCTTTTAAAACCAGAACTTCTTGGTCAGCAACCACAACTTTAGTATCATAAGCGGCTTGAATAACTTCATCTCTAGTTTCTCTCTTCAAAAAGTAAACCACCACATCTCTAGGTAATTTCCTCTGCCTAGCAATCCATGAGTTTACACGAAAAACTTTGTCCATGCATCCCTTTATTTCAGATGCTGGCTGAGCCAATATTGCTTCCAAAGCCTCAGAAATCAGCTGCTTTAGGTCTTCTTTAGGATTCTCTTTTAAGCCCCTGATTCTAATAGCATACTGCATCTGATGATACTGGACAAGACTCAATTCTCCGTCCATCTTATCCCTTAAATCTTCATTCTCCAGTACCTTTACTTCTAGTATAGCATTCTTTTGACTAAGATCCTCCACTTTTTCGTCCAAACATTGCACACATTCAGCCACGCTTTCCACTGTAGACAAAATGTCTACCCTCATCGCACTAAACTTCTCTTCCATCCTCTCCTCCATTACTTTAAACTTCTCTTCTATCCTCTCCTCCAATTTCTCCAGTTTCTCCTCCACCTTTGCCATCTTATCACCCAGCATTTCTGATATTACCTGGGATTGTTTTTCAAAGGCATCTTGTAACTCCTTCAACGTCAATGCAGCAGGAGGAAGCAAAGCTTGCAACGATGTCTGTTGCACCGGGGAAGTTCCCGCACTCCGAAGGGTTTTTGAGGGAGGTTTAGCCGCCATCTTTTCACTTTCACTTGTTGCGCACTTTCACTTTAAGTTTATAAAGTCCATTAAGCTAGAGAGTAAGAATAAAAGTCCTCTTCACCTTGACCTCCTGTACCGCTCTGCCTGCTCCTTTTTATTCCAGGGTCTTTCCTTCTGGCAGGGGTGGTCGCAAACGCCTGGCTCTGCTCCTTTAGCAGAGACGCTAAACAGCTGGGAGCAACCCAGGCTACGGGGGAGTTCAATCCTTCAGCCGCCCAAGCTTTAAGCTCAGGCGGCCCCGGAAAACTCAACCCCTACCTGGGGCCTCACCCCCTTCTCTTCTCCCGAGGAGGGGGCTTCAAATCCACCCGAACAGCTGATCGGCGCTGTTTCGGGTGAAAACAACTCAGCTGTGAAGCGGGCAGCCCGAAACGGCTGTCTTCGGTGCCGCGCCGCCACCGGAAGTCCGAAAATAGATAACTTTTAGAAAACAGAACAAGATTATACCCAAATAGATTTGTATTTAGAATATTAGATTTTGTTATGAAAAGGGAAAAAGGAAGAAGTTGAAATAAGGGAAACTTTGGTTACCTAAAGCTTGGAAATTATAAATACCAAATGTTAATTTGAATATTGGTGGGAAATTAAAGCTTGGGAAAAAAGTAATAACAGGACATTGTATATAAGGATTGAATGCAAACACAATTAAGATATGTATAAGCTAAAAATTATTGATAAATATAACAAAGATGTTTTTATTTAGTTGATAATAAGAACTGTATTAGCCTAATATGAGATAGTAGATATTAAGGGAAAAAGAGAGGAAATATCTGATATTGTAACTTGAGATTTGTACTAAAGATTTAGTGTATATATGTTATTGAATTATTGATTAACCCAGTCACCATGTTGCTTTTTAAATGTTTAATTGTAAAATTAGAAAACTAATAAAATACTGTATATATATATATATATATATATATATATATATATATATATATAAATATATATATATATATATATATATATAATATATATATATATATATATATATATATATATATATATATATATATATATATATATATATATATATATATATATATATATATATATATATATATATATATATATATATATATATATATATATATATATATATATATATATGTTTTCTGAGGTTTTTGCGGGTGTTTGTATGTGGATCTTTGGTCACAGATAAAACAATTTATATCAATTTTCTAAAACTATTCTTCTTTCCAACTAGGCTTTAAATTCATACTAAAAACTAAAACCAAGTTTATACAACCTTTCCTTCTCCTAATATAGTATACAACTTAAAATACCATACCTTACTTTCCAAACTTAAAAGTTTTTTTATATAATCACATCATTCTTATATTTTCTATTACCTGTTTCATTATTACCCATAAAAATATTACAAGTTAACTTCAATCAGAGATAAAACAATTTATATCAATTTTTAAAACTATTCTTCTTTCCAACTAGGCTTTAAATTCATACTAAAACCAACTTTATACAACCTTTCCTTCTCCTAATATATTATACAACTTAAAATACCATACATTACTTTCCAAACTTAAAATTAATCACATCATTCTTATATTTTCTATTACCTATTCCATTATTACCCATAAAAATATCACAAGTTAACTTTCATCTATAATTTTTCCCAAAATTGCATCAAAGCATATCACAAAGTATATACCAACCACACAATATCCACCTTCTTATCACACCATAACTATACGTACCAACCAAATAACAAATCATAACCTACAAAATATCAGTAAGCACTACTACAAATCTTCCCAATTAAATTTTCATAATCATATTAAAACTAAAGCAACATAAAATATTACATAGTTATTTTATAAGGGTGAAAAGTATATCCCCAAGTATTTAGTCCTTCTAACAATTTTAATTCCCATAATCCTTATTACATTATTATCTCCTGCTGTTCTGCAACTAAATCTTCAGGCTAGATTCATTTGTCCAGAAACAGCACGCCTCTTCCAATTTCTGGCCTTCTCCAGTGTCACTGAAATTTGATCCACTCCTGTATCTTTCACATCTGTCTGTATTAGCCCTTTTCATCATCTTGTAGATTCTCTCTGTAACGTTGAGACTCTCTCTCACCTTTTTTCTTTGTAGATTCCAAAAAAGATATGGGGGCTGCTTTTAAAATATTACTGTATAAATCACGTGCCTGAATCACCGTAGTAAAACAATGCCTCGTACCTTCATAGGTCACCACCATACCCACTGGTATCTGCCATCTAAACTTGATATCACGTCGTCTCAATTCTTGTGTCAAAAAAGCAAATTCCTTCCTTTTTCTTAAAATTCTTGAAGGGATCTCTTTTAAAATCAGAACTTTTTGCGCAGCAATTACAAAATCAATATTGTAGGAGGCCTGGATAACTTCATTTCTAATCATTCTCTTTGTAAAATAAACCACCACATCTCTGGGTAATTTCCTTTGTCTTGCAAACCAAGAATTAACACGAAAATTTTTATCTATATCTTCCATTATTTCATCTGCTGGTCGTCTCAGCACCCCTTCCAAAGCCTCAGAAACCATTTTCTTCAAATTTTCCTTAGGATTTTCTTTTAAGCCTCTAATCCTTAAAGCAAACTCCATCTGATAATACTGTGTCGAGATCAAATCATAATCAATTTTCTCTACCACATTTTCAGTTTCTGTCATTTTTGCTTCCAGTCTAATATCATTTTGAGTAAGATCTTCCACTCTTTCGTCCAAATTCTCAATGCATTTAGCCATGCCTTGCATTGCAGATATAATGTCTGCTCTCATTTCTGTTAATTTCTCTGTAATCTTTTCATCCATAACCTTAACTAGTTTTTCTGTTAACTTCTCCTCCAACTTTTTATCCATTATCTCAGCAAATTGTTGCATTTGCTTTTCCATAGTCTCTTGCAACAAATTCTGCAAATCTTTTACTGTAAAAGCTGATGCAGATACGGGTGCAGGGGACAATAAAGTTTTCAACGAAGACTGCTGCACCAAAGGAGGAACTTTAGAAGATATAGCCGCCATTTTCACCCTCTATTGTTAACTACGCACTTCCACTTACGAGCTCAGCAAAGTCCATTGAGTTAAAGATCAAAACACCATCTTCACCAAAATCTCCTGCATCGCTCTGCCTGCGTCCTCGTTCTCAAAAGTTCTTCCTTGCTAGCAGGGATGGTTGAGAACGCCCTGTTCTGCTCCAAAAAACACGGAGCAGAGGCGCCTCGCAGTCCGGAGCATGCCCAGGCTTCGGGGGGGCTCAATCCTTCAGCCGCCAAAACTTTAAGTTCTGGCGGCCCCGGAGAGCTCTACCCCTACCTGGGCGCTCACCCCCTCCTCTTCTCCTGAGGAGGGGGCTTCCGAGCCGCCGAAACAGCTGATCGGCGCTGTTTTCGGCGGCTCTACGGAGCCGCGAGGCTGACAGCCGAAGAATGGCTGCCTCCGGCGACGCCTTGCCATCCGGAAGTCTGTGTGTGGTGGCTCTTGATGCACTGACTCCAGCCTCAGTCCACTCCTTGTGAAAGTCCCCAACACTTTTGAATGGCCTTTTCCTGACAATCCTCTCCAGGCTGCGGTCATCCCTGCTGCTTGTGCACCTTTTTCTTCCACACTTTTCCCTTCCACATAACTTTCTATTCATGTGCTTTGATACAGCACTTGGGGAACATCCAACTTCTTTTGCAATTACCTTTTGAGGCTTTCCCTCCTTATGGAGGGTGTCAGTGAAGGTTTTCTGCACAACTGTCAGGTCAGCAGTTTTCCCCATGATTGTGATTCCTACTGAACCAGACTGAGAGACCATTTAAAGGCTCAGGAACCCTTTGCAGGTGTTATGGCTTAATTAGCTGATTAGAGTGGGACACTTTGAGCCTAGAATATTGCACGTTTTCACAATATTCTAATTTTCTGAGATTATGGATTTGGGGTTTTCATGAGCTGTACGCCATAATCATCACAATTATGACAAATCAGGGCTTGAACTATCTTGCTTTGCATGTAATGAGTCTATCTCATATATTAGTTTCCCCTTGTTTTTAAAGTGGTTGTGTGTCGTTATCGTTGTGGGTTCGGATTTGCTTTTTGAATGGTTGTGTGGTGGTGATGTCATGTGATGTTATCATGAGTTTGGGTCTGGTATCATGGATTTCTTGTAGACTAAGACATCAAGGAAGGGAAGTTGATTGTTAGCTTCTGTTTCCATGGTGAATTGTATTTTGGGGTGTAGGTTATTGAGGTGTGTGAGGAAGTCATCCAGTTTTTCTTTGCCGTGTGGCCAGATTACGAAGGTGTCATCTAAAAAGCACAAAACAGAAACCTAACTACAGCTGCAACATCAGCCACTTTAAACCCCTCCAAACCACACAATAAGCAAACTGACACCCACTATAAAAACATGGCACCACCACAAACACGGAGCCGAACAAAAGCAGCATAACTCACCAGTTCAGGTCTAAGGCTGGCAGCTGAGACCAGCCCATCCACTCAAAACACATCCCCACCCAATCAGAACACAGCCCCCATTCAAAACACACTCCCACCCAATCAGAACACAGCTAACCCCCACCCAATCAGAGCACACCTCCACCCACAGACCACACCCCCTCTGGCAGTTTAAAAAAGAAGAAAAAACAGCCACTACCACACACTTCTCTCAGAAGAACGAAGCTGAAGCCACCAGCCTGAGGATGACGGATGAGATTTCGTCAAAATGTTGCCCTGATACCTCCAATTCTACGTGGGGAAAAAACCCGAATGACCAAAGATCTACATATATAAGGGCAGTAAGTGAGTGAGTGAACAAGCAAATGGCATTTGGAAGCGACGGGGCAGTAAGTGAGTGAGTGAGCAAGAGGCCTTTGAAAGAGCTGGAGTGAGCAGGGGAGAGACTGAACGAGGTGCCTTTGAAAGAGACGGAGGAGTGAGTGAGAGCGACTGGAGGCTTTTGTGAGCAAAGTGTGAATGAATGGAGGGGCTTTTGCGAGTGAAGGGTGAGAGACAAAGGGAAAAGTGAGAGGGAGAAGGGAAAAAGAAAAGGCACTGACTTCTGACTTCCTCTGTTACAGGAGTAGAAGGAAGCATTAACATTGAACCTCAACTTTTTGCTTTTCTATAATATTATAAACTAGCCATTTCTACAGTATAACAATAAATGAATCTAACCAATGAAACCCAAAATACCCCCCCTTTTTTTAGTCATCAAGTTTTTGACACCTTGTTAAGCACTGGTGGTGCTTGAATATTGTCATGTCCTAAAAGTGGTACAATTTCTGAAAAGGTTGAAAAGCCCTGATGTAAATGCAACCTAAATTGTTTATTGCCATCCTATTTGCAAATAATATCTTACTTACCTAGTTGAGATGGTGTAGTTGGGCAGCAGGGAGAGGTGCAAAGTTCCTGCCTTCGCTGCAGACAACTTGCCTGTGCAACATTGCACAGTGAAAGATTGTGACTAAACAAAATTTTAATGTACAGATAATACCACCAGAAATTATTTTAGCCTTTTCAATAAATGTTGTTATTGATGTTAAGGTCACCATGGAAAACATCATATATTGTTATGTATATACTAGGTTAATTATTTAAAGACTGAAGTGCAACATAACTAGATTGTAAATAATCTATTTTTCAAAACACACAACAGTCCAAACATTAAAAGTAAAGTCCAAATTAAGAATATTTCATTCTTAAGAATTGTTTAGATTCAAAATAGTTTTCAAGAGTGTACAAAAGATACTATTTTTTTCTAGCATCAGCTAAATTAGACATATTACATAGAGAAAAATGTTTCTCATTTCTTTCCTGTTACCTTTATTGATTTCATTGCAGAGATGTTAACATAGGAAATAGATTATTTTGTTATCTAATTTTACCTTCCAAAAGACAGAAGCAGATGAAAAATGTGAGGTTCTTTCCTGTTGGCTTTTTTGAATTAGCTGTTTTAGATTCTACAAGTTTAGTTCCTAAATAGGTAACCTTGTAAATAATTTTAATGTCCTCCTCTAGTGCAGGGTAGGCAACCTTGGCTCTTTTATGACTCAAGGACTTCAACTTATTACCCCCCGTAGATAGGGCTCACAACTTGGGAGTCCTCCTAGATTCACGGCTCACCTTGGAAGATCACATGGTGGCTGTGACTAGGGGGGCTTTCGCCCAGGTTCGCCTGGTGCACCAGTTGCGGCCCTATCTAAGCCGGGATGATTTATGCACGGTCACTCATGCGCTCGTGACCTCTCGTCTGGACTACTGCAACGCTCTCTACATGGGGCTTCCCTTGAGGACCACCCGGAGGCTCCAACTGGTACAGAATGCAGCCGCGAGAGTTGTGTTGGGAGTCTCCCGATGCTCCCACGTTACACCTCTGCTCCGTGAGCTGCATTGGTTGCCAGTTGTCTTCCGGGTGAGATTCAAGGTACTAGTAATGGTGTTTAAAGCCCTACATGGCAGGAGTCCGGAGTACCTTAGGGAACACCTGCTGCCGGCATCAACTTCCCTCCGCCCTGTGCGTTCCCACAGAGAGGGCCTCCTCAGGGTGCCACCGGTCAGAGAATGTAGATTGGTGGCCCCCAGGGGGAGATCTTTCTCTGTGGGCGCCCCAGAATTATGGAACCAGCTACCAGTTGAGCTCCGGACGGCGCCCGATCTCCGCTCCTTCCGCCGCGACCTAAAAACATACTTGTTCGAACAAGCCGGCCTGGCCTGAGGGGGGATTGGGGGGGTTATTATTATTTTATTGGGGTTATTTATTATGTATTAATTGTTCTTTTAACGGGCATATATTTAATTACTTTAAACTTTTGTAATTTTGTATTTTACTCTTGCCCTGTACACCGCCCTGAGTCCTTCGGGAGAAGGGCGGTATAGAAATATTAATAAATTAAATTAAATTAAATTAACTCCCAGAATTCCTGAGCCAGGATGGCTCAGCTTGGAAACCTCTCTCTTTCCCCTCAGCGTGGCTGGCTCAGGATTTCTGGGAGTTGAAGTCCATGAGTCATAAAAAAGATCCAAGATTGCCTATCCCTGCAATAGAGGGAGATATTTTTTTTGCAAAAAAAGGTGCTGGAACGCCGTTCTGAGCGTTCTATGAGAAAAAAAGCTCTCTCTATATATATATAAACCCAACCAGCCCCGGGACTGGTCCCTTGACTGCCAAGCTGCTTTTAAAAAGTTGAAGCGCCTGTTTGCTGTGTAGCCAGTCCTGAAACACCCCAACCCTGAGGAGCCGTTTGTAATACAGGTGGATGCCATCAATGTAGCAGTGGGGGCTGTCCTATTCCAAAGGAATGCCAAAGAGAAATTACAACCCTGTGCCTACATGTTTCGCAACTTGTCCGACACTGAAAGGCGCTGGGCTATCTGGGAACAACAGGATGATTATGAAGTCCAATGGGCTCTCCTGACATGGAGACAGTTCCTGGAGGGTAGCAAGATCCCATTCAAGGTCTGGACAGATCATAAAAACCTGGAACTGCTGAAGTGGGTCCAATACTTTAACTGTTTCATCTTCACACTCCAGTATCTGCCAGTGGAAAAAAAACTTCTTTGCAGATGCCCTCTCCCACATGCCGCAATACAATAGTGACTGAGAGGCAGTGGTGACGTCCATCATCCCATCCAAGCAGTGCGCAGCACCAGCTCTCACCTGACAACAAGCGACGCCCCAGCCGGACCCACCCCAATAGTTAGCACAACCCTTAAAAGATGCCCTAATAAGAGATGAGTGGTTCCAGCAGCACAAAGATGACGTATCTGTGAGGGAGGGACTGGTGTGGAAGGGCGCCAAAATATATGTCCCAGCCAGCCAGTGGATCTGGATTTTACAGAGGAGTCATGACACAAGGGCAGCAGGACATTTTGGGTTTGTAAAGACCCTGCACCTAGTGAAAAGACAATTCTGGTGGCCAAAGATGAAAAAGGACATAGTACCTTATGTGGCAAGCTGCCCTGTGTGTGTGTCAATGAAACAAATGCCTGGGAAGCCCCCCAGGTTACTGCAGTCGGTAGCCAACCCAACAAACCCCTGGGAGGAAATCTCTATGGACTTTATTGTGGACTTGTCAGAGAGTATGGGGAACACTGTAATTTGCACCATTATGGACTTATTCTCCAAGTAAACACATTTTGTGGAGTGCCCAAAGATTTCCTCCACCTGGCAAAGCTGTTCTTACAACATATCTACTGACTGCATGGAGTCCCAAAGTGCATCATCTCAGACCATGGGGTGTAGTTCACCAATTTTGGTGGGAATTCCTTAAGCTCATTGGCTCCTCATAGGGCCTTAGCTCTGCCTACTATCCCAGTACCAATGGAGCCTGTGAACGGTCCAATTCTGTGTTAGAGCAGTACCTGCAGTGTTATGTCAATTATCAACAGACCAATTGGACCGAACTCCTGCCTTTTGCAGAAGTGACGTATAATAACTCCCTGCATAGTAGCACAGGATTTACCCCTTTCAGGATTGCTAGTGGGGTGGAGTTTGTGCTGATGCCAGAGATCCTTCAGGGACGCCCATCCTCGGTGTCATTGGTTGAGTGGATGGAAACCTTAAAGGAAACATGGGAACTAGTGCACAGAGCATTACAGAAAGCTAGGGAAACACAAAAGAAGCAATCAGACAAAAAAAGGGCACCACAGGGGGAATTCAAGGTGCAAGATAAAGAGTACCTGTCCATAAAATTTCTCAACCTGAGGCAGCCTTGTAAAAAGCTTGGTCCAAAGTATATAGGGCCTTTCTCAATTATCCAGATTGTAAATCTGGTTACTGTAGAATTTGTTTTACTGCAGCCTGCTGAAACCTTTCCACAGCTCGGGATTAAGACCTGCTGCAGAAGCACCTCCTCCTATTCTGGTCAAAGGAGAGGAACACTATGAAATTAAAGCAATTCTTAATTCCTGGTACCATAGAGGGAAATTGCAGTATTTAGTGTTATGGAGAGGCTACCCTCTAGCTGATGCAGAATGGGTGGCAGCGACAGATGTGAAGGCAGCTAGGCTAGTGTGCAGACTTCATGCTGAGCATCCAGGCCGGCCCAAGTGAGGGTGGTCTTGGAAGTGGACACTAATGTCTAATGTTATGTGCACTGTTGTTTTTTTTTTATTTCCCAGGGCTATCATTCTTCTGAAAGGTCAGTATGTCAAACCTGACTCACTCCATAGTTGCCTGTACCTGCTTTCACTCACAGCTTTGCCAAACAGTGACGGGAAGAGGGTAGTGAATTCCTAAGGGTGGAGAGAGGCTAAGGAATGCAAGTGAACTGTCTGTTGCTAGGGAGTCATTATCTAACAAGGCCAAGTGATGAAGAATGTTTTGACCGAAGCAGACAGCTTTTCCCAAAGCAAAAGAACTGAACTCAGTTGGTGAACTATGAACTGTGGGTGGCCTGGAGGGGAAAAGGGAGTTGCCTAAGTGGGTATTTGCAGGAAAAATCCCAGAGCTGACTTTGCTTCTGTTGTGCCTAGATCAGTGATGGTGAACCTTTTAGAGACTGAGTGCCCAAACTGCAACACAAGACCCACTTATTTATCGCTGGGTCCTGGGTGGGCATGGCCCATTGTGTGGGCGTGGCTATGGTGGTCACAGCAGACTGGGCATGGGCGGGGGTGGATGTGGCCACCTCAATGTTGCTCGTGGGGAGGGATGCGTGTGGGGGCCGAGCAAGGTTGGGGGAGATCCAGGGGGTCTCTGGTGGGTGGGGCGATGGGCAGGAGGCTCATCCTGTGGATGAGGCGAGGCGAGGCAGGGCAGAGGTGCCATTAACTAAACTTTCCCACCTCATGTGTGGGCAATGCCTCTCCTGAGATGAGCCTGCGTGTGCCTTCACACATGGTCTGGCAACATGGAAGTATGAGCGTTTGGAGAGAAACTCCTCAAGAATTAGAATGTGTGTGTACTCCCCCACCCGGCTGGGGCTTTTCCAGCCCTTCCCTCTGCTCTCAAGGTGCCAAACACCCTGCTTCCGTAGAGACTGCGGCAGGGGGGCAGGACCGGTGGCCTAGCAACGGAGACATGGAAGCAGTAGGTCGGCTGATGCATGCACGTGTGTGTGGAGTGGTTTTCAACAGTGGCAGCAACAACAGTAACCCCGTGCAGTGAAAGGGGTGTATGCAGTTTGGGCAGTGTCAATGGGGGCGGGGGAGCGGCTGCTTCCTGGAAGATGGGGACCAGAGTCAGCTGCAGCAGGCAGGAGATAATAAAAGCTTAAAATAAAAATAAAAGTCTAAAAAAGGCTGACACTTTCTGGCCGAGGGGGCACAGAAAGGATGGCATTTGTGGAAGGGGGCTATGCAGCAACATTGGCTTGACAATGGTGGAGGAGACAAGGTTTAGGCCATGCACTTAAAGGAGGGTGACCCCCACCGTGTTTGGGTGCTTCTCCCCAAGAAGTTCCAGCACCGCTTTGAGCCCCACGTTCTCACGGCCTGCAGCAGTTTGTTGCCAAGGCTGTGTTGGTGGAGCCGGCGCCCCCTGAATGGAGAAAGTGGGTGTCCCACTAGGCCCGATGCCCCCGCTAGCAGCAGGAGCCTCATGGTTCCTCTGCTCACCATGATAGGGAAATAGTCCCGGAAGTATCACCAGACAGCCCAGGCAGAGCGGCGCCCCCTGCGAGATGGCATCTCCCAGTTCAGGTAGAGCCAGGCCACGTAGCCGAGTGCCAGCAGCCCACCGTCCCTGAGCAGCAGCACCAGCTAAAGCCCCAGGCAGCATTGGGCTATGAGAGATGCAGCAGGTGACCCTCTCCTCCACCTCGCCAGTTCCCGAGCAGCGGCAGCTGTGGCACTCTGATCGTGCTCAGGAGCCCGCCGCTCCAGCTGCTCCCACCCGTGGACAGCCCCAGCTGACAGGAAGTGGCGACACACTGCAGGGCTGGAGCACTCGGGGTTTGGGAAGACAGTCCCACGCGAAGCAAGGCAAGCTGCCACCCGCAAGAGCCATGCCGGGTGCTGTAACTGCATGCCCGCCCCTGCCTCGGGCTCTTTGGAGTAATGCTTATTATAAAGAGGAAATGTACTAAAATAATAGTGAAACAAATGTATTTTTGTCCTTAGAACAGACGCTGATCAAGGAAGCCATAATCCTGTTAGCGTAATTACACGTATTCCCCAGTGACTGTCTTAAAGAGGAATGTACTAAAGTCCTTGTTTAAGCAAACATAGTCTTGTCCTTAATGCAGATGTTGATTGGGATAACCATGTCCTGTCTGTGAAACCACACGTACTGCAAGTAATTTTCTTCTGTAAACTGTCTTTGGATAAGATTGTGTAGAATATTAACAACATAAGTAACAATGTATAACAATATATAACAATGTATAACAATGTATAAGTAAGAATTAGAGGTGTATAAATATGTCTGTTCATGAGCCCTTTGGGGTTCAGACCTTTTGCTTTGTTTAAGCCTTCTGAACCTGCGCATTAAACCTTTCCTTTCTTGAAGAGCTGGCGTTAGTCTCTTCTTTCTACAACAATTAATAGAAGGAACGCTGCACATCCTGAGAAGGTCCTTTCCAGAGGTTGAACCAAGTACTAATCATCAAGTCTCCCACCAGGCTGAATCCTGCCCTCCCCCCCCCCCCGATCTTGCAATTTACAGTTTTCACTTGCAGGGTGCGAATCATTTCGAGGGATTGCAGTGTGCAAGGCTTTGTCAGTGCCTTCCGTGGCTTTTATCAGGAAGCCCACAGCAGAGCATGGAGGAGCATAAGCAGGGGACAGCCCTCCTTCCGGGAAAAAGCAACAAGCGGCGCCTGCTGGTTGCAGGCCCGCCGTTCTCCACTCCGCCCATCCTAATACTATTTCAGGCAAGCAGTGCCAAGGAGAGGCCTCCCGCCTCCCTCCCCCTCTGCCCCTCTGGGAAGCCCCTCCCTGCTCTAATTATTGCCCTATAACTCAAAGTAACATGCTTGTCCTGGCCCTGCCCCTTTGATGGGCTTCAGTGGTGATCATTGGCTCTCTTGGCCCTGAGCTGCTGAGCTCGGAGCCAGGACAGTGCCAGGGAGGGGCTGATCTTAGGAGGAGAGCACTCCGCAGTTTCAGTGCCATGAGAGGGTTGCAGCCACTGCTCATAGGAACAAATGAGTTGATTATTGTAAAGGTCGTGCATCTCCCTGAGCCGATCATTTGCTCGCTGTTGTCTCTGTCTCCTGCCTTTTCTTAAACCAGCGTCTTTGCGGATCCAGCCTCTTCCTCCTTTCATGCCTCGCTTGCACGGTGCTGTCCACCATCTCTTTCGATTTCTCTTCTCGCTGCCAGATATTTTCTATCCATTCCTATTAGTCAGGGCTTTGGGTGGAGATCGGCTGCATCCACCCACCAGGCCCGCCGCCCCACACTGGCCATGATTGCCAGCCAGCGCTGCCTCTCCTGTGACCTCCCCCATGGCTGGGACACAGCCAAGTTTGCCGCTGCTGCCGGCACTGTCCCGTCCTCACCCAGCGTCAGGAAGGAGAAGACCCACTGGAGGATGGCGGCCGTTTGGAGGCGCCGCTGGAGTGGCAGGTGTAACGGGGTGAAATGCAACCACATGGCCAGTGCAACGAATGGTTACAAAAGCTGATGGAATTAGCAGAGATTGGCCAAATTGACTGTGCTGATAAAAGAAAAGAACATAAGTACTTTTGTTTCTACTTGGAAACTGCTTCTGGACTTTGTGCTTGAGGTGGAAAAAAATGATATTATGATTTTGGGTTTTACCAATTAGACTGATTTGCTGATACAGAAATGGCTAGTGCATACTCCTATAGAAATGTAAAAAGTTGAGATTTGATTTTATTGTCTGATTTTACTGCAACAGAGAGAGTCAGAAGTCAATGCCTTTTGTTTCTTCCCCTCCCTTTCTTCACACCTTTTTTGTTTTCCCTTTTTCTACTGTTGTCCCCTACTATATATGATCAAGATGGCGGACGTGCAGGCGGACATGTTGGGCTGAGCTCTGCAAGTTCCAGAGACTAGGCGTCCTAGGAGCCCCTCAGGGGTGCCTTATGCCCTCTGTGTTGGGGGGGTAGTGATAGGCAATGAGTTAGGCAGCTAGACAACTGCTGTCTGCTGCCTGCTAATTTTTACCATTTGGCTATCTGCTGGTCTGCTGGTGTGCTGGTCTGCCGGCTCGTCGTTTACGGCGTCTTCCTGCCGCTTCGGGCCGTTTTTCGGGCTGTTTTCGGCGGCGGCGGTGCCGGCGTCCTCAGGTGGTCTCCGACTGCGGTGTCGGCGGAGGTGTATTCGGGCCGTTTCGGGCCGTCTTGATGGTCGTTTCGGTCCGCTCTCGGCTACGGCGGCGACGGCACTTTCGGACCATTTTGACGGTGGCAGTGGCGGCGTTCCTGGGCCGTTCTAGGACATCTTTAACATCGTCTGCAGCGTTTTAGGCCGTTTTCGGGCCGCTTGCGCTGGTGGCGACGGCATGTCCGGGCCTTTTCGGCCCGTTTTCCTCCGGCGGCGGCGGTGTTTCTGGACCGTTCTCGGCTCCGGCGGTGTTTCGGCAACAATGGCGGCGGTGGCGGTGCTTGCAGCGGCGTTTTCGGCAGCAGCAGCAGTTTCGGTAGCTTGGCGGTGGCATGGGTCTTAATCTGTTTTTGTCCCCTGATTGCTCCGCTTACCCCAGACGGCCAGGCACCCTCAGTGTTTCTGGTGGCCCCGAAGGGTCCCGGGTTAGCCGGTTAACCCCGGTGAAGCCCAGTGGAGCCCAGCGGACTCTGGTTGTTCCGGAGGAGCCCTAAAGATCCGTGCTCTGTGCGGCACCTATTGTCAACTGGTTGGTGCCGATGGATCCCGACGGGGCCCGGAGGAAACTAGCAGGCCTGGAGGAGTTATACTCTGCAGACCACGCTCTGGAAGGCGCCAATTACTGTAGAACTGGGGGCCCATGGAGCTGTGGCCAGGAACAATCGCCTGGAGTGGTGGAGCGGTGGAGGACCTGGTTATTAGCAGAGCGGACTATCATGGCTTATTATATCTTTGCCTGTACGAACTATTGCCTATTGCCTACACATCATCCCCAAAGGATTCAGAGGACCCTGGGTATTAGCCACCGTGAGAGGGTGGCTTGAACTTACACCTGCTGCCCCTAGAGGTGAGAGCTCTATGGGGCATGCTATACCTAGAGTGTGTGTCCCAGACCACCCCCGGGAATAGGCTCCGCGACCGTCGTGAGAGGACGGTGAGAGGATCGTCGTGAGAGGACGGTGGTCGGCCTGTCCTGGGGGTTCGCCCAGCTTGAGTGGCAGTGAAGCTGGGTGGAGGGTCTGGACACCCATTTATCCTCTGTTTTGGACCCTCCTTATTAATTATGGACTGCCTTTCACCTGGATTTGCTCCTTATGCCTTGTTTTCGTTATACTTTCACGGACTTGTTCGCCCTCAGGGGTGCCCCCCCTTCCTGGGTGCAACCCGCCTTTCTAGCCACTTATAATCTCAATGAAGGGCCCGCTTGTTGGGACCCTGAGAGATGGCTGGGCACAGATAGGGTCCTCCGATATAAATCTAATAAGAGGCCCCTGGTTAGTTTTTTATCTAAATTTTTTGGGGGGTTAGGGAGGGGGGTGGGAATTTCTTTTGGTCGTTTGGACATGGGGGGCAGTCCAACAACCGCTGTTCAGGCCAGGTCCGGGATTGATTGCGGGGGGGAGGAGCGGGGGTCGGTTGCCTCCGGGGCTCCAGGGAAGGTCGTGGGACTACCCATTCCCACGACGTTAGGGAATGGCAGCAGGTGTAGGAACAGAGGGCCGTATTGATCTTAGGGAAGGCCTCTCCGCTGCTTGCAAGCGGTGAGGCACTCCGACCCTCTGTCTCTACCCCGAGGTCCCGGGAGTGAGGATGTGCAGCCTCCTGAGCTCCGGTTGGTGTACTTGAACGCCAGGTCTGTTGTTAATAAAGCTCCTCTTGTCCGGGATCTGGTCGAGGGTGAGCAGGCAGACCTGGCTTGCATCACGGAGACTTGGCTGGGCCCAGAGGGCGGTATTCCTCTGGTCGATCTTTGCCCACCAGGTTTCCGGGTGCTACACCGGCCTCGGGCTCAGGGTAGGGCCGGGGGAGTGGCGGTTGTTATGAGGGAGACCTTGTGTCCGCGGGAGGCCACCGTTCCCCAGATAGTCGGGTGTGAGTCTCTCTTCCTGAGATGTGGCCCTGGTGCGCAGTTGGGCTTGCTGCTGGTGTACCTTTCGCCTAGTCACGCAGCAGCAGCCCTGCCTGAGCTTCTCGATATCCTCTCTGGGTTGGTGATTGAGTTCCCGAAACTTATAGTTTTGGGGGACTTTAATCTACCATCCCTGGGAGGATCATCTGAGTTAGCTCGGGAGTTCATGGCTTCCATGACGGCCATGGACCTGACGCAAGAAATTTCGGGACCGACTCATGTGGGAGGCCACACCCTTAACCTGATTTTCTTATCTGGACGGTGGTTAGATGATCTTGGTGGGGGGCTCCCCAATTGTTACGCCCCTGTCATGGACTGATCTTCATCTCCTGCGGCTGGTCTTCCGTTTTGCCACTCCCCACCATGGGCGTCTGGAACCAACTAGATGGTACCGCCCCAGACGCTTAATGGACCCTGAGAGGTTCCAGGCAGCGCTGGGGTCCCCACCTGCCTCCTTCGCTCACAACTTGGCGGATGCCTTAGTGGAAGCCTGGGAAAGGGCAGCCACGGAGGCTCTTGACCGAGTTGTACCCTTGCGGCCCCTGACCCGATGCAGATCCTGTCGAGCTCCATGGTTTTCCGCGGAGCTTCGGGAGATGAAGTGTCAGAGACGGGGCCTAGAGAGCGGTTGGAGATCCAGCCGATCCGAATCTGACCGATTGCGACTAAGAACCTACATTAGGTCTTATCTCGCTGCGATAAGGGTGGCGAGGTCTAATCACTTTGCTACCCTTATCGCGTCCGCAGATAATCGCCCGGCCGCCCTGTTTAGGGTGACTCGCACCCTCCTTAATCAAGAGGTGAGGGAGGAACCCTTGCAGGGTCATGCCGAGGAGTTTAACCAACATCTGTTGGACAAAATCGCTCGGATTCGGACCGGTCTGGACTCTGACTGGGCAGAGTCTGACGATCAGGACACGGGCGGTCTTGTCGATATCACCTGGGAGGAGTTTGATTCTGTGACTCCGGAGGAAGTGGACAGGATTATGGGGAGGCTGAGCTCCACCACATGTTTATTGGACCCGTGCCCTTCCTGGCTGGTTTATGCAGCCCGGGAGAGGACACGAAGCTGATTCCAGGCAGTTATATCTGCTTCTTTGAGTGAGGGTAGTTTCCCCGCCGTCTTGAAAGAGGCGGTGGTGAGGCCTCTCCTCAAGAAGCCTGCCTTGGACCCAGCTGTGTTGAACAACTTTCGTCCGGTCTCCAACCTTCGCTTTCTTGCGAAGGTTGTTGAGAGTGTGGTGGCGCATCAGCTCCCTTTGGTCCTGGATGAAGCGGATTATCTAGACCCGTACCAATCGGGTTTCAGGCCCGGGTACAGCACGGAGACGGCATTGGTCGCTCTGGTGAATGATCTCTGGAGGGCTCGGGACAGGGGATATTCCTCTGTCCTAGTCCTATTAGACCTCTCAGCGGCTTTCGATACCATCGACCATGGTATCTTGCTGCGGCGTCTCAGGGGATTGGGAGTGGGAGGCACGGTCTTGCAGTGGTTCTTCTCCTATCTCCTGGGACGTTCACAGTCGGTGTTGACAGGGGGCAGAGGTCGACCTCGAGGTCTCTCGTTTGTGGAGTTCCTCAGGGGTCGGTCCTCTCGCCTCTCCTGTTCAACATCTATATGAAACCGCTGGGTGAGATCATTCGTGGCTTTGGAGTTGGGTATCATCAGTACGCTGATGATACCCAGCTTTTCATTTCGACCCCAAACCACCCCAGTGATGCCCTCGACGTGATGTCCCGTTGCCTGGAGGCGGTTCGGGTCTGGATGGGGAGGAACAGACTTCAACTCAACCCCGACAAGACTGAGTGGCTTTGCATACCGGCATCCCGGGTTATTCAGGATATTCCATCTCTCTCTATGGGGGGTGAACTATTACCCCCCGTAGATAGGGCTCGCAACTTGGGAGTCCTCCTAGATTCACGGCTCACTCTGGAAGACCACATAGTGGCTGTGACTAGGGGGGCCTTCGCCCAGGTTCGCCTGGTGCGCCAGTTGCGGCCCTATCTAGACCGGGATGACTTATGTATGGTCACTCATGCACTCGTGACCTCTCGTCTAGACTACTGCAACGCTCTCTACATGGGGCTGCCCTTGAGGACCACTCGGAGGCTCCAACTGGTACAGAATGCAGCCGCAAGAGTTGTGTTGGGAGTCTCCTGATACTCCCATGTTACACCTCTGCTCCGTGAGCTGCATTGGTTGCCAGTTGTCTTCCAGGTGAGATTCAAGGTACTGGTAATGGTGTTTAAGGCCCTACATGGCATGGGTCCGGAGTACCTTAGGGAACACCTGCTGCCGGCATCAACTTCCCTCCGCCCTGTGCATTCCCACAGAGAGGGCCTCCTCAGGGTGCCACCGATCAGAGAATGTCGATTGGTGGCCCCCAGGGGGAGGTCCTTCTCTGTGGGCACCCCGGAGCTATGGAATCGGTTACCGGTTGAGCTCCGGATGGCGCCCGATCTTCGCTCCTTCCGTCGTGATCTAAAGACATTCTTATTTGAACAAGCCGGCCTGGCCTGATGGGGGATGGGGGGGGTTTATTGTTATTTTAATATTTGTATTTACTGTTTTTAGTGGGCATATATTTAATCTTTTTTAACTTTTGTATCTCTGTATTTTTTATGCTTGCCCTGTTCACCGCCCTGAGTCCTTCGGGAGAAGGGCAGTATATAAATAAAATTATTATTATTATTATTATTATTATTATTATTATTATTATTATTATTATTATTATTATTATTATTATTAGCTTTTGTATTTTCACATTTTATGTTATAAATGAATAAAACTAATTTTCCTCCTCGCTGAAAACCTCCACTAAGTCCTGGTATTCCCTGGGGATGAGCTGGACCCCTGGCACTTGATCTGTGGTGGCTTTCAATGCTCAGTAAGCTCTTCCCTCTCCTCTGTGGTTGTAATCCTCTTTATTTGACTGACCTTGGGGGGGCGGGAGGAGCCCCATTGCTAGTCTCAATGTCCTCACCCTGTTCTCCCAGTAAATGGTAGGTCACCACTTATCAAGCCATGCTAACCCCAGAATTATAGTCTCAGTCATTTTTTGAATCACCACAAAACAGATGATCTCCCAATGCTGTCTCATCTCCAAGCGCACTGGTTCGGTTAAGTGAATCGCAGGGGAGCCTCCCATCAAAGACCCATCATCCTGCTCAAATTTCATGGCTAGGGGCAGTAGTTTGGCCCGGATTCCCAATTTCAGCACAGTTGTGAGACTGATCAGACACCTTGTGGAGCCTGAGTCTATTAGGACATTTAAGTCTGTCTGGACCCCAGTCTTTGGCACTATAGGTTTGGCGGCAATGGCAAAGGGTGGGCTGGCTTGACTTACCATCGGGTCATCCTCACCATCGTCATCACTGTCATAAGGTGCTGGCAACTGCAGGCACTCAGCTGGAGCTCCCTCTCTTTCTCCCTGGGAGGGAGAGGGGATCTCGATGGCTTGATATTGATGCACCCAGTTCGATTTCTCTCGTCCCCTCCATGGGGGCCTTTTTGGCTTGGTGGTACTGGTAGGTGAACACCTGGTTTGAGGAGCAGGAGCCAGGCATTCGGCAGTCCGGTGAACCTGCTGGCCACAACTGAAGCACTTGATGGGAGCTCTGGCAGGTGCTTGAGGGGCACTGGTTTCAAGAGCATCCGATGGTCATTATCCAAACAGGCTTCACCTTGGCTTCTGTTAAGAGATGCTGGGCTTTTTGTAATGGGCCAACTCATGGCCATACAGTACCATTCACGGAGTTGGTCAGGAATCCCCTGGTAGGTACACGCCTGGAATAAGTCACAGTCCAGTCCCTCTTTGAAATAGTGGATCAGCGATCATTCTGGCCACTGCAAGATCCTGTCAGCAATTTTTTTGAATTCCCGAACATATTCTTTAGCTGGGTGACCCCTCTGCCTCAGGCTTTGGATTTCTATCTCATCCTGCAGGGCCTTGTAGTCATCTTCAAATCTGGCTCTCAGATCATCTGTGAACAGATTTATGTCCCACAGCTCTGGCGCTTGCTCATCATGGAGGCTGGTCACCCACTCGGCCGCTTGTCCCTCTAGGTTGGTCACCACCGCATTCACCATCACTGAGTCATCAGGGCACGCGGGGGCATAAGCGATCCAGGTGAGCCCACACCTGGTTCAGGAAAAAGGGCAATTTCTCCAAGTCCCCATCAAATGTGGGTTTGATGGGAGGTGGGTCTACAGGCTGTGGCACCCAGTATGCGGGGCACTGGGCAGGTCACTGGTACTGGGGATGTGGCCGAGCTACCCTCCAGAATCCTCTGTTGAGCTCCTGGGCTCGCAGCCTGCTGGTCCTGCACAGGACTTCGCCTGGGTGCCGGTGTTGTGACTCAGGGCCAGCCTGTGGGTCCGACAGCCGGCTCTGATGTATCGGATGACTCTGAGGGGGAGGAGGGAAACGAACCGGCTGATGATGGTTTGGAGGAGGGAAACGAACCGGCTGATGATGGTTTGGAGGCTTTGCAGAGTCCTCAGCCGGGGACCTCTTCTCAGCTGCGTGAGCCCGAGAGTGCGGAGGAAGATGACCCACAGCTGGCCCTGTTCAAGGACGCCCGACGCAGGAGGCAGTCAAGCAGGAACAAACAAAGAAAGGCTGCAGGACTCCTCGGGAGGAGGCACAAGGAGACCACGCCCTGAGCTCTCTATAAAAGGAGTGTTTGGGGAGGGGCTGGTTGCTGAAAGCAACTTTTCCGCTTGAGAAGACAAGCTCTAGTGTTTTTGTTAACTGCGTAATTAAATCTTGGCAGAAGCCTTTTGGCCTTGGACGCTTTCCAGTCTCTTCTTTTTGAATAGGGGTTGCGAGAAGAGGGCTGGTTCAGAACAGCCGGGCTCAATGCTGAGACTGGTCTGGGGCGTGGGGAAGCTGTCTGGGCCATAGAAGTCAGACTTGGGCTTCAACGAGTGGGTGAGAGATATGGGGACCTCCAGCTAAAATCACATACTGTGCGACCAGGGTCACTTCCTTGACATTGAGCTGGTTGAACTCCCTCAATCTCTCAACCGAGTGGCCATGGAGTGCTGTCAAGTACTTCCATTCCCTGGATTCATCCCATCCTGCTGGCCACTTCACCTTCCACTTCAGCGCAGGTGACAGAGGACTGTGGGATGAAATCAGTGGTAACTCAGCCTTGGCTGCTTTAGGAGTACTTCTGTGCTGAGGGGCTGCCCCTGCCTGACCGAGGTCTCCAAGGGTCAGAGTTCCTTCCTGCAGCACTGACTTCTCGGGTTGGGTCACACAGGTCTTCGACTGAGTCCCCGCTACCGGTGCTTCACTTCCCACCTGACCAGCATCCTGCATTCCAGTAACCGGAGCTGTGCTGAGGTTTGTGGTCAATTCTTCCTTTTTCTCCATCTCAAAATCTTCCCTGAGTCTTTGCTGTCCTCCCAAAGGCAGTGGGTAGGCGAATGGGTCTCAGGACCCCGAAATAAAAGTTTTTTTTATGAGATTTGGTTTAATGTCAAGGTTCCGACTGATGGAACCAAGTAAATCAGAACTCCGAGGCATGAAATTTCCTCAAAGAACATGTTTATTGGATACATGATGTTGGCACGGTCAAAGGTGAAACCAAATCTAAAATCCCCCCAAAGATTCAGAGTAACTCAGTGTAATAGTTCCCACTCTTCTGTTTAACTATAAATCACATTCTCCAATGGAACTACTTGGCGGGCTTTCTGGCAGGGAATGACCTTGCTTCCCACGGGATCTATTCATGTTTAGACTAGCAACAATACCTCTTTCAGTTTTTATGACTCACCTGGATGGGGGGGGGTGTCTAAGAATTTCCCTTCAAGACCCTCAGATACAGCTTAAAACCTGCAAGTGGTTTCTGGAGCTGGGCTTCAAAGCTATAAGGGGGGCTGTAATCTGTGGTTGAAGCTGCCGCCATCTTGAAATTTACCTTTCAAATGGACAGTAAGATGTGCCTTTCATTTCTTAATCACCTTCAAGGACTATTAATCTTTTCTAAGTCAAGATAAAAGAGGCTCTCTTTAGTCACAGCCTGCTACTCCTTTTTGAAAGACCTGTGCCATTTTAGGGACTTCTTTAGTGTCTGTGCTTTACCAGAGTCTGTTGGGGTGGAGGTGATTGGCTCATTTCCAAGCGAGCCCGACCTACAGAGCCCTCTAGGCCAGGGCTTTTCAACCTTTTCACTCATTGTACCACTTTTAGGATAAGGCAATGTCTGAGTACCTCCAGTCGCCCAGCAAGGTGTCAAAAACTTGACCAAAAAAAAAAGGAAATAAATGATAAAGTACAGGTAGTCCTCAACTTACAATTTGCTTAGTGACTGTTCAAAGTTATGACGGCACTGGAAAAAGTGACTTATGACCATTTTCCACACTTATGACTGTTGCAGCATTCCCAGGGTCATATGATTTACATTCGGAGGCTTGGCAACTGATTCATACTTACAGGGCGGCTTACAGGGCGGCTACTGCTAAGCTTGTAAGCCGCCCTGAGTCTTCGGAGAAGGGCGGGATATAAATGGAATTAAAATAAAATAAATAAATAAAAATAATAATACTTATGACGGTCACAGTGTCCCAGGGTCATTTGATCACCTTTTGCAACTTTTTGACAAGTGAAGTCAATGACCGGGGGGGGAGCTCATCACTCAGGTTGCAGGGTGCCTGTGTGGGGGGAATCCATGGGTCTCTGGTGGAGGGGGGTGGGACTGGGGTGGATGCCCTACTTCCTCCCTCTCTCCCATTGTCTCTTCCTTCATTCTTTCCTTCCTTTCCTCTTCCTTTGTCCCTCCCTCGCTCCCTCAGGTTTCAGGGTGCCTGTGTGTGTGGAGGAGGAATCCATGGGTTACTATTGTGAATGGGCAGTAGGGAAACCAAACTTTTAAATAGGCATGTTACTGTTTATCCCTACCTTTCTTCTTTCCTTCCTTTCTTCGTTCCCTCCCTCCCTAAGTCTAAGGCTTGGGGGGTGGGGGGGGCTGGTGAGGAGACAGCGGAGAGAATCCACTGGACTCTGCCTCCAGCTGCAGCTTCTCCTCCAATTGGTCCCGCTTGCCCTGCGCAGACCAAACGGGAGATCCGCCCGCCTGGTTCCCGAGTTAGGTGCATGCTTAGGGCTAAGGCAGGGATAGGCAACCTTGGCTCTTTTATGACTCGTGGATTTCAACTACCAAACAGGGGGCAAGCTTCAAAGGCTCTTTCCCCTCACATCTGGAGATCCCTGTTAGGATCCCAAAGAAGCTTTCATTTCTCAACAGGAGGAAACCGACAGCGACTGAAGCGTGAGTCTTAGACCGCTCCTGGGCATTTGACCTAGAAGACTCCTGTGCTTCATCTTTGCTGGTGGATCCATGTCTGAGGAACCTGAACGCCCGAATTCAATGAGGTGTCATGCTTCTCTACTGACAGGAGAAAGGGAGAAATTGCAACAGGCACCTTGGTGAGTAAAAGAGATAAAAAAGCTTTGGAAATCCTGGAATAAGACAGGAGATTGATCGCTCCAACTTGCCCTCTAGAGATAAGCATAAAAATAATAAAATAAATGAAGCATAAAGAAATACATGAAGAAATGAGTAAGAAAAGAGGGAGCCGAGAAACTGTCTTCTAATACAGGATAGAGAGTGATTTAAGGAAAGTAATTGAATTGGCATGTAATTTTTTTGCAGAGGTTTTGGTAATTTTGAAATAAGATAGGGGGCTGATCTCCTCGACTGATCCTCCAGAGAAAAACATAATTACTAAATTACAAATTAACTAAATGAAAAGGGAGGAAGTCAGGAAACTATCTTGAAGAAGAAGAAAAAGAAAAAGAAAAAAGAAAAAAATATGGGGAATCGTCAGAGTAATTTAAAGAAACAAATTAAATCAAAATGTATTCCTCTGCAATTTTGTTTCGAACAATTCGAGGTTTTGAAGCCAAGTGGCTAAGTTTAACCCTGTCAGACAATGTCTGGTGGTGCTTTTTTTGGTTGTTGTTGTTATTATTGTTATTGCTGTATAGCAGTAAAAATCATCTTCAAGAAGGCAACTTTGAAAAACTTTGTAAACCTCCGGTTGGCTAGTTTATCTGATAACAACTAAAGCCACGGAAGAAAAGAAAAGAACATTCAAGGAAATGAAAGCAATTTTTTCCCCTCCTTTTTTTCTTTTAATCTGGCTCTTTGGACTATTCAATTCCCTTTTGTGGGACATGAAGAGAGGAGGCTGCTACTTTTCCCCTACCCCTTCACACCTGCAAAAGACCCCAGGTTCAATATTCCTTTTAGTCTTTCCCCACTGTTTTTTGAAGTTGGTGGGATAGATTGGAAGTAACCATAAATGTTCTCCTCCTTTTAATTAAAAGGGGAGGCCTGTTTTGGCCTCAGACTCCAAATTGATGTGTGTTTTGTTTTGTTACATACTTATATTTGTACATTTAGAACATTAAGCTTGGACTTGGAATGGTGAGAAAAATGGGAGATGGTTAAAGGGCCCTATAAAACCATGCTTGGTTGTGTTGCAGAATCAAGAGACTCAGATCTCGGAATCAAAAGAAGTTTGTTTTATTTTTCACACAAAAGGTTCAGAACAAATGTCAATGTCTGAACACCTTGTCATGGAAAAGCAAGTACATATACTGTATAGTCTCCAAAAATTAGCAAAACACGGAAATGTAACTTATGAGCTCTGATTGGTTACATGAATTCTAAGCCCCCTTCTAGCTCATCTCTAGCCCCCCTTTGTGTTGCTAAATTATGGCTAAATACCTTGCAACCCTGTCTCTAGCAAAGGTCACAGGTGTCTTGCTAAACATCTAAGTTTCTGGCACCATTTGTGGTTTAGCTACAAGCGAGACATACAGTATGTGGTAAGCTGTAACTGAACTTTGTGCTGGCCTACAAGGTGTGACCTACAGTTGAACTTGTGGTTTGGCATTCTCCATTTCCTTGTTCCTCTTCTAATGAATACATGCATTTTCTTCATGCCTCACTTTTATGTCCTATCTCACTTTTATGACATGCAGCATTTTGATGTATTCTTTGTATCTTTTTTATGGCCTGCCTCATTCCCCCCTTTGAGACTCTATTTCATCTGACAATTGAGTCTCACATTCAGAGTTACTCCTTCATTTCAGCAAGTAATTACATTTCTTCCAGCAAGCGAAGATAGACTATCAGAAACACTGTATACAAGAATAGGCAAAATGTAGGGCAGAGTAAAACTTTTAAACTGGCACTCACTTTTCTGTTTCCTGCTGACAGTTCAAGAAAGAGACAGATAGCAACAAGCAGAGAGAGAGTAGAAATCTATAAGGTAGTTCTTAGAACTCATCCACCTCAGGCACTTCCTCCAGTCCCCAAGGTCCAAACTGTACATATATTCCACCATCTGGATCCTCACTTTCCCTTAGGATACCAGGTGTGAATCCATGTTCCAAAGGTCCCTCTATTACAACCAATTCCTTTTCAATTTTTATCTCTTTTATTGACCTCATAGCCAATTGTCTGAGTAGGGGTATTACACATGGGATGAAGGCTAGTCCTGCTATCCCACATAACAACAAGAACAGCAACTGTTTGACCCAAGCTGTTCCTGGTAACCATGAGAACCATTGATCAGTTCCTTGTATTCTCTGTCCAATTCTGGATGCTCTGTCTTGCAGATCCTTTGCCATCTCCCTGACTACTCCTGATTTATTCATGTAAAAGCAACATTCTTCTCCCAAGAATAAACACAATCCACCTTTCTCAGCTGTCAGGAGGTCTAGGCCACGCGTGTTTTGCAAGACTACTGCTGCCAAGGAATCTATTTGGTCTTGTACTTCAACCAAGGTCCCAGCAATCTGAGTTAGACTTTGTTGAAATTCCTCAGAAAGCTGCTTAAATTGTATTGTTTGAATGGGCTAAGCTACCCACACCTGTTCCAACTGCAGTACCTATCCCTAGGATGGCTAATAATGGTATCACTAGGGGTACTCTTTTCTGCAGATGTCCCATCAGAGGGACAGGGAGGGCTTGCTCCCCATTAACAACACCCATCCTTGGAAAAAGGTGTACCAGAGTACAAGTTCCAGTCCTGTTAGTAGGCAAACATACATACACATTTTCTCCACAAAAGAAAAAGACTCCATTCTCTTCCAAACACACTGCCATACTCATGGAAAAGGCATGGAATCTATGGTTGTACTCATTGCTCCAAACCTCATTTTAGTTTAGGAATAACACGCTTAGGTTTAGGAGCTGGGGTTGGCCTGGGGCGCACTCCCCACCGGGAAATAAGACCAGGAGTGGGTTTGCTCCGGTCCCTCTTTGCTGAGTATCTTCAGTGGCCCCAAAGCCTGGGCTTTTCCTGTCCCTTCAGGATCTTCAACAGCCCCTGAGCCTTCCTCAAAGGTGAAAGGAGTTAATTGGCCATTCTTACAACATTTGAGACTACCATGCAGGGCCTGATCACCCAATAGGCCACCTGCAAATAATAACCAGAGCCATAGGATATTCATGGTTGACAACCTGAAATGAGTCAATGTCAACTTTCTATGATTCCTATTCCACACTCACAGTCACAACAAGGGGAACAATTGCAGTTACAAGGTTACCACATCAGGAAGATGGACGGGATTAGGTGGGATTTGGGAAAGGACAGCATCAGTCTTGGGTGAACCACAAAGCCTAGTCTTATTTGCTAAATATAGTATCCACAATCCCAAGACTCCTAATAGACTACAGAGAACCCACTCCCAGGGTGTTTCAAACATAAGTGTCCACAGAAGATACACACTTTCTGTTAGATGTTTTGTGCCAGCCATGGCAGTTCCCCAAAAAGGTCATCAGATGGGAGCAAAGAGGCTTCTTTGCTCCCACTGGTGGGTCAGGGGTCCCTGGCCCCTGCAGCCCCATTGGCGAGAGAGTTTTATGGTAAGGGAGGGGCTGAGACCCCCCATAAATACCTCTGCTCAAGGGTCTGCTCGCTTGCTTGCACTCTGTTCTCTTTCTTCTTTCTTTTGCTTGCTTGCTTATCCATGAGCTCAACCCAGGCATGGATGCCTCCATGCCAGGGAACTCTTTCTATTTACTTTATCGTTAAATAAAGCTTTGAATGATTGCATTCCTGCGTGATGCCTTTTACTTGGAAGCACCTTAACGAAACATCGACCTCGTGAGACCATCTCACAAATTGGAAGCAAGAGGATGGTTTAAGGTAACGCTTCCAAGCCAGCGTCTACTGCAAGATGCCTGGACGTTCCAGCAAGAACCCATTTGAAACGGATGGCAGGAGGTCCCCGATTGTGACAAGGAGTCTTCAATCAAAGACGGCAGCCCTGCATCCAGCCCCTGACGCAAGCTCCGCTCCAGGTGAGAGCACAGATGACCTCTATTCCCCCAGAGGACCCAGCGGAGCGCCAGGGACCCCTTCGCATGCCTCCCTACATCTGCAAGCCACAGAGGGAAGCATGGAAGGCTTACAGTCCACCCAAGACTGCCCAGACACAGCAGAAGCGGCCCGGGCCCAAGACAAGCGCCGCGTGAGCCAGATGACTGAACAGGAACGCGAAGAGCTGCTCCTAATGTTTCTTGCAGCACAAAGGACGTCACAAGCCTCTCCACGGGGGATGCCAGGGCAGGAGGCCTCTGGATGCCGGGTAAGTCCTTCCCCAGCGCCCACGAGGCCCCCTAACATGGCGCCGGCCACCCTGAGTGACCCCGGGACCCCAGAGCTTTTGGCACGAAATTTCCCGCCAAACTGTGACCTACAGCTTCCGGGGGCAACCGGAAGCAAGATGGCGGCCCCCAGGACACCTACATGGCCTGATATTGATAGGCCTAAGCCAAGCCTCGAGGCCCAGCAATCGATGGCATCCAGCCGAAGCAGCATGGAAACCCCCCGGTCCTCCCCACCGGAAAGCCTCAAGGCCTATGATAGCCTCAAAGCCTGCCCAGCCGTGCCTACTGCAGCAGAGATTGGAGCAACTATCCGGACCCTGGTTGCAGCTCTGGAGGCCAAAACGACCGCAGCCTCAACATCGGGGGTAGCCAGCCTCCCTCGCTACCCCAGAGGCCTCCAATCCTCTCCCTGGGGCCTAACTGCCGGGAGGCGTCCGGCCTGGAGTCTCCCAGCTGCGTCCTGCAACCCCAGAGGGCCCCCAGTGAACCCCCGGGCCCTCCAGCCTACTTTTTGCCGCCGCCCAGATGCCCTGCTTGCCAGATGGTCTTCGGGGGGACTCCGGATGAGGCCCCCTCCTCCAGCACCATCTTCAGCCGCCTCCAGGGTCTTCAGGACCAGCGATGGGCTCCTTTGGGCAATCTGAGCAATCCAGGCAATCCATGTGCCATCCAGCCCCCATCCTGCGATCTTCGCCCCCCGGTGAGTGTTCCAGTGCCAGGGGGGTTTCAGGAGGAATCTTCGGGGTTTCTGCGGCCTTCAGCCCCTCTTCAGGCCCAAATCCCGGCCTGCAGATCTGGGCCAGGCCCTCCCTCCACCTCATGGGCTCAAATGAATTCTGAGCATGCCCAGTCGGGGCCATCCAACTCTGAGCATGCCCAGTCAGGGCCATCCAAAAATCAGAGAAAAATACCACCATCTACCAGCAGAGGGGTCCCTCTTCCATTTACCTCAATGGAAAGCTCTAAGGTGTATAGGCATGGACAAAGAACTGGAGAAAACTGCTTTCATTCACAGATTTCTCCATCTGCTCCTGCATTCTTAAATAAATTTGAAAAACTGCAACTTGGGGGGGAAAATTTCAGCAGATGGAGTAAAGAAGTGCAGATGTATCTATTAGAGCAAGGGACTCTAGAGATGGTTCTGGACCCTCCACCTCTTCCCTGGGGACCCCAAGAAGAGTGGTATCATAGGAAAGCATATACCACTCTACTGAGTTCACTGGATACTAACTTGTACTCCAGCATTCCAGATGGGCTCACAGCTGGTGAAGTTTGGCGGTTATTATACAATTTATTCAACAGCGACACCATCGGTTCGATCACCAGACTCACAACTGAGTTTTACACCACCAGACTCAGATTTGGAGCTAACATGGCCGAGCACCTGGGAAAATTGAAAGCACTCAGGGCAGAACTGATGTCCAGAGACTACCTTGTACCTGAGGCTAACATGGTCGCTGTCATTCTGGCTTCCCTGGACAAAAATTGGAGCAATTTCATTGTTTCACTGGAGGGGACAACGAAGGAAGCCATGACTCTGTCCTACCTCACAGGGAGGCTCATTGAGGAAGATAGGAGACGAAGAGATGCAGGAGAGTATGCCAGAGTTACCACCCAGCGAACCAGCAGGAGGCACCACAGCTCACAGCAGGTTAATGCTCTACTTAAGTGTTTCATCTGTGGCTCTGAGGGGCACCTGAAGAAGGACTGCCCCCATCACCAACAAGGCCCCAAGCGTGGTCCCAATCAAGGAAGGGGCAAGGGGCAAGGAAGGGGGTGTGGCGGGCCAAAGGTAGTGCCAAGGGCAATTTTGTGCATACTTGTCCTCTCACCCCCACCACAAAGGCTGATAGCCCCACTGACTTATGGTTACTGGACTCTGGAGCTTCATCTCACATTACCAATATGAAACAAGGGTTTAAAAGGTTAAAGAAAATTAACTCATCTGTCAAGGTGGCCAATGGTGATAAGGCTTTGGTTGTTGGGGAGGGCACTGTTTCTCTACCCGGGCTGGGAAAAGATGAAGGGGTATTGCATGCTCCCTCCATTGCCAACAACCTATTAAGCATTATCAAATTATGTGACGATGACAGGGTGGAAGTTTTATTTCGCAAAGGGGGAGGTCATGTCACCCGGAACCAGAGGGTCATTGGAAGTATTGCCATCATTAATGGTTTGCCATACTTCTCCCCTGAGAACCCAGCCACAGAGGACAGTCCACAGGGTACCACCTCAGAAGGGGCCTGCGCACGGAAAGAGAGAAAGCCCCCACAGCCAGCCCCAAGGCTGTCTAAGGAGCGCAAGGCCGAAGCGGTTGCACCCAATCCACCTCAGCTAGCCCCACGGCTTTCCAAGGGCAGTATGGACAAGAAACCCGAACCTCAGCAGTCATCCAAAGCACCGCTCAAGGCAACCAGAGCCAAGAGGGTGTCAGTGGGGAAGCCGCTCCACGATAAGTGTGCCCATCTCTTACACCGAAGATTAGGTCATGCGAGCTTCCCTGTGGTTAAAAAGATGGGAGAGTTTGCTGAGGGAGTCCAGCTCAAGGATTGTGAGGTGTTCCTGGACTGTGCCATCTGTAAGGGGGCAAAGAGGAAGGCTGCCCCCATCCCTAAGGTGTCACTGCGTAAGACCCAATACCCGTACCAACTAGTACATGTTGATTTGGTCGGGCCTTTCACACCATCCCTAGGGAAAAGACAGTATTTTCTCACTGCCGTTGACGATTTTTCACGATACAGCCACGTGTATACCCTCACAGAAAAGTCCGAAGCCTTTGACGCCATAAAATCACTGTACGACTTTGTAGAGACCCAGTATAAGACCAAGATCGCACAACTGCAGAGCAACCGCGGGGCTGAGTTCATGTCCCGAAAATTCCAGGACTGGGTAAGGCATAAGGGCATCCGCCATTTTCTTACCGCGCCATTCACTCCCTCTCAAAATGGCATGGCAGAGAAAAGAAATGGAATCCTGCAAACTATGATGTGTAGTCTGATTGCGGACGCTGGGGTTGCAGAATCATACTGGGCAGAGGCGGTGCACTACGCCAATTACACCTTAAACCGCACCTGGAGCAGTGTTGTGAACCAGACCCCATATTTCCTGGTCTACAGTAGGAAACCAAGTCTGGGACACTTGCGTGTGTTTGGCTCCTACGCTTGGGTGCACATCCCCAAGCAGCTGCGGAAGAAGGGGAGATCTGTCTCCCAGAGACTGAGGTTCTTGGGCTATGCTCCTGGCTCCAAGGCCTACCGTTTCCTGGGAGAAGGGGGCAGGACTGTGACTTCCCAATCTGCCTCCTTCGAAGAGGACTCCAATTGGACACAGATCCACTCGAATGATCTGAGCCCATAAGTCAACCGACCCAGCAAGGACACACCGACCACGACATCACCTGAGACAACCACATACCCTGCCACCGACGAAAGTGAGGAACATGACGAAGATCTCATCCTACCTGGATCAGATGGGGAGGATGAGCCGTCCAGTCCCAAGGGGGAAGACACGCCGTCTTCACCCCCAGCGACGCCTCAGAGACCCGCGGAAGAAAAGAGCGGTGAATGGCAGGTCAGGAGATCAAAGCGGTCCAACAAAGGGATCCTGCCAAAGAGAATCGACATTGGGCACATCGCATCTGTCAACAGCGTTGTGGTCACCCCAAAATCCTTCTCTGACATCCAGGAGCTGCCCATCGAAGAACAAGAGAAATGGCAGCTCGCGATGGAGAAGGAAATGGAGAGCCTAAGAAAACTCAAGGTCTTCACCCCCCAGCAACCACCAAAGGAGAGGAAAGTCATTGGCACAAGGTGGGTTTACAAGGCCAAACCACTTGCCAATGGCCTCTACCTGTATAAGGCCCGTTTGGTAGCTCAGGGGTTCGCTCAGCGCTACATGGAGGACTACGGGGAGACCTACTCTCCAACCGTCCGGGCAGAGAGCGTCAAGGCCGCCCTCGTAACTGCAGCCGCTCTGCGGGAGGAAGTCTTCCAATTCGACATCCAGACGGCTTACCTCCACGCCAACTTGGACCGGCAGATCTACGTGAGGGCCCCTCCTGGCTACCAGCAGGAAGGGGGAAATACATGGCTGCTCCAAAAAGGGTTATATGGCCTCAAGCAGTCGGGGAAACTTTGGTACGACTGCCTTAGAAAAAGTTTAGAACGAGTTGGTTTCACTGCATCCCATGCAGATGAATGTGTTTTCACACGCAACTCCAAGGGTACCACAGAACGGGTGTTAGTTTAAGTGGACGACCTCCTATATGTAGGGCCTGACAAGGAAGGGTGTGACGAATTTGCCAAGGCCCTGGGGGAAAAATTTACCCTGAAATCTTTGGGGCGGGTTGACAAGTACTTGGGTGTGCACATCTTGGCCACTAAGGGGGGGTTCGCCCTATCTCAGAAAGAAAAGATAGAGGAGTTATTGGCCAAATGCAAAATGGCAGAATCTAACCCAACGCGTAGCCCGATACAAAGTGACTATTACAATCACACTCACAAGGACGGTCCTGAGTTCACAGATAATACGCTTTACAGATCTGTGATCGGCTCCTTGCTATATATCAGCAATTGGAGCAGGCCTGACATAGCTTTAGCCGTGAATCTACTGTCCAGGCATGTGGAACACCCAAAAGAATTCCACTGGACTGCTGTTAAGAGGGTACTTAGGTACCTCAGGGGCACGACTGATGCTCTCCTTGTGCTGGAACCAGAGAAGGGGAAGACGGCCCAGCTCTCTGCTTACTCAGACGCAGACTGGGCTGGCGACACCAAGAGTAGACGGAGCACCTCTGGTTTCCTCATATTGCTAAATGGCTGTCCTATCCATTGGCATGTTAGGCAGCAAAAATTTGTTTCTTGCTCCACGGCCGAGGCTGAATATGCCAGCCTGTCAGACACGGCCAATGATTTGATTTGGTTCGATGCTCTGATAACGAGCATCTGGGCACCTCCTCCTCTGCCCATCCAAATTCATGAGGATAATACGGCTGCAATTGCAATCTCGGGGGCATATGCAGTGGGCTCTAGGTCCCGCCACATAGACATACGCTATAAAAATGTCAGGCAGCTTACCAAAGAGGGGTTTATACATGTTGAGCATTGTAACACAACTGACCAGATAGCTGATCTGTTCACCAAACCTGTTCCCATTGACCGGCACAACCTTCTGTGTAAGCGTTTGTGTTTGGTCTTCTGAATGTGTTTATGCATGTCTATGATACCTGCTCACCCCCTCACACACATTCACTGGTCCCTGTCATTGGCTGGCAAGAAGGGGAATTGTTAGATGTTTTGTGCCAGCCATGGCAGTTCCCCAAAAAGGTCATCAGATGGGAGCAAAGAGGCTTCTTTGCTCCCACTGGTGGGTCAGGGGTCCCCGGCCCCTGCAGCCCCATTGGCGAGAGAGTTTTATGGTAAGGGAGGGGCTGAGACCCCCCATAAATACCTCTGCTCAAGGGGCTGCTCGCTTGCTTGCGCTCTGTTCTCTTTGTTCTTTCTTTTGCTTGCTTGCTTATCCATGAGCTCAACCCAGGCATGGATGCCTCCATGCCAGGGAACTCTTTCTATTTACTTTATCGTTAAATAAAGCTTTGAATGATTGCATTCCTGCGTGATGCCTTTTACTTGGAAGCACCTTAACGAAAAATCGACCTCGTGAGACCATCTCACACTTTCCTTGGTCACACTTAGTGATTTTAGGTGCAACACTTGTTACTTTGGGTGTGGGGCGATTCCAGAAGAAAAGGTGTCCAACACAGCAGATCACGAGTAGTGTGATCAGAATCACTAAGGCCAGACTCACTGCACCTATGACTATGTATTGTTGGACTACCATTCCTCGAGATAGGTCCAGCCTACACCACGCACACCAACCCTAACACATTAACAATTGTTTTTCTTCTTCTTGTTTTCAGCCGTACGTAGAGGGTCAGCTTCCGGAGTGACACCAGTAGGGCCTCTTCTGCCCCGTATGTTGCCTGCCCATTGCCGGTAGGGCAGTTATAGGGGGTGCTTCTTCAAGCGTACCACTAGAGGACAGGTCTCGTCCTGCTCTGCCTCCCAACAGTCATCAGCTGCGGGCTTAACTCGGGTCCAGTGAATCCAAGACTTGGATTCTAACACTTTTACTGCTAGGGGAGAACACATGACCACAGTATACAGGCCCTTCCATCTAGGTTTCATGTTTTCCCCTTTCCAGTGTTTTACCCATACTTGTCTCCCACTTGAATATTATGACTGGGAGTACTCAGAAACGGTGGGCTTAGGGACACACAATATTGTTGGATTTCTTGTATTTGCTTATTTAACTCTCCCACCATTTGACTCACCCATGAAGTCCCTATTTTACTTAAGTCGCCTACATGATTTTTCAAATTAGTACTTATGATGGGGGGGTCTTCCAAACATCATTTCAAAAGCTGATAGCTTAATTCCCTTTCAAGGGGTGCACTGTGCAGACCAAAGTGCTAGTGGCAATGCATCCACCCACTTAAGGTGAGTTTCAAGGCACACCTTTGTCACCTTTTCCTTTATAGTCCTGTTCATTCTCTCTACTCTGCCTTCAGTAAGATTTTGACCACTTCTCGTGCCTGCTTTGTCTTGGCAGGGAAACATTCAGGCCACCCAGTATAATTACACACCATAACAAACATTGCTTTATACAGCCCACATTTTGGCATTTCTGTAAAATCAACAACCAATGAATCCTTGGGGTAATATCCCTTAGGCTGGTTTCCTGGTGGAAGAGTAGGCCCTTGTTTTGGATTAACTTGGGCATAGGTGTTACATCTCTTGGTTGCATGGGCACACAGCGAGTGAAGGCGATTAATGTACACAATACGATGGAGGGCTTCAGTTAGTGCACTCTTTCCTATGTGAGTGGTTGAATGAGCTTCTTTTACCACTGGCCAGGGTAAATTGTCAGGTACAAAAATCCTTCCATCTGGGAGTATATACCACACTCTCCCAGCTTGTGTCCTTGCAAGTCTACACTTGCCTGTAATTCCTCAGCTTTGGAATATTTAGGGCTCAGTCCTCTTGGCATTTCTAATGCTACATACAGGTGAAACTCGAAAAATTAGAATATCGTGCAAAAGTTCATTTATTTCAGTAATGCAACTTAAAAGGGGAAACTAATATATGAGATAGACTCATTACATGCAAAGCAAGATAGTTCAAGCTGTGATTTGTCATAATTGTGATGATTATGGTGTCCAGCTCATGAAAACCCCAAATCCACAATCTCAGAAAATTAGAATATTACATGCAATCAATAAAACAAGGAGTGTACATAGAACAATATCGGACCTCTGAAAATTATAAGCATGCATATGTACTCAGTACTTGGTTTGGGCCCCTTTTGCAGCAATTACTGCCTCAATGCGGCATGGAACGGAAGCTATCAGCCTGTGGCACTGCTGAGGTGTTATGGAAGACCAGGATGCTTCAATAGCGGCCTTCAGCTCTTCTGCATTGTTCGGTCTCATGTCTCTCATCTTTCTCTTGGCAATGCTCCATAGATTCTCTATGGGGTTCAGGTCAGGCGAGTTTGCTGGCCAATCAAGCACAGTAATCCCACAGTCATTGAACCAGGTTTTGGTGCTTTTGGCAGAGTGGGCAGGTGCCAAGTCCTGCTGGAAAATGAAGTAAGCATCCCCATAAAGCTCGTCTGCAGAAGGAAGCATGAAGTACTCCAAAATCTCCTGGTAGACGGCTGCGTTGACCCTGGACTTAATGAAGCACAGTGGACCAACACCAGCAGATGACATGGCTCCCCAAATCAACACAGACTGTGGAAACTTCACACTGGACTTCAAGCATCTTGCAGTGTGTGCCTCTCCATTCTTCCTCCAGACTCTGGGTCCTTGGTTTCCAAATGAGATGCAAAAGTTGCTCTCATCAGAAAAGAGGACTTTGGACCACTGAGCAACAGACCAGGTGTGTTTTTCTTTAGCCCAGGTAAAACGCTTCTGACGTTGTTTGTTGTTCAGGAGCGGCTTGACAAGAGAAATACGACATTTGAAGCCCATGTCCAGGATCCGTCTGTGTGTGGTGATTGGCCAGCAAACTCGCCTGACCTGAACCCCATAGAGAATCTATGGAGCATTGCCAAGAGAAAGATGAGAGACATGAGACCGAACAATGCAGAAGAGCTGAAGGCCGCTATTGAAGCATCCTGGTCTTCCATAACACCTCAGCAGTGCCACAGGCTGATAGCTTCCGTTCCATGCCGCATTGAGGCAGTAATTGCTGCAAAAGGGGCCCAAACCAAGTACTGAGTACATATGCATGCTTATAATTTTCAGAGGTCCGATATTGTTCTATGTACACTCCTTGTTTTATTGATTGCATGTAATATTCTAATTTTCTGAGATTGTGGATTTGGGGTTTTCATGAGCTGGACACCATAATCATCACAATTATGACAAATCACAGCTTGAACTATCTTGCTTTGCATGTAATGAGTCTATCTCATATATTAGTTTCCCCTTTTAAGTTGCATTACTGAAATAAATGAACTTTTGCACGATATTCTAATTTTTCGAGTTTCACCTGTAGCTTGCTCTCCTTCACATGCATTTTCCATAAATTCATTCACAGATCCCTCATAAAACTCTTCTCATGCAAACACTTGCTATTGGTTTTCTTTTTCTTTTACAACAATAAAACCAGCAATTTACTGTTCCTTTCACAGCCTGGGACGGGGTGGGGGGTGGGTTTGAGGGCTAACACACACACATTTACACATCAGCAAATTAACTCATTCATGTCCATTCCAACTGCTTGCATAAACAATTTCACATACAAAAATTTCATTCCATACTGTCAGGTTTTACACTTAGCCTCACAATTGCCCCAGCATTACTCAGGAATTTAAAAGAGACAAAAGAAACTCCTGAGCTGAGGTTTCAGCAAGCAAACAACTTTTATTTTGATCTCTTCGTGGCTGGTAGAGAGATGAAGGCAACAACCAGGAAAGATGTCTTCCACCTTTTATACCTTTCCAGAACAAAGAGATCTGGTCTTAGTACTAGGAACCAAAAGGTATAGAAAAATAATTCCTAGATGATGACTCATACACAACAACCCAGACTCCACCACAGCTCTTTTCCCCCTGCCCTTACCATGCTCTTTTCATGTAAGCAATCACCTGTACCTAAAGCATGAAACATTTGCTTTTATATAACTAATTTCCCATTCCTGGGTTTGTTAGATGATTAGTGCCAGCCATTGGCAGTTCCCCAAAAAGGTCATCAGATGGAGGCAAAGAGGCTTCTTTGCTTCCACTGATGAGCCAAGGGTCCCAGACCCGACAGCCCCATTGGTGAGAGAGTTTTATGGTCAGGGAGGGACCAAGACCCCCCATAAATACCTCTGCACGAGGGGCTGCTCTTTGTTCTAGTTTCTAGTTCTCCATTTCTCTTCTAGTTCCAGTTCTCCTCTCCTAGCTCCTAGTCCTTCTGTTTTAGTCATGTAATGCTAGCTTGTTTTGTTTTATTTTATTTCTCTCTCACATGCAGGCATGAATGCTTTCATGCCAAGTATTTCTTTCTCTTTGATCTATCATTGAATAAAGCTAATATGATTGCATTTCTGCGTGATGCCTTTACTTGGAAGCTCCTTTAACGATTCATCGTGAGATCACCTCACAAGTTGGTAGCCATAGGATGGTTTAAAGGAAAGCTTCCAAGCCAGCCAGGACCTATCCAACAAGATGTCTGGAAGACCCGGCTCAAATCCACTTATAACAGATGGCAGGACTTATCCTATCGTGACCAGAAGTCATCGATCAAAGACGGCATCCCTGCCTACATCCAAGACTTCAGTCCCTGAAGCAACCTCAGCTGCAGATGAAAGCACAAATGGCCTTCATCCCGTCAGAGGATCCAGCAGAGCGTCTAGGACCCCTTCACATGTCTCTTCACAACTGAACGCCACAGAGGAGAGCATAGAAGGTTTGCAGACTGCCCAAGACTGCTCAGATGCTGCAGAGACGGACCTGGTGGAAGCCAAACGCCGCGTGAGTAAGCTGACTGCACAGGAACATGAAGCTGCTTAAAGAGATTTTTGCAATGCAGGGGACGGGGGAGGCAGCCCAGGAAACCGCGCAGGAAGCCTCCGAACATGCGGTGAGTCTTTCCCTAGCGGCCACGAGGCCTCCAAATATGGTGCCCGCCACCCTTAGTGACCCCGGGACCCCAGGGCTTTTGGCGCGAAACCCCCCGCCCAGCTGTGAGCTACAGCTTCCTGGGGCAAGCGGAAACAAGATGGCTCTGCCCACATGGTCTGGCACAGGAAACAAGATGGCGGCCCCCATTAACCCCACACGGTCTAACAAAGACAAGACTTTTTTAAGCCTGGAAAGCCAGCAGTCCCTGGCATCCAGCCAAAATAGCCAGCAGTCCCTGGCATACAGCAGAAATGACATGCAATTCCTGGCATCCGGCCAAAGCAGCATGCAAATTCCTGAGTTCTCCCCACCACAAAGCCTAAAGTCCTATGATGGCGATGAGATCTGCCCAGCCGATACTAATACAAATACAAATGCAATTAAAACGGCCATCCAAGTCCTGACTACGGCCCTGGGGGCCAAGCAGACGTCGGGGGTGCCCACACCCCCCCAAGGCCTCCCATCCTCTCCCCAGGGCCCAACTGCCGGGGGAAATCCAGCCTGCAGCCTCCCAACAATCAACCCCCGCGGCCTCCCACCTTCTCTTCAGGTCTTCAGGACCAGCAATGGGCTCCTCAGGGCAAACCAGGCAATGATGAAAATCCATGTGGCTGCAATTCTCGGGAGGATTCATTGCAGCAACTGCGAGCTGGCAAATCTGGGCTCCGCCCCCCCAATGCCTCATGGGAAGAAGGGAGAAATCCTGAACAACGCCCTCCCCCGGATCACATGGTTTCTGGGCACGCCCATCTGGAGTTACTAAATAGTCAAGAAAGGATTCCCTCCTCGACCACTAGAGGGACCCCTTTCACTGTGGGAACCCCTTTCCCTTTCCCTTTTATGTCAATGGACATTTCAGAAATTTTTGAAAGTGGGTCTGAAAAGGACTATATTCCAGCAGCAAATCTTCCAAACGATTTTAAAAAGCTACAACTGGGAGGGGAAAATTATAACAGTTGGAGTAAAGATATACAGCTATATCTCTTAAAGAATGGGACTCTACAAATGGTTCAGAAACCACCCCCTCCCCCATGGGGACGTCAAGAAGAGTGGCGACATTTGCAGGCTTACTCGACCCTGCTCAGTTCTCTGGATAATAACCTGTTCTCCAGCATCCCAGTGGGGCTCAGAGCTGATGAAGTGTGGCGGCTACTATACAATTTATTCAACAGCGATACCATTGGTTCCATCACCAGACTTACAACTGAGCTTTATACAACCAGACTGAGGTTTGGTGCCAGCATGCCTGAACATCTTGCAAAATTAAAGGCTATCAGGTCAGAATTGATATCCAGAGACTTTCCTGTAACTGATGTGAACATGGTTGCGATCATTTTTGCTTCCCTAGACAGGAGTTGGAGCAATTTCATTGTTTCACTCGAAGCGGTCAAGAGGGAAAACATAAATCTGTCCTACCTCACAGGAAGACTCATCGAGGAAGATAGAAGGAGAAGAGATGCCAGAGAATACGCCAGAATCACCACTCAGCAAGCCAGAAAGGGGCGCCACAACTCAGAGCAAATTAATGCTCTACTTAAGTGTTTCATCTGTGGCTCTGAGGAGCACCTCAAGAAAGACTGCCCGCATCAACATCAAGCCCCTAAACGTGGTCCCAATCAAGTAAGAGGCAAGGGGCAAGGAAGGGGGCGTGGCAGGGGCAAGGGAAATTCTCTGCATACTTGTTCCCTCACCCCCACAACAAAGGCAGATAGCTCCACTGACTTATGGTTACTGGACTCTGGAGCTTCTTCTCACATTACTAATATGAGTCAAGGTTTTAAAAGGTTAAAGAAAATTAACTCATCTGTCAAGGTTGCAAACGGTGACACTGCTTCAGTTGTTGGTGAGGGGTTTGTTTCTGTACCTGGTCTTGGGAAAGTTGAAGGTGTCTTACACGCCCCCTCCATAGCCAACAACCTATTAAGCATTACCAAATTGTGTGACGATGACAAAGTGGAAGTTTTATTTCGCAAGGGGGGAGGTCATGTCACCAGGGACCAGAGGGTCATTGGAAATATTACAATCATAAACGGCTTACCATATTTTTCTCCCAAGCCACCACAGCCTGCCCCAAGGCTTTCCAAGGGCAGTGTGGGCAAGGAGCCTGAATCTCAGCAGGCACCTACAGCACCACTCAAAGCAACTAGAGCCAAGAGGGTGTCAATGGGGAAGCCGATTCACAATAAGTGCGTCCACCTCATGCACAGAAGGCTAGGACATGCAAGCTTCCCTGTAGTTAAAAAGATGGGAGAATTTGCTGAGGGAGTCCAGCTCAAGGACTGTGACGTATTTCTGGACTGTGCCATTTGCAAGAAAACAAAGAGGAAGGCTGCCCCGACCTCAAAGGTGTCATTACGTAAGACTCAATACCCATACCAACTAGTACATGTTGACCTAGTTGGGCCTTTTACACCATCCCTAGGAAAGAAAAAGTATTTTCTCACTGCCGTTGATGATTTTTCACGATACGGCCACGTGTATACTCTCACAGAAAAATCTGAAGCCTTTGACGCCATAAAGTCACTGTACAACTTCGTAGAGACCCAGTACAAGACCAAGATCACACAATTGCAGAGCGATCGCGGGGCTGAGTTCATGTCTCAGAAGTTCCAGGACTGGGTAAGGCGTAAGGGCATCCGCCATTTTCTAACTGCACCATTCACCCCTTCGCAAAATGGTGTAGCTGAGAAAAGGAATGGAATCCTGCAAACCATGATGCGTAGTCTGATTGCAGATGCAGGTGTCGCAGAGTCATACTGGGGAGAGGCGGTCCATTATGCCAATTACACCTTAAACCGCACCTGGAGCAGTGTTGTGAACCAGACCCCATATTTCCTGGTTCACGGTAGGAAACCAAATCTGGCACATTTGCGTGTGTTTGGTTCCTATGCATGGGTGCACATCCCCAAGCAGCTGCGGAAGAAGGGGAGATCTGTTTCCCAGAGACTAAGGTTCTTGGGCTATGCTCCTGGCTCCAAGGCCTATCGTTTCCTGGGAAAAGGGGGCAGGCCTGTGACTTCCCAATCTGCCTCTTTCGAAGAGGATTCCAATTGGACTCAGATCCACTCAAATGATCTGAGCCCATATGCCAACCGACCCAGCAAAGGCACACCGACCACGACATCACCTGAGACGACCACATACCCTGCCACCGACGAAAGTGAGGAACAAGACGAAGATGCGTCCAGTCCCATGGAGGAAGACACGCCGTCTTCACCCCCAGCGACACCTCAGAGACCCGCGGAAGAAAAGAGCGGTGAGTGGCAGAAGGTAAGGAGGTCAAAGCGGTCCAACAAAGGGGTCCCGCCAAAGAGAATTGACATTGGCCACATCGCATCTGTCAACAGCGTTGTGCTCACCCCAAAATCCTTCTCTGACATCCAGGAGCTGCCCATCGAAGAGCAGGAGAAATAGCAGCTCGCGATGGAGAAGGAGATGCAGAGCTTAAAGAAACTCAAAGTCTTCACCCCCCCAGCAACCACCAAAGGAGAGGAAAGTCATTGGCACAAGGTGGGTTTACAAAGCCAAACCACTTGCCAATGGCCTCTACCTATACAAGGCCCGTTTGGTAGCCCAGGGCTTCGCTCAGCGTTACATGGAGGACTACTCGGAGACTTACTCTCCAACCGTCCGGGCAGAGAGCGTCAAGGCCGCCCTCATGACTGCAGCCGCTCTGGGAGAAGAAGTCTTCCAATTCGACATCCAGACGGCTTACCTCCACGCCAACTTGGACCGGCAGATCTACGTGAGGGCTCCTCCTGGCTACCAGCAAGAGGGGGGAAATACATGGTTGCTCCACAAAGGGTTATATGGTCTCAAGCAGTCAGGGAAATTATGGTATGACTGTGTTAGAAAGAGTTTAGAACGAGTTGGTTTCTCAGCATCTCATGCAGATCAATGTGTTTTCACACGCAATTCCAAAGGTACCACAGAACGGGTGTTAGTTTATGTGGACGACCTATTATATGTAGGACCTGACAAGAAAGGGTGTGATGAATTTGCCAAGGCCCTGGAAGAAAAATTTACTCTGAAGTCTTTGGGGCGGGTTGACAAGTACTTGGGTGTGCATATTTTGGCCACTAAAGGGGGGTTCGCTCTATCTCAAAAAGAAAAGATAGAGGAATTACTGGCCAAATGCAAAATGACAGAATCTAATCCTACGCATAGCCCAATGCAAAGCGACTTTTACAACCACACCCATAAGGATGGTCCTGAGTTCACAGATAACACGCTTTACAGATCTGTGATTGGCTCCTTGCTATACATCAGCAATTGGAGCAGACCTGACATAGCTTTAGCTGTGAATCTATTGTCCAGGCACGTGGAACACCCAAAGGAATTCCACTGGACTGCTGTTAAAAGGGTGCTTAGATACCTTAAGGGCACAGCTGATGCCCTCCTCATGCTAGAACCAGAGAAGGGGAAGACGGCCCAGCTCTCCGCTTACTCAGACGCAGACTGGGCTGGCGACACCAAAACTAGACGGAGTACTTCTGGTTTCCTCATATTGCTAAATGGCTGCCCAATACATTGGCATGTTAGGCAGCAAAAATTTATTTCTTGCTCCACGGCCGAGGCTGAATATGCCAGCCTGTCAGACACGGCCAATGATTTGACTTGGTTCAATGAGCTGATAACAAGCATCTGGGCATCTCCCCCTCTGCCCATCCAAATTCTAGAGGACAACACAGCCGCCATTGCAATCTCGGAGGCTTATGCAGTAGGATCTAGATCTCGCCACATAGACATACGCTATAAAAATGTCAGGCAGCTTACCAAAAAGGGTTTTATACATGTTGAGCACTGTAATACAGCTGACCAGATAGCTGATCTGTTTACCAAGCCTGTTCCCATTGACCGGCACAACCTTCTGTGTAAGCGTTTGTGTTTGGCCTTCTGAATGTTTTTATGCATGTCTACGACACCTGCTCACCCCTCACATACATTCACTGGTCCCTGTCATTGGCTGGCAAGAAGGGGAATTGTTAGATGATTAGTGCCAGCCATTGGCAGTTCCCCAAAAAGGTCATCAGATGGAGGCAAAGAGGCTTCTTTGCTTCCACTGATGAGCCAAGGGTCCCAGACCCGACAGCCCCATTGGTGAGAGAGTTTTATGGTCAGGGAGGGACCAAGACCCCCCATAAATACCTCTGCACGAGGGGCTGCTCTTTGTTCTAGTTTCTAGTTCTCCATTTCTCTTCTAGTTCCAGTTCTCCTCTCCTAGCTCCTAGTCCTTCTGTTTTAGTCATGTAATGCTAGCTTGTTTTGTTTTATTTTATTTCTCTCTCACATGCAGGCATGAATGCTTTCATGCCAAGTATTTCTTTCTCTTTGATCTATCATTGAATAAAGCTAATATGATTGCATCTCTGCGTGATGCCTTTACTTGGAAGCTCCTTTAACGATTCATCGTGAGATCACCTCACAGGGTTTTCATGAGCTGTAAGCCATAATCATCACAATTATGACAAATCACGGCTTGAACTATCTTGCTTTGCATGTAATGAGTCTATCTCATATATTAGTTTCCTCTTTTAAGTTGCATTACTGAAATAAATGAACTTTTGCACGATATTCTAATTTTTCGAGTTTCACCTTTATTTTTTTAGTGTTGAGATTTTTGTAAAATTCTTTTTACCCTTTTTTTTCCCCCTCCGGTCTCTTTCTCCCCCCCCCTCCCCGCTGTGTTACTTTAAGAGTGAGAGAGAGAGAGAGAGACAGAAGAGGGGGGGGCTGGTCGTTTAAACTGGTTTTTTTCCCCTCTGCTTAGAATTCTGGTCTGAGGAAGGGGGGTGGATGTGAAATTTAATACCCACTCCTGCAGTTTCAGCTTGCAATTTTTTTTTCTGGAAAGAGGAGACAGTACTTGTTGGACATTTTTTTTAAAATCTTTGAGTTTTAAAAGAAATTACTCTGCATTGTTTTGCTTAGATTTGTAAGTTTTAACCTACTTGATGGAACTTTGTTTCCATCTGATTGGAATCTGATTAAACTGGAATTTGACTAACTTTACTGTATATTAAAAGCAATACTAAAGTTTGATATAAAACTGTTTCAGTGGCTCAGAATATCTCATTAAGCTTTTTGTGGAGTTGCAGGACACATTGATGAAGGGTGATATCTGGGAGAATTGAGAAAATTGTGGTTCGATCCTTGTTTGGAACAAGGAAGGAGTTGAGAAGATTTTTAGGATTGTGAATGGCTATGCTGTTTTGATTAAAGATTTGTATGCAAAACTGTTAGAAAATGAGCCTAATGTTAACTAGCTCTAACAGTTTGGTGAGCGCTCCTTTGTTGGCTCTTCACTAGGTAATTTGTTTGTAAATATAGGCAAAGGAATGGCTTGGAGGAGGTTTTGATCCAGAAGTGGGGGAAAAGAGGCAGCCAGTAGCATTTTTGTCTAAAATTGACATTTGGGGAAGTCTTGGTGGTTAGCATTTCTTATTAAGTGTGGGTAATTTTAAATCAGAAAGCCGAAAGGAGGTAACCAATTGTTCATAGCAAAGAAGTTGGGAAAGAGAAAAGAAAAAGAGGGAAATAATGAAGGTGCGATAGTAAATGGAGGACAAGAAAAATGTGAGTGAAAGCTGGGTGAATTTCCCTCCCTTGGTCAGCACTAACCTGGGGATTTTATGCCTCACAGCAGGCTCTGAGGTTGTTAATAAGGGAGAAGCAGAATAAATACACTGACTCCAAGTATGCTTATGGATTCTTGAATACTTTGGAGAAGAGAAATGAAGAAGATTGATTAATAGTGAAGGGAAAGAGTTGGCTTATGTAAAGTTGATAGAAGATGTGTACTTGTGGAAGTAGAAAAGACAGAAGTTAGGCCAGAGTGGCAGAAGAGAAGGGAAGGAATGGATAATAGAAGGAAGAAACAGGAAAGTTGTTTTTAAGTTGGTTTGCACAGATTTGTGAATTGCATGCATTAAAATTGTTGGAAGCAGGGAGACTGCCACTAACGGGGTCAGCTCAAACGTGTGAATTGTATGCCTTAACACAAGCCTTAGAATGTTGAAGGAACAAGAATGTACTATAGAAATATGGAAAGAGAGAAACATGGGAAGTAGAAGAAAGCGAGAGGTGGATGTTGCATGATGGGAGACGGATGGTAAAAAGGCAGACAGAAAGGAAAGAAAGAAAACAAGCAATAGTTATGTGAGATTTAAAAGCCCAAAATCTGATACTCACAACTCGAAGACAAGTCTGGTTAACAAAGGCAAAGATTTATTGAAAAGAAAATTGAAAATAATAAAGAAAATAATAAAGAAAGAAAGTGTTTGCAAACGCAGCCTCTTAGACCCTTCCCAAATTGGATTGGGTTCAAAGAGCGCCCTGAGCAAGTTTCAAAGTAGGCATTTTATACTCTTTCACAATACACGCCATTCCTAAGAAGCTTAAGTCATTCTTTGAAGTTGTTTCCTATTTCTAAAGGGGTCCTTCTGACCATTTCCATCTATTCGTTATGATCTTATCTAGATCTTATCTCATTTACTTGTGATTTCCACTTTGGTTGTAATTTCCACCTTGGGCCGATGTTCCTGTCTCTCGGAAGCTTTTTAACGTTTCAAAAGAACTTTGTTGATTACCATTTGTGAGTTCTCTGTCTGAGCAGGAAATAGATAGCCCCACATCTTAGTGTTACATTTGATACAATTCATTGGTGTTACATCTGATACAATTTATAAAAGAATAACCTTTATTTGTTTTCTTTAATTCCACCCTTTTTCTCTTCTACCTGAATTATTCTTTTATACTTTTAAGAATTCATAATTCCCTAAATTTTCTTTAGGTTCCTGTGGAAGCAAGTTATTATATTCTGAGTCTTCTTTCCCCAACCCTTGTTTTCCTACCTTCATTATTAACATTGTTTCTTTCTTCCTTTTTTCAATTGAGGTTGTTATTAAAGTCATACTTTTCATTGTTTGTCTTATTAGTATTTGTATGAAAGGAATCAAACATGGTAAAAACATAATAGCCAAGAATCCTAGTATTGCAAATTTTGATAGTTCTTTCCAATTTGCAAACCACCCCCCCAACCAGTTATTTACCCCATCTAAGGTCAATCCCTTCCAGGTTTGGACTGGGACATGAGCTAATTTTATCTTGTCTGTAATTTCCTTTACTACCTTACCACTCTCATCTACTTCAATGCAGCAATTGCTCAAATTAAATTTTCCACACACACCTCCTTCTTGAGCTAATAAGTAGTCTAAGGCTAAGCGATTCTGCATGATGTAGGTTCGAGACTTTACACTTTCCTTAGCTAAATGTGTTAGAGTACTTACAGTATCATTGATAATTACTTCAAGCACTGCTTGTAGCCTAATTACCCTATTTAGAATACAGATGGGCAATCTGGCACCTAAAGTGCCATCTTCCGCCCATGTAGCTGGTCCATAATAGTTGATGATCTTCTCTGGAGTCCAATCATCATCTTTCCAGGTCCCAATTTTATATCGCTTGCTTGTATGGCTCTTTTCTCTCGGACTTTATCTGATAAATCATCATATACAGTTAGTCCCAGCAATTGTTTTTGTCCGATGGGGAGAAGGAAAAAGCTTGGCTTTATTATTCCTAAGATACAAGATCCATACCAGCCCTTGGGTAGATACCCATAGGCATATTTTCCACATATCCAATACATACCTTCCGGGGCTACCCAGTCCAGGGTGTCGTTTTCAGGATCTTTTAAATAAGCCATCTCAGTTATTTCACTTAATGACTCTTTCTTTGATATTCCACTTTCTCCCCACCAACTGTCATTGTTCCATACAGTCAAGCAAATCATGTCTCCTACTGCTACTTTTCTATTCTTTCTTTGTCTTTCATAACATACTTTCCCTACTAAATTTGTGGTTAATGCCCATGTTCCCTCTTTTCCTTTTGTGAACTTGAGAGTTTTATTTTTCCACATTTCCACCACAATGTCATGTTTTAATTCTTGAGCTTCCCATGGCCATTGTTCTCCTGTAGTTATTCTAGACTCCCAAAGATTCCTATATTGAAAGTTATTGCATTCCTGTCTCTAGTGATAAAACTTCTGCCTTCCCCCATTTACAATTATGAAGTTTTGCATTCCTGTGATAAACCTTTGTCTCCTGCTTCATTTATAATTGTATATAACAAGACTTGTCTTTTATAATTGTCCTTGTTTCAAGTTATGCCTTTCAAGTTATGCATTCCTGTGATAAAGCTGTATCTTCTCTGTTAGCATTTGTATATGATAAGTTATGCTTTATTGCTTCCTTGTCCTTCTCTGTTAGCATTTATATACGATAGGTTATGCTTTATTGTTTCCTGTGATGACCTTTGCCCTCTTCATTAGCAGTTGTATGCAATGAGTTATGTTCTCCTATGACCTCACATATGTTAATTCCTCATGTGTACTTCCCCCTCCCTGGTGAAACTGCCCAATAAAAGAGTGATGTGCAAAGCTGTTCGGGGGCAACATCATCCACCCCGGGCACTCTGTGCTCTCTCACCTTGAACAAACTTGTGTTGGTGCCTCAGTTTGTCCTAGGGTTCTGTTCCTGCGCTATCGCAGTTCCCAAGTGTGACCGTTGGAACGTCCGGCACACTGGGTCAGTGGCAAAGGGCAAAATCCTTCCATATTCAAGGTGTTCACCCTTGCGAGGGTCCCTCTAAATTCTCACCCCTGTTACGGGGCTCTAAGAGTTGAGGCCAGAACCCTGACCCGTCGCTCAGCGCAACATTCTCCCATATTTGTTCCTCCACAAACAAAACAATAACTCACTGTTAGAGTCTTAGCAATTTCTTCAGCCAATTGTACAAACATATTCACTGTTTTATTAGGAAATTCAGGTAATTCTAATTTTTCGAATTCCTGATAATATGACCAAAAGATACTTTTGCGTATTGGTTTTACTTTAGTGGTTTCTATTTTTAATACTAGCCACCCCACGGGTCTTTTCCGGTTCCATGTATCCCTATTCTGAATTCCTTATATTGGATTCCTTTTTCTAGTGACTGATTTATATATATACACATTGGGTTACATTTTCCTCGAGTGCAATCAGTCCTGGTACTCCTGATACTGATATTCACTTCCTTTGGACCTATACTTCTCTCATTTGGGACTGTAGTAGTGTACCAATAATCATAGCTTGGAGCAAAGGCAACATGTCCTGTACTTAATGTATGCGCTTTCTGAAATAAATACTTCCTTTCTTTTATATAATTTCTTTCCCACTCTGTTTTCACATCTCACCCCAAACGAGTTATCAGATCCTTGTCCATTATTAATAGCTTGGCAAGCATCAAACCACATACCCACACTAGTTTCGCCCCTGGTTTCATTATGGGCTATATAACCTCGTCTGATTTGACTTGATGAGAACATCTGAAATACATCTACCCCTCCTTTATAAGCATACACCCACATTCTTGCAGTTACTGGTCCTATTGCTTTTGGGTCATAACATTTTACCCCTATGCTGGTGTGGCAACGCTTATATTGTGTGTCATTGTGAATGCAGTCTGTTAAGTCAGTTTGTAAACATTCAGGAATCATAGTATGGTATATCATCGTGTTCTCAATTTTCCCTTCCCTTTTTGTCATTTTTACACATTGCGTACATGGTTCTAATAGTTGGACAGGTTTTAAGAGTATAAGAAGAAGAACTCCCAAGTACCACCCAGTAACGTTCCAATACATCCTCTATGCTCTTAATATCACACTCTATTTTACACCCTGTACATAAAATGCAATCAATATAATGGGAGTAACAACAACACCCACAAAGGCACTTACAAAACCAGCACCTCTGGGAGGTATTGGATTTTCTCAGTCTTGGCTTTCTCTGGTCAGAGTGGAAGCATCTAAAAAAATGCAATGTTTAGTCCTTATGCCTCTTTACCCCTCCTTCTGTCAAGAGTCCGTTAGGTCCTTCGAAACTTTAACTTCAGTGGATCTCCTTGGTGAGATTCCACCTTCCACCTCTCTGGGGCTGGCACGGGCCCTTTCACTCAGGAGTAATGAGTCCAACCTTTTTCAGCTGTCCGGATGGCTGTTTCAGTAGTTAACAAGACAATATAAGGTCCCTCCCAAGTTGGAGTTAGTTTTTCATCTCTCCAGGCTTTTATCAACACCCTCTGCCCTGCTTTGTGTCGGTGTACTGCAAAGTCCAAGGGTGGAGTTTGAGCAAGAATGCCTTTCTGTCGCAAGAGAGAAAAACATCTGGACAGCTCAAGTACATATTTTCTTATTATTTTATATTTCAGTTCAACTTGTGGCAATCCCTCCTTCCCCATATAAGGTACTCCAAACATGAGTTCAAATGTAGTGTTACATCTGATACAATTTATAAAAGAATAACCTTTATTTATTTTCCTTTAATTAGAACACAGAAACAGCCACTAACGGGGTAGCAAGGGATAAATACTGATGGTACTAAGCAATGAACACTCAACACCTCATAGGATGTGTAATAAATGAAAGACTGGTTTGTTTTATCAGAAACGTCTGGGATTTTTGCCATGAAGAATGTGAATTTCAAATTGTGTTGAAAAAGTGGAAATATCTGTATGAAACTTGTCATTCCATTCTTCGTTCACAGTTTCATTTCTACGATAGAAACTGTGACGCAACTCTTAAAAAAAAGATATGGTTGTATTTATATTTTAGTTAAACAAATCTGTGATAAATACAAGTAAATTAAAAGCTTTGCAAAATTTGGCAGTGAGGCCATTTCAATATAGGCCTCAATTGGAAAGCTGTCTTTGTCCCTTTCAAATGATGTATGGGAGACTTTTGTTACATGAAGGTTTAAGAATGTCAATGAGGAAGAGTATAAAGTTACTCAATATTTAATCTGGCACAGGTTTTGTCTTCTATCTCAGTACAGGCCCAGGCTGCCCTACCACCTGTCTCTGCCCATTGTTGTTCCTGGAGAGTGGGTTCAGGTGAAAAGAAATGTCACCTAGAAATACCAGTCCTGAGTGGTCTCAACCATGTCAAGTCCTCCAGATTTAAGGAATCAAGGCGTGACTCCATGGGAAATCCCATCACTCCCTCTCCAGTGACAAGCTCCGCAGCTATACGGCCTGTAAATGAAATTTCAACCTGCCTCACCTGTTGAACTGTTTCCATCTAAGTATGAGAAAAACCTCAATGGATTGGACTACCCTGGAAATCGTGTTCCTGGAACCTGGACTACAGGTGAAACTCGAAAAATTAGAATATCGTGCAAAAGTTCATTTATTTCAGTAATGCAACTTAAAAGGGGAAACTAATATATGAGATAGATTCATTACATGCAAAGCAAGATAGTTCAAGCCGTGATTTGTCATAATTGTGATGATTATGGCATACAGCTCATGAAAACCCCAAATCCACACTCAGAAAATTAGAATATTGTGAAAAGGTGCAATATTCTAGGCTCAAAGTGTCCCACTCTAATCAGCTAATTAAGCCATAACACCTGCAAAAGGTTCCTGAGCCTTTAAATGGTCTCTCAGTCTGGTTCAGTAGGAATCATAATCATGGGGAAGACTGCTGACCTGAAAGTTGTGCAGAAAACCATCACTGACACCCTCCATAAGGAGGGAAAGCCTGAAAAGGTAATTGCAGAAGAGGTTGGATGTTCCCAAAGTGCTGTATCAAAGCACATTAATAGAAAGTTATGTGGAAGGGAAAAGTGTGGAAGAAAAAGGTGTACAAGCAGCAGGGATGACCGCAGCCTGGAGAGGATTGTCAGGAAAAGGCCATTCAAAAGTGTTGTGGACTTTCACAAGAAGTGGACTGAGGCTGGAGTCAGTGCATCAAGAGGCACCACACACAGACGGATCCTGGACATGGGCTTCAAATGTCGTATTCCTCTTGTCAAGCTGCTCCTGAACAACAAACAACGTCAGAAGCGTTTTACCTGGGCTAAAGAAAAACACACCTGGTCTGTTGCTCAGTGGTCCAAAGTCCTCTTTTCTGATGAGAGCAACTTTTGCATCTCATTTGGAAATGAAGGACCCAGAGTCTGGAGGAAGAATGGAGAGGCACACACTGCAAGATGCTTGAAGTCCAGTGTGAAGTTTCCACAGTCTGTGTTGGTTTGGGGAGCCATGTCATCTGCTGGTGTTGGTCCACTGTGCTTCATTAAGTCCAGGGTCAACGCAGCCATCTACCAGGAGATTTTGGAGCACTTCATGCTTCCTTCCGCAGACGAGCTTTATGGGGATGCTTACTTCATTTTCCAGCAGGACTTGGCACCTGCCCACACTGCCAAAAGTACCAAAACCTGGTTCAGTGACCGTGGGATTACTGTGCTTGATTGGCCAGCAAACTCGCCTGACCTGAACCCCATAGAGAATCTATGGGGCATTGCCAAGAGAAAGATGAGAGACATGAGACCGAACAATGCAGAAGAGCTGAAGGCCGCTATTGAAGCATCCTGGTCTTCCATAACACCTCAGCAGTGCCACAGGCTGATAGCTTCCGTTCCATGCCGCATTGAGGCAGTAATTGCTGCAAAAAGGGTCCAAACCAAGTACTGAGTACATATGCATGCTTATACTTTTCAGAGGTCCGATATTGTTCTATGTACACTCCTTGTTTTATTGATTGCATGTAATCAGGGCTTTTTTTCTCATAGAATACTCAGAACCGCGTTCCGGAACCTTTTTTTTGCAAAAAAACAAAAACAAAACAACCCAGCTCCCTTATTGGTTTTCCTAAGCCTATTGCAGGGCTAGCAATCTTGGCTCTTTTTATGACTCATGGACTTCAACTCCCAGAAATCCTGAGCCAGCCATGCTAAGGGGAAAGGGAGAGGTTTCCAAGCTGAGCCATGCTGGCTCAGGAATTCTGGGAGTTGAAGTCCTTGAGTCATAAAAGAGCCAAGGTTGCTTACCCCTGCACTAGAGGAGGACATTGAAATTATTTACAGGATTACTTCTTTAGGAACTAAACTTTTAGAATCTAAAACAGCTAATTCAGAAAAGCCAACAGGAAAGAACCTCACATTTTTCATCTGCTTCTGTCTTTTGGAAGGTAAAATTAGATAACAAAATAATCTATTTCTTATGTTAACATCTCTGCAATGAAATCAAAGGTAACAGGAAAGAAATGAGAAACATTTTTCTCAATGTAATATGTCGAATTTAGCTGATTCTAGAAAAAAATAGTATCTTTTGTACGCTCTTGAAAACTATTTTGAATCTAAACAATTCTTAAGAATGAAATATTCTTAATTTGGACTTTACTTTTACTGTTTGGACTGTTGTGTGTTTTGAAAAATAGATTATTTAGAATTAGTTATGTTGCACTTCAGTCTTTAAATAATTAACCTAGTATATACATAACAATATATGATGCTTTCACTGGTGAGCTTAACATCAATAACAACATTTATTAAAAAGGCTAAAATAATTTCTGGGGGTATTATCTGTATAGTAAAATTTTGGACAAGCAGTGATCATGTTACATATGTGCATAAGCATAGTCAGTAGCATATGCCTTTTTAAAAATATCAAACATGCAAAGAAACAAAAATAAGTCCAAAATATGTGTATTACATCCAGAAATGCCAACTTTGCAACCAATATTTCTCATCTATAACTATGGCATCCTAAGGATACCTGCATACATGCAAATGTTTCTCTGGGATCAGTAACGCAACAGGGATTGCTTTTTCCTTCCAGTAACATATACCTAAAACCAGTTTATTGCATTTGTCAATTGTACTAAAAAAATCTCATTCATTTAATTAAAAATCAAGTGAAAAATTGATTTAAATTATTTTATTAAAACAAATTAATGGCAATTCTTTTATAAAAAGTTGCCTCAAACAATGTAATATGTTGGGGTTTTAATGGGGATTTTTATATTGTTATCGACTGTTTTAGCTGGGCTACTATTTAATTCTTTTTAATTTTTGTATCCTGTATTTTTATGTATGCCCTGTTCACCGCCCTGAGTCCTTCGGGAGAAGGGCAGTATACAAATACAATAAAACTAAACTAAACTAAACTAAACAAAATGAGTTTGACATGCCTGCTCTAGATAGCTGAATGCTCCAAAATAAATTCTAGACCAGGCCTGTACATGCAGCCTACCAAGCACCCTTGGACAGAGCACAGACTTTTTTTTTAAAGTAATAAAATCACCACCACTGCCCTGAAAGTCATGTTGCCTAGTGCCTCCATGGCTTACCATGACCACAAGCTCCAACACTGTAGATGCTCCTCTAGTCACCAAATCATTGATTAGCCCACCAGCATTCCTTTGCAGACTACAAAGATTTTTAATTTATCAGTGTGGGCCTTTCCTTTCTACAAGATAATAATAATAATAATAATAATAATAATAATAATAATAATAATAATAATAATAATAATAATAATAATAATAATAAGAAGAAGAAGAAGAAGAAGAAGAAGAAGAAGAAGAAGAAGAAGAAGAAGAAGAAGAAGAAGAAGAAGAAGAAAAAGAAGAAAAAGAAGAAGAAAAAGAAAAAGAAAAAAAGAAAAAGAAGAAGTTGTTGTTGAAGTTGGAAGGGACCTTGCAGGTCATCTAGTCCAACCCCCTGCTCGGGCAGGAAACCCTATACCATTTCAGGCAAATGGCTGGCCAGTCTCTTCTTAAAAACTTCCAGTGTTGGAGCATTCACCACTTCTGGAGGCAGGTAGTTCCACTGGTTAATTGTTCTAACTGTCAGGAAGTTTCTCCTTAGTTCTAGGTTGCTTCTCTCCTTGACTAGTTTCCATCCATTGCTTCTTGTCCTGCTTTCAGGTGCTTTGGAGAATAGCTTGACTCCCTCTTCTTTGTGGCAGCCCCTGAGATATTGGAACACTGCTATCATGTCACCCCTCACCCTTCTCTTCATTAAACTACACATACCCAATTCCAGCAACCGTTCCCTATATGTTTTAGCCTCCAGTCCCCCAATCATCTTTGTTGCTCTTCTCTGTACTCTTTCTAGAGTTTCGACATCTTTTTTACATTGTGGTGACCAAAACTGGATGCAGTATTCCAGGTGTGGCCTTACCAAGGCATTGTAAAGTGGTATTAGTACTTCATGTGATCTTGATTCTATCCCTCTGTTAATGCAGCTTAGCACTGTGTTGGCTTTTTTGGCAGCTGCAGCACACTGCTGGCTCATATTTAAGTGATTGTCCACTAGGACTCTGAGATCTCTCTCACAGTTACTACTATTGAGCAAGGTACCACCTATACTATACCTGTGCATTTGATTTTTCCTGCCTAAATATAGAACCTTACTTTTTCACAATTGAATTTCATTTTGTTAGATAGTGCCCAGTGTTCGAGTCTGTCCAGATCCTCCTGTATCTTAAGCCTATCTTCTGGAGTATTGGCTATTCCTGCCAGCTTGGTGTTGTCTGCAAATTTGATGAGTTCCCCATCTATCCCCTCATCCAAATCGTTGATGAAGATGTTGTAGAGCTGCACAGACCTCTTCTAGATTGTCCTCTTGCCTTTCTGAGTTAACTCCTTGGTCTGTCATTGAGCAAGAATTGACTTTGTAGGGCAGCATATTATCATTTGATGTAAATTTAACATATGTTCTACCTTTATTTACCAATTATATAATATTTGTATGCAATCTACATGGCAAGGTTTGGGGAAACTTACAATAGTAAATATATATTTTTAAAATCATAAGATTAAAACATCGCCTGGCCCGCACCACCTCTGCTGCCCGCATTGCGCAGCCCCGCCATATAGAGTGGGCTCTGCTGCTCCCACAGCACCAGCTGCACCAGCTCCGGCCCCAGGGAGGGGAGCCCACCGCCAACATCCTTCGCACCTGTGACTGCAGCAGCGCCGCCCCGCCACCCCCCCCGCCCGCCAAGATGAGAGTTCCGGCACCTTTTTTTTTTAGAAAAAAAGCACTGCATGTAATATTCTAATTTTCTGAGATTGTGGATTTGGGGTTTTCATGAGCTGTACGCCATAATCATCACAATTATGACAAATCACGACTTGAACTATCTTGCTTTGCATGTAATGAGTCTATCTCATATATTAGTTTCCCCTTTTAAGTTGCATTACTGAAATAAATGAACTTTTGCAGGATATTCTAATTTTTCGAGTTTCACCTGTAGGAATTATTTTTCTGTACCTTTTGGTTCCTAGTACCAAGACCAGATGTCTTTGTTCTGGAAAGGTATAAAAGGTGGAAGACATCTTTCCTGGTTGTTGCCTTCATCTCTCTACCAGCCATGAAGAGAGATATGGCCACCCAACTCTATTTTGATCAAAATACAAGTTGTTTGCTTGCTGAAACCTCGGCTCAGGAGTTTATTTTGGCTCTTTTAAATTCCTGAGTAATGCTGGGACAATTGTGAGGCTAAGTGTAAAACCTTACAATTTAATATATTCTCCCAAATGTTATTTGTCCAAAATAGCGATTCAGTTTTCAGAGAAAATGTCAATTATCCATATTTTTACAAATTCTATATATGCTTTGTATACAATGATTTTTCTAACTTGTTTAGGACTGCAGTTAAAGTAGCACCCTATTTTATCCATATGTATTCAGGATGAAATCTATTGAATTACAGCTGATCCTTTAAAATAAATGCCTGTCACAATTTAAAAAGAAATATTTTTGAAACTAAGCAGTGTAGGAGGAAAATGCCCATACACCACCCCTGTCACCCACCTCATCTCTTGACATCCACTCCACTGCCAGGCCTGGATCTCTCCTGACCCTTCAGTGAACCCACAAACAATAAAACAAAAGACCACTTAAGCCTTTCTTTCACTGATATTGACACATAGGCGGAAATGCACTAAGTGTGTCTCCTATTAGGAAATTGGCAAATACCAACAACATAATCCTAACTAAAGAAAATCCCCTCAAGATATGGGAATCCTTTACCCAGACAATGCTGCTCCCCCAACACCAGACACACCACTCAAGAATCCCATACCTAGGCACACAAAAGGGATAAAGATGCATTTCCTCCCCTCTGAAGCCCACACCTTTCCCGGGGCAAACACATCAGCAGGCATGTCTGCAGAGCTCATGAACAAGGAATGAATTTCTGTATAAATATCGCTGCCTCTGTCTTTAATTTGTAGCCACCTTCGACCTGCTGTCCATTTCACTGTCTGGCTGCCAAATAAACAGTACCTCTACTTTGAGCAATTGTCCTGTGTCCTTCATTGGGTGACTCAGCTTGGAAACAGACAGCAAATTCTTCTAACAGGAGGACTACCTGAAAGTTTGATCAGACTCACGGTTGAGTTTTGCAAAAATAAATACGTTCTATTGAAGTAGGCCATGGAAAAATACAAAGAATACATATGAATGTTGCATGTCATAACTGTGAGGTCGGACATAGAAGCGAGAATACCCGTGTATTAGGTAGAAGAACAACAAGGAAATGGAAAATGTCAAGCCACAAGGTAAACCGGGGATCATACTCAGTCAGGCAGCATAAACTTTGTTATAGCTAACCACATAGGTCTCGCTTGTAGCTAACCACAAGCATAGCACAGGAAACATAGATGCTCGCAAGACACCTGCAGCCTTCCTGGAAACAAGGATGCACGATATTTAGCTAAAAGGGCATAAAGCAAAGGGGGGCTTAAAAGTTCATGTAACCAATCAGAGTTTATAAACTGCATCTACGTGTTTGGCTGTTTGTGAAGACTATATATGTGCATGCTTTCCCTTGAAACAGGGTTCAGATTGTTCAGTACAAACTGGGTCTGAACCTGCGCAATAAATCTTTTCTACTTGTCCTGGAATGCTGACTCAGTCTGCCTTATTTCCTACCACATTTTTATGGCGACCGCGGCAGGACTGAAACAGTAGGGGCCATTGTCCCGCCTGACGGCTGTCCCATTACAGAACAGTGCCTCTCCAGAGAAGACTCCACACGCCGGCAGCCAAGGACCCATTGAGTCCCTAGGAGAATTCGGTGAGGAGGTGCCGCCTACCCTTTGGCGAAAACAGACCAGTCAAGGATCTGCAAGGATGACTAGAAAGGTGACCTTTGGTACCAGAGAAAGAAGAAGGAGCCTGCAGGCAAGTATTAATGCATTAGTGGGGGTTAGAGTCCCTCACAGGAATAACTGGGGGTTAGAGTCCCTCACAGGAATAACCGGGGGTTAGAGTCCCTCAGAGGACGGGGGTTAGAGTCCCCTAGAGGAGCCTGATCACCTCCTAGGAAACAGGGCGGTGTCCCAAAGTTTCCAAGAGTTAGGTTTGTTGTGTGGGTGGTTAAGCCATTGCAGTTCCTTTTGGTGACCGTTGGAACGTCCGGCACCGGAGGTCAGTGGCAGTGTTTTAGACAATGGGTGGTGACAGTAGTGACCAGCGGACACCTCTGCAATGCATGTTAGACAACTTCAAGAGTGCATTTAATGGAGATTATGGAGATCCCCCGTGTACAAAAGATACCTTGAGAAAATTTTGTAAAAATGAATGGCCTACCTTCGGCGTAGGGTGGCCAGAAGAAGGATCATTGAATCCTATAGTGATTTCCAAGGTACATCAGATTGTGATGGGAGATGGCCATTGGGATCAGTATCCCTACATTGATCAATGGCAGGCAGTACAAAAGAAAAATCCTTCCTGGTTGAGGAAGTGTCAGGCAGAATGTGGTAGGATCTGTCTAACCAAAGAAAAGAATACACATAATAAAAAGAAAATTTTAAGTCAGGAAGTAGAAGAGATTAGGAGACCTCCACCTTATGTACCGAGACAAGCCCAGAATATTCCACCAGCGATGCCTGTCGTACCATTTGATGTGGGCGTACATCAAATGCAACCAGATACAGTATAGGGACTCGGAGAAAAGAGAGACTAAGACCAAAGGTGGAAGAAAATGAAGAAATTTCAGACAAAGAGACTGAACCAATTAGTGCCAGAACTTGGAGCAAGTCTTCATTGTCTAAAGAAGAAATTATTGCACCACTAAGACAAGTAGTTGAAATGGCACCAGATGCAAATGGCCAAGATGTAATCAGATCCATGTTTCAGTATGTGCCTTTCACTATGACGGACTTGTTAAATTGGAAACAACATTATGGTCCGTTTAGTAAAAAACCAGCAGAAATCATAGACTTGTTTAATACTATTTTTCAAACTCATAATCCAACTTGGAGAGATATTCAGCAACTTTTTAATACTCTCCTGAATATGGAAGACAAAGAAAAAATTAAAATGGCCAAAAATAAGATTTTGAGACAAAGATTTCCCAATGACAACCAGAATCAAGATAGAGAGGGAGCGGCAGTAGAACAGGAGCCTAACTGGGACCCAAATAATGCTGCTCATATGACTTTGTTAAACCAATATAGACAACTGTGTCTAGAAGTATTGAGAGAAGCAGCAAAAGGTCCAGTAAACTTTACCAAACCTTCAACTGTCTTGCAAGAAAAAGAAGAAACCCCAGAAAGCTTCCTAGCCTGTTTAATTGAATCATACAAAGTTAACACTGGAATAGATATGGAGGAAGCAATAAATAGACCAATTTTGAATGAAAGATTTATAACACAAAGTGCTCCTGATATTAGAAGAAAACTACAAAAGGCTCGACCTGTTAGAACCCAAGTGAATTAATTGGCCTATGTCATTAGCAAAGGTCAAAAAAATCTGGGAAATGAAAGGAAAATGACAATCCAACAGTTAACCCCACCGACGAATTGGAGAGACTTGAGGGGCATTTTAGGCATTATGGGATTTTGTAGACTTTGGATTCCCAATTTTGCCTTGATGGCCAAACCCCTTTATGCTTCAACCCGAGGAGCAGAACAAGAGCCTTTTGAGTGGGGAAAGGAGCAACAAAATGCTTTTGTTTTTTTTAAATAAATGAATCTTTATTTACATTTCGTGTTAAAAACACACCATACACCAACACAGACAAAAAAAAACATTTACAATATACAAAAAACGAAGAAATCAAAAAATTGAAAACCATTTCAAAAATTTCACATTATATCTACTTCTAAACTAACAATTATATTCCACTCATTAAGTCTCTTATAACTATTCAACTCCCAAGCTTATTCATTAACAAAGACTATATCACTTCATTTTTGACCAACCTCCAAGCCACCCTCATTTCTTTAATCTTTTATCCATCCAAATATACCATTTATTCCAGGATAGAAATGCTGGTGTCTCTTCTTTACCCTTCCACCTCTTGGTCAATGTGTCTGCTTCTGCACAATCAAGTATTCTCCTAATTATAACTTCATCCGGCGGGGTATGATTTGCCTTCCAAAATTGAGCATACCCCATCCTTGCCGCCGTTAAGATATGTAAAACCAAATACCATATTTCCTTCTTAATATTTCCAGGCCTGGAGCCAAGCAGATACGTCTCTGGTTTAAGATCAACTAAACACCCTGTGATTTCCTCTATCCATTTTTGGATCCTCATCCAATATCTAACCACTTCCGGACATGTCCACCATAAGTGATAGTATGTGCCAATCCCTTTACCACACTTCCAACAATCGGCCGACAATCCGGGGAACATTTTGGAAAGTCTAGCCGGAGGGAGATGCCATCTATAAAGCATTTTGTATATGTTCTCCTTATATGACGTGGAAACCACCAGCCTCATATTAGTCCACCAAATCTCTTCCCATTTCTCAAGTGGAAGTGCATAACCAAAATTCTTCCCCCAGGCAATCATCGCATCTTTTACCACCTCCTCCCCTACTACCCTAGTTAGCAACAATTTATAGCACTTAGATATCATCCCTTTCTCCGGACCCAGCAGAATCTTATCTAATTCCTGCAGATTCAGATAAATACCCCTTCCTTCCTTATCCTTCTTATACCTTGACTGGATCTGCAGGTAGGCCCACCACTCCAATTGAAACCCTTGCTGAGCCAGATCTTGTCGTGTTTTGAGTTCTCCCCTGCTATCTAAAAGTTCTTTATAAGTTGGTCTTCTTCCCTTCTTGAGTAGGGTCGGATGGGTCAAGGCTTCTAAAGTTGATAACCAACACGGAATTTGCGCATAGTACGTAGCCCTTATCTTATCCCAATTCCGAATCAGTATATCCCTTATGTAGTGGCGAGTAAACTGTTTGCTTGGAGGAGTACCTTCCCGCCAAAGAGATGCGTGCCATCCCTGCAGCAAATCAAATCCTTCCAAACTCAACAATCGATTATTCCTTAGACTTATCCATTCCTTGCCCCAAACTAAGAGGGCAGCCTGATAGTAAAGTTCCCAGTTCGGTAGGCCAAGGCCCCCTCTTTCCTTAATTTCTTGCATCATTTTTTTCCCAATCCTGGTCCGTTTCCCCTGCCAAACAAATCTAGAAACTACCCCCTCTAACTCTTTTAAAAATTTCAGCGAAAGTTTAACTGGTGCTGTCTGAAAAAGAAAATTCCATTTTGGCAAAACATAAGATTTCACCGTGGCTACCCTTCCTAATAATGACAACTGTATCCTACCCCATTTTCCCAGGTCCATTTTTGTTTGTATCAGTAATTTAGAATAATTATCCTCCCTAATACTTGAACATCTTCCGGTCAACCAGATTCCTAAATATTTCACCTTCTTCACGATTTTAAACCCTGTAGTGTCCTCTAACATCTGTTTACTTCTATTTGAAAGATTTTTCGTCAATATATTTGTCTTATCTTTATTTACTTTCAGACCAGCCACGTTTCCAAATTCCTCAATCCTTTTTAGTAATGCCGTGCTAGATTCCAGAGGGTTTTCCAAAACGAAGACCATATCATCTGCAAACGCCTGCAGTTTATAAATTTGGTCTCTTATCTGAAGCCCAGTAATCTCCTCATCTTTCCTTATTATTCTCAGTAGGGGTTCTAAGGTTAAGATAAATAAAAGTGGGGAGAGTGGACAACCCTGCCTAGTGCCCTTACAGATATCAAATTTGTCAGTTAAATTCCCATTTATCAACAATCTTGCTTCTTGCTTAGTATAGATTGCTTTAATCATATTACAGAATTTAGCCCCAAACTCCATATGTTCCAACTGGTCGGCTTTCATAATACTCCAGAACATTTAATATAATTCTGAGATTAACTTTTATTTGTCTAGTGGGAAGGAACCCATTCTGGTCTGTATGTATGAATTGGTTTAAGTAAATTTTTAATCTATCTGCAATTATTGTTGCAAATATTTTATAATCTGAATTAAGAAGGGATATTGGCCTATAATTTTTAATATGCTTCGAAGGGAAGTCATCCTTAGGAATCAAACTAATATTTGCCTCCAACCAAGTTTGCGGGACTATAGCCTCATCCAAAATTTCATTAAATAGATCTTTCATATGTTTTCCCAACGATTCCACTAATACCTTATACAATTCTGCAGGAATTCCGTCAGTGCCTGGGGTTTTCTGACATTTCTGTTGTCTGACCGCTTGTTCTGAACCAGCCCTCTTCTGGCCTTGTAATAAGGCAAACCCCTATTCAGAAAGAAGAGACTGGAGAGCGTCCAAGGCTAAAAGGCATCTGCCAAGATTTATTACGCAGTTAACAAAAACACTAGAGCTTGTCTTCTCAAGCGGAAAAGTTGCTTTCAGCAACCAGCCCCTCCCCAAACACTCCTTTTATAGAGAGCTCAGGGCGTGGTCTCCCTGTGCCTCCTCCCGAGGAGTCCCGCAGCCTTTCTTTGTTTGTTCCTGCTCGACTGCCTCCTGCGTCGGGCGTCCTTGAACAGGGCCAGCTGTGGGTCATCTTCCTCCGCACTCTCGGGCTCACGCAGCTGAGAAGAGGTCCCCGGCTGAGGGCTCTGCAAAGCCTCCAAACCGTCATCAGCCGGTTCGTTTCCCTCCTCCCCCTCATCTGAGTCATCCGATACATCGGAGCCGGCTGTCAGACCCACAGGCTGGCCCTGAGTCACAACACTATCCCGCACCGCAGGGCCCTTCCCCCGGGTCTGCCGATCTGGATGTGGTCGGGATGGGAACTGTTCGTGAAAAGCAGTCACCAACGCAGGGGCATGAACGGCGGTCGCGTCTTCCCATGTGAAGTCCTCCGGCCCGTACCCTTTCCACTCGATCAGGTACTGGAAGCGACCTTTCAGCCAGCGGGAATCCCTGATGCTGGCGACCTCGTACTCGGGGGTGCTGTCGCCATCACCAGGTCCTGATGGGGGAGGTTCCGCTTGGCGAAGTGGACAAGCCGGTTGTTCGGGGACCAACAAGGACCGATGGAAGACGGGGTGCACGCGCAGGGAACGTGGCAGAGTTAAACGATAGGCGACCGGGTTGATGACGGCCTCGACTGGGAACGGTCCAAGGTAACGGTGGTCCAGCTTCCTCGCCGGCCGAGTGGATGGTAGGTTCCTGGTGGACAGCCAGACCCGATCCCCCACCGATAATGGAGGCGTATCCCTTCTCGACCGATCGGCGAACCTCTTGTAGTCGGCCTTGGCCTTCTCCAGCTGCCGTCGCACCAACCGATGGATCGCCTGTAATTCCGCCATGAATTCGTTCGCTGCCGGCTCCGGTGAGTCCACGGGAGAAAGGGGGAAAAACCTGGGGTGATAACCCACGTTGGCCAAGAACGGTGTCATCTGCGTGGAGGTGTGCTGCGAGTTGTTAAAGGCAAACTCGGCTAATGGCCAAATAGTCCACCCAATTGTCCTGCTGCAGGTTAACATAGCAGCGCAGATACTGCTCTAAGATGCCGATGACCTTCTCGGTACCCCCGTCGGTCTGAGGATGATGCGCGGACGAGAGGCAAACCTTAATGTCCAACGCCCGCATCAACTCCTGCCAGAAGCGGGCTGTAAACTGGGCCCCCCTATCGGAGACGACCCTATCGGGAAGGCCGTGCAGCCGGAACACCTGTTGGATGAACATGCGACTAGTGGCGCGAGCTGACGGTAAGCCGCGACAGGGGATGAAGTGCGCCATCTTGGTCAACATGTCCACCACCACAAACACTGTCGTGAAGCCGGAGGATGGGGGTAGATCCGTCAGAAAGTCCATGGACACAGCCCCCCAGGGTCTCTTGGGCGTTGGCAAAGGCTGCAGTAAACCAGGCGGGGCCCCTGTCGCTGACTTGGCCTGCCTGCATGGGACGCAGGAGGTGACATAAGACTGGACATCGTGTCGGACTCGGGGCCACCAGAAGGTACGGGAGACCAGGTTCAGAGTCTTGAACAGGCCAAAATGCCCCGCAGCCGGGTTATCATGACATTGGCTGAGGACGAGTCCCCTGAGTGGCCCTCCTGGAACATAGAGCCGGTCACGATAATACAGGAGTCCATCCGTGACCGACCAAGGCGAATCTGGCCCCACCTCTTCCTTCCGCTGAGCCACCCACGCCTCCTGCTGCTGCGCCTCCCGGATCCGAGCCCGTATATCCACCGGCTCCCGCACCGCAGCAAAAGACTCGACGGGGATCACTGTCCTGGGCGGAAGCTTGTCTTCCACTCGGGTGTACTCGGGCTTCCTGGACAGAGCATCCGCTCTCTGGTTGTGCCCGCTTGGTATGTACCGCACCCGGAAGTCAAACCTCGCAAAGAAGAGGGACCACCGGATCTGGCGTTGGTTCAAATTCCGAGCGGTCTGCAGGCTTTCCAGATTCTTGTGGTCCGTCCGGACCTCGATTTGATGCCGCGCCCCCTCCAGATGATGCCTCCAAGCCTCGAACGCCGCCTTAATGGCCAGCAGCTCCTTCTCCCAGATGGTATAGTTGCGCTCCGAGGGGTTCAATTTCCGAGAGTGATACGCGCAAGGGAAAAGGGTACCGCTGGGCGTCGTTGCCTGGAGTAACACGGCCCCAATGGCAATGTCGGAGGCGTCCGCCTCCACGACAAACGGCCGTTGCGGGTCAGGATGCTTCAAGATGGGCTCCTTCATGAAGGCGTCCTTCAAAGCTTGGAACGCCTGTTGTTCGGGGGCGTTCCACTGGAACCGAGTCTTCTTCTGCAGGAGCCGGGTAAGGGGGGCTGTCAAGGCAGCAAAGCCAGGAATGAATGTTCGATAGTAGTTGGCAAATCCAAGAAGTCGCTGAACATCCTTCACGCGACGTGGGGGTTGCCAACTCTGCAACGACTCAACTTTACTCGGTTCCATGGCGATGCCCTCAGGAGAAATGCGGTGACCCAAGAAATCGATGGTCACCTGGTAAAACTGGCACTTCTCCAACTTGGCAAACAGCCGATGTTTCCGGAGGCGCTCCAGGACCTGACGGAGATGCTGATGATGCGCTTCACGCGACGGGGAGTAAATCAGGATGTCGTCCAGGTAAATCACGACAAACTGGTCCAACAGATCTCGAAAGATGTCGTTCATAAAATGCTGAAACACAGCGGGGGCGTTGGTCAGGCCAAACGGCATCACCGTGTACTCGAAATGTCCATAGCGAGTACCAAACGCCGTCTTCCACTCATCACCCGGCCGAACCCTGACGAGGTTGTAAGCTCCACGCAGGTCCAGTTTCATGAAGATCTTAGCCTCCCGGAGTCGGTCCAAGAGCTCGGGGATGAGGGGCAGCGGGTAGCGGTTACGCACCGTGATGGCGTTGAGTTTCCGGTAGTCACAGCAGAGCCGTAACTCGCCCGACTTCTTTTTGACGAAGAGCACGGGCGCAGACACTGGCGAGGACGAGGGCCGGATGAAACCACGAGCCAAATTCTTTGTCAAGAAGTCCCGCAATGCAGCCAACTCGGGCTCCGACATGGAATACAAACGCCCCACTGGGAGAGGCGCATCAGGAACTAGTTCAATGGAACAGTCATAGGGCCTGTGCGGGGGTAATTGGTCCGCCTCTGACTCGCTGAACACATCAGCAAAGTCGGACAGTTCGGGAGGCAAAGAAACTCCTGAGGAGCCCTCCACCTGGCCGGCACAGATATGGCGGGTGTGGTCCACGCACTGCAAACTTGGGAAGGTGACCAAGTTCTGAGACCAATAGATCTGTGGATCATGCGCCCGGAGCCACGCCAGTCCCAGGACCACGGGGAAGTGCAGATCCGAAGTGATGTAGAACTGAATGGCCTCCACATGGGTACTGATAGCCATACTCACTGGTTGCGTGGCGGCCGTAATAGGCCCGGACAGGAGCACTCGACCATCAATAGTCTCCACTAGCATGGGCGGATCCACCGGACACTGAGGAACAGCCCATTTGGCCACGAAGGCCGAGTCCATAAAGTTAGTGGTAGCCCCAGAGTCAATTAAGGCATGGACCGGAATCCCCTCTGGCTTGCCAGGAAGGATCAGTCGTGCCTCCAAAATCAAATGCCGTGGAGGTTCACAGGCACCATCGGAATGGCGTCGCTCGGCGTGGTCGTGGTGGGTCGTCCGATCTATCCCACCGTCTAGATCGGGCTCGGGCCGTTTCCCGACAGCAAAGCAGGGGACTTTCTTGGGGCCGGCTTGGTCACTGATGCCCGCTGACGCTTCTTTGGACAAGAAGCAGCCAAATGTCCAGGGTCCCCACAGTAAAAACACAACCCCTCCGATCGTCGTCTGTCCATTTCCGTCACCGATAGACGGGACCTGGCGGCACCCAGCTCCATTGGCTCCTCCCTCTGGACTGGGGGCTCACGCACAACAGGGGCGGCAGGGGTCTGTGGGGTGGCACGGCGACTCTTTCGCTGCTGCAGCCGGGCATCGATCCGCAGACAAAGATGGATCAGCCCATTCAGATCTGAGGGAATGTCCACGCGGGCCAGCTCATCCAACATCTCCTCTGACAAGCCATCCTGAAAGGCATCCACGAGCGCAGCCTCATTCCAGGCGGAATCCTGGCTAAGCAGCCGGAAATCGCTGATATAGGCCTGTAGGGGGCGCTGACCCTGCCTCAAAGCTTTCAGGCGTCGGGTGGCAGTCTGCGCCTTAATCGGGTCCTCGTACATGAGGCGCATATGGTCACAAAACCCCCCAAAGTTATCCAACAAAGGGCTAGGCTGTGCCAACAGAGGCGTGCCCCAACGAGCTGCATCTCCCGACAGAAGGCTCAACACGAATCCCACCTTATCTCGGTCAGTGGGGAAATCAGCTGCTCTCACGCTGATAAAAAGCTGGCATTGTCCCAGGAAGGCAGGAAACAGTTCTGGCTTACCAGCAAATTTATCCGGCATAGCTATCTGACATTTCCTCCTGGGTGGGGGTGCAGCAGGTACCTGAGCTTGCAGTTGAGCCACCTGAGCTGCCAGCAAAGTGAGTTGCTGGGTGAGCTGGGCATTCTCGGCAAGAAGCTGCTCCATCGTAGTAATAAGGGGTGGGTGGCTGAAAGCAAACTGTTCTGAACCAGCCCTCTTCTGGCCTTGTAATAAGGCAAACCCCTATTCAGAAAGAAGAGACTGGAGAGCGTCCAAGGCTAAAAGGCATCTGCCAAGATTTATTACGCAGTTAACAAAAACACTAGAGCTTGTCTTCTCAAGCGGAAAAGTTGCTTTCAGCAACCAGCCCCTCCCCAAACACTCCTTTTATAGAGAGCTCAGGGCGTGGTCTCCCTGTGCCTCCTCCCGAGGAGTCCCGCAGCCTTTCTTTGTTTGTTCCTGCTCGACTGCCTCCTGCGTCGGGCGTCCTTGAACAGGGCCAGCTGTGGGTCATCTTCCTCCGCACTCTCGGGCTCACGCAGCTGAGAAGAGGTCCCCGGCTGAGGGCTCTGCAAAGCCTCCAAACCGTCATCAGCCGGTTCGTTTCCCTCCTCCCCCTCATCTGAGTCATCCGATACATCGGAGCCGGCTGTCGGACCCACAGGCTGGCCCTGAGTCACAACACCGCTTTTTCAATTTCTGCTATTGTTATCTCCTGATCTAAGGCCTCTTTCTCATTAGGAAATAACTTAGGAAGGTCTGACTCCGTCAGGTATTGTTTAATCCTCTCCTCAGGAACCTTTTCTTCCTGATATAATTCTGTAAAAAACTCAGTCGCTATCTTTTCTATCCCTTCTTTATCCCCTATCAGTGTCCCCCTCTTATCCTCTAACTGCTCAATTCTTCTACTTTCCTTCTCTTTCCTTATTCTATAGCTAAGCCATCTCCCTGGTTTATTGGCATATTCAAAATAGTTCTGCCTCGCCACCCTAATTTGACGTGCTATTTTCTCTTGGTCCACAAGGTTGAGTTTATGCCTCCAAAAATCCACCTGCTCCTTCCCGTAAACTTTCTGTGGGTTTACCTGGAGAGCCTTCTCTGCCTTAGTAAGTTGCTCAACAATTTCCCTCCTACTTTCCTCCTCCTTCCTACGTTTAACTGCCATCTGTTTTATTATCAAGCCTCTCAAATAAGCTTTAGCCGTATCCCAAACTATTCGTAGGGGCAACCCTTCCGTCCTATTTTCTAAAAAAACCAGACTCATCTCTTGTTTAATTTTTTGTACAAAAACCGTATCCTTCAGGATCTCCAGGCTCATCATCCATCTACTCCTCACTCTACTCCCCCTTATCAATGTAATAGCCACCGGGTTGTGGTCCGCCCATTCGTTCGTCAAAATCATGGCATCTTTTGCATAAGGTATCAGCCCATCCGACAACCATACCATATCCAACCTAGACCATGAGTTATGCCTGGGGGAGTAGTAGGTATAACGTTGAGAGGCTGGGTTAATCACACGCCATATATCCCTACGGCCAAATTCTTCACACATATCCCTAAATACTTTGGGTAAGACCCTCCTATCTTTCCCTTTTTTCTTCTTCAAATCAACCCTCCCTGTTTTGTAATCCTTAGCCCTATCTACCACCGCATTAAAGTCCCCCAAGAGACACATCTGCTCATACTCCAGATCTAATATTTTCCAATATATTTTCTGGAAAAAGTCTCCCTGATTATTATTAGGTGCATATATGCCTACCAGTAACACTTTGCTTCCCACCATTTCTATCTCCAGCATCAGGCTTCTCCCCTCCGGGTCCGCCCATAATTCTTTAGGACACAAGTACTCCTTAACATACATTGCTACACCTTTCTTTTTCTCCTCAGCAGATGCTACAAATAATTTCCCTAGTTTAGAGTAACAACAAATTAATTTGGCTTTTCTTAATATGAGTTTCCTGAAGGCATAATACATCAGCTCCACATTTCCTTAATCTAGTTAAGATATTTTTTCTCTTAACAGGAGCACTGAGACCATTAACATTGAGTGTCAAAAAATTCACCCCTTGACACATCCTTACTTACGTGGGGCCTTAGATTTGGTAGTCTGTCTAGTTACCCTCTTATATTCTTCTCCCTTTCCCTCTCCACCCCCCTCCCCCCCTCCCCCCTCCGCTCCCCCCAGATTCCTCTCCTCCCTCTGACTTCTACTCTCCACTTCTCCATCACTCTCCTGATCACTAGTCCCACAAAAAAATTTTTAGAAATCTTGTGCGTCATGTAGACTCTCAATCTTTATCTTTCGGTCTTCCCACATCACCAGGAGCCCCTCTGGAAGCAGCCATTTATATGTCACACCTTTTTTCCTCAATTGCGAAGTAACAAATTGATAGCGTTGACGTTGCTCTCGGACCCTTCTTGGCAGTTGCTTAAGAATTGTAACCGGACGGCCTTTATACTGTATTGGTTGATCTCTAGCTCTATGAAGCACTTCATCTCTAAGCGCCTTTTTGGTAAACCTAACATGCACTTCCCTAGGGAGGCTGTATCGCCTGGCATAATTGGTATAAACTCGAAAAGCCTCATCAATATCGCACCGAACCTCTTTTTTCTCTTTCCCCACCAGGTCTGCAATCATTTCTCCTACCACTTCTTCCAGCTGTTCTCTGTCTTCCATAACATTTTGGAAGCGCAAAAAAAAGGCCGCTTTCTCCATCTCCAGGTACACCATATCATCTTCCAGCTTCTTGAAAGCTGGAGTCCGAGATGGCGCTGCCTTGGGAGGAGAGGCGATAGACGGCCGAGCCTCTTGTTGTTTTTCAGGCCTCCTGTGGCGATATTCTGCCGTTTCCAGCCCTGGAGAGGCTGGGAGAAGCGGAGGGGGCATCTTTGGAGGCGAGGTGTGATGCAATCACCTCGCTGGAAAAAGGAAAACACCCTGAGGATCCGGAGGCTTGAAAGAGGGCCGCAGTTTGGCAGCCCCGAAGCCAATGACTCGGCAGTTTGAGAAAAAGCAGGGAAGTGAGAAAGAGTGGAAGTGAGTTTAAAGACTTTCTGAGCGAGCGCGCCGGCGGGGTGCTAAGCAGAAGCGAAAGGAGCGGCAGCCAGTTATCGGGGGTGGTTTTGGCAACATTTTTTTTTTCCTTTCCTTTCCTTTTCTTTTTTCTTTTTTTTTGTTACCCCTTTTGTCTTTTGCTGCCGTGAATGCTGATTAGAGGCTTAAATGGACTTGTCTACGAATATGACATGATTGGTGGAAGCTTTCTCTTCCCTGAAAAAGTTAGTGTATTGCTTTGCGGACTTATAGAAACTGACGGATATTGATGTGACTCCTTTCTTTTTTTTCTTCTACCTAAAGAGCGGAAGTGAAATTATTAGAAGGAAGTACGGGGTTTGTGATAAAGTTTCTGGGAAGGAGTCAACCTGTGGTGTACAGTAGTGTGGAGAAACCTCCTGGGACAAACTGAAATGTCTTTAACGACAACGTCAACTAAAACCTTAAGGAAAGCCCCTACCTTGACAGCAGCGGCCTCTCCGGTTACGACGCCACCAGGGGTTAGGAAGTTGATGGAGAACCTACCAGCAACAGAAAAATCTGCTACAATTCAAGGGATTTATACGATGTTACAAAATATGCAGGACATAATGGAGAGGAATTTTGACAGCTTGAAGGCTGAGTTGGGGGACATGAGAGAGGAGATGAAGGAAATTAAAGGAAAATTGGGTGCAGTCCAGGTGACTCTGGATACGCATGAAGAGCGAATTAAAACAGTAGAAAAGGACTCTGAGAATATGGAGAAGCGGATGGAGAAATGGGAGCACAGGTGCACGCAACAAAATGCTTTTGAACAATTAAAAGAAGCCCTAATAAAATCGCCAGCATTAGGATTACCAGAACTAACAAAAGTGTTTAGACTTTATGTGGATGTGAGAAAGAATGTGGCTTTGGGAGTATTGACACAATTACATGGTTCATGGCAGAGACCTGTGGCATATTTGTCTAAACAATTAGACAATATTTCCCAAGGATGGCCACAGTGTATGAAACTGTTGGCAGCTGTCTCAATACTTCTTAAAGAAGCCAATAAATTAACTTTTACTGCAGATATAGAGATCCACACCACATATGCTTTACAAACAATTTTGGAGAACAAAGGACATTTGTGGATCAGCAATCAGAGACTTTATAAATATCAAGCTTTGTTAATGGAAAATCCGCAAGTTACTTTACACCAAAGTACAACTTTGAATCCCGCAACTTTGCTACTTGTACCCACTGGAGAAAAACCTTTACATGACTGTATGTATGTATTAGAACATCAATATTCATGTAGACCAGATTTGACAGATCAGCCCATTCCCAATGCACATTTTACATGGTACACAGATGGGTCAAGTTTTGTAATAAATGGCATTAGATATGCAGGTTATTTATTTATTTTATTTATTTTATTTAATACTATTTCTATACCGCCCTTCTCCCGAAGGACTCAGGGCGGTGAACAGGGCAAGAATAAAAATACAGATTACAAAAGTTAAAACAAGATTAAATAAATGCCCACATACTAAAATACATCTTTAAAACTCAATAAAATAACCATAACAACCCCCCCCCCCAATCCCTTCATCAGGCCAGGCCAGCTTGTTCAAAAAAATATGTTTATGTTATGCCATAGTGGACCAGGAAAGTACCATTGAAAGTGCTGCATTGCCAAAAGGGTCGAGTGCACAGTTAGCAGAATTATGGGCACTGACCAGGGCGTTGGAATTGGCAACAGACAAAATGCTCAATGTGTATACAGATAGCAAATATGCCTTTTTAACAATTCAAGCTCATGCTGCAATATACAAAGAAAGAGGATTCACAGATGCATCAGGAAAAGTTATCCAATATGCACCAATGTTTAAAAGATTAATTAGAGCAGCGAGACTACCCAGAGCATTGGCAGTAATACATTGTCCAGGACATCAGAAAGGAGACTCAGCAACAGCCAAAGGGAATAGAAGGGCAGATGAAGCTGCAAAAGCGGCAGCTATGATGTCACCTAAAGAACCAGAAATGACTGTATATTTAGCCAAGGAATTACAGTCTTATGTTGAAAAGTTTGATCCAACTTATACACCAGAAGGATGTATGAAGGCAGAGAAAGATCTTCATGCTGAACTTAAACAAGGATGGTATGTGTTATCAGATGGAACATTGGTACTGCCAAGATCATTGGCATGGCCATTAGTACAAGAGTTACACCAACAGACTCATGTGGGCAAAACAGCCTTAGAGCCCAGAAAATAGAATCCAGTTTTTATGTACCTAATGTACATGCTTATGCTGCTAAAGTTACACTACAGTGTTCAATATGTGCAGAAGTCAATGCAAGGCAAGGACCTTCTTTGCCCCAAGGAAGACAACCAAGTTCTTATTTGCCCATGGATTATTTAATGGTTGATTTTACAGACATGCCTAGGTCAAATACCTATAGGGCAATGTTAGTTTTTATTGATACCTATTCTGGATGGATAGAGGCTTTTCCAACACGCAATAAGCAAGCTATTCAAGTGGCACGCATTTTAATTAAAGAACTGATTCCTAGATTTGGATGTCCGTCTACCTTGTCTTCAGACAATGGTCCAGAGTTTATTCATAGGGTGAATAAACATTTGAGTGAAGCTGCAGGAATCAAGTGGAGATATCATTGTGCATTCCATCCTGAATCAGGAGGAAAAATTGAAAGGGCAAACAGGTCAATTAAGCAATGTATAACCAAGTTATGTTTAGAAACACACTTACCATGGACCCAAGTGTTGCCTATGGCTTTATATATTTTGAGAACAACACCCCGAACCAGGTTTAAGTTGTCTCCTTTTGAACTACTATATGGGCGACCACCCTCTCTGTTTAAACATTCATTTGAGGGCTGGCCATATTTAGCCCATAAGGGGGGGAGTAGAGGCTAGGAAATTGCTTCAACAATTACAACAACATGGACTTCTGGGTGGCAAGGCTCCGTCGATGGCGGCCGTTTCGGCCGTCAGCCCCGTTGCTTTCCGTGAAGCTGCTAAAAACAGCGACGATCAGCTGTTTGGTGGCTCAGAAACCCTCTCCTCGGGAGAAGGGGGGGTGAGCGTTTAGGTAGGGGTAGCGCTCCCCTAGATCACCAGAGCTTAAATTCTGGTGGTTGAAGGGTGTGAGCCCCCCCGAAGCCTGAATTTGCTCTGGACTCCGGGACTTCTCTGTTCCAAGGCTTTGGAGCAGAGCAGGACGCTGCAACCATCCCTGCTTTCAATAATTAATTGTGGATTACCTGGATGCAGGCAGAGCTGTGCAGGAGAATACTGTAATAGCAAGTATTTGAACTTTAACTCTGAATACTTTGAGAGAAAAAGCTGCAAGCGGTGTGGAAAGTGAAAGTGCGTAATAGAAATTAACTGGGAGTTAAGATGGCTTCTAAACTAACTAAAGTTCCTAGAAGTGCTGGTGCTTCACCAGTTCAGCATTCTTTGTTACAGGCTTTGATGCCTCCTCCTGTGGCACCCGCACCCGCACCAGCATTAACAATAAAAGATTCACAAGATGCTTTACAAGATGCTTTAAAAACACAATCCCAACAAATAGCTGAACTTACTGAGGAGAAGAATACTGAAATAAGAGCAGACATTTTGGCTGCATTTCAAGGGCTTGCAGTTTGTATTGAGCGTCTGGATGATCGCGTGGAAGAGCTCAGTCAAAACAATATGAGATTAGATGCTAAAATGTTGGATGCTGAAAATGTGATGGAAAAGATTGATGATGATGTAGTTATGATACAATATAGAGATATGGAGTTTGCTGTGAGGATCAGAGGTTTGAAAGAAGATCCTAAGGAAGATTTGAAAGAATTATTGTCACAAGCCCTTGAACCGGTTTTGGAGCATTCAGCAGAAGATACTATGGGGGATATAGACAAAATATTTTGTGTTAATTCTTGGATTGCAAGACAAAGAAAGTTACCTAGAGATGTGGTGGTTTATTTTACAAAGAGATCAATTAGAAATAATAATAATAATAATAATAATAATAATAATAATAATAATAATAATAATAATAATAATAATAAAGTTGGAAGGGACCTTGGAGGTCATCTAGTCCAACCCCCTGCTCAGGCAGGAAACCTTATACCATTTCAGGCAAATGGCTGTCCAGTCTCTTCTTAAAAACCTCCAGTGTTGGAGCATTCACCACCTCTGGAGGCAGGTTGTTCCACTGGTTAATTGTTCTAACTGTCAGGAAGTTTCTCCTTAGTTCTAGGTTGCTTCTCTCCTTGACTAGTTTCCATCCGTTGCTTCTTGTCCTGCTTTCAGGTGCTTTGGAGAATAGCTTGACTCCCTCTTCTTTGTGGTAGCCCCTGAGATATTGGAACACTGCTATCATGTCACCCCCCAAATGTGGTCATCCAAGCCTTCTATAACAACAGGTTTACAGTTGCTCAGCAAGAAGTTTTAATTCTGAAAGAGATTCCTCCAAGAATTTTAATGAAAAGAAAAGAATTTGCTTTCTTGGCAGATGAATTAAAGAAACAGCAGCTTCAGTTTAGATGGGAGATTCCAGCAGGCATGGCGGTGATGTATGCAGGCACGAGATATCGTCTTAATACAGTTTTGCAGGCACGAGATTTTTATTCTAATATTTTGAAGGCAGGTTCTCCGCCATCTTCAGAATTTAAAGGAAGGAATGGTGAAGGAGAGCGTCAGTCGCGGATGGAGAGTAAACAAGGAGCTGAAGGAGCTACTCTGCAGAAGGATAAAGAATCCCAGCAAATTACAGAAGTGGATCAGTCCCAGGTGCCAACAGAAGAGGTTAGAGAACAAAGAATGACACGGGCTGCAATTAGACGAATGAGACAAGAACAAGAACAACAGAAAGCTACAATCATATCTCAAAAACCTACTTACAGTGAAGCAGTGGGAGGAGCGAAACCGAAGAGAGTGCAGGTGGTCTTGAAAGAGGCGCTCCAAAAGCTTCAGGTTGCAAAAGATGGTGACAAAGTTTCTAACTTGGAATGTTAACGGATTAAATTCCCCGCACAAGAGAAAGAATGTATTTCAGTATTTAAAACAATTTAGAAATGGTGTTATTTGTCTACAGGAAATGCATATTCAAGCAGCTGATCAAAAATATTTGATAAATTTTAGGCTGGGTACACAGTTTATTGCGTCTGCTCCAGACAAGAAAAATGGAGTAGTTATTTATGTTAAGAATAACTTAACAGCTAATTTAATTGAAACACATAAACAAGGAAGATATGTTATAATTGAACTATTAATAGAAGGCAAGAAAATACTTTTGGTTGGATTATATGCTCCTAATCAACAGCAAGGAGAATTTTATAAACTATTACATAGCAAGATAACTCAATGGGATCATAAATCCTGTATTTTTATGGGAGACTGGAATGGTGTTTTGGATGTACAAAAGGACAAAAAAGGTCTTTTTAGAAGTATACCAAGTCATGCTAGATTGCCTAAATCTTTTTTTGAGATGAAAGACAATTTGGAACTGAGAGATGTTTGGAGAGAAAGAAATTTGCAAGAAAAAGACTTTACCTTTTTTTCCGATAGGCATCAATCTTTTTCCAGGATTGATTTTGTATTAATTACTAATGATTTTTTTTCTAGAATTAAGAAGATTAAGATATGTCCAAGAACTATATCAGTCCAGTATGGTTGGAAATAGAAAAAGACAATGGAGACAAGCGGTCTTGGAGACTAAATGAAAATTTGTTTATATATCAAGAAAATGTGGAAGTGTTTAAAAAACAGATGAAAGAATTTTTTAATATGAATATGTACAAGGGTACTTCTATTGAAATGGTTTGGGATGCAAGCAAAGCTTATATGAGAGGAGTGTTAATATATTTGAATAATAAACATAGATGTAAACTGGAACATAAGCGAAAAGAGGAAATTAAGAGGAAAGAGAAGGCTTTAATTTTGAATCCATCTGATAGGAAGATTAAAGAGGTAATTACTTTATTAAGAGGTCAGTTTGATATGTTGATGGCAGATCAAGTGGCAACCAATTTACGGTATGTTAAACACAATACTTTTTGTAATGCTAATAAGCCAGGTAGGTGGTTAGCTTACTTGTTAAGGAAGAAACAAAGGTCACGTAATATAGATAGAATAGAGTACAAGGGTAAAGTGGTGTTTCAGCAGAATCTTATTAAAAAGGCTTTTGTTGAGTTTTATTCTAAGTTATATGTTAGGGATAAGATTCAAGATGTAGATATAGATAGATATTTACGAGAAGTTAATATCCCTGTTCTTACACAAGAGCAAAGGGAAGGGATGAATCAATTGATAAATGATGAAGAAATTATTTTGGCAATTAAACAATTAAAGGTGGGGAAAGCACCAGGAACAGATGGTTTGACTGCCGTCTATTATAAAGATTTACAGTTAGAAATGGTGGAACCTTTAAGAGAATTATTTAGAACAATTCAATTGGGAGGAGAAGTGCCTCCATCGTGGAAAACAGCCTTTATATCGCTGATTCCAAAGGAAGATCAAGATATTACCCAAACCAAAAATTATAGGCCAATATCGCTTTTAAATACTGATTATAAGATATTTGCAAAAATTTTAGCAAATAGATTAATGAAGGTAATGCAGCAAATGATTCATAGTGATCAAACAGGATTTATAAGTGGTAGACAAATGAAGAATAATGTGAGACATATTGTAGATTTATTGGAATTTTTGGAAAGAAATAACCAGGTCTCTGCAGCGCTGATCATTTTGGATGCTGAAAAAGCTTTTGATCAATTGGACTGGAATTTTTTATTTAAGGTATTGGAGAAAATGGAGTTTGGGGATAATTTTTTACAACCTATTAGGGCAATATATCAGAAGCAAACAGCTCAAATAATAGTCAATGGTAGTTTGACAGGAACATGTAATATTGAAAAGGGTACAAGACGGGTGTCCGTTGTCACCTTTGTTGTTGGTTTTAACATTGGAAACATTATTAAGATACGAGATTCAAATAAAATTAAGGCAAATAAAATAAGAGATCAAGACTATAAATTGAGAGCGTTTGCGGATGACTTGGTTATTACATTAAGTCAACTGACTTACTCAGTTGTAGAATTGATGGAGATAATAACGTCATATGGAAAAGTTTTTGGATTTAAGATAAACACGCAAAAAACTAAAATATTGTCTAAAAATATGACCATAGAACAGAAGGTTGTTTTAGAAGAGCTAACGGGATTTGAAATAGTTAAAAAGATTAAATATTTGGGGGTATATCTCTCAGCTTCAAATGTAAAATTATACAAAAATAATTATGAATTGTTATGGTTAAAAATACAAAAAGAGTTAGATAGTTGGAAAAAATTACAATTATCCTTATTGGGAAGAATTGCAGCAGTAAAAATGAATGTTTTGCCAACATTTTTATTTTTGTTTCAAATGATACCTATACTTAAAAAAGATTCAAATTTGGAGGAATGGCAGAAAGGTATTAATAAATTTGGGCAGGGAAAAGGCCAAGAGTCAAATTTAAGATAATGCAAGATGTACGTGAAAGAGGTGGTCTTAAAATGCCCAATTTTAAATTATATTATGAGGCTGCTGCTTTATCATCAATTAGTGATTGGTTTAATTTAACACAAGGGAGATTATTGAATATTGAGGGTCATGATTTGTTATTTGGTTGGCATGCATATTTATTGTATGATAAGAAGGTGGATAATGTTTTTAAGATACATATATTAAGGTATGCTCTGTTGCGAGTTTGGAAAAAATGTCGACATAAGTTAAATTATAAAATACCAATTTGGGCAATACCTAAACATGCAATAGAAAATATAAATGTTGGATTTAAACATGATGTGATTACATACAAAGAAATTTTAAGGATAGAAAGGAATGTATGGCAACTAAAGCCATATAATATTTTAAAAGAAGAAAAGATAGTACAAACTTGGTTCCAGTATGGGCAGTTACAAGCAAGATGGAAAGAAGATCAGAAAGTTGGTTTCTCGATAACTGATGGAAATTTGGTAAAACAAAAGGTCAAGCACATATAAGAAGGATATATAATGCATTTATAGAAATTGACTCAGAAACGGAACTTGTTAAAGACTGTATGATAAAGTGGGCCCAGAACTTTCAGGAGGTTATAACAATGGATACATGGGAAAAGATTTGGGTCAGAAATGTAAAATTTACACAGGCTCAAAATTTAAGAGAGAATTTTTATAAAATGTTTTATAGATGGCATTTAGATCCTAAAAAATTAGCAAGTATGTATCCGAACTGCCAGCCTAAATGTTGGAGGTGTGGTTGTGAGGATGCAATGTATTATCATATATGGTGGACTTGTAAAAAAGTTAAAGCTCTTTGGATTAAAATTTGGTGGAACATGCAGAAGATATTTAAGAAAAAGATAAGGTTTTCTCCAGTTATTTCTGTTGGGTATCATCACAGATTGTACTGTCATAGATACTAAATTGATGTTGAATTTAATTACGGCAGCAAGACTTTTAGTAGCACAATATTGGAAGAAGGAGGAACTGCCTACTATAGAAGAGTGGACTTTGAAAGTTTCAAACCTGGCGGAAATGGCAAAGATTTCAGCATATTTGAAAGAACAGTCGCAACAGAGATACATTGTGGAATGGAGAAGATGGATCGAATATATTCAGAATAAATATGGGACTAAAAAGTTTCATTTAGCATTTGAATAAGTATTAGTTTTATATGATGTATTATTAGTTATTCATTATTTGTTAGTAATTTAGTTATGTTTAAGGGGAGTTAAAGTGCGATGGAATTTAATGTGTCTTTTTTAGTTAGTTAGCATATTTTAGCTTACGTTTGTAAGTTTATACCCTGTATTCAGCTCTGGGAAGTTGGGGGGGAGGGTAAGGGAGGGGAGGGGGGAGGGGAGGGGGAGGGAGGGAGTTTATGTTTTTAAAAATGTATCTTAAAACTCTTCAATAAAAAAAACAATTACAACAACATAATGCTTATGTGAACAAATTGAGAACGTATATGAAGGAAAGTAACCCCCCATTGATTACAACGGAAACACACAAGTTTAAGCCTGGAGATGGGGTGTGGGTGAAACATTGGAAGGATGAACCTTTGAAACCTAGATGGAAGGGCCCGTATACTGTGGTCATGTGTTCTCCCCTAGCAGTAAAAATATTGGAATCCAAGTCTTGGATTCATTGGACTCGAGTTAAACCTGCAGTTGATGAATATTGGGAGGCAAAGAGGGACGAAGGCCGCCCCTTGGTGTTACGCTTGAAAAAGCGCTCCCTATAACTGCCCTACCGGCAACGGGCAGGCAACATATGGAGCCGAAGAGAAGCCCTACTGGTGTCACACCGGATGCTGACCCTCTACGTACGGCTGAAGAAAGGGATTAGGAAAATGAATATGAATGTCTAGGGAGGACTGATTCCAAGAAATGATAGTTAAAGAATACATAGCCATAGGGGCAGTAGGTCTGGCATTAGTAATTTTAATCCTGTTATTTGGGACCTGCTGTTTGGTAAGACTTTTCTTCTGGAATCAGCCTCCACCCAAAGAAAGGAGTGAAGTGCCCAAAATTCCTGATTATAACCCAGAGAAGTGTGAATTTCCTATGACTACTTAGGTTTGAAATACCCTAGGCGTGAGTTATCTGGAGTCTGTTAGGAGCCTGGGATTGTGGATAATATATTTAGCAAATTAGAGTAGGCTTTGTGGTACACCTCGGATTGATACTATCTTTTCCCCAATCTCACTTGATCCCCTCTATCTTCCAAAACCTTGTAATTGTGGTTGTTCCCCTGAGTGTGACTGTGAGAGTGGAAGAGGAATCATAGAAAGTGGACAGTGACTTGTTTCAGGTTGTTAAACATGAATCTCCTATGGATTTGGATGCTATTGGCGAGTGGTCTGTTGGGGAAAAGGGTCATGAATGCTAATCCCGCATGTTGTGAGGAGAGTCAGCCAGGTCCTCAAAGGTCAGAGGAAGGTTCTGGGAATGGTGTGAGGCCCCCAAGAAACGGTGGAGTCCAGGGTTTGAGATCCTTAGAGATTGTGGACAAAGAAGAAATGAAGCAAACCCCCTCCCGCCGACGGCTCATTTCTAGGTGGGGACCCCGGCCCAGGCCCACAGCCACTTCTGAACCCAAACGAACTTACCCCAAGTTAAAAACTGGACTGGGTCAGAGGAAGGACATCATAAAAACAAAAGGAGGTCCTCTGAAACAATTGAGGGATGGGAAATATATACTGAAAATACTAGAGTTAGCTCAGGATTTGGTAAATCAATCGAATCCCATCTTAGGCCAAAGATGTTGGTTGTGTTTGTCTGCATCCCCATCAGCGTATTATGCAATCCCTGTGGCACCAGACCTCTAGGTAAAGACCAATGCCACCTTGGCTTTTGAGAGAGGTGCCAGATGGGGAATTGTCACAGCAGAGGCCAAATTACACGATGATCTCTATAGTGCCATAGAAAAGTTGGGAGTCAGTCACCATCCCATTGTTGGTCCGGTGGCTGTAGGGGTGGACCTCATAGGGACACCTCCCTTATGTGTAAAACGAAGCCAAGACCCTCAGATGGGTACTCCTGTGGGATCAGACACAAAGAAAAACTGGCAGGAGTGTCAAATGGAATTAGACATGAGCCCCCGATGGGGACATATGAACCTCAAGGTAACATGCAGTATTTCTCCTTCTGCACACACCTCTTTAAAAAGAAGGTTACGTTTTCCCCTCCACCTCAATTGACCCTTAGAAAGAAGGAAGGAAATGTTATCTGGGTAAGGTGACCAAGCAAAATGGAGGCACCCCGATTCCCATTGTGGCTACACAGCAGGACACTGCAAGGATCGTGTGTTCCATTTCCCCGTGGTAATAGGAGCTCCTAGTATTCATTTGACCCTCCCTACTTCAGGGATGCACTAAGAGATCACCGTCAGAAACCTAACCTACAACCATTGATTGGCATGTTCACAGCAGGGACATTGGGAGTGTGGAGCAATGAGTATAATCATAGATTTCATGCATTTTCCATGAATATGGCAGTAGGTTTGGAAGAAAATGGAGTCTTTTTCTTTTTTTATTAAAGAGTTTTACAAAAACAAAATTTTACAATATATCCCCAAATCCCTCCCACCCCAAACCCACCCACTTCCCCCCCCCCACTTCCCAGAGCTAAATACAGGATTATAGTTACAATAATCATATTCTAAATAAAAATTATGCATAATACACAATTAACCAAATTCATAATGCGCTTTAACTCTCTTTTAACATAACAACAAACAACGTACCAATAACAATATCCCACTAAAATCTACTCATAAGCTAAATGGAACTTTTTAGTCCCATATTTGTTTTAAATATAATTTATCCATCTCCTCCAAACTGAAATATATCTTTCCTGTGAATGATCCTTCAAATAAGCAGAAATCTTAGACATTTCTGCAAGATTCAAAACTTTAAACACCCATTCTTCTACAGTGGGCAAACTATCCTTCTTCCAATATTGTCCCACCAGTAACCGTGCTGCCGTTATCATGTTCAACATCAAGTTAGTTTCTTTAACATCACAATCTACAATAATACCCAATAAAAACAATTGCGGGGAAAACTTTATCTTTCTCTTAAAAATCTTTTGAATGTTCCACCAAATTTTAATCCAAAAAGCTTTTATATTTCTACAAGTCCACCACATGTGAAAATAAGTAGCTTCTAAACTACCACACCTCCAACATTTAGACTGTAAATTAGGATACATGTTGGACAACTTCTTGGGATCCAGATGCCATCTATAAAACATTTTATAAAAATTTTCTCTTAAATTTTGAGCCTGGGTAAATTTAACATTTCTGACCCAAATTATCTCCCAGGTGTCCAACGAGATTGGTTCCTGAATATTTTGTGCCCACTTTATCATGCAGTCTTTAACCAGTTCCGTTTCCGAATCCAATTCAATTAAAGCATTATATATCCTCTTTATATGTGCACAATTTAAATCTCTAATTTGTTTTACTAAATTTTGATCTGTAATTGTGACGCCAACCTTTTGATCTGACTTCCACCTAGCTTTCAATTGGGTATATTGAAACCAAGAGTAACTTATGTTTTCTTGTCTTAACTCCTCTACTGGTTTAAGTTGCCAATCATTCCCTTGCAATCTAAGTAGTTCCTTATAAGAAACCATATCCATACTCACTCCCATAGATACGCCCTCTATCGCGTGTCCAGGAATTCCCCAAATCGGTATTTTATAATTTAACTTATAATAATACTTTTTCCAGACACGCAATAAAGCACTTCTAAGAATATGGGATTTAAAAGCCCTGTCTACCTTCTTATCATAAAGCAAATATGCATGCCATCCATATACCAAATCCCATCCCTCAAGATGAAGTATTCTCTTGTTAGTTAAATTAAGCCAATCACTAACCCAGGTCAAGGCAACCGCATCATAGTACAATTTCAAATTCGGCGCCTTGAGTCCCCCTCTTTCCCTGGCATCTTGTAAAATCTTAAATTTAACTCTTGGTTTTTTCCCCGCCCAGATAAATTTGTTAATACCCTTCTGCCATTGATCAAGGTTGGCATCCTTTTTCAATATAGGTATCATCTGACACAAAAAGAGAAACTTTGGTAGAACATTCATTTTAACAACTGCAATTCTTCCCAGTAATGATAATTGTAATTTTTTCCAATTATTTAAGTCCCTTTGTACCTTCAACCATAGTGTTTCATAATTATTCTTATACAATTTTACATTTGAGGCTGCAATATATACTCCTAGATATTTAACCTTCTTCACTATTTCAAAACCTGTTAATTTAGATAACATATCCCTTTCACTCATAGATAAATTCTTGGATAATATCTTCATTCAGCCTCCAGGATCTCCTACTAGCGTCTTCAGCAAAGAACTCCAACCAAACAGGACTATGGTCAGACATTGTCCTAGGAAAAATCTTAACGTTCTTAACCGAAGAGGAAAGATCAGTAGTAATCAAAATGAAGTCAATCCTGGAAAAAGATTTATGTCTATCCGAAAAAAAAGTAAAATCTCTGTCTCTCATATTCCTTTCCCGCCATACATCTCTTAATTCCATATCTTCCTTCAAATCAAAAAAAGCTTTAGGCAATTTTGAATTAAAAAAGTTTTTAGAAGATCCCTTCTTGTCTTCAGATGGCACCAAAACCCCATTCCAGTCCCCCATCATAATAACAGATTTGTAATCCAGTTCAATTAGTCTCTGATGTAAAAATTTAAAATTTTTTTGCTGTTGTTGATTTGGAGCATATAATCCAATAAGAAGAACTTTCTTTCCTTGTAATGTTAATTCAATACTAACATATCTCCCTTGTTTATCCGATTCAATCAATCTTGCCGAAAAGTCTTTTCTTAAGTAAATAACCACTCCAGCCTTCTTGTCCGGAGCAAAAGATGCAAAATGTGTTCCCAATCGGGAATTAATCAAATATTTTTGATCTTTTAATGCAATATGTGTCTCTTGTAAGCAAACAATGTCATTTTTATGTTGTTTCAGATAAAAAAATACTTTCTTTCTTTTCTGTGGTGAATTTAACCCATTAACATTCCATGTCAGGAACTTCACCATCTCTGGTGACTATGAGCCTTTGGAACATGGCCTGAAGATCAGCTGTTGCTCTCTTAGGACGTGCTCCTCCCACGGGCTCTAAAACGGCCGCATCTTGCGTAGCTGGACCAGTTACAGGCTTTTGTTTTTGCTCTTTTTCCATACGCTTATATGCAGCTCTTGTCATCCTCTGTTCTTTTGGATCTTCCTTTAATGCAAAACTCTGCTCCATGGCCTCCGGCTTCTGCATCTCCTCAAGGGGCAGTGACATTGCCCCTTCACTCAATTGTTTATCATCTTGTCTAGCTTCTGTTCTTTTAATTCGGGGAGATGGTGGTAAACCTGCTTTCAGGACCTTAGTGTAGAAATCTTTTGCTTTTAAGATTGTATCCAATCTGTATCTGGTCCCTGCATAATTTACCACAATTCCAATAGGTATTTCCCATCTGAACTGGATTTGTCGCTTCTTAAGCTCATCAGACAAAAAGGCAAAGTCTTTCCTCTTTCTAAGAATTTTTGAAGGTATCTCCTTTAAAATCATAATATCTTGGCCTGCAATTTGAAATTTTTCCCGATAAAAAGCCTGGATAATAGAATTTCTGGTTGATCTCCTGGAAAAATAAATCACTATATCTCTAGGTAGACTTTTTTGCCTAGCAATCCAGGAGTTAACCCTAAATATCTTATCCATTTCCTTAAGTAGTTCTTCAGGTTCCCATTTCAAAACAGGAGCCACTGCTTGTGCTATTTCCCATTCCAGATTTTCTTTAGGATTCTCTTTGAGGCCTCTGATACGCAAAACAAACTCCATGTTCTTATATTCTGATATAGTAACCTCGTCTTCTGTTCTGTCAATCTTGGCCTCTGCTCTATCAATCTTCTGTTCAGCATCAATAATTTTATTTTCCAAATTCTCCACATACTCCATAACTGAGTCCACACGAACATCCAGGCGTTCTATATGTGCAGCTAAGCCCTGGAGTGCAAGCGCTATATCTTCCCTCATCTGGTTGTTTTGATTCTTTATTTCTTGTTGCAAAACTTGCGTTGACTGCATCACAACTTGCTGAATGTCTGTCAGTGTAAATGCAGGAGGTGGGGGAGAGGGTGGTTGTACTGTAGGTTTCATCGAAGTCTGCCCTGCAGCTTGTGGTATAGGTGAGGAGATAAAATTCTTAGAAAGCGGGGGCCCTCCCCCACGTCTCGCAGCCATCTCTTAGGTTTCGATTTCCTCTTTCACCCAGCAGAATCAAAGTTCAGGGGGGAAAAAAGGAAGAAAAGGGAAAAAAAAATAATTCTCCCAAAGTTCTTAACCTTCAATAAGAAGAAAAGGGAACAGGCTTTCAAATACACAAAATCCGATACTGGATAAAGTCAGTTGCAAATTGTATCTCTTGCTTTGTAGCAAAATATAACAATTTTCTTTTTTTTTTAATAATTTTTATTAAACAAATTTTAAATAAAAAAACAAGAACATTATTACAAAGTACTAAAAGGTGCATCAAATAGAAAAACACCAAGACATCCTAGGCACCAAAAAAACAAGAACAACAACATTAGACAGGACCGGGGTGTGTAATACTACCCCTAATTTCTTTTTCTCGTACATCCCAGGCTAAGTAACCTTTAATTACCAAATATTAGAAATCTATAATTGTATATATCTCCAGATTCTATACCTCAAATAAAAATAGACAATCATCTAGTATTTCCCCCGTTGAGATTAAATCTTCTATTTTGTAACCATGAATACCAGGAATCCCAACTTTTATTGAAAAGTGATTCACTTTTCCCTTTGAGAATATATGTCATACGATCTGACTCTGCGCATAGTAATACTTTCTCTATTACTTGATAGTCCGTTGGGATTTCCATCGTCTTCCAATATTGCGCATAAGTCATACGCGCCGCTGTTGTAATATGTATTACTAGATACCAAACATTTTTGGTACTTCTTGTGGCTTCATCCCCAAGAGGAAAATAGCTGGGTCCAATTGAAGATCATATCCTGTTATTTGAAATAACCAATTTTTTATATTGGTCCAGTAACGCCTAACCTTTGGACAAGTCCACCATTGCAAAAAAGAGTACCTCTAGTGATACCATTGTTAGCCATCCTAGGAATAGGTACTGCAGTAGGGACAGGTGTGGGAGGTTTAGCTCATTCTACAACCTAGTTTAAGCAGCTTTCTGAGGAATTTCAACAGAGTCTGACTCAGATTGCTGGGACCTTGGTTGAAGTACAGGACCAAATCAATTCATTGGCAGCAGTAGTCCTGCAAAACAGGCGAGCCCTAGACCTCCTGACAGCTGAGAAAGGGGGTTTATGTTTATTCGTAGGAGAAGAATGTTGTTTTTATATGAATAAATCAGGCTTGGTCAGGGAGGTAGCAAGGGACCTACAAGATAGAGCATCCAAAATTGGCCAGAGAATCCAAGGAACTGACCAATGGTTCTCATGGTTACCAGGCACAGCGTGGGTAAAGCAGGTGCTGTTTTTGTTGTTATGTGGAATAGCCGGATGGGTCTTTGTACCGTGTGTAATACCTATACTCAGACAAGTGACTAAGAGGACAGTAAAGGAGATGGAAATTGAAAAGGAGTTGGCCATATTGGAAGAATCTCGGGGATATAAATACACCCCAGGCATGGGAAGGAGGAGCCAGAATATAGACAGTGGGGTCTATGTGCGCTTTGGACCTGGGGGTTTAGAGAAAGTGCCTGAGGAAGATGAAGTCTAACTCATGAAGTTGTTCTCTCTCTCTGCCTGTTGCTATTTGCCTGTTTCAAACTGTCAATAGGATATAGGAACATAAGTATCAGTTCAAAGTTTTGTTCTGCTACATAGTTTGCCTATTTTAATATATACTGAGGTTGTTATGTTAACTTTGCTTCCTGGACATGAAACAGTACCTCTAGAAGGGTGAGGCTCAATGGTAATAGAGCCTCAAACGGGGGAGTGAAGTAGGCCATGGAAAAATACAAAGAATACATATGAATGTTGCATGTCATAACTGTGAGGTCGGACTGAAGCGAGAATACCCGTGTATTAGGTAGAAGAACAACAAGGAAATGGAAAATGTCAAGCCACAAGGTAAACCGGGGGTCATACTCAGTCAGGCAGCATAAACTTTGTTATAGCTAACCACATAGGTCTCGCTTGTAGCTAACCACAAGCATAGCACAGGAAACATAGACGCTCGCAAGACACCTGCAGCCTTCCTGGAAACAAGGATGCACGATATTTAGCTAAAAGAGCATAAAGCAAAGTGGGGCTTAAAAGTTCATGTAACCAATCAGAGTTTATAAACTGCATCTACGTGTTTGGCTGTTTGTGAAGACTATATATGTGTATGCTTTTCCTTGAAACGGGGTTCAGATTGTTCAGTACAAACTGGGTCTGAACCTGCGCAATAAATCTTTTCTACTTGTCCTGGAATGCTGACTCAGTCTGCCTTATTTCCTACCACACTATCACCATCTATGGAGATTGTCAGTCATCCAGGTCATGGTTGTCTCAAAGATGCTTTTTCAAGAGGCAACTGAACTTTGTTTTTCCTTGAAGACATTTTGCTTCTTATCCAAGAAGCTTCTTGGAACTGAAGAAATAAAGAATCAAAACAACCAGATGAGGGAAGATATAGCGCTTGCACTCCAGGGCTTAGCTGCACATATAGAACGCCTGGATGTTCGTGTGGACTCAGTTATGGAGTATGTGGAGAATTTGGAAAATAAAATTATTGATGCTGAACAGAAGATTGATAGAGCAGAGGCCAAGATTGACAGAACAGAAGACGAGGTTACTATATCAGAATATAAGAACATGGAGTTTGCTTTGCGTATCAGAGGCCTCAAAGAGAATCCTAAAGAAAATCTGGAATGGGAAATAGCACAAGCAGTGGCTCCTGTTTTGAAATGGGAACCTGAAGAACTACTTAAGGAAATGGATAAGATATTTAGGGTTAACTCCTGGATTGCTAGGCAAAAAAGTCTACCTAGAGATATAGTGATTTATTTTTCCAGGAGATCAACCAGAAATTCTATTATCCAGGCTTTTTATCGGGAAAAATTTCAAATTGCAGGCCAAGATATTATGATTTTAAAGGAGATACCTTCAAAAATTCTTAGAAAGAGGAAAGACTTTGCCTTTTTGTCTGATGAGCTTAAGAAGCGACAAATCCAGTTCAGATGGGAAATACCTATTGGAATTGTGGTAAATTATGCAGGGACCAGATACAGATTGGATACAATCTTAAAAGCAAAAGATTTCTACACTAAGGTCCTGAAAGCAGGTTTACCACCATCTCCCCGAATTAAAAGAACAGAAGCTAGACAAGATGATAAACAATTGAGTGAAGGGGCAATGTCACTGCCCCTTGAGGAGATGCAGAAGCCGGAGGCCATGGAGCAGAGTTTTGCATTAAAGGAAGATCCAAAAGAACAGAGGATGACAAGAGCTGCATATAAGCGTATGGAAAAAGAGCAAAAACAAAAGCCTGTAACTGGTCCAGCTACGCAAGATGCGGCCGTTTTAGAGCCCGTGGGAGGAGCACGTCCTAAGAGAGCAACAGCTGATCTTCAGGCCATGTTCCAAAGGCTCATGGTCACCAGAGATGGTGAAGTTCCTGACATGGAATGTTAATGGGTTAAATTCACCACAGAAAAGAAAGAAAGTATTTTTTTATCTGAAACAACATAAAATGACATTGTTTGCTTACAAGAGACACATATTGCATTAAAAGATCAAAAATATTTGATTAATTCCCGATTGGGAACACATTTTGCATCTTTTGCTCCGGACAAGAAGTGAAACGTCTTCAAGGAAAAACAAAGTCGGGTTGCCTCTTGAAAAAGCACCTTTGGGACATTTTATCAATAGATTTTTCTATTATGCCATTCATAATGGGATATTTTAAACATGGAACTCTTAATTTGAAGTAGTTTAAACCCTTTATGGAAGTCAATGAAGGGAGGCCTGAACATAAATACAATTACAGGTAGTCCTCGCCTTACAACCATAACTGAGCCCAACATTTCCATTGCTAAGCAAAGCAGTTGTTAAGTGAGTTTTACCCCATTTTGCAACCTTTTTTTGCCACAGTTAAGGAAATCACTGCAGTTGTTAAGTGAATCATGCAGTCATTAAGCGACTCTGGCTTCCCCCACTGACTGCTTGTTAGAAGCCAGCTGGGAAGGTTACAAATGGTGAACACATGACCCTGGGATAGTGCAACTGTCATAAATACATGCCAGTCATCAAGCACCTGAAGTTTGAACACGTAGATTAGGGGTGTCAAACTGGCAGCCAATGGGCCAGATGCGTCACGCACAGGCCACGCCTACCCCAGCTCCACAAAGGCAAAAAAGTCACATCACATGACGTGATCGAGTTTGACACCTGTAACGTAGACCATGGGGATGCTGCAACAGTTGTGTGAAAACTGGTCATAAGTCACTTTTTTCAGTGCCATTGTAACTGGCCACTTGTTCTGTACCAGCCTGCTACCGGCCTTGCAGAAAAGGCAACCCCTTTATAAACGGCAAGAGGCTGGAATACGTCTGCCAAATTTATTACAAAAACAAACAAAACACATACCAAGATACAGGAGCTTTGAAACACTATCGGAGCGGTTGCTTTCAGCAAACCAGCCCTCCCCAAACATTCCCTTTATAAAGAGTTCAGGGCGTGGCCTCTCTTTGCCTCCATCCGAGAAGCCCCACAGCCTTCCTCTGCTTGCTCCTACTTGACTGCCTCCTGCGTCGAGCGTCCTTGAACAGGGCCAGCTGTGGGTCATCTTCATCCACACTGTCAGGCTCACACAGCTGGGTCTCCACCAGGTAGGAGGGGCCTGGCTGGGGGCTCTGCGGAGCTTCAAAGCCATCATCAGCAAGTTCTTCAACACCCCCCTCCTCCCCCTCATCTGAGTCATCCGACCCAACTGCCGAACCCACAGGCTGACCCTGAATCACAACACCACTAAACAAATGGTTGTAAGTCAAGGACTACCTGTAACAGTTTTGCAAGTATGGGAATTTCCAGAGAATAGCCATGTTGGCTTTGTAACAAAAACATCTGAGTTGATTACACCTTAAAGACCAACAGGTTTTATGACATAAATGTTCATGAATTGCATTCTGATTCTTTGGATATTTGTAAGCTGTCCAGAAACCTTGGTATAATAAATTACTGTACTCTTTAAAATGCCACAGGAATCTTGTTATGTGAATATATAAATGTATATCTGAAAGGGGACAGATGGAAAATCACAGGTGTTGAGGTAACACATTGAAAGCTACAGTAGTGTAGAGCTTAAAGGGATTGGAGGTTCAAGTCCACTTTTAGGAACCGGATAATGGGGTTGGGCATTATTTCACAACCCAACACAACTGTAGTGGGGAAATGCTTGAAGAGGAGCATGCTGTGGTCACCATCTTAATCTCATGGAGGAAAGACAGGCTATTAAATTGATGAATAAACAATCCTAACTTTATCTGAACTAAATGCAGTTCTCCTCAAAACAGCATTTACCATTGCATACTAATGGCAGTGCATTTTTGACTGTGAGATACTAGTCCCTGCAAACTTTCCGTGAGTTCGTCCACCACTTCAGACTTCACAGTCCATTGTAGGCAATGAGAGAAGTTTTATATCCAAATATATTTTATTCTTTACTGTTTCCATTTTCCCTTAAAACATTAACAGAATCCACAATGGTCTGAGAATCAGTGTCTCCACTAGATAATTGACAGTCAAGCTGAAACTAAATTAATCAACTAAAATTAGCAATCTTCCTCAAAACCCCAAATAAGTTACCCTGACCTAATCCACATATCAAAGGATAAGGTCTGCGGAGTTAATTAAATTAGGTCTCCCAGCGGAACTGCTGTTCACAATAAACATACCTACACACAAACACACGCCCAAGTGTCACCCTAGAATCAGCACGTAGACACTTCCACACACCGAACAAGCTCCCCCTATAAAAGTCTGCCGCTGTACCCTATTTCTCGGCAGCTGCCCCTAAAGGCAAGTTGTTTTGCTTTTAGGAATAAATATTCTTTCCTCACAGCTGTCTGGATCTCATTTTTATTTATTCTTGCACAGCCCCGGCTCGAGTTGGAACCCCAAATTATTCTGACAGCAGTTTTATTGCGGGTTAAATTTACTCTCGAAGAGGTAGCCTGCAATCTTACAACTGAAATGTAAGCGTGCTTGCTCAGAAGCAGCCTTTACTACACAAACTGTATGTAGAATTATATCCGCGACGCATCCCCTCGTAGTAAGGGTGAAGTTCTATGCCCATTTATTGAGAACCAATTCAAGCAAACCTTACCCGGGTTCATTTCAAGGAAAACCTGCATAAAGTCCCAGCCCAAACGTCTCTTACTCCCCTCCCCCCGAGCAGGACATTCGCCGGCTCACGGCCACCCTGTTGTCCTTCCAGCGTTTCCCAGCGCTCTTTTAATCGGCCTCTGCGTCCCATCACGTTCTTTCTAAACGTTGGAAGGGCATCCTCGCCCCTCCCTAAGAAGGAACTGTCGAACAGCTAACCAACCGCTTCTCGCTTTGCGAGGTGACATCACGTACGTGCGTGAGCGGCTGACGTACAGGCCCGTCGCCTTGGCCACTCGTCCTTTTTTTTGCCGCCTAGGCTGAAGGAACTAGGCGGCTAAATAGAGTCCAGTGCACCGGGATCCGTTTCGGCGCTCCCTTTCTTCGCGCATTCCCTTCTGCCACCTCGGCAAAGGTTGCAGAGGCGCAGCTGGGGAACGAAGGGGGCCTGGACCTGAAACAAAATGGCGGCTCCGGGCGAGTACTTCAGTGTGGGAAGTCAGGTGTCGTGCCGGACTTGCCAGGAGCAGCGGCTGCAAGGCGAGGTGGTGGCTTTTGATTACCCCAGCAAGATGTTGGCACTCAGTATCCTGACTGGAAGAAGAATAGGGCGAGGGGAGGCCGGCGCCGGGCCTACGAGAGGGCTGTATGGGAAGGGGGCACGTGAGCCTGCTCCTTCTTCGACAGCTAGAGGCAGCTTGAGGAGCTGTGACAGATTTGGAAAGGTTGGGGCTGTAGCTGGAGTGAGCTCTACGTCAAAGACTTAGGAAACCTATGACCGTGATTTTAGGGGAGGGGGGGCTAATTTTGAAAGAGAAGACTTCAGTGAAGTGCTGTCTGGGTATCATTTGAGCCAGGCAATTACTGTTTCAATATGGAATGGGGAATCTGGAGCAAGAGGTGAACCTGTACAGGTGTGTCCAACCTGCAGCCCATGGGACCCTTGCAGCCTTGGACAGCGAGTAATGCGGCCCCACAAGATAGTGTTAGGTTTTAATGTATATGTATGTCTAGTCATGCCGGCCACATGACCACGGAGACGTCCTCGGACAAGCGCTGGCTCTTCGGCTTTGAAACGGAGATGAGCACCGGCCCCTAGAGTCGGAAACGACTAGCACACATGTGCGGGGGAACCTTTACCTTATATAATAAATTATATATTTTATATGCCAAAAGTTTGGACATGCCTGCTGTACAGGAAGGACAGTGAGGAAGAGCCATTCAGTTAGTTAAGGAAGGGAAAGTTGTGGGGAAATGGAGTGCTAATGGATGGATAAGATGTGAAAACTGAAGTCCAGAAAGTGCTTTCTGGCATTGTAATAAAAATGGGAGAAAAATTGGAGGATATGTTAAGAATAATATGTGGAGTAGGAGGAATGGAGACTGGTGCAGGGTTTTATTGAGAGTGAAGATTTAAGTTAAACCTGAGGAAGTTGGAGGCAGCCTTGATTGGTAGAAAAGCATCTGCGCTTGATATAACTCACAGAAAATGTGTAATACTTCTCAGCATTTGATGGATAGTAATCCAAATGTATGAATAATTGTCTTTGGAAAGCATTGTATGCAAGTCAATAAATTGTAAGTCTTCATTTGCTGTTTATGTAATTGCTTTTGATGTAGCTATTGAGTGTGTGTATGTGTAAATCCTTCCTGAGAGTATTTGGTTTGGGATTTACTGTTATGTGAACTGGAATGCAATTTGAATTGGAAGAAGATTTGTGGCAAAAGAAAGGTGCTTTTAGTCTTCAATAGTTTTCTCTTATAACTGCTATGGATCTTCACTGAGCACATTCAGGCACTCATGGCCTGGGCCCTAGTTCTTGAATTGGGGAAGAACGAGAGGTTGACTTTATGAGTGATAGGGAGAGGTTTTAATACACTATTTCAGTGTGATGTACAGTACGTTTATAGCAATTGAAAGGGAAGAAGCTAGGCTTGGGATAACATGTCCTAGCAATGCAGTGGTCTATCTGGCATCTTTCTTCACCTAAGGCACGGGTGTCAAACGTGCTATGTCATGTGATGTGTTGTGATGTATTGTGACTTTTTTTGCATAGCTGGGGTGGGCATGGCCTCCGTATGATGCAACCAGCCCACGGACCGGCAGTTTGACACCCCTGAAGGCAGGAAACATTTTTCTTGTTTATTAGAATGCCATAGTGTAATATCTACGGGTTTAGGGAGACATGAAAGGATAATTCCACACTTCCTCTGCCTTCCAAGTGCAGTTCATTTCAACCTGTATGGCTTTGGAAGGGTGAACTACTGTAAATAAATTCACGGAGGAAAAGGACTATCCATGGTGTTGCAGAGTAGCAGCACAAGACACTGTTGCATTGGTGTGGTAGGAGGCTGAAGAAGTAAATCTTTGATCTGATCCAGAAAGCTTTTTTATTTGATTACAATGAAATTAGTGTTGGGGTGATTTGACAGCAAAGTCCACAGAGATTTTGTGTGCTGTTACAGCAGTTTTACAGTGGAACTGATAGTTACTAAGAAAATGGTGGGGTGGGGGATTTGGTTTAGTTAGCACCTGTTGCTCAATATTTTAAGTGAACAAATCCTGTCCTGTTGACTTTGTTTACAACTATTCTCAGGAGGCAATCCTGATTATATTGAATGTACCATAAATATAAATTCTTCCTTCATAGAAGTGTATCATTTTCTGAGCTGCTATACAACCTTTGTATGTTTCCTTAATGTTTTTTCCCCAGAATGCCCTTCCTCAAGTGGTAAACCTAACCATGCAGATATCTTACTTATAAATTTACAGTATGTATCAGAAGTTAACATAATCAATGACCGTACAGAAACACCCCCACCTTTAGCTTCACTCAATGTTAGCAAGGTAAGAATCTTGTGAAGATGTTTTTTCAAGTCATTGAATATATTGAACCTACATTCAGAAGCTATTCACAGCATAAACTGTTTATTTCCACTTGGCTTTTAAATTGCATCTTGATGTTCTTAATCATGTTGTTTGAGTAGCAACACTAAATAGTTTTCAAGTTAATATTTTTTCTGGTAATTTACTTGTTGAATATTGCTTAATCCAGGAATTCTCAAATTCTAGTACTGCAGTTTTATAAAAGTATGAATAAAGTTGTGCATTCCTTCTCATGAATGGTTCAAATTATTTCATTTGGGTTGGCCAAGAAATAAATATGTTTCATATTTTCTTGACTTATCAGCAGTACTAGTCGACTTTGACTTTTCTCTTGCCACCCAACAAAAATATTTTCATTTTGAAAGGCTGGAAGTTTAAAATAACAGATAAAAATACTGAACTTTGCTCATGCGAGAATCACCCTAAAGGTTATGAATATGCTACTACATTGGAACTTATAAGCCAGCAGAAGATCACTTGCCAGTCACAGTAGTGAGGAATAGTTTAACCATCTTTCAAAATTCAAGGCAGGGTTGGCTGCCCATTCTTACTGTGCAAGCCAGCTGCAGGCTTAGCCAGGCAAATTGGGAGCAACGTTTGACAAAGCACATGTTTTGTGTTCACATGTCTAATCATCTTAAATTTAAATGTCTAGCTCTTGTCCTTTAAATTTCTCATTATCCTCAATTTGAAAATATAACCCATAATTTTCAAGCAACATAAATTATCATGTTGTTGTTAGTTGCGAAGTCGTGTCTGACCCATCGCGACCCTATGGACAATGTTCCTCCAGGCTTTCCTGTCCTCTACCATCTTCTGGAGTCCATTTAAGCTCACGCCTACTGCTTCAGTAACTCCATCCAGCCACCTCATTCTCTGTCGTCCCGTTCTTCTATTGCCCTCAATCTTTCCCAGCATTAGGCTCTTCTCCAGTGAGTCCTTCCTCCTCATTAGGTGGCCAAAGTATTTGAGTTTTAGCTTCAGGATCTGGCATTCTAAAGAGCAGTCAGGGTTGATCTCTAGGACTGACCGGTTTGATCGCCTTGCAGTCCAAGGGACTCGCAGGAGTCTTCTCCAGCACCAGAGTTCAAAGGCTTCAATTCTTTTGCGCTCAGCCTTTCTTATGGTCCAACTTTCACTGCCATACATTGCAACTGGGAAGACCATAGCCTTGACTATACGCACTTTTGTTGACAGGGTGATGTCTCTGCTTTTTAGTGTGCTGTCTAGATTTGCCATGGCTTTCCTCCCGAGGAGCAAGCGTCTTTTAATTTCTTGACTACAGTCCCCATCTGCAGTGATCTTGGAGCCCAGGAAAATAAAATCTGTCACTACCTCCATTTCTTCCCCATCTATTTGCCAGGAATTGAGAGGGCCGGATGCCATGATCTTGGTTTTCTTAATGTTTAGTTTCAACCCAACTTTTGCACACTCCTTCTTCACTCGCAACAAGAGACTCTTCAGTTCCTCTTCACTTTCTGCCATTAGAGTGGTATCATCTGCATATCTTAGGTTGTTGATATTTCTTCCAGCAATCTTAATTCCAACTTTTGATTCATCTAGCCCTGCCTTTCTCATGATGTGCTCTGCATATAAGTTAAATAGGCAAGGCGACAGTATACAGCCTTGCCGGACTCCTTTCCCAATTTTGAACCAATCAGTGGTTCCGTGTCCAGTTCTCACTGTTGCTTCTTGGCCCGCATATAGGTTTCTCAAGAGACAAATAAGATGTTCTGGTACTCCCATCTCTTTAAGGACTTGCCACAGTTTGTTATGATCCACACAATCAAAGGCTTTAGCATAGTCAATGAAGCAGAAGTAGATGTTTTTCTGGAACTCTCTAGCTTTCTCCATGATCCAGCGTATGTTGGCAATTTGATCTCTAGTTCCTCTGCCTCTTCGAAATCCTGCCTGTACTTCTGGTAGTTCTCGATCCACATACTGCTGGAGTCTAGCTTGTAGGATTTTAAGCATAACTTTACTAGCATGAGAAATGAGTGCAATGGTGTGATAGTTTGAACATTCTTTGGCACTGCCTTTCTTTGGAATTGGAATGTAAACTGATCTTTTCCAATCCTGTGGCCACTGTTGAGTTTTCCAAATTTGCTGGCAAATTGAGTGTAGCACTTTTACTGCATCATCTTTTAAGATTTTGAATAGCTCAGCTGGAATACTGTCACCTCCACTAGCTTTGTTGTTGCTCAGCTTTTCTAAGGCCCACTTCACTTCACATTCTAGGATGTCTGGCTCGAGGTCAGTGACCACCTCATTGTGATTATCAGGGACGTTAAGCTCATTCTTGTATAGTTCTTCTGTGTAATTTTGCCATCTTTTCTTAATCTCTTCTGCCTCTGTTAGGTCCCTGCCATTTTGGTCCTTTATCATGCCCATTTTTGCATTGAACGTTCCCTTCATCTCTCCAATTTTCTTGAAAAGATCTCTGGTCCTCCCTATTCTATTGTTTTCTTCTATTTCTTTGCACTGTTCATTTAAAAAGGCATTCTTATCTCTTCTAGCTATTCTCTGGAATTCTGCATTCAATTGGGCGTATCTTTCTTTTTCTCCCTTGCCTTTCGCTTCCCTCCTTTTTTCAGCTATTTGCAAAGCTTCCTCAGACAGCCATTTTGCTTTCTTGCATTTCTTTTTCTTTGGGATGGTTTTGGTTGCTACCTGTTGTACAATGTTGCGAACCTCTGTCCATAGTTCTTCAGGCACCCTGTCTATCAGATCTAATTCCTTAAATCTATTTGTCACCTCTACTGTATATTCAACAGGGATATGATTTAATTCATACCTGAGTGGCCTAGTGCTTTTCCCTACTTTCTTCAGTTTAAGCCTAAATTTTGCAACAAGAAGCTCATGGTCTGAGCCACAGTCAGCTCCTTGTCTTGTTTTTACTGACTGTATAGAGCTTCTCCATCTTTGGCTGCAGAGCATATAGTCAATCTGATTTCTGTGTTGACCGTCTGGTGATGTCCATGTGTAGAGCCGTCTCTTGGGTTGTTGGAAAAGAGTGTTTGCTATAACCATCGTATTCTCTTGACAAAATTCTATCAGCCTGTGCCCTGCTTCATTTTGTACTCCAAGGCCAAACTTGCCTGTTATTCCGGTTATCTTTTGGCTTCCTACTTTAGCATTCCAATCCCCCATGATGATAAGGACATCATTTTTTGGTGTTAGTTCTATAAGGTGCTGTAGGGCTTCATAGAACCGGTCAATTTCATCCTCTTCAGCACCGGTGGTTAGGGCATAGACTTGGACTACTGTGATATTGAATGGTTTGCCTTGGATTCGAACTGAGATCATTCTGTCATTTTGAGGATTGTATCCCAGTATTGCTTTTCCTACTCTTTTATTGACTATGAAGGCTACTCCATTTCTTCTGAGGGATTCTTGCCCGCAGTAGTATACCTGATGGTCATCTGAATTAAATTCACCCATTCCTGTCCATTTTAGTTCGCTGATACCTAAGATGTCGATGTTCAGTCTTGTCATCTCTTGTTTGACCACGTCCAGCTTTCCTTGATTCATGGATCTTACATTCCAGGTTCCTATGGAGAAAAAAACTTTACAGCATCGGACTTTCCTTTCACCACCAGACACATCCACAGCTGAGCGTCCTTTCGGCTTTGGCCCACTCGCTTCATTCTTTCTGGCGCTACTAGTACTAGCCCTCTGCTCTTCCTCAGTAGCATATTGGACGCCTTCCGACCTGAGGGGCTCATCTTCCAGCGTCATATCGTTTTGCCTTTTGGTACTGTCCATAGGGTTTTCATGGCAAAGATACTATCATGGCAAAGATGCTATCATAGCCATTGCTTTAATATATTCATAATCTTGAGAGTAGTTTATTGTTCAACTATATCTCATTTCCCTGATGTATTTTAATTGGACAAAGCAGCTTTCCCTCAGTGTTATATATGATTATAGACTATAGTGGACAGGATGGGAGAATGCTAGATTCAAGAAAGCTGGCTTACCCTCTTGTTTATCACTGGAATGAGGTTGTCCCTATTAAGGCAGTGGGTCAGCTGTTTATATGTTTTTCCCCCCTTTTTACCTAAAAGCCTGTCTCCAGGTTACTGATTTTAAGGCTCTTACTTTAGGCATAGAGAGTCTAACTTTTGCTTGCTTGGATTTGGGATTTATTACATAGATGTACGCATTTTGTAGGAATAATGAGTGTGAGAAATCAAATGTTCAGAAGTTCCTCATTTTCTACGTTACATGTGAGATTTGGAAAACTGAATAATACACATTTCAATGTACAGTACTGAGTTGGCAATAAATTCACAGCTTTTCTGGAGGAATATTTAAACTAAACAACAGGGACAGTGAGTTAATTGATACAGAACATCACTGTCCCCGGCAATCTAAGAAAATAGGGGAAGTCAGGCACCACACAAGTTATGTAACAAGTAAACAAAGGACTCAAATGTCTGTACACCAATGCGCAGAGTATGAACAGTAAGCAGGGTGAACTAGAAATTCAGGTAAATGAGGGCGGATATGGTATTGTTGCCATTATGGAAACATGGTGGGAAGAAACCCACAAATGGAACACACAGCTAGAGGGATTTAAACTATTTAAAAGAAACGGACTAAACAAAAGAGGTGGAGTTGCTCTATATATAAGAAATAACTTTATCTCTACAGAAATAGAGCACAATAATGATGAAAACTGTAAACTTCAAAGCATTTGGGTCAATATAAAAAGGGGGGAAAATGACATTGCCATAGGTGTATACTATAGGCTGCCCAACCAAGCAGAGGAAATAGATGAACTTTTTGCTAGTCAGCTAACTAAGGTATGTAGGAAGCACATCACAATAGTAATGGGGGACTTTACCCTGATACCAACTGGGAGACAAGCTCTGCACCAAGTGGAAGATCAAACAGATTCCCGACAAACCTAGCAGACAACTTTCTCTCCCAAAAAGTAGAGAAGGGAACTAGGGGATTGGCCATATTGGATTTAATTCTCACTAACAGAGATGAAATGATAGAAAGTGTCAAAGCCACAGGAACCTTGGGAGGAAGTGATCATGCAATATTGGAATTCAACATTCTGGAAGCACAAGCAATAGAACACAGCCAAACTAGAGTCTTGGACTTTAAAAGAGCTAATTTCAATAAATTTAGAGAGACCTTGGGAAGAATTCCATGGATGAGAATCCTAAAGGGGAAAAAAACTCAAGAAGCTTGCGGATTTTTGAAAAGTGAGATAATAAAGGCTCAGTCTAGCACACAGGTCTGCAACCCGCGGCTCCGGAGCCGCATGCGGCTCTTTCAGCCGTCTCCTGTGGCTCCCAGTCCTCTGCCATGTGCAGTCCAAAAAAAAAAGTGGGACTAAAAAAGTTCAACCAATCAATTCAAATATGCAGGGTAGGTGCATATCTCGCCTTGGCTCCACTGTTCAGTCAAACCCTGTTCTGCGCATGCACACATGTACGCACATGCGCACACATTTTTTGCGGCTCCCAGTTTTTCCTTTTGTGAGGGAACCGGTTCTGAGTGGCTCTTTCACTGTTTCAGGTTGCTGATCCCTGGTCTAGCACAATACCAACAAAGAAGAAAAATAACAGCTCTCAAAAGAAACCAGCATGGCTGCATAAAGAACTCTCTGATAAATTGAAAGATAAAAAGGACAAGTATAAGAAGTGGAAAGAGGGGCACATAACTAAGTCAGAATATCAGCAAATAGACCGTGCCTGCAAACATGAAGTGAGGGAAGCTAAGGCTCAAAATGAACTAAGGCTTGCGACCAAAGTAAAAAATAACAAAAAAGCTTCTTTCAACATGTAAAAAACAAGAAAAAAGTTAAGGAAATGATTGGTCCATTAGTGGGGGAAAGTGGCAAAAAGGTGACAAGCAACAGGGAGAAAGCAGAACTATTTAACTCGTTTTTTGCATCTGTCTTTACACAAAGGGAAAAAACAGTCCAACCTACCAAAACCAGTGCTATAAAAAACAGAATAGAAACGCAAGTTAAGATAGGCAACAAAATGGTAAGTGAGCACCTGTCCAGCCTAGACGAGTTCAAATCATCAGGACCAGATGGATTACACCCCAAAGTTCTCAAGGAACTAGCAGACGTGATCTCAGAACCACTGAACTATATTTTTCAAAGATCCTGGAGCACTGGGCAACTACCAGAGGACTGGAAGAGAGTTGATGTAGTTCCCATCTTCAAAAAAGGGGGAAAATTGATCCAGGAAACTACAGAACTATCAGCCTGACCTCAATACCTGGGAAGATTCTGGAAAAGATAATCAAACAGCAAATCGGCGACACTTTGATGCAAACAAAGTCATCACTAAAAGTCAACATGGGTTTGTCAAAAATAGATCAAGCCAGACAAATCTTATTGCATTCTTTGACCAAGTGACAAAATTAGTGGATCAGAGGAATGCTGTAGATATACAGGTGAAACTTGAAAAATTAGAATATCGTGCAAAAGTTCATTTATTTCAGTAATGCAACTTAAAAGGGGAAACTGATATATGAGATAGACTCATTACATGCAAAGCAAGATAGTTCAAGCCGTGATTTGTCATAATTGTGATGATTATGGCTTACAGCTCATGAAAACCCCAAATCCACAATCTCAGAAAATTAGAATATTACATGCAATCAATAAAACAAGGAGTGTACATAGAACAATATCGCACCTCTGAAAAGTATAAGCATGCATATGTACTCAGTACTTGGTTTGGGCCCCTTTTGCAGCAATTACTGCCTCAATGCGGCGTGGCATGGAAGCTATCAGCCTGTGGCACTGCTGATGTGTTATGGAAGAACAGGTTGCTTCAATAGCGGCCTTCAGCTCTTCTGCATTGTTCGGTCTCATGTCTCTCATCTTTCTCTTGGCAATGCCCCATAGATTCTCTATGGGGTTCAGGTCAGGCGGGTTTGCTGGCCAATCACCACACACATTTGGGGAGCCGTGGGATTACTGTGCTTGATTGGCCAGCAAACCCGCCTGACCTGAACCCCATAGAGAGCCATAGACATGGCTCCCCAAATCAGCACAGACTGTGGAAACTTCACACTGGACTTCAAGCATCTTGCAGTGTGTGCCTCTCCATTCTTCCTCCAGACTCTGGGTCCTTGGTTTCCAAATGAGATGCAAAAGTTGCTCTCATCAGAAAAGAGGACTTTGGACCACTGAGCAACAGACCAGGTCTGTTTTTCTTTAGCCCAGGTAAGACGCTTCTGGCGTTGTTTGTTGTTCAGGAGCGGCTTGACAAGAGGAATACGACATTTGAAGCCCATGTCCAGGATCCGTCTGTGTGTGGTGGCTCTTGATGCACTGACTCCAGCCTCAGTGCACTCCTTGTGAAAGTCCCCAACACTTTTGAATGGCCTTTTCCTGACAATCCTCTCCAGGCTGCGGTCATCCCTGCTGCTTGTGCACCTTTTTCTTCCACACTTTTCCCTTCCACATAACTTTCTATTAATGTGCTTTGATACAGCACTTTGGGAACATCCAACCTCTTTTGCAATTACCTTTTCAGGCTTTCCCTCCTTATGGAGGGTGTCAATGATGGTTTTCTGCACAACTGTCAGGTCAGCAGTCTTCCCCATGATTGTGATTCCTACTGAACCAGACTGAGAGACCATTTAAAGGCTCAGGAACCCTTTGCAGGTGTTATGGCTTCATTAGCTGATTAGAGTGGGACACTTTGAGCCTAGAATATTGCACCTTTTCACAATATTCTAACTTTCTGAGATTGTGGATTTGGGGTTTTCATGAGCTGTACGCCATAATCATCACAATTATGAGAAATCACGGCTTGAACTATCTTGCTTTGCATGTAATGAGTCTATCTCATATATTAGTTTCCCCTTTTAAGTTGCATTACTGAAATAAATGAACTTTTGCACGATATTCTGATTTTTCGAGTTTCACCTGTAATTTACTTGGACTTCAGTAAGGCATTTGATAAAGTAGATCACAACCTACTACTTGATAAGATAGAAAAATGTGGGTTAGATAGCATCACCACCAGATGGATTTGTAGCTGGCTGAGAGGCTGTACTTGGCGTGTGGTCCTCAATGGAACTGCATCTACATGGAAGGAAGTGTGTAGTGGGGGTTCCCCAGGGCTCTGTTCTGGTACCAGTGCTCTTCAACATCTTCAACGATTTGGATGAGGGGATAGATGGGGAACTGATCAAATTTGCAGATGACAGCAAGCTGGCAGGAATAGCCAATACTCTAGAAGATAGACTTAAAATACAGGAGGATCTGGACAGACTCGAACACTGGGCGCTATCTTACAAAATGAAATTCAATGGTGAAAAAAGTAAGGTTCTACATTTAGGCAGGCAAAATCAAATGCACAGGTATAGTATGGGTGGTACCTTGCTCAGTAGTAGTAACTGAGAGGGATCTCGGAGTCCTAGTAGACAATCACTTCAATATGAACCAGCAGTGTGCTGCAGCTGCCAAAAAAGCCAACATAGTGCTAGGCTGCATTATCAGAGGGATAGAATCAAGATCACATGAAGTACTAATACCACTTTACAATGCCTTGGTAAGGCCACACTTGGAATACTGCATCCAGTTTTGGTCACCACGATGTAAAAAAGATGTTGAGACTCTAGAAAGGGTACAGAGAAGAGCAACAAAGATGATTGAGGGACTGGAGGCTAAAACATAGGTAATGGTTGCTGGAATTGGGTATGTGTAGTTTAACGAAGAGAAGGGTGAGGGGTGACATGATAGCATTGTTCCAATATCTCGGGCTGCCACAAAGAAGAGGGAGTCAAGCTATTCTCCAAAGCACCTGAAAGCAGGACAAGAAGCAATGGATGGAAACTAGTCAAGGAGAGAAGCAACCTAGAACTAAGGAGAAACTTCCTGACAGTTAGAACAATTAACCAGTGGAACAACCTGCCTCCAGAAGTGGTGAATGCTCCAACACTGGAAGTTTTTAAGAAGAGACTGGACAGCCATTTGCCTGAAATGGTATAGGGTTTCCTGCCCGAGCAGGGGGTTGGACTAGATGACCTCCAAGGTCCTTTCCAACTACTACTACTACCTCCTCTTTTTCTTCTTCTTTTTCTTCTTTTTCTTCTTCTTCTTCTTCTTCTTCTTCTTCTTCTTCTTCTTCTTCTTCTTATTATTATTATTATTATTATTATTATTATTATTATTATTATTATTATTATTATTATTATTCAAGTAATCTGGCTTTGCATTGGACATGCAATGAATGGGTTGCAAGTGTACAGCAGTATTTACAAACATACCAAGTGCGTGTTGCATCTTGCAGAAATATTTACCTCTACAGTATAAGGTCAATGTCTGGTACCACTATACGGTACCACTGCCTTTCAGAGTTTCGGTTATTATGGTAGTGCAATTTTGCTAAATGGGTTTCTCTATAGAAATATAGATGTGAATGCTGCAAACATTGACATGTTTTTGCACTGACAATATAAGAGGCAGCTATTTATTTATTTATTTATTTATTTATTTATTTATTTATTTATTTATTTATTTATTTATACCGCCCTTCTCCCGAAGGACTCAGGGCGGTGTACAGGGCAATAAATATAAAAAAGCGGAATACAAAAGTTAAAAAAACGATTAAATATTTAGCCCAGTTTAAAACAGTATTAAAACATATTAAAACCCCTACCCTAACCCATCAGACCAGGTCAGACTGCTCGAATAGATATGTTTTTAAGTCGCGCTGGAAGGAGCGAAGGTCGGGGGCCGTCCGGAGCTCAACCGGCAAGCGGTTCCATAGGTCTGGCGCGCCCACAGAGAACGCTCTCCCCCTGGGGGCCACCAATCGGCATTCTTTGATCGGAGGCACCCTGAGGAGGCCCTCTCTGTGGGAGCGCACTGGACGGAGGGAGGTTGACGCCGGCCGCAGGTGTTGCCGTAGGTAATCCGGACCCATGCCATGTAGGGCTTTGTAAGTCATTACTAACACCTTGAATCTCACCCGGAGGGCAACCGGCAGCCAATGCAGCTCGCGGAGCAAAGGTGTAGCATGGGAGTATCGGGAAACCCCCAGCACAACTCGCGCGGCTGCATTTTGCACCAGTTGGAGCCTCCGAGTGGACTTCAAGGGCAGCCCCATGTAGAGAGCATTACAGTAGTCTAGACGAGAAGTCACGAGCGCATGAGTGACTGTACGCAAGGCATCCCGGTCTAGATAGGGTCGCAACTGGCGCACCAGGCGAACCTGGGCAAAGGCCCCCCTAGTCACAGCTCCGATATGCTCTTCTAAAGAGAGCTGTGAATCTAGAAGGACCCCCAAGTTGCGCGCCCTATCTACGGGGGGTAATAGCTCACCCCCCATGGCCAAAGATGGAATAATCGGAATTTCCCGGGATGCCGGCACGAACAACCACTCAGTCTTGTCAGGGTTGAGTCGAAGCCTGTTCCTCCCCATCCAGACCCGGACCGCCTCCAGGCAGCGGGACATCACGTCGAGGGCATCACTGGGGTGGTTTGGGGTCGAAATAAAAAGCTGGGTATCATCAGCATATTGATGATACCCAACTCCAAACCCACGAATGATCTCACCCAGCGGCTTCATATAGATGTTGAACAGGAGAGGCGAGAGAACCGATCCCTGAGGAACTCCACAAATGAGAGGTCTCAAGGTCGATCTCTGCCCTCCTGCCAACACCGACGGCGAGCGTCCCAGAAGGTAGGAGGAGAACCACTGGAGAACTGTGCCTCCCACTCCTAACCCCCTGAGACGTCGCAGCAGGATACCATGGTCGATGGTATCAAAAGCCGCTGAGAGGTCTAAAAGGACTAGGACAGAGGAGTAGCCCCTGTCCCGAACCCGCCAGAGATCATTCACCAGCGCGACCAATGCCGTCTCCGTGCTGTACCCGGGCCTGAAACCCGATTGGTACGGGTCTAGATAATCAGCTTCATCCAAGAACAAAGGGAGCTGTTGTGCCACCACGCTCTCAACAACCTTCGCCAGAAAGCGAAGGTTGGAGACCGGACGAAAGTTGTTCAATATTGCTGGGTCCAAGGCAGGCTTCTTGAGGAGGGGTCTCACCACCGCCTCCTTCAAGGCGGCGGGAAAGCTACCCTTACTCAAAGAGGCAGTAATCACTGCCTGGAGCCAGCCTCGTGTCCCATCCCGGGCCGCATAAGTTAGCCAGGAGGGACACGGGTCCAACAAACACGTGGTGGAGCTCAGCTTCCCCATGATCTTGTCCACTTCTTCAGGAGTCACAGGGTCGAACTCTTCCCAGATTACATCGACAAGGCTGCCCGTATCCTCATCGTCAGACTCTGCCCAGTCGGAGTCCAGACCGGTCCGGATCCGAGCAAGGTGCCTTTTGAAGTATGGATACTTCAAAAACTCCCCGCAAATTGTCCCCAAAGCAAGTGTGATGGGCACAGTACTTTAACCTTTTTAATTTTACTCTAAAGTACATACCAGGAAGAAAAAACTTCCTAGCTGATGCGCTATCCTGATTGCCACAGTACAAAAGTGAATGCAAAGAGGTCTACGAGGCAATTATCCCCAGTTCACAACCTACGGCACAACTCACACCTCGCAAAAACCCAAATCCTGATGACCTGGGAGCGAAGAAGATAAAATGAGAGCTCCTCACCGATCAATGGCTCAAAGATAATCAAACCTCCCTAACATGCAGGGATGGTTTGGCATACAAAGGGGGGAAATTGTATCTACCTGAAGCCCTCCGTCTCAATGCTCTCAAACACAGCCATGATGTAAAAGAGGCTGGACACTTCGGATATTTAAAAACTACACCTCATCCCCCGGCAATTTTGGTGGCCAGGGCTAAAACAAGATGTAGAAAACTATGTCATGAGTTGTACCGTATGTGCCACCATGAAAAGAATTCCAGGGAAAACCCCTGGGTTACTGCAGTCGGTGGCAGACCCTTCTCTACCTTGGGAAGAAATAGCTATGGACTTTATTGTAGACCTACCCAAAAGTAGAGGAAATATTGTCATCTGGACTGTGATAGATCTGTTTTCAAAACAGGTTCATTTTATCGCCTGTAAAGGACTCCCATCTGCACGACTGAGTAAATTGTTTCTGAAACATATCTACCGACTTGCATGGCACCCCTAAGCAAATAATTTCAGATAGAGGAGTGCAGTTCACAGCAAAAGTTTGGAGGAATTTCCTTAAATTAATTGGATCATCCCAAGGCTTATCATCTGCTTTTCATCCAGCTACCAATGGGGCTGGAGAATCCACTAACAAAATGGTGGAGCAATACCTCAGATGCTATGTTTCCTACCAACAGACAAACTGGACTGACCACCTCCCTTTTGCCGAGGTGGCCTACAATAATTCTGTTCACAGCAGCACTGGCTACACACCTTTCAGAGTAGCCACAGGGAAAGAGTTCAGCCCGTTGCCTGACTACCCTCAGGTGCCCTCCGCTTTCCAGACACTTGATCAATGGATGAGGGGGTGGGAAGAGGTTTGGAAAAACACAAAAATGGCGTTAAAAAAGACTTCTGAGACTTATAAAAAACAGGCTGATAAAAAGAGGGCTCCCCAAAGAACATTCCAAGTTGGGGAAAAGGTTTATCTGTCAACTAAATATTTACGCCTCAAATTACCCAGCAAGAAATTAGGACCGGAATTCTTGGGGCCTTTCCCCATTGTGAGAATCATCAACCCGGTCACAGAATTGAAACTCCCCAGACTTTGGGGAAAAATTCACCTGATTTTCCATTGTAGCTTACTGAAACCTTTTCGGGCCTCCACTTTAAGACCTTCCCCTAAGAAGGCACCCAGACCCCTCATAGTAGCGGGTCAGACCCACTATGAAGTGAAACGTATTCTTGACTCTAGAATCTTTAAGGGAAAATTGCAGTACTTAGTACAATGGAAGGGATACCCATTGTCTGAAGCCATTTGGGTGAAATCTAGTGATGTGAAAGCTGACAGACTTATCAAAAAGTTTTATGAGAAACACTCCCAACAAACCAAAAGCCAGCTCCTAACTTGTGTTTGTTTACATTACAGGATCTGTTCTTTTTGTAAGGGGGGGGCGGATGTCAATGCTGCAAACATTGACATGTTTTTGCATTGACAATATAAGAGACAGCCTGTTACTTTAACTGCTTCGCTTTGAATCCCTGGGGGGGGCACATCAACCGGATGTTTTGAGAAGATAAGGAATAGCGCACTCTACAGAAAGGAAGTGAAACTTCATATGTAAAACTAATTGGATAATGTGATTTATGATGTGTAATTAAGGTTGGGAATTGTGTATGATACGATGGGCTTAGGAGAGGAGATTTCAGATTCTGGCATCCATCCATGAGTGCTGATGTTTCGTTTCATGATTATAGACTTTAAGATAAAACAATGCTTGAATGTTGTTTGAACTGTCTCATTAATCGGAACCATGACATCAGCTCTCTTGTATGCCTGTTGGGACTATATTCCCAATTAAGTGGCTTCTTCATCTGTCAGTCTTTATTAGCACTTGTTAATTGAGTGAAAAAACATGGATGCTTGTTGGTGTTGTTCAGTAGCCACAGTTTAGTTATTGCCAAAGAAATAAATGGAATTATTTATGGAAAACTACAGTCCCAAATCTGTTTCCTACAAATAAAGCTGTATGTGGAGCATTTTCTACATTTCTTCTAGACTCAAACATGGCAACTTTATGATGGGTGGAGTTCGACTCCCAAAATTCCTGGCTTTGGCTATTAGGTTGGGTTATGTCACCTGTTCTTTGTTGTCCCTCACCTTTCCCCCTCCTCCCCTTTAAAAAGTACCTAATTGCTTCCATATTTTAAAATTTCCTTTGTTTTACATTGTTTGGAAAGTTTTTCATCTAGTTAAAGATCTTAACTTCATGAGATGGGATTTGTCTCATCTATATCATCCAGACTTTGTCTTCCTGCAAATCAAATTCCATTTGAAGATTAAGGTTACTGCATCTCTTATGCATCTTTATAGCTTGCAAACAAAGCACGGATGGAGAAGGAAGAAAAGCTGAGCCAGGCGTATGCAATTAGTGCTGGGGTCTCTTTGGAAGGACAGCAACTATTCCAGACTATACACAAGACGTAAGTAGCAGGAATTTTTACAGATATAATATACTAGGAGATAACTTTTGAGCAGAAATTGCTATGGAGTATGTTTATCCCTCCCAAACACTTTGATCCCAGCAAATGCAAGCAGATGTTAATTGGGTTTTTCTTTCAATTTGCTTGAAAACCAAGAGCTTGGAAGTAAATCTGCATTTTTTGCCCACTTTTTGTGATTGAAGTTGAATATGCTAGGTGGATTATTCTAAACCCAGATAATTTGAATTTTTATGGTGGCTATTTGGTAGAAAATAATATATGATTATTTGCTGGTGAACTTACGTTGGTGTGAATTTTGCTTCATGAAGACTTTACTTATTTTTATCACACAAACTTACTTTACACAAGTCCCCCCCCAAATCCCAGTGTATATTCCAATTATTTTTTGAGATGGAACAGTACTTCCAAAGGGTTTAAATTTATTCAATAATAAAAAACAATTATATTGAATCTAATACATTGTGAAAGTTGCAGAGCTGCTCATTAAAAGAATCAGCTTATAGCTAAAATACCTGTTACACTCTTTTTCATTTATTACATGATTCTGATGTTAAATCTGTTTTTTACAAGTCTAAACTGTGCAACAACATTTAAATATCATGCTAAGCCATTATGTGGTTTGTTTGATTTTGATTTATCACTATGTGTGAAGTAAGTCCTTTTTATGATTTAGGTCTGCAAATACATTATGTACAAATTTAATCAAATTTCATTGACAAAACCATAATTTAACATGATATGTGAACCTAAGCTGTATATATCTACAATTAATAAAGTTCAGCATCTACAGATGCTTAGTTGATTAAAAAGATGTTAATCTTAATTGAAGGTTGTACACTGATAAAAATAAAAATTAACAGTGGCTTTTTTGTAAGATTATATATTTCAGAACACTCAGAGCAAATTCACAGTCATGAGAAACTAATATGGGAATGTTCAGGAGTAGGCATTACTACTTGGGCTAAAAAGGAAGTCATTGGACAGATGATCACAAGAACAAACAGCACTTTCCTGTTCCCTTTTTCCATTACAAATGGCCATGAATTTTCATTAGTGAAGCCAATCAAATTTCTCTGTCCTTCCTCCAGTATTAAAGATTGTAAATGGCAAGAGAAGAATATAGTCGTGATGGAAGAAGTTGTCATTGCCCCTCCATACCAAGTGGAAAACTGTAAAGGCAAAGAGGGGAGTGCCCTAAGTCATGTACGCAAAATAGTAAGTACTGTATACAATGGTCAGAGGGTTGTCAGGGAAAAGAGAAAATGGGGTTCAAAAAACAGCCGCACAAGCAAGCTTGACCTTGATCATACAGATTCAAAAGTGAATTTGAACTGAATTCACATATCTTGCTCAGCCATTATATGGTTTTGATTTTGGCATGTGTGTGAGCCCAGTCACCATAATTCATAAATACTGGCTTATACTTATTATATTCTGTGAACTCAAACAATTGTGGTTGATTCAGTAATAGTGCTTTAACAGACTATGATGATACAACGTATAATTGTAGGCTTCATATTGTCAAGCTCAGGCCCAGAGGCAAGACAGTGAGATCCAATCAAGTCCAATCCTTTATTTGCTTACACCTAATAGATTTTTGCCAAACTAAAGGTATAACTTTCTAAGCTACTAGATACATCTTGAGAGATTCTAGGTCCAGGATGTGATTCCCCTAAACCTCTTCCCCTCCCCACTTTTGCTCGCGACTGTGCAATTTCTTTATCTTGGTCTCCTTCTGGGAATGGTCTGAATTGGCAAATCCTCCTCCTCTTCTGATGCAGATGCACATTCCATCACACATGTGCCTCAAGCAGTAAAAATAGTCCTTGACTTATGATTGGTTGTTTAACAACAGTTTAGAGCAGGGGTGTCAAACTGCTGGCCCACAGACCGGACGCATCACAAGGAAACCGCGCCCACCCCATTGCCGGCAATGGAGAAAAAGCTCTGATACGTCGCGTGACGTCATGTGATGTCGCGAGTTTGACATGTCTGGTTTCGAGTTACAGTAGCGGTGGAAAGGGTGCTTTATAGCTTATAAAGCACTTCAGCTGTTGTAAATTGTCTCTCACACATCCTGGTGGTTACATGACTGCATTTTGGGCACTTGGCAACTGGCTCACATTTACAAATGGTTTTTTGCCACTTTCCGGCAAAAAACACCTATTCAGGAGAATGGATTCCAACTTATGATTACATGATTCGCTTAACAGCTGTACAATCACAAAGTCAGTTCTGGTCATGTGGGTGCCTAGACGTGTGACTGTTGCAACTTACGACTGAAAATCCAGTCCCAATTCTGGTCATAAGTTGAAGACTATCCCAAAGGTGCTTTTTCACAAGGCAACTGGACTTGTTTTTCTTTGAAGACCTTTCGCTTCTCATCCAAGAATGACATACATTGCAGGAATATCAGAAAAGCTCAAGAGGATCTTCAGCCAACACAACATATGGGAGCAACTATGGGAGCAACTATGGGAGCAACTGGAGTCACCAGCCGTTACTAGACAGCGATTCACCATCTTGACCTGGCTAGCCCCTCTGCCCTGGTTACATATCTACCCGCTTACCAACTTTCTGCCTGCCTCCCTTTCCCCTTTCCCCTTTGGACTTGGACGGACCTGGGTACAAGCCACAGTGGGAGAGTGGCTTGGGTTTACATCTGCAGCCCATAGAGGTGGGAGCTCTATGGGGTATGCCCTACCCAGGGTGCATATCTTGGACCACCCCCGGGAACAGAGTTGCAACCCGTCGTGAGAGGACGGGGGGTGGCCTGTTTCTGGGGGCACCCAACTGAGTGGCAGTGAAGTTGGGTGATGGTCCAGATACTCACTTCCTATGTCTCGATCCTCCTATCGAACTTATCAATTATGGGACCGCCTTTCCTGGACTCTCCTGGACTTGTATGTATCGATACACTAGCACGGACTTGTTCGCCCTCAGGGGTGCCCCCCTCTCCTGGGTGCGACCCGCCTTTTTTACCACCTCCAATCTCGATGAAGGGCCCGATTACTGGGACCCTGAGAGATGGCTGGGCAGGGGCAGGGGCCTTCAATATAAATTTAATAGGAGGCCCCTGGTTAACTTTTTAGTAAAAATTTTTATGGGGTTAGGGAGAGGGGCGGGAGTGGGTGGTGGTTGTTTGGCTATGGGGGGTGGTCAATCAACCGTGGCTCAGGCCAGGCCTGGGTCTGATCGCGTGGGGGGAGAGCGGGGTGTGGTTGCCTCCGGGGCTCGGGAGCGGGTCGTGGGACTACCGATTCCCACGACGTTGGGGAATGGCAGCAGGTGCATGAACAGAGGGCCGTATCGTTACCGGGGGGGTCGTCTCCGCTACTTACAAGTGGTGAGGCGCTCCGACCCTCTGTTTCTTCCCCGAGGTCCCGGGAGCAAGGATGCGCAGCCTCCTGAGGTCCGGCTGGTGTACCTGAATGCCAGGTCCGTGGTTAATAAAGCTCCCCTTGTTCGGGATTTAGTTGAGGGTGAGCATGCGGACCTGGCTTGCAACACGGAGACTTGGTTGGGCCCAGAGGGTGGGGTCCCTTTGGTCGATCTCTGCCCACCAGGTTTCCGGGTGCTACACCGGCCCCGGGCTCAAGGTAGGGGCGGGGGAGTGGCGGTAGCTATCAGGGAGACCTTATGTCCGCGGGAGACCACCGTTCCTCAGATAGTCGGGTGTGAGTCTCTCTTTTTGAGATTTGGTCCGAGGGCGCAGTTGGGCTTGCTGCTGGTGTACTTTTCGCCTAGACGCACAGCGGCAGCCCTGCCTGAGCTACTCGATGTCCTCTCTGGGTTGGTGATTGAGTTCCCCAAACTCATAGTTTTGGGTGACTTCAATCTACCATCCCTAGGAGGTTCATCTGAGTTAGCTCGGGAGTTCATGGCTTCCATGATGGCCATGGACCTGACGCAAGTAATTTCTGAACCAACTCATGAGGGAGGCCACACCCTTGACCTGGTTTTCTTATCTGGACGGTGGTTTGATGATCTTGGTGGGGGCTCTCCATTTATTATGCCCCTGTCATGGACCGATCATTACCTCCTGCGGCTGGTCTTCCGTCTTGCCACCCCCCGCCGTGGGGGGACGGAGCCAACTAGATGGTACCGCCCCAGGCGCTTAATGGATCCTGACAGGTTCCAGGCAGCGCTGGGGTCCCCACCTGCCTCCGTTGCTCACAACTCGGCGGATGCCCTAGTGGAAGCCTGGGAAAGGGCGGCCACTGAGGCACTTGACCGAGTTGTACCCTTGTGGCCCCTGACCCGGTGCAGATCCCAACGAGCTCCATGGTTCTCTGCGGAGCTCCGGGAGATGAAGCGTCGGAAACGGGGCCTAGAGAGCTGTTGGAGGTCCAGCCGATCCGAATCCGACCGGTTGAGACTAAGAACCTATATTAGGTCTTATCTCGCAGCGATGAGGGCGGCGAGGTGTAATTACTTCTCTGCCCTCATCGCGTCCGCAGATAATCGCCCGGCCGCCCTGTTTAGGGTGACCCGCTCCCTCAATCAGGAGGTGAGGGAGGAACCCTTGCAGGGTCGTGCCGAGGAGTTTGGTCAACATCTGTTGGATAAAATCGCTCGGATTCGGACCGGTCTGGACTCCAACTGCGCAGAGTCCGACGATCAGGACACGGGCGGTCTTGTCGATGTTATCTGGGAGGAGTTTGATTCTGTGACCCCTGAGGAAGTGGACAGGATTATGGGGAGGTTGAGCTCCACCACATGTTTATTGGACCCGTGCCCTTCTTGGCTGGTCTATGCAGCTCGGGAGAGGACACGAGGCTGGTTCCAGGCAATTATATCTGCTTCTTTGAGTGAGGGTAATTTCCCCGCCGTCTTGAAGGAGGCGGTGGTGAGACCTCTCCTCAACAAGCCTGCCCTGGACCCAGCTGTGTTGAATAACTTTCGTCCGGTCTCCAACCTTCGCTTTCTTGTGAAGTTTGTTGAGAGTGTGGTGGCGCATCAGCTCCCCCTGGTTCTGGATGAAGCGGATTATCTAGACCCGTCCCAATCGGGCTTCAGGCCCGGGTACAGCACGGAGACGGCATTGGTCGCTCTGGTGAATGATCTCTGGAGGGCCCGGGACAGAGGACATTCCTCTGTCCTAGTCCTATTAGACCTCTCGGCGGCTTTCGATACCATCGACCATGGTATCCTGCTGCGGCGTCTCAGGGGATTGGGAGTGGGAGGCACAGTTCTTCAGTGGTTCTCCTCCTATCTCCTGGGACGCTCGCAGTCGGTGTTGGCAGGAGGGCAGAGGTCGACCCCAAGGGCTCTCGTTTGTGGAGTTCCTCAGGGGTCGGTCCTCTCGCCTCTCCTGTTCAACATCTACATGAAACCGCTGGGTGAGATCATTCGTGGTTTTGGAGTTGGGTATCATCAGTACGCCGATGATACCCAGCTTTTCATTTCGACCCCAAACCACCCCAGTGATGCCCTCGATGTGATGTCCCGTTGCCTGGAGGCGGTTCGGGTCTGGATGGGGAGGAACAGACTTCAGCTCAACCCTGACAAAACTGAGTGGCTGTGCATTCCGGCATCCCGGGACATTCAAAATATTCCACCTCTTTCTATGGGGGGTGAGTTTTTACCCCCCGTGGATAGGGCTCGCAACTTGGGAGTCCTCCTAGATTCATGGCTTACCCTGGAAGACCATATAGTAGCCGTGACTAGGGGGGCTTTCGCCCAGGTTCGCCTGGTGTGCCAGTTGCGGCCCTATCTGGACCGCGATGCCCTGTGTACGGTCACTCATGCGCTCGTGACCTCTCGCCTGGACTACTGCAATGCTCTTTACATGGGGCTCCCCTTGAAGACCACTCGGAGGCTCCAACTGGTACAGAATGCGGCCGCGAGAGTTGTCTTGGGAGTTTCCCGGTACTCCCATGTTACACCTTTGCTCCGCGAGCTGCATTGGTTACCAGTTGTCTTCCGGGTGAGATTCAAGGTTTTGGTTATGGTCTTTAAGTCCTTACATGGCATGGGTCCGGAGTACCTCGGGGACCACCTGCTGCCGGCGTCAACTTCCCTCCGCCCTGTGCGTTCCCACAGAGAGGGCCTCCTCAGGGTGCCTCCGGTCAGAGAATGTCGGCTGGTGGCCCCCAGGGGGAGGGCCTTCTCTGTGGGCACTCCGGCTTTATGGAACCAACTGCCGGTTGAGCTCCGGACGGCACCGGACCTTCGCTCCTTCTGGCGCGGTCTGAAGACCCATTTATTTGAACAAGCTGGCCTGGCCTGATGGGGGAATGTTAGCGTTTTTAATGGGTTTTTATACTGTTACTGTTTTATCTGGGCAATTATTTAATTCTCTTTTAATTTTTGTATTTTCTATTTATATATGCCCTGTTCACCGCCCTGAGTCCTTCGGGAGAAGGGCGGTATATAAATTTAATAAATGAAAATGAAATAAATGAAATATGTGCACACTTCAAACCCACAAATACACTAAGGCAGAAGCTTGTCCACCCCAAGGATAAAACACCCAGACACAAACTGAGCAACGTGGTATATGCAGTACAATGCAGTGAGCCATGTGCAGATCTGTACATTGGGGAAACAAAACAACCTCTTCATAAATGCATAGGAGAACAAACCCATCAGGACAAGCTTCAGCAGTCCATCTGCACTTAAAAGACAAAGGCCACTCTTTTGAAGACACCAAAGTCCACATTCTGGACAGAGAGGACCGCTGGTTTGAAAGAGGGGTCAAAGAGGCCATCTATGTCAAAACTGAACAGCCCTCTCAACAGAGGGGGAGGAGTATGACATCTATCTCCAGTCTACAACAGAGTCCTTTCAACAGTTCCAAGAAGGCTACACACCCATTTGCATTACTCAGGTGACCCTGATGACACAGATACAGGTGAAACTCGAAAAATTAGAATATCGTGCAAAAGTTCATTTATTTCAGTAATGCAACTTAAAAGGGGAAACTAATATATGAGATAGACTCATTACATGAAAGGCAAGATAGTTCAAGCCGTAATTTGTCATAATTGTGATGATTATGGCGTACAGCTCATGAAAACCCCAAATCCACAATCTCAGAAAATTAGAATATTGTGAAAAGGTGCAATATTCTAGGCTCAAAGTGTCCCACTCTAATCAGCTAATTAAGCCATAACACCTGCAAAGGGTTCCTGAGCCTTTAAATGGTCTCTCAGTCTGGTTCAGTAGGAATCACAATCATGGGGAAGACTGCTCACCTGACAGTTGTGCAGAAAACCATCATTGTCACCCTCCATAAGGAGGGAAAGCCTCAAAAGGTAATTGCAAAAGAGGTTGGATGTTCCCAAAGTGCTGTATCAAAGCACATTAATAGAAAGTTATGTGGAAGGGAAAGGTGTGGAAGAAAAAGGTGCACAAGCAGCAGGGATGACCGCAGCCTGGAGAGGATTGTCAGGAAAAGGCCATTCAAAAGTGTTGGGGACTTTCACAAGGAGTGCACTGAGGCTGGAGTTAGTGCATCAGGAGCCACCACACACAGATGGATCCTGGACATGGGCTTCAAATGTCATATTCCTCTTGTCAAGCCGCTCCTAAACAACAAACAACGTCAGAAGCGTCTTACCTGGGCTAAAGAAAAACAGACCTGGTCTGTTGCTCAGTGGTCCAAAGTCTTCTTTTCTGATGAGAGCAACCTTTGCATCTCATTTGGTAACCAAGGACCCAGAGTCTGGAGGAAGAATGGAGAGGCACACACTGCAAGATGCTTGAAGTCCAGTGTGAAGTTTCCACAGTCTGTGTTGATTTGGGGAGCCATGTCATCTGCTGGTGTTGGTCCACTGTGCTTCATTAAGTCCAGGGTCAACACAGCCGTCTACCAGGAGATTTTGGAGCACTTCATGCTTCCTTCCACAGACGAGCTTTATGGGGATGCTGACTTCATTTTCCAGCAGGACTTGGCACCTGCCCACACTGCCAAAAGTACCAAAACCTGGTTCAGTGACCGTGGGATTACTGTGCTTGATTGGCCAGCAAACTTGCCTGACCTGAACTCCATAGAGAATCTATGGGGCATTGCCAAGAGAAAGATGAGAGACATGAGACCGAACAATGCAGAAGAGCTGAAGGCCGTTATTGAAGCATCCTGGTCTTCCATAACACCTCAGCAGTGCCACAGGCTGATAGCTTCCATGCCAGGCCGCATTGAGGCAGTAATTGCTGCAAAAGGGGCCCAAACCAAGTACTGAGTACATATGCATGCTTATACTTTTCAGAGGTCTGATATTGTTCTATGTGCACTCCTTGTTTTATTGATTGCATGTAATATTCTAATTTTCTGAGATTGTGGATTTGAGGTTTTCATGAGCTGTACGCCATAATCATCACAATTATGACAAATCACGGCTTGAACTATCTTGCTTTGCATGTAATGAGTCTATCTCATATATCAGTTTCCCCTTTTAAGTTGCATTACTGAAATAAATGAACTTTTGCACGATATTCTAATTTTTCAAGTTTCACCTGTAAACCTCCAGGTGGCCTCAACAACTCTCTAAAAGAATACAAATGACCAGCTGTCTGCAAGGAGTATAAATCCTTCCATTCCCCACCATCCAGTCAGAACTGAAGAAGCTTCTTGGATGAGAAGTGAAACGTCTTCAAAGAAAAAGTCCAGTTGCCTTTTGAAAAAGGACCTTGGCATAACTATGACCTGGATGACTGAGAATCTCCATAGACAAGTTGAGGACAACTGTAACTTTTTTTTAAAGTAAATGTCTTCTCAAACAAGAGGCAAGTTTAAATACAGATGATTAAAGTGGTAGTTGTATTTGTAGTATAGAATGGAACTTCACAATTCTACAGTAGCAGAACTGTGAGAAATATCTGTGTGTTCTATTTAAAGTTTTATATAGAGATGTGTTTTGTATGTCAGATACAAAATCTTTTGGTATAATTTCAATATTTTTTAATATTTGTAGCGGAACACAAACGTTCTTATTAATTAAGGCAAATGCCTTATTTTTTCCTTTAGGTATTGTGTTTTCTTCCTTTAAAGCAGGGGTCCCCAACCCCTGGGCTGCAGCCCACTACTGGACCGTTGCCTATTTGGAACTCGGCTGTGGGAGTGGTGGGCTGGTGTGCATGTACGTGTAGGTCGACTTGTGTGAGTAGCGGGCTGGTGCGTGCACACAAACGTCTGCAGCTCAATTTGTGCAAGTTCAGCTGCATGCGTGTGTGTGCCAACCCACCAGTCACAAGTTGAGCTACACCCGCTGTTCATGCAAGTTGAGCTGTGTGTATGTGTATGTCAGACTGCTGCTTGTGTGGCCCAGTTCTTTCCCCCCACAGCTGCGCCACCAAGCCGCAATGGTTAGGGACAGCTGCTTTAAAGAAGAAAAAAATCTTGACTCCCTTTTACAGTTCATCAGTGACCCTCAATTTCAAACTGTGCTCTAAATCGTCATCTTGCATTCAATATTTCCAACCTCATCAACCACTACTTTTCATGAGCATAGCAACAGTCCCACTAAGACAAGTGCTAACTTCTTTGCCTCCTTCTTCAACCAGGTCGAGAAACATTTTAGAGATGTCGAAAGCCAAAAGGTGATGCAGCGTTCACAAGTCCAGCCAACACAGAAGGAAAGCGCCCTCTCATCCTGAGTTCCACCTGCCCTTCCTGTTTGCGACAGATTGCTCCTGTGGGGGTGGGAGGGTGAACATGCAGCAGCAGATGAGACTTCCTCAAAAGTGGGCAGGGAGGTTCCACTTCTGTGTTGTGGCTACCTTGTAATGATGGGACCCACATTTTCTGAATTTTAGACTTCAAAGACAAAAACAAAATAATAATGTAAAAACTCATTCATTACTTGACTAATGGGCTCTTTTTGCCCTCCAGGTTTCCCCCGAGATCAGTCAGCTGTCTTGTATTTGAGGTTTTTTTCCCTCCCAGATTTTTTCCCCTGCTTTACTGAAATAAATTCCATGCCACCCCTTTTTCTGCTGTATGCTAGGAGAATTCAGCTCCTTAGTTGTCCTATTAAAAAGAAAAAATAGAGAAAACAGAAAATAACGAACTGACTGTGGTGATGTAATTAGGCCTTGTCTATGACTGGCGATCTCATTTGGTTTTTGTTTGCACCGGGCGAGGCTTGAATTAGCCTTATTTTTCTTATCTTGAAATACATATATAATAAATATCTATCTCTATATTTATATCTCTATATATATATATGTGTGTGTGTGTGTGTGTGTGTGTGTGTGTGTACTTTAAATATTTTTCTGGTTGCAGTACTCAAAATTGGGATCATGGCAGAAAAAAATCTCTATGCTTGTTAACAAGCCTTCTGCAGTTGGCATTTTTAGTTTGGGCTTCAGTGGGTCAGAACCTATTGAAAATGTATACGTATGGTACAAGCTTCTCCCATTTGGTCTTTGCACTAAGTGCACTAAGTTTTACCTTGCACATTATGTTATATTGCCACAAATCTGTGTTCTACTAATACCACTGGATTAGAACTGCTAACCAACATTACAGATGTAGTGGATAATGAGTCTGTTGGAATCATTCTGTCCTAAAAGACATGAACAATAGATCTCATAACTTCCTCCCAGGTCATGTTCTGTTCTGACCACAGTGAAGAACCCCAGGATTTTCTGTAGGTAAAGGTTGCTTGAGTGAAATGTAAAAAGCATCTGAATTGGCAGGATAATAGAACAGCCTCAGTGGAATTTTTCCCTGTAGCATAGAAAAAACATCTTTCCAGTGTTGTGTAGCTGTGTCCATGGCATCTGCAGAGGGACAAAGAAGTAAATAACGTGTTCTGGTGCAAATGTACATGTACCTGCGTAAGACATCACGATGCAAGTATATCATCTGTATGTCACATGACACATGTTTTGATGTCATGGCTTATTGTGGATAGTGCTGGCTGCTTCACTGTTAAAAGGACAGGTTACTTCAGTTTTTTGTTTAAAGACGTTGGAGATCTGGAGATCCAAATATGATTTATGCAATAATCTCTGTTATGCAATAATCTCTGTCCAGGCTTGGAAACACTGTCCAAAAGCTATAGCTTTCAGCTAAATTGTTGAAATATTCAGCATTTACAGGTGAAACTCGAAAAATTAGAATATCGTGCAAAAGTTCATTTATTTCAGTAATGCAACTTAAAAGCGGAAACTAATATATGAGATAGACTCATTACATGCAAAGCAAGATAGTTCAAGCCGTGATTTGTCATAATTGTGATGATTATGGCTTACAGCTCATGAAAACCCCAAATCCACAATCTCAGAAAATTAGAATATTGTGAAAAGGTGCGATATTCTAGGCTCAAAATGTCCCACTCTAATCAGCTAATTAAGCCATAAGACCTGCAAAGGGTTCCTGAGCCTTTAAATGGTCTCTCAGTCTGGTTCAGTAGAAATCACAATCACGGGGAAGACTGCTGACCTGACAGTTGTGCAGAAAACCATCACTGACACCCTCCATAAGGAGGGAAAGCCTCAAAAGGTAATTGCAAAAGAAGCTGGATGTTCCCAAAGTGCTGTATCAAAGCACATTAATAGAAAGTTATGTGGAAGGGAAAAGTGTGGAAGAAAAAGGTGCACAAGCAGCAGGGATGACCGCAGCCTGGAGAGGATTGTCAGGAAAAGGCCATTCAAAAGTGTTGGGGACTTTCACAAGGAGTGGACTGAGGCTGGAGTCAGTGCATCAAGAGCCACCACACACAGACGGATCCTGGACATGGGCTTCAAATGTCGTATTCCTCTTGTCAAGCCGCTCCTGAACAACAAACAACGCCAGAAGCGTCTTACCTGGGCTAAAGAAAAACAGACCTGGTCTGTTGCTCAGTGGTCCAAAGTCCTGTTTTCTGATGAGAGCAACTTTTGCATCTCATTTGGAAACCAAGGGCCCAGAGTCTGGAGGAAGAATGGAGAGGCACACACTGCAAGATGCTTGAAGTCCAGTGTGAAGTTTCCACAGTCTGTGTTGATTTGTGGAGCCATGTCATCTGCTGGTGTTGGTCCACTGTGCTTCATTAAGTCCAGGGTCAACGCAGCCGTCTACCAGGAGATTTTGGAGCACTTCATGCTTCCTTCCGCAGACGAGCTTTATGAGGATGCTGACTTCATTTTCAAGCAGGACTTGGCACCTGCCCACACTGCCAAAAGCACCAAAACCTGGTTCAATGACTGTGGGATTACTGTGCTTGATTGGCCAGCAAACTCGCCTGACCTGAACCCCATAGAGAATCTATGGGGCATTGCCAAGAGAAAGATGAGAGACATGAGACCGAACAATGCAGAAGAGCTGAAGGCCGCTATTGAAGCATCCTGGTCTTCCATAACACCTCAGCAGTGCCACAGGCTGATAGCTTCCATGCCACGCCGCATTGAGGCAGTAATTGCTGCAAAAGGGGCCCAAACCAAGTACTGAGTACATATGCATGCTTATACTTTTCAGAGGTCCGATATTGTTCTATGTACACTCCTTGTTTTATTGATTGCATGTAATATTCTAATTTTCTGAGATTGTGGATTTTGGGTTTTCATGAGCTGTACGCCATAATCATCACAATTATGAGAAATCACGGCTTGAACTATCTTGCTTTGCATGTAATGAGTCTATTTCATATATCAGTTTCCCCTTTTAAGTTGCATTACTGAAATAAATGAATTTTTGCACGATATTCTAATTTTTCGAGTTTCACCTGTATATGATTTGCTTCTCCTGGACTTGCTCTCAGGGTCCTTCAAAGGTATCCTTGGTTTGGAAATACATTTTTGGAAGATACGTGGGATACAGAGATAACAGATGATGGAGGGTAGCTGTTGGGTTGGGAGATGATGGATAGATGGAGAGAGAGAGAGAGAGTTTAAACAAAAGGGTGAAATTTTAAATAATTCAAGCCCTGCTTTGCAGTATGGAGGGATGTTTTTAGCATTGTCTAGCATAACCAATAAAAACCCAGAATATTTTTAACCATCAAACAAGCATTTGTGTTGGTGGGGTGTCTTTAATGGTCCAGGTAGAGGATGTTGGGGGTGGGGGGTGGGAGGAAGGATTCTACAGAGAATGAAAGCAACAGACCATACTGCTTGTTGAATTGGGAGGATACATTCTGTGCAAACTGGCATGCTAACTTGTGGACTCTCATGTTCTGTTGGGTGTGCCTATTTTACATATTTCTCCCATCAGTTCTATATTTCTATGAATGAGGTATGTTGCTGGATATTTTTGTAAAATGTGTGTTAATGTTTTTGATGGTTGCAAGACAGTGCAACTTTAATATGGATGAAAAGCACAAAAGAAAAGCTTTCTGAAACAAAAACCCTATGCATTTGTTCTCTACAACAGGGCTTTTCAACTGGTGGGTGGTACACGTACCACCAGTGGCACATTGGCACCTGGCAGGTGGTACGCGACCATCACAGAGAAGTGGTAGCGGGGGAGGGGAATGAGCTGAATTGGCAGCAGCACCGCACAAGCCTGACTGAGAGATGGCTGGAGCTGCAGGGCTGTCAGGTGTGATGACCCAGGGCCCCAAACGGAGGCAAAGCAGTCCACTGGCAAGAGAAACAGTCCTTTAATTGTTGCCCATGTTCCCCAAAAGCTCCCACATATGATGGCAAGAGTTCAACCAATGTACTCAGAAACGTTCCTTTCAGCTGCCTCTGGCTAACGGCAATTTCAATATAGCCGGAGAAGTTTACAATGTTCTCCAGGCAAGACACATAACACAAAAACAAAACAAAAATGTAAAGAGTCCTTTTAACTCTCAGCTTGCCTGCAGTCTGCAAGGAGAGACTCAGAAATGTCGTCTGTCGTGAAGCAGGAAACCAACCGGTCCAGAATTCAAAGTGTCCAGGTTAGACAAGAGCACAATTCACTATATCAAGATAACACATTTCTTCCCGGCAAATGCCTGACCCCACAGCGTCTCCTTAAATCTTAATCCCCAGGTGTGGCTTGTGGAGTGGGGCCTCCATTGTTCTCTCCTCCTCTCTGCTCTCCTTGCTCTAGGATCAGGTGGGGGGTGGGTTTGCTCCTCGCCTGCACTCTGCCTTCCCTGTTCCAAACCTGAAGGGCCCTGGCCTGCCTCAGGCTGCTTTTCCCTACAGTCCTCCGAAGCCACAGACACCCACTCCTGGGCCTCAACAAAGCACTCCATGTCGTCCTCGGAGTCAGGCTCGGACGGAGGCATGACACTACCCCCCTCCCCGCAGGACCCCTTCCCCCGGGACCATTAGGACTTGGACGGTGCGGGAATCAGGCATGACAGTCACAGACAAGACGGGCATGAACGTTGGTGGCATCGACCCACGTGAAGTCCTCAGGTCCATAGCCTTTCCATGCCATGAGGTACTGAAACCAGCCCCGCAACCAACGGGAATCCCCAATACTGTTCACTTCATACTCCACAGCTCCATGAGGTATTGCCGAACCTGGCGGTGGTGGAGCCGGCTGATATGTATCGTCTGCCGCTACAGGAACCAGCAATGACCTGTGGAAAACCGGGTGAATCTGCATGGTCCAGGGCAATGACAAGCGAAACGCCACAGGATTGATCACCGCTTCAACCTGAAAGGGCCCCAAGTAATGGTGATCGAGTTTTTTTGACAGCCGTGCTGTGGGCAGGTGCCACGTAGAAAGCCAAACCCAATTGCCCACAGATAACGGAGGGACACCTCGATGATGACGGTTGGCGAATCATTTGTAATCCTCCTTGGCTTTCTCCAGCTGGTGTCGAACTACTTGATGCACTGCCTTCAGCTCCTGGAGGAACTGGTCCACAGCCAGAATTGGGGAGTGAGATGCAGCCAACGGAAAGAGCCGTGGATGAAATCCGTAACTGGCAAAGAATGGCGACACACAGGTGGATGCATGCTGGGCGTTGTTATAGGCGAACTCCGCCACAGCCAGCAGCTATGCCCAATTGTCCTGTTGGGTGTTGCTGAAACAGCGGAGGTACTGTTCCAAGATGGCATTCACCCTCTCTGTGCCGCCGTCGGTTTTGGGGTGATGGGCAGAGGACAGACACGCCTGTACCTGCAGTTCTGTGAGTAGGGTCTGCCAGAAGCATGCCGTAAATTGCACCCCCTGATCTGACACGACTCGGTCCAGTAACCCATGCAGCCGAAATACATGGGCAATAAACAACTGGGCCATCATCCGTCCTGTAGGGAGACCCACAAATGGGATAAAATGAGCCATTTTGGAGAACATATTCATCACCACCAAGACTTTTGTGGCACCCTTGGACGGGGGCAACTCAGTAATGAAGACCCAGATTGTTGGGGGCAATTAAGCTGACTTTGTAATAATGCCGCTTGGGGGGGGTGAAAGCCCTAATAAGCAGGTATATACATAGAATGAAGGCTACTGCTAAGCTTGTAAGCCGCCCTGAGTCTTCGGAGAAGAGCGGGATATAAATGGAATTTTTTAAAAAAAAGAACAACGAGACCGCCCCCCCCCAGGGTCTTTCTGGCATGGGTAGCAGCTGCAAGAGACCAGGGGGCACACCAGTAGCATGCTTGGCCTGTCAACAAATGCTGCACAATGCCACATAACTAGACACCTCGTGCCAGAGTCGTGGCCACCGAAACATTCTGGAGACAAGGTGCAGTCTTTTGAAGACCCCGAAGTGACCCGCTGATGGAAAATCATGGCATTGTTTCAGAATGATGCCACGGAGGGGTCCCCCAGGAACATAGATGCGGTCTCGGAAACGCAACGGGTCACCCGTGTACATCCAAAGTGTCTTATCTCCCTCATTGCCAGTCAACTCACTATGTTGAGCTGCCACGAACGGATCCTGCCGCGGTGCCTCACGCATTCTGCTCCGTAAGTCCACGGGCTCCTCTGTGGCTGCCAACCTTTCCAAGGGAATAACCATTCTGGGCATGATCTTGTCCTCCTTTTGTGTGAATTTGGGCTTCTGGGACAGCGCGTCCACATGCTGGTTCCACCCGCTAGGGACATAGGTCACCCAAAAGTCGATCCTCATGAAAAACGACCATTGCACCTGTCACTGATTCAGCGTTCTGGCAGTCCATAGGTGCTCTAGGTTCCGATGGTCTGTTCGAACTTCGACTTGGTCACGGGCCCCCTAAGTGGTGCCGCCATGTCTCAAAAGCGACTTTGACTGCCAACAACTCCTTATCCCATATTGTATAATTCTGTTTGGGGGCCGACAGCTTCCGTGAATAATAGGCACATGGGAACAAGGTACCTGTGGGAGCATAGGCTTACAGAAGCACAGCCCTGACGGCCACATCCAATGCATCCGTCTCCACCACAAACAGCCTTAAGGGATCAGGATGCTTGAGAATAGGCTTGGAGGTGATTGCAGCTTTAATGGCATCCAAGGCCCCCTGCTCCTCAGCGCCCCAGCGGAACTTCACCCCTTTCCTTAACAGATTGGAAAGGGGAGAGGTCAGGGTCGCAAAGTGAGGAATGAATGTGCGGTAATAATTCGCAAACCCCAACAGTCGCTGCATGTCCTTGACCCTCTGCGGAGGCTGCCATTCCTGCAGCGACTTTACTTTCTCCGGATCCATCTCCACACCCTCGGGCGAGATGCCATGGCCCAGAAAATCTATTGTGGTCTGCGCAAACTGGCATTTCTCACGCTTGGCAAAGAGATGGTTATCCCACAATCACTGCAACATGAGCCAAACATGGTTCCAATGCACTTGTGGGGAGGACGAGTAGATCAGGATGTCGTCGAGGTAGATGACCACAAACGTATCCAGCAGGTCCCTGAACACGTCATGAATAAAGTTCATGAACACTCCCGGTGCGTTGGTCAAGCCAAAGGGCATAACCGAGTACTCAAAATGTCCATAATGTGTCCAGAAGGCCGTCTTCCACTCATCTCCCGCTCATACTTAGACTAAGTTGTAAGCTCCCCATAAGTCCAGCTTCGTAAAGATTTTGGCCTGGCGGAGTCTCTTGATGAGTTCGGGGATGAGCGGCAGTGGGTACCAATTATGGATTGTGATGGCACTCAATTTCCTGTAATCACAGCAGTCTAAGCTCCCCTGACTTCTTCACGAAGAGCACTGTCGCAGCCAGCAGGTAGGTGGAAGGCCGTATAAACCGCTTCCGGAGGTTTTTGTCGATGAAGTCCCTCAAGGCTGTTAACTCCGGTTCCGACAGGGAGTGAATCCGGCCAACCAGCAGTTTGGCATTGGGCACTAAATCAACCGGGCAGTCATAAGACCGATGCGGGGGCAACTGATCCACCATTTTTCCCCCAAACACATCGTCATAATCCCCCAACTCTGCCAGTAGGTTCAAATCCCCATGTGTCCACCTTTCTTACGCAGGCATATAGGTGATGGGTGGCACACGTCTTGCTGGGGAACCGCACTACCCCAGACCAAATAATCTGCAGATCATGAGCCTGTAACCACTCCAATCCCAGCACCACTGGAAAGTGGGAAATGGTAGCCACATAGAACACGGCTTCTTCCACATGTGGCCCAATACGCATGTGAAGGGGTCTGGTCGCAGCAACCACTGGGCTGGAATGACGGGGCCGCCCATCAATCGTCTCCACCAAGACTGGCGGTGACAACTGCTGCTGGGGAATGGACCACTGCACAGCAAAAGCCGAGTCCATGAAATTGGCAGTAGCCCCTGAGTCCACTAGAGCCTGGACCTCCACCACTCCTTGACCAGGCACGAACACCTTTGCTGGTAACACAAGGTGCTTTACCAGAGTCTGTTGGGGTGGAGGTGATTGGCCCATTTCCAAGCGAGCCCGACCTACGGAGCCCTCTAGGCCGAGCCCTGCCCATTTCCCACCGCGGCTTTGGGTGCCTTCACAGGACACTTGGCCTGGACCGCCACAGTACAAGCAAAGGTGTTTGCAATGGTGCCGATCCTTTTCAGCTGTGGTCAGTTGAGGTCGTGCAGCCCCCAACTGCATTGGCTCGTCCGGAGGCGGTACCAACGGTGCCACTGTTTTGATGGGTGATGGCAAAGCCTCTGTCCATCGTTGTGCCTGTCGCTGCTGGAGTCTTGCATCGATACAGAGACAGAGGTGCATGAGCTCTTGCAAGGAGTGAGGGCATTCAGTGCATGCCAGCTCATCCAGGAGATCAGATGAAAGTCCTTCCTGAAACTGGTCCATGAGCGCTGTCTCGTTCTACTGCAGTTCCTGACAAACACCTGAAATGCAGCGATGTAGTCTGGCAGTGATCCACGCCCCTGCCACAACTCTCACCCGCCGGTTTGCAGTCTGGGCCGTAACAGGGTCCTCAAACATGGCCTTTAGCTGCTGGCAAAACTCTACATAATTGTCCAGCAGCTGATTGGGCTGGGTCAGCAGTGGTGTTGCCCATCGTGCCGCTTTTCCTGTCAAAAGGTTTATCACAAACCCCACCTTATCCCGGTCAGTGGGGAAGTCCTCAGGTCAAAGGCTCATATACAACTGGCACTGCCCAAACAATGATGGAAATTGGGCCTGTGAGCCATCAAATTTGTCTGGCACTGTAACAGGGCTTCTGTGGCATGGCCGAGCTGCTTGCATCTGTGCCATCTGTGCAGTCAGGAGGGCCACCTGCTGTTTTAACTGATCATTTTCTGCACGGAGCTGATACATGGTCACCCAACTTGGTCTGGAGGAGCAATTGGGAGTGGGCCAGGAACAAAATGTGATGACCCAGGGCACCGAACGGAGGCAAAGCAGTTGGCTGGCAAGAGAAACAGTCCTTTAATCACTGCCCATGTTCCCCAAAATCTCCCAAATATGCTGGCAAGAGTTCAACCAATGTACTCAGAAACGTTCCTTTCAGCTGCCTCTGGCTAAAGGCAATTTCAATATAGCCGGAGAAGTTTACAATGTTCTCCAGGCAAGACAGATAACACAAAAACAAAACAAAAACGTAAAGAGTCCTTTTAACTCTCAGCTTGCCTGCAGTCTGCAAGGAGAGATTCAGAAATGTCGTCTGTGGTTGTGAAGCAGGAAACCAACCGGTCTGGAATTTAAAGTGTCCAGGTTAGACAAGAGCACAATTCACTATCTACAACAAGCACTGAAATGATATGGTGGAGTTGTAGAAATTTCTTCAGATCATATAGATAACTTTTCATCTTGATAAAGTGCCTCAAAACATTCTAGTTATAAAATTAGAATGAAGTGAAGTGGATATGTAGCTGGCCCAAAAGTACTCAAAAGTGTTCATGATTAGTTCCTTGTTAAACTGGGGTGAAATGGCACAATTATATACAACTTTTATTAGCCACTTGAATGAAGAGATATACAGGTGAAATTCAAAAAATTAGAATATTGTGCAAAAGTTCATTTATTTCAGTAATGCAACTTAAAAAGGGAAACTAATATATGAGATAGACTCATTACATGCAAAGCAAGATAGTTCAAGCTGTGATTTGTCATAATTGTGATGATTATGGCATACAGCTCATGAAAACCCCAAATCCACAATCTCAGAAAATTAGAATATTGTGAAAAGGTGCGATATTCTAGGCTCAAAATGTCCCACTCTAATCAGCTAATTAAGCCATAAGACCTGCAAAGGGTTCCTGAGCCTTTAAATGGTCTCTCAGTCTGGTTCAGTAGAAATCACAATCACGGGGAAGACTGCTGACCTGACAGTTGTGCAGAAAACCATCACTGACACCCTCCATAAGGAGGGAAAGCCTCAAAAGGTAATTGCAAAAGAAGCTGGATGTTCCCAAAGTGCTGTATCAAAGCACATTAATAGAAAGTTATGTGGAAGGGGAAAGTGTGGAAGAAAAAGGTGCACAAGCAGCAGGGATGACCGCAGCCTGGAGAGGATTGTCAGGAAAAGGCCATTCAAAAGTGTTGGGGACTTTCACAAGGAGTGCACTGAGGCTGGAGTCAGTGCATCAAGAGCCACCACACACAGACGGATCCTGGACATGGGCTTCAAATGTCGTATTCCTCTTGTCAAGCCGCTCCTGAACAACAAACAACGCCAGAAGTGTCTTACCTGGGCTAAAGAAAAACAGACCTGGTCTGTTGCTCAGTGGTCCAAAGTCCTCTTTTCTGATGAGAGCAACTTTTGCATCTCATTTGGAAACCAAGGACCCAGAGTCTGGAGGAAGAATGGAGAGGCACACACTGCAAGATGCTTGAAGTCCAGTGTGAAGTTTCCACAGTCTGTTGATTTGGGGAGCCATGTCATCTGCTGGTGTTGGTCCACTGTGCTTCATGAAGTCCAGGGTCAATGCAGCCGTCTACCAGGAGATTTTGGAGCACTTCATGCTTCCTTCCGCAGACGAGCTTTATGGGGATGCTGACTTCATTTTCCAGCAGGACTTGGCACCTGCCCACACTGCCAAAAGCACCAAAACCTGGTTCAATGACCGTGGGATTACTGTGCTTAATTGGCCAGCAAACTCGCCTGACCTGAACCCCATAGAGAATCTATGGGGCATTGCCAAGAGAAAGATGAGAGACATGAGACCGAACAATGCAGAAGAGCTGAAGGCCGCTATTGAAGCATCCTGGTCTTCCATAACACCTCAGCAGTGCCACAGGCTGATAGCTTCCATGCCATGCTCATTGAGGCAGTAATTGCTGCAAAAGGGGCCCAAACCAACTACTGAGTACATATGCATGCTTATACTTTTCAGAGGTCCGATATTGTTCTATGTGCACTCCTTGTTTTATTGATTGCATGTAATATTCTAATTTTCTGAGATTGTGGATTTGGGGTTTTCATGAGCTGTGTTAGGAATTAAAGTCCTAACCTGGTTTGGGTGAAATACATATAATATGGTAGTGTACCTTTAAGAAGAGAAATGGCCTAAGGGTGTGACTAATTCTATTCAGCATAAATGAATTTCAGATGTTAGACTTACTATCTCTCTCTAGTGTTTTTTCTTTGACTTGTTACTGTGTGTATTGATATTTGACTTTTCACTGGTAAGGATTTTTGACTTTGACTTTGTTTACTCCTGAACTGTTATTCAACGGTGATTCTTCGTTACTGACCTTGGATTGAAAACTGGACTATATGTAATTGTGTTTTTTGTTTTGTGTTATATTGTCTGAGTAAAAATATTGTTATGATACAACTCAAGTTAGTTTGCCTTTTACTGTTTGCTTATTAAAGGTCCCAGTACACCTTCCTTTGTGCATTGCAAGCCTTGTATAAGGCATTCTGCACATTCTAATTTTGTTTCCTATTAACACTGGTTATGGGCCCAGTGTGGTACTGAGGGCTGGAACAGTGATATATATATATATATATTTACTAACTGAGTTTACCAGACAATGGCACAAGGGATATTTAATCCGTTTTGTATAACTCGGCTTAATGGGTCAAACTACGTATCCTGGTCTACGCAATGTAGTTTGCTGTTGCGAAGAGAAGGTCTATGGGGCGTAGTTAACAATCCTCCTAATGTGACTGCCTGGGATCCAGATGACGAGGATGACGAGAAAAAAATTGCAGCTTTTCATAGAGACAATGAAAAAGCTTTGTGCTTAATTGGGCTAACACTAGGTGACCAACAGCTTGTCCATGTACGTGGAGAAGAGTCTGCTGCTCGTTGTTGGACCATGTTGCGGAAGCTGTATGTTCGTGACAGTGTGGGTGCACACATACATCTCACAAGGAAGCTGTTTAGGGCTCGTCTGGAAAAGAATGGGGACATGCTAGCTCATCTAGACTTTATGAAGTCAACCCTTTTGGAGCTACATGAGAAGGAGTTACATCAGGTCTACATCATTTTGTCATCGTTAGATGACAGCTACTACACGTTTGTTTCATCGCTTGAAGTTCTGTCTAAAGATGAACTAACTTTATCTTCAGTAATTGGAAGACTACTGGAGGAGTACAGAAGATGTATTGAAAGAGATCAGCTGAGAGAGCCGCTACCACAGGAAAAGGAGCATACTACAGCTGCTTACACGGCAAAGAAGTGCTATAACTGTGGGGCGAAAGGACATATAGCAAAGTTCTGTAAGAAAGGAAACAAGCAGAGGAACGAAAGCCATAGGAAGGGAAATAAAGTGGTTAATGTAGATGTGTCTGATGCAGCAACAACCAGTAGTCACAATTTATGGGTAATTGATAGTGGGGTTACCCAATGCATCACTAATTCAAAAGAACGTTTTAAAAAGATAACTTATAGTAACAGGTACATAACTATGGCTAATGGATGGAAAATAAAAGCCTCTGGTGAGGGTAAGGTTTATTGTTCTTTTATTAAGCAAAATTTAGATATGCTTTATGTTCCAAAAATTAATGATAATTTACTATCTGTTAAAGCTTTAGTTAAAGCAGGGTTCAAAGTGACTTTCCTAGGGGAGGAATGTCTTATTGAAAAGAATGATGTGAAGGCTGTAGCTAAGTTGAAAGATGGTTTGTTCGTTCTACACTGCAATCCTATAATGATGGCCAATACATGTGTTAACCAAAAACCACATGATAACTGCATTCATTTATTGCATCGAAGGTTGGGTCATATAAACTATAATGCTCTTAGGAAAACAATAGAATTATCTACAGGAATAAAAGTGAAAGCTTGTCAAAAATATCTACAATGCAACGTTTGCAGTAGAGAAAAGAGCAAGGCAACACCAGCCAATAGGCTAGGTGGCTTTAAGACTAATGCACCATTAGAATTGGTTTTTGCTGATATAATTGGTCCAATGAAACCGAGTTTAGGGGGGTCTTGTTACATATTAAGTATACTAGATCATTATAGCAGATATGGTTTTTGTTACCTCCTAAAATCTAAAGCAGAAACTGTACAAAAATTTTCTAATTGGCTTAGGTTCGCTGAAAGAAAGACACAATTAAAAGTGAAATGTATTATCACAGATAATGGAACTGAGTTTACTAACAAAGGATTCACTGATTTGTTAGTGTCTGTAGGGATAGAGCACAGACATTCAGCTCCCTACAGGCCACAACATAATTCTTTTGTAGAGAGGCATGGCCAAACACTGCAAGCTATGGTTAGAGCTATGCTAGAAGATTCTGGTTTGCCGAATGGTTTGTGGGGGGAAGCAGCTATTTGTGCTAATCATGTATTAAATAATGTGGTTAGTTCAGCTACTGGTAAAATTCCTTTTACGTTATGGCATGGTTGGAAACCTGACCTCAGTTATTTGCATACATTTGGTACTCCTGCATGGGTACTGTTGTGATTCAGGGTCAGCCTATGGGTTTGGCAGTTGGGTCGGATGATTCAGAGGAGGAGGAGGGGGGTGTTGGAGACCTTGCTGAGGATAGTATTGAGGCTCCGCAGAGCCCTCAGCCAGGCCCCTCCCATCTGGTTACGATGCAGACCCAGCTGTGTGAGCCTGACAGCGTGGATGAAGATGACCCACAGCTGGCCCTGTTCAAGGACGCCCGACGCAGGAGGCAGTCAATCAGGAGTAAACAGAGGAAGGCAATGGGGCACCTCGGAAGGAGGCAGAGAGAAGCCACGCCCTGAACTGTTTAAAAGGGGAATGTGTGGGAGGGCTGGTTTGCTGAAGGCAACCGTTTGAATAGCTCCTGTTTCATGGTTCGTGTTTGCTCTCTTTGCTCTGTTTGCTCTGTTTTATGTTAATAAATTTGGCAGGCTTAGTTCCAGCCTCTTGCCGTTTTGTAAAAGGGGTTGTCCCTGCCTTTTCTGCAGGGCCGGTAGTAGGCTGGTACAGAACAGGTACATATTACTACCTCATTAAGAAAGAAGGGAGAACATAGAGCGAGACAGTTAATCTTTGTTGGCTATTGTTCTGTATCAGCCTGCTACCGGCCCTGCAGAAAAGGCAGGGACAACCCCTTTACAAATGGCAAGAGGCTGGAATTAAGCCTGCCAAATTTATTAACATAAAACAGCAAAACAAGACACCAACCATGAAACAGGAGCTATGAAACAGGAACTAATCAAGCGGTTGCCTTCAGCAAACCAGCCCTCCCACACATTCCCCTTTTATACAGTTCAGGGCGTGGCTTCTCTCTGCCTCCTTCCGAGGTGCCCCATTGCCTTCCTCTGTTTACTCCTGATTGACTGCCTCCTGCATCGGGTGTCCTTGAACAGGGCCAGCTGTGGGTCATCTTCATCCACGCTGTCAGGCTCACACAGCTGGGTCTCCGTCGTGACCAGGTGGGAGGGGCCTGGCTGAGGGCTCTGCGGAGCCTCAAGGCCATCATCAGGAAGCTCTTCAACACTCCCCTCCTTCTCCTCTGAGTCGTCCGACCCAACTGCCGAACCCACAGGCTGACCCTGAATCACAACAGCTATGAATCAAATCATAAATCTTTCCGTTTCTGGGAGAAAGGAACCAAGAATGTATATTGTAGTTCAAATGCTATTTTCCAAGAACAGTCAGGTTGGGATAGGTTAGAAAATGCTGTGTGCATTCCTCCACCAGATCTAACTGATTTCTTAGAAGATTTCGATAGAGAAGAGAGAGAAGAGGAAAAATCTGCTGTTAATATTAAACAAGAGTCATTGTTAGAGGAGGTTGGGGAGGAGGAGAGAAAGGTGATTGTACCCACAAGCCTGGTTCTGCCCAGAAGGTCTACTAGAGAGAGACGACCACTGGGACGTTATGAGGCAGGGTTAATCTGTCAGGTAGATGTGGAGCCATCTACTTTTGAAGAGATAGAAATTTATCCTGAGGAGGAAAGGGAGAAATGGAATGTAGCTATAGGTAAAGAGCTTAAGTCTTTACAAGATCTAGGTGTTTACCAAGAAATAAAGATTCCTCAAAATGAAAGTACTAGGATGTAAATGGGTTTTCAAAATAAAGGAAAGCTCTGAGGGAGCAGCTATTTACAAAGCACAATTAGTAGCACAGGGGTTTGCACAGAGGAATTGTGACTATGATGAAGTTTTTTCACCAACGCTAAGAGTTTACAGTTTTCATCATTGTTGTGCTCTATTTATGTAGAGATAACATTATTTCCTATATATAAAGGAACTCCACCTCCTCTTTTGTTTAGTCTGTTTCTTTTAAATAATTTAAATCCCTCTAGCTGTGTGTTCCATTTGTGAGTTTCATCCCACCATGTTTCTGTAATGGCAACAATATCATATCCGCCCTCATTTAACTGAATTTCTAGTTCACCCTGCTTACTGTTCATACTCTGCACATTGGTGTATAGACATTTGAGTCCTTTATGACTGACCCTTTGTTTACTTGCTACATAACTTGTGTGGTGCCTGACTTCCCCTATTTTCTTAGATTGCCGGGGACAGTGATGTTCTGTATCAATTAACTCACTGTCCCCGTTTTTTAGTTTAAATATTCCTCCAGAAAAGCTGTGAATTTATTGCCAAGTAACTCAGTCCCTTTCTTGGATGGATGCAGACTATATCTTTTGTACATTTTTTAATTGGACCAGCTACAGACATCATGACTAATATAACCAAAGCCTTCTCCTTTACACCACTCCTTTAGCCACATATTAAATTCTGCTATACGCTGGCCTTTTCCATTTTGCTCCTTTATACACTGGTAAGACCTCTGAAAAAGTGAGCCTACATCTTCTGTGCAGTTTTCTACAAGTACGCCTGTAATGTCCTGCACCCCCACAGTTATAGCAGATCACTGGCCTTGCCGAATTGTCAGCTGAAGTGGAAGACTACATCCCCCCACTGACTGGTCTAGCCCGGCCTCCATTCAAGGGTGAACCACCCATTGCCATCCATGAGGCCATCATCTTGGTTAAGTTTGATATCTGAGCTTGCATACTGTGGTTGTGAACCGGTCATCATCATCTCCACCCTTCCTCACTCCCGTGCCTTAGTGCCATTCTCATGATGAATCGGCTGTAGCCTCTTTGGCCTCCTCTACCACTTCTGTTGCCCTAACTCTTCTTATGAGCTCATGATACCCCCAGATATTCCCTTTGGCTGCAGTCTTCATTTGATTCCAGACTGGGTCTGAGATTAAAGTGCCCTGGGAAAGTTGCTCCATTCGGGCTTATTCCACTTCAGCTGGATCCAGCTCCCCCACTTTCCACAACCTGGTACAGTAATTTGTTCAATCGTCTTATGTACTGAGACAACCTTTCACCTCTCTTCTGGTACATATACTCAAAGTGAAACAGTAGGCTAGAAACTGTTTCGGCAGATCCAAATTCATCATGCAATAGGGAGAGGTAGTCATGCACAGTAAAATGCCCTTGGCTCAACGTTAGACTTCTGATAGCTTCCGCGGCAGGGCCCTTTAAACTTTCTCTGACCCTCCGCTTCTTTTGAGCATCTGGTATATCCCACTCTTCAACTGCTTGTATTACTTGCTCCATCCAGATTTCATATTTTTCCTCCCCCTCTGGTACTGGTTGCATCCCCGAGAAAATACATAGTTTCTTATACCCAGCCCCCACGCAATAGCTGTCAGTGAAGTCTTGTATGGAGGTCAGGCTTCCCTCAGCCTGCACAGATCCTGCCTCAGGTGTCCCTACAGTAAACAAAGCACGTGTCTCCTTTTTTTGCCCAATAGTTTAACCAAGAGCATGGCCCAAACAGTCAGGAATATCACCCCTGCCCTAGTATCCTCAGTCATTGAAGACTCTCAACCTGAAAACACTCCAGAACACTTTTCTTCCACTCCAACAGCAAATAAAAATGTGAAAAGTCCCAGTCCACCCTTGGGTCTATCACATATACCCTCTGGTCAGGGAAAAGAGTCCTCAGTGCCTGTAAAATTTGCTCTTTGGCCAAACATCCCCAGGAACATCAATTACTACACTCGACTTTACCTCACTATTCTGGTCCTCACACCACTGTCAAGTTTCCAACGGATGAGCTCTTCAAAGGACTCCAAGGCATAGTTTACCTTAAAAGTCTTTTATTACAGCCCTATAACATCAGAAAAGCTTGCTAGGGAAGCTGGAATCTGAATTCCCCTCCCCTTAGCACAATATATTAAACACAATTCTCCTTTTCATTGCTGTCATTAATCACATTCTCCAATTAGTTTGAAGGGTCAGTTTTCCCTTCTGTTAGACAACCCGCCAAATTCTTATCTTCTCTTATTTCAAGACAGCCTTAAGAGACATTCTTCCTCCTCCCCCCCAGCAACAACTGATTCCAGCTCTAAAAGTAACACACAAGTTGCTGGCTGGTTGGATGTGGGGTGGAGCTAAGGGGATTGCCTGTATAGGACTCTGACAGAAAAGTCAGCACTCCACCGGGAGCTCCAGCTGTTTGGCGGCAAGAGAGAGAGGTAGCATGGCACCAGGAGCCCTCAGCTGCTCAGCGGTCAGGCGGAGGGATTCCTGGGCAAAGGGGGATTTCCTGGTCATCAGGCAATGACATCAGCAGCTTGCCATCCAACCACGGGCTCCCTCGGCTGTCTCCCTTTCCCTTCCCTGAAGTGGCAAGCCCACGGGGCTTGACAGGCGGCCCCTTTACCAGGGCTCCACCTGGAAAAAAAGACGAGTGGAAGACGGCGTTCAACTGTCCGTTAGGCAGCTACCAGTTTTGAGTCATGCCATTCGGTTTGCAGGGAGCCCCTGCGGTGTTCATGCAACTCATTAATGAGGTTTTTCATGAACACCTGTACCGTGGGGTGCTTGTGTATTTGGACGACATCCTGATCTACTCCTCCAACATGACAGACCATGTCCAAGTAGTACGACAGGTTTTGGAAAAACTGCTGAGTGCCCAACTATATGTGAAGCTGTCCAAGTATGAGTTCCACCAAACCTGGTTGGATTACCTAGGTTACCGAATATCGGGGGAGGGGGTGGAGATGGACCCAGGTAAAGTTAGGGCTGTGCTGGAGTGGCAGGCCCCAAGAACCCGCCATCAGCTGCAAAGCTTCTTGGGGTTTGCCAATTTCTACCAGCAGTTCATCCCCTCCTTTGTTGCCATCGCCTTACCCCTAAAGGACCTGCTCCGTACCTGACAAGCAGTGGCCAAGCCACACCCCGGTCAACCTCTGGCATGGTCTTTGGCCTGCCAAAAGGCCTTTGAGGACCTGAAGGCCCTCTTTGCTAAGGAGCCGATTCTACTGCATCTGAATCCTGACTTGCCATTCATCGTCCAAGCCAACGCCAGTGACGTCGCGATGGGAGCAGTGTTACTCCAGAGGAACAGCCAAGGTACGTTACAGCCGTGTGCCTACACCTCCCGTAAGCTAACAGATACAGAACGAGCATGGGCAATATGGGAGAAGGAGGCGTTCGCCGTACGGTGGGCATTGCCGACGTGGTGACATTTCCTGGAGGGCGTGAAGGAACCGTTCGAGGTGTGAACGGATCACAAAAATCTGGAGGTTTTGCAGACACTGCGGCGCCTGTCCCCAAAACATGGTGGGCGCAATACTTTCAGTGCTTCCGCTTTCGGTTACTGTATGTACCAGGGGGAAAAAACTTTCTGGCAGATGCAGTGTCATGCATGACCCAATATAGGAGAAAGCAGGAGGAGGTAGTAAAAGCCATTATGCCTCCCTGCAGGCAAGCGGTGGCGCAAGTGGTTGCATGCCACCCGGCCACTGACCTAGTCCAGGAACTGCAGAAGGCCACCCAGGACAATCCCTGGCTGTGGGACCACCAAGCCCTGCTAACAAAAAGGGATGGACTGGCGTGGAAGGGTGATAAGTTATATGTCCCACAGGTGGTGAGGATAAGGGCATTGCAAAGATGCCATGATGTAAAGCAGGCAGGACACTTTGGATTCCTCAAGAACCTGCACCTAGTGAGATGCCAATTCTGCAAGTCACTCCCAGTGCTGACTTTATTTGCTGTTATTTGCCATCAATAAACACTGGTCAGAACGTTCCTGCCTAGCCAGCTACCTTGTTGACCATCATTTATCATTTGTGGAACCAGGGCTGGTAAGGACAACTGCCTTACTCTGATCCCTACCTCCGCCACTACGGATTTGCTGATCAGGCAATGGGTGCAACTGGAATCTATCGGCCCTGTACTCCCGACAATGCCCTGTTTGTGGACTCATCAAGATGGGGATGACAAATGGTCGTATGGGTTCACTCACCATCGGATCCTCTGTCGGCTTGTCCTCAATGTCATGGGCCACCAGTTGGTATCATGTGGCAGTAGTTGCCTCCTCCTCCTCCAGGATACCTCTTCAAGGGGTGGACCCCTCTGCCTGATACGCTGCCCGCAGCTTCTCTGGGATCCACTTGGGTGTGGCCCCAGACTTCCCAGGGGCCCCCTGGTTGATGGGGACTGGGCACTCCACTACCCGATGTCCTGGCTGGTTGAAACAAAAACATCTAATCGACAGCCAGGGTTTGACCCCAGGGGAACCCAGACCAGGACCCTGGGTCCTTCATCCATCATCCCTTGGTTTCTCTGTAGCCTTATGCAATGCTGGTGGACCCTCCCCCTTTGCCTGGAATTCCCGCAGCCCTGCGTCCAGGTCCACCACCACACAAAACCAGTCCTGTAGCCGACTTGGGATGCCTCGGAAGACACATGCCTGGCGCAGGTTTCGGTCCAAACCAGCCCGGATGTGGTGGATCAGCAAACGTTCAGGCTATGAGCGTAGCCTACTGGCCACCCTCCAAAACTCATGCACATACTCGACTGCGGACTGGCCCCACTGCTTCAGCACCAGCAGTTCCCCTTCGGCCCGCTGGGTGCGTGAGACGTCTTCAAAATGGGACCGCAGAGCGTGTAGAAATAAACCGGCGTCAGCCAGCTCTCTGGCGTGGTCACTATATAGATCCGCTGCCCATTCCATGGCTTCGCCTTGTAGCCCTGCTGTTATCGCCAACACCAATGCCCATTGGGATGGGTAAAAGCGGGATCTGTGTCTCCATCAAAGGTTGCCTTCAATGGTGGAGGACCTCAGGCCATCCCTTGACCCCATGGCTCCAAGGGCCAACCCAGACTGTGCAGAGTGTCCATCACAGGCGTAGAACGCTGGGCTGAGGATCCATCCACTGGGACTGGTTGCCTGGTAGGGGCTCTGTCTGGAGCCATGGGTGAGCTGCTGTCCCATGGTGGCCGTGGTTGTCCTGTCTGTATGCCCTGGTTAGGGGCCCCTGCCACCGGGGTGTGAGTAATGTGGCTGGCCCCTACCCTCAACCTTGGGGTAGCCAATTGGAACTGGGTTGGCCCTGCTTGGGTTGGCTGTATCGGCATCTGTGGCCAAGACGCTGTCTCAGATCCCACTTCCACCCTTGGCCATAGGGGGGGAATCCTGAACCCCAGCCTCACCAAACCAGTCTCAGAGCATCCAGCGTGTATCATCCGGGAGCTGTGGAATAGCTGCAATCGTTCTCATCCTCAGTCAAACGCCTCTTTCTCCACTCCATCATGGGGCCTACTGCATCCGGTGGCTTTCCCGGGCCAGTAGCCAAACTGGTGACAGCTGAACTGTGCCACCATTCCCCTGAGGCCCCTGCATCCTGTGCCACCCCTGCAGATGTCTGGGTATCGCTCACCGGACCTGAAGGTCGAGCCTCACGCACTTTGGGCCACACCACTGGTTCATCACCGCCATTTCCCTCAGCAGGACTTGGTGCTGCCACCTCAGCTGTCTCTCCTCTGTCACCCACAGGTGCCACCTCCTGTGTCCTTTCAGCCATTCCCTAAAGAAGCACAAGGGTAATGGGGAGGAACAAACAAAGGAGTGCTGACTTTTCTGTCAGAGTCCTTACCAGCCCTGGTTCCACAAATGATAAATGATGGTCAACAAGGTAGCTGGCTAGGCAGGAACGTTCTGACCAGTGTTTATTGATGGCAAATAACAGCAAATAAAGTCCACTGGGAGTGACTTGCTCCCAGTGCCTTATATACAGACAATCCCCTTAGCTCCACCCCCCATCCAACCAGCCAGCATCTGGCGCCTGTTCCTAAAACCAGCATTGCTGGCCTCTGCCTCCCCCCTCCAGCTGGCCATGCAAGTCCTGTCCATTGGCGCGGACCACTCCCTCCACTTCCCCAAGTGCTGCCTCAAAGGTATGTGGCCAACAGGGCTGATCAGCAAGCAGGACCCAGGGGCTCTCTGGCCCATTGGCGTCATCTCCAGCAGTCCAGCATGCAGCTGGGAGCCTCAGCTGTTTGGCAGCTGGAGAGAGAGCAGTCAGCGCACTGCCGGGAGCTCCAGCTGTTCGGCAGCAAGAGAGAGAGGTAGCACAGCGCCAGGAGCCCTCAGCTGCTCAGCGGTCAGGCGGAGGGATTCCTGGGCAAAGGGGGATTTCCTGGTCATCAGGCAATGACATCAGCAGCTTGCCGTCCAACCACGGGCTCCCTCGGCTGTCTCCCTTTCACTTTCACTTTAAATATGAAATAGCTGCTGCTTCATCTTTTGTCAAAGCAAGAACATTTGATGTTAGCAGCGTTGACATCTGGCCCCCCTTACAAAAAGGATAGATCTTGTAATGTAAACAAAATGTAAACAAAAACACAAATTAGGAGCTGGCTTTTGGTTTTTTGCGGTGTTTCTCATAAAACCTTTTGATAACTCTTGTCAGCTTTCACATTACTAGATTTCACCCAAATGGCTTCAGACAATGGGTATCCCTTCCATTGTACTAGGTAGTGCAATTTTCCCTTAAAAATTCTAGAGTCAAGAATACGTTTCACTTCATAATTGGTCTGACTCGCTACTACGTGGGGTCCGGGTGCCTTTTTAGGGGGAGGTCCTAAAGTGGAGGCCCGAAAAGGTTTCAGTAAGCTACAATGGAAAACCGGGTGAATTTTTCCCAAAAGTCTGGGGAGTTTCAATTCTACTGTGACCAGGATGATGATTCTCACAATGGGGAAAGGCCCCAAGAATTTCGGTCGTAATTTCTTGTTGGGTAGTTTAAGGCGTAAGTATTTGGTTGACAAATAAACATTTTCCCCAACTTGGAATGTCCTTTGGGAGCTCTCTTTTTATCAGCCTGCTTTTTGTAGGTCTCAGAAGTCTTTTTTAAGGCCATCTTTGTGTTTTTCCAAACTTCTTCCCAACCCCTCACCCATTCATCAAGTGTCTGGGAAGCGGAGGGCAACTGAGGGTATTCCGGTATGGGGTTGAAATCTTTCCCTGTGGCTACATGGAAAGGAGTGTAGCTGGTGCTGCTGTGTACTGAATTATTGTAAGCCACCTCTGCCAAAGGGAGGAGGTCAGTGCAGTTTGTTTGTTGGTAAGAAATGTAGCATCTAAGATATTGTTCCACCATTTTGTTGGTGGATTCTGTGGCCCCATTAGTAGCCGGGTGAAAAGCAGTTGATAGGCCTTGAGATGATCCAATTAATTTAAGAAAATTCCTCCAAAATTTTGCTGTGAACTGCATGCCTCTGTCTTACATTATTCGCTTAGGGGCGCCATGTAGCCAGTAGATATGTTTTAGGAACAACTTATTCAGGTGTTGGGCCGATGGGAGTCCTTTGCAGGTGATAAAATGAGCCTGTTTTGAAAATAGGTCTATCACAGTCCAGATGACAGTATTTCCTCTACTGTCAGGTAGGTCTGCTATAAAGTCCATAGCTATTTCTTCCCATGGTTGAGAAGGGTCGGCCACTGTTTGCAGTAGCCCAGGGGTTTTCCCTGGGATTCTTTTCATGGTGGCACATATAGTACAGCTCCTGACAGTTTTTCACATCTCGTTTTGGTCCCGGCCACCAAAATTGCCAGTGAATGAGATGTAGAGTTTTTAGATATCCAAAGTGTCCAGCCTGTTTGACATCATGGCTGTGTTTGAGAGTGTTAAGACAGAGAGCTTCAGGCAAGTACAATTTCCCCCCCTTGTAAGCCAGACCATCCCTGCATGTTAGGGATGTCTGATTGTCTTTGAACCATTGATCGGTGAGTTCTCGTTTTATTTTATTTACCCCGGGGTCATCAGGATTAGGGGTCCTTTGAGGCATGAGTTTGGCAGCAGTTTGTGGACTGGAGATAATTGCCTCGTTATCTTCTTCGCGTTCACTTTTGTACTAGGGAAATCTCGATAGTGCATCAGCTAGGAAGTTTTTTCTTTTTCTTTTTTAAAGTTAAAACGGTTAAAGTACAGTGCCCATCGCACTTGCTTTGGGGACAATTTGCGGGGAGTTTTTAGTGCCTCTAAATTTTTGTGATCTGTCCATACTTCAAAAGGCACCTTGCTCCCTTCTAAATAGTGTCGCCAGTTTAATAGTCCCCACCTAATTGCGAAGGCCTCCTTCTCCCAGACTGTCCATCTTCTCTCGCTTTCAGTGAATTTCTTAGAGGTATAGGCACAAGGTTGCAGGACCCCACTTTTATTCTTTTGCAGTAATACAGCTCCGATTGCCACGTCGCTGGTGTCAGCTTGAATTACGACGGGCTCCCCTGGGCAGGGGTGCTTTAGAATCGGTTCAGCAACAAATAATCTTTTTAAATTCTCAAAAGCTGTCTAACAACTCATAGTCCATACTAGTGGTTGGCCGGGTCACGGTTTTCCCCCTCCCTTACCCATTTTGAGTAGTTCTGTAAGGGGTAGAGCAATCTCAGCAAAAGAGGGAATGAATTGGCGGTAGAAGTTGGCAAACCCTAGGAAGCTCTGGAGCTGTTTGCAAGTCTTTGGGGGCTGCCATTCAATTAAAGCTTTCACTTTGGCTGGGTCCATTTTGATGCCCTCATCGGAAATTCTATAGCCAAGATAATCTAATCGGGTTTGGTGAAATTCACATTTCAACAATTTGACATAAAGTTTGGCATTCAATAGTTTTTTTAACACTTCTCTGACCAGTCTTATGTGGTCAGTCATATTCGTACTGTATATTAGGATGTCATCAAGATACACCAGAACCCCTTTGTATAAATGATCATGTAGGACCTCATTAATCAACTGCATAAATACGGCTGGGGCCCCCTGCAGTCCAAATGGCATGACTTTGAATTGGTAGCTTCCCAAGGGGCAGTTGAAGGCCGTTCTCCACTCATCCCCCTCCTTTATTCTCACCCGGTAATATGCTTCTCTCAGGTCTAATTTAGTGAAGACACTTCCCTTTGCCAGGTGGGTTAGTAAGTCTTTCAGGAGGGGGAGAGGGTATTTATTTTCCACAGTCACAGCATTAAGACCCTTATAGTCCGCGCAGAGACAAAAAGACCCATCTTTTTTTTCTTTGAACAACACTTTCTCCCACGGTAGACTTGGCCCATTCGATGAATCCCCTCGCTAGGTTTGTATCCACATATCGCTGCATCTCCTCCATTTCAAGGGGGGGCATAGCGTACATTCTTGGTCAGGGAAGTTTGGCCCCTGGCAACAGTTCAATGCAGACATGTCAAACACAAGGCCCGGGGGCCGGATCTGGCCCGCGAAGTGGTTTCATGTGGCCCGCGAAGCCATCCTGTAAACAGTGAGGGAACGGCCCCCGCTGCCTTGGCCCCAGCCCCGGCCAGCTGGAAGCCAATGTACAATTTCGTTGTGGTCATCTATGCTGAAATACATTCAGTCTTAGCTCCACAAGGCCGTCTGGAAACAGTGAGGGACCGGCCCATGCTGCGTCAGCACTGCCCCCTGGGCGCACGCTGGGGAGCTATCACCCTTTGTGAGGAATGAAGAAATGCACCATCGCCTGGAAGTGGCCAGCAGATGACCCTGCCTACTTTGGGCAGGCTAGGGGCTGGACAGTGTTGCGTTTCTCTTCAGATTCATGCCACCCAGATCAGCCTCTCAGCACTGTCAGGAAAGTGCCCCACTGCCTGCCAAAACTGGGCAGGCTGGAGGCTGGGCAGCATTGTGCAGGTAACATCAACTCTCATGCTGCTCATGGCATCCCCTCCCCCAGAGCCCACCAAGCCGGATATGTGAAGTAGGCGAGGGCCATGTGCTGGCCACTTCCAGGCGATGGTACATTTCTTCATTCCTCACGAAGGATGACACTTCCCCAGCTGCGTTTCTTGCCTGTTTTTCTCCCTCCCTCATCTCAAATATTTTCCTACCACTCTGTTCTAGGAAGGAAGGAAGGAAGGAAGGAAGGAAGGAAGGAAGGAAGGAAGGAAGGAAGGAAGGAAGGAAGGAAGGAAGGAAGTCCTGCCTTAGTCCTTCCCTGCTGCCCTTTCACCATCCCCTTGCCCCCTCCTCCTGGCCTAACCTGGGGGGGTGTCTCTCATCCTATTGCTAAGGAAGCTTTGGATACAAAGCCAGGTCTCCTCACATGGAGAGGGAGTGGGCCTCCCTCTTGACTTTGCCCTTGTACCCATGATGAGCAACCTGGCTAAGGAGAGCAAGCACAGCAGCAGCAACCTTGAGGAGGAGGTGAGTGCAGCTGGGCGCCACCTTGGGGAAGTGGAGCTGGGCTTAGTGCCGTGGGTTCTTGATGGCTGGGCTGGGCATTTGACCTCCACACCACCATCCAACACCCCCCCCAAGGCCTGAGAGGAACAGTGAGGGTCCTCCAGCGGACCATGCCTTGGCACTTGCCCCGGTCCCATCTTCTTCTGCCAGAGACCCTCAGATCTGTCCCACTCCTGCCCAGGCCCCCATTGGCACCCTTGATGCAAATGATGTAGAGCTGGCCATGCCCACCCAGTAGGCCATGCCCACCCTGGCCACACCCACCCAGCCCACCAAGGGCAACTGCAATTTATTTATTTATTTATTTATTTATTTATTTATTTATTTATTTATTTATTTATTTATTTATTATTGGGACTTATATGCCACCCTATCTCCTGAGGGACTCAGGGCGGCTAACAACAATAAAATACAACAATACAAAAGTTAAAAAGAATTAAATTAACAGCCCCAATAAAATAAATTAAAATTGGAGTTAAAAGTTAAAAAAAACATTTTAAAATCCCTGTCGTCAGTCCAGGTCAGCCTGATGGAAAAGAAGCAATGCTGATGCGGCCCTCAATGAAATTGAGTTTGACACCCCTGGTTCAATGGAACAATCATTGGGCCGGTGAGGAGGCAAGGTATCACAATCTTTCTCACTAAATGCTTCCGCTAGGTCCCAGTACTCACTGGGGATAAGTGGCTCACCTGGTGGCCGTAAGGCAGCCATGTGCCCTCGCTCATTGGGTGGGCTAAAATCCCCTGTAACATCTGTTGAATCAATGGGGGGGGATCGGGCCCTATGGGTAGTCTCACAGTTCTCATTCCTTTCTCCCACCAGATAAATGGCTTCCATTTGTCTAACCAGGCTAGTCCTAGGATCACAGTCTCAGTCATTTTTGGAGCCACCAGGAAGCGAATAAACTCCCAGTGCTCATCTATTTCTAGGCGTAAGGGCTCTGTTAATTGTGTGACTAAAGTCCCTGCCATTAGGGAGCCATTGGCTTGCTCAAACCTCACAGATTTGGAGAGCGGCTTAGCCCGTATGCCCAGTCTCAAGGCACACGACAGGCTGATGATGTATCAGGAGCAGCCAGTATCGACTAGTACTTTCAAGTCTACTTGTGCCCCTGACTTAGGTATTATGAGTTTAGCAGGCAATGAAAAAGGTGGGATGTGTCGACTCACCATCCGGTCGTTCTCCCCTTCATCGTTGCTGTCAAAGCCGGGTAGAGTGGGGGCAGGTCCAGTCTGTGGGCCAGCGTCCTCCTGGGTGGGGGATGTAACCTGGGCAATGGGTGTTCTGTACCAGCCTACTACCGGCCCTGCAGATAAGGCAGGGACAACCCCTTTACAAGAAGGCAAGAGGCTGGAACTAAGCCTGCCAAATTTATGGACACAAAAAGCAAACAGAGCAAAAACAAGACACGAACCATGAAACAGGAGCTATTCAAACGGTTGCCTTCAGCAAACCAGCCCTCCCATGCATTCCCCTTTTAAACAGTTCAGGGTGTGGCTTCTCTCTGCCTCCTTCCGAGGTGCCCCATTGCCTTCCTCTGTTTACTCCTGCTTGACTGCCTCCTGCGTCGGGCGTCCTTGAACAGGGCCAGCTGTGGGTCATCTTCATCCACGCTGTCAGGCTCACACAGCTGGGTCTGCGTCGTAACCAAGTGGGAGGGGCCTGGCTGAGGGCTCTCATCAGCAAGCTCTCCAACACCCTCAGCAATCACAACACTGGGCTCCTGGGTAGCCCAGTTGGACTTTTCTCTCGGTGGCTGCTGTGCAGGTCTCTTCCTCGTTGCTGGTTCTGGTCTACTCTGCTGTTGTGGGTAGGGAACTGGGCAGTTCGGTGCTCAATGTCCCTGCTGTCTGCATTGAAAGCACTTGATTGGCGGGCCTGTAGGTGGCCTAGGTCTTTCGGCAGTAGCAGTAGTTGGAGGTTTTCGGGGGGGTGGTAGCTGTTTGGGTTCTGGTTTTGGCGCAGCTTCAGGTGGGAGAGGCTTCTTATAGCAGGCGAGCTGGACATCTAATTTCACCGCTGCCTAGTACCATTCTTGCAGCTGGTCAGGCACAGCTCGGTAGATACATGCCTGAGAAAGGTGGTCGTCTAACCCTTCTTTAAAATGATGAATTATGGATTGCTCAGGCCATCTCTCTATCCGACCGGCAATCTTTCGAAACTCCCACACATACTGCAGGGCAGGCCGGCCAGCTTGTTTTATCTTGTGGATTTGTTCTTCTCCTTTGAGGGCAATGGATGTGTCCTCAAATCTTTCTCTCAGCCCTAGAAGGAAGAGGTGGGGGTCCTCCAATTCAGGGGCTCACTCGTTATATAAATTGTTTAACCATTCAGATGCTTCTCCCTCTAGGCTGGACGCAATCACATTGACCATAGCACCTGGGCCTGGGTAGAGATAGGCCCAGCGATTCAAATGAGAGTGTACTTGGTTGAGGAAAAAAATCAGTTTCTCTGGGTCCCCATTGAAGGTTGCTCTGAAGGGTGGGCTTATCATTGGTTGCTGGGGCCCCCATTGCTGCTGGCCCCACCCTGGTTGTTGGTTGAATGGCTGCCGGGGCCCCCACTGCTGTTGTTGTTCCCCCAGTTGCTGGCTACCCCATTGGTGCTCCTGTATGCCCAGGGGTTGCATGTTTGGGCCCTGCTGCTGCTCCCCTTGCTGTGGTTGTCTGAGGGGAGGCTGCTGTCGGCTGGCGGGAAGTCGTGGCACCACCTGCTGCTGTAGGCCCCTCAATGGTTGTTGGATAGATGGGGGTTGCTGTCATCTACTCTGGATTTTGACTGCAGGGAATTGTGGCGCCCTCTGCTGCTGATGTACTAGGAGACATGTTAGCCTCAAGTGCTGTGGCACCTCTCTCAATTGCGGGCCCCTCAGTGGTTGCTTGGCACTCGGGGGGTGGTGACCAGCCTCCATGGAGTTGTTGTCCTCCAACTAGCTGTTGCTATCCAGGCTTCTGCATCACCCCAAGCTGTTGCAAGGCCTCTGTTAGCTGATTTAGGTCCAGAGGTTGCTGCCCCTCCTTCTCTGGGGGTTGCCATACTCCCCACTGCTGCAGGGGCCCTAGGTTCTCTTCCTCTGTGGGACTGGAGGCCCTAGCAGGAAACTCCAGGGGTTGGAGGGCTGTTAGCTCTGTGAAAGGAGGGGTGGGGGCCGCTCTTGGCAGGAGCTGTTCCGCGCTCCTCACTTCTAGCTCTTCAAACCTTTCTGCTAGATAGTCAATTGATTGGCTATGGGCTGCAGATGGATATTTCCACTCACCCGAGTATTCAATCTCAGATGGCCTGGCAGCTCCCCACCAGTCTGGGGAATGCAATGTGCAGGAGTTGTCTCTTTGTTGTCGCTCCACCTCCTCTGCCTTTGAAGCCCTTGGGGATGGCAAGGCCGCTTTGGGGTGTCTGGAGTCTCCACTGGGCTTAATCCACTCTGATGACCAGACCAATTCTCCTGGTTGTTTGGGTCTAGCTCCCAGCTGGGAGGATTGCTGAAACTCTTTTCCTACTGGCTTCTTCGCTGGCCCTTCCTCCCCTGGGGTGGCTGCTGGTGCCGGGGAGCTGGCTTCAGGTAATTTTCCTTCCTCCATGATGGGATCTTCCCCAACTCTTTGTCAGCCTGTCTCCCAAACCTGGAGACAGCGACGGGAGATCAGGACCCCCTAGTTAGTTTGTAAAGTTGGTGGATTGCAGCTTGATGTCAAGTTTCTGATGGATGAGCTCTTCAAAGGACTCCAAGGCATTGTTTACCTTAAAAGTTTTTTATTAGAGCCCTATAACATCGGTAAAGCTTGCTAGGGAATCTGGAAACTGAATTCCCCTCCCCTTAGCACAATATATTAAACACAATTCTCCTCCTTTTCATTGCTGTCATTAATCACATTCTCCAATTAGTTTGAAGGGTCAGTTTTCCCTTCTGTTAGACAACCTGCCCAATTCTTATCTTCTCTTATTTCAAGACAGCCTTGAGAGACATTCTTCCTCCTCCCCCCCAGCAACAACTGATTTTAGCTCTGAAAGTAACACACAAGTTTAAAATATGAAATAGCTGTGGCTTCATCTTTTGTCAAAACAAGAACATTCGATGTTAGCAGCATTGACAGCCACTTAGTAACGGTGTTGGAGTCCATTTTGCTCACTTGACTCATATCTCTGAGTGAGACCACCTGTCCACCTCTAAAGAGAGAAAGGCCAGATGGGGTATCCCGGATGAGCCCCCAGTTGTAGTGCCACCCCCGTAGGGACTGCTGAAGTCTGGGTCCTCCTGGCCTTCTCTTGGCCTGGCTGCTGGTCCAAGGGGTCCCTTACTTGGCCACTCCTGCTTTACAGGGACATGTAGTGCGGTGGTACTCAGTCTCTGTCAACAGCCACTCACGTGAGGCAATGGTGGTCAGTCACTCTTGGTGGATCTGGCTTGCATTACGGAGACCTGGTTGGGTCCAGAGGGAGGTGTCCCTCTGACTGAACTTTGCCCACCAGGTTTCCGTGTGCTTCACCAGCCTCGGACTCAGGGAAGGGGCGGGGGTGTTGCGGTGGTTGTAAGGGAGACCTTGTGTCCGCGGGAGGCTACCGTTGTTCAGATACTCAGGTGTGAGTCGCTCCTCCTGAAATGTGGCCCTGGGGCTCAGTTTGGTTTGTTGCTGGTGTATCTCTCACCTACCTGCGTAGTAGCAGCCCTGCCCAAGCTCCTCGACATCCTCTCTGGGTTGGCGGTTGAGTTCCCCAGACTTATGGTTCTGGGGGACTTCAACCTGCCGTCCCTGGGAGGTTCATCGGGGTTGGCTTGGGAGTTTATGGCCTCCATGACAGCCATGGACCTGACCCAAGTAATTCAGAGCCCGACTCATGGGGGGGTCACACGCTCGATCTTATTTTTTTATCTGGACGGTGGCTTGATGATCTGGGAGGGGGATTTCCAGTTATTACACCCCTGTCATGGACCGATCATCATCTCCTGCGGCTGGCCTTCCGTTTCGCTGCCCCCCATCGTGGGGTTACGGAACCGACTAGGTGGTTCCGCCCCAGGCGCCTAATGGACCCTGAACAGTTCCAGGTGGCACTTGGATCTGTACCTGCCATCTTCGCTCACAGCCCGGTCGATGCCTTAGTGGAAGCCTGGGAAAGGGCAGCCACGGAGGCACTTGACCGCATTGTTCACATGCGGCCCTTGTCCTGGTGCAGATCCCGGCAGGCTCCATGGTTTTCCATGGAGCTCTGGGAGATGAAGCGTCGGAGCCGGAGCCTAGAGAGCTGTTGGAGATCCAGCCAGTCTGAGTCTGACCGATTGCAGTTAAGAACCTTTACGAGGTCTTATCTTGCAGCGATGGAAGCAGCGAAGTTTAATTACTTCACTGCCCTCATCGTGTCTGCAGATAATTGCCCGGCCGCCCTGTTTAGGGTGACTCGCTCCCTCCTTAATCAGGAGGTGAGGGAGGAGCCCCTGCAGGGTCATGCCGAGGAGTTTAGTCAACATCTGGCGGACAAAATTGCTCAGATTCGGGCCGGTCTGGACTTCGACTGGGTGGAGTCTGACGCGGGGGAGACGAGCGGCCTTGGGAATGTTATTTGGGAAGAATTCGACCCTGTGACTCCAGAAGAAGTGGACAGGATCATGGGGAGGCTGAGTTCCACCACGTGTTTATTGGACCCATGCCCCTCCTGGCTGGTATATGCAGCTCGGGAGGGAACACGAGGCTGGCTCCAGGCGGTAATAACTGCTTCTTTGAGGGAGGGTAGCTTCCCTGCCACCTTGAAGGAGGCGGTGGTGAGGCCCCTCCTCAAGAAGCCTGCCCTGAACCCAGCTATTTTGAACAACTATCATCCAGTCTCCAACCTTCGCTTTCTAGCAAAGGTTGTTGAGAGTGTGGTGGCACATCAGCTCCCTCTGTTCCTGGATGAAGCGGATTATTTGGACCCCTACCAATCAGGTTTTAGGCCCAGGTACAGCACAGAGATGGCATTGGTCGTGCTGGTGAATGATCTCTGGTGGGCTCAGGACAGGGGTTATTCCTCTGTCCTAGTCCTATTAGACCTCTCAGCGGCTTTTGATACTATCGACCATGGTATCTTACTGCGGCGCCTCAGGGGGTTGGGAGTGGGTGGCACTGTTTTACAGTGGTTCTCCTCCTACCTCCTGGGTGGTTCGCAGTTGGTGTTGGCAGGAGGGCAGAGGTCGGCCTCGAGGCCTCTCATTTGTGGAGTCCCTCAGGGGTCGGTCCTCTCACCCCTCCTGTTCAACATCTATATGAAGCCGCTGGGTGAGATCATTCGTGGTTTGGGGGTGGGGTATCATCAGTATGCTGATGATAGCCAGCTTTTTATTTCGACCCCAAATCAACCCAGTGATGCCCTCGCCGTGATGTCCCGTTGCCTGGAGGCGGTGAGGGTCTGGATGGGGAGGAACAGGCTTCGTCTAAATCCCAACAAGACCGAGTGGCTGTACATACCGGCATCTCGGGTTATCCACTCTATTCCATCTTTAATTATGGGGGGGTGAGGTGTTACCCCCCATAGATAGGGCTCGCAACTTGGGTGTCCTCCTTGACTCACAGCTCAGTTTATTTATTTATTTATTTTTATTGAAAAGTTTTACAATACATTTTATCTTTAACAATCCCTCCCCCCCTCCCTCCACCCAACCCTTCCTAACCCTCCCTAACCCTCCCCCCTTCCCCCCTCCCCCCTCCCCGACTTCCCAGAGCTAAATACAAGGTATAAAAGTAAAAAACAATCATAAACAACCATATGTTAACAACAATAAACTATTAAGTCTATCGCACTCTAGCTCATATGAAATGACTACAAGCAATACTAATATCACATAAAAAAAACCTTATACAAATGCTAAATGAAACTTTTTAGTCCCATATTTGTTCTGGATATAATCAATCCACTTTTTCCACTCCATAATATAACATTGTTGCGAATGGTCTTTCAAATAAACCGAAATCTTTGCCATTTCCGCCAGGTCAGAAACTTTTAGAGTCCATTCTTCTATAGTCGGGAGTTCCTCCTTCTTCCAATATTGGCCTACTAAAGGTCTTGCTGCCGTAATTAAGTTCAGCATCAACTTGGTGTCCACAACAGTAGTATCTGTAATTATGCCCAATAAGAACAATTGCGGACAAAACTTTATCCTTTGCTTAAATATCTTCTGCATATTCCACCAGATTTTAATCCAAAAAGCTTTAACCTTTTTACAGGTCCACCATATATGAAAATACGTTGCATCTTCGCCACCACATCTCCAACATTTAGGTTGGTAGTTCGGATATATACTTGCAAGCTTTTTAGGATCTAAATGCCACCTATAAAACATTTTATAAAAGTTCTCTCTTAAGTTTTGAGCTTGTGTAAATTTTACGTTCCTCACCCAGATCTTTTCCCAAGTGTCCATTGTGATAACTTCTTGAATATTCTGAGCCCACTTTATCATACAATCTTTAACAAGTTCTGTTTCTGAGTCAATTTCTATCAATGCAAGATATATCCGTTTGATATGTGCTGGACCCTGATTTCTAATTTGCTTTACCAAATTTTCATCAGTCATTGAGAAACCAATTTTCTGATCTTCTTTCCACCTGGCCCGTAATTGACCATATTGAAACCAAGTTTGAACAATCTTCTCATCTCGTAAAAGATTATACGGCTTCAAACACCATACGTTCCTCTCCAAACTTAAGATCTCCTTGTATGTAGTCACATCATGTTTGAAGCCAACATTTATGTTTTCTATTGCATGTTTCGGAATTGCCCACAAAGGTATCTTGTAGTTTAGCTTATGTCTATACTTTTTCCAAACTCTCAGCAATGCCTGTCTTAAAATATGCACTTTAAACACATTATCTACCTTCTTATCATACAATAAATATGCATGCCAGCCAAATAGCAAGTTGTGGCCCTCAAGATTTAATAATCTCCCTTGTGTTAAATTGATCCAATCACTTATCGCTGACAACGCAGCAGCTTCATAATATAATTTAAAGTTGGGCATTTTAAGACCACCTCTTTCGCGCGTATCCTGCATAATCTTAAATTTAACTCGTGGCCTTTTCCCTGCCCATACAAATTTATTGATACCCTGTTGCTGAAATGGAATTCCTCCAAATTTGAGTCTTTTTTAAGAATAGGTATCATTTGAAATAAAAATAGAAATTTAGGCAAAACATTCATTTTCACTGCTGCAATTCTTCCCAGTAAAGACAATTGCACTTTTTTCCAACTCTCCAATTCTTTTTGAATTTTTCCCCATAGCTTTTCATAATTATTTTTATATAACTTTGCATTTGAGGGTGACAAATACACCCCCAAATATTTAACCCTTTTAACAATCTCAAGTCCAGTTAACCCTTCTAAAAGGGCCTTTTGCGATACTGTCATATTTTTGGCTAATATTTTAGTTTTTTGTACATTAACCTTAAATCCAGAAACCTTCCCATATTGCATTATTATCTCCATCAGGTCCACAACAGAATTTTCTGGCTGGGTCACCGTAACAACCAGATCGTCTGCAAACGCCCTCAGTCTATAATCCTGATCTCTAATTTGGATTCCCTTAATTTTTTCCGAATTCCGTATTTTAATCAATAATATCTCCAATGTTAAAACAAATAATAAAGGTGATAACGGACACCCTTGTCTTGTGCCCTTCTCAATATTACATACTTCAGTCAAACTATTATTTACTATTATTCGGGCAGTTTGTTTTTGATATAATGCCCTAATTGGTTGTAAAAATTTATCCCCAAAATTCATTTTATCTAAAACTTTCATCAAAAATTGCCAATCCAGTTGATCAAAAGCTTTTTCGGCATCTAAAAAGATCAGCGCCGCAGGGATCTGGTTGTTCCTTTCCAAAAATTCCACCAAGTCTACTATATGCCTCACATTATTTTTCATTTGTCTACCACTAATGAACCCAGTTTGGTCCCCGTGAATCATCTGTTGCAAAACCCTCATCAATCTGTTAGCTAAAACCTTAGCAAATATCTTGTAGTCCGTATTCAAAAGTGATATTGGTCTGTAATTTCTTACTTGAGTAACATCCTGATCTTCCTTCAGAATCAGGGAAATAAAAGCAGTTCTCCAAGACGGAGGCACCCTTCCTCCCCTTTGAAACAGCTCAGTTTAGAAGATCATATAGGAGCTTTGACCAGGGGGGCTTTTGCCCAGGTTCGCCTGGTGCGCCAGTTGCGGCCCTATTTGGACCGAGATGCCCTATGTACAGTCACTCATGCGCTTGTGACCTCTCAGATTGACTACTGCAATGCTCTCTACATAGGGCTGCCCTTGAAGTCCACTCGGAGGCTCCAACTGGTGCAGAATGCGGCCGCGCGAGTTGTGATGGGGGTCTCCCGATACTCCCATGTAACACCTCTTCTCCGCGAGCTGCATTGGCTTCCAGTTGTCTTCCGGGTGAGATTCAAGGTTCTGGTGATGACCTATAAAGCCCTAAATGGCATGGGTCCAGATTATTTACGGGAGCACCTTTTGCTGGCATCAACCTCCCATCGTCCTGTGCGCTCCCACAGAGAGGGCCTCCTCAGGGTGCCGTCTGTCAGGGAATGCCGACTGGCAGCCCCCAGGGGGAGAGCATTCTCTGTGGGCACGCCTGCCTTATGGAACCAACTCCCTGTTGAGCGACGGATGGCTCCCGACCTTCGCTCCTTTCGCCGCGACCTGAAAACTTGGTTATTTGAGCTTGCCGGCCTGGACTGAGGGATTGGGATTTTAATTTTTTTAATTTTTAAACTTTTAGAATGTGTTTTACTTATTAGGGCTAATTTAATTTAATTTATTTTAACTTTGTATAGTGTATATTGTATATTGTGTTTTAATTGCCCTGTACACCGCCCCGAGTCCTTCGGGAGAAGGGCGGTATATAAATCCAATAAATAATAATAATAATAATAATAATAATAATAATAATAATAATAATAATAATAATAATAATAATAATAATAATAATAATAATAATAATGTGGGATAATGGTGGTCAGTCTCTGGCAGCAGCAGTTTGCATAAGATGATGCTGGTCAGTCTCGGGCAGCAGCAGCTTGCGTGAGGTGATGGTGGTTAATCTCTGGCAGCAGCAGCTTGCGTGAGGTGATGGTGGTTAATCTCTGGCAGCAGCAGCTTGTGTGATATGATGATGGTCGGTCTCTCTCAGCAGCTCACAGGAACCTCCCTTATTCTATCTCCTTGTCTCTCTCTGAATCCTCTCCTTATCTATCCCCTTGCCTCCTTCTGGCTTGCTCTACAGCAGGGGTGTCAAACTGCCAGCCCGTGGGCCGGATGTGCCATGCGAAAGCCACGCCCACCCCATTGCTGGCAATGGCAAAATCGTCGCAATTCGTTGCGTGACATCACATGACGTTGCGAGTTTGATATGTCTGCTCTACAGAAACCTCTCTATTTCCCCCTCTCTCTGGCCTTTCCCCACTGAAAGGAATAAATTCAACCCGGTCAACCTCCTCTCTTGGTTTCCGTTCAGCTTACCCCAATGGGGCAAGGGAAAAAAATTAAAACTCCACCAACCTACTCTCTCTCTCTCTGTCCAGCTTGCTCCAATGAAGGAAAAAATAAAACTCCACTAACCTACTCCCTTGCTCTCTCTCCGTCCCGCTTGCTCCACCAGACATCAAAATACCCTCTCTTTTCCTTCTCCTCCAGCCAACTTCCTCTTTGTTTTGATCCCTCCCCAAGAGCTGTGCCACACCACCAGCTAAAACAGAGGCTGTTGGAGGTCCTGACCTCTCCGCCGAATTGGCAGGGCTCCACCAAAGCCTCTCAGCCAGCACCGATTCCGCCCTAGCTCTGCTACATATACATGTATATTCAAATTCAAAATTACAGAAAACATGAAAACAGAAGTGCTTTTGCCCATATAACTTGTTGACCTCTCTGTTTCTAGTAGACATAAGTGCCCCCATGTGGGGAAAACTAAGCTGCTGCTCTATTTGCATACAATTCACATTCTTCCTAACTCTACAGGGCAGAGGTGCAGGGGGGGGGATCCATATCAAAACAAATATTTACCTTTTTTTCCTCTGATGAATGACCTTTCTTATTTTCTTCTCCATTGAGAGGGAAATTGACATAATAATGGCATTGTTGTGTATCCTCTTCTCAGATACCACAGAATTCATAAAATATGTGTCAACTCTGAACAGGGACACTTTTGACAGTAGTTCATCCTCCATAACAGGGGTCCCCAACCTATGGGCCGTGGCCCGGGATCGAGCTGCGGGCTCTTGGCCAGCAGGCCGTAGAAATGGCTGGCCGGTGCAGTTCTCCCCACTCATGCTAGATCCTGAGGCCCCATTTGTGCATACGTGCGGGCACGAATGGGGACACTAGCGTGGAGTGGGTGTCTGTGGCCTATTTGCGCATGCACGAATGGGGCCACTAGCCTGGGTGGGTTGCGTGGCCCATTAACACATGCGTGAATGGGGCTGTTAGGTGCTCCGGGGGGTACACAGCCGTTTGGGCATGTGCATGGTGACAGCGCATGACACATGCATGAACGGCACCACTAGTGCCCTGCCAGTGTGCGTGGCCCTGTGCACGCATGCACACCAATTTTGAAGCTGGGTCATTACACAGAGGCAACACAGCTGGCAGTTCAAACTGCCCCTATATTGCTCCAAATGTTCCCCAAATGCTCCCACATTTCTGGCAAGTCCCAGAACAAGTAACGACACTCACACACACACCTTCAGCAGCCTCTGGCTGCAAGTAGTTTCAAAAGTTTTTAGATTAGAACAGCAATTTACTCAAGGCCAAGTAGATAACAAAGAAAGGAACATACATCCAAATCTAACGAGTCTGTGGAAATACAAGGTTGCCTGAGTAGTTTCAGAAGAGAAGGAAAAATTCAATCTGAGGTTTGGAGCACCAAATCAAGTTTGTCAGCCAGTCCAATGGTCAGAGTTTCAAGGTTTACAAGTAGAAATCACAACACAGAACAAGAGATCAGAGAGTTGTTTCCAACATCGGCAACAGCACACAAACCTCCAATAATTCAGCATTTGTTCTGGACAAATGCCCCTCCCCACAACGTCTCTTTAAGTCTCAGTCCCCAGGTGTGCCTTGTGGAAAGGGGTGAGGCGCTCTTCTCCTGAGTAGTCAGACCTGCCTGCGTTGTTCCCTCCTTCTCTCCACTCTCTGTGCTTTAGGTTCAGGAGGGGGTAGCCCTTGCTCATCGCCTGAGCTCTGTCTCTCATGTTCCTCCTGCCCCTGTTCCTCCCTGCCTTCAACCCATCCCAATCCTGAAAGGTCCTGGCCTGCCTCGGCCTGCTCCTCCCCATATTCCTCCGAAACCAACGACGCCTCCCCCTCGATTTCCATTGGCTCCAGTTCCAACTCATCTTCCTCAGCAAATTCAGGCTCCGATGGGGGCATGACAAACTGATTACTGAAGTAACCAATCTCAAGAAGACAAAAAATAATACAAACTAGTATAAAGTATGGAGGGAAAAAAATAAATCAAAGAAAAAGCAGAAAGTATAAGAAAAAGAAGTTGAAGAAAAATAGAAAAGAAAGAAAAAAAGATATGTGGCTTCCAATATTCTTCACAGCAGTTATAAGTACAAATATATTTTAACCCCTCTCTACATCATTTTACTCTTCTTTGTATAATCTATCTAATCATCAAAACCATAAATCATTTTTTTCATTTTTATGCAAAAAGTCCATAAGAAGCTTCTGGTCACCAATAAATCAACCTTCTGAATTGCCACGGTATACTGAAACTTAAACAAGCCAAATGAACTGGATTCATACAGCATGTTAAGGCACAAAACAAAACCATACGTTTATAATATGTGCAGATCTTAAACTGTCCAGGTTAAGCATGTTGTATGAATCCAATCAGTAAGTGCCACAGAGGGGGAAATGGAAGGGGTACAGGAGAGTGGGGTCCCCTGTGTCAAGCATGGAACCAGGTGTGCCTCTATAGTACATGCCTAGTATTTGCCTACATTTCCAACAATTGCTAGACATATTTTTAAATATTTTTGCTAGTCTGGCCGGCGGTAGGTGCCATCTATAAAACATTTTATATAGATTTTCTTTATATGCTGTTGCCATTGTTATTTTATAGTAACTATCATCTTTGGTGGACATGCCCTAAAGCAAAACAATTTTGGACAAAAAATGATACTTGGTTAGAAAAAAATGTTAAGAAAGCATGTAGATTTTAAGCCAGAACTATTTCTATTAAGTATAATCTCAGGAAAATATGAGAAACAAAATGTATATTTAATGGTACATGTATTAACAGCAGCAAGAATTGTTTTTGCGCAGCATTGGAAAAATGAAGAAATGCCATCTGAAGATGACATAATTAAGAAAATACTGGAATGTGCAGAAATGGATAGACTCACATTGAAGATTAAAGAAAAAGAAGATACAGAATATTTTCAAATATGGGATGTATTTTATCAATGGCTGGAAAAACGGGTTAGAGATTAGGATTTTATTATATGTTATTAAGCTAAGACACAGACAACACTTTGTTTAATAAGCATTTATGAATTGTAAACATAAAAAACCCTAATAAAAATATAATTAAAAAGAAAAAAGAAACAATGGTTGGAAACTGATCAAAGAGAGAAGCAACCTGGAATTGAGAAAGTTCCTAACTGTGAGGACAATTAACGGATGGAACAGCTTGCCTTCAATAATCGTGGGCGCTCCATCACTGGAGATTTTTAAGAAGAGGCTAGCCCAGGGGTAGGCAACCTCGGCTCTTTTATGACTCATGGACTTCAACTCCCAGAATTCCTGAGCCAGCCAAGCTGGCTCAGGAATTCTGGGAGTTGAAGTCCATGAGTCATAAAAGAGCCAAGGTTGCCTACCCTTGGGCTAGACAGTCACTTGTCTGAGATGGTATAGGTTCTCCTGCTTGAGCAGGGGGCTGTACTAGAGCTTCTGGTGCACCCGGAAGAGAAGAGGAGGATGGAGAGAAGAAAAGGTATAAAAGGGGCAGACCAGCCTGTTTTCAGAGGAACAGCGAGTGAGGGGTGAGTGAGAAAGTGGCGTGCTTTGGGGGCAAGCAAACGGCTCCTGCCCAGCTCACTTGTGGAAAACATGCTGCTTGCTAAGTGAAGCCCCAGGATCAGTGGGCTACGGCTGATCTGCACTTCGGCTGTATCAGCTGTAGCCTGCTGATCCTGGGGCTTCACTTAGTAAGCAGCATGTTTTCTGCAAGCAAGTGAGCTGGGCAGGAGCCCAGGAACAGCGTGTGCAGCTACAGCTGAGCCATGCTTCTGCACCCAGAGTGCGGGCGGGGTGGCTTCGGAGCACCGGATGGCTTCTGAGCGCTGAGCAGCTTCTGAGGGCGGGCAGCTTCTGAGCGCTCCGCATGGGCAGCTTCTGAGCGCCAAATGGCTTCTGAGCGTGGGCGGCTTCTGAGCGCCGAGCACCGAGCGGCTTCTGAGTGCCGAGCAACTTCTGAGGGCGGGCGGCTTCTGAGTGCCAAGCACCGAGTGGCTTCTGAGCGCCAAGTGGCTTCTGAGCATGGGCGGCTTCTGAGCACCAAGCACCGAGCGGCTTCTGAGCGCTGAGCGGCTTCTGAGCGCAGGCAGCTTCTGAGCGTCCCACATGGGTGGCTTCTGAGCACTGGGCGGCTTTTGAACATGGGTGGCTTCTGAGCGCCGAGCGCCTTTTGAGCACCAAGCAGCTTCTAACCACAGGTGGCTTCTGAGCGCAGCTCAGCTGTAGCTGCACACACCGAGCCTGGCAGGCAGTGGCGCATTCTCCTCACCACACGGAGTAGCCGGCGAGGTGAGCCGGAGACATCCTGGCCCTGCCTGTGCATGCGCAGAGGCTGAGGTGAATGCTCTCTCCTCTGCGCACACACAGGCAGGGCCGTGATGTCACCAGTTCACCTCACCGGCTGGTCCGCGTGGTGAAAATGTGCCGCTGCCTGCCAAAACCAGGCTGGGGTCTGGGCGGTGTAGCACACGACAATGGAAGGGAGGGAGGGAAGGAAGGAAGGTACAAAGAGGGAAGGAAGGAAGGAAGGAAGGAAGGAAGGAAGGAAGGAAGGAAGGAAGGAAGGAAGGAAGGAAGGAAGGAAGGAAGGAAGGGAAGGACAATGAGAGGGAGGGAGTGACAATGGAAGGGAAGGGATGGAAGGAGGAAAAGACAAAGAGGGAAGGAAGGAAGGAAGGAAGGAAGGAAGGAAGGAAGGAAGGAAGGAAGGAAGGAAGGGACAATGAGAGGGAGAGAGGGAAGACGTTAGGGACAAAGAGGGAGGGAAGGAAAGGAAGGAAGGGAGGGAGGGAGGAAGGAAGGAAGTGTTCTGTACCAGCCTACTACCAGCCCTGCAGATAAGGCAGGGACAACCCCTTTACAAGAAGGCAAGAGGCTGGAACTAAGCCTGCCAAATTTATGGACACAAAAGCAAACAGAGCAAAACAAGACACGAACCATGAAACAGGAGCCATTCAAACGGTTGCCTTCAGCAAACAAGCCCTCCCACACATTCCCCTTTTAAACAGTTCAGGGCGTGGCTTCTCTCTGCCTCCTTCCGAGGTGCCCCATTGCCTTCCTCTGTTTACTCCTGCTTGACTGCCTCCTGCGTCGGGCGTCCTTGAACAGGGCCAGCTGTGGGTCATCTTCATCCACGCTGTCAGGCTCACACAGCTGGGTCTGCGTCGTAACCAGGTGGGAGGGGCCTGACTGAGGCTCTCTCCTCCTCCTCTGAATCGTCTGACCCAACTGCTGAACCCACAGACTGACCCTGAATCACAACACTATCCCGCACCGCAGGGCCCTTCCGCCGGGTCTGCCGATCCGGATGCGGTCGGGATGGAAATTGTTCATGAAAAGCGGTCACCAAAGCAGGGGCATGAACGGCAGTCGCGTCCTCCCAGGTGAACTCTTCTGGTCCGTAGCCTTTCCATTCAATCAGGTACTGGAAACGACCTTTCAGCCAACGGGAGTCCCTGATGCTGGCGACCTCATACTCGGGGGTGCTGTCTCCATTACGAGGTCCTGATGGGGGAGGTTCCGCTCAGCGGAGTGGACAGGCCGGTTGCTCGGGGACCAACAGAGACCGATGAAAGACTGGGTGCACGTGCAGGGAACGTGGCAGTGTTAAGCGATAGGCAACCGGATTGATGACAGCCTCGACTGAGAACGGTCCTAAATATCGGTGATCTAACTTTCTCACCGGCCGTGTTGACAGTAGGTTCCTGGTGGACAACCAGACCCGATCTCCCACCGATAGTGGAGGCGTATCCTGCCTTGACCGATCAGCAAACCTTTTGTAATCGGCCTTGGCCTTCTCTAACTGACGTCGCACCAATCGATGGATCGCCTGTAACTCTGCCATGAAGTCGTTCGCTGCCGGCTCCGGTGAGTCCACGGGAGAAAGGGGGAAAAACCGGGGGTGATATCCCACATTGGCCAAGAACGGTGTCATCTGTGTGGAGGTGCGCTGCGAATTGTTAAATGCAAACTCAGCTATGGCCAGATAGTCCACCCAATTGTTTTGCTGCAGATTGACATAGCAGCGCAGATATTGTTCCAGAATACCGATGACCTTCTCGGTTCCCCAGTCAGTTTGAGGATGATGCGCGGACGAGAGGCAAATCTTGATATCCAACGCATGCATCAACTCCTGCGAGAAGCGGGCTGTAAACTGGGCCCCCCTATCAGAGACGACTCAGGGAGGCTGTGCAGCAGAAACACCTGCTGAATGAACATACGACTAGTGGCGCGGGCTGACGGTAAGCCACGACAGGGGATGAAGTGCGCCATCTTGGTCAGCATGTCCACCACCACATACACTGTCGCAAAACCAGAGGACGGGGGTAAATCCGTCAAGAAGTCCATGGACACAGCCCCCCAGGGTCTTTTGGGTGTCGGCAAGGGCTGCAGTAATCCAGGCGGGGCCCCTGTCGCTGACTTGGCCTGCCTGCATGGGATGCAGGAGGTGACATAGGACTGGACGTCGTGTCGGACTCGGGGCCACCAGAAGGTACGGGAGACCAGGTTCAGGGTCTTGAACAGGCCAAAATGCCCCGCTGCCGGGTTATCGTGACACTAGCTGAGGATGAGTCCCCTGACTGTCCAAGGAGAATCTGGCCCCACCTCCTCCTTCTGCTGAGCCACCCACACCTCCTGCTGCTGTGCCTCCCGGATCCGAGCCCGTATATCACCCGGCTCCCGCACCGCAGCAAAAGACTCGATGGGGATCACTGTCCTGGGCAGAAGCTTGTCTTCCACTCGGGAATATTCGGGCTTCCTGGACAGAGCATCCGCTCTTTGATTGTGCCCGCTGGGTATGTACCGAACTCGGAAGTCGAACCTCGCAAAGGAAAGAGACCACCGGATCTGGCGTTGGTTCAAATTCCGAGCGGTCTGCAGGATTTCCAAATTCTTAAGGTCCGTCCAGAACTCGATTTGATGCCGCGCTCCCTCCAGATGATGCCTCCAGGCCTCGAACGCCACTTTGATGGCCAGCAGCTCCTTCTCCCAGATTGTATAATTACGCTCCGAAGGGTTCAGTTTTCGTGAATGGTACGCGCAAGGGAAGAGGGTACCACTGGGCGTCGTTGCCTGGAGTAACACCGCCCCAATGGCAATGTCGGAGGCGTCCGCCTCCACGACAAACGGCCGTTGCAGGTCAGGATGCTTCAAGATGGGCTCCTTCATGAATGCTTCCTTGAAAGTCTGGAAAGCCCGTTGTTCTGGAGCGTTCCACTGAAACTGAGTCTTCTTCTGCAGGAGCTGGGTGAAGGGGGCTGTCAAGGCAGCAAACCCAGGGATGAAAGCTCGGTAATAGTTGGCGAACCCAAGAAGTCGCTGAACATCCTTCACACGACGTGGGGGTTGCCAACTCTGCAAAGACTCAACCTTACTCGGCTCCATGGCGATGCCCTCAGGAGAAATGCAGTGACCCAGGAAATCGATGGTCACCCGGTAGAACTGGCACTTCTGCAACTTGGCAAACAGCCGATGTTCTCGGAGTCGCTGCAGGACCTGATGGAGATGCTGATGGTGCACCTCACGCGACAGGGAGTAGATCAGGATGTCGTCCAAGTAGATCACGACAAACTGATCCAACAAATCCCAGAAAATGTCGTTCATGAAATGCTGAAACACAACGGGGGCGTTGGTCAGGCCAAACAGCATCACTGTGTACTCAAAATGTCCATAGCGAGTACCAAACGCCGTCTTCCATTCATCACCCGGCCGAACTCTGACGAGGTTGTAAGCTCCACGCAGGTCCAGTTTCGTGAAGATCTTAGCCTCCCGGAGTCGGTCCAAGAGTTCGGGGATGAGGGGCAGCGGGTAACGATTGTGCACCGTGATGGCGTTGAGTTTCCTATAATTGCAGCAAAGCCGTAATTCGTGGGACTTCTTTTTGACGAGGAGCACGGGTGCAGACACTGGCGAGGACGAGGGCCGGATGAAACCGCGAGCCAAATTCTTCTCCAGAAAGTCCCGCAATGTAGCCAACTCGGGGTCCGACATGGAGTACAAACGCCCCACTGGGAGAGGCACATTAGGGACTAAATCAATGGGGCAGTCATAGGGCCTGTGCGGGGGTAATTGATCCGCCTCTGTCTTGCTGAACACATCAGCAAAGTTGGACAGTTCGGGAGGCAAGGAAACCCCTGGGGAAGCCTTCACCTGGCCGGCACAGATATGGCGGGAGTGGTCCACGCACTGCAAGCTTGGGAAGGTGACCAAGTTCTGTGACCAATAGATCTGTGGGTCATGAGCCACGCCAGTCCCAAGACCACGGGGAAATGCAGATCTGAGGTGATATAGAACTGGATGGCCTCCACATGGGAACTGATGGCCATACATAATGGTTGCGTGGCGGCCGTAATTGGCCCAGACAGGAGCACTCGACCATCGATAGTCTCCACTAACATGGGCGGATCCACCGGGCACTGGGGAACAGCCCATTTGGCCACAAATGCTGAGTCCATAAAATTTGTGGTGGCCCCTTAGTCAATTAAGGCATGGACTGGAATCCCCTCTGGCTTGCCAGGAAGGATCAGACGTGCCTCCAATATCAGATGCCGTGGAGGTCCACAGGCAGCATCGGAAAGACGTCGCTCAGTGTTGTTGTGGGACACCCGATCTATCACACCGTCTAGATTGGGTTCGGGGCGTTTCCCGACAGAAAAGTAGGGGACTTTCTCGGGGCAGACACAGTCACTGATGCCCGCTGTTGCTTCTTTGGGCAAAAAACAGCCAAATGACCAGGGTCCCCGCAGTAAAAACACAACCCCCCCGATTGTCGTCTGTTCATTTCAGTCACCGATAGACGAGACCTGGCGGCACCCAGCTCCATTGGCTCCTCCCTTTGAACTGGGGGCTCATGCACAACAGGGGCTGCAGGGGTCTGTGGGGTGGCACGGCGACTCCTTCGCTGCTGCAACCGAGCATCGATCCGCAGGCAGAGATGGATCAGCCCATTCAGGTCTGAGGGAATATCCACACGGGCCAGCTCATCCAACATCTCCTCCGACAATCCATCCTGGAAGGCATCCACAAGCGCAGCCTCATTCCAGGCGGAATCCTGGCTAAGCAGCTGAAAATCGCTGATATAGCCCTGTACGGGGCGTTGACCCTGCCTCAGAGCTTTCAGGCGTCGAGTAGCAGTCTGCGTCTTTATAGGGTCCTCATACATCAGACGCATATGATCACAAAACCCCACAAAGTTGTCCAACAATGGACTAGGTTGAGCCAGCAGAGGCGTCCCCCAACGAGCTGCATCACCCGAAAGAAGGCTTAACACAAACCCCACTTTATCCCGGTCAGTGGGGAAATCAGCTGCTCTCACGCTGATAAGGAAAGCAGGAAACAGTTCTGGATTTATTTATTTATTTATTTATTTAATTTGTATACCGCCCTTCTCCCGAAGGACTCAGGGCGGTGAACAGGGCAATACATAATAAAAAAACAAGATACAAAAATTAAAAAATAATTAAACAGCAATGCCCGTAATAAATTAGTACAGATTAAAAAGTTAAGACCGATTTATAAAACCAACCCCATCCCATCAGGCCAGGCCAGCTTGTTCAAAAAGGTAGGTTTTAAGATCGCGCCGGAAGGAGCGGAGATCAGGCGCCATCCAGAGCTCGACCGGAAGATGGTTCCATAAATCCGGCGTGCCCACAGAGAACGCCCTCCCCCTGGGGGCCACCAGTCGGCATTCTTTGACCGGTGGCACCCTGAGGAGGCCCTCTCTGTGGGAGCGTACTGGGTGGAGGGAAGTTGACGCCTGTTGTGATTCAGGGCCAGCCTGTGGGTCCGGCAGCCGGCTCGGATGTCTCGGATGACTCAGACGAGGGGGAGGAGGAGGGTGTTGAAGACGAACTTGCTGATGATGGCTTGGAGGCTTCGCAGAGCCCCCAGCCAGGGCCCTCTTCTCAGCTGCGCGAGCCCGACAGTGCGGATGATGATGACCCACAGCTGGCCCTGTTCAAGGACGCCCAACGCAGGAGGCAGTCAAGCAGGAACAAGCAGAGAAAGGCTGTGGGACTCCTCGGAAGGAGGCACAGGGAGGCCACGCCCTGAACTCTAATAAAGGGAGTGTTTGGGGAAGGGCTGGTTGCTGAAAGCAACCGCTCCGTTTGAGGATCAAAGTTCCGGTGTTTTGTTTCTTGTTCTGTTGTTTGTGTAATAAATCTTGGCAGACGCCTTCCAGCCTCAGACGCTCTCCAGCCTCTGCCGTTTGTACAGGGGTTGCCTTTCTGCAAGGCCGGTAGCAGGCTGGTACAGAACAACGCCGGCCGCAGGTGCTCCCCAAGGTATTCCGGACCCATGCCATGTAGGGCTTTGTAGGTCATTACTAACACCTTGAATCTCACCCGGAAGACAACTGGTAGCCAATGCAGCTCGCGGAGCAGAGGTGTAACATGGGAGTGTCGGGAAACTCCCAACACAACTCTCGCGGCTGCATTCTGTACCAGTTGGAGCCTCCGAGTGGTCTTCAAGGGTAGCCCCATGTAGAGAGCGTTGCAGTAGTCCAGACGAGAGGTCACGAGTGCGTGAGTGACCGTACGTAAGGCATCCCGGTCTAGATAGGGCCGCAACTGGCGCACCAGGCGAACCTGGGCCAAGGCCCCCCTAGTCACAGCTACTATATGGTTTTCTAGGGAAAGCTGTGAATCTAGGAGGACTCCCAAGTTGCGAGCCCTATCTACGGGGGGTAATAACTCACCCCCCATAGAGACTGGTGGAATATCCTGAATATCCCGAGATGCCGGTACGCACAGCCACTCAGTCTTGTCAGGGTTGAGTCGAAGCCTGTTCCTCCCCATCCAGACCCGAACCGCCTCCAGGCAACGGGACATCACGTCGAGGGCATCACTGGGGTGGTTTGGGGTCGAAATGAAAAGCTGGGTATCATCAGCATACTGATGATACCCAACTCCAAAACCACGAATGATCTCACCCAGCGGTTTCATGTAGATGTTGAACAGGAGAGGCGAGAGGACCGACCCCTGAGGAACTCCACAAACGAGAGGCCTTGCGGTCGACCTCTGCCCCCCTGCCAACACCGACTGCGAGCGTCCCAGGAGATAGGAGGAGAACCACTGTAAAACAGTGCCTCCCACTCCCAACCCCCTGAGACGTTGCAGCAGGATACCATGGTCGATGGTATCGAAAGCCGCTGAGAGGTCTAATAGGACTAGGACAGAGGAATATCCCCTGTCCCGAGCCCTCCAGAGATCATTCACCAGCGCGACCAATGCCGTCTCCGTGCTGTACCCGGGCCTGAAGCCCGATTGGTACGGGTCTAGATAATCCGCTTCATCCAGAACTAGAGGGAGCTGATGCGCCACCACACTCTCAACAACCTTCGCAAGAAAGCGAAGGTTGGAGACCGGATGAAAGTTATTTAACACTGCTGGGTCCAAGGCAGGCTTCTTGAAGAGAGGTCTCACCACCGCCTCTTTCAAGGCGGCGGGGAAACTACCCTCACTGGATTGCCAGTAAATTTATCCGGCATCGCAACTTGGCATTTTCTCCTGGGTGGGGGTGATGGTGGGGGTGCAGCATGGACCTGAGCTTGCACTTGAGCCACCTGAGCTGCCAACAAAGCGAGTTGCTGGGTGAGCTGGGCATTCTCAGCACGTAGCTGCTCCATAATAATAATAAGGGGTGGGAGGCTGAAGGCAAACTGTTCTGTACCAGCCTACTACCAGCCCTGCAGATAAGGCAGGGACAACCCCTTTACAAGAAGGCAAGAGGCTGGAACTAACCCTGCCAAATTTATGGTCACAAAAGCAAACAGAGCAAAACAAGACACGAACCATGAAACAGGAGCTATTCAAACGGTTGCCTTCAGCAAACCAGCTCTCCCACGCATTCCCCTTTTAAACAGTTCAGGGCGTGGCTTCACTCTGCCTCCTTCCAAGGTGCCCCATTGCCTTCCTCTGTTTACTCCTGATTGACTGCCTCCTGCGTCGGGCGTCCTTGAACAGGGCCAGCTGTGGGTCATCTTCATCCACGCTGTCAGGCTCACACAGCTGGGTCTGCGTCGTAACCAGATGGGAGGGGCCTGGCTGAGGGCTGTCATCAGCAAGCTCTCCAACACCCTCAGCAACCTCTCCAACACCCCCCTGCTCCTCCTCTGAATCGTCCGACCCAACTGCCGACCCCACAGGCTGACCCTGAATCACAACAGGAAGGAAGGAAGGGACAATGGGAGAGAGGGAGGGAAGGAAGGCACCCCCCCCAGTCCCATCCCCCTCCACCAGAGAACCACGGATTCCCCCCCACAGGCACCCCGCAACCTTACTGATGAGCTGGCCATGCCCCCCCGGTCATTGATCATATGACCCTGGGACACTGTGAACGTCATAAGTATGAATCAGTTGCCAAGCATCCAAATGTAATTCACATGACCCTGGGGTTGCTGCAACAGTCATATGTTTGAAAAATGGTCATAAGTCACTTTTTCCAGTGCTGTTGTAACTTCGAACAGTCACTAAGCGAATTGTTGTAAGTCGAGGACTACCTGTACTTTATCATTTTTTTCCTTTTTTTTGGTCCAGTTTTTGACACCTTGCTGGGTGACTGGTGGTACTCGGATATTGCCTTATCCTAAAAGTGGTACAATGGGTGAAAAGGTTGAAAAGCCCTGGACTAGAATACCTCCATTGTCCCTTCCAGCTCTATTCTATTCTATTCTATTCTATTCTATTCTATTCTATTCTATTCTATTCTATTCTATTCTATTCTATTCTATTCTATTCTATTCTATTCTATTCTATTCTATTCTATTCTATTCTATTCTATTCTATTCTAGCCATAGATAAATTACACTCACAAAAGGAATGTGATCTGAAAGCAGTAGATTCACTGGAAAGAAAGATGAACTCTAGAGACTTAGAATTCAGACTTAGAACTGAGTTAATCCCACATGCCTCTCTGAAGTTCAAGCCTGCATTCTTTTACAACAGCAGAAGCCTGACTGAGTGGAGAAGTGATAAATTGGCTTTCCTTAAGAAGATTGAAGGCCATTGAGAATGGATTTATCACATTTAACTGCAAAACAATTCCATCTGGGTTTCCTTGGGACGATAGACCGACTTTGTAAATTGGATTTACAGGTTGTCCTCGAGTTACAAATGTAATGGAGCCTGACAATTACATTCGTAACCCAAGGATCCATAGGAGTGAGTTGTATAACTTGACTGCAATCACTCCCGCCTTTCGCCTAGGCATTTGCTAATCAAATGCACGGGTTGTTAAGCGCACATGAGGTACCTCAGTGTGGGGAAGGCCATGGGGGCCTAGTGATAGAACAGGCTACCTGCTTCAGACCACCCAAGGCCTCCCCCAACCCACTGAGATACCTCATTCTCCTTCCCCTTGGGTCCGCACAATTGCTCCCCCTCCATCCTGCCATGCCGGGTCACTTACCTTGTAAAGAGCTGTCTCCTCTCCAACCTCTGTTTCTTTGCCTGCTCATGGCGAGTGGAGAGAGAAGAAGGAGAGCAGGATGAGTGTGCCCTGCTCAGCTTCTCTCACTCACTGAGGCTGCCTGCCACTTCTGGAGCAGCGGGCAGCCTCAGTGAGTCTCCTCCAAAGGCTTCCAGGCTTGGCACGGAAAAGTGTTTGCACGCCAAAGGGAGGTTTGGGGCAGCGAAATCACGTTGCTTCAAGCCTCCTGTTGGCATGCAAACATTTTTCGCGCACAGACTGGAAGCTTCTGGGTGCCCTGATCTTGCGGGACTTCGGGCACCCATTCTCTGCAAAAGTGGATGGGTGCCTGAAGTCGCACAAGATCATGGCCCCCAGAAGCTTTTGGCCTCCAGCCGAAAAGTGTTTATGCACCTATGGGGTGCCACTTCAAAGAGCTCCATAGGGCTTGAAAAGACCTTTGCCAATGAGAAAGGAGGCCCGGAGGGAGGGACGCATGGTCCCCTCTGGGGCTCTGTTTTCATTGGCAAAGTGCTTGAGGAGGCTGAGGCTCAGAGGGACACATGCTCACGGGACACCCGCATCCATCCCAGCCTCTGTTCTCGGCAGCAAAGGCTTTTTGCAAAGATGGCAAAAGGCTTTGCAAATGGAGGGAGGGAAGGCTTCAACGTTTTAGGCCTTCCCTCAATTTGCAAAGCCTTTTGCCGCAGATCTCATCCAGGCCTCCATTTGCAGAGAACAGAGGCCTAAAGTACCATGAGATCATGCAAGATCAGTAGCATGAGATCTCGCGCTACTGATCTCACGTGATTTTGTGGTACTTAGGCCTCCATACTCTGAATGCACTGAAGTTCTGAAGCACTGAAACAGACCAAGAAACTGAAGGCTCTCTAGATCTTCGCAAGGTGAGTATCCACAGGCCTAGTGCCTATGGAGACTCGGGGGGGGGGGAATAGGCAGGGCGAATGTTGCAGTGCCTCTGCAGTCATTCATAAGGGTGAACAACTGCTATGGTGCTGCAACCTTCATAACCTCAGGACTGTAAGTACTTGGGGGGTTATGTCACAACTTCGAACATTTGCTAAGTGAACTGATGTAACTCGGGGATTACCTGTATTATATTTCACCAGAGAACAACTGATAAGAGATGGTATCAAGAAACAAACATGGATATTTGATCCAGGACAAATCACTGTTATCTTTCAGGACGATTTTGGATAGATGTTGTGGTAAATTTTTTATTATTGTTCTTCCTGTTAACTATTTGCTCATTAATATAGTATGTAAGGGACGCGGTGGCTCAGTGGGTTAAGACGCTGAGCTTGTCGATCAGAAGGTCGGCAGTTTGGCGGATCGAATCCCGAGTGCCGCGTAACAGAGTGAGCGCCTGTTACTCGTCCCAGCTTCTGCCAACCTAGCAGTTCGAAAGCACGTAAAAATGCAAGTAGAAAAATAGGGACTACTCCGGTGGGAAGGTAACAGCGTTCCGTGCGCCTTTGGCGTCTAGTCATGCCGGCCACATGACCACGGAGACGTCCTCGGACAAGCGCTGGCTCTTCGGCTTTGAAACGGAGATGAGCACTGGCCCCTAGAGTCGGAAACAACTAGCACACATGTGCGGGGGAACCTTTACCTTTACCTTATAGTATGTAAATGCTAGGACATTCACAGAATTGTCCCCAAGCCATTCCTGTGTTGTTTTGTCTATGTGCTTAGGATCGTTGTCATGTTGGAAAGTGAACCTTCAGCCAAGTCTGAGGTCCTGAATGCTGTGGAACAGGTTTTCATTGAGGATATCACTGTACTTTACTCCATTCAGCTTTCCCTCAACCCTGACCAGTCTCCCAGTCCCTGCTGCTGAGAAACACCCCCACAGCATAATGCTGCCACCACCATGCTTCACTATTGGGATGATATTGGGCAGGTGATGAGCAGTGCCTAGTTTCCTCCAGACCTAACATTTAGAATTGAGGCCAAACAGTTCAATCTTGGTTTAATCAGACAAGAGAATCTCTTTTTTATTAAAAAGTTTTAAAGTACATTTTTGAACTTAAACCCCATCCCCCCTACCCCTAACCCATACCCTAACCCACCCAATACCCCTACCTCCCCCAGCCCCCCCAACTTCCCAAAGCAGAATACAGGGTATTATTTTCACAATCTTAATCTAAAATATACTAACTAACTATAATTACACTTTAAATCCAGTCACGCTTTAACTCTCCTTAAACATCATAATATATCTCCATTACAAATATTCTTCACATATTCCAAATTCTACCATTTCTATCTAATTCAAAACTTTCAAAATCCATTCTTCTATAATAAACAAATCAGCCTTCTTCCAATATAACAGTACCAAAAATTCTACTATAGTTATTAGTTATAAATATCTTTTTCTTAAAGACCTTACATATTCCACTAAATTACTTTAACTTTTAAAATTGTAATCTTTTACAATTCAACCATACATAATAATACATTGCATCATCACAGCCACATCTTCAACATTTAGACTAACAATTTAAATACATACATACTAATTTTTAAGATCTACTGTAAATACCATCCCCAAATATGCATCATTATTAGATCTTGATGATCCTACGATCTTTAACAAGTTCCATTTCTAAATCTTATTTCTATCAAAGTCCTCCATTAATCTCTACTATTATTATTATTATTATTATTATTCCTTAAATCTAAATGCAGCCCGTGTCATTCTTTGAATCTTAAGATCTTTAAATAAAGCCAAGGATTGCACAGCCTCCGAAACTATTTCTTGTAACTGTCGCTCTCCTTCTTCCTTTCCTTTTTTTTCTTCTGAGGATGACTGTAAGCCTGCTTTCAATACATTAGAATAAAAATCACGTGCCTTCTCTATTGTATTAAGACAATATCTTTCTCCAAAATAATTCACCACAATCCCCACTGGTATCTCCCACCTAAAACGAAGCTGTTGTTTCTTTAATTCATCTGTCAGAAAGAAAAAAATCTTTCCTTTTTCTCAAAATTCTTGGAGGAATCTCTTTCAGAATCAAAACCTCCTGATTAGCCACTTTAAGTCTTTTATTATAAGTGATTTGAATGATCTCACTTCTAATCTTCCTCTTTGTGAAATACAGAACCACATCCCTTGGCAGTTTCCTTTGTTTAGCAATCCAAGAATTAACACAAAATACTTTATCTATCTTCCCAAAAATTCCTCAAGTTGAAACCCCAAAATAGGCGCCAGGGCATGCACCAACGTCTCTTCCAGATTCTCCTGCGGATTTTCTTTCAAAGCTCTGATCCTCAGGGCGAATTCCATATCTCTATATTGCATCATCATCATTTCATCTTCAAGTTTTTCCATTTTATTCTCCACTTCACCCATTTTAGCCTCCAGCATCAGATTATTTTATTTCACTTCTTCCACACATTCATCCAGATTCTCAATACAGCCTGAAAACACTTGAAGTGCCATCAAAGTATCCTCCCTAATTTTCTTGCTCTCCTTTCCAATAAATTCTGCCACCTTCTCAAATATCTTTTCAGACTGAATTTTTAAGGCAGTTTAAAGCATATTGTAAATCTTTTAAAGTCAATACAGATGCAGCAGCTTTGGGAGGTAACTTCAAAGACTGCGTTCCAGATTGCTGAACAAACAATGCCTCCGCACTTTTAAAAATGGGTCTATGCGGTTTGGGAGCCATCTTTGCAACTAATGACTTTCAATACACACTTTCACTTTCTAGTCCATTTATTACTTTGTAGTTAAACTGTGAAATAACCAAATTTTAAAAATAACTTTTTAGCACCTCCAAATTATAAGTAGCTCTTTTAAGGTTTAAAAGTCCATTTTACATATTCCAACTCAGTTCAAACAGTCACTTTACTTTAAAGAAAAACACTTTTGCTTCTTGTTAAAAAGAAAAAAAAATAGTCAGGCGCCATCTTCCCCTTCTTTCAAAACGATCGTTGGAGCAGGAAGAGAGTTTGAGTTTCAGAGTTAAAGCTTTGTACTTGATATTTATCTTGCTCCTGCATCAGCTCTGCTGCTACCATCACTCAAGATGTCAATCAGATCCGGCAGGAGTGGATTCAGCATCTTGTTCTGCTAAAGCAGAAGAGTCCTTCGTCCGGAGCATTCCCAGGCTTCGGGGGGGGCTCTCACCCTTCATGCCCCAGAACAAATGTTCTGGGGCTCTAGGGGAGCTCTACCCCTACCTGGAAGCTCCCCCTCCCCTCTTTGCCCAAGGAGAAGGGTTTTTGAGCGGCGGAACAGCTGATTGTCGGCTATTCCGCCGCTTCAACGGGATCGAAGGGCCGGCGGTCGAATCCGACCGTCCTCGCCACTGAAGCGCCACCCGGAAGTCCCAGACAAGAGAATCTTGTTCCTCACAGTTTGAGAGTCCTTCAGGTGCTTTTTTGCAAACCTCAAGTGGGCTTTCATGTGTTTTGCACTGTGGAGAGGCTTCCATCTAGCCACTCTACCATAAAGCCCAGATCAGTGAAGGGCTGGAGTGATGGTTGTCCTTCTGGAACTCTGTCCCATCTTCAAACAGGATCTCTGGAGCTCAGTCAGAGTGACTATCGGGTTCTTAGTCACCTCTCTTACTAAGGCCCTTCTCCCCCAATTGCTCCATTTGACCGGGCAACCAGCTCTTGGAATAGTCCTGGTTGTGCCCAACTTCTTCCATTTGAGAATTACGGAGGCCATTGTGCTCTTAGGAAACTTCATTGCAGCAGAAATTTTATTGTAGACTTCCCCAGAACTGTGCCTTGCAATAATCCTGTCTCTGAGCTCTGCAGGCAGTTCCTTTGACCTCATGGCTTTTGCTCTGCTACGGTATGCATTTTCAGCTGTGAGGCCTTCTATAGAGAGGTGTGTGCCTTTCCAAATCATGTCCAATCAATTTCACATACTACAGGTCGACTCCAATCAAGGTGTAGAAACTTGTCAGCAATAATCAAGAGAACTGAGAGGGACCTGAACTAAATTTCAAGTGTTGTTGCAAAGGGTCTGAATACTTATGGTAATGTGATATTTCAGTTTTTTCTTTTTAATAAATTTACAGACATTTCTAAAATTCTGTTTTCACTTTGTCATTATGGGGTACTGAGAGTAGATTAAATAGAAAAAATGAATTTGAAAAAATGAAAAATGAAAAAGAGCCTTGGTGGAGCAGTGGGCTAATGCCTCCTTAAGTAACACCAGCTGCCTGCAATTAGTGCAGGTTTGCATCCCACCAGGCTCAAGGTTGACTCAGCCTTCCATCCTTCCGAGGTAGGTAAAATGAGGAACCAGATTGTTGGGGGCAATTAAGCTGACTTTGTAATAATGCTGCTTGGGGTGTGTGTGAAAGCCCTAATAAGCAGGCATATACATAGAATGAAGGCTACTGCTAAGCTTGTAAGCCGCCCTGAGTCTTCGGAGAAGGGCGGGATATAAATGGAATTTTAAAAAAAAATTCAACAACTGTAGAATCAGGGTGCAGCATAACAAAATTGACAAAAGTGAAGGGGGTTTGAATACTTTCTGAATGCACTGTAACTAAGTGAAACTAAGAAACCTATATATACTTGCTTTAAAATGCATTCAGGGTTCTGTTCTGAACCAGCCCTCTTCTGGCCTTGAGTAAGGCAACCCCTATTCAGAAAGAAGAGACTGGAGAGCGTCCAAGGCTAAAAGGCATCTGCCAAGATTTAATTACGCAGTTAACAAAAACACTAGAGCTTGTCTTCTCAAGCGGAAAAGTTGCTTTCAGCAACCAGCCCCTCCCCAAACACTCCTTTTATAGAGAGCTCAGGGCGTGGTCTCCCTGTGCCTCCTCCCGAGGAGTCCCACATTCTTTCTTTGTTTGTTCCTGCTCGACTGCCTCCTGCGTCGGGCGTCCTTGAACAGGGCCAGCTGTGGGTCATCATCTTCCGCACTATCGGGCTCACGCAGCTGAGAAGAGGGCCCCGGCTGGGAACTCTGCCAAGCCTCCACGCCATCATCAACCGGTTCGTCTCCCACACGGTCCTCCTCCCCCTCATCCGAGTCATCCGACACCTCTGAGCCGGCTGCCGAAACCACAGGCTGGCCCTGAGTCACAACACTATCCCGCACCGCAGGGCCCTTCCCCCGGGTCTGCCGATCCGGATGCGGTCGGGATGGGAACTGTTCGTGAAACGCAGTCACCAACGCAGGGGCATGAACGGCGGTCGCGTCTTCCCATGTGAAGTCCTCCGGCCCGTACCCTTTCCACTCGATCAGGTACTGGAAGCGACCTTTCAGCCAGCGGGAATCCCGGATGCTGGCGACCTCGTACTCGGGGGTGCTGCCTCCATCACGAGTTCCTGATGGGGGAGGTTCCGCTTGGCGAAGTGGACAGGCCGGTTGTTCGGGGACCAACAAGGACCGATGGAAGACGGGGTGCACGCGCAGGGAACGTGGCAGAGTTAAACGATAGGCGACCGGATTGATGACGGCCTCGACTGGGAACGGTCCAAGGTAACGGTGGTCCAGCTTCCTCGCCGGCCGAGTGGATGGTAGGTTCCTGGTGGACAGCCAGACCCGATCCCCCACCGATAGTGGAGGCGTATCCCTTCTCGACCGATCGGCGAACCTCTTGTAGTCGGCCTTGGCCTTCTCCAGTTGCCGTCGCACCAACCGATGGATCGCCTGTAACTCCGCCATAAATTCGTTCGCTGCCGGCTCCGATGAGTCCACGGGAGAAAGGGGGAAAAACCGGGGGTGATAACCCACGTTGGCCAAGAACGGTGTCATCTGCGTGGAGGTGTGCTGCGAGTTGTTAAAGGCAAACTCGGCTATGGCCAAATAGTCCACCCAATTGTCCTGCTGCAGGTTAACGTAGCAGCGCAGATACTGCTCTAAGATGCCGATGACCTTCTCGGTACCCCCGTCGGTCTGAGGATGATGCGCGGACGAGAGGCAAACCTTAATGTCCAACGCCCGCATCAACTCCTGCCAGAAGCGGGCTGTAAACTGGGCCCCCCTATCGGAGACGACTCTATCGGGAAGGCCATGCAGCCGGAACACCTGTTGGATGAACATGCGACTAGTGGCGCGAGCTGACGGTAAGCCGCGACAGGGGATGAAGTGCGCCATCTTGGTCAACATGTCCACCACCACAAACACTGTCGTGAAGCCAGAGGATGGGGGTAGATCCGTCAGAAAGTCCATGGACACAGCCCCCCAGGGTCTCTTGGGTGTTGGCAAGGGCTGCAGTAAACCAGGCGGGGCCCCTGTCGCTGACTTGGCCTGCCTGCAAGGAATGCAGGAGGTGACATAAGACTGGACATCGTGTTGGACTCGGGGCCACCAGAAGGTACGGGAGACCAGGTTCAGAGTCTTGAACAGGCCAAAATGCCCCGCAGCCGGGTTATCATGACACTGGCTGAGGACGAGTCCCCTGAGTGGCCCTCCTGGAACATAGAGCCGGTCACGATAATACAGGAGTCCATCCGCGACCGACCAAGGCGAATCTGGCCCCACCTCTTCCTTCCGCTGAGCCACCCACGCCTCCTGCTGCTGCGCCTCCCGGATCCGAGCCCGTATATCCACCGGCTCCCGCACCGCAGCAAAAGACTCGACGGGGATCACTGTCCTGGGCGGAAGCTTGTCTTCCGCTCGGGTGTATTCGGGCTTTCTGGACAGAGCATCCGCTCTCTGGTTGTGCCCGCTTGGTATGTACCGCACCCGGAAATCAAACCTCGCAAAGAAGAGGGACCACCGGATCTGGCGTTGATTCAAATTCCGAGCGGTCTGCAGGCTTTCCAGATTCTTGTGGTCCGTCCAGACCTCGATCTGATGCCGCGCCCCCTCCAGATGATGCCTCCAAGCCTCGAACGCCGCCTTGATGGCCAGCAGCTCCTTCTCCCAGATGGTATAGTTGCGCTCCGAGGGGTTCAATTTCCGAGACTGATACGCGCAAGGGAAAAGGGTACCGCTGGGCGTCGTTGCCTGGAGTAACACGGCCCCAATGGCAATGTCGGAGGCGTCCGCCTCCACGACAAACGGCCGTTGCGGGTCGGGATGTTTCAAGATGGGCTCCTTCATGAAGGCGTCCTTCAAAGCCTGGAACGCCTGTTGTTCGGGGGCGTTCCACTGGAACCGAGTCTTCTTCTGCAGGAGCCGGGTGAGGGGGGCTGTCAAGGCAGCAAAGCCAGGGATGAATGTCCGATAGTAGTTGGCAAATCCAAGGAGTCGCTGAACGTCCTTCACGCGACGCGGGGGTTGCCAACTCTGCAACGACTCGACTTTACTCGGCTCCATGGCGATGCCCTCAGGAGAAATGCGGTGACCCAGGAAATCGATGGTCACCTGGTAGAACTGGCACTTCTCCAACTTGGCAAACAGCCGATGTTCCCGGAGGCGCTGCAGGACCTGACGGAGATGCTGATGATGCGCTTCACGCGACGGGGAGTAAATCAGGATGTCGTCCAGGTAAATCACGACAAACTTGTCCAACAGATCTCGAAAGATGTCGTTCATAAAATGCTGAAACACAGCGGGGGCGTTGGTCAGGCCAAACGGCATCACCGTGTACTCGAAATGTCCATAGCGAGTACCAAACGCCGTCTTCCACTCATCACCCGGCCGAACCCTGACGAGGTTGTAAGCTCCACGCAGGTCCAGTTTCGTGAAGATCTTAGCCTCCCGGAGTCGGTCCAAGAGCTCGGGGATGAGGGGCAGCGGGTAGCGGTTACGCACCGTGATGGCGTTGAGTTTCCGGTAGTCACAGCAAAGCCGTAACTCGCCCGACTTCTTTTTGACGAAGAGCACGGGCGCAGACACTGGCGAGGACGAGGGCCGGATGAAACCACGAGCCAAATTCTTTGTCAGGAAGTCCCGCAATGCAGCCAACTCAGGCTCCGACATGGAGTACAAACGCCCCACTGGGAGAGGCGCATCAGGGACTAGATCAATGGAACAGTCATAGGGCCTGTGCGGGGGTAATTGGTCCGCCTCTGACTCGCTGAACACATCAGCAAAGTCGGACAGTTCGGGAGGCAAAGAAACCCCTGAGGAACCCTCCACCTGGCCGGCACAGATATGGCGGGTGTGGTCCACGCACTGCAAACTTGGGAAGGTGACCAAGTTCTGAGACCAATAGATCTGTGGATCATGCGCCCGGAGCCACGCCAGTCCCAAGACCACGGGGAAGTGCAGATCCGAAGTGACGTAAAACTGAATGGCCTCCACATGGGTACTGATGGCCATACACACGGGTTGCGTGGCGGCCGTAATAGGCCCGGACAGGAGCACTCGACCATCGATGGTCTCCACAAGCATGGGCGGATCCACTGGACACTGGGGAACAGCCCATTTGGCCACAAAGGCCGAATCCATAAAGTTAGTGGTAGCCCCAGAGTCAATTAAGGCATGGACCGGAATCCCCTCTGGCTTGCCAGGAAGGATCAGTCGTGCCTCCAGAATCAAATGCCGTGGAGGTTCACAGGCACCGTCGGAACGGCGTCGCTCGGCGTGGTCGTTGTGGGTCGCCCGATCTTTCACACCGTCTAGATCGGGCTCGGGCCGTTTCCCGATAGCAAAGCAGGGGACTTTCTCGGGGCAGGCTTGGTCACTGACGCCCGCTGACGCTTCTTCGGGCAAGAAGCAGCCAAATGTCCAGGGTCCCCACAGTAAAAACACAACCCCTCCGATCGTCGTCTGTCCATTTCCGTCACCGATAGACGGGACCTGGCGGCACCCAGCTCGATTGGCTCCTCCCTCTGGACTGGGGGCTCACGCACAACAGGGGCAGCAGGGGTCTGTGGGGTGGCACGGCGACTCTTACGCTGCTGCAGCCGGGCATCGATCCGCAGACAAAGATGGATCAGCCCATTCAGGTCTGAGGGAATGTCCACGCGGGCCAGCTCATCCAACATCTCCTCTGACAAGCCATCCTGAAAGGCATCCACGAGCGCAGCCTCATTCCAGGCGGAATCCTGGCTAAGCAGCCGGAAATCGCTGATATAGGCCTGTAGAGGGCGCTGACCCTGCCTCAAAGCTTTCAGGCGTCGGGTGGCAGTCTGCGCCTTAATTGGGTCCTCGTACATGAGGTGCATATGGTCACAAAACCCCCCAAAGTTATCCAACAAAGGGCTAGGCTGTGCCAACAGAGGCGTGCCCCAACGAGCTGCATCTCCCGACAGAAGGCTCAACATGAATCCCACCTTATCTCGGTCAGTGGGGAAATCAGCTGCTCTCACGCTGATATAAAGCTGGCATTGTCCCAGGAAGGCAGGAAACAGTTCTGGTTTACCAGCAAATTTATCCGGCATAGCTATCTGACATTTCCTCCTGGGTGGGGGTGCAGCATGTACCTGAGCTTGCAGTTGTGCCACCTGAGCTGCCAGCAAAGTGAGTTGCTGGGTGAGCTGGGCATTCTCGGCAAGAAGCTGCTCCATCGTAGTAATAAGGGGTGGGTGGCTGAAAGCAAACTGTTCTGAACCAGCCCTCTTCTGGCCTTGAGTAAGGCAACCCCTATTCAGAAAGAAGAGACTGGAGAGCGTCCAAGGCTAAAAGGCATCTGCCAAGATTTAATTACGCAGTTAACAAAAACACTAGAGCTTGTCTTCTCAAGCGGAAAAGTTGCTTTCAGCAACCAGCCCCTCCCCAAACACTCCTTTTATAGAGAGCTCAGGGCGTGGTCTCCCTGTGCCTCCTCCCGAGGAGTCCCACATTCTTTCTTTGTTTGTTCCTGCTCGACTGCCTCCTGCGTCGGGCGTCCTTGAACAGGGCCAGCTGTGGGTCATCATCTTCCGCACTATCGGGCTCACGCAGCTGAGAAGAGGGCCCCGGCTGGGAACTCTGCCAAGCCTCCACGCCATCATCAACCGGTTCGTCTCCCACACGGTCCTCCTCCCCCTCATCCGAGTCATCCGACACCTCTGAGCCGGCTGCCGAAACCACAGGCTGGCCCTGAGTCACAACAGGTTCTTCCAGTCTTATGAGAGGACCCACCTTTGTCCAGCACTGAATAAATGTGTTACCTAGAGAGAGAACTTGGACTCTGCCTCTTTGTTCGTGTTTGTGAGAGACCTCACAAGACTGATGGCTCGTTGAGGCGCTTCTAAGCAAAAGGCAGCACGCAGGGATGCAATCAGGTGAAGCTTTATTTAGATATAAAGCAGAGAGAAAGAGTTCCCTGGCATGGAGGCATCCATGCCTGGATTGAGCCCATGGATCAGTCCCAAAGGGAGCTAGAACAAGAGCTAAAGAGCAGCCCCTGTGCAGAGGTTTTTATGGGGGTCCCCGGCCCCTCCCTTACCAATAAGAGTGAGGGGGCCGGAGGGTCATTAACTCTCTCCAATGGGGCTGCAGGGGCCGGAGACCCCTGACCCACCAGTGGGAGCAAAGGTGCTTCTTTGCTCCCATCTGGTGACCTTTTAAGGAACTGCCATGGCTGGCACAAAAACATCTAACAGTGTAGATAGTTTCTTTCCAAGAGATTTTGCCAGTTTTCTAACTCTATATTGTGCCTAAAATTTTTAGCCCATGTTATCATTGTTTCTTTTACTTGTTCATCTTTCATCTTTAAGCTTAACCAAAAATTATACAATTTCTTAATCAGTTTTTCACCTGATGTTAATAATACCTGATCAAATGTTGTCTGTTCTGTATAAAAACCATATATTTTGTTATCTTTCTCATATCTCATTTGTATTTGTAAATGAGGCCACCATGATCAATCGATGCCCTGTTTTTCCAACTCTTGTTTAGTTTTTAAATTCCCTTCAATATTCAAGATATCTTTGTAAGTTACAATTTTCTCAGGATTAATTAAATTTGGGTGAGCGAACGCTTCCATTTTTGAAAGCCACCCTGGAATTTTTGTATAGATTTTCACTTTTATCTTTTCCCATGTTAAAAATAAAGCGTTTCTTATATAATTATTTTGAAAGTATCTATGGATTTTGTTCTTCCCATACTATAGAAAAGCGTGCCATCCCAATTTAAGTCATGTCCTTCTAAGTATAATAACCTTTTATGTCTAAGAGTAATCCATTCCTTTAACCATGTTAATTCACATGCTTGGTAATATAAGACCCAATCCGGGAGTCCAAAGCCTCCATTTTCTTTAGATTCTTTTTTTTTATAAATGAATCTTTATTTATATTTCATGTTAAAAACACACCATACACCAACAAAGACAAAAAAAACATTTACAATATACAAAAAACGAAGAAATCAAAAAATTGAAAACCATTTCAAAAATTTCACATTATATCTACTTCTAAACTAACAATTATATTCCACTCATTAAGTCTCTTATAACTATTCAACTCCCAAGCTTATTCATTAACAAAGACTATATCACTTCATTTTTGACCAACCTCCAAGCCACCCTCATTTCTTTAATCTTTTATCCATCCAAATATACCTTTTATTCCATGATAGAAATGCTGGTGTCTCTTCTTTACCCTTCAACTTCTTGGTCAATGTGTCTGCTTCTGCACAATCAAGTATTCTCCTAATTATAACTTCATCCGGCGGGGTATGATTTGCCTTCCAAAATTGAGCATACCCCATCCTTGCCGCCGTTAAGATATGTAAAACCAAATACCATATTTCCTTCTTAATATTTCCAGGCCTGGAGCCAAGCAGATACGTCTCTGGTTTAAGATCAACTAAACACCCTGTGATTTCCTCTATCCATTTTTGGATCCTCATAATTTTCTTTAGATTCTTGTAACAATTTCAGTCTAATGCTAGCTTTTTTCCCTTGCCAGATAAATTTCAAAATTGATGCATTTAACTCATCAAAAAAAATTCTACTATTTTTGACTTCCGGTGGCGGCGCGGCGCCGGAGACAGCCGTTTCGGGCTGCCCGCTGCTCAGCTGAGTTGTTTTCACCCGAAACAGCGCCGATCAGCTGTTCGGGTGGATTTGAAGCCCCCTCCTCGGAAGAAGAGGAGGGGGTGAGGCCCCAGGTAGGGGTTGAGTTCTCCGGGGCCGCCTGAGCTCAAAGCTTGGGCGGCTGAAGGATTGAACTCCCCCGTAGCCTGGGTTGCTCCCAGCTGTTCAGCGTCTCTGCTCCGGGATTTTTGGAGCAGAGCCAGGCGTTTGCGACCACCCCTGCCAGAAGGAAAGACCTTGGAATAAAAGGAGCAGGCAGAGCGGTACAGGAGGTTAAGGTGAAGAGGACTCTTATTTTTACTCTCTAGCTTAATGGACTTTATAAACTTAAAGTGAAAGTGCGCAACAAGTGAAAGTGAAAAGATGGCGGCTAAACCTCCCTCAAAAACTCTTCGGAGTGCGGGAACTTCCCCGGTGCAACAGACATCGTTGCACGCTTTGCTTCCTCCTGCTGCATTGACATCGAAGGATTTAGAAGATGCTTTGGAAAAACAATCCCAGGTAATATCAGAAATGCTGGGTGACAAGTTGGCAAAGGTGGAGGAGAAATTGGAGAAATTGGAGGAGAGGATAGAAGAGAAGTTTAGTGCGATGAGGGTAGACATTTTGTCTACAGTGCAAAGCGTGGCTGAATGTGTGCAAAGCTTGGAAGAAAAAGTGGAGGATCTGAGTCAAAGTGGCAACCAATTTGCGGTTTGCTAGGCATAATACTTTTTGCAATGCTAATAAGCCAGGTAGATGGCTAGCTTATAGACTTAGGAAAAAGCAAAGGGCTTCTAATATAGATAAAATTGAACATAAGGGAAAGGTGGTGTTTCAACAGGATCTCATTAAGGAAGCCTTTCTGGACTTTTATTCTAAGTTATATGCTAAGGAGAAGATTAATGAAAAGGATATTGATGTATATTTGGAGAATGCTAGCATCCCGGTTCTTACGCAGGCACAAAAAGAGGAGATTAACCAATTAATAACAGAAGAAGAAATTCTTATAGCAATTAAGGAATTGAAGTTGGATAAAGCGCCAGGTACGTATGGTTTGACTGCGGTTTATTACAGAAATTTACAAATGGAGTTGATAAAGCCATTAAAGGAACTGTTTCAGATAATTCAGAGAGGGGGAAAGGTGCCTCCGTCTTGGAGAACTGCTTTTATTTCTTTGATTCCGAAGGAAGATCAAGATGCTACTCAAGTAAAAAATTATAGACCGATATCACTTTTAAATACAGATTATAAGATATTTGCTAAGGTGTTGGCTAATAGACTGATGAGGGTTCTGCAACAGGTGATTCATGGGGATCAAACTGGGTTTATCAGTGGTAGGCAAATGAAAAATAATGTGAGGCATATAGTTGATGTGTTAGAGTTTTTGGAAAGGAATAACCAGATCCCTGCGGCGCTAATTTTTTTAGATGCGGAAAAAGCTTTTGATCAATTGAATTGGCAATTTTTGATGAAAGTTTTAGATAAAATGAATTTTGGGGATAAATTTTTGCAACCAATTAGGGCATTATATCAAAAACAAACTGCCCGAATAATAGTTAACAATAGTTTGACTGAAGCTTGTAATATTGAGAAGGGCACAAGGCAAGGGTGTCCGTTATCGCCTTTGTTATTTGTGTTAACATTGGAGATATTATTGGTAAAAATACGGAGTTCGGAAAGAATTAAGGGGATACAAATTAGAGATCAGGATTATAGATTGAGAGCGTTCGCAGATGATCTGGTTGTTACAGTGACCCAGCCAGAGAACTCTGTTGTGGACCTGATGGAGATAATAATGCAATATGGGAAGGTTTCTGGATTTAAAGTTAATGCACAAAAAACTAAAATTCTGGCCAAAAATATGACAGTATCGCAAAAGGCTCTTTTAGAAGGACTAACTGGATTTGAGATTGTTAAAAGGGTCAAATATTTGGGGGTGTTTTTGTCACCCTCTAATACAAAGTTATATAAAAATAACTATGAAAGATTGTGGGGAAAAATCCAAAAAGAAATGGAGAGCTGGGAAAAACTGCAATTGTCTTTGTTGGGGCGAATCGCAGCAGTGAAAATGAATGTCCTGCCTAAATTTTTATTCTTATTTCAAATGATACCGGTTCTTAAGAAAGATTCTAATCTGGAGGAATGGCAGCGAGGTATCAATAAATTTGTTTGGGCAGGGAAAAAGCCACGAGTTAAATTTAAGATTATGCAGGATACTCGTGAAAGAGGTGGTCTTAAAATGCCCAATCTTAAATTATATTATGAAGCTGCTGCGTTATCAGGAATAAGTGATTGGATTAATTTGACACAAGAGAGATTATTAAATCGTGAGGGCCATGACTTGTTGTTTGGCTGGCATGCATATTTGTTGTATGATAAAAAGGTAGATAATGTGTTTAAAGCGCATATTTTAAGACAAGCATTGTTGAGAGTTTGGAAGAAGTACAGACATAAGTTAGGTTGTAAGATACCATTGTGGGCAATCCCAAAACACGCAATAGAAAATATAAATGTTGGTTTCAAACATGATGTGACTACGTATAAGGAGATTTTAAGTTTGGAAAGAAATGTCTGGTGTCTGAAACCGTACAGTCTCTTGCGAGATGAGAAGATTGTTCAAACTTGGTTCCAATATATTCAGCTACGGGCCAGGTGGAAAGAAGATCAGAAAACTGGTTTTACAATGACTGATGAAAATCTGATAAAGCAAATTAGAAAGCAGGGTCCAGCACATATCAAACGGATATATCTTGCATTGATAGAAATTGACTCAGAAACAGAACTTGTTAAAGATTGTATGATAAAATGGGCCCAAAATATTCAAGAAGTTATTACAATGGATACGTGGGAAAAGATCTGGGTGAGGAACGTAAAATTTACACAAGCTCAAAATTTAAGAGAGAACTTTTATAAAATGTTTTATAGATGGCATCTAGATCCTAAAAAGCTTGCAAGTATGTATCCGAATTATCAGCCCAAGTGCTGGAGGTGTGGCGATGAAGATGCAACATATTTTCACATATGGTGGACTTGTAAAAAGGTTAAGGCCTTTTGGATAAAAATTTGGTGGAACATGCAGAAGATTTTCAAGCAAAGGATAAAGTTTTGCCCGCAATTTTTTTTGTTAGGTATAATTACAGATGCTGCGGTTGTGGACACTAAGTTGATGTTGAATTTAACTACGGCAGCAAGACTCTTAATAGGTCAATATTGGAAGAAGGAGGAACTGCCGACTATAGAAGAATGGACTTTAAAGGTTTCTGACCTGGCAGAGATGGCAAAGATTTCGGCTTATTTGAAAGATCACTCGCAAGAACGTTACATTATGGAGTGGAGAAAATGGATTGAGTATATCCAGAACAAATATGGGACTAAAAAGTTTCATGTAGCATTTGAATAAGTCTTCCTTTCTTTTCTTTTTTCTTTTTTTTATATATTTAATAGTAATAGTGTTTGTAGTTATCCTATATGAGCTAGAGAGTGATAGATTTTAGAGTTTATGGTTGTTAGCATTTGGATGTTTATGAGTGTTTTTTTTTGTTTTTATACCCTGTACTTAGCTCTGGGAAGTCGGGGGGGAGGGGGGGAGGGGTAGGGAGGGATGGGTATGGGAGGGGTAGGGGGGACTGTTAAAGATAAAATGTATGTTAAAACTTTTTAATAATAATAATAAAAAAATTCTACTATTTTTATAGGTATTGTTTGGAATAAAAACAATAGTTTTGGTAGAACATTCATCTTTACCGTCGCTATTCTTCCTAACATTGAGAGTTGTAAATTTTTCCATTTTTCGAGGTCTAGTTTTATTTGTTTTAATAGTTTTATATAATTGTCTTCTTTTATTGTTGCACATCTTGCAACAATATTCCCAAGTATTTGACTTTCTTAACTATCTGGAGATCTATTTTTCCTGAAAGTTGATTTTTTTGTTTATCTGTAAGGTTCTTAAATATAACTTTAGTCTTTTCTCTGTTTATTTTCAATCCTGCTACTTCTCCAAATTCTTCTATCTTTTTCAGTAATTTAGAGCTTGTCTCCAAGGGTTCTTCTAGTATAAATACCAAGTCATCCGCAAATGCTTGTAGTTTGTATTTTTCATCTTTTAGCTCCATTCCCTTAATTTCTGGGTCTTGTCTAACATTTCTGTTCAACACTTCCAAAGTTAATATATATAGAGAGCCTTGGTGGAGCAGTGGGCTAATGCCTCCTTAAGTAACACCAGCTGCCTGCAATTAGTGCAGGTTCGCATCCCACCAGGCTCAAGGTTGACTCAGCCTTCCATCCTTCCGAGGTAGGTAAAATGAGGACCCAGATTGTTGGGGGCAATTAAGCTGACTTTGTAATAATGCCGCTTGGGGTGTGTGTGAAAGCCCTAATAAGCAGGCATATACATAGAATGAAGGCTACTGCTAAGCTTGTAAGCCGCCCTGAGTCTTCGGAGAAGGGCGGGATATAAATGGAATTAAAATAAAAAAAAGTAAATAATATAAATAGCAATGGAGATAGTGGACACCCTTGTCTTGTACCTTTTTTATATTAACATTCTCTGTAAAGTCTGCATTTACAATTACTTCGGCTGTTTGTCTAAGATATATTGTTTTAATTATATTTATAATTTTTTCTCCAAAGTCCATACAGTTTAATTATTGTATCATAAATTGGTAATTTACATTATCAGAAGCTTTCTGTGCATCTGGGAATATTAGTGCCATTTGTTTCCCTGGATGCATTTCATAATATTCCAGTGTATCCAAAATAATTTTTAAGTTGTTTTTTATTTGTCTCTTGGGTAAAAATCCATTTTGATCTGGATGAATAATTTCAAAAATCTTTTCAATCTCTCTGCTATTATTGAAGCAAAAAAATTATAATCCACGTTTAACAGTGATATAGGTCTATAGTTCTTTATCTGAGTCAGGTCTGAGTCTTCTTTTTGAATTAAAGTAATGTTGGCTTCTGACCAGGTGTTTGGTATTTTGGCCTCTGATAATACCTCATTACAAATCTCTTTCATTGGTAAGCCTAATGTGTCTTGTAGACATTTATAGAACTCTGCTGGTAACCCATCTGGTCCTGGAGTCTTGTCATTTTTTTGTCTTTTTATAGCCTCTGTCAATTCCATCATTTTTATTTTTTCATTTAACATATTTTTAAAATTTTAAGGTTTTTTGGTAATTTAGCTTTTCCATATCTTGAATTATTTTTTCCTTAGAAATTTCTTCTATGTCATATAATTTCCCATAAAAAAATTTAACTATTTTTTATTGTTTTGTTTTGAAATTACAAACATCCTTTCCCATCTTGTAGTTTATTTATCAATTTCTTCTCCTTTTCTTTTTTCATTTTGTAGGCTAACCATCTACCCGGTTTCTTAGCATTTAAAAAAAAAATTGTTTTGCCCTTTTAATTTGTTGGGCCATTTCTTCAGCTTCTATTAAGGTTAATTTGTGGGTCTGTTTGTAATTCTAATTCCATTTTTTAAGTTCTTCCTTTAACTTCTTTTGTTGTTGTTGTTTTTCCTTATTCTTTTTTTCCATATACGTTATAGCTAAGCCTCTAAAGCAGGGGTGTCAAACTGCTTGCCCGTGGGCTGGATGCGTCATGGCAAAACTGTGCCCACCCCATTGCCAGCAATGGAAAAAAAAGTTGTGATATGTCACGACACGTCATGTGACGTTGAGAGTTTGACACCCCTGCTCTAAAGTATGCTTTGGCCGTGTCCCACATATTTGAAGTGATGCCTCTTCTTTCTTATTTTCTTTAAAGAAGAATTCCATTTACTTTACTGCTATTTGTATAAATTCTTTCTCTTTTAATAAAGCTTGATTCAATGACCATCTGAGTTTTTTCTTTGTTCCTCTCCAGGTCATCTTTATTGTATTATGATCTGCCCATATATTGCTTTCTATCTCAGTCTCATGTATATTCATTCTTAATTCAAAGGATAACCATATCATGTCAATTCTGGACCATAATTTGTGCCTATTTGAATAAAATGTACACTGAGATTTTTTTTGGATTTTTTTCTCTCCACATATCCTGTATACAGATTTCTTCTGCCATTTCAAAAAAAAGCCTTAGGTAGTATATTTCTTCCTTTTTCCCTGTTTTGCTGCTTTGTCTACAGTTGCATTAAAATCTCGTAACAAGCAAATGTTTTGATATTCTGTTTCCACTATTTTCTTACGTAGTTTTTGGTAAAATTCTTCTTGTTTGTTGTTTGGTGCATATATTGCTACCATCAATATCTGATTTTGATTTATCATTTCCACCATTAATATTCTTCCTTCTTCATCTGCATAGACTTGTTTAGAATCCATTGTCTCTTTAATATACAGGTGAAACTTGAAAAATTAGAATATCGTGCAAAAGTTCATTTATTTCAGTAATGCAACTTAAAAGGGGAAACTAATATATGAGATAGACTCATTACATGCAAAGCAAGATAGTTCAAGCCATGATTTATCATAATTGTGATGATTATGGCTTACAGCTCATGAAAACCCCAAATTGACAATCTCAGAAAATTAGAATATTGTGAAAAGGTGCAATATTCTAGGCTCAAAGTGTTCCACTCTAATCAGCTAATTAAGCCATAACACTTGCAAAGGGTTCCTGAGCCTTTAAATGGTCTCTCAGTCTGGTTCAGTAGGAATCAACAATCATGGGGAAGACTGCTGACCTGACAGTTGTGCAGAAAACCATCATTGGCACCCTCCATAAGGGGGGAAAGCCTCAAAAAGTAATTGCAAAAGAGGTTTGTTGTTGTTGTTGTTGTTGTTGTTAGCTGCGAAGTCGTGTCCAACCCATCGCGACCCTATGGACAACATTCCTCCAGGCCTTCCTGTCCTCTACCATCTTCTGGAGTCCATTTAAGCTCACGCCTACTGCTTCAGTGACTCCATCCAGCCACCTCATTCTCTGCCGTCCCCTTCTTCTCTTGCCCTCAATCTTTCCCAGCATGAGGCTCTTCTCCAGTGAGTCCTTCCTTCTCATTAGGTGGCCAAAGTATTTGAGTTTCAACTTCAGGATCTGGCCTTCTAAAGATCAGTCAGCGTTGATCTCCTCTAGGACTGACTGGTTTGATCGCCTTGCAGTCCAAGGGACTCGCAGGAGTCTTCTCCAGCACCATAGTTCAAAGGCCTCAATTCTTTGGCGCTCAGCCTTTCTTATGGTCCAACTTTCACTGCCATACATTGCAACTGGGAAGACCATAGCCTTGACTATACGCACTTTTGTTGACAGGGTGATGTCTCTGCTTTTTAGTGTGCTGTCTAGATTTGCCATGGCTTTCCTCCCGAGGAGCAAGCGTCTTTTAATTTCTTGGCTACAGTCCCCATCTGCAGTGAACTTGGAGCCCAGGAAAATAAAATCTGTCACTACCTCCATTTCTTCCCCATCTATTTGCCAGGAATTGAGAGGGCCGGATTCCATGATCTTGGTTTTCTTTTTTTTTATTAAAGAGTTTTTAAAAAATAAGATTTTACAATATATCCCCAAATCCCCCCCACCCCAAACCCGCCCACTTCCCCCCCACTTCCCAGAGCTAAATACAGGATTATAGTTATAATAATCATATTCTAAATAAAAATTATGCATAATATATAATTAACCAAATTCATAATGTGCTTTAACTCCCCTTTAACATAAATACATACAAAGTACCAACACTAAGATCAATAACAATATCCCTCTAAAATCTAGATCTTGGTTTTCTTAATGTTAAGTTTCAACACAAGTTTTGCACTCTCCTTCTTCACCTGCAACACGAGGCTCTTTAGTTCTTCTTCACTTTCTGCCATTAGAGTGGTATCATCTGCATATCTTAGGTTGTTGATATTTCTTCCGGCAATCTTAATTCCAACTTTTGATTCATCTAGCCCTGCCTTTCTCATGATGTGCTCTGTTCATGTCCAGTTCTCACTGTTGCTTCTTGGCCCACATATAGGTTTCTCAAGAGACAAATAAGATGGTCTGGTACGCCCATCTCTTTAAGAACTTGCCACACTTTGTTATGATCCACACAATCAAAGGCTTTAGCATAGTCAATGAAGCAAAAGTAGATGTTTTTCTGGAACTCTCTAGCTTTCTCCATGATCCAGCGTATGTTGGCAATTTGATCTCTAGTTCCTCTGCCTCTTCAAAATCCTGCCTGTACTTCTGGTAGTTCTCGATCCACATACTGCTGGAGTCTAGCTTGTAGGATTTTAAGCATAACTTTACTAGCATGAGAAATAAGTGCAATGGTGTGATAGTTTGAACATTCTTTGGCACTGCCTTTCTTTGGAATTGGAATGTAAACTGATCTTTTCCAATCCTTTGGCCACTTTTGAGTTTTCCAAATTTGCTGGAAAATTGAGTGTAGCACTTTTACTGCATCGTCTTTTAAGATTTTGAATAGCTCAGCTGGAATACTGTCACCTCCACTAGCTTTGTTGTTGCTCAGTTTTTCTAAGGCCCACTTCACTTCACATTCTAGGATGTCTGGCTCGAGGTCAGTGACCACCTCATTGTGATTATCAGGGATGTTAAGCTCATTCTTGTATAGTTCTTCTGTGTAATTTTGCCATCTCTTCTTAATCTCTTCTGCCTCTGTTAGGTCCCTGCCATTTTGGTCCTTTATCATGCCCATTTTTGCATGAAACGTTCCCTTCATCTCTCCAATTTTCTTGTAAAGGTCTCTGGTCCTCCCTATTCTATTGTTTTCTTCTATTTCTTTACACTGTTCATTTAAGAAGGCATTCTTATCTCTTCTAGCTATTCTCTGGAATTCTGCATTCAATTGGGCGTATCTTTCTTTTTCTCCATTGCCTTTCGCTTCCCTCCTTTTTTCAGCTATTTGCAAAGCTTCCTCAGACAGCCATTTTGCTTTCTTGCATTTCTTTTTCTTTGGGATGGTTTTAGTTGCTACCTGTTGTACAATGTTGCGAACCTCTGTCCATAGTTCTTCAGGCATTCTGTCTATCAGATCTAATTCCTTAAATCTATTTGTCACCTCTACTGTATATTCAACAGGGATATGATTTAATTCATACCTGACTGGCCTAGCGCTTTTCCCTACTTTCTTCAGTTTAAGCCTAAACTTTGCAATGAGAAGTTCATGGTCTGAGCCACAGTCAGCTCCTGGTCTTGTTTTACTGACCTTATAGAGCTTCTCCATCTTTGGCTGCAGAGCATATAGTCAATCTGATTTCTGTGTTGACCGTCTGGTGATGTCCATGTGTAGAGCCGTCTCTTGGGTTGTTGGAAAAGAGTGTTTGCTATGACCATCGTATTCTCTTGACAAAATTCTATCAGCCTGTGCCCTGCTTCATTTTGCACTCCAAGGCCAAACTTGCCTGTTATTCTGGTTATCTTTTGGCTTCCTACTTTAGCATTCCAATCCCCCATGATGATAAGGACATCATTTTTTGGTGTTAGTTCTATAAGGTGCTGTAGGGCTTCATAGAACTGGTCAATTTCATCCTCTTCAGCACTGGTGATTGGGGCATTGACTTGGACTACTGTGATATTGAATGGTTTTCCTTGGATTCGAACTGAGATCTTCTGTCATTTTGAGGATTGTATCCCAGTATTGCTTTTCCTACTCTTTTATTGACTATGAAGGCTACTCCATTTCTTCTGAGGGATTCTTGCCCGCAGTAGTATACCTGATGGTCATCTGAATTAAATTCACCCATTCCTGTCCATTTTAATTCGCTGATACCTAAGATGTCGATGTTCAGTCTTGTCATCTCTTGTTTGACCACGTCCAGCTTTCCTTGATTCATGGATTTTACATTTCAGGTTCCTATGGAGAAAAAATCTTTACAGCATCGGACTTTCCTTTCACCACCAGACACATCCACAGCTGAGCGTCCTTTCGGCTTTGGCCCAGTCGCTTCATTCTTTCTGGCGCTACTAGTACTAGCCCTCTACTCTTCCCCAGTAGCATATTGGACGCCTTCCGACCTGAAGGGCTCATCTTCCAGTGTCATATTGTTTTGCCTTTTAGTACTGTCCATAGGGGTTTCATGGCAAAGATACTGGAGTGGGTTGCCATTTCCTTCTCCAAAAGTAGTTGGATGTATTTAGTATTTAGTATTTAGTATTTTATTAAATTTGTATACCGCCCTTCTCCCGGAGGACTCAGGGCGGTGAACAGGGCATATATAAATAGAAAATACAAAAATTAAAAGAGAATTAAACAATTGCCCGGATAAAAACAGTAACAGTATAAAACCCCATTAAAAACCCTAACGTCCCCCATCAGGCCAGGCCAGCTTGTTCAAATAAATGGGTCTTCAGACCGCGCCGGAAGGAGCGAAGGTCCGGTGCCATCCGGAGCTCAACCGGCAGTTGGTTCCATAAAGCCGGAGCGCCCACAGAGAAGGCCCTCCCCCTGGGGGCCACCAGCCGACATTCTCTGACCGGAGGCACCCTGAAGAGGCCCTCTCTGTGGGAACACACAGGGCGGAGGGAAGTTGACGCCGGCAGCAGGTGGTCCCCGAGGTACTCCGGACCCATGCCATGTAAGGACTTAAAGACCATAACCAAAACCTTGAATCTCACCCGGAAGACAACTGGTAACCAATGCAGCTCGCGGAGCAAAGGTGTAACATGGGAGTACCGGGAAACTCCCAAGACAACTCTCGCGGCTGCATTCTGTACCAGTTGGAGCCTCCAAGTGGTCTTCAAGGGGAGCCCCATGTAAAGAGCATTGCAGTAGTCCAGGCGAGAGGTCACGAGCGCATGAGTGACCGTACACAGGGCATCCCGGTCCAGATAGGGCCGCAACTGGCGCACCAGGCGAACCTGGGCGAAAGCCCCCCTAGTCACGGCTACTATATGGTCTTCCAGGGTAAGCCGTGAATCTAGGAGGACTCCCAAGTTGCGAGCCCTATCCACGGGGGGTAAAAACTCACCCCCCATAGAAAGAGGTGGAATATTTTGAATGTCCCGGGATGCCGGAATGCACAGCCACTCAGTTTTGTCAGGGTTGAGCTGAAGTCTGTTCCTCCCCATCCAGACCTGAACCGCCTCCAGGCAACGGGACATCACATCGAGGGCATCACTGGGGTGGTTTGGGGTCGAAATGAAAAGCTGGGTATCATCGGCGTACTGATGATACCCAACTCCAAAACCACGAATGATCTCACCCAGCGGTTTCATGTAGATGTTGAACAGGAGAGGCGAGAGGACCGACCCCTGAGGAACTCCACAAACGAGAGGCCTCGCAGTCGACCTCTGCCCCCCTGCCAACACCAACTGCGAGCGTCCCAGGAGATAGGAGGAGAACCACTGAAGAACTGTGCCTCCCACTCCCAATCCCCTGAGACGCCGCAGCAGGATACCATGGTCGATGGTATCGAAAGCCGCCGAGAGGTGTAACAGGACAAGGACAGAGGAATGTCCTCTGTCCCGGGCCCTCCAGAGATCATTCACCAGAGCGACCAATGCCGTCTCCATGCTGTACCCGGGCCTGAAACCCGATTGGGACGGGTCTAGATAATCCGCTTCATCCAGAACCAGGGGGAGCTGATGCGCCACCACACTCTCAACAACCTTCTCAAGAAAGCGAAGGTTGGAGACCGGACGAAAGTTATTTAACACAGCTGGGTCCAGGGCAGGCTTCTTGAGGACAGGTCTCACCACCGCCTCCTTCAAGACGGCGGGAAAATTACCCTCACTCAAAGAAGCAGATATAACTGCCTGGAACCAGCCTCGTGTCCTCTCCCGAGCTGCATAGACCAGCCAAGAAGGGCACGGGTCCAATAAACATGTGGTGGAGCTCAACCTCCCCATAATCCTGTCCACTTCCTCAGGGGTCACAGAATCAAACTCCTCCCAGATAACATCGACAAGACCGCCCGTGTCCTGATCGTCGGACTCTGCCCAGTTGGAGTCCAGACCGGTCCGAATCCGAGCGATTTTATCCGACAGATGTTGACCAAACTCCTTGGCACGGCCCTGCAAGGGTTCCTCCCTCACCTCCTGATTAAGGAAGGAGCGGGTCACCCTAAACAGGGCGGCCGGGCGATTATCTGTGGACGCGATGAGGGCAGAGAAGTAATTACACCTCACCGCCCTCATCGCTGCGAGATAAGACCTAATAAAGGTTCTTAGTCGCAACCGGTCGGATTCGGATCGGCTGGACCTCCAACAGCTCTCTAGGCCCCGTTTCCGACGCTTCATCTCCCGAAGCTCCGTAGAGAACCATGGAGCTCGTTGGGATCTGCACCGGGTCAGGGGCCACAAGGGTACAACTCGGTCAAGTGCCTCAGTGGCCGCCCTTTCCCAGGCTTCTACTAGGGCATCCGCCGAGTTGTGAGCAACGGAGGTTCCCAAAGTGCTGTATCAAAGCACATTAATAGAAAGTTATGTGGCTCCCCCTACCACAGGCCCACCTGAAAAGGAAGGACAACAAGATGGACGTCCACGGACCCCGGCCACTGAGTCCCCGGCTCCACCACCCGGCTTGTTGATTGATTGACAATCTTTGGGTTTTTTGAATAGAAGAGCTGTGGTAGACTTTGCACTTTTCCTCTTGGATTTGGTGCTGAAAGACACAGGTGGATTACAAATTTCTTTTTTTCTCTTTACTTTTTTCCCTTCCTTTGGTGGTGGACCTATAAGCTGGAATATTGGTCTACAAAAGCTATAGATAAAGACTACAAGAACTATTTGGGACGATTTAAAATTCAAATTGGAATGTAAATATTGTATTGTGATATTGATTATAAGATTGCTTGCTCTGTATAAGACTGATAATTAGGGGACATAATAGACTTGATAGAAGAGTCTGAGGGGCGGAGCAAAAAATGAGTGTTCCAAGCTTGACTAAAACAGGCAAGAAACTTACCTCAGCACCATCTTCTGGTACCCCCAGCCCTGTTTACCAGAGATCAATTGAATCAATGCTTCAGCAAGAAACAAATAATTTTCAGAAGGAAATGCAGGCCACATTACAATTAATACAAGAGGCAATAACCTCACATAAAGAAGACACAAGCAAAAATCATGAGGAGACAAAAGATAATTTGGATAAAATAAATGAACAAATTCACAATTAGAAAATTTTCAGCAAAGGATCACAAAGAATGAACAAAAAATTCAGAAAATAGAAGACAAATCAGAGGAAACTGACCAAAAGATGGAAGAAATAAAAGAAGAAAACCAAAGGCTGATGCAGGCTAATAAAGACTTGGGGGATTCAGTGGCAGTTCTGGAAATGGAGAAGGCACCTTATTTTTTAAGATTTCAGAATATAATGGAAGACAAAGAAGAAGACCTCCCAGACCTGATGATAGAGCTGCTAACAGAAGCATTGGAAATTGGGAGACAGGAAATGGAAGGAGAGACAGACCAAATGTTTAGAGTCAATTCAAGCTATGCAAGGAAAAACAGACTTCCCAGAGAAGTACATGTTAGATTTGTAAAAAAACCCAACAAGAGATGAGATATTAAGAAGAGTGAGAGTTGACCCATTGCGGTATAAAGAAAAGGAAATTGTAGTCTTGAAACAGATTCCTAGAAGGATAAGAGATTCACAAAAAGAATATCAATTTTTGACCAAAAAACTAATTGAAAAAGGAGTGAACTTTAGATGGCTGGTCCCGGAAAGGATTCTAATCAATTGGGATTCTAAGAGATACAGACTGGACTCCATTTTCAAAGCAATGGAATTCTATGAATTCTTTGAAGAAAAAAGTTCAGAACTTCAAACAGAAAAGGAATGTAGAAAGCAGGGAGAAGCAGTACAAGAAGAGGCAGCTGCACGAAGAGAGGAAAAAGAAATAGAAAATATAGATCAAGAAGAAGGGGCAAAGATAAGAGAACAAAGACAGACAAGAACAACTAGGAGAGGGACTTCTGGGTGGCGCTTCAGCGTTGTGGACGGTCAGGATCAACCGCCAGACTTCCGATTTTGTTAAAGCCACGGAGCAGCCGACGATCAGCTGTTCTGTGGCTTAAAAACCCTTCCCCTCGGGCAAAGAGGGGAAGGGGAGTCTCTGGATAGGGGTAGAGCTCCCCTAGAGCCCCAGAATGTATATTCTGAGGCTTGAAGGCAGAGAGCTCCCCCGAAGCCCGGAAATACTCCAGATCGGAGGATTTTTCTGCTTTTAAGCAGAACAAGACGCTGAATCCACTCCTGCTGGATTTGTTTGTTTTTTGGAGTAATTGATGCAGGCAGAGTGGATGCGGGAGCAATATACAGTAAACAGCAAGTATAAAACTTTAACTCTGGAACTTTAACTTTTCTCCTGTTTCAACGATCATTTTAAAAAGGATGGAAAGATGGCGCCTGAGTGATTCTTTGTAACAAGCATTGAAAGTGTCTTTTTTTTTTCTCTCAAAGTGAAAGTGATTGGATACTGAGGAGGAATATCTAAAGTGGATTCTCAGAACTTTAAGATTTTGTTAAATTTTGGAGCTGTTTAAAAATGATTATAAGACTTGGATATTTAACATTTAAACTACAACTCTAAGTGGGGTGGAAAAGTGAAAGTGTGTAAAGAAAGTTAATTAGGTGCTAAAATGGCTTCCAAACCGCCTAGAATTCCTGTTTCTAAAGTCCGGGGGCATCACCTGTTCAGCAATCTGGAATTCAATCTTTGATGTTACCTGCTGCAGCTGTTGCACCCCCATTGACTTTAAAAGACTTACAAGATTCTTTAAAAGATGCTTTAAAACTTCAGTCTGAAAAAATATCAGAGCAGGTGGCAGAACTTATTGAAAAAAAAATAAGGAAATACGGGAGGACATTTTGATGGCATTTCAAGGGCTCTCAGGTTGTATTGAGAGTCTGGATGAATGTGTGGAAGAAGTGAAACAGAATAATTTGATGTTGGAGGCCAAAATGTCTGATGTAGAGAACAAAATAGAGAAAATGGATGATGAAGTGGTTATGACACAATATAGAGACATGGAGTTTGCCCTGAGGATAAGAGGCTTAAAAGAAAATCCACAGGAAAATCTGGAAGAGATGTTGGCGGATGCTCTGGCGCCTATTTTGGGAATTCAACCGGAAGATCTTTTTGTGGAGATGGATAAAGTATTCCGTGTTAATTCTTGGATCGCTAGGCAAAGGAAACTGCCAAGAGATGTCGTTGTGTACTTTAGAAAGAGAAAGATCAGAAATCAGATCATTCAAGCTTTTTACAATAATAGATTTAAAGTGGCTAATCAAGAGGTTCTGATTCTGAAAGAGATTCCCCCAAGAATTTTGAGAAAAAGGAAAGATTTTGTTTTTTTGGCAGATGAATTAAAAAAAACAACAGCTTCAGTTCAGATGGGAGATACCAATGGGGATTGTGGTGAATTATGCTGGAATAAGATATCGTCTTAATACAGTCCTGAAGGCACGTGATTTTTATTCTAATGTTTTGAAAGCAGGTTCACCGCCATCCTCAGAAGTTAAAGGAGGAAAAGAAGTTAAAGGAGGAAAAGAAGAAGAAGAGCGACAGATACAAAAAGTACAGCAAATTTCGGAAACTGTGCAACCCATGACTTTAATGGAAGAATCTAAGACTCAAAGAGTGACACGGGTGACACGGGCTGCATCTAGACGTAAGGAACAACAACAACAACAACAGCAACAGTGTTTAACAGATGTCTGTGGATCTGCAAGAAATGCTCCGAAAGCTTCAAGTCGCAAAAGATGGTGACAAAGTTTCTAACTTGGAATGTTAATGGATTAAATTCACCACAAAAGAGAAAGAAAGTATTTCAGTACCTGAAACAATTTAAAAATGATGTTATATGTTTGCAAGAAACGCATATTCGTGCATCTGATCAAAAATATTTGATAAATTCTAGGCTGGGTATACAATTTATTGCATCTGCTCCAGAGAAGAAAAATGGAGTAGTTATTTATGTAAAGAAAGACATAACAGCTAATTTAATTGAAGCAGATAAACAAGGAAGATATATTATAATTGAACTATTAATAAAAGGGAAGAAAACACTTTTAACTGGAGTATATGCACCTAATCAACAGCAAGGAGAATTTTACAAACTGTTACATGATAAAATAATTCAATGGGATTATAAATCGTGCATTTTGATGGGAGACTGGAATGGAGTGCTTGACACTCAGAAAGATAAAAAAGGGTTTTTTAAAAATACTCCAAGCCACGCTAGATTGCCAAAATCTTTTTTTGATTTGAAAGATGACTTGGAATTGCGAGATGTCTGGAGAGAACGAAATTTGGAAGAAAAGGATTTTACTTTTTTTTCTGATAGACATCAATCTTTTTCTAGGATTGATTTTGTATTAGCTACTAATGATTTTTTTCTAGGATTAAGAAGATTAAGATATGTCCAAGAACTCTATCAGATCATAGTCCAGTCTGGATGGAATTGGACAAGGGCAAGGGGGAAAGAAGATCATGGAGGCTAAATGAAAATTTATTTAGATATGAAGAGAATGTGGAAGAATGTAAAAAGCAGATGAGAGAATTTTTATTATGAATATGCATAAGGATACTCCCATTGAAATGGTTTGGGATGCAAGTAAAGCTTATATGAGAGGAGTGTTAATATATTTGAATAATAAACATAGACAGAGAATGGAATATAAGCGTAAAGAAATAGAGGAGGAAATAAAGATGAAAGAGAAAGCTTTTATTTTGAACCCATCTGACAAGAGGTTGAAAGAAGTAATTAATTTGCTAAGAGGACAGTAAGATATGTTAATGGCAGATCAAGTAGCAACTAATTTACGATATGCCAAACATAATACTTTCAACAATACTAATAAGCCGGGTATGTGGTTAGCTTACTTATTAAGGAAAAAACAAAGATCACGTAATATAGATAAGATAGAATATAAGGGCAAAGAGGTGTTTCAGCAAGAACTTATTAAAAAGGCTTTTGTTGAATTTTATTCTAAATTATATGCTAGGGATATAAAGCAGGGTTTAGATATGGATAGTTATTTACAGGATGTGAATATCCCAATACTTACACAAGAGCAACGGGAAGGGATGAATCAATTGATAACTGCTGAAGAAATCATTTTAGCAATTAAACTATTAAAAGTGGGTAAGGCACCCAGAACACATGGTTTATCAGCTATTTATTAAAAAAAATTACAATCAGAAATGGTGGAGCCTTTAAAAAAATTATTTAGAACAATACAATCTGGAGGAGAAGTGCCTCCATCGTGGAAAACAGCATTTATAACTTTGATTCCAAAGGAAGATCAAGATCTTGTTCAACTTAAAAATTATAGGCCTATATCACTTTTAAATAATGATTATAAAATATTTGCAAAGATTTTAGCAAATAGATTAATGGGGGTTATGCAGCAAATGATTTATTCTGATCAAACAGGTTTTATAAGTGGTAGGCAAATGAAAAATAATGTGAGACATATTGTAAATTTATTAGAATATTTGGAAAGAAATAATCAAGTCCCTGCAGCGCTGATTTTTTTGGATGCTGAAAAAGCGTTTGATCAATTGAATTGGCAATTTTTATTTAAAGTTTTGGAGAAAATGGAGTTTGGTGATAAGTTTTTACAATCTATTAGGGCAATATATCAAAAACAAACAGCTCAAATAATAATCAATGGTAGCTTAACAGAAGCTTGTAAAATTGAAAAGGGTACAAGACAGGGTTGTCCGTTGTCGCCATTATTGTTTGTTTTAACATTGGAAATATTGTTGATTAAGATACGTGAATCAAAGAAAATAAAGGGAATTAAAATTAAAGATCAAGATTATAGATTGAAAGCGTTTGCGGATGACTTGGTTATTACATTAGGTCAACCAATTCAATCGGTTATAGATTTAATGGAAATAATTTTACAATATGGACAAGTCTCTGGATTTAAGGTAAATAGGCAGAAAACTAAAATATTGTCTAAAAATATGACCAAAGGAGAAAAGGAAGTTTTAGGAAAACTAACGGGATTTGAAATAGTTAAAAAGGTCAAATACTTGGGGGTATATCTTTCAGTTTCAAATGTGAAATTATATAAAAATAATTATGAATTGTTATGGCTAAAAATACAAAAAGAATTAGATAGTTGGAAAAAATTACAATTGTCTTTATTGGGAAGAATTGCAGCTGTGAAAATGAATGTTTTACCTAAATTCTTATTTTTGTTTCAAATGATACCTATACTTAAAAAAGATTCAAATTTGGAGGAATGGCAGAGAGGTATTAATAAATTTGTTTGGGCAGGGAAGAATTTTTATAAGATGTTTTATAGATGGCATTTAGATCCTAAGAAATTGGCATCTATGTATTCAAATTATCAGCCTAAATGCTGGAGGTGTGGTTGTGATGATGCAACGTATTATCACATATGGTGGACTTGTCCGGGCCTCGCCGACCTCACCGTCTCCACCGCCATCCTTGCCGACTCTGCCGTCCTCGGCAGCAACACGGCGATGCGGTTCCTCCACCCTCCTCCTTCCATCTGCCGTCAACGGAGCCCGCCGGCCTTCCGGGGCCGCAGCAGCTCGCCGCCGAACAGCTGACAGGCGCGTCCACAGCTAACCGGCGGGGGTGGAGCCGGGCGCCCACCAGCCGGCTCACGGGCGCACCTGCGCAGACCGGACCCACCGCTGAACAGCTGACGTGCGCGCCCGCAGCCAACTGGTGGGGGCGGGGCCGGGCACCCTCCAGCCAGCTACCGGGTGCGCCTTCGCAGAACGGACTCACCGCCGAACAGCTGACGGGCGCGCCTGCAGCCAACCGGCGGGCGCGGGGCCGGGCACCCTCCAGCCAGCTACCGGGCGCGCCTGCGCAGAACGGACCCCCGGCACCCGGGCAGCCAGCTCCAGAGCTGCGGGACGCGCCTGCATCTGGGCCCTGGACACAGCGCCAGCCGGTGGCCACACGATCAATGGAGCACTCTGCAAGTGCTCCTATGCAGCCAGAGCCAGGCCGAGTGGAGAGCGAGAGAGAGGCAGCCGGAAGGACTAGCTCACTGCATGCAGGCGCAGACTGGATAATGGCCATTCCTGCGCTGCCTCTCTTGTCAGCCGGGCGTTCGGCCGGATCAAGGGGGGAAAGCACGGTCGCAGGAACAGGAGGGCCAGGGGAACATAGAGAAGGGGAAGGACGGGACTTACCCGGAGGACGGCCTGGCAGGACGCGGCAACACACGCAATGGGTGGTGGGTGTGCACGGTGATGGGTGGGGTCTTTATGGGGAAGTGGGCAGATGCCGGTTTGCTCCGAAAGGGTGGGGTTAGGGTGGTGCTGCACGATAAAAGAAGCGTTGAGGCAGGATGCCATCAACGCTGACTTTTCCCACGGTTTGGTTTGTGTTGGAGAAATAAACCTTGTCACCCGTACCTTCGTTGTGTTCGTGTTTCATCACTGAGGACGTCGTGACACCAGCCTTTATAATCCAAAGTGTCCAGCTGGCCCAGTTAGTAATCCACAGGACCTCCCCAAAATGAACTAGCCAAAAGACAATTTTCTTTCTGTCTCTAGATAGTTCTTAAAGCTGTGAGTCAATGGATGTTTGTAATCCAGACAGGCCTACTTCAGAGTAGTTTATAGTTTCCACCATGCAGAAAAACAACCCAAAGAATGTTTTTCTTTTTTCCAGTTGCAGTCTGCAAAAGTGAAAGTTTTCAGGAACATCAAAGAGTCTAATTTGTTATCTATGTCTGGGCTTCATGCCAGGTTCACTCCAGACATAACAAGATTCAGTGCTTTATTCTTTTATTCCACCTCTAGCCACTATATGTCGTTAGATGTCCATTTTTCAACTTTTAAGCCCAAACCTATTTCACAAACTTCATTCCATTAGTTTCCAAAAAGAAAGAGAAAAAAAATCCTCAAGAGTTCTCTCAAACCCCAAATTTGTCAAAGCTATGTCTCTGTATAATTTCAAATTAATGTTGTAGTCTTCTCTGTTTTTCCCCCCAATAAAAATTAAATCGCCACTTTCCTTTCTCATAAGGAACGGGGCAGAGGCTCCTCTTCCTTCTCGTCTGGGGGCTTTTCTTTCTTTTGGGAAATCCTTTTCCAGGGAGAAAGTTTTTAAATTGTAGAGAAAGGTTAATGTTCTCACACAGTTCCAACCATGATGTTCAGGTTTTGTTAGTTAGTGCTTTCTTCGGTTGTCAGTAGCTTCTGACTGGCGGCATGAATGTGGCCAGTCTTTCCCCTGCTGGTTTGGAGGGCTTCCTCGGATCAAATGGATTGACAGCCATCTTTCCATGATCGATGAGGGTCCCCTCCTTCGTCGCCTCTCCGGGGTGACTTTAGGCCCCCAGCAGGGTGAAATCGGCCACGATAAGCAGAGCCCTGCTTTCCTGCGCCCGTATCGCTACGATGCCAAACCAGAAGTTGCTCCAACCATTGTTTCTTGTCCTACCTTCTGGTGCTTTGGAGAATAATTTGACCCCCTCTTCTTTGTGGCAGCCCTTCAGATACTGGAATACTGCGATCATGTCACCCCTATTTCTTATTTTCTTTAGACTAGCCAAACCCAAGTCCTGCAGCCGTTCTTCATATGTTTTAGTCTCCAGGCCTTGGATCATCTTAGCTGCTCTTCTCTGAATTTTTTCCAAAGTATCAACATCTTTTTTGTAGTATGGTGACCAAAATTGGTTGCAGTATTCCAGGTGTGGTCTTGCTAGGGTTTTATAAAGCGATACTAATACTTTGTGTGATCTTGATTCTATGCCTCTGTTTATACAACCCAGGATTGTATTAGCTTTTTTGGCTGCTGCTGCACACTGCTGGCTCATAGTCAAGTGATCGTCCACTAGGACTCCAAGGTCCCTCTCACAGTTACTGTTTTTGAGCCAGGTCTCACCTAATCTGTACTTATACCTTTGATTTTTCCTGCCTAAATGTAAAACTTTGCTTTTCTGCACATTAAAACTCATTTTGTTGGACAGGGCCCATTGTTCCAGTTTGTCAAGATCTTTTTGGATCCTGAGCTTGTCTTCTAGGGTGTTGGTTATTCCTGCCAGTTTAGTGTCATCTGCAAATTTGATGAGTTCCCCTTCTATTCCCTCATCTAAGTCATTGATGCAGATGTTTGAAGAGTAGTGGGCCTAAGATGGAGCCTTGTGGTACCCCACTGTTTACTTCTCTCCATGTGGGTGTAGTACCATTGAGGACTACTCTTTGAGTATGGTTTGTCAGCTAGCTACAAATCCATCTGGTGGTGATGTTGTCTATTTCACCTCTTTCTAGCTTACCAAGAAGTAGATTGTGGTCTACTTTGTCAAATGCCTTACTGAAATTATAAGTATACTATGTCAATGGCATTTCGCTGATCTACTAATTTAGTCACTTTATCAAAGAATGCAATAAGATTGGTTTGACATGATCTGTTTTTAACAAACCCATGCTGGCTACTAGTTATAACTTTGTTTGTTTCTAGTTCTTTTGCAGATCTGTTTTTCTATTATCTTTTCTAGGATTTTCCCAGGTATTTCCAATCCTGAGGTACTTCCCCGGTGCTCCAGGATTTTTGAAAGATATGGTGCAGTGATAATGTCTGCCAGCTCCTTCAGAACTCTGGGATGTAATCTGTTGTGTCCTAGTGATTTATATTCATCAAGGTCGGATAGGTGTTCTCTTACCATTTTCTTGCTTATTTTAATTTTTATTTCTAGTTTGTCTTTCGCAGTAGGTTTTTTTTGTATGTTGTGCTATAATTTCTTTTTGTGTGAAGACTGATGCAAAGAATGAGTTAAGCAGCCCTGCTTTATCCCTACTGCCTGTTACTTCCTTGCCATCTTCTCTCTTTAGTGGACCTACAGTTTCCTTGACTTTTTTCTTGTTATTAATATGTTGAAAGAAACTTTTTTATTATCCTTGATTTCTGTTGCAAGTCTTTGTTCATTCTGAGACTTTGCTTTCCTGACTTCATCTGTAAGTGTTCTGGCTGTCTGCCTTAGTTATGTGTCCCTGTTTCCATTTTTTGTACTTGTCCTTTTTGTCTTTCATTTTGTCAAAGAGATTTTTCTGCAGTCATGCTGGTTTCTTCTTGAATTTCTTTTTCTTTTTCAGTGGTATTGTGCTAGTCTGGGCTTTTTTAATCACATTTTTCACATTTTCCACACTTCTTGAGTTGTTTTCCCCTTTAGGATTTTCATCCATGGAATCTTTCCTAGGTTCTCTCTAAGTTTTTTAAAATCATCTCTTTTAAAGTTTAAGACACTGGTTGGATTATTTTCTATTGCTTGTGCTTGTATTATGTTGAATTCCAGTATGACGTGGTCACTTTTACCCAAGGTTCCAGCAACTTCAACTCCCTCTATCACTTCTTCTCTATTAGTGAGAACTAGGTCCAGTATAGCTTTACTTCTAGTTCCCTCCTCCAACTTTTGGATGACAAAGTTGTGGGCTAGGTTGGTTAGGAATCTGTTTGACCTCCCACTCGCTGCAGAGTTTGTCTCCCAGTTGATATCTAGATAGTTGAAATCTCCCATTACTGCTGTGGTATGCTTCCTACACACATTTGTTAACTGGTTGGAAAAGAGTTCATCTATTTCTTCTGATTGGTTGGGTGGTCTGTAATATACACCTATAGCCAGTGGTGGTGAACCTTTTAGAGACCGTGTGCCCTCCTTCTCCTGCTCTGAGCCCCTTGACCAGCCAACCACACAGGGAAGCAGGAGGTGGCAGTGGGGATGCCTGCATCGCCAAGACCGGCAGGCGCAGATCTGGAAGCAAAGCTGTGTCAACCATCTGTCTAGTGGATGTGCCCAGGCCAGGGAATAGCTTCCTTCTGGCTGTTCCAGAGCCATATCCGCCCGTGCCAATGGGGCTCTGTGGCCAGTCCGCCATTATGTAGGACAGCCAGCATGCTGCTCGCTGGCCTCTGTGTGCAGGGGCTGATAGTGTCAGGCAGCAGATCCAGAAGCGAAGCTCTGCTGACCATCCTTGCGCTAGTGGGGGCAGCAGCGGGGGAAGGCAGGATCTGGCATGTGGCCACCCTTTGCCGCTGCTTCCGCACATTGTCTTATGTGCACCTCTGGAACATACATGCGAGACGATGTGGGGTGGAAGCAGGGAGGGGAGGGTGTGTGGCACAGTCACCTTCCCCTGCTGCTGCCCCCACCAGTGCAAGGATGGTCAGTACAGCTTCGCTTCCAGATCTGTGGCCGGCCGGGCTTGGTGATGCAGTCATCAGTGCCACCGCCTCCTGCTTCCCTGTGTGGTTGACCGGTCAAGGGGCTCAGAGCAGCAGCCGCCGCCCATGCAGATGGGACTGCACTCTGGAAGGGAGATGGCGGCTCTGATTCTCCCCTGCCAATCCACCCCCAGCCCCCTGCCTGGTGCCCCTTCTATGCAATCCTATGTGACCTCAGTGTGAATGAGAGGCTTGGCTGGTGGGGGGGCGGCTTTCCTCTGTGGAAATGTCCCAGCCCTTCTGCCCCCCAGCCAGACCCCCTTGCCTTCCCCCATCCGGGACCTGAAGACCCCCACCCTCCTGCCCCCTCCCCAGTCGACCCCCTGAGCAGCCCAGCCCGACCAAGACAGAGGGAAGGCGAGGTAGATAACCGGTTGTTAAAATGATTGTAAACCCACCACTGGTTGCTTCCAAAGGCCGCTCACTCACTCTCCTGCCAAAACTGCTCCTTTTATAGGTTCCCTGACCCCACCCAGCTCTCGCAGCTGTTCCTGGACTGCGCATGCATGGAGAGGGGGAGGGGAGGAGCCCGGCAATGGCATGCGTGTCCACAGGGATGGCTCTGTGTGCTGCCTGTGGCACGCATGCCATAGGATCGCCACCACTGTCTATGGCAATGTCACTTTCCCCCCTTTTATATTGACCCATATACATTCTGGAGGGATTTTATCATTGATCATGTGTATTTCTGTAGATATGTAGTGTTCTCTTACATATAGTGCAACTCTCCCTCCTCTTTTTGTAGATATATTTCTTTTGAACAATTTGTATCCTTCCATCAATACATTCCAGTCATGGGTTTCGTCCCACCAGGTTTCTGTAATGCTAACTATATCATACCCACCCTCGTGTACTATTGCTTCTAGTTCACCCTGATTGTTCCCCAAGCTTTGAGCATTTATTTATAAGCATTTAAGAGTTTTATGCCTGCCCGTGGGTATGTTTCCTGCATCTCCTAATAGCTGTTTGAGTTTTTCTTTTTTCTCATCACTTCCTACCTCATTGTTTGATTTGTTTTCTTGAGATTTAAGACTGGTTTTGTGTTCTAGAGATTCTAAAGATTGGTCACCCTTCCCCCTCAATTTTAATTTAAAGCTCTCCTGATGAGTTTGGAAGTGAAGCCCAGACATTAAAAGCCAGGTCTCATTTGCCCAATGGTTCCCTCTAGAGGGGCTCCCTCTGCCTGGTTAATCCCTTCACTCACTGTTTTGTCTTCAGGTTCTGGGATTGAAGCAGGTATTGGGTACTTGAAAGGCTTGGGCTTGTCTGGGAAATGCTGGTAAAATTGATGCACTAACTCAGGAGTAGACCTTCCAGTGAAACAAGTACAGTATGCTGTTACACCATTTCCTCAAATCCAATATTTCTTTGACTTCAAACCCCTCCTCACCTTGAACAATCACTGGGACTGGGAGCAACTGCTGTTGTGATCATAAAGGGCTTGGTGGAGTGTCTCTAAGCAGCAATGAACAGTGGAAAACTGGTTGGACCTTCATAGACAGTGGCAATTGCAAATGAAAGGGCACAAACTTTGCATCAAACAGGATGAACTTGAAGTATTAGTACATAACGGCAGATATGATATAGTTGCCATTACTAAAACTTGGTGGGATGAAACTCATGACTGGAATGTACTGATGGAAGGATACAAACTATTCAAGAGAAACAGACCTAACAAAAGAGGAGGTGGAGTCGCATTATATACAGTAAAGATCAATATATCTCTACAGAAATGCGCAAGACCAAGGAGGAAAAGCTATACTGGACCTAATTCTTCCTAATAGAGAAGAAGTGATACTGTCAAGGTTGAATTGCTAAGATGCCTGCTAACTTCTATTGCTGCTCAACTTGCCATAGAAAAAGGGGGAGATGGGTAGAAAGCATGGGGAGGAAACGGGATTCTAAGAAACCATCCATGGACCGTAAGAGCCTACAAGAATGCCAAGGTCACTAACGCAGGTGTCAGATGGAGAAGTGGACCATTCCCATAACAAACCAAAGATATATGATTGGGCAACGTGAAAACCTGGTGGGTGCGGGTTAGGGGAAGCTACTGTTAACTAGGCAAACTTTTCCTTATGGGGTGTTTGTCTGTCTGCAACCTGCCTGCCTGAGCCAGTGAGCCTAAGGTCAGGGAGCCATGAAGACACTATCTGGTTTATTGTAGCCCCAAAAAAGGCAAAGACAATGTTACTGGGGATGTCGTGGCTGAAAAAGTGGAACCCGTCAATTATCCGGGGAAGCAACAAGTCATGGATGAGGAGCAAAGCTGAAAAAGGGCTGGGGATGGAGAAACTACCAAAAGCTAGGCAATCAGCTGTGAAAATGAAAGCAGAGACAATTAATACACTAGCAGAGAACAAACCAGCAGAGCCAAGCATCCCAAAAAAGTATTGAGACCTGGCGGAAGTATTTAGTGAGCAGGAATTGGATGTGCTCCCTCCTCACCACCTGTCAGGACCCCTTCAAAGTCATATTTTCAGGCCTCTGCCATTCTGCTAGGAGGGGGGAGGATTCATTCCATGGGGGGGGGGCTCATGGATGTATTTCCTTTACTTTGTTCTCCATCCCTTTGATGTATCACTTTCGGTGTGAAAAATAGAATAGAATAGAATAGAATAGAATAGAATAGAATAGAATAGAATAGAATAGAATAGAATAGAATAGAATAGAATAGAATAGAATAGAATAGAAAGAACCCGCCTCAATCCCTCATCCCAAGAACGCAGAACTCCTGGAATGACTTCATTCCAAAAGGAACTTTTATTAGGAGAGGTTGACAGCAGGCATAGAAGACAGGATCTGAGGGTTTCCCATGCAAATCATTAGGTTAAAAGAGCAACTAGCAAACCCCACCCCAATAGTCCATCTAGTCAGTTCAAACCTAGAACTAAGGAGAAACTTCCTGACAGTTAGAACAATTAACCAGTGGAACAACCTGCCTCCAGAGGTGGTGAATGCTCCAACACTGGAGGTTTTTAAGAAGAGACTGGACAGCCATTTGCCTGAAATGGTATAAGGTTTCCTGCCTGAGCAGGGGGTTGGACTAGATGACCTCCAAGGTCCCTTCCAACTTTATTATTATTATTATTATTATTATTATTATTATTATTATTATTATTATTATTATTATTATTATTATTATTATTATTATTATTATTATTATTATTATTATTATTATTATTATTATATGGGCCAATCTCCAGGTGTGAACCCACTGTGGGAACGGGGTTGATAAGATGCCGTTCCCAAGGTTGTTAGGCTGTTAAGTCTTTATGCCTCTTCTTCCACAGCTAGAGATAAGCCAGATGGCCAGAGGTGCATTCCATTCTCACCCTAGGCTGGCATCAAGGAAAATAGTTCAAAGAGCAGGCAGATAGAGGAAAGTGGAGAGGATACATTGTAGCGGCTATTTTGTTGTTAGCTGCGAAGTCGTGTCTGACCCATTGCGACCACATGGACAACATTCCTCCAGGCCTTCCTGTCCTCTACCATCTTCTGGAGTCCATTTAAGCTCACGCCTACTGCTTCAGTGACTCCATCCAGCCACCTCATTCTCTTTCGTCCCCTTCTTCTCTTTCCCTCAACCTTTCCCAGCATTAGGCTCTTCTCCAGTGAGTCCTTCCTTCTATTAGGTGGCCAAAGTATTTGAGTTTCAACTTCAGGATCTGACCTTCTAAAGAGCAGTCAGGGTTGATCTCCTCTAGGACTGACCGGTTTGATCACCTTGCAGTCCAAGAGACCCGCAGGAGTCTTCTCCAGCACCATAGTTCAAAGGCCTCAATTCTTTGGTGCTCAGCCTTTCTTATGGTCCAACTTTCACTGCCATACATTGCAACTGGGAAGACCATAGCCTTGACTATACACATTTTTGTTGACAGGGTGATGTCTCTGCTTTTTAGTGTGCTGTCTAGATTTGCCATGGCTTTCCTCCCCAGGAGCAAGCATCTTTTAATTTCTTGGCTGCAGTCCCCATCTGCAGTGATCTTGGAACCCAAGAAAATAAAATCTGTCACTACCTCCATTTCTTCCCCATCTATTTGCCAGGAATTGAGAGGGCCAGATGCCATGATGCCATTGTAGCGGGTATAGCTAAGCAAAGAAGATGCATTGTAGCACCCATGGCTTTCCCTCTCCCCCCAGGAGTATGGCAGAACCTTCAGAAATACAAAATAAATCACCCCTCCCCCAACATTGTGGTTCTCACATGCCGCCCCCTCCCCTTAAAAAAATGAGAGATCCACCTGTAGAGGAAACAAGAAAGGGAGAGAAAATACATATGGGTTAGTCTGGTTTGTCAGGGTATCTAGCATGGAATTTACTAAGTAATCTCGGGGCTCTGACATGTCGTTTGTGAACCCATTCATTTTGAGAGGGAGGTAGGTTCTTCCAAGCTACAAGATACTGTGTGGAGCCGTGATATTTCCTAGAGTCTAGGATTTCTTTGACTTCAAAATGCTGCTCTCCTTCTACCATGATTTGAGGAGGAGGAGGAGCTGCAGCTGGCCTTAAGGGCGATCTTAATTCTCGTTTTAATAGGCTGCAGTGAAAAACCAGGTGAAACTGTCTCAGCTTTTTGGGGAGTTCTAATTCTACTGTCACCCAATTTATTATCCATTTAATGGGGAAAGGTCCCACAAATTTTGGTCCTAGCTTTTTTGATGGTTGTAGGGATTTTAAATATTTGGTGGACAAGTATACTTTCTTGGCCACTTGGAAAGGCTTGGGCTCTATTCGCTTTTTATCTGCTTGAATTTTGTAGGCTTCCCTTGCTTCATCTAAAGCTTTCCTCACAACCGGCCAGGTATTTTGAAGTTGTGCTATCCATTCCTTCAGCAAGGGGATTGTGGGTTTGTTAGCTGGTAGCTCAGGCATCAGGTTGAAGCTTTGTCCATTTGCGGCTTGGATAGTCGGTGCTGGAGTGAACGGCATTGTTATATGTGACTTCTGCAAAAGGGAGCAAGGTCGGTCCAGTTGTCTTGCTGGTAATTTATAAAACACCTTAACTATTACTCCAGTACTGATTTCAAACGTTCTGACCCACCATTGGTTTGCGGATGATGGCTAGACAATAGTCCTTGAGTGGTCCCCAAAAGATCCAAGAAAACTCTCCAGAACTCAGTTGTAAACTGCACCCCTCTATCGGATATGATTCGCTGTGGGGCTCCATGCAGCCGGCTATATGTGTTGCACAAACAGTTTTGCCAGTGTCTTTGCTGTGGGAATTTTTTGACACAGGATGAAGTGCACTTGCTTTGAAAACAAGTCTGTCACTACCCAAATGACAGTATTTTTCCCACTTTCTGGCACTTCCACAATAAAGTCCATAGAAATTTCTCTCCAGGTTGCCAAAGGGGTGGCTACCATCTGCAATAATCCTGGGGTCTTCCCTTGCCTATGTTTGGCCACTGAGCAAATGGGACAGCTAGCTACATAGCTTTTAATGTCCTTTTTTATTGAAGGCCACCAAAACTTCTGCTTCACTAGGTGAAGGGTTGTCATGAATCCAAAGTGTCCAGCTGTTTTGGAATCATGGCAGAGGTGCATGAAGAGCCTCTGGCTCTTTGGAATGTAGAGTTTTCCTCCCACCCACGGTAGTCCATCATTCATTGTGTATAGGTTCTTATGGCTTAGAAACCATTCATCCTTTTCTAATGCTTGTCTGAACTCCACCCCTGCCAAGCTTTCTAGCAGTTTGGGATTTTTTGCTTGCGCTCATGTAGTATTCATCCAATTGATAAATGAAGTGCTTCAGGAGCACCTCTATAAGGGGGTACTTGTCTACTTGGATGATATCCTGATATTCATGGAGACCAAAAAAGAGCATGTCCAACTGGTCAGAGCGGTGGTAAATAAGCTACGAGCAACCCGCCTGTATGCCAAACTGTCCAAATGCAAATTCCACAAGGAGAAAATTGATTACCTGGGGTATCATATATCTCCAAACAGCATAGAGATGGACTCCAAGAAGGTCCAGGCAGTGTTAGAATGGGCTCCGCCTGACACCTGGAAACAACTACAGAGCTTTCTTGGGTTTGCTAACTTATATCATCAATTCATCCCCTCCTTTGCCCAGATCGCATTACCCATCAAACATCTGTTAAAAACCAAATGGGAGGGGAAACTGAAGCCCAGCCAACCACTGAAATGGACTATGGAATGCCAAGCCATGTTTGAGAAACTGAAAAGACTATTCTCAGTGGAACCGGTCTTAAAACACCCAGACACTGAAAAAACTTTCATCATTCAGGCAGATGCCAGAGTTTCTACGTGGTCCCCTATGGTGAGTTGGATGGGCTGCATGGCGAAGGTGGATGGGAATCCCCCTGCGACTGACCCATCTAATTGGCCAAATGAAATTGGCTTCTTCAGCCTCCTCACCAGGATTCCTAAATTCCCCACCAGGGTTGGGCTTATGAGGCAGAGTGTGCAGCCTGAGTCTATCAGGGGTCTTAATGAGAACTTCTCTGGCATCCCTGGGCTAAACAGTTCTACGGTTTTGGTGAGGGGCACAATGTGTCCACTTACAAGGGGTTCGTCCTCCAAGCTGTCATCAGGATTCGGTTGGTTTTCCGGTTGGGGTTGGAGTTCCTCCCCCCTTTGTTGATGGGCTTTGGACCTCGACAACCTCCACGCTCTTCATGGCTGTTTCCTTTGGTCTCTGCGGCATTTTCCCAGGCTTTCCCCATGTGGCTCGGTCAGGCTTCTGCACTGGGGTCTTTGAGCGGCACTCAGCTGTGCGGTGTCCTTCCTTCCCACACTTGAAACAGGCTGATGACCTCAGTGTTCCAGTAGGTAGTTTCACCGGCTCCCAAGCCCCATCCCCAGGATCGTCCCAGGCAGTGTTGTCTCTGGGCTCAATCAATCTCAGCTTCTTTGGCCAAGATGTACCAGTCATGGAGTCGATCAGGATCCCCATGAGGAATGCAGGCTTGTACAGATCATCATTTAGTCCATCTTTAAAATGGCCCACAAGAACTTCTTCCGGCCAGTTGAGCTGGCTGGCTAGGGCTCAGAATTCCTCTGTGTATTTCGCCACAGGGCAACGGCCCTGTCTCACCATCTTTATGCATTCTCAGGCTTTCCAATCAGCCAAAGGGTCCTCGAACCTCCTACTCAGGGCAGCCATGAAGCAGTTGAAGTTCCGCAGTTCCAGAGCATTGGCATCATGCAGGGTCACCATCCACTCCGCTCCTACTCCCTCCAGGGCCATGGTTACAATTCTCACCCACCTGTGGTCACTGGGGATATCCTGGCCATATTCCTCCATATTGCTCAGGATGTGGGCTAGGAAAAACCCCATTTTCTGAGGTTCCCCAGTGTACTTCACCCCCAAAGGCAGGAACTTCCGACTGGACCAGTGGCCTCTGCTCCGTCATTGCTGATGCCTGTCTCTGTTGGCCGGTATAGCTTGTGTGGGGGTGGCTGCCACTACCGCTGTGGTTGTAGTCTCTGAGGCACTGGTGGAAGGGCCTGGGTTCGCCACTTTGGTTTCCATGTCACCTTCTCCTTCTGCCAGTCCGGGATTTGCTGTGCCCCAACACAGGTCAGCTTTCTCGTCCTTGAGGGAGTCAAAGGCAATTCTCAGCATGTCAATGGCTTGCTCTAGGAAGTGACTTGAGCAGGCCGGTCTCTCATCCTCGTCCTCGCTGAGCTGGAGCAACCTCTCCATCTCTTGTTTCCAGCCTACAGGTGAAACACGAAAAATTAGAATATCGTGCAAAAGTTCATTTATTTCAGTAAAGCAAATTAAAAGGGGAAACTAATATATGTAGTATGAAAGGAGACTCACACGAATCTTGAGCAGCTGTGTTCTTTATTGGTTAACATTCACTCATATATGTATGTCTTAAACAATAGCTTTAGCAGTTAAACATTAACAGTTTACATGCCATCCCGAAATTGGTTGTTTTTCCTTATCTATTGCTTATCCCTTTCAATTAACACAAGGATTAATATATGTTCCAGTTTCCTGCATTCCAAAAGCTTATCTTTCTAATTTAAGATCTTGTTTTTTGCATGTTATCTCAAGCGCACTCTGTACACTTCCTCTGTAGTCCCTGTCTGAGGTTTGCCATCCAAGACAGGGACATGCAGAGTGTGTACTTCAAGATGGACTCAGAAAACATGCCTACATGTCCTCTCTTTTTATTTTAAATTGAGGAAATAAAGCCTTTTGAAGATTTTGAAGCTGAATGGGATGGAGAGAAACTGGAGCAGGGCGAAATAAGGCAATGAAAGAAGGTATACTTTGAGCAAAACAACAACAAACAATACAAAATCCAATGACCAAGAGGCCATAGAAAAACAGTTGACGGAGCCAAGTCCAATCAGGAAGCCAATTAGTCAACCATTCAAAAGGGGAGGGAGTATGAATATTATCCAAAATATATGTTTGGAGTTTAGCTAATTCATCCTGAATGGTTTTATTCAAAGAATGGTAATGCACAGCACAAGCACGATTACCCACAAGCTTACAAAATCCCCCCTGACGTGCTAACAAATAATCAATTGCAAAGCGCTGTGTTGAATCATGTCTTGGTTGAGTTCTTCAATTTCAGCCTGCAAATCACACACAATGGCAGCAGTGGCATTGATAGTCTTCTCCAAGCGACAAGTGAGCCCTAGAATAGAATGGTGATTTTCTTGTGCTATGATGCCAGGATAAGAACCTAAGGTGATAATGCCAGTAATGGCACCAGCAATAGGACGGCCAAAGGTGGAACCTCCAGAAAGCTGTTTGTCAATGATAACATTATCCTCACACATGGGACCCATGAGATCTCGACAACGCCGGGAGGAAGAAACTGCAGGGGCAACTTGAACAGGTAGAGAAGGATAACCTATAGCAGCACACTGATAATTTTGAGGGTGTACATTTGTGGCATACTTATCAAAAAAGAACCACATATTAGGATCCTTCAGCTGCCATCCAGCACAAATGGAGCCTGGATTAGAGCTATCAGTGGCATTGAACAAGGGAAAATCTTGTGGATAAGATTCAGGGGCAATATTATGGCCATAAAGAGAGGTGTTAAAGGTTCACCATAACCAATAGTAGTCAGAACAATAGGTATAGTTTCCAAGTTTATTGAGAATTTTACAAGCTTTACTTATATCCTTCCAGTTGTTAAGCCAAGTATGACCGGCATGGCAACAAAAACAAACCCCTTTTGTGAAATGGGTAATTTTAAAATAATGCCACTGAACATATTTCAGCTGAGTAGGAGGTTTTGAAAAGATCCAAATATTCTGAATATTCTGTAGTTGGGAGACCACAAATGCAGTGGACACTATAAGATTCGGTATAAATGCGGGACTTCCGCTGGCGGCGCGGCGCTGAAGACAGCCTCCCCTGGCTGCCCGCGGCTCAGCTGTTTGTTTTTTCGCCCGAAACAGCGCCGATCAGCTGTTCGGGCGAAATTGAAGCCCCCTCCTCGGGAGAAGAGGAGGGGGTGAGGCCCCAGGTAGGGGTAGAGTTCTCCGAGGCCGCCTGAGCTTCGAGCTTGGGCGGCTGAAGGATCGAACTCCCCCGAAGCCTGGGTTGCTCCCAGCTGGCCGTCGTCTCTGCTCCGAACTTCCTGGAGCAGAGCCAGGCGTCTGCGAACCATCCCTGCCTGAAGAAAGGACTATGATTTAAAGGAGCAGGCAGAGCGGTACAAGAGGAAAAGGTGAAGAGGACTATTTTACTGTACTCTCTAACTTGTTGGACTTTTTAAACTTTAATTGAAAGTGCGTCATAATTGAGGATTAAAAGATGGCGGCTAAACCTCCCTCTAAAACTCTTCGGAGTGGAGGATCCTCGCCGGTGCAACAATCATCACTACAGGCATTGCACCCTCCTGAAGTGCTGACATCGAAGGATTTGCGAGATGCCTTGGATAAACATGCCCAGGTACTTTTGGAATCAATTAATCAATCAATTGCTGATAAATTTGCACAGATGGAGGAGAAATTGGAGAAATTTGAGGAAAGAATGGAAGAGAGGATGGAACAGAAGTACAGTGTGATGAAGGTAGACATTTTGACTTCAGTGCATAAAGTGGCGGAATGTGTGGAAGATTTAGATGAAAAAGTGGATGATTTGGCTCAAAGGAATGCTATACTAGAAGTAAAAGCACGGGAGAATGAAATTGAAAGAGGCAAGTTGGAAAGGGAGTTAAGCCATGCCCAATATTACCAGATGCAGTTTGCTGTCAGAATTAGAGGCTTAAAAGAGAATGTTAAAGAAGATTTAAAGCAGCTGATCTCTGAGGCTCTCGAAGGGGTATTGAACCAGCCAGCATCTGAAATAAGAGCAGCTATGGATAAAGTGTTTCGGGTGAATTCATGGATTGCCAGACAGAGAAAGTTGCCTAGAGATGTGGTGGTTTATTTTGCAAAAAGAGAAATTAGAGATCAAGTTATACAAGCTGCCTATGATGCTAAGGTTGTGATTGCTGAACAAGAAGTCTTGGTTTTAAAAGAAATTCCTCCAAGGATTTTAAGGGGAAGAAAGGACTATACATTTCTTGTGCAAGAGCTCAAGCAAAGAGATATAAGGTTCAGATGGGAGATTCCAGAGGGGCTGATGGTGATGTATGAAGGTAAAAGGTATAGGCTGATTACTGTGAAACAAGCACGTGATTTCTACAATAATGTCTTAAAAGCAACCCCATTAACGCTCCTGGAAGCTGGAAAGGGATCTGGAGAAGAAGAACAACAAGAGGAGGAAACAGAGGAAAATGGTGCTGGAGGAGATCAAGCTACAATCTCCTTGGATGATCCTAGAGAGCAAAGAGTGACGCGTGCTGCTTTAAAACGAGCAAAGAAAATAAAAGAACAAGATCAGCAAAAGTCTTCAGATTCTTCACATCACATTCATAGCCAAGCTGTGGGAGGAGCACGGCCTAAAGTAACCAGTCCTATCAAAGCTGTGGTCCAAGAGCTTCTCGAGGATATACATGGCAACTAAATTTTTAACCTGGAATGTTAATGGACTAAACTCACCGCAGAAGAGGAAGAAAGTTTTTCAATATTTAAAACAATTTAAGATAGATGTTATATGCCTGCAAGAAACGCATATTAGAGTTTTGGATCAAAAGTATTTATTGAACTCGAGGCTGGGTACGCAATTTGTTGCTTCTGCAGAGAATAAGAAAAATGGAGTGGTTGTTTATGTTAAAAGTGCCTTAACAGCGGACCTAATTGATGCAGATAAGCATGGAAGATATGTTATGATCGAGCTGTTGTTTGAAGGTAAAAAGACGCTTTTAGTTGGATTATATGCTCCAAATCAACAACAAGCTGACTTTTTTAGTTTACTTCATACAAAGCTTACCCAGTTGGATTATAAATCCTTTATTTTTATGGGGGACTGGAATGGAGTTATGGATGTACAGTTGGATAAGGCTGGAGCCTTTAAACGCATTCCAAGTCACGCTAGACTGCCTAAATCTTTTTTTGAAATGAAGGATGACCTGGAATTGCGAGATATTTGGCGTGAGAGACATTTGCGGGAGAAGGATTATACATTTTATTCTGATAGACACCAATCTTTTTCGAGGATTGATTTTATTTTGTTGACTAATGATCTTCTTTTGAGAACTAAAAAGGTGAAAATCTGCGCAAGAATTATCTCTGATCACAGTCCAGTGTGGTTGGAGATTGATAAGGAAAGAGGAGATAGACGCTCATGGCGCGTAAATGAGAATTTGTTTAGAAATCAGAGAAATGTGGAAGAATGCAAACAGCGGATGAAGGATTTTTTTGAGATGAATATGAATAAGGGTACCTCTATGGATATGGTTTGGGATGCTAGCAAGGCCTATATGAGAGGGGTGTTGATATATATGAATAATAGACATAGACGTGCAGTGGAAACTAGAAGGAAAGAACTGGAGAATGAAATAAAGGAAAAAGAAAAGGCTTTGATTTTGAACCCAGAGGAGGTGAAGATCAAGGAGGCTATTAGACTGTTACGAGGACAATTTGATAAATTAATGGCTGATCAAGTGGCGACCAATCTGCGGTTTGCTAGGCATAATACTTTTTGCAATGCTAATAAGCCAGGCAGATGGTTGGCTTATAGACTGAGGAAAAAACAAAGGGCATCTAATATAGATAAGATTGAGCATAAAGGAAGGGTTGTGTATCAACAAAATCTTATTAAGGATGCCTTTGTGGATTTTTATTCGAAATTATATACTAAAGAGGACATTAATGCAAAAGATATTGATACGTATTTGGAGAAGGCTAGCATCCCGGTTCTTACGCAAGTACAAAAAGAGGGGATTAACCAACTGATTACAGAAGAAGAAATTTTTACAGCTATTAAGGAACTGAAGGTGGATAAAGCACCAGGCACTGATGGCTTGACTGCGGCCTATTATAAAAACTTACAATTAGAGATGATAAAACCGTTAAAGGAACTGTTCCAGACAATCCAGAGGGGGGGAAAGGTGCCCCCGTCTTGGAGAACAGCTTTTATCTCTTTGATTCCGAAGGAAGACCAGGATGCTACTTTAGTTAAAAATTACAGACCGATATCGCTTTTAAATACAGATTATAAGATATTTGCTAAGGTTTTGGCTAATAGACTGATGAGGGTTCTGCAACAGGTGATTCATGGGGACCAAACGGGGTTTATTAGTGGAAGACAAATGAAAACTAATGTGAGACATATAGTTGATGTGTTAGAGTTTTTGGAAAGGCACAACCAGATCTCTGCTGCGCTAATCTTTTTAGATGCTGAAAAGGCTTTTGATCAATTGAACTGGCAATTTTTGTTGAAAGTTTTAGATAAAATGGATTTTGGGGAAAAATTTTTACAACCGATTAGGGCATTATACCAAAAACAAACTGCCCGAATTATAGTTAACAATAGTTTGACAACAGTATGTAATATTGAGAAGGGCACAAGGCAAGGGTGTCCGCTATCGCCCTTGTTATTTATATTAACATTAGAGATATTATTGGTTAAGATTCGGAATTCGGAAAAAATTAAGGGGATACAAGTTGGAGATCAGGATTACAGATTGAGAGCATTTGCAGATGATCTGGTTGTTACAGTGACCCAGCCAGAGAACTCTGTTGTGGACCTGATGGAGATAATAACACAATATGGGAAGGTTTCTGGATTTAAAGTAAATATACAGAAAACTAAAATTTTGGCTAGAAATATGACAGTTTCGCAGAAGGCTCTCCTAGAAGGATTAACTGGATTTGAGATTGTTAAAAGGGTTAAATATTTGGGGGTGATTTTGTCGCCCTCTAATACAAAGCTATATAAAAATAATTATGAAAAGTTATGGGGGAAAATTCAAAAAGAACTGGAGAGTTGGGAAAAATTGCAATTGTCTTTGTTGGGACGGATTGCAGCAGTGAAAATGAATGTCCTGCCCAAATTTTTATTCTTATTTCAAATGATACCGATTCTTAAGAAAGACTCTAACTTGGAGGAATGGCAGCGTGGTATCAATAAATTTGTGTGGGCAGGGAAAAAGCCACGAGTTAAACTTAAGATTATGCAGGATACTCGTGAGAGAGGTGGCCTTAAAATGCCTAATTTTAAATTATATTATGAAGCTGCTGCACTAGTAGGAATAAGTGATTGGATTAATTTGACACAATCGAGGTTATTAAATCTTGAGGGCCATGATCTGTTGTTTGGCTGGCATGCATATTTGTTGTATGATAAGAAGGTAGATACTGTGTTTAGGATGCATATTTTAAGACAGGCATTGCTGAGAGTTTGGAAGAAGTATAGACATAAGTTAAGCAGCAAGATACCATTGTGGGCAATCCCAAAACACGCAATAGAAAATATACATGCTGGTTTCAAACATGATGAGACTACTTACAAGGAAATTTTAAGTTTGGAAAGGAATATTTGGTGCTTGAAATCATATAGTTTCTTGCGAGAAGAGAAGGTTGTTCAGACTTGGTTTCAATATATTCAGTTACAGGCCAGGTGGAAAGAAGACCAAAAAAATGGATTTGCAACGACTGATGAAAATTTGATAAAGCAAATTAGAAATCAAGGACCAGCACATATTAAACGGATATATCTTGCATTGATAGAGATCGATTCAGAAACAGAGCTTGTTAAGGATTGTATGATAAAATGGGCCCAAAACATTCAGGAAGTTATTACAATGGACACGTGGGAAAAGATCTGGGTGAGGAATGTAAAATTCACTCAAGCTCAAAGTTTAAGAGAGAACTTTTACAAAATGTTTTATAGATGGCATCTAGATCCTAAAAAGCTTGCAAGTATGTATCCGAATTATCAGCCTAAATGTTGGAGGTGTGGTGATGAAGAGGCAACATATTTTCACATATGGTGGACATGTAAAAAGGTCAAGGCTTTTTGGATAAAAGTCTGGTGGAATATGCAGAAGATTTTTAAACGGAGGATAAAGTTTTGTCCGCAATTTTTTTTGTTGGGAATAATTGTTGACGCTACAGTTGTGGACTCTAAGTTGATGTTGAATTTAGTTACGGCAGCAAGACTTTTGATAGGTCAATATTGGAAGAAAGAGGAACTGCCGACTATACAAGAGTGGATTTTAAAGGTTTCCGACTTGGCAGAGATGGCGAAGATTTCGGCCTATTTGAAAGATTACTCGCAAGAACATTATATTATGGAATGGAGAAAATGGATTGAGTTTATCCAGAATAAGTATAGGGTCAAGAAGTCTTATCTAGCATTTGAATAAGTCTTCTTTCGTTTTCTTTTTTCTTTTTTTATTTTGTCTTCTATATATATTTAATAATGCTAAGTTTTGTTTGATCCTATATAAGTTAGAGAGTGATGGATTTTAGAATTTATAGTTGTTAGTATATGGTTGTTTATGATTGCTTTTTTATATATATATACCTTGTATTTAGCTCTGGGAAGTCCGGGGGGGGGAGGGGGGTTGGGGGGAGGTGGGGGGGGAGGAGGGAGGGGGGGAGGGGGGGGAAGGGGGGAGGTAGGGAGGGGAGGAGGGAGGGGGAAGGGGGTTTCTTAAAGGAAAACTGTATTTTTAAAACTTTTCAATAAAAAAAAAAAAAAGATTCGGTATAAATGCCACTTGGCCAAGGGCCATAGGCGGCTCATAATATAGCACAACCCCTGGACCATGTACAGTGAACATGTATTGAGCATGACACACCCATAAATTGGGACTTGGGGCAACATATGTGGTATTGCTATCCTCAAGGTCAGTGGTAGCTATAGCAGAAGGAAACAGCAAACAAAGGAACAATAAAACAGTGACAGAATTAGTTGTTATGATGGCAAATACAGCAGCTACCAAATTCTCTGGTGTCTGAGGCAAGGCTGCCTTATCTAATTGCTGTTGGGCTTGATAAGTAGTAGCCTTCACCTGTCCCCATGTGAGTGCGCCAGCCCATTCAGTTTTAACTTTTGGAAGCCGAGTCTCTGTTTTCAGCTGAAGATTGAAGTTCGGAATCGGATTGGACAGACCCTGATGCCATGCCATGATACGGACGAATACAGTGAGCAGGCACCCACAAAGCACGTTTAGTGTCAGGATCTTCTACTGCGCCGTAGCCACATCCCCAGGTAATCAGTCGAGCAGGGCCTTTCCACTGCAGATCAGGGCTTTGACGATAGTTCACCAAAGGTCTCTCCAATAACTTTTCTACTTGAAAATGATAAAGAACATAGTGTGGTAGGATGGAGGGTTTGTTGTCACTGTGTGTTGGGGGGAGAGAGCACAGGGGGAGGCTCAGCTAATCTCAATGTACACATGCTGTACTTTGACAATAAAGGTTTATTATTTATTATGAACAGGGGGCTCTGAAAAAGAATCTGAGACAGATAATTCCAAGTAAATAGCATGACTGCTAAGAAATCATTAATCCTTCGAAGATGGTAAGGCCCACTTTCCCCTTTTATTTGTTTTTCAAGTAAGCCCTTAAAGGTACGATGTGCACGCTCAATGATAGCCTGGCCCTGTGAATTGTATGGTATACCATGAGTTAAAGAGACATGCCAACGAAGGCAAAACTGTGAGAAATCCTTGCTGACATATGCAGGCCCATTGTCAGTTTTCAACTGAGCTGGATGACCCATCACAGAAAAAGCAGACAAACAATGAGAAATAACATCCGCTGAACGCTCGTGACGTGAAGCAGTAACCCACAAAAAATGAGAGTAAGTGTCAATAGAAGCATGTAAATAAATATAAAGTTTAAAGGGAGGAAACTGGGTAACATCCATTTGCCAGAGCTGATTGGCTGATGTGCCACGAGGATTAACCCCCATAGGAAAAGGAACAGCAGACTGCTGACAAGCAGGACAAGCACGAACAATGTCCTGGGCATGCGAAAAAGGAATATGAAATTGCTTCACAAGAGATTTTGCTGATTGATGAAAGAAGGAATGACTATCAATTGGATTGGAAAAAAAGGGAAGCAACATTCCATAACGCGTTATCGGCTACAGCATTCCCTTGGGTGAGAGCATTTTTAAAAGGAGAATGGCTTCGAATGTGTTCAACATAAAGAGGACAAGAGCGCTGTTCTAAGAGATGTTTAAGTGTAAGAAACAAAGATAACAAGTTGATGTCCAAATGAAGAGCACAATATGCATAGGGCAAAGTTTGCATGACAAGATAAACATACTGAGTATCTACCACAAGGTTAATAGTGACAGAAGAAAAATGTTGCAATGCAAGAATCACTGCTGCAAGTTCTGAACGTTGTGCAGACACTTGGTGAGAAGTAAATTTAGTATGTCTTCGAGCGGTGGCGTGTTCTGACCCTCCGGTTAGTACCCTTTTGTCCGGGGGTGAGGGGGACCAGGACCCTGAGCTCAGACTGGTGTATTTTAATGCCAGATCCGTTGTGAACAAGGCTCCCCTCGTCCGGGAATTGATCGAGGAGGAACACGCTGATCTGGCATGCATTACGGAGACCTGGTTGGGCCCAGAGGGCGGTGTCCCTCTGGTTGAACTGTGCCCTCTGGGTTTCTGTGTGCTACATCAGCCTCGGGCTCAGGGCAGGGGCGGTGGGGTGGCGGTGGTTATACGGGAGACCTTATGTCCGCGGGAGACCACTGTTGTCCAGATAGGCGGGAGTGAGTCCCTTCTCATGAGATGTGGCCCTCGGGCTCAGTTGAGCCTTTTGCTAACATACCTGGCACCCAGCTGTGTAGCAATGGCCCTGCCTGAGCTGCTCGACACCCTCTCAGGGTTGACGGTGGAGTTTCCCAGACTTATAGTTCTGGGCGACTTCAACCTGCCTTCCCTGGGAGAGTCATCAGAGTTAGCTCAGGAGTTCATGGCTTCCATGACGGCCATGGACCTGACCCAAGTAATTCAGGGCCCGACTCATGGGGCAGGTCACACTCTTGACCTGATTTTTCTATCTGGTCAATGGTTGGATGATCTGGGAGGGGGCTTGCCAACTATTGTCCCCCTGTCATGGTCCGATCATTATCTCCTGCGGCTGGTCTTCCGCTGTGCCACCCCCCACCGCTGGGCTGTGGAACCAACCAGGTGGTTCCGTCCCAGGCGCCTAATGGACCCAGAACGGTTCCAGATGGTGCTTGGGTCCTTACCTAGCTCCCTCACTCACAGCCCGGTCGATGCCTTGGTGGATGCCTGGGAAAGGGCGGCCACCGAGGCACTCAACCGTGTTGTACCCTTGCGACCCCAGACCCGGCACAGATCCCGTTGGGCCCCATGGTTTTCTGTGGAGCTCCGGGAGATGAAGCGTCGGAGACGGGATCTAGAGAGCGGTTGGAGATCCACCCGGTCTGAATCTGACCGATTGCGACTAAGAGCCTTTACAAGGTCTTATCTCGCTGCAATGAGGATGGCAAAGTCTAATTACTTCGCTGCCCTCATCGCGTCTGCAGATAATTGCCCAGCCGCCCTGTTTAGGGTGACTCGCTCTCTCCTTAATCGGGAGATGAGGGAGGATCCCTTACAGGAACGGGCTGAGGAGTTTAGTCATCATCTGGTGGACAAAATCGCTCAGATCCGGACCGGTTTGGACTCTGACTGGGCAGAGTCAGGCATGGAGGAATCAAGCGGTCTTGAGCATGTTATCTGGACTGAGTTTGATCCTGTTTCCCCCGATGACATGGACAGGATCATGAGAAGGCTGAGCTCCACCACCGTGCCCCTCCTGGCTGGTTTATGCGGCTCGGAAGGAGACACGAGGCTGGTTCCAGGCAGTAATATCTGCTTCCTTGAAGGAGGGTATCTTCCCTGCCACCTTGAAGGAGGCGGTGGTGAGACCCCTCCTCAAGAAGCCTGCCCTGGACCCGGCTGTTTTAAATAACTACCGCTTTATGGCGAAGGTTCTTGAGAGTGTGGTGGCGCATCAGCTTCCTCTGTTCCTGGAGGAAACTGATTATCTTGACCCGTACCAATCGGGTTTCAGGCCCGGGTACAGCACGGAGATGGCATTGGTCGCACTGGTGAATGATCTCTGGTGGACTCGGGAGAGGGGATGTTCCTCTGTCCTAGTCCTTTTAGATCTCTCAGCGGCTTTCGATACCATCGACCATGGTATCCTACTGCGGTGTCTCAGGGGGTTGGGAGTGGGAGGCACTGTTTTGCGGTGGTTCTCCTCCTCCCTCCTGGGCTGCTTGCAGTCGGTGTTGATGGGAGGGCAGAGGTCCGCCCCGAGATCTCTCGTTTGTGGAGTCCCTCAGGGGTTGGTCCTCTCTCCCCTCCTGTTCAACATCTACATGAAACCGCTGGGCGAGCTCATTCATGGTTCAACTTTTTCTTTCCACCCCGAACCAACCCAGTGATGCACTCGACGTGATGTCCCGTTGCCTGGAGGCGGTCCAGGTTTGGATGGGGAGAAACAGGCTTCGTCTCAATCCTGCCAAGACTGAGTGGCTGTGCATACCGGCATCTCGGGTTAACCAGGTTGTTCCATCACTAATGATGGGGGGTGAGGTGTTACCCCCCCCGTCGATAGGGCTTGCAACTTGGGCGTCCTCTTGGATTCACGGCTCAATTTCGAAGACCATATAGGAGCCGTGACCAGGGGGGCTTTTGCCCAGCTTCGTCTGGTGCGCCAGTTATGGCCCTATCTGGACCGAGATGCCCTACGCACAGTCACCCATGCGCTTGTGACCTCCCGGCTAGACTACTGCAACACTCTCTACATGGGGCTGCCCTTGAGGACCACGCGGAGGCTTCAACTGGTGCAGAATGCAGCCGCATGAGTTTTTATGGGAGTTTCCCGATACTCCTGTGTAACACCTCTTCTCCGTGAGCTGCATTGGCTTCCAGTTGTCTTCTGGGTGAGATTCAAGGTGCCGGTAATGACCTATAAAGCTCTAAATGGCTTGGGTCCGGATTATCTAAGGGAACACCTGCTGCCGGCATCAACTTCCCATCGTCCTGTGCGCTCCCACAGGGAGGGCCTTCTCAGGGTGCCGGCGGTTAAGGAGTGCCGGCGGGTGATCCCCAGGGGGAGGGCATTCTCAGTGGGCGCGCCTGCCCTTTGGAATGATTTACCGGTGGAACTTCGGACTGCCCCCGATCTGCATTCATTTCGCCAGGACCTGAAAACCTGGTTTTTTGATCTATCAGGCCTGGACTGAAGGGGTTTTAGCTTTTAATATTGTTTTAATTGTAGGGCTTAAGTAATTTAATCTATTTTAATTTTATACTATTTTTTTTAATTGAAAAGTTTTTCAATACATTTTATCTTTAACAATCCCTCCCCCCCTCCCCCCACCCAACCCTTCCTAACCCTCCCTAACCCTCCCCCCACCCCTTCCCCCCTCCCCCCACCCCGACTTCCCAGAGCTAAATACAAGGTATAAAGGTAAAAACAATCATAAACAACCATATGTTAACAACAATAAACTATTAAGTCTATCGCACTCTAGCTCATATAAAATGACTACAAGCAATACTAATATCACATCAAAACTTATACAAATGCTAAATGAAACTTTTTAGTCCCATATTTGTTCTGGATGTAATCAATCCACTTTTTCCACTCCATAATATAACGTTGTTGCGAATGGTCTTTCAAATAAGCCGAAATCTTTGCCATTTCCGCCAGGTCAGAAACTTTTAGAGTCCATTCTTCTATAGTCGGCAGTTCCTCCTTCTTCCAATATTGACCTACTAAAAGTCTTGCTGCCGTAATTAAGTTCAACATCAACTTAGTGTCCACAACAGTAGTATCCGTAATTATGCCCAATAAAAACAATTGCGGACAAAACTTTATCCTTTGCTTGAATATCTTCTTCATATTCCACCAGATTTTAATCCAAAAAGCTTTAACCTTTTTACAGGTCCACCATATATGAAAGTACGTTGCGTCTTCGCCACCACATCTCCAGCATTTAGGTTGATAGTTCGGATACATACTTGCAAGCTTTTTAGGATCTAAATGCCACCTATAAATCATTTTGTAAAAGTTCTCTCTTAAATTTTGAGCTTGCGTAAATTTTACGTTCCTCACCCAGATCTTTTCCCAAGTGTCCATTGTAATAACTTCTTGAATATTCTGAGCCCACTTTATCATACAATCTTTAACAAGTTCTGTTTCTGAGTCAATTTCTATCAATGCAAGATATATCCGTTTGATATGTGCTGGACCCTGATTTCTAATTTGCTTTACCAGATTTTCATCAGTCATTGAGAAACCAATTTTCTGGTCTTCTTTCCACGTGGCCCGTAATTGACCATATTGAAACCAGGTTTGAACAATCTTCTCTTCTCGTAAAAGATTGTACGGCTTCAAACACCATACGTTCCTCTCCAAACTTAAGATTTCCTTATATGTAGTCACATCATGTTTGAACCCAACATTTATGTTTTCTATTGCATGTTTCGGTATTGCCCATAAAGGTATCTTGTAGTTTAGCTTATGTCTATACTTTTTCCAAACTCTCAGCAATGCCTGTCTTAAAATATGCACTTTAAACACATTATCATACAATAAATATGCATGCCAGCCAAATAGCAAGTCGTGGCCTTCAAGATTTAATAATCTCCCTTGTGTTAAATTAATCCAGTCACTTATCGCTGACAACGCAGCAGCTTCAAAATATAATTTAAAGTTGGGCATTTTAAGACCACCTCTTTCACGCGTGTCCTGCATAATCTTAAATTTAACTCGTGGCCTTTTCCCTGCCCATACAAATTTATTGATACCCTTTTGCCATTCCTCCAAATTTGAATCTTTTTTAAGAATAGGTATCATTTGAAATAAGAATAAAAATTTAGGCAAAACATTCATTTTCACTGCTGCAATTCTTCCCAGTAGAGACAATTGCAATTTTTTCCAGCTCTCCAATTCTTTTTGAATTTTTCCCCATAACTTTTCATAATTATTTTTATATAACTTTGCATTTGAGGGTGACAAATACACCCCCAAATATTTAACCCTTTTAACAATCTCAAATCCAGTTAACCCTTCTAGAGGGGCCTTTTGCGATACTGTCATATTTTTGGCTAATATTTTAGTTTTTTGTACATTAACCTTAAATCCAGAAACCTTCCCATATTGCATTATTATCTTCATCAGGTCCACAACAGAATTTTTTGGCTGGGTCACCATAACAACCAGATCGTCTGCAAACGCCCTCAGTCTATAATCCTGATCTCTAATTTGGATTCCCTTAATTTTTTCCGAATTCCGTATTTTAATTTTAATTAGTAATATCTCCAATGTTAAAATAAATAATAAAGGTGATAACGGACACCCTTGTCTTGTGCCCTTTTCAATATTACATACTTCAGTCAAACTATTATTTACTATTATTCGGGCTGTTTGTTTTTGATATAATGCCCTAATTGGTTGTAAGAATTTATCCCCAAAATTCATTTTATCTAAAACTTTCATCAAAAATTGCCAATCCAGTTGATCAAAGGCTTTTTCAGCGTCTAGAAAGATCAGCGCCGCAGGGATCAGGTTGTTCCTTTCCAAAAATTCCAACAAGTCTACTATATGCCTCACATTATTTTTCATTTGTCTGCCACTAATGAACCCAGTTTGGTCCCCATGAATTATCTGTTGCAAAACCCTCATCAATCTGTTAGATAAAACCTTAGCAAATATCTTGTAGTCCGTGTTCAAAAGTGATATTGGTCTGTAATTTCTTACTTGAGTGACATCCTGATCTTCCTTCGGAATCAGAGAAATAAAAGCAGTTCTCCAAGACGGAGGCACCCCTCCTCCCCTTTGAATTGTCTGAAACAATTCCCTTAATGGCTTTATCATCTCCAATTGTAGGTTTTTGTAATACACCGCAGTCAGTCCATCCGTGACTGGCGCTTTATCCACCTTCAGTTGTTTAATTGCTAAAAGAATTTCTTCTTCTGTTATCAATTGATTAATCTCTTCCTTTTGTTCTTGTGTAAGAACCGGGATGTTGGCATTCCTCAAATATACATCAATATCTGCTTCATTAATCTTATCTTTAGCATATAATTTGGAATAAAAGTCCACAAAAGCTTCCTTAATAAGATCCTGTTGATACACAACCTTACCCTTATGTTCTATTTTATCTATGTTAGAAGCCCTTTGCTTCTTCCTTAACATGTAAGCTAACCATCTGCCTGGTTTATTGGCATTGCAAAAAGTGTTATGCCTAGCAAACCGTAAGTTAGTTGCCACCTGATCAGCCATCAACTTATCAAATTGTCCTCTTAACAAGTTAATAACCTCTTTGATCTTCACATCCGATGGATTCAGAATTAGGGCCTTTTCTTTTTCCCTAATTTCATTCTCTAATTCTTTCCTCCTAAATTCCAAGTTACGTCTATATTTGTTGTTCATATATATTAACACCCCTCTCATATAAGCTTTGCTAGCATCCCAAACCATGTCCATAGAAGTACCCTTGTTCATGTTAGTTTCAAAAAAGCCCTTCATCTGTTTTTTACATTCTTCCACGTTTCTCTGATTTCTAAACAAGTTCTCATTTAAGCGCCAAGAGCGCCTATCTCTATTATCCTTGTCAATCTCTAACCAGACTGGACTATGGTCAGACATAGTTCTTGGACAAATCTTTATCTTCTTGATCCTGGAAAAAAAATCATTAGTCTTTAATATAAAATCAATCCTGGAAAAAGATTGATGTCTATCAGAAAAAAAAGTATAATCCTTTTCTTCTAAATGTCTTTCTTTCCAAATGTCTCGTAACTCCAAATCATCCTTCATCTCGAAAAAAGATTTAGGCAATCTAGCGTGGCTTGGAGTATGCCTAAAAGAACCACACTTGTCCAGTTGTACATCCAAGACACTGTTCCAATCTCCCATAAAAATAAAAGATTTATAATCCAACTGAGTAATCTTGCTGTGTAATGAACTATAAAAATCAGTTTGTTGTTGATTAGGAGCATACAGTCCAACCAAAAGCGTTTTTTGCCTTCTAACAACAAATCTATTATAACATATCTTCCTTGTTTATCTGCTTCTATTAACTCCGCTGTCATAGTATTCTTGACATAAATAACCACTCCATTTTTCTTATTCATTGCAGAAGCAATAAATTGTGTACCCAATCTAGAGTTCAATAGGTACTTTTGGTCCATAACCCTAATATGTGTTTCTTGCAAGCAAATAACATCAGTCTTAAATTGTTTTAAGTATTGAAAAACTTTCTTTCTCTTCTGTGGTGAGTTTAAGCCATTGACATTCCAGGTTAGAAACTTAGTCGCCATCCTTAGCGACCCGAAGCTTCTGGAGCACGTCTGTCAGGAGTCCCTTAACTTCCTTAGGCCGCGCCCCTCCCACAGCTTCGCTATAGGTACACTTTGAAGGTTCCATAACTTTCTGTTGATCCTGCTCTTGCTCTCGTCTCGCTCGTCTCAAAGCAGCACGCGTCATCCTCTGATCTCTGGCATCTTCCGATGAAGCTGTAATTTGATCCACTCCAGTAGCTTTCTCATCTGCCTGCATTATTCCTTCAGCATCTTGAGGCTTTCCCTCGCCATTTTTCTTTGAAGATTCCAAAAGTGGTAAAGGGGTTGCTTTTAAAACATTGCTGTAAAAATCACGTGCCTGGATCACTGTGACCAAACGGTGTCTCGTGCCTTCATGCATCACCACCATACCCACTGGTATCTCCCATCTAAACTTGATATCGCGTTTCTTAAGTTCCTGTGCCAGAAAAGCAAAATCTTTCCTTCTCCTTAAAATTCGTGGAGGAATCTCTTTTAAAACCAAAACTTCTTGCTCAGCAACCACAAGCTTAGTATCATAAGAAACTTGGATAACTTCATTCCTGATTGCTCTCTTTGTGAAGTAAACCACCACATCTCTAGGTAGCTTCCTTTGCCTTGCAATCCATGAATTCACATGAAAGATTTTGTCTATATTTCCCTCAATTTCAGCTGCTGACTGTCCCAGTACCCCTTCCAAAGCCTCAGAGACTATCTGCTTTAAATCTTCTTTAGGATTCTCTTTTAAGCCTCTGATTCTGATAGCAAACTCCATCTGGTGGTACTGGACCAGAGTCAAGTCACTGTCCATTTTATCCATCACATTTTCAGTCTCTAACACTTTTGCTTCTAATCTGGAATTATTTTGGCTAAGATCTTCCATTTTTTCATCCAAGCATTCAATACATAAAGCCATACCTTGAAGTGCAGGCAAGATGTCTGCCCTCATTGCTGTAAACTTCTCCTCCAGCTTTTCCATCTTTTCATCTATAATATCTGCTATTTGTTGTGAATGCTTTTCCAAAGCGTCCTGTAGATCTTTAACTGTCAGTGCCGGAGCAGGTGCAGGAGGCAATAAGGCTTGCAGCGAGGACTGTTGCACCGGGGAAGCCCCCGCACTCCTGAGAGCTTTGGAAGTTTTAGCCGCCATCTTCCCCCACTTTCACTTGCTACGCACTTTCACTTTCAAAGTCCATAAAATCCGTTGAACTATAGAACAAAAATCCACTTTCGCCTTGATCTCCTGTATCGCTCTGCCTGCATCTTCACACTCCAAAGTCCTTTCTGCTGGCAGGGGTGGTTGCTAATGCTTGGTTCTGCTCCCAAAAGCACGGAGCAGAAGCGCTGCTCAGCCCGGAGCAAACCCAGGCTTCGGGGGGGCTCGATCCTTCAGCCGCCCGAACTAAAAGCTCGGGCGGCCCCGGAGAGCTCAACCCCTACCTGGGGCCTCACCCCCTCTTCTTCTCCCGAGGAGGGGGCTTCCGAACCGCCGAAACAGCTGATCGGCGCTGTTTTCGGCGGTTCTACGAAGCCGCGGAGCGGACAGCCCAGAGATGGCTGTCTTCAGCGTCGTGTCGCCACCGGAAGTCTATACTATTTTTATATTGTATTTTATGCTGCCCTGTAAACCGCCCTGAGTCCTTCGGGAATAGGGCGGTATAAAAATATAATTAAATAAATAAATAAATAAATAAATAAATAAATTTAAGGAAAACCATGCTATCACTCCTCGAGTTGGAGAGCCGTCAGTAAAGACAGTAAGCGTGTTAGCCACAGGCGTCCAAGAAAAAATAGAAGCAAATGGAGGGCTAAGCGTTGCTGTAATAGTGATACGGGGATCTTTGGACAAAGAATATTCAACACTACCCACATAATTGGCAAGGGCAATCTGATAAGAATCAGACACAGTGAGTAAATGATCACGTTCTAATTTAGTTCTCGTGAAAGAAATAGAAACCAAATCACTGCCTGTTAATGCTAAAGCTCGCCGGCGTCCCTTAATAATTAGATCTTCTAAAGCAGATTGATACGGATAAATATTGCGTGGAGGGGTGGCAGACAAATGCACCCACTCATGAATATTAATCCTTTAATCAGAACATGGAGTATACAAACATCCTGTAGCTAAGGGGGATGTTGGAATAAGCACAAGCTGAAGACAAGAGGTAGCACAGGGAAGACGATCTACAAACCTCCCTTTAAGCTTGGCAAACAATGTAGCCAAACAATCTCATTGTTTGTCAGAGAGATAAACCAGATCTCCTGGCTGCTTAGGACCCTTAAGTAATTGAAAGAGAGGAAGCATTTCCCCTGTGGTGATAGAAAAGAAGGGGCGAGCCCAATTTATAATACCGAGCAATTTCTGCCACTGTACCAATGTATAAGATGATAAAACCTTCAGGTCAGGCAAGACAGGAATGGAAGAATCATGTAACAAACGATGTCCAAGGTATAGATAAGGCTGAACAAGTTGAACCTTTTCCTTTGCTATATACAGCCCCCTTTTTGCAACAACAGCCTCCAATGCAGCCGCAGTCATGCGAGGATCTATAGATTCACCAGCAACCAGGATATCATCCATATAATGATACACAATATATGTGGGATACATATCCCGAAATGGCTGAAGAGCCTGATCCACAAAATACTGACATAAAGTAGGGGAATTCAGCATGCCCTGAGGCAATACACACCACTGATATCGCCGGGTAGGCATGCTGTTATTCAAAACAGGGACTGTAAAAGCAAATTTTTCTTTATCCTGACCTTGCAACGGGATGGTAAAGAAACAATCCTTTAAATCTACCACCAAAATTTTATAATTTGTAGGAATTAAGTTTGGATTAGGTAATCCACATTGCAAATAGGTTGAATACACGAATTGATTTTTCTGAGATCGTGCAGGAATCTCCATTTTCCACTTTTCTTTTTTATTACAAAAACAGGAGTGTTCCAAGGGCTAGTAGAAAATTCAATATGACCAGCTCGATATTGCTCCTCCACCAAAGTATGAAGGGCAGATAGCTTTTCCTGAGAAAGTGGCCACTGCTCTACCCAAACAGGCATAGTACAGGTCCATTTAAGAGGTAGAGCCATCATCCAAAACTAAATGAGCATCTAAAAAGGTAAGGATATCACGACCCCATATATTGCTGTGAATGTCAAGAATATACGGATGCAAAAAGAATGTCTTACCAGCATCAGTGGAAACTGAAATAGCATGAACGCTTTGCCACGCATCCGTTGAACTGCCAACACCCCACAAAGAAGAAACAGGTTGCATGGGCCACTGAACAGGCCACTGTAATGAAGAAATAACTGTAACATCTGCTCCAGTATATAAAAGACCCTGAAATGGTTGCTTATTTAAGTACAAAGTAAGTAGGGGGCGGGAATAATAATAATAATAATAATTTTATTTGTATACCGCCCTTCTCCCGAAGGACTCAGGGCGGTGAACAGGGCAATACATGTTAAAAGACAAGAGTACAAAAATTAAAAGAGATTAAACAAGATGCCCAAAACTCTAACAATAAGTTAAAATACATAAAAAGCAATAAAACCCAAACTCATCACCCATCAGGCCAGGCCGGCTTGTTCAAACAGGTAGGTCTTTAGATCGCGCCGGAAGGAGCGAAGGTCGGGCGCCATCCGGAGCTCAACCGGAAGATGGTTCCATAAATCCGGCGTGCCCACAGAGAACGCCCTCCCCCTGGGGGCCACCAGTCGACATTCTTTGACTGGTGGCACCCTGAGGAGGCCCTCTCTGTGGGAGCGCACTGGGCGGAGGGAAGTTGATGCCGGCCGCAGGTGCTCCCTGAGGTATTCCGGACCCATGCCATGAAGGGCTTTGTAGGTCATTACCAGCACCTTGAATCTCACACGGAAGACAACTGGAAGCAATGCAGCTCGCGGAGCAGGGGTGTAACATGGGAGTATCGGGAAACTCCCAACACAACTCTCGCGGCTGCATTCTGTACCAGTTGGAGCCTCCGAGTGGTCCTCAAGGGCAGCCCCATGTAGAGAGTGTTGCAGTAGTCCAAACGAGAGGTCACGAGCGCATGAGTGACCGTACGCAAGGCATCCCGGTCTAGATAGGGCCGCAACTGGTGCACCAGGTGAACCTGGGCGAAGGCCCACCTAGTCACATTTACTATATGGTCTTCTAAAGAAAGCTGTGAATCTAGGAGGACTCCCAAGTTGCAAGCCCTATCTACGGGGGGTAATAACTCACCCC